>NC_060143.1:109595006-110833444 GCF_021461385.2 Schistocerca piceifrons
AGGAGGCCGAGGCAGGAATGTGCTTTCTGCTGGATGGTCAGGAGGTGAGGGGTCCAGGTGAGGTGACGGTCGAGGGTGAGGCCAAGCTATCTCAGGGTGGGCGTGAGCTGGATGGGACGACCATAACTGGTGAGGTAGAAATCGTCAAGACAGAAGGAGCAGATTGTGCGGCCTATGATGTTTGCCTGGGTTTTGAAGGGTTTGGGACGAAGGAACCACTGGTTACACCAAGTGGTGAACTGGTCAGTGTGGCTTTGGAAGGTGCATTGGGACCGTTGAAGGGTAGGATAGAGAGCCACGAAGGTGGTGTCATCAGCATATTGGGGAAGGTAGACAGGAGGGGGTGACTTTGGGCATATCGGCAGTGTGCAGGAGATAGAGGAAAGGGGAGAGGACGGAGCCCTGGGGGCGGCAGCAGATGGATAAAAGATACAGGAGTTGGTGTTATGGAGGGTGACATAAGAACGACGGCGTGAGAGGAAGAAAGTGACCAGACAGACAAAACTGATAGGCAGGGCATAGGTTTGGAGTTTAAAGAGGAGATTGGCATGCCATACCCGGTCATAGGCATTTTGGAGGTCGAGGAAAGAAAAATGGCTGAGCGACGGGAGTTAAGCTGGAGGGAGAGAAGGTGGACGAGGTTAAGGAGTTGGTCTTCGGCGCAGAGCAGTCGAAGTGCAGCAGTATTTATGCCGGCCGCGAAGGACGTTATTGTCCGGTGTGTTCACGTGGCGAGACGGTGGCGCACTGACTAGGCGAGTGCAGCGCTGCGGCGACGCTGCCCTCTATCGACCATGGAGGTCCATTTGTTCTGATAGCCATTCAGCTTCCGCGCAGCCCGACGCCAGATCCTTTCTAGAGATGTCTATTCTTCTTCAACTGAACTGCTTATTGCGGTGTTCATTATTGCAATATGTACTGCCGTACAGAACTTCAAACGCACTTCATTACTGCATTATCAAACTTCTTCGCACATGGATTCTTCTGGACGATTCTCTTGATACGATTCTAAGCTTCATCATTAATAAGATGTAATCCTTGTCTATATGTGCTGCTGGGTACACTTGAAAGTCAAATACGTGACCTGATAATCTCTTCCTGGCCATGATTTGAAGCGCTGGAATCTTCACGTGTCTCTGGGCTTTTGCAGATATACCTCTTGCTGTTTTCATTCTTAAACAGTGATTTATGTCAGAAATTTATTACAAAACTCTTTCTCCTCTCCCATTCCTACTGCCAAGCCCATGTTTCCCCGCAAATCCAATTTCTGTTATACCATATACTGCTGCTGTTTATATTACTCTATATTCGTCTGACCATATATCATTATCTTAGTTTCATTTAATTTTACTAAATCTATCTAGACCAAGTTTATGTATTTCTCTTTTCAGATTTTTTTTAGTTTCCCTACCAAAATCAGGCATCCTGACGTTCCACGCCCCGACCTATAGAACGTTACCCTTTCTTTTGTTATTCAATCTTTTTCTCGTGGTCAGCTGTGCCTGGCAGTCCCTTCCCGGGGATCCGAATGGGGAACTAGTCCGGAATCATTTGCCAATGGAGAGATCATCGTGGCACTTTTCCAATTACAGGCCACATGTCCTGTGGATAAACATTATGTGTCTTTAATTCAGTGGTTTCCATTGCCTCCTGCACCCTCATGCTGTTGGTCATTGCTGAGTATTCTACCTTTGAGGGAAGGTCTTCCATCCCAGTGGTAAGAGAGTGCGCTGAACCTCTGCTCGTTCCTCCGTCCTCTTTGATAACGCCGTTGGCAGAACGAGGGTGACTTCTCAGGCCGGAAGACTTCGGCCGCCATTGCTGATGATTTTAATTCAGTATTTCAGCGCTGTCTGGGTCGAAAAGCGGAGCGCCGGCCGCGGTGGTCTAGCGGTTCTAGGCGCTCAGACCGGAACTGCGCGACTGCTACGGTCGCAGGTTCGAATCCTGCCTCGGGCATGGATGTGTGTGATGTCCTTAGGTTAGTTAGGTTTAAGTAGTTCTAAGTTCTAGGGGACTGATGACTACAGATGTTAAGTCCCATAGTGCTCAGAGCCATTTGAACCATTTTTTGAAAAGCGGAGCCTTGGAGTTTTGGTTACTGATTAAAGAGACTAACCCTGGACCACACCACCATTTCACATCCTAAAAAATCGTTATAAGTAGGTATTTATACGAGTGGGATAATTCCAATTGTGATTCATTGATTTTATACTTTTCTCAGATTTATGACGTGCACAATTTTACATTTCTGAATATTTAAATTGTGTTAGAAATATTTATGCCGGTTTGAAATCTTCTCAAAATATGAAAAGATATTTGCGCAAGATTTTTCAAATAGCATTTCATTATGGATAACTGCATCATCCGTAAAAAGTCTGAGTTTACTGTTAATATTGTCTGCAAGGTTCTCAATGCACAATATGAAATAAAAATAATCCAACACACTATCCTGGATCACGACTGAACTTTTATTTTTGGTAATAATTTTCCGTCTAATATAACAGTCAGGGTTCTTTCTGCAAATAAATTTTCAATCCAGTCAGAAATTTTATTTAATAAACAAAATGATCGTACTTCTGTTGAATGACATTAATTATTTTCCCGTTATCTGCTGCACAAGGATTTTATTATGTCACAATATAGATACGACTATTTTTAACTTCCAAGTAATCCTACATAATACAGTTTTTCTAATATATTTATAGAAATATACATTCGATTTACATCTAGTATGGTAGATATTTATGTTTTTATGCATCAAAATATAGCGTCTCATCGTATCTATTGACACCGTTTCTCAGTTTCTGACCTGTCTTTGCTGTTTGTCAGAACTTTATATTATATTATTTGCACTTTTTTATTTGAACTCATGTTTGTTTGACAGCTCACTCAACTCCAGTGATACTTATTTGTTTACAGTAAATTTACAATTCATATTCGTGGAATTTTAGTGATAATAACTACATACAAAGATCTTATCATTCTAAGCCTTCGTGTACTCTGCAAAGACACAATTTTTGTTGAGAGTTTCACCATTTTTATTTATATCTTGGCATCGTCAGGCACTGAAAATTATATTCTCTCTTTCAGGAAGGCAATGGAATTTTCTGAATATTTCTTGTGCGTAAGTTCCGTTTTTATGATTAAGCATTCTGTCTGGAAATGTGTCCGTGCGGATATAAATTTCGAGTTCTTCCAAAATATTCATCATGGTTCCTTTAGGTACGCGATGTAGAGTTTTCATTGCCATCACACTAACATAACTGCAAATAAAGTGCAGATCATAGATAAAGTTCAGAGAAGCTTCAACAGCAGAGAAACGGAAAATAATCTGTAGTCACTCGAAGACACTATATTGTGACACGTCAAAAACGTATAAATATTTGCCAAAATGGATGTAAGCCATAAAATTTTCATAATTTTTACAAATTTGCGCGATGGAACTGTGTTTTGTAAATTGCTGGATTATTTTAAAAACGCAAACTTCCGAAACATGGCTCGTCATATGTAATTAACGAGCTAATAAAATCAGTGCGCAAAAATTGTAATATGGCCTTCACAGACCTAATGCAAGCTGCGGGCCCGTCTAAAAAGAAGGTTATGAGGTAGTTTCGCCTATAATAATTGGTACGGTATCGACGGAAACGCTTTTAAGGAAGTCAACTAATGTGCATATTCAAGTGATAAGTACTAAGTTACGTATGGAGACTGTGGTGACTGTCGAATGAATCAACCACACGATGAGAACAAATCTTCGACATTGCAGCTGTACCATCCATTCCGAAAGATATCTTCTTGAGGGGCGCTGTTATGGTCTTCCCGCATCTGATCTACGTGCACTTAACAGGAACCACTGTGGTGGATATGAAGTATATTCGGACGTTGACTCACCCCCACTTGAGAGACTCAGGACGACGTCGTAATTCCACCCCCGCGATGCCGCGCAATAGAGACTGCGGTCGATGGGAGGCGGCAGTGCTGGTCAAGCCCGCGCGAGCACGTGTCCCGCGACGCACGGGGGTTTCGGGGGAGGGTGGACGGCGGTGGCGTAATATGAAGGTGTTAAACACAGCCGTATATCACGGCCGGGGGTCGCCGCGGGCTTTATATTGACTATAAATATGATGTGTGGCACTTCTCTGGTGCGTGTGTGTCTCACCCCAACCGCCCACCCACCCCTACAGCCACACCACAAACGTATGTGCGAGCACACTCACATACACACACATACATGTGGTCGCTTTCTGCAGGGGTCCGGAAACGAACGTGAAGACTGGACGCAGAAAGAGCGTAGGGAGCAGGGAAAAAAGGAAGGGAGAAGCAGATGCAAGAGTTGGGTTCATTAAATTTCAGAATCCAATATCCTGCACAGCCCTAATACCCCTCTCGATTTCTGTCCGCTCCAAAGGGAGAAAGTGGAGGGCGTTTTACCACCACCGCGACATCTGTTTGATCGGCTTCGGAAACAGGGCCACCAGAAAGGAAAAGGGGGAGGGGACTCATTGCATTCTTTTTTTTCTTTTTTTGGCCGAGCCCCCGGCGGTCGTAAACCAAAATTAGATTTCCAATTTCGAAAGTCTATTTTGCATTTAAACGATACCGGTGCATCTGATATAATGCCATGTATCGAGAGCGTCTGACCTCTTGTATTTCGGAAACCTCCACCCACTTTGCAGTCTGACCAACGATTCCGTCGATTCATCTCCGGAAAGTGCTTTACGAGGAAAGGGAGAGGAGGGAATTGGGGTGCGGTGGCGGCGTGAAATATTAAGAGAACACCCGGGGTGCAATAATTTGCGCCGAACGAGAGGTACACGGCAAAACGAGTCTCTAGCGACCAGCGACGTCAACCCAGCCCGGCCAGCCTCTTTACCTGGGGAGTAACGGTGCGCAGTCTCACAGATGTCCAGTTAATACCTTAATCGCGTCCATCTAGCGCGACGACCACTTTTGGGAGCGATGGACCTACTTAATAAACATGTCGTCCATCTTCGCCTCGCCGAAGACCGCACCTTGCCGCTGTCCTCTAATAGCAGCAGTGAGAGTGAAGCAGGTAACTTAGTGTAGGCAGTTTCTTCAGAGATACCGTCCATTTCGCAAGCCGTTTATGATAAACGGATCACTATATTTAACCGTTCCATCAGTGATCGTGCTGTCGGGAAAAGCACTCATACGATAAATTGGTGCATGTGCTGGAAAATAACATTTTTAGTTTTGTAGCAACGTGTATTGTGCCACGGAGGCTCTTTTCTGATGGTTCATAGTAACTGCTGATTGTTTGGAATCTAGATGAGTATTTTTTTGTACTTACTAGTTAATCTTGCAAATGACTGTTAATAACAATCCTCATGAAAAGAAATGTTGTCAGTATATTAGATGTATTCAGCACATCTCATTTACAAATAAAAAAATTAAAAAAGAAGTCTTAACAGGCCTTGAAGGCCCAACGGTACCGATGGTATCTACCGGCCGCCGTGTCATGCTCAGCCCTTAGGATGCGGAAATGGAGGGGCATGTGGTCAGTACACCACTCTCCCTGCTGTTGTCAGTTTTTGCAACCGGTGCCGCTACTTCTCAATCAGATACATCCTCAGTTGGCCTCACAAGTGCTGGAAGGCAGATTCAGCAGGTTTGTTATCTTACTTGGGTAAAAGGAAGCAGAATGTACCACTTACATGTCGACCATTTGATATGATGACAGGTGGTGTACCACAGGGTTCTACTTTGAGTCCTCTGTTATTGCTGATATCCAAGGTGAACCAGAAATCCACCGACAGACTTTGAGAGGTGTTAGTATGGACCAAAACAAGAGCAGAATGTCTAGTAAACATGGGCTCCGAAATGCACAATTTAAGAGCTATGAGCACTTGTTTATCTCTGATACTATGAAGCATGTTTTTTCTCCTGCAAGTTCTACCGTTTCCATTTCTGAGAGGAAGTAGGATGGACCAAAATAAGACAACAATAACGGGTAAACATGGACACCGAAATGCATACCTTAAGAACTATGAACACTTATTCTGCAACCGAGATGAGTTTCATAGTAGCGAAGATGAACAAGTGTTCATAGCTCATAAGGAATTCACTTTAGATCCTACGTTTACCGAACATTTTCTTCTTGCTTTGGTCCATATTATCACCTATCAAAGTTCGTCTATGGAGTTCTGAATCACCCTGTATAATTAAATAATCTTCCACTTGAATTATAAGAAAATGCAAATTATGTTCCTTTTACAGGGAATACCAGTATAGGAGTAAATAGTAGTACCATATCACTTACTGTAACGCCAGTTATGAGAACATGAGGAAGTGATTCCATTATCGCTAAATTTTAACAAGACTAAGCACAATTGAGTAGATCTCATGTTTTTGTTGAGATCTTCAGTTCGAAGGCTGGTTTGCTGCAGCTCTATAAACTCCTCTATCCTCTGTAAGCCTCTTATGTCCGAATAACTACTGCAATTTCCATCCTTCATCTTGTGGTCTCCCCTTACGATTTTTAGCCCCCAACTTCCCTCAAGTTCTATATTGGTGATCCATTAATCTCTCAGAATGTGTCATATCGAGCGATCCCTTCTTCTGGTCAAGTTGTGCAACAGATTTCTTGTCCCTCCAATCCCAGTGTGTACTATGTAATCTTCAACATTCTTCTGTAGCAACACATTTCGGAAGCTTCTACTCTCTTTTTGTCTAAACTGTTTATCGTCCATATTTCACTTTAATACATTGCTACACTACAAACAAATACCTTCAGAAAAGACTTCCAAGCACTTAAATATATATACGATTTCTCTCCTTCAGACATGATTTTCTTGCCACTGCCAGTCTACATTTTATATTCTCTTTACTTCGGCCATCATAATTTATTTTGCTGACCAAGTAGCAGAACTCATCTGCTACTTTAAGTGTCTCGTTATCTAATCTGATTCCTTTAGTATCACCTTATTTAGTTCGACTACATTCCGTTATTCTTGTTTCACTTTTGTTAATGTTCATCTCATATCATCCTTTCAAGATAATGATCTTCCAAGGCCTTTGCTGTCTATGACAGAATTACAATGTCATCGGCAAACCTCAAAGTTTTTGTTTCTTCTCCCTGGAGTTCAGTTTTCTTTGGTTCCTTTGCTGCTTGTTCAGTGTACACATTGAATAACGTTGTGGATAGGCTGAAAACCTGTCTCACTCCCTTCTCAACCACTGCTTCCCGTTCATACCCCTGGATTCTTACAACTGCCGTCTGTTTTCTGTATAGGTTGTAAACAGCCTTTCGCTACTGTATTTTATCCCTGCTACTTTCAGACTTTCAAAGAGTGTATTCCAGTTGTCATTGTCAAAAGCTTTCTCTAGGTCTACAAATGCCATAAACGTAGGTTTGTATTTCGTTATCCTATCTTCTAAGATAAGTCGTAAGGTCAGTATTGCCTCGCCTCGCGTATTCCTAAATTTCTTTTGAATCCAATCCGATCTTCCCTGAGGTCTGCTTCTATTAGTTTTTGCATTCTTGCGTAAAAAACTCATGTTAGTCAAGCTGCGGTCGTGTGTCACATAGTTTTTTCTAGTGACTTCGGTTTTTTTATATATCTGATGGAATAGAATGGCGATGAGAGCAGTTGTTTTTTTAATTTTATTTCTACGACAGTGATTTTATATCAGCTGCCTCATGTATCGTTATATCCAAAGGATTTATACATTTTAAGCTACATTTATATCTGATGATGCCACCTTTAGTGTGTTGAAACCGGCCATCCAGTAAACAGCATTTAAGCGAGCTTGGCGTTTGAATTACTTTTACAACAAAGTAATCGACCCACAACACACTATGCGTTCACTGGAAAAATTACGGCTGTAGTTTCCCCTTGCTTTCAGCCGTTGATGTTACAAGGCCAGATCAGTCAGTTATCCAGACTATTGCCCCTAAAACTAATGAAAAGGCTGCTGCCCCTCTTCAGGAAGCACACGTTTGTCTGGCCCCTTAGCTGATACTCCTCCACTGTGGTTGCACCTACGGTACAGCTATCTGTATCCCTGAGGCACGCAAGCCATCCACCGACGGCGAGGTCCATGATTCATGAGGAGGTGTTTGCATCTCACAGCTGTCCCAAAGAAACTGAAGTAGCGCACTTAAATAGTGATATATATATATATATATATATATATATATATATATATATATATATATATATATATATATATATATATACACTCCTGGAAATTGAAGTAAGAACACCGTGAATTCATTGTCCCAGGAAGGGGAAACTTTATTGACACATTCCTGGAGTCAGATACATCACATGATCACACTGACAGAACCACAGGCACATAGACACAGGCAACAGAGCATGCACAATGTCGGCACTAGTACAGTGTATATCCACCTTTCGCAGCAATGCAGGCTGCTATTCTCCCATGGAGACGATCGTAGAGATGCTGGATGTAGTCCTGTGGAACGGCTTGCCATGCCATTTCCACCTGGCGCCTCAGTTGAACCAGCGTTCGTGCTGGACGTGCAGACCGCGTGAGACGACGCTTCATCCAGTCCCAAACATGCTCAATGGGGGACAGATCCGGAGATCTTGCTGGCCAGGGTAGTTGACTTACACCTTCTAGAGCACGTTGGGTGGCACGGGATACATGCGGACGTGCATTGTCCTGTTGGAACAGCAAGTTCCCTTGCCGGTCTAGGAATGGTAGAACGATGGGTTCGATGACGGTTTGGATGTACCGTGCACTATTCAGTGTCCCCTCGACGATCACCAGTGGTGTACGGCCAGTGTAGGAGATCGCTCCCCACACCATGATGCCGGGTGTTGGCCCTGTGTGCCTCGGTCGTATGCAGTCCTGATTGTGGCGCTCACCTGCACGGCGCCAAACACGCATACGACCATCATTGGCACCAAGGCAGAAGCGACTCTCATCGCTGAAGACGACACGTCTCCATTCGTCCCTCCATTCACGCCTGTCGCGAAACCATTGGAGGCGGGCTGCACGATGTTGGGGCGTGAGCGGAAGACGGCCTAACGGAGTGCGGGACCGTAGCCCAGCTTCATGGAGACCGTTGCGAATGGTCCTCGCCGATACCCCAGGAGAAACAGTGTCCCTAATTTGCTGGGAAGTGGCGGTGCGGTCCCCTACGGCACTGCGTAGGATCCTACGGTCTTGGCGTGCATCCGTGCGTCGCTGCGGTCCGGTCCCAGGTCGACGGGCACGTGCACCTTCCGCCGACCACTGGCGACAACATCGATGTACTGTGGAGACCTCACGCCCAACGTGTTGAGCAATTCGGCGGTACGTCCACCCGGCCTCCCGCATGCCCACTATACGCCCTCGCTCCAAGTCCGTCAACTGCACATACGGTTCACGTCCACGCTGTCGCGGCATGCTACCAGTGTTAAAGACTGCGATGGAGCTCCGTATGCCACGGCAAACTGGCTGACACTGACGGCGGCGGTGCACAAATGCTGCGCAGCTAGCGCCATTCGACGGCCAACACCGCGGTTCCTGGTGTGTTCGCTGTGCCGTGCATGTGATCATTGCTTGTACAGCCCTCTCGCAGTGTGCGGAGCAAGTATGGTGGGTCTGACACACCGGTGTCAATGTGTTCTTTTTTCCATTTCCAGGAGTGTATATAACGAATTGTCACGTTTTCGGACCACAGATAGATACAGCCTAACTGGATAACCCACTCCACTGAATAATTTTCAAAACCTCATGTTTATTGGCTTAAAAGAAGCTTTAAAGCTTGTAAAATATGAAGTAAAACGTCTAAGCCCCCGAGAAAATTATCTCGTGGAATTCGGAGATCCTCTTCTAGCACCTCGGATGACCCACAACGGCCTACGTGGCGTCCACTCTATACCCCCTGCAGTGTCTGGGTATAGTTAGATGCATTTCAGAACAATAATACGTTAGCCTGGGCATCAGCAATGCGTGTATGTGAAAGACAATTCTTTCGCTTAGAATCTTGATTTTTGTGTGCAGTGTTGACTTCTCATCGTTTATTTGTGATCTTATAGTATAGAATGTGTGCTAAGAAAGTTTACTAGGACAGAAGAGGTACGAAGTCATCGTATCCAACGTGACGTCGAAGCAGTATGTCATCATAGACTCCAAAGGTCCAAAGAATTCACATGAGGCTGAGAGCAGTTCGGAAGGAGTCAGTGGTTCTACTAAGAAACTGAAAGACAGTGGCCAGGATTTTTAGTGAATTACGGACTGAGCTACAGGGTTATAAGTTTTCTTGCCGTTTTCTCTGTTATTCCTCAACACGTGAAATGTGAAACTTGTAATGCAGACATCATGATACTAGGACGACGTACTCGAATCTTAGGCTTCACAATAATCATACCAAGTATCAAGTATCAAGTTTATACGGAATCCATATGAAATCAACTATCGAATCATCCTAGCAGGACGCCTGCTTGGAGTAGGGCTAAGTGCAATTGTGAAGTTTCGTGCGTTCATGGAACTGCCACGACCGATTAAGCTGGTGGCTATGATTTCGATCGCAACTTCATCAGTACTACAGGCCGGCCTGGGATAGCATATTAATGGTAAGAGTTTTCTAAAAGTATAATATTTTCGTTTGATCACGTCTATAACACATTTCAAAACTGCAAACGCGTTTTCTCGGGATGTGATCTTTGAAAACGACACACAGCATAACTCCGACAATTTCCGATCGCTTTATTTGAAAATTTAACCACAACTTTGAAATATCATTGTGAAGGACGTAGGGGATTTTTGATAAGTTACTTCACACAATATTTATTAACAGATAACTGTCCTCGTCTTGATAAAATTGAACGACTTTATTCAAACACTCGCTATCAGCACAGAAATCAATATTTCTAAAATCCCCTGTGTGACTGACTAGCTTCAATCACGTAATTTAAATAATTTTTTTTACAGATTCAAATTTGCACCAGTTACAGTTCATGCCGCAGATAGCCTCAAATTCAACGTAACTCGCCAGAATTGCTGTAGTGTCGCCATTTTGTAATATTTTCCGACAAATAGTTTTTTAATATACTGAAATACATGCTCAATAACGACCCTTAGTATAGTTTCTTTATCATATGCCCTTCAGTAAAAAAAAAAAAGAAAGAAAAAGAAAGAGAAAAAATCAAGGAAACGGAGTTCAGTGATTTTACTCCTTAAGGAAGAGTCTTAGATATATTTTCAGTAGGTGTGATCTCTTTTATGGGACATTTAAAAACGAAAAAACTAGTTTAAGCTACATGTTTTCATTCACTAACAAATTACGGAACCATTTTTATTTTGAGAATAATGTACTTCTCTATATATTTATGTAGGAATTATTTTAAGAATGTGAAAAAGGAAGAAGTGTCTGTGGGGAAGATGCAGTATGCCTGTTCATTGAGCATTCTTCGTGGTATTATCATCCCCTAAACAACATATTAAGACAACCATTTTATTTAGAGAGTGTACAAAGACTACCTATCTAAAAATATCGACAGAGATTCATCGAAAGCTCATAGCAAAACCTTTTTTCATTTATATAAAGTATGTTGAAAATTAAAAGAGCTTACGCCATGAACTTCACCATGTGAATTCCTATAACGCATTTAAATCGTACTAACTACTACAAGCCATTGTCATCACGTGCCATGAATCATAAAAAAATTGTAATCGTTAGTGTATGTACCTACATCTGTAAAAAAGTCAAATAACACTAATAAAAAAATTTAAACTTTTTTCTGCGACTGGTTTGTAAATGTGGATTTACCTATTTTTGTGTTGCTTATTTCACTGGAAGAATCAGTTTTTCTCTGTCACCTCATATTTCCTAAATATTCAGCAGTATTACAAACAGTACTTGCGAACATTGTGAGAATTGAAGCCAATAAGAATACGTATTCAGAACTTTAGAACTCAAAACTATTTAATATGTTTACATAGGCTTAACGCCAATAGGTCAATTAGTTCACAAGATATTTTCAATATTAACCTCCTCTGATATTCGAAAAATGTGTATGCCGTTTCGTCACTCTCTCTAACAAGACCCTGGCAGTGGTCGCACATCATCGAAGGTTTCCAGTGACCTTGATAACGGCGTCCCACCGTACGGATGTCTCGGTGAAAACATTCACCCTGCTCATCGGTAACGGCTCCTAAATTTTCCGGAAAGAACTTACTGCAGGAATGCAAAAAGCGAATTTCAAGCCACATTCTACACCTCATAGTCTTGCAGCTTGCGAACGTATCACTCGTAATGGAAACATAGTTATCATCTCTTCTGTTGCCTAAATATGCCTTTCCAATTGCTCTGAAAAAGGACCCGCAGCTAATTCGATATTTGTGAGTTTGATATCAAATGTTGGATCGTTCATATATTTTCTTATTTGTGGTCCAGCAAGTATACTTTCTGTCGATTAGTGTAATCTAGTCGGGTTAATTCTGGTGTCCGTTTCCTCTCGTCGGCTTTGAGCAAAGGCGTAATACATAAGGCATAGACGCTACATAGAGGCAATATTTGAAAGCAAGTGATCATATCCGTAAACAAACGAATGTAGCACACGATACAATTGCATTCACAGTTCATGTGATTAATTATTTAGCCACAAATTATATCGAAAAGAACTGAAAGTAACGACAGTAAATAAGAGCAAAAAAAGAGAAGTATACATGTCTGAAATAAATTATCGTAATTTATGCGAGTAAGAAAAGCAAAGAGAACACAGAGAACCTTTAAATCAATTGACCTGAAGGTCAATTCTGGTTACAGATTTCAATTTTTGCTATTTCACGTCAGTAGTTTAAAGATCAGAGAGGAATGTGGAATGCTATTACGTTTCAGTGAATACAACTCCTGCAAAAATAATTTACATGTGAATCATGGAACGGTTCGAACCGCTGTCATTTACTTATATAGGTTAATTCTGGTTATCGTTCTTTTCTGTGGATTTTCGTTAGTTGTGAGGTGGATTTTCTTTTAGAATTTAGTGTGTTAATTTCTCCACATTTCATGCTACTATTTCGTATTTGCTGTCATTCATTTCATTTTCCCGTTTTTCTGTTATAGTTTAGTGTCTCCCTCCCAAAACCCCAACTATCCTGCGCTTCTCCCGTTAGATTCAATCATTAATGGTAAAATCAACGCTATTTTACTGTAGTATGACTTCACCATTAGCTTCACTGTAATGCAATTTAAAGATTTTCTGTTCATTTCTACTAGCATAAATTACGAAGATAATTGTTATCAGACACAAAAATTTATTTTTAATTCTTGTTCTTATTCACTTTCGTTATCTTCAGTTCATTTCGATATAATTCATATCTAAATAAATAACTGGGTGATATGTGACTGTAATTTTATAGCACGCTCCATTCTTTTGTTTATGAATGTGACCAGTTGCTTTCAGAGATTGCCTCTATGTAGCGACTGTGCCTTAGGTACAACGTTATCGCTCAAAACCGGCGATAGGAAATGGAAACTAGAATTTATCCATCTAGACTACATAAAAAGGATCTACATAAGACAAGAATAAATAACGTTGTGTAAGCTGCACATACCCGTATAACTGGCATAGTCTATGTGAGCCGTGTGTAGGCTGCCATCGACAGACGTCTTCCTTCCATCGTATCTTTTGACATCGTCGCCTAGCAACACATGCTACGGTGTCCCGCTAGAGCGAGCAATTTGCCGCTTCTGTTTTGAGAGCGCTGTTGGCGGAGGCTCGCTCTGGATGTGCCTCGGAGTCTCCGTGCTGCAGCTGACCAGTGGGGTTGGCGCCCGGCGAATCGCTGTTGTGCGCCACGCTATTCCCACCACACCGTTGGAAGAAACGCACCCGCTGTAGTGCATTTGGAGGAGACGTTCTGCACTCCGAGAGGAAGAGCTGGTTGCAGACCGAGGTCAGCTGCACGTGAGGAACTGGCTCTTGATAACATCACTGCTGGGCTGCCAGAGGACCACCAGAGACAACAGTCTTGTGAGTAGCCTTGTAGAACACACGCCTTCAAATGTCTGTGTACGGCAGCCAGTGGCTTATCTACAGTGTTGATTACGAGAGGAACTTAAATTAACTTTTATGCTGAAATTTGCTGGCTGATTAAAATTGTGTACCGGACAAATACTCGAACTCAGGAGCCTTTCCTTTCTCGCCCAAATCGTCTACTGAGTGAGCTACCTAAGCACGACTCACAAGCCACCCTCGGAGCTTTACTTGCGCCAATACCTCGCCCCTTGCCTCCAAAACTTCAGAGAACCTCTCCTGCGTACTTTGCAAGAATAGCACACCTGGAAGAAAGAAAATTGTGGAGGCATGGCTTAGCCACAGCCTGGGGAATGTAGCTTTTGTGTCACTTGATTTGAGTGACGTAGCAGAGAGGTGTGCCTCTGGCTGTGGTCTCATGATTTTAAATGCCCTGCCAGCGTGTTGAAAGGGACCGAAACTCATAGCTATAGCGTGTAGGAATATGTTATATATGTACAGATGACTGTACTTTCGGTCAGCGTTAATTACTGCCTGTTTGATGGTTCTTAAATGTTCCGTGGTCTAGGGGTGGAGTCTTTGATTCATAATCAAAACGTCTTCGGTCCTGGTTTCGATCCCCGCCACTGCCTAAATTTTGATAAATAATCAGTATTGGCGGCCGAAGACTTCCGGCATAAGAAGTCAGCCTCTTTCTGCCAACGGCCTTGTCAAAGAGGGCGGAGGAGCGGATAGAGGTTCAGGGCACTATCTTGTCCTACGGGTGGTAAATTGCCCCTAAAGGCGGAAGAATCAGCAATGATCAACGACATGAGGATGCAGAAGGAAATGGAAACCACTGCATTAAAGACACGTAACGTGTATCCGCAGGACATGTGGCCTATAATTGAAGAAGTGTCATGATGATCTCTCCATTGGCAAAAGATTCCGGAATAGACCCCCATTAGGATCTCAGGAAGGGGACTGCCAAGGGGGAGCTTACCATGAGAAAAACATTGAATAATAAACGAAAGGATAACGTTCTACGAGTCGGGGCGTGGAATGTCAGAAGCTTGAACGTGGTAGGGAAACTAGAAAATCTGAAAAGGGAAATGCAAGGGCTCCATCTAGATATATTAGGGGTCAGTGAAGTGAAGTGGAAGGAAGACAAGGATTTCTGGTCAGATGAGTATCGGGTAATATCAACAGCAGCAGAAAATGGTATAACAGGTGTAAGATTCGTTATGAATAGGAAGGCAGGGCAGAGGGTGTGTTACTGTGAACAGTTCAGTGACCGGGTTGTTGTAATCAGAATCGACAGCAGACCAACACCGACA
The DNA here is from genome assembly GCF_021461385.2 of Schistocerca piceifrons. Lineage (NCBI taxonomy): Eukaryota > Metazoa > Arthropoda > Insecta > Orthoptera > Acrididae > Schistocerca > Schistocerca piceifrons. The sequence continues at coordinate 109,610,281 of NC_060143.1, forward strand.
ACGACTGGAATGCAGTTGTAGGGGAAGGAGTAGAAGAAAAGGCTACAGGAGAATATAGGCTGGGGACAAGGAATGAAAGAGGAGAAAGACTAATTGAGTTCTGTAACAGGTTTCAGCTACTAATAGCGAATACCCTGTTCAAGAGTCACAAGGGGAGGAGGTATACTTGGAAAAGGCCGGGAGATACGGGAAGATTTCAATTAGATTACATCATGGCCAGACAGAGATTCCGAAATCAGATACTGGTTTGTAAGGCGTACCCAGGAGCAGATATAGACTCAGATCACAATATAGTAGTGATGAAGAGTAGGCTGAAGTTCAAGACACTAGTCAGGAAGAATCAATACGCAAAGAAGTGGGATACGGAAGTACTAAGGAATGACGAGATACGTTTGAAGTTCTCTAACGCTATGGATACAGCAATAAGGAGTAGCGCAGTAGGCAGTACAGTTGAAGAGGAATGGTCATCTCTAAAAAGGGCCATCACAGAAGTTGGGAAGGAAAACATAGGTACAAAGAAGGTAGCTGCGAAGAAACCATGGGTAACACAAGAAATACTTCAGTTGATTGATGGAAGGAGGAAGTACAAACATGTTCCGGGAAAATCAGGAATACAGAAATACAAGTCGCTGAGGAATGAAATAAATAGGAAGTGCAGGGAAGCTAAGAAGTATTGGTTGCAGGAAAAATGTGAAGACATCGAGAAAGATATGATTGTCGGCAGGACAGACTCAGCATACAGGAAAGTCAAAACAACCTTTGGTGACATTAAAAGCAACAGTGGTAACATTAAGAGTGCAACGGGAATTCCACTGTTAAATGCAGAGGAGAGAGCAGATAGGTGGAAAGAATACATTGAAAGCCTCTATGAGGCTGAAGATTTGTCTGATGTGATAGAAGAAGAAACAGGAGTCGATTTAGAAGAGATAGGGGATCCAGTATTAGAATCGGAATTTAAAAGAGCTTTGGAGGACTTACGGTCAAATAAGGCAGAAGGGATAGATAACATTCCATCAGAATTTCTAAAATCATTGGTGGAAGTGGCAAGAAAACGACTATTCACGTTAGTGTGTAGAATATATGAGTCTGGCGATATACCATCTGACTTTCGGAAAAGCATCATCCACACAATTCCGAAGACGGCAAGAGCTGACAAGTGCGAGAATTATCGCACAATCAGCTTAACAGCTCATGCATCGAAGCTGCTGACAAGAATAATATACAGAAGAATGGAAAAGGAAATTGAGAATGCGCTAGGTGATGATCAGTTTGGCTTTAGGAAAAGTAAAGGGACGAGAGAGGTAATTCTGACGTTACGGCTAATAATGGAAGCAAGGCTAAAGAAAAATCAAGACACTTTCGTAGAATTTGTCGACCTGGAAAAAGCGTTCGACAATATAAAATGGGTCAAGCTGTTCGAGATTCTGAAAAAAGTAGGGGTAAGCTATAGGGAGAGACGGGTCATATACAATATGTACAACAACCAAGAGGGAATAATAAGAGTGGACGATCAAGAACGAAGTGCTCGTATTAAGAAGGGTGTAAGACAAGCATGCAACCTTTCGCCCCTACTCTTCAGTCCGTACATCGAGGAAGCAATGATGGAAATAAAAGAAAGGTTCAGGAGTGGAATTAAAATACAAGGTGAAAGGATATTGATGATACGATTCACTGATGACATTGCTATCCTGAGTGAAAGTGAAGAAGAATTAAATGATCTGCTGAACGGAATGAACAGTCTAATGAGTACACAGTATGGTTTGAGAGTAAATCGGAGAAATACGAAGGTAATGAGAAGTAGTAGAAATGAGAACAGCGAGAAACTTAACATCAGAATTGATGGTCACGAAGTCAATAAAGATAAGGAATTCTGCTACCTAGGCAGTAAAATAACCAATGACAGACGGAGCAAGGAGAACATCAAAAGCAGACTCGCTATGGCAAAAAAGGCATTTCTGGCCAAGAGAAGTCTACTAATATCAAATACCGGCCTTAATTTGAGGAAGAAATTTCTGAGGATGTACGTCTGGAGTACAGCATTGTATGGTAGTGAAACATGGACTGTGGGAAAACCGGAACAGAAGAGAATCGAAGCATTTGAGATGTGGTGCTATAGACGAATGTTGAAAATTAGGTGGACTGATAAGATAAGGAATGAGGAGGTTCTAAGCAGAATCGGAGAGGAAAGGAGTATGTGGAAAACACTGATAAGGAGAAGGGACAGGATGATAGGACATCTGCTAAGACATGAGGGAATTACTTCCATGGTACTAGAGGGAGCTGTAGAGGGCAAAAACTGTAGGGGAAGACAGAGATTGGAATACGTCAAGCAAATAATTGAGGACGTAGGTTGCAAGTGCTACTCTGAGATGAAGTGGTTAGCACAGGAAAGGAATTCGTGGCTGACCGCATCAAACCAGTCAGTAGACTGATGACCAAAAAAAAAAAAAAAATGTTAACGGTCCTTTCATTTAATGCTATCATATTCTTATTAATGTTTATTCGGAGCTTTGAGGGTTACTCTGTTTTTACCTATCGTTTGTGTAATCTGCAGCAGTTTTTTTTACTATTCTTTAACATGGTACAGATTTTATTCAGTTGCAAGTTTACCGAGAATAGCTTTTTATACGTTGCGGTTACCATTCCAGTTACTGTGCGAAATTATCAAATTTACAAATTCTTTAATCGTCTGTTTGGCACTTGATTAATTGCTAGTATTTCTTGTTGAGGCTCCTGGCAACAAACGTGAGCTATTTTCATTGTTTTGGTCAGTGCTGCCTTTAAACAAAGAAATTGTAAATTTTTCTTCATTATTGGTCCAGCTACAACCCAAGATGGTTTTCTTTGGGGATGCATTAAAGACGTTGTCTATCGCCATATTCCAACAACTCCAGAGGACATGCAGGAAGATATAGTGCATGCTTGTAATTCTCTTCAGCAGGCAACACTGGAAGCAGTAAATAGTTCTTTCATTCAACGAGTGCACTAGTATGTCGATGTCCAGGGTCACCACTTTGAGCACCTTTGAATGTTCTGCTCCTGGGCGATGGTTCAGGAGAGTCAGAGTCAATATTTTGTTATGTTTTTACTTGATTTTCATTTGTTTTCTGACAAATCCAGCAAGTGGACGAGTTTGTGATCCCGGGCTACAAGTCAGTGTTATATTATGTAATTAATAATGTCGTGCTTCAGTGAATGGTACACTGCGATACATTTTTGAATAAGTATTTAGAAGAGGAAATGAATTAGCGAATGAAAAACACAAGGTACCATTTACAAAAGTCATACCGCTGTTCATATCTTTGTAAAAAACAAAGCTAAAACGAAGGCAATCATGCTGATTGATGTCCCCTGACGGTTAAAGAAAATTTGCTTGAAACATGTTGTAATTTTCATCTGGACAAACAGTTAATTAGGGTGGTCAAGATAAATGGGACACCCTATATATATATATATATATATATATATATATATATATATATATATATATATATAATGTGATCAAAAGTATCCGGATACTCAGAAAAACATACGATTTTCATATTAGCTGCATTGTGCTGCCACCTACTGCCAGGTACTCCATATCAGCGACCTCAGTAGTCATTAGACATTGTGTGAGAGCAGAATGCGGCTCTCCGCGGAACTCACGGACTTCCAACGTGGTCAGGTGATTGGGTGTCACTTATGTCATCTACATCTACATACATACTCCGCAATCCACTATTCGGTGCGTGGCGGAGGGTACCTCGTACCACAGCTAGCGTCTCCTCTCCCTGTTCCACTCCCAAACAGAACGAGGGAAAAATGACTGCCTATATGCCTCTGTACGAGTCCTAATCTCTCTTATCTTATCTTTGTGGTCTTTCCGCGAAATGTAAGTTGGCGGCAGTAAAATTGTACTGCAGTCAGCCTCAAATGCTGGTTCTCAATATTTCCTCACGAAAAGAACGCCTCCTTTCCTCTAGAGACTCCCACCCGAGTTCCTGAAGCATTTCCGTAACACTCGCGTGATGATCAAACCTACCAGTAATAAATCTAGCAGCCCGCCTCTGAATGGCTTCTCTGTCCGCCCCAAATGCTCGAGCAGTACTCAAGAATAGGTCGTATTAGTGTTTTATAACCGGTCTCCTTTACAGATGAACCACAAATTCTACCAATGAACCGAAGACGACTATCCGCCTTCCCCACAACTGCCATTACATGCTTGTCCCACTTCATATCGCTCTGCAATGTTACGCCCAAATATTTAATCGACGTGACTGTGTCAAGCGCTACACTACTAATGGAGTATTCGAACATTACGGGAATCTTTTTCCTATTCATCTGCATTAATTTACATTTATCTATATTTAGAGTTAGCTGCCATTCTTTACACCAATCACAAATCCTGTCCAAGTCATTTTGTTTCTCCCTACAGTCACTCAGCGACGACACCTTCCCGTACACCACAGCATCATCAGCAAACAGCCGCACATTGCTATCCACCCTATCCAAAAGATCATTTATGTAGATAGAAAACAACAGCGGACCTACCACACTTCCCTGGGCACTCCAGTTGATACCCTCACCTCCGATGAACACTCACCATCGAGGACAACGTACTGGGTTCTATTACTTAAGAAGTCTTCGAGCCACTCACATACTTGGGAACCAAACCCATCGTCCGTACGCGAGATTTCCACACCCCTAAACATCTCTAGGTCCACTGTTTCCGATGTGATAGTGAAGTGGAAACGAGAAGGGACACGTACAGCACAAAAGCGTACAGGCCGACCTAGTCTGTTGAGTGACAAAGATCGCCGACAAGTGAAGAGAGTCAGTCGAAATGTGTAATAGGCAGACATCTGTCCAGACCATCACACAGGAATTTCTGACTCTATCAGGATCCATTGCAAGTCCTATGACAGTTAGGCGGGAGGTGAGAAAACTTGGCTTTCATGGTCGAGCGACTGGTCGTAAACCACTAATCACGCCGGTAAATGCCAAACGACGCCTCGCTTGGTGTAAGGAGCGTAAACAATGGACGATTGAACAGTGGAAAATCATTGTGTGAAGTGACGAACCGCGGTACAAAATGTGGCGATACGATGGCAGGGTGTGGGTACGGCGAATGCCCTGTGAACGTCATCTGCCAGCTTGTGTAGTGCCAACCAGATTTCAGATAATTCCATTTCCTTCTTGTTTTGGTTTCCACACATTCAATTCCCAAAGAATGCTGGCCTCCTGACGAATACGTTCAGAAACTTTTCCTCTAATCCATATCACTATTTGAGATCATAAGAGCTTTTTCATTAAAGAAACTTTGCAAATATCCTTCTAATGTATCACTTGCTACATGCTTTCCACTGCAATCTTCTTCCTAGTAAAGCTGTTTCATTAAAGAGAACTAGTAGCTTATCTGATACAGCTTTCCAGAGTAATTTTCTTTCTAGATAGGAATATTCTGTCATATCTTCTGGTACTATCTTATTTTAAGGAAGTCACTGTCGTCCTACCTACTGTTCACGCCATTCGTTTTTGCTTTGTTTATTCTTAATGTCTATAACGTCCATCACATACTGTTCATTCTTTTCATCAAGTTAAATCTTCATTACAATCAGCTAGAACGAGTATGTCACCTGAAAATAATGTTAGCATTGCTTTCTTGTCCCCTTACACTAATATTCCCCTTCCGACTTTCCCTTTCACTTTTTTCGTCGCTTCTTTGGCAAAAAAACTGCACAACATTGATGACCCTGCCAAAAATATTTTTCACACAGACTTCTTTTTCCTAAACTTCCACTTTAATTAGTCTCTTAAGGTGTAGTACCTGTTGCAGATTACTCGTCTACTTTAGTTCATCCAACTTACTTTGTCAAATGCTTTCTGTATATTATGATAATATTTGAAATTTCGGGACAGTTCCACAGGGTCGTACCACAGTATGGTAATGAACCGATTACCTCAACATAAGACAATTTCCGGGAAAATTAATGCTATATACATACCACTCATTCATGAAAAAAATGATAAACAAAAACACACAGTTCCTTGAAAGAGAAGTAATAAATAAAACTACATTTAATATCTCCATTTCTATAAAATATCCCAGGTAAATAATATTATTTGTCGGATTCTTCCTTATAATAAACCATATGAGATCATAGGCTACAAAGTTACAGCTTCTTTTAGTGAAATGTGGCACATAACAGAAATGCAACGCAACATTACCATAATTTGTACGGTGTAATGGTGTCGGGGGTGTGGACGTAATTAATTGTCAGGATGATGTGAATGGCGAGTTCCTCATAAGTTGTGGACTTAGAAATACTCCATTAGCAAATATATTCTTTATTCGATGAGAATCTCGTACAATGCCTGTTGCTGGTGACTAGAAGGCATGCATAGAGCCCCAGGTAGCAGTGGTTGGCTTAACTAAGCACACAGCAGTGTAATCATCTCGGAGCAGAGAGAGTACACCAAGGCAGCTGCGTGCTGCTTCAGCAGAGACGTGAGAAGTAGACTTGTTGAAGCGAAATTGGTGATGTCAGACACCTATCAAGCCATAGACCCTGGTATAGACCGGCCGACAGCAGCCATGGATGGTCACGAGTGCAATGGGCAGGCATGTAAGCCCCCAACCCAAAACTCCCCAGAGACGCCCAGGAGCCGGATGAAGTCACGCTTGTGGTGACCATCTCTTCATGGTTCAAGCTCAGTCCCCAGATAGTGGACGATGAAGCTAGATGTAGACACAACTGATTTGCGCACTTGAGATCATCGACTGGTGTGCAGTGTGTACGACGTCAGCTCCAGTCAAAGGCAAGATACTGCTAGGGGCCGAGCGGTGAGTGTTCATAGTTACCCTCCACATTCGGGAGGACGACGGTTCAAACCCGCGTCCGGCCATGTAATTTTCCTAAATAGCTTCAGACAAACACCGGGATGGTTCCTTTGAAAGGGCACGGCTGACGTCCTTCCCTATCCTTCCCTAATCGCATGGGATCGATGACGTCACTGTTTGGTCCCTTCCTCCAAGCCTGCCAACCAACCATTCAAACTTGAAGCCCAAATTCAAATAATGTTCTTAATTATTTCACGTACATTTATATCCTTAACAAGTAACTTCATTGTGGTTTTATTTTAACGATAGTGAAGCACAGGAACTCTTTACATAATTTTCTTTACGTAATTTAGCACCTTTTTTATTGTTTTTGCCTATCAGGGATCACCTGAAATAACTTGCATCTTCTGTCTTTTCTCCTTTCTTTCTTTCCAGTAGTTTTTCGTTCCTTTTCTATGTTATTCTCTTCTTCCTTTTTTTCCATATGACGCCTGTCTTTTTCTTTGATTTTTCTTTGTTTTCTCCTGGAAGATCTTTAAACTTTTCCTTTTACTCTGAAACCGCGCGACTGCAGGTTCGAATCCTGCCTCGGGGCATGGATGTGTGTGATGTCCTTAGATTAGTTAGGTTTAAGTAGTTCTAAGTTCTAGGGGACTGATGACCTCAAATGTTAAGTCCCATAGTGCTCAGAGCCATTTGAACCAATTTACTCTGAACATTTCTCTTCTTCTGCTTTCTTCTTCCATTTTTTCCGTTTCTCTCAGGTCTGTTTTAACTTCTTTCATCCATGTCACTGGTGTTTTTGGGTTTCTGTCAAAAAAGTTAAAAATTCTCTTTGTTAACGTTTTTTAATCTAACCTTTTTAGGTGTGCATGGAACACATCTTTTTTCTTCCGCATTGTGTCTGAAATTGGTTCAATTTTTCTTATAAACTGTAACACTTCTTAATTTCCACGTCCCAATCTGATATTTTGGTCCTGAACTTTCCTGAATATTTTTGTTACCTTCTTTTTTACTTCACTTACTTGTTTAACTGTATTTAACGAAAGACATTGTGAAGCATAAAGGCGTTTTGGTTTAACTACAGTATTGTAGTGCTGGAGTTCTGTATATATTGAAATAGATTTCTTGTTATACAGGTTTTTGCTAGTTTAAAAGCCACTTCCATTTTCCATATTCTTGCTAAAGTAGCTTCTTTGTTCAAAGCGTTTGGTTATATTATTTCACCTATATATTTAAATTCTGTACTGTTTTTTATTCTTACATTATTCATGTTTGAAAAATTGTAAATTTAAGAAAGTATAAATTTTGTCTCAATATTTCCCGTCCTTTAGGAATAAGTTTTCTAATTTTTGAAATAAATGACGTGATTTGAAGCAATCATAGCTGCAAAAATGAGGTAGCTCTTTACGTGATCAAGAAATGTTTGTTACAGTTTTAAGTATCGATTTGTATCACATATATTGTTAATACACTCTGTTATCAGGTACAGGTAGGCACATGAAAGGATTTCGCTCAGGATATTTCAGAGTAGACAAGTTTTTTAGGGTAGTAAGGGAAGAAACACGTACGTGTGGCTGTGACGACACGATTGCACATTAGACAGTTTTAGTTTGTAGAGCTGGTGTTTTATATCTCAAGGGAAATGAGAGGTCGTAAAAGTTGTGCAACTGCTTAACGATAATGTGAAGTACAGCGAATCAAACATTCAAGCAGAGCTCACCCTTGTTGTATCCCGACAACGCCGTTGATAGAGCGCATTTGACGCTTGGTATAAGCCAAACTTTGTTTCTGAGTCGCATTCATCATAAGTAAGTGATTCTAGAATATTATTTGTAAAAATAAGGACGAACAATCCTACAATACAAACAGATGTTAGGAAGGAATCACAATTTCGCTTTCATTCTTCCCTCGATGAATAAGTGAAAAAGTAGATTTGGTCTTGTCATACCATGTTCTCGTTATCAAAAACAGCAGCAGTTAATTATTTATCTATGACCCTATACATGGATATTCTGTCTGCTTTTCTGCTACTTCCACGGCTAAACGGAGAATGATCTAATTAAGCGATTTGGATGGTCCTAATAACGGATTAAGCTTGATAGTTAATAATTTACGAAGACTGTCGCCGAGTCGATAGTAACACTTGGTGTGAATCTCGTAAAAAAGTGTTTCAGATAAAGTAAGTCGATTTCCTTCGCTCCACGAAAAAATATAAATTTTGTTTCAGTTCTCATTGTCCCTACGCACAATAAGCCATTTACTTTACTGTTTCGTACTTGTTCCCTCTTCCCTTCCTTTGGCACTATAACAAATCGCCACAACCTTATATTTAACCTGAAGGATTCCGTCTCTAGTATTACCAAGTTCTTCTCCTCTGATTAAACCGCACAGATGGTAAGGTAATCAAATACAGAATCCTTGTACAGTTTCCGAAGGTATGAGACAGTAAAACAAACCAAACCTCTCCCATTATTAGATTTATGCCCTCTAAGTGCTCCTGTTAAGACATTACGAACTGGAGATTATGTCTGTAAACGTACCACAGCTAATGATAACAGTAGTACCCGATTTTCATTTACACTTTTGGGTATTTTACTCCTTCACCCTCTTCTACTTCCCCTTACCCTGTTTCACCACATCGCAATTTGTTACCATATTCCTTCTTGTAGACTAGTCAAAAACAAGAGAACACCATTTATTGTTACACATTTCCTTTAGAGAATTAAACTTGAGAAACCTAAAATAAATTTGAGTGAGTAGACTACTGTTTAGACTCTCTTTCGCAAAATGTAAACATCGCTTTTCCACCTTTTCATTGCGTATTAGTTCTTAGCAGAATCGACTGATGCGTATATTTTATTAATAACATCACCTAATGTGAATATCGCAGACAATCTGACATCTGTACAAATTATGTGCAGTAGTGCGATCATTGTAAGTAAATGCTGTAAAAAGGTTTTTCCTTTTTTGTTATTTGATGATACATGGCTACAATAGCCTCACAATTATCATATGCACATACATGTACTGAACATTTAATATTTGGTGACAAGTTTCATATCCTTTTGAATGCAAACACGCTTAACGATTTTTTTCTTTTTTTACCCGATTCCATGTCCATTAGGGCAAGTACATCTAACCTTATCTAATGTACACAAGTCTTAACATCCACAAGCCTTGCATACGAGCACAACGTGTTTTTCGTACACAAAATCTTGAGCCTCATTAGTAAGCTAAGTACGTTTCTCTAATCATTTCCCCAGACACACAGGCTATTTGCATTATGTTATTTTTAATCTTTACTAAAATTTCTTTCTAATTTGCTTCCTCCCGTTTCTCAGCGAAATTAAAGTGATTCCATTACAGATAACACCCTCTTAGTATACATAGTTTTTATGTATCCTTGATAAAAATTTTAATTAAAATAATATCTCCCATACAATGCTCTTCTCTATAGTGTATTTCGTTTCTTTGTTTTTGTAGTGCTTTGTTCTTTGAATAAAAGTTCCCATCTCTTTTTAGCCATTTACATACTTCTTATTTATTTACTAACTGCAGCATTGTAAAATTTCTATTGTAGAAGTCAAAACATCGTCGTGACCCTATTTTTAGCAGCAGATGCTTCTGACAGAACTTCCACTGAAAATCGCAAACCATTCATTGGACCTGAGTGAAGTCATATGACACCGCATGTTGGGAGACACCCGAGAGTTAGTTGCAACCGCCAAACTGGGAAGGTTTTCATTCTTTGCGCACAAAGGTACTAGTCATTTACGAAGCGCAAAAGGCTCATGTAAGCAGATCTATGCAGTTCAGATGAGTGTGACGAGTGCGTGTACAGTTTTGTTTCACGTCTGTGTTGAAGATGACAATGAGACAGAAGTGAAAGGTTGAAAACTGGTACCTCTACATAACAGATTACCCTCGAGTACCACCAAGCGCCAATCTCAAAGGTCTGATCTGAGGAATGGATCTGAGGGATGGATCACCATCAACAGTGACTCCAGGATACACTGACTGTAGGTTTGGAATGTAGCCCAGGACGTTGGCTGGAAGCATAGTGATCAGAAACTTTCCTCTACCCCTCTCCTCCTCTTGTCGACTAAATACTGGGGGGTGACAATTTATTCCATCAACAGCGTTAGAATAAAATATTGGCGAGTGGAGCACCACCCCACAAGCAAGCGTTCACAATCTCGACTGTCAGAGAAATATAATGAGCAGTATAATCCCTAATTTACTAGGGTGGCTCAAATATAAATGAGACTTTTGTTACTCCACAATTATAAGTGCTAGTTCAAGTCATTTTCCTGCATAGCCGCCTGTTTTCGAAATACTGTCGAGAATTCAAAAGGCGAGGAGGAAACGAAATGGAACTTCACCGGCTGAGAGGGTGTATGATGTTACTTCAGTTATTACAATGTCGAGGGAAATTTACAAAGAACGTGGTTTGGAGGAATTCACTGATTCGTTTGGGGAGGGTGTCGTAAGGCTTTTCTATCCTCTCCTGAGGCTAGTTGGCTCACAGCTGTTGTAACTCGTCCAGGGTAATGGCACTGGAACAGAGTTATCTGATCGGATTCCTACACATGTTCTGTCGGGGACAGATATGCGGAACCTACTGGCCACAGTACCACATTATCACCCAGACTGTTCATACAGACAAGCGCAATGTGTGGACGAGCGTTGTCAGATTGAAAAACGACACACGACAATGCCACCTGAGATGTAACACACGCGAGCTCAGAATGTCCTTGACTTACTGTTGTGCCTTCAAAGTTCCCTCAGTCACTGCCAGCTGTGATCTGAAATCACACCCGCTGTCTCCGCACATCACGTCTTCAAGAGTAATATTGCTGTGCCTCTCCGAAAGGCTGACAGAGTAGGACGCGTCCTCGGACATCCGCCATACTACACACATCAAAAAAAGTTTTGCATCACCCCTGTTTCCAGAACTCCTGAAGATAGACGATGACTGTGGATATTGTATCACAGACACAGTCCCTTTGACTGTTCAGAGATGTCACTAACCTGCCCAAAGATGTAAACAACCACGCATGAGCAACGCCTATTAAAAGGAGGGGGCCTGACAGCCGATCAGTTCCAGTCACTCCACAAGGAAGGAGGTACACGGCTCGTGTTATCTGTTGTTCCACCATGTCTAGACGGTCAATAGCGCGGTTCGATCGCATCCGCATTGTTACTTCGTACCAGGAAGGGCTCTCAACACGGGAAGTGTCCAGGCGTCTCGGAGTGATCAAAGTGATGTTGTCCGGACATGGAGGAGAGAGACAGGAACTGTCGATGACATGTCACTCTCAGGCCGCCCAAGAGCTACTACTGCAGTGGATGACCGCTACCTACGGATTATGGCTCGGAACAACGCTGACAGCAACACCACCATGTTGAATAATGCTTTTCGGGCAGCTACAGGACGTCGTGTTACGACTCAAACTGTGCGCAATAGGCTGCATGGTGAGCAACACCACCCCTGACGTCCATGGCGAGGTCTATTTTTGCAACCACGAAACCATGCAGCGCGGTACAGATGGGCCCAACTACATGCCCAATGGACCGCTCAGGATTGGCATCACGTTCTCTTCACCGATGAGTGTCGCATATGCCTTCAACCAGCAATCGACGGAGACGTGTTTGGAGGCTACCCAGTCAGGCTGAACACCTTAGGTACACTGTCCAGGTAGTGTAGCAAGATGGAGGTTCCGTGCTGTTTTGGGGTGGCATGTGGGGCCGACAGCGGCGTGACGGCTGTACGATACGACCGATAGTGTAGCCGTATCGGCAGCATATTGTCTTCATGTACGACAATTCGCGCCCCCATCGTGCACATCTTGTGAGCGATTTCCTTCAGGATAACGACATCGCTCGACTAGAGTGGCCATCATCTTCTCCAGAATGAACCCTATCGAACATACCTGGGTTGGATTGAAAAGGCCTGTTTATGGGCGACGTGACACACCAACCACTCTGAGGGATCTAGGCCGAATCGCCGTTGAGGAGTGGGACAATCTGGACCAACAGTGCCTTGATGAACTTGAGGATAATATGCCATGACGAATACAGGCATGCATCAACGAAAGAGGACGTGCAACTGAGTATTAGAGGTATCAGTGTGTACAGCAATCTGTGGTTTTCATGAACAATAAAAAGGGAGGATATGATGTTTATTTTGATCTCTATTCCAATTTTCTGTACAGGTTCCGGAACTCTCGGAACCGAGGTAATGCTAAACTTTTTTTGGTGATTGTAGTTGACGCTCATCCAGAGTAGCGCAAAATCGCGATTCATCGCTGAACACAATGCGAAGCCACTCGTCAGTACTCCATGCTTCCCAGTCATGACACCACTTCAAATGCAGCTGTTTGTTTTGTGGTGTTAGCGGCAACCTGAGCTTGGGAGAGTAATTCCTAGTCTGGCAGCTGCTAGTTCAAAATGGTTCAAATGGCTCTTAGCACTATGGGACTTAACATATACGGCCATCAGTACCCTAGAACTTAGAACTACTTAAACCTAACTAACCTAAGGACATCACACAACACTCAGTCATCACAAGGCAGAGAAAATCCGCAGCTTCTAGTCTCAGACCAGTAAAGTGCAACGATCGTGTGGCATTGTTGGCCGATAGGCCCCCACCGGCGAAGTTCTGCCGCCGGGTTGCAACTCTTAATTCGGTCGACGCCACACTGGGCAACTTACGTGTCAGTGATGATGATGATGACAACACAACACGCAGTCCACGGATGGAGAAAATCTCCAACCCAGCCGGGAATCAAACTTGGGCCCGCTGCGTAGTTGGCAAACACGTTACCACTCAGCTAAGCATGCGGACTCTCCGACCAGTGATGGGGGGGTAACACACAATGTTGCAAAGAGTCATTGGACAATTAATGCTGATGTGAAGGGTTTACGATGGCCTTGGCGCAGAACACGGCAATCCCTTGTTTGGGTGTGGTCGACTAGAACCGTGACGAAGAGTCTGCTTGGCGTCATGTATCTATGCAGTCCTAAATCAGGGCACTGTCACACCCGAATGCACCACAAATGTGAATAACGTCACATTCTGTCAGCTGGCCAAATACACACCCACGATGTGTCTGCTTTCGAAATCTACATTTTTTCCCAGGCAGTGTGTTTTTGAGCAGACAGGTAATTTTGATATCCTATCCTCCAACTTCACGCACAGGCTTCAATCCCTGTTCATCGCTGAACCTGTGGCCTCCCAAAACATGAAAGTCGCAGGGAGGTAAGGGATACAGGGAGGGTGCTCAAGTGTTTTCCAGCCGTTACTCCATCATTTGTTCGGCCACGGCTGCTATATAGTGACTCACGTTGCCTTGCAGAACCATCTGGTCTCTCATCAATAAATCACGTCGTTCGCCGCGATATGCCTGTCTAAATTAGCTCGAAACCTTGCAGTAAAACGCAGCGTTTATTGCCCGACATTCGTGTGAAAATCGATATGCAATACGACATCGCTGTCGAAGAAAACATTTGTCATGACTCTGCCAACTGACAGCCGTTAATTGGCCTTCACCGGTCCGCATTCTCCCTTCTTTCCCCACTCCTTGTTTGATTCTTTTGAGCCAGGGGTGTAACTACAAACTCACTTTTTATCACAGGCGGTAATGTGAGTCAGAAACGGGACTCCCTTAATCGTGAAACTTAGCCAAGAGGAGCTGACGGATCTGCAAACGGTTCAGTTGCTGACGAGATGTCAGAAGGCGAGGGTCCCACGTGGTGCACACCTCCCCAAACCCTAGCTCGTATGTGATACGGGCAAAAGTAGTGCCCTAGCTTATCTCGACCTCATCTGCCATCTCAGCGACCTATCTCGTCTCCCTCAAGAAGATGCTGAGCACGGTGAATGTTCTCTGAGATGCTGGTCCGACGTCGGTGACCATGGCCCATGACCCACCACGAACTTCTTGTACCAAGCAAATGCTTCAGATCTTGAAATTATGTCTCCCTTGAATTCTTCAGTCAGTCTTCTGAGTATTTCGTAATAACGACTAATGATGGACGAGAGCGACTCCATTCTCCTGCTCTCCCAGTCCTCGAATCATGCCCAACACCAACAGGAGCGGGAGCGTCACATGTCAGTCCTGTACGTGTAGGGACAAGAGTATTACTAATATTTGATTCACCCCTATACGACAGCTTATTGTGTGATAGACTATTACCGACAAATACTCAAACGTCCACTGCTTTGAACCCTCGTAGCAGAGTAACAAACAGCAAGGCAAAAAATGCAGCACCCTCAAGAGCCGTGTTCTGTGGCACCAAGATATTATACACCGTCCAGTCACATTAATGTGATCACCTGTCACAAGCCTGAATAACCATCTTTTGCAGCCCTGGCTGCTGTGAGACCTACAGAAAGAGAGTCGATGAGGTTTTGGAAGTTATCGACAGGGATGTGGAGCCAATCCTGTGCTGTGATCAACTATGCTAGGTTTCTCGGTTGAGAGGCCGACCGAGGTAATCCCACAGATTCTCGACAGGGTTTAAATTCGTGATGTTTCGTGGCCAGGGAAGTACAGCAAACTACCACTGTGCTCTTTGAATCATGCATGCTCGCATAAAATTATGTGAAAAGTTACACTGTCCTGTTGGTAGATGCCATCATGCTGAGGAAAAAGAAACTGCATGTTGAGTGTGGTCATGGCCCGAAGGAGATGCGTATGCGTATTGTGTTGACTCATTGTGCCCCCCAGAATGACTTGATCACCCAGGGAATGCCCTCTGGTCTGGATCATTCCGACGATTGTTGTAGACTATTCAGTGGAGAATAAAACGTTGTTCATCTGAGAAGGCCACTCTGAGGGCGTCCATGAACAATGGTCAGACCGAATCATGCGACTGCTGCATTGGTCCATACGCAGCAATGTTCGCTCAATGGTCGTTGAGAAGGCACTATTGGTGGCCCCTTGATTCATTTGCACAGTCAGATGCTCAACAGTTGGGTGTCCATTCACACATACTCATCTCCACAGCCGTAATTCACTCCTGTCAGCTATGGTCAGTGGTACACCACAGTCGCCTCAGCACCAGTTTGTGTAGCGCCGTTCTGCCATCCACTGTACTACGAGTATACTTTCACCAACATAGCACTCGAAGAATTTACAAACTTAGCCGTTTCGCATATGCTTCCACCCTTCGCCCAAAACCCAGTGGTCAAGGCTCTTGAACGTCAGAGAAATCGCCTCACTGTAAGAAAATGAAACACATTGCAGCCGTACTTAAGGTGTTACTTAGTGTGGACAATTGATGGTTGGAGAGATAACATCACAGTTACAATCTGCGTAAACTAGTTGTTGGCCACTGATGCATCGTTTGTATGGATCTTGATAATTCCTTCATCATCAACTAATGCCTGAAAACGGTGCACTGAAGCACTGAAACTAGTAGCTACATAATAAATGACACCATGAGGACGGCGGTAAGTGTTTCATTTTCTGGCAATGGTAAATGGCTGTAATTGACCAGTCCTCCAGGCACAATATGGACATACAAAAAACATCGCTCCGTTTCCGCATTACGCCACTGACTGCACTGCTTTCCGTTTCCCCCTGACACGCATTATGCACCCTAGTGATCCCACCTGCCACGCCGGCCGAGCGGATCTAGGCGCTTCAGTCTGGAACCGCGCGACCGCTACGGTCGCTGGTTCGAATCCTGCCTCGGGCATGGGTGTGTGTGATGTCCTTAGGTTAGTTAGGTTTAAGTAGTTCTAAGTTCTAGGGGACTGAAGACCTCAGACGTTAAGTCCCATAGTGCTCAGAGCCATTTTTGAAGCCACCTGCCCTCTGTTAGTGGTTATTGCACACTGACATCGATTATGGGCGATGATCACAGTAATGCAACTAGGCTGTGTATGTGCATACTGAGAGGTTGTAGTGTCAGTATGACATTTCTCACGGTCACTGCTGGTCAGACGGCGCTCTTGAGGCCTGTCTCTTCGCCCTTTATTTTGACTCTGCAGGGAGTAACTGTCAAGAGTTCAGTGGTGAACAGTGTTTGCAACATTCATTCTAGGGTACATCCATGCCCCAGAGACGAGTACGAACTCCTGTTGAACAACTTCAGCCATTAAAGCAGGGTCGCGTTACGGGCTTGCGGGAAGCTGAATGGATGTGTCGAGGTGTTGCTGCACACGTTGGACACAACGTGTAGTTGGTTTGTCGCTTCTTTTAGCAGTGATGCGTGAAACATCCCCACACCCGGAGACCAGGCTCTGAGTGTCTGCATAGTTCAGATGCATAAGATCGACGCATTGCGACAGCAGCAGTGGTCGCTCGAACGTCATAAAGGAAAGAAGTCTGTGCACATGTTGCATCTGATGTTTCATCAGCGAACATTGGGAAGCGCCTGCTTACAGCAGGACTAACATCACTTATGCCTCTGACCAGGCTACCACTGACGTCGCGACGCAACCAAGCACGGCTACCCTGTTCTCATGAAAGAGTAGATTGTAGAGTGGAATGGTACTCTTTCGTTTTCAGTCGCCGGCCGTTATGGGCTAGCGGTTCTAGGCGCTTCAGTCCGGAACCGCGCCACTGCTACGGTCGCAGGTTCGAATCCTGCCTCTGGCATGGATGTGTGTGATGTCCTTAGGTTAGTCAGGTTTAAGTACTTCTAAGTTCTACGGGACTGATGACCTTAGATGTTAAGTCCCATAGCGCTCAGAGTCATTTGAACCATTTGATTCGTCTTCAGTCGTCTGAGTAGGTTCTGCCTGCGTGCGAGTGATGGACGATACTTGTGCAGAGTAGGACCGGAAAGGCCTGTTCTGGAGCACGTTCGCCCACTACACAAAAGCCCACCCCGGGCTTCATATTGCTGGGGGCCTTCAGTTACAGCTCGATGTCACATTTCGTGTTTCTGCAGGGTAGTGTAACGAGTACCCACTACATTGCATAGCTTGTTATTCCCGCACTAGTGCCATTTCTTCGATAGGAAGATGATAAGCTATTTCAGTACGACAATGCACGTGCCCAAACGGCTGCTCAAAAGCAACGTTCTCTTCTTAGTGTACAACAACTGCCCAGACCAGCATGATCACCAGATTTCTCGCCAAATGAGCAGTAGGAGTGTGGGAACATGATGAAGAGGGGACTTATCCTTTCTCTAGAACCAGCGAGAACCGTTGCCGAATTGCAAAGAAAGGTCCAAGATGCTTCAGACTGTCTATCACAATATACTATTCGCCATCTTTCGACTGTCTGCATGAGAGAATACATGCCTTCGTTACCACCAGAAGTGGTTACACTGTGTATTGGTGTGACTGTTTGGGCGCACCTTATTTTGACATGTGTGTTTCACTTTGTCGTTCTTTGTCATCATATACTTATGCAGTGGTGAATTACCTGTCGCACCTTGTCCTTGACGGTGTTGCGTTTTTTATGTCATTATATGTACGGTATGGGTATGGGATGTTGCAACAGAGAACAACTACTACTAGCATTCTTATGGGTTTGCCAGACTAAATATATGTAGAACATTATACTGCCGTATAAAATTTATGGAAAGCGGTGGGTATCCCTAAAATGATGACCCTCAAGGCAACAGCATCGGAAAAGAAATTTGCATGTCCTTTGATTAATGAGTAATGCATGTATCTGCATGTTTCACTGAATTAAAAGCGTTCCTTACATTTTTTCCACTAATTTCTAGTAATATAAAATACATTTCAACATTTTTAATCGTGTAATCGCTCCAAATCATTTTGTGCTAACTTCTGTGTCCTTACGTATTTTCTATCTTACCTGTGTCGAAGAGGTTATGCACTAACTAAATTGCCACAGTACCTACAGTGTATTCATAGCAAGTCATCAGTAGAAAGCTTCCACGAAACCTCTCGGCCAACGGCAACAGAAAGTAACAAAACAAACTAAAACCTTGTAACACGACAGACGGTATAAATAGTTGGGGGTTTTAACGTATGTGGTGGTAGCAAGCGGTTTCCTCTCTTCTCTGACCTTTAATCGCCGGAAAATGCATGAAACCCACAATCCGAAGGGAGAAGAAGAAGGATAAAAAGAGAACTCATGCCATAACGAATCGTTCTGAATCCGGTATTATGTGCTGCCTTCCTACAGGAATACTGCAGTACCTGTGTTCCCAAGGCACCTGGGGATTAATCACGTAAGTGCACTGCAGGAAGTTTTTCGCAGCGAGAAACCACAGGTAGTAATTCGAAAAAAACTCTCGAATAATCCGCATCCAGCTACTACGGGGATTAAAAACACTCGTCTAAAATTGTGGATTACTTCGTCCTGACGAGTAGACGTTATGTTATTAGTATGACTAGCTCCACCGCATCTATGAACAAAAATTTTAGGTAAGAACTTTTGTTTCGCTCACTACACACAAATACATACATGCCCATAATAATCATTCGTTTTTGGCCGGTTCAAGTAAGATTTTATATGTCTGATAAATAAAGCGGATTCTTTTTTGTCAACGTAACGTTATGTTGTCACAACCATCTGAGGTCTTAAAAATGATGGGCGCTTTTTAATTTGCAACATATTACTACATGAATTAAATTTTAAGAACAGATTAATGTCATCAAGACACTGCTGGGAGGATATGAAAGTAGCAGTTGACAATCCCCATTCGGAAAACTATTTTATTAGTTTACCATATTAGTGGAATACAAACGTATCAAAAATGAGATCGACAGGAAGTGCAAAATGGCTAAGCAGGGATGGCTAGAGGATAAATGTAAGGATGTAGAGGATTATCTTACTAGGGGTAAGATAGATACCGCCTACAGGAAAATTAAAGAGACCTTTGGAGAAAAGAGAACCACTTGTATGAATATTAAGAGCTCAGATGGAAACCCAGTTCTAAGCAAAGAAGGGAAAGCAGAAAGCTGGAAGGAGTATATGGAGGGTCTATACAAGGGCGATGTACTTGAGGACCATATTATGGAAATGGAAGAGGATGTAGACGAAGACGAAATGGGAGATATGATACTGCGTGTAGAGTTTGACAGAGCACTTAAAGACCTGAGTCGAAACAAGGCCCCGGGAGTAGACAACATTCCATTAGAACTACTGACGGCCTTGGGAGAGCCAGTCCTGACAAAACTCTACCATCTGGTGAGCAAGATGTATGAGACAGGCGAAATATCATCAGACTTCAAGGAGAATGTAATAATTCCTATCCCAAAGAAAGCAGGTGTTGTCAGATGTGAAAATTTCCGAACTATCAGTTCACCACGGCTGAAAAATACTGACACGAATTCTTTACAGACGAATGGAAAAACTGGTATTAGCCGACCTCGGGGAAGGTGAGTTTGGAATCCGTAGAAATATTGGAACACGTGAGGCAATACTGACCCTACGACTTATCTTAGAAGCTAGATTAAGAAAAGGCAAACCTACGTTTCTAGCATTTGTAGACTTAGAGAAAGCTTTTGACAATGTTGACTGGAATACTCTCTTTCAAATTCTGAAGGTGGCAGGGGTAAAATATAGGGAGCGAAAGGCTATTTACAATTTGTATAGAAACCAAATTGCAGTTATAAGAGTTGAGGGGCATGAAAGGGAAGCAGTGGTTGGGAAGGGAGTGAGACAGGGGTGTAGCCTCTCCCCAATGTTATTCAATCTGTATATTGAGCAAGCAGTGAAGGAAACAAAAGAAAAATTCGAAGTAGGTATTAAAATCCATGGAGAAGAAATAAAAACTTTGAGGTTCGCAGATGACATTGTAATTCTGTCAGAGACAGCAAAGGACTTGGAAGAACAGTTGAATGGAATGGATAGTGTCTTGAAAGGAGGATATAAGATGAACATCAACAAAAACAAAACGAGGATAATGGAATGTATTCGAATCAAGTCGGGTGATGCTGAGGGAATTAGATTAGGAAATGAGACACTTAGAGTAGTAAAGGAGTTTTGCTATTTGGGGAGCAAAATAACTGATGATGGTCGAAGTAGAGAGGGTATAAAATGTAGACTGGCAATGGGAAGGAAAGCGTTTCTGAAGAAGAGAAATTTGTTAACATCGAGTATAGATTTAAGTGTCAGGAAGTCGTTTCTGAAAGTATTTGTATGGAGTGTAGCCATGTATGGAAGTGAAACATGGACGATAAATAGTTTAGACAAGAAGAGAATAGAAGTTTTAGAAATGTGGTGCTACAGAAGAATGCTGAAGGTTAGATGGGTAGATCACATAACTAATGAGGAGGTGTTGAATAGGATTGGGGAGAAGAGAAGTGTGTGGCACAACTTTACTAGAAGAAGGGATCGATTGGTAGGACATGTTCTGAGGCATCAAGGGATAACCAATTTAGTATTGGAGGGCAGCGTGAAGGGTAAAAATCGTAGAGGGAGACCAAGAGATGAATACACCAAGCAGATTCAGAAGTATGTAGGTTGCAGTAGGTACTGGGAGATGAAGAAGCTTGCACAGGATAGAGTAGCATGGAGAGCTGCATCAAACCAGTCTCAGGACTGAAGACCACAACAACAACAACCGTATTAGTTATTATCGATCACCTCTTCAATAGTTACATATACTATGTGATCAGAAGTATCCGGAGACCTGGCTGAAAATAACTTAAAAGTTAGTGGCACCCTCCATCGGTAATGTTGGAATTCAATATAGTTTTGGCCCACCATTAGCCTTTTGACGGCTTCCACTCTCGTAGGCAGTCGTTCAATCAGGTGCTGGAAGGTTTCTTGGGCAATGGCAGCCCATTCATCACGGAGTGCTGCACTGAGGAGAGGTATCGATGTCTGTCGGTGGGGCCTGGCACGAATACGGCTTTCCAAAGGTGTTCTATAGGATTCAGGTCAGAACTCTGTGCAGGCTAGTCCATCACAGGGATGTTATTGTCGTGTAACCACTCTGCCACAGGCTGTGCATTATGAACAGGTGCTGGATCGTGTTGAAAGATGCAATCGCCATCCCCGAACTGCTCTTCAACAGTGAGAAGCAAGAAGGTGCTTAAAACATCATTGCAGGCCTGAGCTGTGATAGTGCCACGCAAAACAACAAGGAGTGCAAGCCCACACAAAGTTTTCCCACTGTTCAATTTCCCAACGTTCACGCTCCTTACACCAAGCGAGGCGTCATTTGGCAGTTACCGGCGTGATGTGTGGTTTATGAGCAGCCGCTCGATCATGAAATCCAAGTTTTCTCACCTCCTGCCTAACTGTCATAGTACTTTCGGTGGGTCCTGATGCAGTTTGGAATTCCTGTGTGATGATCTGGATACATATCTGCCTATTACACAGTACGACCCTCTTCAACTGTCAGCGGGCTCTGTCAGCAAACAGACGAGTTCGCCCTGTACACTTTTGTGCTGTACGTGTCCCTTCACGTTTCCACTTCACTATCACATCGGAAAGAGTGGACCTGGGGATATTTAGGAGTGTGGAATTCTTGCGTACATACGCATGATATAGGTGACACCCAATCACCTGACCACGTTCGAAGTCCGTGAGTTCCTCAGAGAGCCCCATTCTGCTTTCTCACGATGTCTAATGACTACTGAGGTCGCTGATATGGAATACCTGGCAGTAGGTGGCAACAAGATGCACCTAATATGAAAATCGTACGCTTTTGGGGGTGTCCGGATACTTTTAATCACATAGTGTATTTAGAGAACTAGACATTGTCGAATCGAGTTCTGTAGTTATTCGTTGTCCGCCCCTGGTACCTGAGTGGTAAGCGCAACGGAACGTCATACCTAACGGCCCGCGTTCGATTCCCGGCTGGGTCGGAGATTTTCTCTGCTCATGGACTGGGTGTTGTGTTGTCCTTATCATCATCATCCCATCCCCATCGACACGCAAGTCGCCGAAGTGGCGTCCACTCGAAAGACTTGCACCAAGCGAACGATCTACCCGACGGGAGGCCCTAGCCCCACGGAATTTCCATTTTATTATTTGTTTTCTATGTTGCTTCTACTGAAAATTCTAAACGCGTCACAATGAAATGTATCATAGATGTGAATCAGAGACATAGTGAATCAGTCTTCGTTACAGATCGAAACTGTGTGCCAGTCTAGAGTTATCAAAATTTCAATCTTTGTGTTCTACTTTGGAGAGAAGTGTACGTGATTGCTATCCACGTCGATCATCGCTACCTCAAGTTGCCACTATTTCATACTAAAAATGGCATATTTTTCCCCTAAAAACTATACAAACAAATAATTATAGTCTGGTAAGCTTATTTCACAATTACAGGGGCTGGATATAAAAATTGAAACACCAAAAAACACAACAAATTTCCATACGTGATACGGCGTAAGAAACCCGTTGGTATTCGAAACAGGTTCCAATCGTCTCGAAATGCATACGAGAATATAGATTCTGTATGGTTTTCAAGAGAATAATATGCCATTCTTAGTACGAAATAGCGGCAACTTGAGGTAGCGATGATGGACGTGGATAGCAATCACGTACCCTTCCCTCCAAAGTAGAACACAAAGACTGAATAATATTTACACTCAGTGATTATGGTGGCCAGGGTAGATGCGACAATTCCTCCTCGTGCTCACGAAACCAGTCCTAGGCGATAAGGGCTGTGTGAATAGGTGCCCTGTCGTCATTGAACACAGAATCACCATTGAAGAACAAATATTGTGCCACTGGATGAACCTGATCAGCCAAAATCTGCACATAATCCTTGGCAGTAATACGATCTTTCAGTGCAGACATGGCGCCCCTGGAACACCTCTACAGTTACGTCTACATAGATACTCCTCAAGCCATTGTGCGGTATGTGGCGGAGGGTACCCCTACCACTACTAATCCTTTTCTTTCTGTTCCACTCACAAATAGAGCGAGGGGGAACAACTGTCTACACCCCTCCGTATGAGCCCTAATTTCTAGAATCTCATTTTCGTGGTCCTTAAACGCAGTATATGTTGACGGCAGTAGAATCGTTCGGTATTCAGCTTTAAATGGCAGTTCTCTAAACTGTCTCGATAGCGTTCCTCGAAAAGAACGTAGCCTTCCCTCCAGGGATTCTCATTTGAATTCGCGAAGCATATCCGTAACACTTACGAGTTGTTGGAACTACCGGTAACAAATCTAGCAGCCCGCCTCTGAACTGCGTCGATGTCTTCCTTCAGTCCAATCTGGTGCGGATCCGAAACACTCGAGCATTAGTCAAGAATAAGTCACGCCAGCGTCGTACATGCGGTCTTCTTTACAGGTGAATCACTCTTTCCTAAAATTCTCCCAATAAACTGAAGTCGACCATTTACCTTCCCTACCACAGTTGTCACATGCTCGTTCCACTTCATATCGTGTAACAAAGCTACGCTGAGATATTTAAACGATTTGATTGTATCAAGCAGGACGCTAGTGGTACTGTATCCGAACATTACAGGTTTGTTCTTCCTGCTCATCCGCATTAACTTACGTTTGTCCACAATTAGAGCTGGCTGCCATTCATCACACTAACAGAAAATTTGTCTAAATCATCCTGTATCTTTCTGCAGTCACTCAACTTCGACACCTTACCGTACACCACAGCATCATCAGCAAACAACCGCAGATTGCTGCCCATCCTGTCCACCAAATCACGATATGACTGCCAAATCCTCACCGAACCGCCGCCATGTCTCATTCTTGGCAGATAATCTCGGCCAGAAGTTCTAAACAGTGTGAAGAGAGTCCCATCCGACCAAATTCTTCCATTGCTCGATAGTCCAGGTTTTACGGCTTCGCAGCCGCGTTTTTCTGTTACAGGCGTTTGTATCACTGATAAGTGGTTTTGGAATTCAACTCACCATGCAACTTACTGCTTATCGAGCTTCCTTAGTGCTGTTTTGGTGCTGGCAGGGTTCGCGAGTGCGACATTCAGTCTGCAGTGATGTTTGCAGCTCTCGTCCTCTTATGTTTCGGCACAATCCTCTTCAATGACCTTCTGTCACGGTTACTCAACACACACATTCGTCCACGTTGTGACTTAGCGGATGATGATTTCCGCTTTCTCTGTATGCGGTAAAAATCTTCCGTACGGTGTCTCTTGAAACAGCAAACACGGATCGCCGAGCGCTGAGTTTCGCAACTGCTCACATCCATTCAGAGAGCCCGCCGAACCGAGGCAGCAACGGAACTGTCGCAGTTGTATCACGCCAACCCAGAAGGCTTACCTAGTTGCCTGTTCACAATAAACAAATGGCGAGTGGTGGGAACATCACTACGACCCCGAATCAAAGGAGCAAAGCAAACAACGAAAACACTTGGATTCACCACCGCCGAAAAGAGCGAAAGTGATGCTGACTGTCGCTTCCGGCTGCTACAATGTGGCACCTACCGATTGCCCTAATAAGGAGCAGACCATCATCGGAGCATAGTACCGAAAGCTTGTTACTAGGTTACTGGAGGCCGTCTTTTGCCTCACCTTCTGAATTCTACACTTTTGGCTTCCAATGACTTCGTCCCCTTCCTTCGGTAGTTAGACTCACGTTCCACAGATCACTTGAACGGTTCTTTTAGCGAAATGATGGTCAGTTTACAGCATATGTATATACGATTAGCATTAACGTTAATGAACGTACAGCGCTTGACAGTCGCTTAGGAACAAAGACAGTGTTGCATATGAATAGCCACACGAAATGGTAGATGATACAGGGTGTTTCAAAAATGACCGGTATATTTGAAACGGCAATAAAAACTAAACGAGCAGCGATAGAAATACACCGTTTGTTGCAATATGCTTGGGAAAACAGTACATTGTAAGGCAGACAAACTTTAGAAATTACAGTAGTTACAATTTTCAACAACAGATGGTGCTGGGGTCTGGGAAACTCTATAGTACGATATTTTCCACATATCCACCATGCGTAGCAATAATATGGCGTAGTCTCTGAATGAAATTACCCGAAACCTTTGACAACGTGTCTGGCGGAATGGCTTCACATGCAGATGAGATGTACTGCTTCAGCTGTTCAATTGTTTCTGGATTCTGGCGGTACACCTGGTCTTTCAAGTGTCCCCACAGAAAGAAGTCACATGGGTTCATGTCTGGCGAATAGGGAGGCCAATCCACGCCGCCTCCTGTATGTTTCGGATAGCCCAAAGCAATCACACGATCATCGAAATATTCATTCAGGAAATTAAAGACGTCGGCCGTGCGATGTAGCCGGGCACCATCTTGCATAAACCACGAGGTGTTCGCAGTGTCGTCTAAGGCAGTTTGTACCGCCACAAATTCACGAAGAATGTCCAGATAGCGTGATGCAGTAATCGTTTCGGATCTGAAAAATGGGTCAATGATTCCTTTGGAAGAAATGGCGGCCCAGACCAGTACTTTTTGAGGATGCAGGGACGATGGGACTGCAACATAGGGCTTTTCGGTTCCCCATATGCGCCAGTTCTGTTTATTGACGAAGCAGTCCAGGTAAAAATAAGCTTCATCAGTAAACCAAATGCTGCCCACATGCATATCGCCGTCATCAATCCTGTGCACTACATCGTTAGCGAATGTCTCTCGTGCAGCAATGGTAGCGGCGCTGAGGGGTTGCCGCGTTTGAATTTTGTGTGGACAGAGGTGTAAACTCTGGCGCATGAGACGATACGTGGACGTTGGCGTCATTTGGACCGCAGCTGCAACACGGCGAACGGAAACCCGAGGCCGCTGTTGGATCACCTGCTGCACTAGCTGCGCGTTGCCCTCTGTGGTTGCCGTACGCGGTCGCCCTACCTTTCCAGCACGTTCATCCGTCACGTTCCCAGTCCGTTGAAATTTTTCAAACAGATCCTTTATTGTATCGCTTTTCGGTCCTTTGGTTACATTAAACCTCCGTTGAAAACTTCGTCTTGTTGCAACAACACTGTGTTCTAGGCGGTGGAATTCCAACACCAGAAAAATCCTCTGTTCTAAGGAATAAACCATGTTGTCTACAGCACACTTGCACGTTGTGAACAGCACACGCTTACAGCAGAAAGACGAGGTACAGAATGGCGCACCCACAGACTGCGTTGTCTTCTATATCTTTCACATCACTTGCAGCGCCATCTGTCGTTGAAAATTGTAACTACTGTAATTTCGAAAGTTTGTCCGCCTGAAAATGTACTGTTGTCCCAAGCATATTGCAACAACGGTGTATTTCTATCGCTGCTCGTTTAGTTTTTATTGCCGTTTCAAATATACCGGTTATTTTTGAAACACCCTGTATGATGCACAGTAAATACGTAATAGAGGTGTATTGGTATATTTATAACGAAAAATTGTACAGATTACATCACACGAAAAAGCACGATAATACATATAAATTAAATTCATGTTTGACACTGGTCAGACTCCCAACATAAAGGTCGACATCGGAATCTCAATAGGCAATGTACTCTCCTCGGGTACTGATGCTTGTTTTGCACCTTTCATTCCCGCTGGTTACCAAGCTCTTGAGGAGTTGGAGGATACTGTCCCACACCTCTCTTAGGGCTGTTTTCAGTTCTTATACGGTTCGGGTAAGGGGTGTTCGTTGAGAAACACATCTGCCAAGATCATCCCAGGGTGAATGGAGACCTTGCCATACGTTCAGTAACTTCACTTTCCAGTGTGTCTGACACCCTAGTGGTCCTGTGTTGGCGAGCACTGTCATCCATAAACAAAAAGGTGGGACCTAGCGCACTACTAAACAGATAGACATGACCCAGAATAATCTTCCTGCATTTCCGCTGTGTTGTAACGGTACCTTGCGCAAAAATGTGTAGCGGTGTTCGGCCATTGTACATCCTGCCTGCCCACACCATAACGCCTATGTCATACCGATGACGTTGACGAACATTCTGTGGCGAGTAGCGGGTTCCCTTCTCTCTCCACACTTAGTAGTGTCCAGATGACTTGCCACAGTGAAGTGGGATTCGGTGGAGGACATCTCTCTGGTCCACTCTTGCTGACTCCAGCCCAGTTGTGTTCTACACCAACCAAGTCTTTGTTGATGATGTCGTGGTTCAAGTGGGATGCATTTAACAAGCTCCCGAGTTTACAAAACAGCCGCAAAACTGTTCTGGCAGAGACATGTGTAGCAGTTAGACATCTGCCTAGGAGTGAGATGTCTGTTCGTTTTCGCCACTCGGGCTACGTATCGATCCTCTTGCGGTGTGTTGGTCCGTCTACGACCACCGGCATGCTATCACATAGCATTTGCACCTCCAGCGGCTCTTTTGAATGGCAAGTTGATACTTTTGGACACACCCATTACCGTGGTTACAGTTGTGACTCTTTGGCCGACTCCGAGCCGTCCAGATGCTCCTTCACGATCGCAATCACTCTAATGCTGTCTTGCAGAAATTTTGTCGTCCCACACGGAATGTAGCACTATGCGGTTCAAGAACAACCTTCGTCAATCACTGTAATGCGTGAACTGTTGAATGCATACGCTTCGTTGCAGTTAACACGTCCCGCCCTCTACATCTCCTTTTAGTATCATTTGTCGGGTGTTCCGTAGCAATTGTACATTATTTCATCGCTATTGGCAGTTGTTCCTTAGCAAGCGTCTGTTGTTCTTTATCAGTTATCAAGCAGTGTATTGTTTACTATTTCCACTCATCCACCTGGGTTCTTATTTTTTTCTTTTTATAGGCAATCAGTTTTTAGATAAAAATCGTCCGTGAAATAGAACGAGTTTTCCGGGAGAAATTATTTTAGGTTAGTTTCAAAATTATCTTTGCTAACTGTCATACGTTTCACGTCATTCGGCAAATGATCAAACAATTTTGTTGCTGCATCTTCAACTCCTTCCTGGTCCACTTGGAGATTTAATAATAGATAATAAAGGTCTTCTCTCCTCTAGTGTTGTGGGTATGGACATCACCATTCTATTCAAATTCTGATGGATTATTTGTGAAGAATTTCATTAGCGAATATACAGGATGTTCGAAAATTCCCGTTACATACTTCTAGGACTTGTACAGGGGAGTGAGTAGACAATATTTTGAACAGGAGCCCATGTCCGAAAACGTACCGCTTCCGTGCTACAGCCATTTGAAAACATGTTTGCTAGGTAGGTAAGCAACAGTGTAGTCATGGTGGGGGTGGTTACATAGGATAGGGTGATGTCATTTGACGTCCATCCTATCTCCCTAATCTGATTCGAGCCTTATCCACGAGTCTGTGGGTGTTAGAGCAACATGGCTGGGTACAAGTTTGCAGAACACACCGACACGATCCTTCTGAATGGCGAAGCTCACAGTAATGGAAGTGCTGCTCGTCGCCTTTATCAAGACTGTTTTCTACAGCGACCAACTCCGTCTCATAGCCTTTTCGCCACAATTACGCAACGACTTCGAGAAAGGGTACCTACACCGTGAGCGGGCGGGACTGTGACGCTCCAAGGAGACGCCGCACATGTGAATTGGAAGAGGCAATACTGCATTACGACCGAGTGAGGTGGCACTGTGGTTGGCACTCTGAACTCTCATTCGGGAGGACGACGGTGCAAACTCGCGTCCGGCCATCCTGATTTAGGTTTTCCATGACTTCCCTAAATCGCTTCAGTCAAATACCGCGATGGTCCCTTTGATAGGGCACGGGCCGACGATCTTTCCCATCCTTCCTTAATTCGATGGGACTGATGACCTCAATGTCTGGTCCCCTGCCCCAAATCAACCAACTAACCAACTGCATCATGCTCAAGAGAACCCGTCCATGAGTACAGGAGCAATTTCTATGGCTGGTAATGAATGAAATTATAAAGCAAGTGATGTACTGGGTCACGCCTTATTAATTACTTGTAAAAGTCGCCGCCTTACCTACATGTTTTCAAATGGTTGTAGCATGGAAACGGTAGGTTTCCGGACATGGACCCCAATTCCAAATATTGTATACTCAGTCCCCTCCACAAGTCCAAGAAGTTTGTAACGGGAGTATCCGAACACCCTGTATATCTTGTGATGGTGAGTTAAAATGCCTAATATCGAGCGAAGTGGCGCAGTGGTTAGCACACTAATTCGCATTCGGGAGAACGTCGGTTAAAATCCATCTCCGGCAATTCTGATTTAGGTTTCCCGTGACTTCCCTAAATCGTTTGAGGCAAATGCCGGGATGGTTCCTTACAAAGGGCACGGCCGGTTTCCTTCCTCATCCTTCCCTAATCCGAGCTTGTGCCCCGTCTCTAATGACCTCGTTGTCGACGGGACGTTAAACACCAATCTCCTCCTCCTTAAAATGCTTAACTCCTGTAAGAGGTACCTGTTAGGTTCATTCAGAATAAACTCAGCAGAGGGCTGTCAAACGAAAACCGCTCAAGGGATCGCAGCGACACTGCCTACAGAAGAGGCCGTGGATCTCTTTAAGAGCGCCTAGGTCCCTAACTCACCGTTACAGGGACACGGGCGCACATATGCGTGACGATAAGGCGAGCACCTGCACGCATCGACCATTCGCTGCACTCACTAGTATTGAACGCAAGAAGTGAAAGCTACAAAGAAAGAGAAAAGAAGTGTAGTGCGGTTCCTGACAGCAGAAGAAAAGCGCTGTTCGGAAAGTGGACTCAGAGCACTGAACATCCGTTGGAAATTCCGACTTTCAACTGCGGCGTGGTTGGCTCGACATTTGGCGTTGGCACTACTTTCTCCTGCGAGTCATGGTACTACGTTGACGAACGAGGTGTTTATCTAACGAGCGCGAAGCTGGGAGAGAGAGGTGAGAACTGCGAACCGGAATCTGCGGACATGTTGTGACTATCGCGTCAGGGTGTGCCTTGCGTCCGATCTGATTTTAACAGGTTTCCTGGCGGAAGATTGTTCTGTGGATATTCCGTGGAAGTGTCTGTACTCCGGTGGTGCTCCGTAGTATAACTATTTTACAGCTTGTGCAATAAGCGTAAACCAGAAGCTTTTGTGAAGAGTGAGCTCTGAGGTGTTGCAAAAGTGTGTTTCCCGGAAGTGTCAACGTCCAGTAAAGCTGTTGCATTGGACTCTCCTTAATGTGCTGTTTTTTACCCCGTTTCAGATCAAGTATTTTACTATGGTTTCGGCATGTATCAAAACATCATGCCACGATGGAACCAATGGAATGTAATGTGGTGACATTTAGCTAAATAAGCCACTCTATCAGCAATGAGGTTCGAGAAGACAATTACTGAAGGTACTGCCTTGATACACTTAATCTAATCCTTCTCGAACTTCTGTATTGCTAAAGTTGTTGTCTATTTTACGACGTTCACGTTGCTATATATGTATATGAACATCGATCACCGTGAAGAGTGGAAATTAGTGTGCTGTTACAAATTTGCCTTTTACGCAAGACATAATTGCATTAGTCAATTATAAGCTGTCCACTATTTTCTGGTTTCTGTCTCTGAATGTAAGTTTATGAGACTGTGCTAAGGTAAATCTCAGCTGTGGATCAGAAAAAAATATTTTGCTTCATTTAAGGGATCATTTTCAGTCGAAATGCATGTAGTCACGTGGACAACCGAGTATAGTGTGATTGTGAGTTATGTGCTTGAGTACACAGCGTTTTCATGAATGTGACTTGTAATCATCCTAAACTTTGTGTGCTCATGTAAACCTATCTGTTGCAGAAATTTGCTTAGGCGATGTGGCGCCATGACACATGTGGGATCGTAGACAATTGTAACTGCCATCTTTCACGGCTTTCTAACTATGAACGTTGACTGTATATTCAGAGTTTACATCCAGCTGTGATTATGGAATAAGTGTATCAGTATTTCTTTTACTGGTTAAATTTGAAAATTTTATGTTTGTCTGTTTATAATATATGTGTTCTGTTTAAACTGGCACGCAAGCTCTGTCAATAGCTGCCCCTTTCCTAAGTTCCAGCATCAATTTTACCTCTGGGCCAATGATTTCAGCGGTACTCGGCGGTGTGCAACAATGTGGGAATTCACCTGGTGAGTAATGCGGTGTGGCGTTCCAGATCGTGGCTTATCGTCCAACAACATCCGTCACTCCTTGAATCACTTGAGCCGCGCCTTGACCATTGTAGCGGACATGCAATGCTCTTCGTACACTTTTGCCGTTCTTTAATGAATTTCCGTTCTCCGCTCAAATGGCTCAAATGGCTCTGAGAACTATAGGACTTAACATCTGAGGTCATCAGTCCCTTAGAACTTAGAACTACTTAAACCTAACTAACCTAAGGACATCACACACATCCACGACTGAGGCAGGATTCGAACCTGCGACCGTAGCGGTCGCGCGATTGCAGACTGCAGCGCCTAGAACCACTCGGTCATTGCGGCCGGCCCGTTACCCAGACTTCTTCCGGTTTTCTTCTTTTGAGGGCTACATTTCTCTGTTTCCAACACGACTGGTCGCAGAGGATGGCCGACCCGTGCACGTCTCGCTCTGTCGTCACGTGTGTGTGTTCCCACGTCCCTCTATTGGCCGTCTTATGCTTCAGTGGTCAAACTGGGACCACACACTCTCCAGTAAGGTAATCGCATTACGATCCCTTCAGCGGTTCTCATTTTACAGTCTATGGTTAGCATCTTTTTCAATGAATCTAACACTCGACGAACGTGGGTAAATACCAAATATTATTCTTACCGTTCGCTTTTGTGCACAGTATCTTCTTTCTAGGATACGAGTTACACTAGAAAAATATTCCATAGGACAGAATTAAGTGGAGGTAAGCAAAATATATTAGGGGTTTGATTCGTTTCTTCCCAAGATTAGTGATTATACGAACAGCGAAAGTAGCTGAACTTCACGATTGTTTGAAAAGCTCTTTAATATGTTTTTTCGAGTTCAAGTTTCGGCAACTGCACACCCAAAGATTTGGAGCATTCTACCCTGATTACTGTCTCCTGTTAGTGTGCTATAGCAGCTGTTGGTATGACTATTTGATGTACAGAAATGAATACAGTGTGTTTTCTCAAAGCTATGGAGAGTTGACTTTCAGAGAGCAAGTTACAAATTCTTTGAAAAACGTTATTAACAAACCCTTCTGTTGCTTTCTCTCCTGTGGTATTTGTTATAAAGCAGTTACGATCTGCAGAAAGTGTTAGTTCTCCTTGTAGGAAATTAAGTGGAAGGGGATTCACATCTGTAAGGAATAGGAGTGGACCCAAATTTGAGCCCTATGGGGCTTTGAATTTTGCAACATGACTATTTGTATTGTATTTCTTAATTCTGATTCAAACCAGTTGTGTGTAAAGCCATTAGTCCAATAAAACTAGAGTTTTGCGAAGACTGTAGCATGATTTACACACTCAAACGCCTTGGAAAAACACAAGAAAATTCCAGCTGGCGATATTTTATTATTAAAGACTTACTCTTTGGTTGATAAATGTATAAATAGCATACTGCATCAAGAAGACCTTCTGAAATTCAAAATGTGATGTGCGAAGTATGTTGTTTCTACTTACTCAGATAAATAGGCATTTATAGCATAATGACGAAGTGAAGTGGCGAATATGCAGATTCTTACAACTAAGGTCTTCGCCAAGTCATCCATCGGAAAAAGAGTCACACAGAAAGAAGAATATGTAGAGGAGCACCAACACCAGTTTCATGGTCATGCTCATGTAATTTTTCGAGGTAAATGAAATTTTATGACTACCCTTTTCGTAAGTGTTCTGTGCATTCTTCTGGCCTCTGCCCTTGTTCATACACACAGTACGTATTTACTTCTAGGAACTAGCCCGAACTCGCTCGAAGCAGATCACGGACACCAGATGATGTTTGGTTTGTGGGGCGCTCAACTGCGTGGTCATCAGCGCCCGTACAAAGTCCCAATTTTCACACAGTCCGATTTTTACACAGTCCAATCTAACCACTGTCACGAATGATGATGACGAGGAAATTATGAGGACAATACAAACACCCAGTCCCCAAGCAGAGAAAATCCCCAACCCAGCCGGGAATCGAACCCAGGACCTGGTGATCAAGAGGCAGCAACGTTAGCCACTAGACCACGAGCTGCGGACGGTACAGCAGAAACATGGCCTGAATCCTTATGGCAAGCCCAGGAATTGGACGGTACCGTTACTCCAGCACCGACTGAACAGCCCTGCTGCATGATAGGAGCAGTTAGCTCCGGCCAGGGCAGTACTGTCGTTGCTGTGGTACTGGTTATTTCTCGTGTGTTAATGTCCCTGTTAACACATATCAGTAAATCGAATACCGTATTAGACTAATTTAGGTTCGTATGTAAAATTTCACTTTAAAAATTGTAATTAGCTATTTGTTTGTAACGGGAAACAAACTAACACTTTCCGTCGGTGTTGCGTGTCGCATGAAAGACATGATGAGTAACATTTGTTTGCGTTCACTCTAGCTACGCATTGCAAAAATGAAATTGCAGATATCTGCCGGAACACCAGAGATAAGGGGCACCCACTGTAAAGGATCAACCAAAACTCCATCGACAAAACTAATTGCAATTCGCATACCAATCCTTATTTTCAAATAACTGGTATGGTGCCAGCTGCCCATCTTCAGATCATTTGTTGCAGTTAAGGAGTAACTTATCGATACTGGACTTTAAGTTCACTCCTATAACATATAGTGTCGTGACAGTAAAAGTACAGTTCCGTATCGACAAGTTACTGTTTACCTGTAGCACATGATCTGAAGATCGGCAGCTGGCTGCGAACCGGTTATCTGAAAGTAAAGAGCGATCTGAAGACCACTTTGCATATACAGAGTGAGTCACCTAACATTAAAGCTGGATATATTTCGTAAACCACATCAAATACTGACGAATCGATTCCACAGACCGAACGTGAGGAGAGGGGCTAGTGTAATTGGTTAATACAAACCATACAAATATGCAGGGAAGTATGTCTTTTAACACAAACCTACGTTTTTTTAAATGGAACCCCGTTAGTTTTGTTAGCACATCTGAACATATAAACAAATACGTAATCAGTGCCGTTTGTTTCATTGTAAAATGTTAATTACATCCGGAGATATTGTAACCTAAAGTTGACGCTTGAGTACCACTTCTCCGCTGTTCGATCGTGTGTATCGGAGAGCATCGAATTACGTAGGGATCCAAAGGGAACGGTGATGGACCTTAGGTACAGAAGAGACTGGAACAGCACATTACGTCCACATGCTAACACCTTTTTATTGGTCTTTTTCACTGACGCACATGTACATTACCATGAGGGGTGAGGTACACGTACGCACGTGGATTCCGTTTTCAATTACGGAGTGGAATAGAGTGTGTCCCGACATGTCAGGCCAATAGATGTTCAATATGGTGGCCATCATTTGCTGCACACAATTGCAATCTCTGGCGTAATGAATGTCGTACACGCCGCAGTACTTCTGGTGTAATGTCGCCGCAGGCTGCCACAATACGTTGTTTCATATCCTCTGGGGTGGTAGGCACATCAAGGTACACATTCTCCTTTAACGTACCCCACAGAAAGAAGTCCAGAGGTGTAAGATCAGGAGAACGGGCTGGCCAATTTATACGTCCTCCACGTCCTATGAAACGCCCGTCGAACATCCTGTCAAGAGTCAGCCTAGTGTTAATTGCGGAATGTGCAGGTGCACCATCATGCTGATACCACATATGTCGACGCGTTTCCAGTGGGACATTTTCGAGCAACGTTGGCAGATCATTCTGTAGAAACGCTTTGTATTTTGCAGCTGTTTGGGCCCCTGCAATGAAGTGAGGACCAATGAGGTGGTCACCAATGATTCCGCACCATACATTTACAGTCCACGGTCGCTGTCGCTCTACCTGTCTGAGCCAGCGAGAATTGTCCACGGACCAGTAATGCATGTTCCGTAGATTCACTGCCCCGTGGTTTGTGAAACCCGCTTCATCGGTAAACAGGTAGAACTGCAACGCATTCTCTGTTAATGCCCATTGACAGAATTGCACTCGATGATTAAAGTCATCACCACGTAATTGCTGATGTAGCGACACATGAAACGGGTGAAAGCGGTGACGATGCAGTATGCGCATGACACTACTTTGACTCAGTCCACCGGCTCTCGCAATGTCCCGTGTACTCATGTGTGGGTTCATGGCAACAGCAGCTAACACACCAACTGCACCCGCTTCTCCTGTGACGGGCCTGTTACGGAGCTACGACCATACCTGTTGCATACAGTTGGCGGTAGATGTTTTGCAATGTGTGGCACGTTGGATGTTCGGGTACCGTTCTGCATACACCCTGCAGGCTTCAGCTGCATTTCGTCGACACTCACCATAGATGAATATCATCTCCGCCTTTTCAGAGTTCGAATACACCATGGTCACAGTTCCTACAACACTACACTATCACAGACATCTGGTAACACGGTGTACTACAGTTGATCTGCGTGCGGAGACGAATGCAGAATAACAATAGCAGCAAGCGCTACATGCGGACACTGTGACAGCTAGACCAAACGACAACAGTGCACTACAGCCACACTCGTAAACACGGTCGTCATCGTAAACATGTCCCTGCATATGCTGCTCGCCGACCGTGGCCCGTGTTTGTTACAACACGCAAGTGAACGTCGGAGGTTTCAAGCGTCAACTTTAGGTTACAATATCACCGGATGTAATCAACATTTTACAATGCAACAAACGGCACTGATTACGTATTTGTTTATATGTTCAGATGTGCTAACGAAACTAACGTGGTTCCATTTAAAAAAACGTAGGTTTGTGTTTGAAAACATACTTCCGTGCATTTTTCTATGGTTTGTATTAAACAATTACACTAGCCCCTCTCCTCACGTTCGGTCTGTGGAATCGGTTCGTCAGAATTTCATGTGGTATACGAAATATATCCAGCGGTAACGTTAGGTGGCTCATCCTGTATAAGGATTTCTGGCCGCTCGATAACGACGAATATGTCTAGCTGTGATCCACCGACTAACTTCTAGAGGTATTTCATGGAAACCTTTTCAGTATTTTGTTACTACGGACCTGCGGTTTAGGGCGGTTCGTTTCAGAGCTATTACATTTCGTCTGGTTTCTTACCGCAGTCAGATTTGTGTCTGTATTGCACTGAAAACAGCGCACAACAGTGATAATGGTGAGGTATGCGCACTGTGTCCTGTTTCCATTCACTCAGGGTAGCTGCTGTTGGCAACGGTAATACCTCCTGTAACTTGTTGATTCTGAATACAGTACTGCTGAGTTCTGTCTAGGGTTTTGTTTTCTGGCAGTGTTACTTGTGCGTTAACAGTGGCACGCACCAGAACTGTGGATAGGGTTACCCATGAAAGTTCGGCCGACGTGCATCGCGTGTGCGGTTTCACTGAATGTACAAGGGCGCAGCTACGCAAACATGAGCTGTCCCCGCTACGAAAACAACTACGTCAGCTTTAAATGGTGGCCTACGAGAAAGCAAATCAAGTGCTTTTTCTGTACTGTTTAACGATTACACATTGCAGCCTTTTAAACTGTTGTGAACATATTTTCTGTGAGACGCAGGTAATTGGGTCAACTGAGTTGATAAATCATAATTAGATCGTTACTTCTTGACGAGCCACTGGAGACAGTGAGTCGCCGGCCGCGGTGGTCTAGCGGTTCTAGGCGCTCAGTCCGGAGCCGCGCGACTGCTACGGTCGCAGGTTCGAGTCCTGCCTCGGGCATGGATGTGTGTGACGTCCTTAGGTTAGTTACGTTTAAGTAGTTCTAAGTTGTAGGGGACTGATGACCATAGATGTTAAGTCCCATAGTGCTCAGAGCCATTTTTGACAGTGAGTCCCTCATACCAAGATACTTGGAAGGAGTCCCTGAACAACCTCTGAAAGTTGGCCGGTGGAGTCCTGTTTCAGCCTATATATAGAGTGTTTCACAGTTCGCGTTACACACTTCTAGAGGTTGTAGAGGAGACTTAGTAGATCAAGTTTTACCTAGGAACCCACGTCCGGAAATATCAACCAACGACGCTACATAGCATCAAAAGTTATAGGTGCCGCCGCCTGAAAATCTGTAAGTACAGAGTTTTCCCGTAACAGCGTACAAAAATTAAACAGGAGACAGAGAATGCTCCACTAAACAGTTTGAAGTAGGTCAACAAAATTCTTCTGGGTTTGTGACCGCATTGTCAACTGTTGGCTGTGACAGCGGCCGCGGAAGCCTACGTTTACAGCTTGAAGTAGGGTTCGGAGGAGCCAGCTTAAGAAGATATGGAAGTAAACTAGTCTATCGCTTCACCTAGCATTACTGTTTTCCAGCTTACAGTCAACAAGCGTACAAGTTTACGCGTACTGTGCTGGTTATTTACATAAACAACCTTTAGTTTCTGCAAGGAAACATGGAGGACGAGCCTGGTACCTATGAAGTCATGATGCACGTTTTGTTTCTTTTACTTGTCCATAAGGTGGCTCTGCCCTTGGCTGCTCGTGAAAGGATGTCAATACAACATGACCGTGCATCGCCTCACTTCAGTTTGGATGACAACAGCTACCTCAGTGCTGTATTTCCTGGTCGGTCGATTTGAAGTGGAAGTCCTATTCCATGGCCTGCGAGGGCACCAAGCCCCTAAAATTTTTCCTATGGTGTTATCTAAAGTCACTTGTGTATGAGACCCTAGAGGATACGGAGATGGAATTAGTTGCCAGAACTGTAGCTCCCTGTGATGTGATTCGAAACACACCGGTGAAATTTATCAGCGTGCGTCAGAATCTTGTTCGCCAATGTAATGCTTGCGTTGTGGTTGATGACCGTCAGTTTCAGCACATCTTGTAAGATATAGTACGAATGGTACGTTCATTGTGACAGTGATGGTATGTGCAGCTAACTGTAACTAATGTAAATAAAAAAGTACAGAGCAATGTGATTTTATTCCTATTATCTCCTAAATTTGGCTTCCCCGACCCCAGGTTCCCTACCTCAAATTGTTCAGTGGACCATCCTCTATCTGTTGTTAAATTTTTGCACGCCCTTACGGAAACACCTTGCATAAGGTTATTTCCGTGATGAATTTCTAAAATTTCTAGGATGATGGAGAAGGATAAATGGGTCAAACTGCGGTAAGGCTCCCTGTACCAGAAAAGAACGAGTCGAAGGTTATAAGCGAAAACGGTTCTGATACCTCTCAGCACTTGTTCATCTTCGCCACTGTGGAACACATTTCCTCTATTGAACAAGTGCTCATATCTGTTAAGGTACACATTTTAGAGCCCATGTTTACTGGACTTTCTTTCCTTGTTTTGGTCCACACTACCACCTCTGAAAATTGCCTGCCCTACAATCTTAGCAACAATAATACCGGTATATGTATTCCACTGTTAGCGATATCAGAACGGTTTTCGCATACAACTTTCCACTCTTTCGTTTCCTGTACAGGAACCCTTACATCGATTTCATACTTTTATCCTTCTCCATCACACCAGCTAGTTCCTAACACTATCATGGGATTACTCCATGTACACATACATTCACAGGAGTCGGCGCATATAACTTTCACGGTCTTAGCATCGTTGGATGACGTTTCCGTACCTGGATTCCTAGGTAAAACTTGATCTGTTATGTCCCCATTACAACCTATAGAATTTTGTAGCATGATTTGTGAAACACCCAATACATATTGCAACTAACCTGTTTCTACGGGTCATTACGTTAAGTTTAGGGTCGCCACCGACTCTAACCATACAACTAATCAAAGGTTTGGCCGAGTCTGAAAATAAATTAGTTTGATCACAGACCATAAACTCATAAAAATGCATTCGTTGTGATATCGCTCTTAGGGGATGCGATGTAATTAATAGTATTGCCCGTGCACTGTTCACGAGAATCAAACATTTAAAATAAAATAGAAAATGCATGAACGCTTTGCATAAGATCAGCTCCCAGCAACACACCTGAAAATAAGACTTAATCTAAAGCATTTGCTTTAAAAGGAAAAGGGAAACTAATCACTGGACCTCTGTGTAAGGAAACGCGTTGGATGTGCTAACTGGAAAGCTACGAGGTGAGTGGCTTAGGCGCTAAAACGTAACCTCGGAATACAAGAGAAAATTGTGGATAAAATCATTTATTCCTAAGATATGGATGGGAAGCATGTACACAATTCCTGAAAACATTAATTCCTAAAACATTAAAGAAAAGCATCGATGCATTCACTGTAATAATCTACGTCTAAAATCATTGATGTGAATCATTCATACAACTGCTGTTGCCTGATAACCGATCGCAATAACTCGTGAAACGGTACACGTTTAGCAGTACACCCGAGTGCCCACGTGGTTTGTGGAGACAGAATTTCTAGGTATCGTGGCCAAGCTGCAACAATATCACATCACACAATCATGAACAGTTAACATTCTTTAAAACAAACATGAGATCGGACAGTTGGTGATGACGGTAGCCCAACAATGTTCAACCACGTGGTTGGCTCCCCACGGACGAAAGATACATAAAGCAAGGAAAATTTACGAGAAGGCAAAGCTATTAATATTTAGAAAAATAAAAGCTAATACAGGCACAGCTGAAGGCAAACAGACATTCATACAGAAGCGAGTGGGCTGGGTGTTGTGTGATGTCCTTAGGTTAGTTAGGTTTAAGTAGTTCTAAGTTCTAGGGGACTGATGACCATAGATGTTAAGTCCCATAGTGCTCAGAGCCAGAAGCGAGTGCTCATTTCTTATCGACACCTATGTATGGCGCTCTTCCGGCGGATGCATGTCTGCTATAGAAATTTACTAAAAGAAAAATCTGCCTAATTTTGCATTCATTGCTGCGAAAAGGCAAAGCAATCTTTCAGAGTTGAAAAGTGACACCAAAAGCTAACTGCTCTTCTCTCGCCAAGTAACAACGCGCCACGCAGTCACTCTAACTCACCCTTCTTCGACTGGATCACAGCTGTGGACGCTTCCCGTATCGGCGGCAGACTGCCTCGCTTTTTTCCTCCAGCCTCTTCCATGCTTCGCGTGGCCCGGAAAACCCAAAGATGCCATTTCCGCCACCAACCTAACGCAGGTAGATTTCTCATAAGTTGCGCAAACCTCTTTGCCTACTTTTCCACTACGAGAGTTGGCTATTCTGTACAACTGCTGCTGAATCTGTATGACTATCATAAACTTTCTCCAGCAGACTACGCCACCGTCTAGCAACGTTACAAACAACGACATTCATTCAATCACACCACTATGAGAGTTATGAAAAAAGAGAAACAAGTAAAATAAAGAGAAATGCTAGTAAAAGTGAGCTCCCGGACTAATGAAAGGTGGCTACAGGACCCTTTCAATATGACTATGTTTTGCATTTTGTGAAGTGTACAACTTTACGATTCTGAACACCTGAAGATGTGATCGAATATTTGTGCAGATCTTTTTGGGCAATACTTCATTATAAATAAATACATCATCCGCAAAAATTATAAAATTTCTCTTAAGATTACCTTTAAGTCCTTAAAAACACAACAGAAACGGAAATGGTCCCAACACCCTTCCTTAGAACACACCTGTAGTTGCTTTTAGATCTGTCGCTGACCCTCCATTCAACCTAAATTCTGCGTCCTCACTACAGTTCGACTATGCAACAGGTCAGCCTCAACTTGCACCCCTTGGTGCGTAAAATAATATCCTTGAATTGCTAATTACAGATCTGCGATCTGTATCCTGAGTTCACGTATGGCACAGTTGAATATAATGATGAAAAAAACGCCAGACAGCGCTATGACTGTAGAAAATTGACTTTGTGCGCTCACCTCTTTCCAGAAGAGCTTGTTCAGTGTTGTTCAAACATCTCCTACATTTGACTCTCATACTGTGCGAATAAATTCCACAGTCGTTCCTGGAGCTCCCGTCCATCCGTACCCGCTAACGGACGACCTCGCAGTCCATACCTCAAGTGGCGTTTTATCTCTGAAAAGCAGCGCACAGTTTGGCGACGGAGAATCGCAGTCCTAATACGCACAAAGGCTGCTCCGTCAAACGCCGAACATCAGCCTCCGGGGTCCTCATGTTTGCGGGCGCTGTGTGGCCACATGAACCCTTTGACGAAGTTGCGACAAAAGGAACGAGAGGGAAGGGGGGGGGGGATTGACCTGACATTCGAATACTGTCGCTGTTTGCTCGTGGATTCTGCGGCTTGGCTTTGCAGTAGATTGCGGGAATACTTTTCCAAACGAAACTTTTTCCATTTATTTAGGGTGACTCTCTAAACTAGCTGTAGGTTGTTCACTGCCAGAGCATTTAACCTCATCCGAAATGAAAACAGCACGCAAAGAACTTGACAGTAAGTTGGATCACAAAAGAAGAGGCTAATATGATCCGAGTGACGAATTTCATACATGACATTTTTTATGTATACCATACGAGAATACCTTTCACAGACATGGCGTGTCGGTGAAAGAAACCTGTAAAGCCTTGTGGAGCTGTTGCATACCAGTTACAAATCACACTACAACGTAATCTGATTCAGAGGCACAAAAAGAAAACTGTTACATGCACAGTGTTATCTGAGATAAACATGCTACAAAAATACATTTTCGGAAAAAAATACGAATTACACTGATCAGCTTCTTTCAACAACGAACTAATGAACAGTCACCGTCGTTTGTCCTGTCAGCCTCCGTAGCAGTGAATGTGACTGACTGCCGCGTGGGGCATCTGGATTCAATTCCTGGTACTGCCAGGGATTTTGTCTTGGTGGGAGGAGTGGTACTGGGTGCCCTCAGCCTGCTGAGGTCAAGTTAGGAGTTACTCGGTGGATTAGCAACGGCTCCAAAATCAAGATACCCGACACCGACCGGGAAAGGTGTGTGCTGACTGGAAGCCACGAGAAATACGGGGCCCACAACGAACTTGTGACGTCACACTCTTCCCCATGTCGGGCATACTTCACGAATGCGCGACTCCATGCACATCCCGCAGGAAATCATTATGTCAATGAGTTTATATGCATTTAAACACACAGTTAAAATTATTGAACTCGTCTGAAATAGTTACTTGCTCCCTACTGGAGGTGTCTGCTGGCACTCTTAAGACATGTAGTGTCACGTGCTGCGACATAAGCATTGCGGGTTGTCTTTTATCGTGGGCTGACTACACACACCTCCACACTGCATATGATGCCACTGGTAGAGGATGACATGGCGGTCAGTCGGAGCCAATCGGCCTTTCTAGGACTAGAATGCCGTACTTCAAATACCTTTACCTACTTTGCTCTGTATCACTATATTAATTACTTCCAATGAATGAGTTTCTTAATATGCACCCAAACATTTTACTTGTTAATTCTCCGAGTGGATGAAGCAGTACTCGGATATAGTGAGTCGGTAAGTACCTCGAGTGCC
This sequence comes from Schistocerca piceifrons, assembly GCF_021461385.2. Classification (NCBI taxonomy): domain Eukaryota; kingdom Metazoa; phylum Arthropoda; class Insecta; order Orthoptera; family Acrididae; genus Schistocerca; species Schistocerca piceifrons. The sequence continues at coordinate 109,653,276 of NC_060143.1, forward strand.
TCAATAAAGGAATTAAAAGGATTGAATTTTTTTTAATTTCCTCGTTTTAACTCTCTGGACACAATTCAGGTTGAAAAACATTTAAGCTAGGTATACATGTGACAGCGTTTATGAGTAATACGTGTCGTGTAAACAGCGTTGTGAGTGGGCCAAGACCTCGGATAGTCGCGATCTACGAGTTTAGATCTCTCGTGTTGTCGGAAAGCTCCGTCTCTCAACAGCAGATTCAACAGTGCTCTCAGACAAGAAAAACTATACTGCCATTGTCGGGAGACTTGCGAGTACACAGAGAGTGTTGAGCGGCCATATTGTGTCCCATATCTGTGCCTTATTTTAGTTTGTACATCGCCAAATCTTAGAAACGTATTTTGCCATACTCAGGCACACATTAAAATAAAATTACATACGAAACTGTATGTTTTGAGGGGTAACATATAGCTGTGGCCTGTTTCTGGGTAAAGAAATCCCTCTTTTTACTTCCTAAACGAAGAGCACGAGCAGTTATCCTATTTCGAAAGTCCTGGAGTTAAGACATTACCATCCAGTAAATAACATACAAGAACATCAGAGACATATTGTATAGAATTAACAAACGAAAATAGAAGAAAATATCACTGAAGATCCTCGATCCCACGTTAATATAACACTATGAAAGACAAACTAGCGCGCTACCCAACTACGCCACATCAACAGTGCAGTGAGTTGCTCTCTAAACGTTTACCGACATTAGAGGGATAATTTAGACTACTGCCGCGATGGTTAGATACTGTGAGTGAATTTCAGTGACGGGTCAGCAAACAAAGTGATGAAGAAAGCTGTCAGAAAGTGCATCCTGGACGAAGTAGTGCATTTTATTAGTTTCTATGAGGAAAGAGCAGCGTTAGGGAGTGTACAGTCACTGCACTACAGGAACGGAGATAAGAAGCAAAGTTTGCTCTCTGAAATGACTCCAGTTTTTAACACATCTACAGAAGACATGCACCACACTATAAACAATTCATGGAATGAGGCAATATAGTTTTAGAGATATGTTTGGACTTGTGTGTGAAAATAATCGTTGTCAGACTGGGAAGATTTAACTTTAAGTACTGCAGCTGTATCTATTATTTTATATGACGTGGTGTTTATTGATTACATTATTATCTTGGTCGTTAAAGACGACACCTTCAGAAATTTACGAGTGACACCTTAATACGGGTAAAAACATTCAAATAAATTTTATGTCCGAAAATGGTTCACTTATCAGGTGTCGGCCCTGTTTGGCTTTTGAGCTTCAGTGGGCATCAAGATGAAATTGATGTAATGTTTATTTCATGGTAGTTGTTACTTCACCAAATATTAAAGAGAATAAACGTAGATGATAGTAGAAATATTAGTGTCACAAACAGTCTGTCTTTTACAATAATGAATTTACGCAAATAGGGTGCACACTGATAGTTTTCGATCCAATTATAAAGAGTATTTCTTCCATCTCCACCGTTGTCATTCTCATGAAATTTCTATACTGTTGTGGATTTTCCACCACAATCTCCATAGCGAGAATCTCCGGTGCTTGAAAATCATTCAGCCGCCTAATCTGCTCTCTTATCCAACACGAACACAGTCGTGTAGTTTTTTCTGTCGCACTAAAAGTGTTAAAAGGGCAGTTTTAGCCCAACGCTGTTCCATCGCAACCTCTTCGTCCACGCACAGAACCACGGCAGAAAGATCTCGCGGGGAGTGATCCCTCAGCTCCCGCAGATACCCTCATTCCACTGTGTTTAAACGCTTCCGACGTCTGCTCTAGCAACACTCTCAGACAATTACAGAAAGCGCCCGCAAGAATGAAGAACTAAAATTTGCCCCTCGTGTAATAAATTCAGCGAGTACTATCTGAGAATACGAACTGTCTGAGAGCAAAATCTCTAGTTTGTAAAGCAGATCTTACATTCATTTGCATCATCGCATCCAGAAGGTCTGAAATACAGCTACGATCTGCGTAGAACAAGTGGACAGTAAGTAGGCAGATAATTTTATGACACTTCCCGACAGACTGGTTTTGCATAAGCTACCACAGAACGGAATAGTCGCACGTTAGAACATATGTGACAGTAGCAGATTCGGAACTCATGTGGTACTAACAAACACAGATCCTGTGCACGATATACACTCCTGGAAATTGAAATAAGAACACCGTGAATTCATTGTCCCAGGAAGGGGAAACTTTATTGACACATTCCTGGGGTCAGATACATCACACGATCACACTGACAGAACCACAGGCACATAGACACAGGCTGCTATTCTCCCATGGAGACGATCGTAAAGATGCTGGATGTAGTCCTGTGGAACGGCTTGCCATGCCATTTCCACCTGGCGCCTCAGTTGGACCAGCGTTCGTGCTGGACGTGCAGACCGCGTGAGACGACGCTTCATCCAGTCCCAAACATGCTCAATGGGGGACAGATCCGGAGATCTTGCTGGCCAGGGCAGTTGACTTACACCTTCTAGAGCACGTTGGGTGGCACGGGATACATGCGGACGTGCATTGTCCTGTTGGAACAGCAAGTTCCCTTGCCGGTCTAGGAATGGTAGAACGATGGGTTCGATGACGGTTTAGATGTACCGTGCACTATTCAGTGTCCCCTCGACGATCACCAGTGGTGTACGGCCAGTGTAGGAGATCGCTCCCCACACCATGATGCCGGGTGTTGGCTCTGTGTGCCTCGGTCGTATGCAGTCCTGATTGTGGCGCTCACCTGCACGGCGCCAAACACGCATACGACCATCATTGGCACCAAGGCAGAAGCGACTCTCATCGCTGAAGACGACACGTCTCCATTCGTCCCTCCATTCACGCCTGTCGCGACGCCACTGGAGGCGGGCTGCACGATGTTGGGGCGTGAGCGGAAGACGGCCTAAAGGTGTGCGGGACCGTAGCCCAGCTTCATGGAGACGGTTGCGAATGGTCCTCGCCGATACCCAGGAGCAACAGTGTCCCTAATTTGCTGGGAAGTGGCGGTGCGGTCCCCTACGGCACTGCGTAGGATCCTACGGTCTTGGCGTGCATCCGTGCGTCGCTGCGGTCCGGTCCCAGGTCGACGGGCACGTGCACCTTCCGCCGACCACTGGAGACAACATCGATGTACTGTGGAGACCTCACGCCCCACGTGTTGAGCAATTCGGCGGTACGTCCACCCGGCCTCCCGCATGCCCACTATACGCCCTCGCTCAAAGTCCGTCAACTGCACATACGGTTCACGTCCACGCTGTCGCGGCATGCTACCAGTGTTAAAGACTGCGATGGAGCTCCGTATGCCACGGCAAACTGGCTGACACTGACGTCGGCGGTGCACAAATGCTGCGCAGCTAGCGCCATTCGACGGCCAACACCGCGGTTCCTGGTGTGTCCGCTGTGCCGTGTGTGTGATCATTGCTTGTACAGCCCTCTCGCAGTGTCCGGAGCAAGTATGGTGGGTCTGACACACCGGTGTCAATGTGTTCTTTTTTCCATTTCCAGGAGTGTATTTCTCGTCAGAAACGCCAGGACAGTATAGATTATTCCATTAAACGATAGATTCAGTTGCATAAATCGAGAAGTTGTTCATAATAATTTTTATCATTACTGAAAAATTAACGTCTTTGAAATCATTAAAAGCAAGTACAGCCTAGAAAGCATAACACGACCTAATAAATCCATGAAACTTCAGATAAATACGATTTTTTAAAATAATGAGTACAGCCTCCGTTGCTAAGCTGTCAGTGCGGATTATTGCCATGTGGAGGAGCCGGGTTCGTTTCCTGGAACTGACAGTGATTATTTGCACTTGGCCCGGTGATGTCAATTGAGAAGCTACTTGACCGAGCAGTGGAGGTTACAGGTCAGAAAAACTGACAACGGCTTGGAGGGCGGTGTGTTTTCCCCAAGCCCGATCACACAGCATTCAATGTTGCCACCGTCGGAGGACGAGACGGCGGTGGGTCGATAACGATGTGCTCGCCAGCACCAGTTTCAAATCCCACACATTACTAGTTTCCGTAGTCTCCATCATCAGACCATCACAACATAAAATTTGATACCGTTTATCTCATATAGTGCTGTGTTGGGGTGCTATATATATTGTTACACCTAGGTATGGAACTAAAGACATCTTCATTAACAGCATCATATTCATTGTACATATATTTATTGTACACAGAATATGAATCTGTTAATGAAGATGTCTTTAGTTGCATACCTAGGTGCAACGATCTGGAAGAATATGAAATGGAACAGATAGGTTTAGTCACAGGCAAAGGAGGTTGCAGATATTGGTTCATTGATAGAAAACGAAGGAAAAGCTGTCAGTCTACAACAAAAGAGAAAACTTACAAAATAGTCGTGCGTCCCGTACTAGAATACTGCACAAGTGAGTGGGACACATAAAAGGTAGGACTGACAGGGGATATTGTAATTGCACAGAAAAGGGCAGCACGAATGACCACAGGTTTGTTTGACTTACGGGACAGCGTAAAGCACCACGTAGATGTCGAAGATACTGACCTGACAAACGTTTGAAGATAGAAGCAAGTTATCCCGCGAAAGGCTGCTTAAAAAGTTCCAAGAACCAACTTTAAGTGGTGAATCTAGCAATGTACTGTTACCCCTTACGTAACACGCGAGTAGGGAACACAAAGATAAGCTCAGACTAGTTATTGTGCGCACAGAGGTGTTCAAGCGTTTGCTCTTTCCACGCCACATACATGATTGGAACTGGAAGAAACCCCAATGACTGGCATAATTGGAAGTACCTTCTTTCTTTCACTTGGCAGTGGCTTTCAGAACATGAATGTAGATGCAAACGCAGATAGGAACTAAATCAGTTTCAGAGAATTTATAATAAATTTTCAGAAAGCCAAACATCGACTTACACGCCGTTCTGTAATACCATGATAGCACATGACGCTCCTTGACTAATGTGTCTTTACTTTCGTTTATAATAGCAGCAGTGTTCACGATACAACCTCGTATTTCATCTTGTGCTTCTATCTTTCTGTCGTATACTTACGACGTACCATCTTGGATTATGGTAAGAAAATATGAAGTGAAATTAATTGTAAGTTGAAACCAGTTTGTGGCTATCCAATCACCGAGGAGTGGCCACACAACCGTGTATTAATTCAGTGGCTCGACTGCTAATTTAGGGTTCTGATTGTACACTGTTGGATTTCGCCCTTTTGAGAGCCTTTAATGATTATCTGGGAGGCCTAAGGGACAGTCAGTGAATGAAATATATACACATGAACAATATACGTGATTTAACATAAAGGGAAACAAAGATTATGATCCCTCAGGATATTAATACAGGCTAGCTATATTATTAGATTTCACTGTCTGTTTGCTTACAGAAGAGACAAATTTAGTTTAAATTGTGGCTCTACACGGGAGAATATCACAAACTGCGCTGTAAATGACATCAGGAATAACTGCCATACCAGAGCAGACAGATTGTACACATTCAACAACTAGTGTGCGCCTAAGGCATTGTACAGTGCACCACATCGTAATCTTTTTTAATTTCAAGTTAACTATAATATTTTCAGGCAGCTCTTCAAGTACAGCAAATTGTTTAAGAAAATAATTGCAGATTGATTCAACATTTCACTGGAAGTGGAGTATTTATCAAACTATAAAAATGAATTTTAAACACTATAACTCCATACATTAGAAATCAATCATTAAGATTTTTACAGTTGCCGAACAAGTCTTTCCATAATAATATAAGGCACTCGGAATTAATTTCACTGGGATATGATTCCTGTCCAGTTTGGTGATTTGGGATAATCAAAGGTGCAAGATAGAGTTTTTAGCAACACCAAGATTATCATTAAAATCAACCAAATTTCACAGATACGTGGTCCATTTACAGAGTGTCAAATATAAACAATTTAGTCGTACGCTGATGGCACTAGTGGCACAATTTTCAGTGGCTGTTAACCTGACGGCGATGCAGTCATGACAGTACTGTTGACGTTGACCTATTACTGAACTTCTTGCGTCGGAATTATATTTTTATACGGCCAAAAACCATACCATTATAATATTATATCAAAATACAGCATCCGAGGCCCATAAATACTGTTCTTAAGCTCTTCTGGCCTCAAAACTCCAAGAATATGAGCCACAACGATCCATTACTACATCTACATCTACATCTACATCTATACTCCGCGAGCCACCTTACGGTGTGTGGCGGAGGGTACTTATTGTACCACTATCTGATCCCCCCTTCCCTGTTCCATTCACGAATTGTGCGTGGGAAGAACGACTGCTTGTAAGTCTCCGTATTTGCTCTAATTTCTCGGATCTTTTCGTTGTGATCATTACGCGAGATATATGTGGGCGGTAGTAATATGTTGCCCATCTCTTCCCGGAATGTGCTCTCTCGTAATTTCGATAATAAACCTCTCCGTATTGCGTAACGCCTTTCTTGAAGTGTCCGCCACTGGAGCTTGTTCAGCATCTCCGTAACGCTCTCGCGCTGACTAAATGTCCCCATGACGAATCGCGCTGCTTTTCGCTGGATCATGTCTATCTCTTCTATTAATCCAACCTGGTAAGGGTCCCATACTGATGAGCAATACTCAAGAATCGGACGAACAAGCGTTTTGTAAGCTACTTCTTTCGTCGATGAGTCACATTTTCTTAGAATTCTTCCTATGAATCTCAACCTGGCGCCTGCTTTTCCCACTATTTGTTTTATGTGATCATTCCACTTCAGATCGCTCCGGATAGTAACTCCTAAGTATTTTACGGTCGTTACCGCTTCCAATGATTTACCACCTATGGCATAATCGTACTGGAATGGATTTCTGCCCCTATGTATGCGCATTATATTACATTTATCTACGTTTAGGGAAAGCTGCCAGCTGTCGCACCATGCATTAATCCTCTGCAGGTCCTCCTGGAGTACGTACGAGTCTTCTGATGTTGCTACTTTCTTGTAGACAACCGTGTCATCTGCAAATAGCCTCACGGAGCTACCGATGTTGTCAACTAAGTCATTTATGTATATTGTAAACAATAAAGGTCCTATCACGCTTCCCTGCGGTACTCCCGAAATTGCCTCTACATCTGCAGATTTTGAACCGTTAAGAATGACATGTTGTGTTCTTTCTTCTAGGAAATCCTGAATCCAATCACAAACCTGGTCCGATATTCCGTAAGCTCGTATTTTTTTCACTAAACGTAAGTGCGGAACCGTATCAAATGCCTTCCTGAAGTCCAGGAATACGGCATCAATCTGCTCGCCAGTGTCTACGGCACTGTGAATTTCTTGGGCAAATAGGGCGAGCTGAGTTTCACATGATCTCTGTTTGCGGAATCCATGTTGGTTATGATGAAGGAGATTTGTATTATCTAAGAACGTCATAATACGAGAACACAAAACATGTTCCATTATTCTACAACAGATTGACGTAAGCGAAATAGGCCTATAATTATTCGCATCTGATTTATGACCCTTCTTGAAAACGGGAACGACCTGCGCTTTCTTCCAGTCGCTAGGTACTTTACGTTCTTCCAGCGATCTACGATAAATTGCTGATAGAAAGGGGCAAGTTCTTTAGCATAATCACTATAGAATCTTAAGGGTATGTCGTCTGGTCCGGATGCTTTTCCGCTACTAAGTGATAGCAGTTGTTTTTCAATTCCGATATCGTTTATTTCAATATTTTCCATTTTGGCGTCCGTGCGACGGCTGAAGTCAGGGACCGTGTTACGATTTTCCGCAGTGAAACAGTTTCGGAACACTGAATTCAGTATTTCTGCCTTTCTTCGGTCGTCCTCTGTTTCGGTGCCATCGTGGTCAACGAGTGACTGAATAGGGGATTCAGATCCGCTTACCGAGATGTTAACCACAGCACTGCTCAGCACAGACTCATTATCCGTCACAATGGACGAATTGCCACGTTTTCCACTCCGCCAGGAAACTTCCGTAGCTGCAGGGCTTCCCCACATCTTTTACATTCAACACTACGTTCTCTAACTAAGGACCAAGTCATTTACAGTACGTTATATAACAATCACTTCTGTAGTTATTTAAATTCACAAGCACAATTTAAATAACATCGTTCAAAAGTTCAGACAACTGAAAGATGATGACAGGTACAACACTGTACATAAGCAATACTACAAACTGACACATAAATACCGATGCAGATAAAAAATAGATCGAAAATAGGTGTTACAAGCTTTACCACCTTTCGGATTTACTTACACAATTCTCAATATATCTGATTTTAAAAAAGTAAATTATATCTTTAGAATTTATTTGATCCCATGTAAACACAGATTAATTTGATATACACACCCGAAATAATGTTTTTAGTAACCATTCTGGACTACAAATCGGAGCTGCAAGAACCTAGTTAAGTCCACAACTTTATGCTTCATGGTCCTGCGGTACTACCGTAATCAACTGGATATTTTTAATTCTGTTACCAAAATTCCACATTAAATATATGTAATTAAATTGGGATACTAAGGTAACTGTTCATACTGCTGCTAATTCTTTAGCCCATTGCTTTTGCATTCAAACATAATTTACTCAACAATTTATTTATAATAATTGAATCATTTGTTTTCTAAATATAATCATTTTTGCAGCTTTCTTCAAGCCCTATATGAAAGTGTGCTACAAGTGCTCGTAATGTGCTGGTATCATTTATTGAATTTTGACGCATGAATTTTAATAAATTTGACAATTTTAATTCCAAAAACATAGTGATAATTTTACTCACCTCACCTCTTTATTGTGATTTCGAAGCTGTCATTAAATTTTCTGTAGGTCTACTAAAAGCGATTTCAGTGTTTTTGATAAATTTATATGCTTTAGTTTTTTTATACAGCCAGAATATCGCTATGTGGCTCAATGAACACAGACATGCTGTGGTTCATTTTGAGCCCTTTTCACTATGTGGATATCGAGACGGCTTCTGCTCAATGGTGCGTCAGGTACCTATTCAAACTCCCAACTCGGCTTCCTGCGGTCCTTCAAGCCTCCCGTTCTTTGATCAATTTAAGTATAAGACCTACTGCTTGTAATGTCACATACTGCTATATCTTCGATCGCTATAAGTGGTGTAATGTCTGAAGGACATGTATGTCAGAAAATGGCACTAGGACAGTCAACAGATGAAGACTATAGTTGAGTTGGTGTATCACAGATGGGATGGGATGTGGAGGGTCTCAATCACGACAGAAGTACGTTGCATTCCGTGTGGCTAAGTGATGCTCACCTAGAATGTTTTCTAAAATAAATGTAATCTGCATTTGTACCGCAACACAATAGAAACTATAAACTTACAATCAAGTTTGCAGCACTATGTAACAATTAAGAAGTTTATTCTTGCTTTAGAACATAGACACTCCATTCAGTAATCTAACATAAATGAATGTAAGTATTTTTGTATCTCAGAGACCATGAGGGACACACTTTACGGCTGTGTAACGTACTTCTCCTTTAGTGTACTTTGAGTCACCCTGCGAAAGAGTGGCGTTTCATTTCGTGTAGCCTGCATCATTATCCGTTGCAGCACTACTATACAAAATGCAGGAAGTGAATACGTTCAAGTTCACTGATCGATGTGCCTGCAGTTCTAATAGCTGGGCGTTAGGCTCTATACGCACCAAAGACCATAATGAATCTCTTTTATCAACAACAACGTTTACTGCAAACAACCCTACGAAAGCGGCAGTACATGGGGCGAGGAAGAACCTCCCAGCTACAGCGCTCGTACCTCGTCGCTATTCAAATGACATAGCCAGAGAAGAAATGAAAAAAACTGTGATAAGGAGGAAGGCTAAAGTCCAGCATGAGGAGGCACGCCCCGTACCTTTCCTCCCCACTGCCGACAAATCGAGTTTTCTTGCACGTAGATTGAAGGAAACTGGCGGAGTAGGACTGAGAGCGAGGGGGGGGGGGGGGTTGAAGTAGAGAGCGAAAAGTACAGGCACAAGAGAGAGAGAGAGAGAGAGGGGCGATGGCACCACCTCGTGAGCTCTTTTCCCCGTACCCTCCCACCAACACTGCAGAGTGAAGAAGGGTGTAATGTACTTTTCTGGAAAATGGAGAAAGAGACATCAAAGAAGGCGTATTTGAATACAAGTTGCGTCAAAGTTTGTCCAGAGATTTTATCTAAATGAAAACGCAGTGGCGGCAGCGGTGGCAACGGCGGAGCCTTCGTCCCTTGTAGGATCTCTTTTCCCCCCTATCCACCCCTCTCCTACTTTCTTTTTTTTTTTTTTTTTTTTTTTTTTTTTTTTGACAGCGATGAGAATGGTCCCCTGAGAAGAAACTGTGTTTGCGCTGGTGTACAGGCCTGGGGAGAGTAGGCGCCGCAGTGACGGGGAGACGACGTAAAACTATCAAGAGAGCAGAGAGAAGGGCGGCAGCGAGAGGGGCAGCGGCTCGGAGGTTCCCCCCGACGCGTGTCGCCGGCGAAGACGCAGCTAATGGCATTAAAACCCGCCTCTGCCACTGCTGCGCGGCGTGCTTCGCAGTGAAGCCGAACCGGCGCCTGGCGCCCGGCACCTGCTGTTGCTCCGCCGCGGTAGTAACCATGTTTAGCTCGGAGGCGCACCACTTCCGCGACACGCCGCGCAAAGGCACAGGTGCGGTGACGGTGCTGCTGTGTCACCGAACGTCCTGAAACATCTTTCACCGCACATACCAATCGGCACAGTACCACAAACAATCGATCGCATAGAGCGTTTCGACTAGTTTTCTTGTTTTCTCCCGACACATGAACGGGCTGTACTTTATTGTTACATGACAATCAAGTACGGTTACATGGTATGTTTTCACGAATTCCTGATCAGTTTAAACAATGAAAAGTAATAACGTAGCAAACGATCAACAATCAACAAGAATGAAAGGAATATCCAGTGTTAGTTTTCAACTGAAGTACAGCACAGTTGCTTTATTGGATGCTAAAAAAAGAAGCCACCAACTGATGAACCAACGACTTTATTTGACACGTTGCAGGTAGAAAACATCTTCACATTGTTATTAACATCTTGGATATCAGATACCGTGACGGCTTTTTTGTTGCTTACTCCCTTTTCTACACTGAAGAGCCGAACAAATTATTACACCTGCCAAATATCGTGTAGGGCCCCAGCGAGCACGGAGAAATGCCGCAACACGACGCGGCATGGACACGAATAATTTCTGAAGTGGTGTGGGAGGGAACTGACACCATGAATACTGTAGGGCTGTCCATAAATCCGTAAGACTACAGGGAGGTGGAGGTCTCTTCTGAACACACTCTGCAGTGCATCCCAGATATGCTCAATAATGTTCATTTCTGGGGAGTTTGGTGGCCAGCGAAAGTGTTTAAACTCGGAAGAGTGCTCCTGGAGCTACCCTGTAGCAATTCTGGATGTGTGGGGTATCATATTGCCCTGCTGGAATTGCCGAAGACCGTCGGAACGCACAATGGACATGAATGGATGCAGGTGATCAGACAGGATGCTTACGTACGTGTCACCTGTCAGAGTCGTATCTAGGCGTATCAGAGGTCCCATATCACACCAACTGCACACGCCCCAAACCATTACCGAGCCTCCACCAGCTTGAACAGTATCCTGCTGACATGCAGGGTCCATGGATTCGTGAGGTTGTCTCCATACACGTGCATGTCCATCCGCTCGATACAATTTGAAACGAGACTCGTCCGACCAGGCAACAAGCTTCCAGTCATCAACAGTCCAATTTCGGTGTTGATGGGCTCATGCGAGGCGTAAAGCTTTGTGACGTGCACTCATTCGGCTGCGAAAGCCCATATCGATGATATTTCGTTGAAAGATTCGCACGCTGACACTTGTTGATGGCCCAGCATTGAAATCTACAGCAATTTGCGGAAGAGTTGCGCTTCTACCACCTTGAACGATTCTCTTCAGTCATCCTGCGTTCTACTCATCTTTTTAGCTGACGAAATACGAAATCCGAGTTAACGATACAACAAGATGCCACAAGTTACACGGCCCAGTCAGATTAATGTGACCCACTGACAATAGCTTCAAAACCACTTTTGCAATGCGGACGTGCAGGAAGAAAGTAAATGAGGTTCTGAAAGATACCAACAGGGTGTAGAGCCACGCCGACTACAGTGCCGTCATCAACTGTGCTAGGCTTCTCGACTAAAAATCCATGCCGCGAATAGCCCAAATAGCCTCGACAGGACTTAAATCTAGGGAGTTTAGAGGCAAGGGGAGTACGGTAACGTTACTCGGTGTCCTTCAAACAACGCTTGTACAGTGCGAGCTGTGTGACACGTTGCATTGTTCTACTGGTATAGGCCATCGTCCTAAGGAAAAAGCAAACTGCATGTGGGGGTAGAAATGGTCCCAGAGATAGATACATACTTGTGTTCATTCATTGTGCCTGCCAGAATGACGAGATCACCAATGTAATGCCACGAAAATATTCTTCAGTATATAACGTTCCGTCTTCCTGCCTGGACCATTCAACGATTGTCGCATGGCCATACACCTCAACAGCCATCTATGAGATGGAGCATAAAACGTGATTTATCTGAAAAGGCCACCTGTTGCCTCTGAGTGAATAGCCAGTTGCAGTGTAGGCGTGAAAATTTTGGCCTTCATCACCGATGAACAGCAGTCAGCGTGGGTGTCTGAACCAGGGGCTTACTGCGGAAGCCCACATAAAGAGACGTATCTGAAAGGTTTTTAAGAAGCCCCTTGGTCCATCTTCACGGGCAATTGCCCAAAATTTGCACGTCTATTCACCCTTACACATTTCCACAGCCGTCGTTCACCCCTATCATCTAAGACCCATGGTGCACACCAAAGTTGAATAGACACTGGTCTTGCCTAGAGCCACTTTGCCATGCATGGCATACTTTAACCATGGCGACACACGACCGATGTACAAACTTAGTCATTTCAGTAACGTTTCTACCCTTGGGCCAAAAGCCAATGATCATTCCGTTTTGGACGTCAGATAAATCGCTCATTTTTCACATTACGTTTTCCATGTCTCACCGATAATTTTTATGTATCTTCCACTGCTCGTGCTGCCACCTGTCGTCTGTGAGTGGTTATTGGCCTTGACGTCGAACTTAGGCACTGGTCACATTACTGTGACGAAGTAAGTAACAAGTTGATTGGAATTTAGCTACTAAACTGCAGTACTTACATTTATTCAAATCAGCTGGTGTGCACCAGTCAGCAACAGTGGGCGACCAGAGACATCTCCCTCTCAATGACGGCTCTCAGATGAATGCCTATCAATGACGGCCCAGAGGCGCATGCCTGGAATCTAAGTTTAGTGCCCCCATACTCTACTTTCAAAAAACTCTACATGGGGTGGAGGACTCCATGATGCTGCCAATGTGACAGACGATAATATAGTTTATTTCGCGAAAAAACAGGCGAGACTGGAAAATATTCCCACTTCTGGCGTACAAAAGGTACATTAACAGACACGAGCTTGATACCAGACTGGAGCAGTATTTTCTCTATTGGTGGGGTCATTCACGGCAAGCGCGTTAGTGAGATGATTGAGTTCGATAGGATGGCCAAACTTTTGTAGCGAAAGCAACCGTTTTTCTCATGCTGGCCAAATGGTGACAGACTGTCTCAGTCTCTGACGTCTGTGCGGTAGAGACAATAATGTCAGAGTCACGGATGGCGGTGATGGCATGGCACAGAGCCACCACTGCACTTCACAATAACACGAAGCATGCAGCTCCCTCAGTTCTGTGAAGACTGCTCATCTCCCTGCAGCGGCACCCCTCTCCTAATGAGATTCACTGGCTGCCTAGTGACGACAAAAAGAGCCTGAAACTACAGAGGTAGTGAAACGTACCATCGTGAGAAATACAAAGCTTTTGTCCCCAGAACACAGGTCCAGCACTCACAGAATAGTAACTACAAAATAGTGACACAGAATTAAACAAGACTGCTTAGTGAAATGTGGTACCAAATTCACACAGGAACCAAACTTTGGAATGATCTTCCTCGAAAAATTAGAATAATTAAACTATTTTCAAACTTCAAAATATAGCTAATGATCCATCTGCCATCAGAAAAGCTACCTCCTCCATAAACCTGTTTGCAGCTCACTTTGACTTGTCACAGAGTCTTCTATTGAAAGTGTGTTGTTTCTTAATAACTGTTGTCAGTGTCATTTTCAGTCTTCTCCTCTTTCATTACAGCTTCTGCTTCTGGTGATACTAAACGCAGCTTCAGATGTGCTAAACAAATGAATAAGTAGTATCCGTATTAATAATAACCTTCATAATTATCTTTATTAGAATTATTAGCCCACTTATTGTTTTATTGTTATTTGTGTTGGCATGTATATTAGTTCTCAGTCTGATTTGTCAGATGTATGTGACTGAACCAGAAGTATGAACAGAAATTGCGAACGTTTTTTGGAATATGTTGTTCCTGCTCCACTGTAAGAGTGTCTGGTCAGGTGAAAGAAACCATAAGTAAATTTAAACTTTTTCATTCCACACGTACACTGAGATATTTCTTTCACAAAAAATGTCTATTAAGCGTGTATATTGCATGAAGGTGACTGGTCAGCGAAAGTGAAGTTTCAGTGTTGTTTTGGTGGTGTTCATGACGAAAGGGAGAAGGGATGGGACACTGCGAGGAGCTTTGAATTTAATCCAGGATATTTGTTACCAGGAACCTTGCAACATGACCTCTGCTCACCTCGTCAGCCAGATAAGAGAGCCGAAAATCTCTTGCCCACCAGCATTCAAACAGATTTCCTCCGAGTCGAATGACGTATGCATCACTATGTGTTAGGAATCTAAGCTACACAGCCAAAAAAAGCACCTCCTATATATATATATCTCCGTCCTAGGCATATAGATGTTTACGATACGATCGTTTGATACATCAGAAATAAGATAGGTTTGAACACCGCGGTGCGTGTGACCTGTGAATCTGTGCCAACGCAATTTTGAAACACGCGTACGAGTTTTTATTTTCCACTAATTGTGTTAACAATATACTGAACACAGAAATCAGTGGTTAATATAACTGTCGAACGGAAACGCAGCTCAACAAAATCTACTTAAATGACCGCACGCTGCATTGCGCTACAGGACTAATTGTTACAAGAGAACCATCAGAACTGTGAATCACGGATTTTGATGAGTCTTGGTTATGTTGTGGAGGGGCATGTTCTGAGTGCCCCTAGTTTCCGAGATAATCGATGTTGCCCCTGTGCTGCAAAAAGATTTGAAAAGCTTAGTTATTCTTCCACAGACCATTATACATACCATAACTGCGCCAGGAAAGATATTACCTCACGCTTTCTTAATGTATACAGGCACCATCGGAGAAATTTGATGGAATT
Organism: Schistocerca piceifrons; assembly: GCF_021461385.2. Taxonomy (NCBI): domain Eukaryota; kingdom Metazoa; phylum Arthropoda; class Insecta; order Orthoptera; family Acrididae; genus Schistocerca; species Schistocerca piceifrons. The sequence continues at coordinate 109,668,638 of NC_060143.1, forward strand.
GCTATGAAAAGAGCTGACGGCTTAAGTCACAAATTAAAAATTTAGCTGTGAGCTGCAGGAAATCAAGGAAGTTCACAAAAATACTGCACGAAGAGAGTTTAAAACCTGTCATTCTTCCGCACGTGGGACAAGAAAAATTTCTTTAGATTATTGATTCGTGGAGAGGACAGACTCATCGGACATTTTATTGTCAAGTTTTTGTAGGTGAAAGAAAAGGATGCACCCACACAGCAAAAACTGTCCCACGCACAGGTAGGTATTCCACTTTGTCAACCTTGTGACGTTTATTTATACAGACAGGTTAAAATTTTCACGAAAATATTCAAATGCACTCGATTTGTGAAGGATTAACTGAGAAATCGCTTCGCGTGACAGTTCCTTAAAAATAATACATTTAATTTTGCACCTATTTTGTGTACCTGCTTTCACAGGAATGTGATCAAAGAAAGAACGATCTTTTTGAATTCAAACGAACTGTGTTTCCGGTTGTACTTTTAGAAATATCCTTATGCCTGCAAGGCAGTAACTCTCACTATATGTGCGTGGTGCTGTACTAATTTGTGTTTCGGTTGCTTCTGTGATTAATACGAGGCGGCATTCTGTTCTAGCACAGCAAGCGATAGCGGAAAGACTATTCCGTGACAGACGGAATACGCATTTGAAGAGGGTGTGCCGTAATGATTGCTTTATCAATTAGATTACCACGGCGAAAATGACATTTTTAAAAAATAACCTCTGTGTGACAGCGTATTACTGTATTTATCTTGTATACTATCTGGATTTCAGCTTTTATGCCAATATCGAGCACAAAGCTAAACGTTCTTAGACCATTAACACGTCATATCTGTTGAAATAGTCCAAATAAGGTAAACGGGACTAACACTTGATTTTAAGATGTAACTATCAAAGTTGAAACACAGCAGTTTTCACATTAACAATCACTGACAAGGGTAGAAAATTTTGGATTTGTGATCTTAAGAGAAACTATTGAGCTACTGTGCTACACCAAAGTTAAACAAAAATAATTAAATTTAACGATAGAAATTTGAGATGAGTAAGTTACCAAAGAGCAATTGTTGCAAGTAGAAAAAATATTAAATTTCTTTTAAATAACAGTGTATCTGTATGTACTAAGGCCAGCATATTTCGTTTCTCATGAGCGGGAATTTCTGCAGTTGGTATTCCTGTCTGGAACTGTGACTGATGACCAGAGGTTTTACCCATACAGAACAATAAGAATTCACAGTTGAATCTCAGATAGAGCAGGAAGGTGAACTGGGAACCTTTTCATGAAACTTTTCCTCCCACATTCCTTGGCGGTACTCCATTAACGCAAATTTGTTTATCCTACGGCAATATTTTTACAAAGATTACAAAGGTTAGCAGTGGTGCCAGTTGAGTCTATAAATGAATCGAGTTTCACTAGGCATGGCCTGCGTCTCAATAGGTATGGGAAGGGGAGGCTGTCAAAGCTTATAGGTGAAAATGTAGTGGGTGGTGGTATGATCACTCAGGTAAAAATTCCTGTAGTATTTGGTGTTTCCAGATTGAAGTGAGCTGATAAGTATCCCTGCTCACCTGCTTAAAGGAAGTCCTCCCAACAAAGGAATCACCTTCACAGAAGGATTTAGCATATTTCTAAAAATATAAGATGTATTAGAGATAAAGTTAATGAACTGCTTATAGATCTTGACTTGACTTTGACATCGAAGCACCACTTTAATAATTTGACAATTCAGAGGCTTCCTTTACCAGGATACAGATTAGGTGGCTGTTTCTAAAGGAGTTCCTTGTGGAGTGGGGGAGTACGTAAAAATAGTATTCCATTTGAATCCGTAGACGTATCACGGTACTGCACTGAACCGGTATTTGAATGTTGTGCAGGGGCTGTTGAATTTAATGAAACTAAACTTCTAATTGTTGTTCTTTATATGTCCCCTAACTCTGACGTCAGAGCATTTCTGCTCAAGCTACAGACGGTTCTTGGTTCACTTTACAGGAGGTACCAAAAATTAGTTATAAGTGATGACTTCAGTATTAATTTTGTGTATGATTGTGCAAGAAAATGGATGTAGGCACATCTCCTACACTCGTATGAAGAAGTCTGTGTTTTTTCAGCCAGGGTGCAGGGGAACAGTAGCACAGACATAGACAATATTTTCATTCGATCTTCGTTATTAGATGGACATTTGGTTACTAAATGGGTGAAAGACCATTCAGACCACGACACACAAATTTTAACACTAAAAGGCTTTTGTACTCAAACAGATGTTAATATAATTACAAACTACGTAAGAAAGCTAATCCAACGGCAATAGAGAGTTTTTTAAACCTTGTTAAGGAACAAGGGTGACAAAATGTTTATAGTGCCGACAGCATAGATGACAAAGGTAATGCTTTCCTCAGCACATTTCTGAAGCTCTTTGAGAGTTGCTTTCTATTAGAACGTTACAAACAGGGTACTACCAGTAAAAGGCAGCCTGGGTCGTTGACTAGTGGGATAAGGAATCATGTAGAAAAAAGCGGGAATCATATCAAAATGTCATAAGTAGTCACAATCAAGCTACAATAGCCCATTACAAACAGTATCGTAAGGTGCTTAAAGATGGTTTTAGGAAGACAAAGAGTATGTTCTACGCAAATAGAACAGTTAATTCACAGGATACAATTAAAACCATATGAGAACCTCCAACATCGCAGCGCGTCAGCAATCGTTGGTTAATATATTAAAAAACTAGAAACCCGCCTCGATTGCAAAAAAGCACCTAGTGTTAACCTAGGTTTCAGCGTAGATAACGACACCTTCTTCAGAACAATAAAACCCAAAAGTGCCTAAGAAGACCTTTGTCAATGATTGAAACAACACCATAGCTATACATTTATAATCGAAAAAAAGGAAAACACAAACAGTACATATGTACAAAGTCTAAACCGTTACTTAACTTACACCATTACATGCCTGGCTGTGTCGAGGCTATGAAGTAGGTTATCCGCTATTTTCGGGCAATTGCTTTTCAGAAATTTATGATATTCTTTATTAACGCAAAGAAGAACGATTTATATCTCGACGAACTTCTGGGCGAGCTTCTTGATAAGGATGTACGAACTGCTATAGCGTGCAGAAAAACTGTCGTCCTTGAGCAATTAGATAATCATTGGACATATTGACTAAAACAGAACAATAATTATTCCTATGACTATTCTTTCTCGACCTATATTGTTGTGACGAAGTTCAATTCAGTACAAACAGCGAAAACTATAACTGATTCAAACTAAATATCTTTGAGTGCATAAAATATATATGTAGTACTGGGCTGATTAGACATTTTCTTCCTTCTCACTTTCAGTTGAAGTGGATGCGACCAGATAAGTCTCATTGATTTTGATACCCTTTCTGTTGTACGTCGATTTATTAGTATCTGGATTACTCACTATGTCTACTGTAAAATACTTATCATTGGTTCATACCTGCCTTAAAAAATCTGACTCGCTTTGCGTTTTGGCAAACCAGTGCGGCAGTAACATATCGTTACCTATATACCTCCCAATAACAGCCATACGTTTGTGGAACAATTCACGTAGTAACCTGTGTGTACTCCAAAAGCACGTTGCACCTAACAAAGGATCAGAGTCAAGAAGAACTTTAATTATTATTATTTCATCAGGACTTGCAATATTATGATAACTACATTTACTACTACAAATGTGTCCACTATTATTATTATTATTATTCTTATTGTTGTATTAGCTGTATTGTTAAAAGAAACTGACTTTAATTGCACAGTGCAATGTTAACCTCAAATAGATCCTGTAAGTACTTCAGTCTAGGTGAAAAGGAAGTAATTTTTCCAGCTTAAATAAAGCATTAATTACGTCCCAAAAAACTTTTCGCGATTAGAGTATGCGAAGAAAAACTAAAATGAAGACCAAATCTGCGTTACGGTTCAAAAGACTGATTTTCCGCTATTGTTCCATTTGTTTACATTCAAACATGCAACCTAAACGACAGTGGTACAAATACTAGAACGGCTAACAAATCAAGGGACCCCTTCAAAAGTTTCAAGCTTACAGATTAGTGGCGGTGAAAGAAGTGGTTCAAACGGTTCAAATGGCTCTGAGCACTATGGGACTTAACATCTATGGTCATCAGTCCCCTAGAACTTAGAACTACTTAAACCTAACTAACCTAAGGACATCACACAACACCCAGTCATCACGAGGCAGAGGAAATCCCTGACCCCGCCGGGAATCGAACCCGGGAACCCAGGCGCGGGAAGCGAGAACGCTACCGCACGACCGGCGGTGAAAGAAAAAATGAGAGAAAAATCAGGGAAATATTAACAATTAATGTCATTTCAGAACTAGCAAAAAACAGGTGTTAGTGGGTACAATTACAATTACAGTGCCACCACCTTCTATCGTTCTTTTGTATTATTTTACAGTGTTCATATATATGGGTGTGTGTATGTCCTTCAATGACCATAAAGACTAGTGAAGTCCGGTAGAGATCGCTAGACTGCGTCTTCTAACGAAAACTTAGCATTTATAAATGCGTGTAGTAGGTGAGTTTCTAATCCGTGGAAGGTCGTAAAGTTACCAATACAAGCAATTCGCGTGTATCAGCCTAACATCTGATGACTACTGCCTTATTAGCAGGTGGTTATGAATGAATCGGTTACTTCCTAGAATAAAAACTCTCTTTTTCCTAGAAATTCAAGAGAACGATTCTAAAATTAAACTGCCAACAACCGCTGTTTTCAATACTACCTCATCACTTTACTAAACTCACACAGTGAGATCCCTGTTTTGTTTGAAACACCAGCCGAAAAACAACAGTAAATCACAGTGCAGATCACAGCCTCAAGATTTCGTGGAAGACTTCTCTAGGCCATTCACCAGCTGTAATTACTACCCAAGGCAAATGTCGCTGAATTCCCAGAGCACTGTTTTTGTTGTTGTGGTTTTCAGTCCTGAGACTGGTTTGATGCAGCTCTCCATGCTACTCCCAGAGCACTATACAATGCTAATCGTACTTTGCAAAAGGAGGATTCGGAAGCTGAGACGAAGTTGCGAGTCATGAAAAGAAGGGGAAGAAGGAAAACGAGTAAAGTCTTGCAAATTATCTAAATCATATGTTCTTATTTTGTTAATGAGATTTCAGAGTTTCGCATTACTGTTCACACATTGTTTATGTTTAATGTCATCTGAACTCCAACATAATCGTCAAATTGAAAAGCAATATATCAGTGATAATAATATATGTAAGCATGTATTCGAATAGTCAAATGATTAGCTTTATTCAAACCGCTTCTGAAAAAGGAGCCAGAAACTTAAGATTATGTAGTTAACAATAATTACACTAGATTCTAGAGGAAATACATAAAAATATACAAGGAAATAAAAAGTATTCATTAGACCACTTTCTCACAAACACTTACTTAATAGCTTGAAAGAAGTTCCCATTGCTATCACCTCTTAGTGACAGGTTAAGAATAGGCTCCTTGTGATTTTGACTTTTTTTTCTGGAAACGTAAATGAATTTGGTTAAACTCAGTGAAATGCTTAGGTTGCACACTCCTAAAGCAAAATTAAATAAAGAAAACAATTAAAACATTAAAAAACTCTCCGATACTCATTCATTGAACGTACTGTAATCCAGCAAGCATCGAAGTTCTTTCGTCCTAAACTGTTCTGATTAAAACATAAAAATGTTCAATATCTATCTGATGTACAGCTACGCTTTGCCTCCTCATTACATGAACTCTCGGGCAAAACGAAAGCTTTTCTTGCTACTAAGTGGAAACAGAGGCGTCGAAGCCACACTGCGTTGGGCGATGGATACGTAACTATAATCCGACAGCACCGAAAACAACAAAACACACCTGTTGATCTAAAAAACAAGGAAAGTAAATCCCGCAGTAACAGCCTGTCTCGTTAGCAGGATTTTCACAAGCCATCTAGCACATGTACACGTGGGATTTTGGTACACGTGTCCAATCTTAAACCAATGTATCTTTTGTGTACGTTACAGGAAACGTGAACACGTTCAAAACCACGGAAAAGGAATATACCTCTTATCGCAGTTAAACGATGCTCTTTTCGCTGGTTACACGTAAAGTTTAGGAACTCCTTTTAAATAATTCAGCAATAACAAATTTATTTGAATAAAGGATATATTTATATTACTAGACTGGTAAAAAGTGATTATGCAGACTCTTCCAAATATCCTTTTATTTTTAATTTTCATGGAACTATATAGGGCACGCCGGTGTTGATGTCCTGCACTCATTGTATGAAAAGTGGGCGAAACTAGAAAGGAGCCAGAAGACTGGTGGAAGTCTTTCTTCATCCCCCTAAACATCAAAGTGTCGATCAGGAACTGCTCCCGCTACCGAACTATTGCTCTCATATCCCACACAAATAAAATTTTGTTCTATATCTTGAACTATCGTTAAGCCGTACATCGAGACCCATATATCCACAGAACAAACAGGTTTTGCTGAAAGAAAATGAACTGATGAACAGAACTTTAACATACGACACTGAATTGAGAAATCGCGAGAGTTCTGCGTTCTTGTTTCCATCTGCTTCTTTGACCACAGGAAAGTCTGACTGTTTTCTGTGAGAACAGTTGCATTGTGTTCATGCATAGTTCGGTGTCTGACCACACTTGTTAGCACTGGTCGGAAGTCTGTATAATAATCACTCCGCTGCTGTGAAGACAAGTGCTGGCACGTCTGATTTCTTCACTGGATCAAAAGATGTCTGACAGGTTTGTGACATATCACCCTACTATACAGCATCTATGTGGAACTTACGATTAGGAACGCTCTTGATAGATGGACTAAATGCGTCTCAACTGGAAAAAGAATGCAAAAGGTTGTGCTGAATAACTCAAACAATGCCAGAAAATTTTAATGACTAGAATAAAATCACAAAGGCAGTTCCACAGTGGTTATCTGAAAATGTACTTACCCTAAATTTAGAAACAACACACCACTTTCATTTCTGTACAACAAATAGAGTCATGCTAAGAACTGATGTAGCACATGAACAGGAGTCACTAAGTAGGATAGAATTCTCCAACTTTTTTAGGTATATACTGACGGAAACTTGAACTGGAAGGACCGTATTACTGAACCTCTCAAACATTTAAGTTCAGCTACTTTTGCTCTTCGTATAATTGCTAATCTTAACAACAAACGTATCAACCTCCTGACGTGTTTTCCATATTCCCACTCAATAATGTCGTACGGAATGTAACTCATCACTTGGAAAGTGTTGATCACACAAAAGCGAACAATAAGTATAATATACTATGTTCACTCAGGGATGTCATGTAAGTACCTCCTAGAGAAGCTACGCCTTTCTAATTGTTCCGTCGCAATATATACACTACTGGTCATTAAAATTGCTACACCACGACGTTGACGTGCTACAGACGCGAAATTTAACCGACAGGAAGAAGATGCTGTGATATGCAAATGATTAGCTTTTCAGAGCATTCACACAAGGCTGGCACCAGTGGCGACACCTACAACGCGCTGACATGAGGAAAGTTTCCAACCGATTTCTCATACACAAACACCAGTTGACCGGCGTTGCCTGGTGAAACGTTGTTGTGATGCCTCGTGTAAGGAGGAGAAATGCGTACCATCACGTTTCCGAATTTGATAAAGGTCGGATTGTAACCTATGGCGATTGTGGTTTATCGTATCGCGACATTGCTGCTCGCGTTGGTCGAGATCCAATGACTGTTAGCAGAATATAGAATCGGTGGGTGCACGAGGGTAATACGGGACGCCGTGTTGGACCCCAACGGCCTCGTATCACTAGCAGTTGAGATTACAGGCATCTTATCCGCATGACTGTAACGGGTCGTGCAGCCACGTCTGGATCCTTGAGTCAACATATGGGAACGTTTGCAAGACAACAAACACCTGCACGAACAGTTCGACGACGTTTGCAGCAGCATGGACTATCAGCTCGGAGACCATGACTGTGGTTACCCTTGACGCTGCGTCACAGACAGGAGCGCCTGCCATGGTGTACTCAACGACGAAACTGGCTGCACGAATGGCAAAACGTCATTTTTTCGGATGAATCCAGGTTCTGTGTACAGCATCATTATAGTCGCAACCGTGTTTGGTGACATCGTGGTGAACTCACACTGGAAGCGTGTATTCGTCATCGCCATACTGGCGTATCACCCGGCGTGATGGTATGGGGTGCCATTGGTTACACGTCTCAGTCACCTCTTGTTCGCACTGACGGCACTCGGAACAGTGGACGTTACATTTCAGATGTGTTACGACCAGTGGCTCTACCCTTCATTCGATCTCTGCGAAACCCTACATTTCAGCAGGATAATGCACGACCGCATGTTGCAGGTCCTGTAGGGGCCTTTCTGGATGCATAAAATGTACGACTGCTGCCCTGGACAGCACATTCTCCAGATCTCTCACCAGTTGAAAACGCCTGGTCAATGGTGGCCGAGCAACTGGCTCGTCACAAAACGCCAGTCACTACTCTTGATGAACTGTGGTATCGTGTTGAAGCTGCATGGGCAGCTGTACCTGTACTCGCCATCCAAGCTGTGTTTGCTCAATGCACAGGCGTATAAAGGCCGTTATTACGGCCAGAGGTGGTTGTCCGGGTACTGATTTCTCAGGATCTATGCACCCAAATTTCGTGAAAATGTAATCACGTGTCAGTTCTAGTATAATATATTTTTGTCCAATGAACACCCGTTTATCATCTGCATTTCTTCTTGGTGTAGCAATTTTAGTATCCAGTAGTGTATTTTTTGCTATTGAAATTCGTCATAAGTAATCCCTCAAAGTTTGAGAATAACAATGATGTACATACCTACAACACTGTAGGGAAGAAGACCATTTTGACCCATTCTTAAAGCTGTCACTGTCTCAGAGAGGAGTTCGATATGCAGCAATTAAAATTTTTTGACCATTTGCCCAATAACATAAAATGTCTGACGGGCAGCGAACTAGTTTTATATCTAAATTAAAATCATTTCTCAGGTATCCATGTAAAAAAAAGAAGAGAAAAAGACCAACTACAAGGTACAGTGGGAATAAAATGACAACGTGTTCATTAATGTTAACGCTAATCATGTATACATACCCTTAAACTCACTCGTTCCACATCATTTCGACATAAGAGTCGCTCAAATGTTTCGTGAAACATGTAATTATCTAACTAAATACCTGCTGAAAGAATTATTCACAACCTCCGATTAGCTGATTACAATGTGCTTTTAACCAGCAGCGAAGATGAATTAGCTGAGGTGCTAAACAAAGCAAAGGGCGTTAGTCTACCGTTTGGATTAGACATAATCTGAGCAGGTCCAAACTCACGATATCTGATAGAGGAACACGGGTCCAACTCACACTATGATTAAAGGAACTGGAAATCATGCATTGTTTCATCTATCTTGTGAGGACCATCTGTGACACTGGAAGTTATGAGGATATAAAAAGACGGATTACACTGGGGCGAGTGGGCAGGAAGAAACTTCCTAAGGTCTGGCAGAACACAGTGACAACGATCAATACTGAAATCTGGTAGGTTGAAAAACTCGTGATTTCCGTCTTCTTTTAAGGCTATGAATCATGAAAGTTACAAGCAGCATATTGATCAACATAAGCTTTGGTGCTGTCGCAGGATGTTGCGCATAAAGTGGGCCGAAGGAAGAAGAACTGTATCTATTACTGAACAGCTCAATACCTCTACGGCCTTTCTTCTCGTGTCAACCAATCAATTCTCCAGTTCTTCAGTTCTTTGGCAACATTATGAGAAGAGATAGATAAAAACTAGAAAAAATAACCATGGATGGGCAGATGGAGGCACGAGAACAGGTGGGAGGAGGGGGACGAGAAACAGCGAGCAGATGGACAGATCAGATTAATAAGATCTCCATCCTGCCTCTTCAGCAAGCTTTTCTGCTAGCTGTCTGGTATGGTGACGCTTCATTCATGGGGTCACGACCCTCAGCAAGGATCACATCGTCTTGTGACGATCATGACTCTTTTTTTCTATGATGCTGGAAAGAGGCTTCAAGTAGAACTTGTGTGATGTAAAATCTGCGTAACTTGATCAAATAGTAACATGATAATAGTACCGAAAACCACAGTCCCTCTTACAGCAGATAACATCTGACAACTGAGTGCCCTGCTGTACAAAAATATTAGCAAACCAATGCGTCAGTTACGGTTCATCTGTTGACCTTTGCACCTACGCACCCCAAGCTCTTGCAGTCCTAACTCATCTCCTACCAACTACCTCCTGTTTCTTGATGCTACCCAACACTCACCCCACGTCACATCTCATACCACTTCGTCTCCAATCTCATCAGCACTCATATCCCTTGCGTACAAAAAGTTAGCAGGAGCCAACAGCAGCATCATTTTCGCAAGATTCAAGACTGCAGACATCAGCCAAGTCTCACCCAGTTACAGACCATTGTTTTTATGTATGTGTAGGCGTCATATTCAGAGTATGAATGGCGGCGAAATGACTGCAACTGCCTGCCTCCTAATGGAAGATCTAAAATACACATAAACAAGAAACAATAAATTTCATTAAATTTTTCTGGGTTATAGACCGTTACCTGTACCACAACTTATTTGGCACAAGAATTGCATCCAGATTTCCTCTGCTCGTGGAAGTCTACGAAATTATAAAAGATACACTGCTCGCCATTACAATTGCAACATCAGGAGGGTTGCAGATAAAGAAATTCTACTCATTGTGTTTTAACAAATGTAGCAGGAAGTATATATGATTTAATTGGTAGTCGAATATGGTGCGTAATTAACTACTTAGAGTGGCAAAAATGCATCAAACACGTCTAGGATGATAGACTGAGGTATGTCATATCATTTTGCTTCAAGTATACCTCAGAGTTCACCAATCGTAAATGTTACCCAGTGGTGGCGAGACAGTCTCCAGAAATTTTCAGTGGGTGGCAACAGTCTAATACCCTCCATATCGGAATATGTCAGGATGTTACGGGCAACATGAGGTCTTGCAATTTCTTCTTGAAAGGTAATTGTAACAAAGTGGTAAGGATGGTTCATTAAGTGGGTTACTCGTAGAAACATATATTACGACAAACAACTTAGCATAATACAATCGGCACAAGCCTTCCTTCGGTTGGCTCAATGTGAGAAAATAAAGAGAGGGAAATAAAGTACTGAAACTAAGGTTGTTAGGGGCAATAGCAAAGTTTTAAAAAGAGAAGCCCAAGCGTTGTCACCAACTCCTCCCTCCCCTACACAAAACTGCCCTCAATGAAATTACCCTCCATAAAATCCTCTCAATATTACTCCCCTCAACAATACCACTCTCAACAGACTTCCCTCAATAAGACTGTCATGAATGAGATAACTCTCGGAGGGATTGCCCTCAATGAGATTTCCCTCAATAAAACCCCAATCAATGAGACCACCCACAATGTGACCACCCCCAATGAGACACCCTCATTGAGACAACCTTCAGTGAGACAACCTTCAGTGAGACAACCTTCAGTGAGACACCACTCAGTGACATAACGCTCATTGAGTCTACTTTGAGTGAGCCCACCCACAACAAGATGCCCCACTAAGACCAGAAGCAATTAGACCACCCTTAATGAGAGCATCCTCAGTGAGACCATACACAATGAGGCTGTCCTCAATGCAGGTGCTCTCAGTGTGACTGACTTCAATTCAGTGTGTCTGCCCTCAATAAGTCCTTTATCAATGAACCCCCATCAACGAGTTGCCTATCAACATGACCCCCACCAACGAGTCTCTGTTCAGTGAATTCCCCCCCCCCCCCACCCCCCACAATTAGGCTGGCATTAACGAGACTACTAGCATCAAGATCTTCAATAATAAGACTTTCAGTAATAATAGTTCCAATAATAATATTTTATTAGTGAGACTTTCATGAGTAACACATTCAGTAATAAGACATTCAATAATATGGTTTTCAGTAATAAGCTAGAGATTGCCAGAGCAGGTTAAATATTGTGCAAGACAAAACCTGTAAAGTGTCTGCACCCCAGAAGAAATGTCTGTCGCGACGGAGGAGCCAGAAATATCGCGACAAGCTTGCTGGTTCCGTTGGGGAGCGGTCGCCGCCTCCCACTGACGGGAAAGCTGACTGGGGCGGCGCCGGACACGGCGGGCCTGGCTGGGATCTCTGCGGTGAGCGATACGGCCGACAGGGCGGCTCGCCGGCCAGCCAACTTCATCCGCCCTCGCTTCACCTCGCCCCGGCGCGGCTGTAAACATAATCCCGGAGATTAAATTACACCTCAGCCCGGGATACAGGGTGTTAGCCGGCAGGCCGGAGCAGCGTAAAAACTGTGCGCCCGACTGACCGTGGCGAACGCCGCGCCCCGCTGGATTACCTGTTATCTGGCCGCCACACCGCTCACCGCACGCCAAACAGCACAGCACAGCCACAGCACCTGCCACTGCTCGGGCCGCAGTTTCGCGAGTATCGGTCGCTCGACGTGTCAGTGTGCGAACGTGAGTGCGCTGCGTGATAGCAGACCAGCGTGGCAAGCTCCTCATTCGTGATGTCACAAACTACTACCACAAGATTTCAGTCCAATTATATGAAGACCAAAGGCACGGGAATACGGTTTACTTCACGTACCAGTTGTTCGACTGGTATTATGGTTTTCCTAAATTGTGCAAATCTTTTCATTTATACCCTACGTGGGACTTTGAGCAATTAATCCAGCACAATTTTTTCCCGGGCAATTTCGGTTGAAAAAATGCAACATTTATTGTGAGACATAGCGGAATACTCCCGCTTCAGCCGCTATATTTTCGTGAAGTTCCGATAGTCGTCAGCTCCATACATAGCCTTCAATGTAGGGTTTGCAACAGAGGTGCGCACCATTAAGTTTATTTTGGCGGAGCACCAAAGCATCACAGATACTCATGACCGCTTGCAGAATGTCTACAGATAGCTGGCAGTGGACCAAAGCACGAATGAGTCGGTGGGCGAGGCGTCTGTCATCATCGTAACAATGTCGCGCAAACCTGTCCAATCTCCCGTGTGCCAGGCGGACAAAGCTGTGACTCCTGAAATGTTGGAACGTGCAGACACACTCACTTGCGGTGATCGATGGATCACAATCAAACACCCCGCTGCTGATCTGGACGTCTCTGTTGATGGCGCTGAAGCACTCGTCCACTCAGATGAAATTGGAATTTTATATTAATACCTTCAGCTGCTGACGGGCGTTGATATATATCAACGGGGACAGGTGAAAATGTGTGTCCCGACCGGGACTCGAACCCAGGGTCTCCTGCTTACATGGCAGACGCTCTATCCATCTGAGCCACCGAGGGCACAGGAGACAGTGCGACTGCAGGGACTATATCGCGCACGCCTTCCGCGAGACCCACATTCTCACCTTATATGTCCACACACTACATTCGTAGTGTCCCTATCCAACACACTCATTATTCGTGGAAGACAGTTCTCACCAAGTCCCGCAAGAGTTCGGGTAATATGTGTGCATCTGCACACAAGAAGGTCATAGCCGGTACTGCCAGAACTATGTACTTATATGTATATGGTGTCTGTTCTTTCATACATGTCCGAAAAAAAAGACACCTTATCCAAATAAATGTCCACGTAAAGGTGTTACCTGCTGTGTTCCTCGCCACATTACAGGAGACCATAAAGAACAACGAAGGACTATCCGTGCGGAATTCCCTGCTCATTATGAGGCTAAACGTAACAATTTTTTGTCGAACATCATCACAGGCGATGGAACATGAGTTCATCACCTTCAACCAGAAACACTACCTCTCCTCCGAAGAAGACGTTCAAACCCGCAGCCTCAACCGATAAAGTCAGAGCGACAGCCTTCTGGGACACTGTAGGGGTTATTCGTTGTAATATCCTCCATCACGGTGCAACTATCATCCTCTGAAGTGTATTATACTGCCGTTAGGAAACTGAAGAAATTACTTCAGCCGGTTCTTTACCACAAAAAAGCAAACGAAAATTTGTTTCGTCATGAAGTGTACACAGCCGAGGGGAGCTCACAGAACTTAATTACACTTTTCTTTCTCATTCACCTTAAAGGGGGACATTGATGAAAAAAACACACTATTTCAGAAATGCTCCAAATCCACAGTTTTGGAGATATGGCAATGAAATTTTGTACCACGCTTTACATGAAAGTAACAAATTTACATATAAAATCCTTTGAGCATACATATTCAACTTTTTTTAATGACATTTGATTTTAAAAAAATAATGTATGTTCCTTTTTCTCAGAAAGTATTCAAGAGATTTCTACAAAAATTCCTCGGTTTCATCTCTTTATATGTTGAAAGCTTCTCTCATGAGGTTTTTGAAATAGGTGAAATAAGAGAATTTTCATAATTTTCCAGTTAATTCCACAAGTACAATTTTAAATTCATGCAAAATTCCAAGCACTGCCCCATATCTCAGCTTGCAAAGAGAATTTCAAAATTGCTCTTAAGGCAACGTTTATTAACTTTACAGAAATATGTGTACAAAATTTCATAATTCTAGCTTTCATAGAATCTGAGGAAAAGGTACATAAACTTTAAAAGACAAACTTTTCAGGAAACGCAATTAAAGTTCAACCCAACATTTTTTCCTTATGTCACTTCTTCAGGAGGCACCACATTTGTACTCTGGGTCGTCTTTCGCTTCAAGGCTTCTCTTATGGTTTCTTGTTGTCTGTCTTTTTTCCTTTACCAGGTCTTCAACTGACTTTTCAGCTGCACAGACGCGCTGTAAATCTATTTTTCTCAGGATGTGTAGAGTAAAATTTCTTGTCTTGAAGCCCATTCTATCTAATACCTTCATCCTCCCGACGTTCCCATCATTAAATACAATAACTGCATCATTAGTTGCAATTCTGACAACTATAGCAGATGCAAATAAGTTTTTAGGGCATCGTTTCCATATGTGTGAATTTAGAGACTCATTTGGATTTTGGGTTTTGAGATGAACACACTTTCCGAGAAGTGCAGGATCGGCCAAAGATGATCAACAAAACCAAAGAGTATGTACCACGTCTTTCTAGATGTATCCCGCACACGTTTGGTTGAAAGTAATACAGAGAATCGTTGTTCACTGAGCTAGTATTGAAGTGCTGCTTCAAAACGTGGGCGTGGCAAGGAGACAGCGTCACACTTTTAATTAATTTTCAGGCACTTCGGTTGCGATTTTAACATTGAAACTTTGGGAACTTACTGTCTATGAGTTGTACCAACAAATAAAAAATAAATAAAAAATTGATATTTTTGGTCAATTTCATCAACGTCCCCCCTTAAAGCCGCGAAGTCGCCCCTTCCGACTTCAATCCATTTGGCACAATGAAAAACGTATTCCACGGGAAGCAGTACGTGCGTGGTAGGATGGTGTATGATGGAGCAAGATTTTGGCTCCAACGTCCACCAGTAGGGTCTACGAGTAGACTAGTACCATGAGGGTGTACAGACCCTCCCAGTAAGGTGGCGTAAGGTCGTTGCTTTGAAGGAAGATTATGTTGAAAAATTGAGTTTTGAAGCCAAAAGAGTGGGGAATAATATGGTGTATTGGAAACCTGAATCAAAGCATCCTGCTTTCAGAAAAAAGATGTCTTCCTTTACTTACTGAACGCCTCTCGAATTCTGCATATTCTGGTTTTATCTGCTTCTACTGTTTTTCGCATGAAACAAGAAGCTTACTGGTAGCAGCCACTGTTTACTCAATTTTGCAACGCTTTAGGAAGTTTGAAATCTTCTTCGTCATGTAATTTATGTGGCCTTTACGACTTGGGACTAACCTGTGGCGATACCTAGTAGAGAAAAACATATCATTGTTTCAGTACATTGATGAATGTTTTTAGGGGATCTTTACCTGGAAGGATCAACGAAAAAATGAAATATCGTGTCGTTAGGACCTCCCATCTTTTTAGATTACGCCACTTCGGTGACTTGCGTGTCGATGAGGATGAAATGATGATAAAGACGACACCCAGTCCCTCAGCGGAGAAAATCTCTGACTCATTCGGGAGTTGAATCCGGGCTCCTTTGCATGGCAGTCTGTCGCGCTGACCACTCAGCTATCGAGGTGGACGGAAAGATCAATGAAAAGAGAATTGTGAAAGTAACTTAACTAAAATAAATATACATCTAATCGTCACTGATTCTCCCCACCGCTGCTGCTTTCAGTACCAACCTGTACTGTACGGGACAGTGTCGTCTCTAAGTGACTCTCTGAGAATATAGAGTGACTTGGACAGAATTTCTACTGTAAACTGATACAGATGAATAGGAAAGCAATCCAATAATTTTTAGGGTACATTATTAATTGTATGACACTTCATACAGTCATGTCAGTTAAATGTTTCGGCTTACCGGTGCAAAACAATGCGAAATGGGACGAGCGTGTAATGCCGGTTGTGGGGAAGGCGAACGATTGGCATCGTTTTACTGTGGTAATTCAAGGAAACAGCAGCGCATCTACACTCCCGGGAAAAGAAGTTAGTACACCCATTTGGATGTTCCCAATTCACTTAAGATTTACCGTTGCAACAATGCATATGGTGTACATGAAATTTTTACATTAACAGATCAATAGCACAAGTACCAGGTATCGACCTGTGCTTAAACACCTATATTAGTATTTGGTGTGGCCTACGGGTGGCAGTGCATGCGCTGACTGGCATACAGTCGATCGTATAGAAGGCGAATACTGTCCTGGAAAATGTTATGCCACCCCTGCTCGACCTGTTCACGTAGTTCTGTAAGGGTTGTTGGTTGACGAGTCTCACGAGTCACTTCTCCCACCATCATATCTCACATGCGCTCGACTGAGACAAGTCCGGAGATCGTGCTGGCCAGGGAAGGTACTGCTCGTCTTGTAGAGTATGCTGAGTTTCACCTACAGCGTACAGGCGAGCATTATCCTGTTGGAACAACACATCGCCTTACTGTTGCAATAACGATAAAAGAACAGGTCTAACATAATTCTGCACGTACCGAACGCTGGTCAGTGTAGTCTCCAGAAACACCAAAAGCGAAATAGAGTGGTAGCTTATCGCAACCAGACCATAAGGGTTGGGCTGAGACCAGTGTGTCTTGGACAAATGCTCTATACGAGATACCGCTCACTCGGTCTACGTCATAAAATTAAACGGCCACGACTTGTATAGGCAGAATCTGTTTTGATCGCTGAAGATCACGGTGCGCCATTGCATCTTCCAAGTGATCTTCTGACGGCACAACGGAGCCGTGGACGTCGATACTGTGGCGTGAGTGGAATGTGGGCTGGAGGTGAGAGTTCTCGCAGTTTCACTGCTAATACGAGGGCTATCCACAAAGTACATTACGTTTTGGAACTAAAAATAAATAAAGTATTGGAAATTATTTTTATTATATACAGATGAAAGCCACACTTAAATACTACTTTTCTAGATACTTGCCATTTAGATTAAGGCACTTATCGTAGTGATGGACGAGCCTGGAAATTCCTTCGTCGTAAAATTCGGCCGCCTGCGCCTTCAACCACGTGGTTACCTCTTCTTGAAGCTGTGGGTCATCAAAACGCTGCATAGCCAACCACTTCTTCATTGCTGGGAATAAGTGGAGGTCGGGACTGTACGGCGGATGAGGAAACAACTCCCACTTAAAAGATTCGAGAACTTCACGAGTGGCATTTGCCGTGTGGGCCAGGGCGTTGTCGTGAATCAGCAAGATCTTTGAGCCCTACTTTCCCCTGCGCTTGTTTTCTATTGCTCTTCTGAGGTTGTGCAGAGTTTGGCAATACCTTTGAGAGTTTATTGTAGTGCCTCTTTCCAGGAAATCCACAAAAATCACACCTTTTCTGTCCCAAAAGAGGTAACCACGTGGTTGAAGGCGCAGGCGGCCGAATTTTACGACGAAGGAATTTCCAAGCTCGTCCATCGCTACGATAAGTGCCTTGATTTAAATGGCAACTATGTAGAAAAGTAGCATTTAAGTGTGGCTTTCATCTGCATATAATAAAAAAAATTTCCAATACTTTATTAATTTTTAATTCCAAAACGTAATGTACTTTGTGGATAGCCCTCGTAACTGGTTAGCAAGTTTTCTTGTTGACACGCCTGGGCCCACAAGTCCTCTTATCTGTGCTACAGTGGCTGTACGATCTGCCACTGTGCCCTTATAGTACGACAGTTCCGGCGGGCGTCTGTTCTGAGTGGACATCCAGAACCTCATCTACACGTGTGACAATGTTGATGACCACCGATACCAACATCGTTGCACAACTGACGCAGCATGCCCAACGTGTGGGGCAATTCTCGAAAGGGACCAGCCCATCACTCAGGAGGTCACAATTTGACGCCTTTCAAACACTGTCAGTTGGCTGTAGGAAGCACGAGAGCATCTCCGTCCCATGGTTGTCGGGTTGCTTCACAAACCTGCAGTACACTGAGTCTTGTTGCTATAATCATTCTCTATTGAAGGGTAGACAAGGATGAAGCTCTGGTAGCTATACCAGGACGCTATCTGTTGGTGGATGACGTTGAAACTTTATCAGTATTTCTACTATCCCCCAGGTGGAATTTGCTGTCATCGTTTCAGAATCGTTTCCGTCTTTCCAGGTATACTTTCTTTCCTGTGGTGTATTAAGGAGACCCTGTAAAGAGTACTTGTGCGACCCGTTCTTGAGTACTGCTCAAGTGTTTGGGATCCCCACCAGATCAGATTAAAGGAAGACAACCAAGCAGTTCGCCGGTTCAAATGGTTCAAATGGCTCTGAGCACTATGGGACTTAACATCTTAGGTCATCAGTCCCCTAGAACTTAGAACTACTTAAACCTAACTAACCTAAGGACATCACACACATCCATGCCCGAGGCAGGATTCGAACCTGCGACCGTAGCAGTCCCGCGGGTCCGGACTGTAGCGCCCAGAACCGCACGGTCACCGCGGCCGGCAGTTCGCAGGCGTGTTATTAAATTTCTTACTGATAGGTTCTCCGATCGACGCGCGACTATTGCGGAAATCTTCCATGAACTCGAATGGGAACATCTGGAGGAAAGGCAACGTTCTTTTTGCGAAACACCGCTCAGAAAATTTAGAGAACCGCATCTGCGACAGATTTCAAAACGATCCTAATGCCGCCGACGTACATGTCGCGTTAGGGCCCCGAAGACAACATAAGATAAATCAGGACTCGTACAGAACCATGTGACAATAGTTTTTCTCTCGCTGTGTTTACGAATATACCAGGAAATCGGATGACTAGCATTAGTACAAGGTACCCTCCACTACTCACCATATGATGGCTTTCGGATTTTGTATGTCATGTAGAAGTGAAATTTTCCTCCATACTGTATCAGATATCCCGCCAGTCTTTCTTTCCGATGAGGAATTCGCGTAGACTTCTTTTCTTACCTGTGATTCGTAGTACGTGTTCGAGACGTACTTTATCTGTTTTAAGCATATCAATGACATTTAAGCAAATGATTTCGTTCAATATTGCACGTCATTATTCACTGCTACTTTGGTGTGAATGTACCGATAAAATTGTGTACGTGTGTGTGTAATTTATTTTCAGCTTGCTCATACCTAGTTCGTGGTAAATATATCCAATAATCTCATGAGTAATGTTATGAACATCTCTACCGAAACCTGAACTGATCGAAGTTAAATGAAATTTGAATCATACTAGTCACCATAGCACGCTCATAATGGCATTTATTCATTGTTTTGCTTATTTCTTTTATTTAATTATTGTTGTACAGCCGTTAAAGCTACTCCGTCAGAATATTTCAGAACATCAGCGCACCAGCGAAGCTAGTAACCGCTGCTAGCAATAAAGGTTATTTCTTTGTGAACATTTCTGGCGGCGCACGGTGTGAGCTAACTTGAGAATCCTGACTCGCATCCAGCTTCTCTATGGTCAAGATGGCTCTCGCGTTCATGGAAGGAATTTCGATGCTAAACCGATTAAATTAAAATTTCATATCGTATATTAATCCAAGAAATTATTCAATCATAGTAACGCACAATACCTAGATTTTTGTTGTTTTTGGAGAAAAATTAATGTTATTGATATCCGTCGTTTAATAAATTGACATGGGTAGTAAATATTTGGTTCGCCATTCATGTGACAACGTTTAATAGTTATCCAGATAATTTGCGCGTTTACAGATCTTTTTGTAATACTCGGTCACACTGTCCACATAATATTTAATACTCTTCTTCAGCACCACATTGTAAATGATTTCAGTTTTTTAGTTTCCAGAACCCCAGTCGTTCATATTTCCCTTCCATACAATGCTCTTCCCGAAATGCGCGTTTATAGAATTTTTTCCATATTTTCAAACAAATGTCTGAGATAAAAAGAGGCCTTTTATTGACAAAAACTGTCTTCACCTGTACCAACCCGCTTCTGGTGTCTTCCTTCCATAGGACATATTGCTTGCTAGATAGAATAACTCTTTCACATCTTCGACAACTGTGTCGTTTCAGATTTTGATTTTCTGTGTTGATGACCTTCATGATTACTTCTTAATTCCTAGATTTTTGATGTTTTTAGAAGGCCTAACATTTCCCTTACAATTTCTTCTTTCTCAGCATAAAGATATTCCCGTGTCTCTAACGTCTTGTACTTCTTTATTTACACATTTTGGCGGACGCTCGACACTCCGCCGAAGAAACATACAAGACCAACCGAGCCACCGCGATTACAATGCATATTTGGCACAACAATTCCAGGAGCGCCTCTGTAAGTGACAGCAAGTAAAGGGACGTCCAATCAGACATTGCATGTCTTCGAACATTAGCTGCTCATAAAAATGTTTAACAAAATTTAAGCAGCTTTACAAATCTGTCCGAATAATATTATGATTTGGTGATTGCGTTCTTTGCTTTTCTATTGACAGTACTCATGATAGCGCTGTTGATGACATTTCTCTGTTTTCCACGACAGAAAACAAGTACCATTTACCTTCTTTTATTTCATTTTTATGTCTGAACAGCTTTATTTATGGTTGAAACAAGAGGCAGCTTCTGCCCATTATAGGATATGGCCCCATGTCAACTGTCAGACTCAACTCTTTACAGCAGACACACTGGTAGTTTAGGTGCTCATACCAGAAATGCTATTGATCCATTGGCTGATGGGCAGGACTAGATGCACAACATACAGGGTGACTAGATGAAATAAAATCATCACAACTTCTCAACGGCTTGCGTCACGACGTTCAAACTACACGGTTGTCCGCGGGGCACGATAGGAATCAGTATGTGCTGTATTGTTTGGTTTAGCGACGAAGCTCACCTTCATTTGGTTTGGTTCGTCAATAAGCAAAATTGGCGCATTTTGGGAACTGAGAATCCACATTTCGCAATCGAGAAGTCTCTTCACCTTCAACGGGTGACTGTGTAAAGTGCAATGTCCAGTTACGGAATTATCGGTGCGATTTTCCTTGATGGCACGGTGACTACCGAACGGTACGTTTAGGCTTTGGAAGACGATTTCGTCCCCATTATCAGAAGTGACCCTGATTTCGAGGTGGTCCTTGACAGACGACCCTCGACCCACTCGAAGAAGGAAAGAGTTTGACGTCCTGGAGGACCACTTTGTGGACCGCATGGGCCTCGATTGACCGCCATATTCTCCGGATATGAACATAAATGACTCCTTTTTGTGAGGTTATATTGAAGACAAGGTGTACAGCAATAACCCCAAATCCATTGATGAGCTGCAAACAGCCATTCAGGAGGTCATCGACAGCATCGATATTCCGAAACTTCAGCGGGTCATGCAGAATTTCGCTATTCGTCTGCGTCACATCATCACCAATGATGGCAGGTACATTGAACATGGCATAACGTATATACGAATATCTGCAGTGACGTTTACATGCTGAATACAGTATCTGCCCGCCGTAGTTTGTAACTAATTTACACTACTGGACATTAAAATTGCTACACCACGAAGATGACGTGCTACAGATGCGAAATTTAACCGACAAGAAGAAGATGTTGTGATATGCAAATGATTAGCTTATCAGAGCATTCACACAAGGCTGGCGCCGGTGGCGACACCTACAACGTGCTGACATGAGGAAAGTTTCCAACCGATTTCTCATACACACACAGCAGTTGACCGTCGTTGCCTGGTGAAACTTTGTTGTGATGCCTAGTGTAAGGAGGAGAAATGCGTAATATCAAGTTTCCGACTTTGATAAAGGACGGATTGTAGCCTATCGCGATTGCGGTTTACCGTATCGCGACATTGCTGGTCGAGATCCAATGACTGTTAGCAGAATATGGAATCGGTGGGTTCAGGAGGGTAATACGGAACGCCGTGCTGGATCCCAACGGCCTCGTAACACTATCAGTCGAGATGACAGGCATCTTATCCGCATGGCTGTAACGCATCGTGCAGCCACGTCTCGTTCCCTGAGTCAACAGATGAGGAGGTTTGCAAGACAACAACCATCTCCACGAACAGTTCGACAACGTTTGTAGCAGCATGGACTATCAGCTCGGAGACCATGGCTGCGGTTACCCTTGACCCCGCATCACAGACAGGAGCGCCTGCGGTGGTGTACTCAACGACGAACCTTGGTGCACGAATGGCAAAACTTCATTTTTTCGGATGAATCCAGGTTCTGTTTACAGCAACATGATGGTCGCATCCGTGTTTGGCGACATCGCGGTGAACGCTCGTTGGAAGCGTGTCTTCGTCATCGCCATACTGGCGTATCACCCGGCGTGATGGTATGGGGTGCCATTGGTTACACGTCTCGGTCACCTCTTGTTCGCATTGACGGCGCTTTGAACAGTGGACGTTACATTTCAGATGTGTTATGACCCGTGGCTCTACCCTTCATCCGGTCCCTGCGAAGCCCTACATTTCAGCAGGATAATGCACTACCGCACGTTGCAGGTCCTGTACGGACCTTTTTGGATACAGAAAATGTTCGACTGCTGCCCTGGACAGCACATTCTCCAGATCTCTCACCAATTGAAAACGTCTGATCAATGGTGGCCGAGCAACTGGCTCGTCACAATACGCCAGTCACTACTCTTGATGAACTGTGGTATCGTGTTGAAGCTGCATGGGCAGCTGTACCTGTACACGCCATCCAAGCTCTGTTTGACAATGCCCAGGCGTATCAAGGCCGTTATTACGGCCAGAGGTGGTTGTTCTGCGTACTGATTTCTCAGGATCTATGCACCCAAACTGCGTGAAAATGTAATCACATGTCAGTTCTAGTATAATATATTTGTCCAATGAATACCCGTTTATCATCTGGATTTCTTCTTGGTGTAGCAATTTTAATGGTCAGTAGTGTACGTTTTTTTTTTTCATTTAGTTCAATAGTTTTCACCCTGTATGAGTAATGGTGCCGACGTCCATGTTTTCACTTCCGGGGGTGAATACTGTTGCGTATATGTCCACCAATTGCCACAAAATGGCCTTTTAACGGTGGAGTGACCACTGAAATCGGTCGCAGTAAAATGAATGACACAGACACAGAGCTGGTTCAAATGGATCAAATGGCTCTGAGCACTATCGGACTTAACTTCTGAGGTCATCAGTCCCCTAGAAATTAGAACTACTTAAACCTAACTAACCTAAAGACGTCACACACATCCATGCCCGAGACAGGATTCGAACCTGTGACCGTAGCGGTCGCGCGGTTCCAGACTGTAGCGCCTAGAACCGCTCGACCACTCTGAGCTGACGTCGTTATGCATTAGTTCACATACTGTATATTCATCAAATGCTGTCCCACTCAGCATTTGAAGTAGATGACGGATGTACGAAAATTATCTCATTTCTGTAATGAAATCTTGTAAATTTTTTTCTGCATGTTTTCGTATTTTAACTCATTATGCGTTTTTTCTGACAAAACAGGGAACTAGCCGTACACTTGCCAAGACGAGTGTGAGAAAACGCATGAAAACTGTTCGTAAGCTAGATACTCAGCATGTTTTATGCACACTAGCACGTCCCTGAAGTCTCACATACAGCTACCTCTACATTCATATATGCATACTAACTGTGCAAACCAGTGTCAAGAGCAAGGGGAAGTCCTCAGACACGATCAACCGATTCAGATCATATTTTGCAGGTAGGTTGTGTAGAACCTAAACCGAAAGATTCTAGGATATTCTGAGTCGTCTCCTCCCTCCCTCCATCCGTTTCTGAGAAAGCACATATAGCCCATGACGCGTACTCGACTCAAAATTGACAGAATCGATATATAATTGAAAACCAAGCATGGTTATCATAAGCTGTGTTCGATTCCCAAGCGCATTCCGCCTTTTTTCCTATCGAAAAGAGTAGAAGTAGGAGGGTTTATAAGGTAATCAATAAGTAATAATAACAAGGCAGGTAAATAAATTTTTGAACTGAGTTGGATTAGGAAAGAATTAAAACTTTAATTCTGAATGCCTTACACATGCTCTTTCACTAGGTCCCTTACACATCCACACTTACCTTCGAACAAGTAAATGGATGGTACGTGACGTATAAACATTCGAAGCAAAATATATGCTCAGGAGGCCACGAATCTCTAATGAGTGCAGTCTTCATCGTTCCTACCGAAGATTTGGCGGAAAACGGACTTGTCTTGCATTTAAAAATAATCCTTTTTCGGGAATTTAATTCACATCAGTCATACGATAACACTGCCCTGGAAATCGGTGCTGAATGTTGATAATGAATTATGCGATGAATCGCTCTTGCATCCGTGGTTCTGCAGTTCACGCTGATTTTCCAGGGGCACATTGCAGTTCTGAAACCACGAACTAAAGCCCCGTAGCGCGCCCCACTCTAAACAAGCATATCGTGCTCGTCTGTTTGTGGTCATTCGCAGCAGAGTTGTTTTCATGTAACGCGTAAAAAGTTTTATTTTTTCGTTCATCCTAACCCTTTGTGGAACTTATTCGTCTGCCTTGTTATTGTTCCTCACTGATCAGTCTATTAACCCTCCTTACCAACTACGATACGAAAGACAAGACAGGTAAAAGAACTGCAGAATGCATTTGAGCATAGAACGCAGGTTGTCTGCACCACAGCCGGATGCCTTGGTTGCTAATACATAGTTTCGCCAGTGAAATCCGTAATGAATAATCCATCATAATTTGAGAACAGTGACGTACTTACCTACAACACTAGGGGGAAAACATTTATCACCCGTTCTTAAAGCTGTCAATGCCTCAGAGAGGAGATCGATATGTAACAATAAAATGTCTAACAGGTAGCAAAGCAAGTTTAAAATCTATTTTAAAATTATTTCTCCTGAAGAACTCCTATTCCACTGACGAATTTCTGCGTATCCAGTAAAACAAAAAGGTAATGCGTTCATTAAGGTTAACACTAATCATGTATGCTTAAACTGTAAACTGACTCGTTCCACATCCTTTCGATAGATTAATTGTTCCGCTGATCTGTGGAACATGTAATTATCTACCTAAATAACTACTAACTCTTGAAACACCAAACTCTTCGGCCGGCCGGTGTGGCCGAGCGGTTCTAGGCGCTTCAGACTGGAACCGTGCGACCGCTACGGTCGCAGGTTCGAATCCTGCCTCGAGCATGGATGTGTGTGCTGTCCTTAGGTTAGTTAGTTTTAATTAGTTCTAAGTTCTAGGGGACTGATGACCCCAGATGTTAAGTGCCATAATGCTCAGAGCCATTTTTGAACCAAACTCTTCGACTACCTTGGTTACGCAAGTACCCATCATACGAGGACGAACAAATCGCCCACGTTCGAAGACACTTAGCTTCGACATAATGCACTCAAAACTACACAGAACACTGTTCTGACCACGACTGACCCTTGCAACGTATTGAAGACATGGCACAGGTGCCGTTCGTGGCCGAACACTCTAGCGCAGCCTGCAGGCTTGGCCACCACCTGCATTCATGTTCTCGCAACATTTCAGTATTTTTGTCCAACCCATGTAATCCTATTTGCTACTGTGACAACTGCAAACGCCGGCCGGAATGGCCGAGCGGTTCTAGGCGCTTCAGTCTGGAGCTGCGCGACCGCTACGGTCGCAGTTTCGAATCCTGCCTAGGCCATAGATGTGTGTGATATCCTTAGGTTAGTTAGGTTTAAGCAGTTCTAAGTTCTAGGCGACTAATGACCTCAAATGTTCAGTCCCATAGTGCTCAGAACCATTTGAACAACTGTAAACTGGGTCACAGGAATATTTTCTAAGCAGTCTCATATGTAGATTGGCTTCTTTTTCCATACATCCTGTCAGCGAATGGGAATACACTGAAGCGCTAAAGAAACTGGTATAGACATGTGTGTCCACATACGGAGATATGTAAACAGGCAGAATACGGCGCTGCGGTCGGCAACGCCTATATAACACGATGAATGTCTGGCGTAGTTGTTAAATCGGTGGCTGCTGCTACAATGGCAGGTCACCAAGATTTAAGTGTGTTTGAAGGTGGTGTTACAGTCGGCGCACGAGCGATACGACACAGCGTCTCCTTGGTAGCGATGAAGTGGAGATTTTCCCTTACGACCTTTTCACAAGTGTTCCGGTAAAACATCAAATCTGCGACATCGCTACAGCCGAAAAAATATCCTGCAAGAACGGGACCAACGACGGTTCAGCAGAATCGGCCAACGTGCCAGAAGTGCAACGCTTCAGCAAATTGCTGCAGATTTCATGCTGGGCCAAGTGTTAGCCTGCGAACCATTCAACGACAGATCCTCGATATGGGCTTTCGGAGCCGAAGGCCCACTCGTGTACCTTTGACGATTGCACGACACAAAGCTTTACGCCTCGCCTGGCCCGTCAACACCGAAATTGGACTGTTGATGACTGGTCGGACGAGTCTCGTTTCAAATTGTATCGAGCGAACCGACGTGTACAGGTATGGAGACAACCTCATGAATCCGTTGTCCCGGCATATCAGCAAAGGACTGGTTCATGCTGGTAGAGGCTCTAGTCGAGTCCATGCCAAGTCATGTTGCAGAATTTCTGCGTGCTCGCGGGGTCCCTACAGGATATAAAGCAGGTTTACCAGTTTCTTTGGCTTTCACCTGATTTACCGAGCCCTGTGCCTGTGCAATCGTCCGTTTCATATGGCTAGAAGTGTTCCAAGCTTGTATTTGTACGACTTGACTGATTCAACCCAAGCCTCTTTGATATTGTACAGCACAGTTTTACATTTATGTACATTTAAAGCAAGTTGCGAATCTTTGCACCACTTCGAAATCTTATCAAGATCGCCTGGATACGACTGCAACTTTTCTTGTTCAGATAGTATTCTGTTATAGGCAACTGCTTCATTTACAAAAAATCTGAGACTCCTATTAATATTGTTTGCCAGTACATAAAATATAACATTGAAAGTAAAGGCCCAACGCAGGTCCCCGGAGAACGGTTGAAGCGTCTTCCACTTCTGTCGATGACTTTGCATCCATAATAACATGCTGCGTCCTCCCTCCCAATAACTCCTCAGTTCAGTCACAAATTTTGTTTAATACCTCATACACTCGTACGTTTGTTAATAAAAGTTGGTTAGGTATTACGTATTAAGTTACACTGAATGACCAAACAAATTGCTACACCTGCATATTATCGTGCATGTACCCGCGAGCACGCAGAAGTTCTGCAACACGACGTGGCATGGACTCGACTAAAGTCTGGCGTAGTGCTAGAGGACACTGACACCATGAGCCCTGTAGAGTACGACCGGCTAGAGATCTCTTCTAATCACCACGTTGCAAGACATTGCAGATATGCTCAATAATGTTCATGTCTGGGGAAGTGTTTAAAATCAGAATCGTGTCCCTAGAGCCACTCTGTAGCAATTCTGGACATATGGGGTGTCGCATTGTCCTGTTGGAATTGGCCAAGTCCATCGGACTGCACAATCGACATGAATGAGTGCAGGTGATCAGACGGGATGCTTACGTGTGTGTCACCTGTCAGAGCCGTATCTAGACACATCAGGGGTCCCATATCACTGCAACTACACACTCCCCACACCATTACAGAGCCTCCACTAGCTTGAAGAGCCCCCTGCTGAAATTCAGGGTGCACGGATTCATGAGGTGGTCTCCATCCGCTCGATACAAACTGAAATGAGATTCGACCAACAAGACAAAATGTTTCCAGTCATGAACACTCCAGTGTCGTAGCCGATGGGCCCAGGCGAGGTGTCACGCCTTGTGTCGTGGAGTCATCAAAAGCACACGAGTGGGCCTTCGGCTCCGAAAGCCCATATCGATAATATTTCGTTGAATAGTTCGCACCCTGACACTTGTTGATGGCCCAGCATTGAAATCTGCAGCAGTTTGCGGGAAGGCTGCTCTTCTGTCACATTGAATGTTTTCTCTTCAGCCGTCGTTGGTTCAGTTCTTGCAGGATCTTTTTCCGGCGGCAGCGATGTCGGAGATTTGATTTTTTACAGGATTCCCGGTTCACGGTACACTTGTGAAATTATCGTACGGGAAAATCCCCAATTCATCGCTACCTCGGATATGCTGTGGCCTACCACTCGTGCGCCGACTATAGGACGACGTTCAGACTCACTTAAATCCTGATAATCTGCGATTGTAGCAGCAGTAACCGATCTAACAACTGCGCCAGACGGTCGTTGTCTTATTTAGGGGTTCCCTACCGTAGCGCCGAATTCTGCCTGCTTACATATCCCCGTATTTGAATACGCATTTCTGCACCAGTTCCTTTGGCGTTTCAGTGTATATGTCGTAAACAACATATGGAATGACTACACAAACAAATAAGGAAATAAAAGCAGTCGTTCTATTTACATATTTTAAAACTGCAGCAGAAACTCTAAAATTAAAAGTCCCGCAGATTTTTTAACAGTAAAGCAAAAGCTGCTTTTGTCTGAATTCCAAATACGCGGGAGGTACCCTTTCAAGCGTGACTTAACCGGATACTCCCAAGATGTCCCGTAAAAAGCCCGGTAGCCACTTGCCGCAGCAGTGAAACAATAAAATTAGCTCCTCCGCCCGCCGGCGAACAAGGTCGTCCATGCCTCCGGCAGCGCTAATTTAGAGAACGCACCGGAAAATTAAAAATAACAGCTATTTTTCGTCCAACAACTGGACTAGAAAGAAACTAATTTCCACGACATTAATTATAACGGCCGGCTTACTTCAGCTGTGAAAAGGAGGGGGCAAAAAATTACACATTGCTTTTTGCGAACGGGCGGCGCGGTACGGCGTGCAAAGCTCCGGGCCTTTTTTTTTTGCGCATGCGCGGAAGAGACTGCAAATAAAAACGGCTGTGCGTGCGTGCGGGAGCGCGCGTGTGCGTTATTGCGAGCATAAATCACGCAATAAAAAGTTCCGCGCCGAAATGTTAATAGCGAGCGCCGGGCCGCCCGCCCGCGAGACCGCTGGGAAGCAATTTTCAGAAGTCGTGCGAGCTGAGAGGTACAGCAAAGCACAAGGGCGGAGGGAGAGCTTCGGAGGCTCCGAAATCTCCTCCGATTATAATTACAGTGACCGTTTGGTACGGCCGTCGCCGGCGCGTTTCTGAAATAAGTGGCCCGGGCTTTATTTGAATGGAGGTTCCCCAAATGAAAGCCGGACCGCAGCTGCTCGGACAATTATACGGCCGTAACGCCATCTGCTGCGTTGTGTAGTGGCTCCCTTGTTCACTAAAGACGGATTACCTGACTCAGTCTTCATCTAGTGTCTCAGTAATAAAGATAACGGGGGAACCACAGACATACGGTTGTAAGTGTCGACGAAGACATCAACTTGAAACCTCCTCCTACCTAATCGGCCTACTGGATTGCGACGTAACTGACCGTGATCGTACATGCCTGATGAAATTTTACGCTGAGTAAGGCTATCGTTACCGAATGAAAACAACACCGGTTGGTTGGAGGAAAGTGTACAACATGTAATGTAATAAAATAAAAGTTATTTGTGACTCTTTTTCTTTGCTGTCAGTGTAACGTAATAGAATGAATATAAGCCGTGACTTATATAAAAAAGAAACA
Organism: Schistocerca piceifrons; assembly: GCF_021461385.2. Classification (NCBI taxonomy): domain Eukaryota; kingdom Metazoa; phylum Arthropoda; class Insecta; order Orthoptera; family Acrididae; genus Schistocerca; species Schistocerca piceifrons. The sequence continues at coordinate 109,698,650 of NC_060143.1, forward strand.
CACATTAATGCAATGGCTCAGCATAAAAGAGAAATAACTAGTGTAGCAATATTATTAACAGTGTAATATGTTGTTTAATTTAGCCCGACGTGTATAAGCACTCAGTAAACTAGCTCAGTTCTCAGGGTAGTTACGTAATCGTCGATAATTAATTGTCCTTTTCTTATTCACCCAACACTACAGATATTATTCCAGGCTCGTGAGAAGTCGTGTGCTTATTGCACCAGAGAATATTTGCCAAGTATGTTCGATGTACACTACAGCAATACGTAATTTAACATCGTGGTTTCGTCTCGATTCCCCAATATAAGATAACAAGACTAACATCTACAAATGAAATCCTATAATGGAACTCGAATCCTGTGACCAGACCTTTTCTGCCTGGGATGTTATCTCGTTATACAAAGAAAATCTGTAAGTAAAATTGTTAAATTATTAGTAGCTGCCTCTGGTCTCGTGGGATCTGAAATAAGGTTAATTGTCCTAACCGACGGCACGTCTCGTAGATGAGCTAAAAGAAAAATGTTAAAGATTTTTCTAAGATGGCGCCTAACAATAAAAATTCTTTGTTAAGGCCCATTTCTACTTAATCCATGTATCAGACTACCAATTGATTGACCACATACACAAATTCTTTTGGCAAAATAACCATTATATTTTTCGGGTTTTAAGTACAACTTACATTATCAGCTGGTACAGCTAGATGAGCTTTACACAAGAACGTCCTCTTAGGTCCGAATCCAAGCAGATAAGTGAAAGACAAAGAAAGACAGTTCATGCATATAAGCGCAAGAGTCCATGGAATAACATGTCCATTGTAGTTCTATGTCTTCTTCTTTGGCGTACTTGTCGATTATTTATAAAATTTATCGTAATATTTATTTTACATTTTTTGAAAACCCAAGTCCACCCAGGAGAAACAGTACAAACATACTCGCCTTAAGGAAGAATCTGCTCCAAACTTAAGCTAAATACTGATGATAATTTTGAAATGGATGGACTATAGTGCAATTGCTCACGAATCACACAGGGATGGGAAAGACTACCACGTGATTTTTACTACAAAAATTAGTGATAATACAAAGAAAACGATGATTAGCTGAAAAGGGAATAATTAATGGTTGTCACACTTTTCCACAGCGTAACAGTTCACGACAAAATACGTGAATCAGAATGCACTGAGTCTGCAGTTACTTATTCCGAAATACTAAGTTTTGAAAGTAAAGTTAAATAGAGTTACTGGTTAAATAAATGTAATTTAAATTAGTGTAACGTAATGAAAAATTTAGAAAAAGGTAAGAAATTTACTTTTTATTATTGAAAGATTGAATTAAATTTACGATAAGAAAATGAGAAACTGATTTTACTTTTATTATAACAACAATAAATACATACCAAGCCAGCAGAAGTCGCTCGCTAAGCTAAATGCAGAATAAATCGATTGTGATGTATCTTTAGTTATTAGTTTTGCCAGTGAAAGTTTATGTCGCTTTAAGTCAATGAAGTTAGTATTCAAAACTGCAAACTAGTTATGCCTCTGTTATGCAATACAAGAATGAACAGTTACTGAGGCAGAAAATTTAGACTGAAACTGGTCATTAGCATACAGACGAAACTGGCAGTAAACAGTTAATTAGTTTTCATGTTTTACGACAATGCTGAGCTGCCGTTGTTCCTGCTGCTGTTGATCGGTGAGAACCCCGAGTGACCTCCAGAGAAGCGGGTAATTACGGGACAGGCAATAGTTGGAACTGCAGCTTCGTCCGCCTGTCCACTCCAGCCGTTCTCTCAATACTCGCAGGTTAACGAATTAGGTGCCCCTACACTGGCGCGAGCGTAGCTGAACATCCCGTCTGTGGGAACTCCCAACAAACACTTGCGCAATCTTTCAGGACTCAAGCTCCTCTGATTCCTCTCTGCTCGCAACGCGACACAGACTCTCCATACGCAAAGATAAACAACGGCACAGTTACCGCCGTTTCGTCGTTGCTGTCGATATATTTAAATAATGTTCCCTTGCCTATTACCCATCAATCTGCAATATTTTCATTATATTATCAATCAATTATATAGAGTCAGAAGTAAATATACTATTACATCCATTACGTAATAAAGCTTAAAGATTCAGAATCAGAAGTACAGCACAAGTTATCAACGGATATTAAACGGCGAAAAATTGTGAATTGTGCAGAACGTATTTTATCTGCACTTTCAATATTACAAACTGTATACCCTTTTTACGTATTGACCGATACTAGACCTACAGATTCTTGGAGAAGGAATTTTGATATCAGTTGCGCAGGGTGTCCATGATTAAAGTTCCGATTTTGCCGGCCGGTGTGGCCGAGCGGTTCTAGGTGCTTTAGTCTGGAACCGCGCGACCGCTACGGTCGCAGGTTCGAATCCTGCCTCGGGCATGGATGTGTCTGATGTCCTTACGTTAATTAGGTTTAAGTAATTCTAAGTTCTAGGGGACTGATGACCTCAGATGTTAGGTCCCATAGTGCTCAGAGCCATTTTAAAGTTCCAATTTCAACAAGCTGTAGAAAGGAAACCACTGCTCAGAATGACTACAAATCTACATAGCATATTATTGACGCAGGGGGAAACGTCATGGAACAAAGAAAAATTAACGAGAACTTGAACCAATAAGTGGCTCTTTAAGAGGCAGAATACGAACACCATCAGACGCGCAGCACGCAGTTGTTCCTCGGTTTGCGTCCGAGACACCCAACATCACTCTCTCCACGAAGGATCGCGCTTTGCTGGTAAAGTTCTTTTAACAAGAACGCTGACGGTCCGCCAGTAGTTCAGTAGAAGTTCCGGACACTCAAGGGTATGAAAAAACACGTTGGTACGAAGTCAGTTTCTGGAGAAAATGATTATAAAATTCGAAAATACAAGTTCATTTTAAGCGTGATGTGGCAGAGGAAGGAAAGCAGTTGATCCGGCATTTGACAAAGGTGTGGTCATAGCGTTGCAGGAGGGGTCAAGCAATGGTGTGCAAACACTCATCGCACAAGGAATTGCCCGAAATTTTGTGTATGAAATCCTACGAGACTTTCTGCATCGCTATCCTTGAAAGGTGGCAAGCCACTCTCTCTGTCGGTCACATGAATATTCACATTTCAGGTCATGATTTCGGAGTTCCCCTGTACTACATTTGGTAGGTGTGGCTTATGACTTTTTTACGGGAGTCATTCCAAAATAAATGCACACTCGTTTTGTAAAAATACAGTTTTCATTCTGCATGTGTGAAAGTCTTACAGTGTGTAGATACATCCTTCATGCTTGTTTTCAAACTTTGTTCAACCCGTTCCGGTGAGTTGCGCCGTCACCGCATGTCTTCAAGATGGTTGCTACACTTGACGATCGTCAGAAGCAACTTGCTGTCATAGAATTCCTGTACTGTGAAAACGAGACAGTGGGAAACATCCACAAGAGGTTGAAAAAGGTGTATGGAGATGCTGCTGTCGCAGTACAGTTAGTCGGTGGGCAAGCATGTTACGTGATGAAAGCGGGCACGGTAATATTGAGGATTGTCCTCGCAGCGGCAGGCCTCGTACTGCACACACTCCAGACAATGTGCAGAAAGTTAACGAATTGGTGACTGCTGACAGACGCATCACAGTGAACGAATTGTCACGCTACGTTGGGACAGGGGAAGGGAGTGTTTGCAGAATACTGAAAGTGTTGGCGTTAAAGGTTTGTGCCAGGTGGGTTCCCAGGATCTTGAAAGTGGCTCACAAAGAAACAAGAAAAACGGTATGCAGCGAACTTTTGGAACAGTATGAGAATGGTGGAGATGAATTTCTTGGCTCCATCATTTTTCACCAGAGGCGGAGAGGCAATCAATGGAGTGGCATCATACAAATTCACCCAAAGAAAAAAAAAATCAAAACCACAACTTCTGCTGGAAAAATTATGGCTACGGTGTTTTTCGATTCCGAAGGACTTTTGCTTGTGGACATCACGCCATGTGGAACCACCATAAATTCTGATGCAAATGTGACGACACTAAAGAAGCTTCAAGCTCGACTGAGTCGTGTTCGACCACATCGGCAAAAGCAGGATGTTTTGCTGTTGCACGACATTGCAAGGCCACATGTCAGTCAAAAAACCATGGAAGCGATCACAAAACTCGGATGGACAACACTGAAACACCCGACTTACAGTTCTTACCTGGCTCCATGTGACTATCATCTCCTTGGGAAACTGAAAGACTCTCTTCGCGGAACAAGGTTTGAAGATGATGACTCCGTCGTGCAGGCTGCCAAACAGTGGCTCCAAGAGGTTGGTCCAGAATTTTACCGTACGGGTATACAGGCGCTTGTTCCAAGATGGCGTAAGGTAGTTGAGAGGGATGGAAATTATGTGGAGAAATGAAAATATTGTTCCTAAAGGATGTATCTATACACTGTAAAACTTTCAAACATGTACAATAAAAGATGGATTAAAAAAAATAGTGTGCATTTCTTTTGGAGTGACCCTCGCACACGAGGTAATTTTGAGCAGAGTGTTCTTATAATTGCATGTGTAGCCTGTAGAGGACTTGTACCCAAAGGGTCAATAGTGGAGGTCACGGAGAACAAGGAGAAAGATGGATTGTGGGCCATAAGTATTGCGTCCAGCGACCTGGCTGTGTGAGTTGGGTTGGGTTGTTTGGGGAAGGAGACCAGACAGCGAGGTCATCGGTCTCATCGGATTAGGGAAGGATGGGGAAGGAAGTCGGCCGTGCCCTTTCAGAGGAACCATCCCGGCATTTGCCTGAAGTGGTTTAGGGAAATCACGGAAAACCTAAATCAGGATGGCCGGACGCGGGATTGAACCGTCGTCCTCCCGAATGCGAGTCCAGTGTCTAACCACTGCGCCACCTCGCTCGGTTGGCTGTGTGAGTGGCTTGGGGAAGCAGCTTTCTGTGAATTGTACCTGCAGAGTGTAAGGGATCCGTGATTCAAGGAACATGGGTATTAGTATCCGACACGCAGGTCGATAACAGTCGATGGTCGAGCGCTGCAGGAGGCAGTGAGATTAGTGTCGAGTGGAAGCAGTACTGGGAAGACTCGCAAAAAATTTAAAAAAATGGATGTCGAGCTGAGTACGATGTCAGTGACGGATTTTCAGAGTGAGGAGTAAATTGTAAATTCACCGGAGTGTGACAAATGAGCGCGTCTCCTTATCGTCGTGGGGTTGACCCTTATCAGAACCGATTCCCGAGAGATACAAAACCAAAAGTGACAAGTGCCGAGTTACGTGTTTCGCGTCAAACGCGTCGGCCAGCATCAACCATGGATTGCAGTGAATATTGTTGTGAATGTTAACCATCATCATAGCGTGTGACGAAGTACTTAAAATCATCAACCAATAAAAGATATTACCGTAATTAAACGTGTAAGGAGAAGGTAGCAACTGCCTCAGAATTCGTGTGTTAATAGAAAATACACATCAGTTTGTATATCGCAACCTTTGTGGTCTAATGATAGAAAAACATTCAATCATTAACTGTTCCCTCTCAGAACAGCCGCACTCTATCGAAATACCCCCGAAACCACAGAGAAAAACCGATGGCCTTTCATCCATTAAGAACAGGGTCATATATTCATAATAATTAACTGTTTGGCGGCTTCGGTAAATCACACAAAACCCAATAAAGCACATAAAGGGGGTGTTTCAAGAGGGACCTCGGGCTGTGCCACTCCGCTCTTCCCACTTACGGTTGGAGCACGAGGGCTCCCGTTCCCAAAACATTTTACGTGGGTCAGGTGACAGACCATCCCGAAGGGGGTCAACGGAAGCGGGTGGAGGAAGCCATTTAGGAGATACTGCTGTAATCTGAGCTTCCGTGCAAACAGCGGGACTGTCATAAAACTATAAGCATTCTCATGTTAAAAGCTGGGGTGATACGACTAGAGCGGCTGGAGCACGTGTTTACTGGAGGCAAGACTGTAGCTCCTCAGACGACAGGAAGTCGCCAGGTTCTTTTAGCAAGTGGGAAAAAACATATTTCACAGTCACGACTGTCTGGGAAGCTTAACAGCCTTCTTTCATAAATTGGAAATAGTCGGCCTGGAAAGATTAGATATCTTTATGAATGAGGGACTGCGGTCCTGTCTAGACGTTTTTCACCGAAACTACTTACCGTGAGAATGACGCCTCCCTAGTCTAAAATATTCTTTTTTCAGACATGAGAGATTTTGAGTCGCTGATTGGCTCCTCTCAGGATATGCAAAGCAGAGGCTTGCTCCTCCAGCGTGGGCGCCCCGGTGCTGTGATTGGCTACCAGGCCAGCAGTCAAGAGTGGAGATTCAATGAGTGGAGTTCAATTGGTTTGTACAACATGGAAGAGTTTTTTTTCTGCTAATTCGGCTCCTGTACGAGACTTGGTGGAAAATGGTTGTGAATCTTTGTCTTCTTTGAATCAGACGGCAGACGTTTGTCAATTGCAGCATGCGCCGTCATGCCAGTGAGTCAAATCGGTTGGCCAGATCAGCGAACAGGTGCACCTCACACTGAAACCTGCCGTTATTTCGGGACTCTGATAGGGAAGCTTCCCGCGTTCTGATAATCAGTGCATGTAGTTTGCAAGTGTTCGTGGACGCCTCAGAACATTACAGCCGCCGCCGCTCTCCGTCCCCCGCCCATCCCGTGCCGCAGCATGGGCGCACGGTTGTTAAATGATATTCACAGCTCACTGTTCTCCGTGAACCATAGTTTGTGGTGTCACTGGTCGCAGTGGACTCCATTTGAATAGAATGTGGCCTCACAGTGGATTCACGTAAACGAAACCGGATTGCGTTGTAAAAGGGATTAATTCAGGGGAGAACTTGTATAATTTCCACCTCAATAAATGCTTTGCCAATCAAGCACCCTTTCCTTACTAATTTATGTTTGTATTTCTTTTTTTAATATTTATCAGCAAGATTGTAGTTATAAAAGCCACGACGAGTCATCACGCAGTTAGAGGTGCCATGTCACTGACTGTGTGGTCCCTCCCGCTGGAGGTTCGAGTCCTCCCTAGGGAAGGTGTGTGTGTGTTGTTTTTAGCAGAAGTTAGTTTAAATAGTGTGTAAGTCTTGGGACCGATGACCCCAGCAGTTTGGTCCCTTAGGAATTCACACACATTTGAACAAGTCATAAAACTTCCCATTGTTTTTGTAAAATACGCCAGTGTCCTCATTCATACTCCTCCAGCCATTCACTGTTTTTAAATTATTATGGTGATACATGGATACACCAGGAACTGAAAATGCCATCATAGTGAATTAGTTAATTTGATGATTAATTTGAGTTCTGAAAGTGACCACAGACGAAGGCAACAAAAGTGCCAACAGTAAATTCTTTAAGAGTGTAGCTCACGATTTGTTGCTGAGAAAATAATACTTTTCTTTATGAAAAGATAATAACATTTAGCCCCACTTGGACATACATTTATGATAAAGCAAGAGACCTCTTATATCCATACAAAATCACCCATGATCAAGAGTTACTTCCTGCTGACCTCCGAGCGAAGCAAATGTTCACTCTGGAAATTCTTGCTCGTTTGGAAGCGGACAATGAGTGGCCATGGAACATTCTGTGGACAGACGAAGCCATTTTCCATCTCCAAGGACATATCAATACACAGAACAGCACAATATGGCCAACGTAAAATACGCACGCACATCAAATAGTACCATTTCCCTCTGAAAGTTATGAGGTTTTTTTTATTTTTTTTTTTAGAGGAGTGTGTCCTACTTTTTAGAGGAGATGTGTCCTACGCATCCTGTTACCCGTACCGTCACTGGTGAACTGTATGAAAGTCTCTTGCGCACCAATGTCATTCCAACTCTTCACCTGCGTGGATGTGTGGGTAGGATCAATTTTATGCATTATTTGTTCCTCCCTGCATTGCACAGTCAATGAAATGGTTGCTGGAGAGGTATTTCGAAAATGATAGAATGACAAGCTGCAATTTCACTGCAGCTTGGCTGTCCATGTCACCGTATCTTAATCGATATGACCTCTGGCTATGGGGTTATGTAAAAGATGTTGTCTTTAGTGCTCTACGAACGTAGCTGAACTGGCGGCATCCATTGGGCAACGCATTCTGAACGAGACCCCCAAACCATCTGATCTGTTGCTGAACACGCTGTTCCTCGACTTCATCTTGTGGCAAAAACGGTGGACGACACATTACGCATGTTTTGCGCCAACCTCATAACTACAACAAACCGATGTTACTTTGCTTGTTATGGGGTTCTTAGCCACAGGACAATTAAAACCCAATTTTCCCTTCCTTCTTGTGGTGAATGGGCTTATCTAACAGTGCCACAACTGTTGACCGCCGAACTTACGCAGTGATGCACATTGAACAGTACGGTCGGTGAAATGTGCAACTAAAACCATCTATCGCAGTTCATCTGTCATTTGCAGCTGACCCCATTCACGTTAAGACGCTTACAGCACCCTCTATTGGTAAAATTTTTGTTTTAATGGCACTTCCCTGCGTCATTAATACCTTGCTCAAATTTGACGTCATTTTTAGTAGTTGTTTTCTTTCTACAGCACTTTGAAACTGGAACTTTGATTATGGACACCCTGTACAATAAAGTTGGTCAAATATTTGGTTCGCCGGCCGGAGTGGCCGTGCGGTTCTAGGCGCTACAGTCTGGAACCGCGTGACCGCTACGGTCGCAGGTTCGAATCCTGCCTTGGGAATGGATGTGTGTGATGTCCTTAGGTTAGTTAGGTTTAAGTAGTTCTAAGTTCCAGGGGACTGATGACCACAGCAGTTAAGTCTCATACTGCTCAGAGCCATTTGAGGCAAATATTTGGTTCGATCTGGTTTTCTGAAACTTTTCCTTTGATACAAGGAAAATTGTTGTATTGTCGATCCTTTGTTAACCTGTTCGTACAGCGTAATGCACAGCGTGCTAACATCGAGATGGATAGGTCAGTCACACCCGGATCTAATGCTTGATGAAGATCAACGATCATTGGTCTGGCACGCCGGAAAAGTTGGGTGCGGATTCAGGCGGTTTTCTAAGTTCTTTTACGCAAATGCGGAAATGGTACCCAGTCTCCATCTCTGAAAATGGGACACACATACAGTCAAAGTAGGATAAATACAGATTAAAGTTTACACGATTCAGTGACAGATCACGACTTGCAGCTCATAGATCAAATTTTACCAAAGCATGAAAACAATGGACGCTGTACGAGCCGCGCGGAGTGGTCGCGTGGTTTGAGGCGCCATGTCATGGATTGCGCGCCAACTCACGCCGGATGTTCGAGTCCTCCCTCGAGCGTGTGTGTGTGTGATGTTCTTAGCGTAAGTTGGTTTAAGTAGTGTGTGAGTCTAGGGACCGATGAGCTCAGCAGTTTGGTCCCTTAGGAATTCACTCACATATGAACATTTTTGACGCAGTACGACGGAACGAGCAAAAACAACAGAGAAGTGATCCCTTGCCAAATTATTGAAAACGAGAAACCTCTCACTCAGGTCCCACTATGCAAGAGCCCGACGTGCTCAGAATTAAATATTTAACAAATGAACATAAAATAATACAAGGGTCATTTCGTTAATGACACTGATATACTGATATCAGGGACTGAATTGCGCAATGACACTGCTGAAAATAATTTCAGTCAGGTTAAATGGTTTACGGGGGGGAGGGAGGGGGGGAGAGAGGAAAATTACGTTTCTGCTTTGCTGACATGCCACATCAAATGTTCGCAATAGAGGTCGAAATTTGACGTGGGGAAACCTCGAAAAAATTCTCCAGAGGGGGGAGAGAGGAAAATTACGTTTCTGCTTTGCTGACATGCCACATCAAATGTTCGCAATAGAGGTCGAAATTTGACGTGGGGAAACCTCGAAAAAATTCTCCAGTGCTTTTATAAAGTGACACACAAAGGGCTGGATATTTTAATGTGATGTTATCGCTCGAATTCCAGAGTACTTAATTAAATTTAAGTGTGAATTTTGTTTATCAGGCAAGTTAGTACGCAATCAGTTCCACAATTTGCCTAACGAGTTTATTGGCGTTCCCCAACGAGTGATAGACAAAGTTAGATCACATGATTAATAAATTAAATAATTTACTCTTGTCTTAGTCGCCCATGCGTTTTGCTATACGGTATCTGTCGTACCAGAAATGACAAAAGAGTGGATGAACACAGATTCCATTCTTATGCCATTTCTTTTACCATAGATCTGAAGATAGCGAAACGCGTCAGGAGTACAAATAAAAGAATGTCGGTGACTAAGACAAGAATAAATTATTTGAGCCAAACATGGTCGCTGGCCAATTGAAGGGCTTAGTGTCCAAGAAAATGAAATGTTACTTTTTAGACTTTCTTTTTTGTCGACTTTGTTAATTTTCACAAATATGGCAGCCACCGTTAGATAGTCTCCTTTGTATAAAGGACGACGCTATGAACGCAACGAAACTTCTATGTTCCGAGGAGGGACAAGCGGACAGGCAGTGGGGAATGACTTTAAGGTAAACGATCCAGATGAATTTCGAAAAACAGTGATTTACTGACAGAAGGTGGCTACGCCGATTAGGGGTCTTGACTCGCGATTAAGGAGTTGAAACAAGTAACCAGTCCCTACGAAGAGGAGCAGCACTGACAGAAGTTACAGGAGAACTGTGACTTGAACCGGGCGCTACGCTAGAAATTCAGTAACGGCGATGGTGTGCCAGAGGTGTCTAAAAGACAAAGTACACCAAATTAGAGCTTTCAGGTCGAGATAAGGCACCAAGCGAGACCTCTCGGTTCGACTGGCTTCACAGGGGAGGCTGAAGTTCTGCCGCACGGCATGCGTCTCATGTTGTTCGTTAAAGCCTAGTGTGACCAAAACGTCCTCGGTCGATTGCCACATGCGCCGAGCTGAAACGGCACTATGACGCCTTCCGACAGAATGAGAAACAGTTTCTCGTATTTCGTAATTGAAGATATCCACAGGACACCATGACCACTTCCAACGTACAGTAACAGAAACATTGTGTAGGTCACGTTTTTCGCTTCATAGGATAACCGGTTTCCAGCTTTCTTAAAGTCATCTTCAGAACCATTAATTACGAATTACCGTGACGCACAGGTCATAGTGTCGACCTGCGTTTCCCGGTAATTCGAAATTAAGGGATCTGAGGATGACACAAAAATGGTGGGAACCAGTAGTCCTACAAAATTAAAAAGGCGATGTAGACGGTGTCCATTAAGTCTCGCTATCATTTCCACAAAACATTAGTTGTAAACTGTTAGAGAAATAGCTGTGAAACGTTTATCAGATGTCGAAGTTTTTTCTGTCATGCCAGAATTTCAATGTGTGCCCACTCATCACTTCCAGAATATCAAGATGATATCGAGTTCCACCAACGTACGGATCACCAGTGCAGCGTCCACATAGTTCCGGTTGCCGCATTTATTCGTGCATGAATGGTTTTCTTCACGCCGTCCTTGATGTTACCGCACGTACAGACGTCAAATGGCGCAACAACGAGGGAGAAGAGGGGCTATGCAATGGGATTGCTGTGACTCACCCACCTCAATGGAAATGTGTCGTTCGGACTCCAGTGTAGCGGTGCCATATGCTGGAAGGTGATGGACGGCTGCAGTTCTTCGAGATGTGGTAGCTAAGGTTAGATTCTATGTGTTTCCGTTCCAATACATCCAAAGAGAGGAAATCCTCCAGTATGTAGAAAATGTCAGGAAGCAGGGATACACATTAAATATGTACAATGAAAAGGAGATATACTAATGTAACTTCTACAGATCCCAAGTACATCCTCGTGAATATCGAATAAGTCAAAAAACACATTTTCATTTACATGGCAATAAAAACTTGTCACAAAATATGTACATGTACAATGCTAGAGGTACATATGAGAACTCTTTGATCACATTACTGCCGTCAATTTGTATAGAAGTCAAATAATAACAGACTCGTTTAAAAATATGTAAATATTGAAAACACTGAGGTAAATGTGATATTCCTTAGGCTACTTTAGCTATGCATCATAACTAGCAGGAACTGTTGGAGCAAGTACTGTTAACCATTTCCAGTTACGGCTTTCTCTGCGAGGAAAAATCGCTTTTCACCTATCGTGCAACATGCCACACAAAACATTAAGCTTCCGACTATCACAGAATTTATTCACGTGCGTTGTCTAGTTTTCGGAGCCCGTAACCTTAATGTTGCGGCAATTCACACAGGTCGTGAAATGTGGAAAGTTGCTTCGTCTGAAAACAGCCATTTTTTCAGGTAATCGTTATCAGTACATGTTGAGGTCAACACGGAACATGCGAATCCATACTGCAGAGGATAGTCGTTTGGCTGCAATGCTTGGACCATTTACATTTTGTATGCAAAATAGAGTAACCACTTATGCATCACTTTATGGTCAGTTGATCTTGCTACCTGCAACACGCCTGATTGGTTCGTTAGTTCGCTGATTTGGGAAGGAGACCAAACAGCGAGGTCCTCGGTCCCATCGCAGTAGGGAAGGATGGGGAAGGAGGTCGGCCGTGTCCTTTAAAACAAACCATCCCGGCATTTGCCAGAAGCGATTTAGGGAAATAACGGGAAACCCAAATCAGGATGGCCGAACGCGGGTTTGAACCATCGTCCTCCCGAATGCGAATACCGTGTGCTAACCACTCCGCCACTTCGCTCGATCGTCGAACTGACTTCTGGGGGATGCGATGAAATACAGCTTGCACTCTGTCAATATGTGCTTGAGACGCAGCGGGTGCAATCCAGTTTGAAGAAGGTCTTTGACAGTGCATGTCTAAAGTCTTTGAACCACATCATTACACTTGTTTTTGCTGGTGGTGCCCTACTCTACAGGTGTCAACAACACATGCGGTACTGATGTCACACATTCGGATTCTGCATACTTGGTGTTTTTGTGCCTTCTCCCAATCTGTTGCCATTTTGATGCACTCCAAGTCAGATCCGCAAATAAAGACAAAAACTGACAGCTGCTAAACGTTTTACAAAAGTCCGTGATTATGTATAATAACTTTCAAGTTATTTGATTTGTTTTGAAATGATAGCGGGACAAACGAACATCCTGTAGTAAACGTTCCTCATGATCCAAGACTCACGCTACAGCATAAGAATACAAAGCGAAGGATAAAATACAAAATAATTTTTTTTCGTGGGGAGAGTAGTCAGCGGATTCGTACATCAGCTGGGTGGTCATTCGAGGGTAGGACCAGTCAGGCTACAGTATTTTTAAAACTGTCCAGTTTAAGTGATAATAGGAAACAGTATTAAGGTGAGATCACACGATCTGACATCTGGAGGACGTCTGAAGCAACCAATACTAAGGTCCATTCCAGGCAGTCACTGTCTTCTACAATGGTCCTTGTTCTGGGAGACATATGGCGAAAGTCTTGTGCCGTACAGTTCATGGACTCTGAGGAGAAGTCAGAACGACAAATATGAAACATGTCGTTTACCTCCCGTGCAGCATGAATTGCCTTCACAATTTACGCAACCGAAAGACTAATCCACTGCTTTGTCTAGTTTTTCCCATGAAATAAGTGATGTTATTGTTAGTCGGATTGGCAGCAGCGTTGAATGGTCCCTACCATGATAACGTTCTTGTAAGTTTCGATTTGGAGGTGTAGAATGAAGTTTATAGGCAATTCGGCTCCCAGCCAGGTTGTAGTGCTGATTGACGGAACCTAGGAGGAGTTTGGGGAGATGTAAATGTCACAATTGCAGCAGCGCAGTCCATATTCTGAACCCCTGGTAACTTACTTGCTATCCCACACAACTTGTGTACTGTATTTTATTATAATTGTCTCATTAACTATGACTTTGCAAGATGCCCAGGTGAGGAAATCTTGTTGCGTTTTCTTTTCGTACATTCTTCCATAAAATTTTGTACCCCGCTCACTCCATACCGCCAGCATCACTTTTGTGTAATTTCTATTGAGGTTTCGTCTCTGTGGAAATTTTATGTGGACTGTGTCTATCATAAAATGAAAATAACAATATGAAATATTCATACTTAACTTATATCTGAAGATCCCTTAATTGTGCTAAAATGTTTCCCTGGTTAGACGACCCACAATTAACCAAAATAACCCCGTTGTATTCCTAAGGTGTTCTCACTATGATGGCGTTTTGTTCAGTGGCCAATCGTAATCGACAGCTGTTCAAAGTTAAAGAGAGAACCATAAAGTTTCAGTGTTCAACCATACAGATCTGAATTTTTCCACGTTCACTGCGGCCATCGTTAATAAAATTACGACTGCGTGGCAAATCCACTATAATCTACTGTAACTGAAAACTGAGTGCGAGAAAACAATGATTCCTTCATTCGTACGTCACATGTTGTAAACTGTACACTGAGGAGAATAGGCATATTCTGTCTTTGTAAGACGTCCAACAGCCATCCAGCACAGTCCCAAAATACCGAATAGTAACTAATATACCATCATCCAGATTACGTTCACAGACATTCGCCTGTCTTAATGAGTTTTTAACTGACAGAACCTAGCACGTTAAACTGGGTGGGTGAAGTTCAACAGAGACGAAAGCAATGTCAGATCTGCCAGACGGAAGTGTAGAAAGTAAACTAATGGTCTCAATAAATATAAACGCTTTATTGCATATGGTTATTAGCAACACCATCAGGTTGTTGGCTGACGATGGTTTTGCTTACAGGAGTATATTCTATCGTTGTAAGAAAATTTCCAGCTACTGCAACGATTAAAAGATACATTGAACAAAATAGCTGTAGCAAATAGAAAAAAAATTAACAGTTTACAGTTACAATATTAATGGTAGTTATCTGGGACAGTGATCGTTAGACATTTACAGGTTTATTTTAAGATGCGATATGTAATTGCACGAACACATGATATATGTAATAGGGAAAGTTAATTGGAAGACAGAACTGCTGCAAGACTTCTGTCCACTCCCAAAACGAAATCGTACATCATAAGCGGAGCAAGGCTCGTAGTAAGTTGGGCACTGAATATAAACCAACAGCGAAAACCTGACCGTCCATAAAAATATCAGGGTTTTTGGACGTGTAGCACCGATATGAGATATACTGAGCACTTCATAGAGCACGCAACAAGTTATTACCGGTCGGCCGGCTGGCCTCATATCCGTGCAAGAGGTTGCGGCCACGAGACACGCCCCCGTTCCGCCTCCTGTAGCCGGAGGCGGCGGCTATCGTGGGAGCGAGAAGCAGGCAGCGATAGTAAATGCAGGAAATCGCGTAGAAGATTCTAGTGCGCCAGTTCTGGGGCCATGCGCTATAAGAAACATCGAACGAATTCATAAACGCGCTGGTTTAATGATCGTAACAGGTCGTTGCACCCCTTATGAAAGTGTAACAGGGCACTCAGCAAGCAAAAACGGGTAACACAGTGGAAAGAAGGCGACATTTTTACAGCGAAACATTTTTGGATAAAATTACAGAACAGGTAATTTTACAGTTACTACCGTATACTTCAAGTAGGAATAAGGACAGGAAGTCCATCAGGGTGCTTACAGAGGCATATACAATGTCATTTCTCTGTCGCCCACTATGCGGAAGGAACAGGATACAGAATAGATAATACTGTGCACGAAGTACCATTGACTACGCACTGTACAGCCGCTTGTGGAGTATATATATATATATATATATATATATATATATATATATATATATATATATATATATATATATATATAAACGTATAAATATATAGGCGTAATGGCTGCATACCAGGAATTGAAGGGGTCGGCAGAAGAAAGTGTTAAACTTGAGTTCAGCAAGAACTACACTGAACAATTCAACAGTTGTGTAAAGTAATGTTTCACCTATTGGTCAATAGTAGTTCCCCATATATCGCTAGAAAACAGTGCCTACTAAATAAGCTTTTGTCTTGTTATTTAACTTCTTGTCTTTCACCATACATGCAGGGTGTGGCTATAGAATAACGGGACTATTACTTTAAATATACATATTTAGTTACCGTCACCCTCAATACACTCCCCTCCTCTGTCCCTGCAACGCTCCATGTGAATCTTCCGTAGATGCAAACAGTGATTTAAGTGCGATTACAGGCTTTCTCGGCGTATTCCTGTGATTGACTCTACTCTGATGGTTAGCCGAGTAGTGGCGTCGTCTTCTCGGAACGTTTCGATGAATTTCGTACATTTCATCCTCAAGCGAGGTGTCGGGATGCTGTTGTTGCTTTCATTAAGCTGTGGCCTCTGACATGAGTGCCGGTTTACTGCAGAGGGTACTGTCTGTTGACATTTCCTCCGGCCTAGGATGGATTTTTGTTTTTCTATTATTGGTCTATTTGAGGTATGCTCTGTGTGTGTAATGAACATGATTTATATATCCTTTGGGGCTGAGTGCTGGTTTTCTGATTTTTCTATTTCTTTTTTTAATTTTTTTGTTATTTTTAATTTCAGAGTGTTTTGTGGGTTTTTTATGGGGTTTAGTATTTTTTTGGGTTTTGTGTGTTTTTAAATGTCGTCCAGTACTAGTATTTTCGGCCTCTTGCACCTGAACTGTAGGGGTTCATATTGTCCTAGGCCACTGACAAACTCATTTCCTGAGCGGTGTGCCTGCCTGTAGAATGCTTGGGAAAGTTCACTGAATCTCTCTTGTAGCGTTTGTAGACCCGTTACTTCATGGAGATCTTTGGTGGTGAACCTAGTGTCGACGAGTATAGCTCTTTTAAGGGCTCTGTTCTTTAAAGTTTGGAGCTTTTTGATGTGGGATTTTGCTGCGCAGCCCCACACTCGGCACGCATATGTTAGTATTGGCCTGACTAATTTGCAATAAACCCTGATCCCCAGTCGCCGTCTCGAGCCGCGCTGCTGCTATGGTCGCGGGTTCAAATCCTGCCTCGGCATGGATGTGTGTGATGTTCTTAGGTTAGTTAGTTTTAAGTAATTCTAAGTCCATGGGACTGATGACCTCAGATGTTGAGTCCCATAGCGCCCAGAGCTATCTGAACCCAGGTCGCCGAGAAGGCCACTACTAGGGTTCAAGTTTGGGTAGAGGACCTGAAGTCTGGCGATGCCTTTTTTGTTAAGTTGGCTGGGTGCGTTTGCCATGTAAGTCGTTTATCCAAAGTGACGCCTAGGTACTGCGCCCAGTTCCTCCACAGTAAATTCCTGCCTTGGAAGGTCAGTATGTGGGGCGGCGGGTGGAATAATAGAATAAACGTTTTGCATTTATGCTGTTTGCCGTTCTCAACACTGGCTCTCTAACTACAATATTGGCAACCAGAAAGTGATTAGCAAAACGTGAAGCCTGTAATTAGAATTCCTAGTACCCACTTCATCTGAGAAATACATTTATAGCTACAGCTTATAGCTCTGAGGAATTACGAGATTGTCTGGGATTCATAATCAAAAACCATTCTCTCTAAAATGTTCACTATATTCTGAAAGTCACAGACCAAAAAGAATCCACACAATCCAACTACCAGAGCAGTTCAGAGTCTAATGTGCTGATGCCACTATAACTGTTCAAATTAAATGTTTAAGTGAATGCTCGCCATTATTTGATGATAATGTTCATCAAACGCCACGCTAATCATGGTAGAATGTCTGTCCTGCAGCGGTACGTGAAAATACGACATATGCAAACTAAAGATAGATCATTAACGTCACCCCAAAATTAATACTTCACTCGAAAACGATTTCATGGTTACGCGTATCCCGAGTAACTTATTACTGCATCCGAGGCTGTTTATATCAACGATATCGACGCGACGCGACTCCCAGCACAGGCGGTACGCTAATCAGCGTCTGGACAGAACTGGGGCCTCCTTCCTCACGCAGCTTTCTTACATATAAAGCCGTGGTGCGGACGACTAAGGGAATGCCTGATCAAATCTGCTCTCCCGACTAGCCGCTGGGCTAGTAATGCACCACTTTAAGTTATTGAATAAATCATTGCTTCCTTTGCTGATGGCCGATGAAGCTCTCAACTTAAATATGCAATCAGCACACAGGTAAGTAATCATAATAAAAAGTCTGACGTGGTTAAGTCAAATATTTTGGGCGAGATAATTAATTTACTTACACTACACGCAGTAGCCGAGCTCTGAACTTGCCCTTTGGAGATACGCTATCGCTATAGTTTTATAGTTATTCAGTTGAAACTTCTCACATCTTTATGATTATAGCGTATCTCCCTTCTACTTAAATTTAAACATCCTAGCTTTATTTATTCGCCTACATAATCTATCTTGCTTCCTTAAATTTTAAGACAAAAACCAGAAAATCTTGAATGTCAACTAAAATTTTATTTTGTGAGATCGAGAATACTGTTTCTACTAAATTATTATGCAAAAGTAATCTAAATATAAATTTTTAAGTTTCTAGCTCTTTTCCGTTGTGCCAATGATTTTTACACAAAAACGTCCAAATTTCGAAAATGGTTAAAGTTCTTGAACTGATATTCAACACATATTGATTTAGTATTACTCCTGACATGCTAGAAACGTTTCAGGTTATTTACTTGATTTTTAAAGTATTGCGCAACATTTATGACGTCAGAGCTAGTTACAGCGGACTGGCTGGCACACAAGGGAAAGACTGATGTGAATTTTATAGGGCGTGAGTAGGCTGCTTCCCTACATCACCTTCTACTTAAGTTTTTGAATGTAAATGAAAATAAAAAATTAATTACAAAAAGGGAAGCAAGAGTACAGCTTAACTCCCTATGAAAATTAAAACTGAAATGTAAACATATAGAAATATTAAAAGAAAACTTATTACCTACTTCAATTATTTAAATTGTTGGCATGTTCACTGCCTCTTAAGCAACATTATCACTCAAAATTTAAGCAAAATCAATGAAACACTTTGGCATACATATTGCCTTAGACAAACACATAAAAATATCTAAAATTATGAAAATCTTAAATCCATTAAATTGTCTGTAAATATTTTTACGTACACAAATTCAAAGAAAATAACACAGTTATTCATGATACATAAACAGATAATTATATCTTAGCAGTCTTTTCTAAACCTGAAAGAAAATTTGACAAATCATGACAATTTCATTTTTACACACGTGGTTGTAGCCGCTTTGGCTGGCGTTCTACACTTCCATTCACAAGGATATAGGGGGAAAGTTGCTATGGTGTGCGTCCTTCACGTCCACTCTAACTTACATGGGGAAAGGGGAGGGTTCACTATGAGTGGTGTCCAAGTCACTCCACGCTTTCACGCAACTACCAGGCTGCCATTATTTGGTTTGTCCTGTAGAACAAACAAAAAGAGTGCCTCAGACTCTGTTCATTTAAATTCTAAGGCTGGGTCACAATGAAATGGGGATATATATACATTTTATCTTTCAATATGTTGCTGGAACAAAGTTAACAGAACTTTTTCAATTTTACTCTCGCGGTTACTTAACTGTCATAAAATCGGTAAACAAAAGGCTCAAAACGCCGTTAGTCACGTACTAGAGAAAATTTATGCTCAAGGCATACAATCATGAATCCTATTTGATCTCAATTTATTATTTCTGGCCCAGAACACTGAACCAATGCTCGGCACATTCTTGACACATTTGAATTTTATTTAGTTAGCTGACTCATCTTCGATTACCTTATTCTTACAGATAGTATGAGTATATTTGATTAGTAGTTGTCTTCTCAGCTTCTTTGTACATGTGAGTAACTTGTAGTAATAGTACAGATTTGAGTGTTCAAAAAACACTACGTTTAGTTGACTACTAAATCCACCTATTGGTCTTCTGCTGCTGTGTCAGTTCCACATCTGCTATTATGTGTTTACTTAGTTTGCTAGTGTATGAACTTAAGTAATACTCACTCCATTAAAATTTAAAGCACAGGACAGCACATTTATTTCATATCTATAGTGTATTGCAGCTGATCAGTTTGCTCACGTGGCAATCCATTCCCACTCGATCGGACACTGAAACCACAGGTAGTCTCTCTCGACCTACCACTAAAGTGCATTAAGTAATTATGGACGAGCGTAATGCTAAATTCCTTAAACTTATAGGACACCATGAGCTGCTCTGTCTCATCTAACATAAGGGTACCTATGGTCGCATTCACGCCTCCAACTCATAACCTCAATACATGTAGGTGTGTCACCGCACACCCAACACCAAAATAATGGCCAGCTCCAACCTTATAAATACTTCAGGGACGTGTCCTTCACGTCTCAACCATAAACACTACTCAATTCTATTACACTGCCATTCCTTGCTACACAAGGTGAGTTCATTTTTAAAACTTATCTGTCTATTTTTCATAACACTAAACACTCTCTCTTACTATTTATTAGTTAGCTCTAATGAATACACTAGGTCTCATTGCCACTTCAGATCCTGCTTATAAACGAACTTGCATATCTTTTTTAAATATTATTGTGGGACCATTTCCAATAAAACAACACTTTGTACTTACAATATTACCAGGGTTCTATACATACTTGTTACTCAAACACATTTGTATCCTAATTACGTCATACTTCTCTATTGTTTATGTCACTGTTAAGTTTGTCACATTAGGTATTTTCTTCACTAATCGGTGGATAGAATGGTTACAGAACTCATGGCTTGACAGCCATGACAGAAAATTTTATTATTGCAAAGAAGGAGTCGAAACTTTGGTAGATAGGAAAGATGAAGAATGAGTGAGACCTAAAAAGGAAAGAAGATCTCACACAGCTGGGATTGCACAGCTGCCACACCGTGTAGAGGTTACAGAACAACCTCCTCCCTACAGAATTCATTCACTACCTATGAACTTCTTTAGGTCGATCACGTTCCTGAGACCGAATAGCTTTTTACTCTTAGGGTACTCTAGCCTATATGCATTGGCATGTGGTTTTCCTATGATCCTGAAAGGTCCTTGGTATACGAACATGAATTTCTTTGTTTCTGCATTTATTTTCTTTGATTTTTCCTTGGTTTTGACAAGGACTAACTGACCTATTTCAAAACTGGTGGGTACAGTTTTTGCGTCATGACACTTCTTCCTTTCTAATGTTCTTTTCCTTATATTTGCCCTAGCCCTTAACTTCTTTTCGTCTATGGATATTTGCGTTAGAATAGGGAATTCTCCCATATCTGCAATCACATTGTGTGGTTCTTGGCCAAACATCAGTTCGCAAGGCGCAAAACCAGTTGCATCATGCCTTAAGTTGTTAATTACATTCTCAAAATACTTCATGTGCTCTGCCCAACTTGAGTGTTTCCGAGCACAATAAGTCCTGCAAAGCCTATTCAATTCTCTCATAATACGTTCACTCATATTTCCTTGGGGGAAATACGCAGATATTTTCAGATATTTCACTCCGGCCTTATCCAGACATTCTTTAAATCTATCACAAGTAAATTGAGGCCCATTGTTTGACAGCAAATTCTTCGGAACGCGAACGTTCACGAAGAAACCTTTTTCCAACTTTTCTACCAACGTTTTTGCATTTGCCCTTTTAATTGGGTGTAGCTTAACATATTGACTAAATCCATCCACAACAACAAAAACGTGGGTGCACCCACCTCTCGAAGCAGGAAGAGGGCCAAACAAATCACAAGCCAGCAATTCTAGGGTTTCAGTTGGCTCTACTGAATGCATTTCCCCTTGTATTCTGGTGTTAGCAGCACGGACTTTCTGGCACACTACACAAGATGCTAGACGCTTGGCAACACGGCGGTACATGTTGTCAAACACAACCTTCTCTTTTAATTTGACAATTCAGTTCTTTGCACCGTAGTGCCCGTACCTCAGGTGTACATAGTCGATTAGTAAGTCTACATGTTGTGAGGGAAAGCCCAGCTTCCATTCTGAAACTCCTACATTTTTCCTTCTAGACAGAATACCTTTATGCAGACAATAGTATTGCGAAACCTTAGGATAGTTCGCATTTCCTAAATAGCTCTTCACTAATTTCAGCTGGTGATCTGCATTCTGCTCATGTCTCCAGTTCTTAATCACCCTCTTTAATGCACTTTCTTCCTTTACTTCGTGCAACGCAAACATTCGTTCTTCACTTAGGTCAGTTGCTATAATTCCCGCGTCATCACATAGCTCCGCACTTCTAGATAACCCATCAGCTACCAGATTGTCTTTCCCTTGAATATATCTAACCTCAAGATCAAACTGCTGGAGATACAATGACCATATTACCAAACGAGCATTCCTCAACTTACAGGTCTCTAAAAAGGTCAACGCCTTATGGTCACTGTAAACAATTATCTTGTGACCTAATAGATACTGCTCAAATTTCTGTACCCCAAATACAATTGCCAATGCTTCCAGTTCTGAAATGCCATAATTTCTCTCTGCTGTCTGTAAAGATCGACTTGCGAAAGCTATAGTCTTGTGCACTTCTTGTTCGTTCTCTATTTCTACTTGGAATATCTCCACAGCTATACCATAGCCACTAGCATCAACAGATATACAGAATCGTTTTTTCAAAATCAGGATGATGTAAATTAGGGCTATTAATTAAAGATTGTTTAAGCACCTCGAACGCCTGTTTGCATTTTGCTGTCCAAACCCAAGGGGTATTCTTTTTCAGCAGGAGGTGAAGACAGGGCGCATTAAAAGCCTGATTACTAACAAAACGCCTATAGAAGCCGAAAAGACCGAACATCGATCTCAGCTGCTTCTTGTTTCTGGGAGCCTCAAATTTTTCAATGACTGCTAGCTTTCCTGGGACAGGCAGAATACCTTTTCCACTTATCATATATCCCAAGAAACCTATTTCCTCTTTAACGCACTCTGTCTTTTCAATCTTTAGTTTCATGCCACCTCTCTCAATACCCTCTAACACTTCCTCTAATAAAACTATGTGTTCTTCCCAGGTAGGAGTTGCTATCAACAGATCATCTACGTAGACTGTGATTTTATTAATTAAGGCTGGTCCTAAAACATGGCACATCACACGTACGAAGGCACAAACAGAGATATTAAGTCGGAAAGGTACCACACGGTATTGGTAACAAACTCCTTCGTACAAGAAAGCTGTGTACTTCCTTGAACTTTCCGCCAGTGTCAAATTCCAATATCCACACGTGATGTCCATAGAGGTTAAAAATTTTACTCCCCGGAATTTTTGCAATAACTCGTCCATGTTCTGCGGTCTATCACTTTCCCTAACCACTATTTCATTCAACCAACGAGCGTCCATGACCAATCCGACACTCCCGTCTCTTTTTGGTACAACAACAAGAGGATTACTGTACTCACTGACCACTTTTTCAATCACACCCCACTCTAGCATTCTCTGTATCTCCTTTCGAACCGCCTCCTACATGTATTTGGTATGGCATCCTGAAAAACACTTGGCCAGGTTTCACCTTTAATTGACATTCAAAACCTTTGACCACGCCAGGTCGATTTGAAAACACCTTATGATGCCTTTTTAAAACCTGTCTCAGTTCTTCCTTCTGATTAGCTGAAATTTTATCGATTTCCTGCAATTTAGCTTCTATTTTGTCCAAAATAATTGCTTCTTCTTCTTCTGAGTTTAGCTTACTTTTACTAAGATTAACAGCTTCGTCCCAATATCTCCTATTTTTCAGAACTCATATAGGCAGCTCCCAACTTTCATCATTAGTTACGACATGTTTATCAATAAAAGGTACCGTAATTACTCCGGTTATCGGCAAGACCAATTTTAACTGGCTTCTTTCAAAGTCAACAACACTGATGTTTCGACAAGAAATCAATGCCAATTAAAACCTCAATACTGAGATTGTTTACAATTAAGCATGGATGATCAATTACATTAACATTAATATCAAAGGGCAGTAAAGCCTCTTGCTTTACCGTTTTTGACACCTTGCCAGTACCACCAATTATTCTTAGTCCTGATACCCTCATTACTGTAAGCTTGTCTTTACCAGGTAATGCATCAAAGAAGGACTGAGATATCGCACTCACCTCACTTCCACTGTCTAAGAGACAACGTACATTGATACCCAACATATTCACTATTATTATAAGGTGGCTTATTCTAGGTTGTACAGGTGGTTCCTCAAACTCATCCAGTAGTTCCTTTTGGATTTGTCTCCAAATAAAGTGATCGACATCTGTCTTCATTACATTTAGGTCAAAGTGTGTAGGGGTTTCCTGAACTACATTTTCAGCTGCCTTTTCCAGTCGGTCTATTAATTAGAAATCGAAACACCGCACGACTTCATTATATTTAGTTTGCTGAACATGACCCAAATTACTGTAGTCTGAGCGATTCTTCGCCTCCAGACCGGGCATAACACTAGTTACAGCTAAACCACTCACTTCCACTATTATCGTCGGGTTCCTTCTCCAGTGACAACAGGTCACAGCTATTGGGTTCATCGACCCCCAACAGGCTATCCTCTACATTCTCACTTACCTCCTGTCCTAAATCTATTGGTACAGTATCAACATCCTGCACAGGCACTTTAGATAGAAGCACATCATCGTCATCGTAAATATAAGCATGAATTTCTTCTGCTTCTTCGCCTGACAATTCAGTATTTTGTAGCTCTTCCCTACCGTTACACCGCTGCGCCTTCTCTTTCTCTTCCCACTTAGAAAGCGTATCTATCAAATACTGTGAGTGGTTTAATATTTCTGCAGTATCATTGGATGCTACCGACCCATCGTCCGAATTCTCAGTTTGAGTATTCTGATCTGTCATACTAATTACTGTAATTACTGGCTTAGGAAAAGCAACCGCCTGGTGAGCGCCAGTATCCTCATAGACGGGAACTTGTTTTCCAGCCTCTGCCTACTACTGTTACCTTTATTTGCATTATAGTCAACTGGCACAGCATTGCTTTCAACACTGTTGTTTACTTGCACATTTTTGTTAGGAACAAAATTACTATCATTTGGATGCCATTGTTGGTTCTGGTAATTATTTCTCCAATTCCTACCTTTCTTAGGATGGCGAACACTTACTGTTCTGATGTTTACAATGCCATTCTGCTCGTTCTTAAAATTACAACTAGTGTTATTAGCATTTCTGATATTACATGCTTGCTCCTCATTGGCAGTCACACGCTCTACACGTTCCAAACATTCAATGAAACGATCCAGATTGTCTCTAGGGGCAGATATAATTCTAGTTTGCCAATACCATGGCAGATTGGCTTCAAGACCTAGTATTATCGTTTCTGGTTTTAGCTTTTTGGCCAAATGTGACAAACGTGAGATCCATGACCTGGCAAACTCTTTAATAGATTCCTTGCCTGCATTGGAGCGCTTTCCACTCCAAAATTCTCTCAACACTTCATTTTGCTTATTACTAGACCAACACTCATTAATGAAAGCTGTTTTAAATTCCGCTAATGTTTTACACTTCAACATAACATCAGCTGACCAACGCATGGTGTCACCTGCTAAATGGCTTCTAATAAATTAGATTTTCTCTCGTTCAGACCATGTTGGTGGAATCACATCTTCAACATCGTTCCAGAAATCTAGCGGGTGGATATTTTTATCTGGATCTAACCGCAAGAACTGCCGACACCAGATAAAAGCGGCGTTTGCAGCTACAACTTGTTGCATACTACCATTACCAGAAGTTACTGAAGCTACTTTACACTCAATGTTAGCAATGTTAGTACTAATATTTTCTACTCTCATTTCAACATTATCTACTCTTTGCACAATATAAGTAGTATCAGTTTTGATTGCGTCTACTTCTGCTTGACATATGTTTACTTTTATATTAACATCTTTAAACCTATCTGAGCACAGTTCAGATTCCGCCTCGATCTTTTCTGTTAACTTGTGCTCCGGCTTCGCATCTTTCATTTGGAAGTCTTTGCGAACCTCAGCAACTTCGGATTTTACTGTTTTATACATCTCAGATAACTGTTGAGCAACCTTTTTCTTAATATCCTAATGGTTGTAATCAATTTTATAATTTAAACTGTCCAGATTCTCTTTCAACTTATTTCAGCCAGTCTTGAAGGAAGTTTCTATTTCAGCTTTATTGGATTCTAATTTATTGTCCATTTCCTCAAACCGTTTATTAAAATTGGTTTGGCTGGCCACAATCCTGTTATTTACCTCAATTATATCAGCTTTTAACTCAGCTGTCATTCTAGTATTACTGGCTGACATTTTTGCATTACTGGCACCTATTGCTTGTAATATTACATTTAAATCAATAGCCCCAGAATCTTTGGGTTGCTCATTAGCTGGCTTCTTATCACGCTCACGTGACGAAAAACTAGCTCCAACACCAGAATCATCAAAACTAAATGAAACTTCTGATTGATCAGTCACATCTAACTTCTCCTTTTTAAACTCTACCATCTCTGATGACTGTATCATTTTTAATTCATCAGAGAAACTATCATCCAATAACTTAACACTTTCTGATTTCTGCTTTACTACAGGGGTCTCTACTATTGAATCATTGCCCTTTTACACACTACTGTCAGGAGACACTAGTTCGGATTTCACTTTAACATTACTATTTTCATGCATATTTACACTTGAACCGTTGTCTGGATTTACAGTTCCTTCAACAGACATAGGTCCTGATTTAGGTTTAACTTTTGTTTCTTTTTGCGGTTCCATCGCCGACAGTCTTTTAGCGAAGGTTAGTAAAAGTTTTAACAGCTTTTCACTTAACTTAGTTCCTTCTGCACGACGTATCGCGTTGCCGGCGCGGCGTACCAGGATTACTGATGTGACGCGGCGCGTTGAACTGCAAACGGTACCTCGACAACTGGGGTGTTGTGGGTGTAGCCCGCTACAGCAGACGCGGCTCTGGTCGCTCCGACGGATGACTGCGGTGCGGCGAGACTGACTTCTCGCTATGCCAGCAGTGCAGCTAGACTCAGCGCCAGCTCCGTCAATCCAGATGCGTTGTTAATCCAATTGCGTCGTCCACATGCACACGTAACACTGTCTATCATTGTTCCATTGCTCAGTTGCGTCTCGCATTTCAATTCCGAATCCGAATATTTAAAAATCACTTTCACTTTTACTCAGTTTGTTTCCCGGCCGATTAGCAACATATGTGGGGCGACGGGTGGATAATAGAATAAATGTTTTGTATTTATGCTGTTTGCCGTTCTCAACACTGGCTCTCTAACTACAATATTGGCAACCAGAAAGTGATTAGCAAAACGTGAAGCCTGTATTTAGAATTTCTAGTGCCCACTTCATCTGAGAAATACATTTATAGCTACAGCTTATAGCTCTGAGGAATTACGAGATTGTCTGGGATTCATAATCAAAAACCATTCTCTCTAAAATGTTCACTATATTCTGAAAGTCACAGACCAAAAAGAATCCACACAATCCAACTACCAGAGCAGTTCAGAGTCTAATGTGCTGATGCCACTATAACTGTTCAAATTAAATGTTTAAGTGAATGCTCGCCATTATTTGATGATAATGTTCATCAAACGCCACGCTAATAATGGTAGAATGTCTGTCCTGCGACGGCACGTGAAAATACGACATACCCAAACTAAAGATAGATTATTAACGTCATCCCAAAATTAACACTTCACTCGAAAACGATTTCATGGTTACGCGTATCCCGAGTAACTTTTTACCGCATCCGAGGCTGTTTATATCAACGATATCGACGCGACGCGACTCCCGGCACAGGCGGTACGCTAATCAGCGTCTGTACAGAACTGGGGCCTCCTTCCTCACGCAGCTTTCTTACATATAAAGCCGCGGTGCGGACGACTAAGGGAACGCCTGATCAAATCTGCTCTCCCGACTAGCCGCTGGGCTAGTAATGCATCACTTTAAGTTATTGAATAAATCATTGCTTCCTTTGTTGAAGGCCGATGAAGGTCTCAATTTAAATATGCAATCAGCACACAGGTAAGTAATCATAATAAAAAGTCTGACGTGGCTAAGTCAAATATTTTGGGCGAGATAATTAATTTACTTACACTACACGCAGTAGTCGAGCTCTGAACTTGTGCCCTTTGGAGATACGCTATCGCTATAGTTTTATAGTTATTCAGTTGAAACTTCTCACCTCTTCATGATTATAGCGGATCTCCCTTCTACTTAAATTTAAACATCCTTGCTTTATTTATTCGCCTACATAATCTATCTTACTTCCTTAATTTTTAAGATAAAAACGAGAAAATCTTGAATTTCAACTAAAATTTTAATTTGTGAGATCGAGAATACTGTTTCTACTAAATTATTATGCAAAAGTAATCTAAATATAAATTTTTAAGTTACTAGCTCTTTTCTGTTGCGCCAATGATTTTTACAGAAAAACGTCCAAATTTCGAAAATGGTTGAAGTTCTTGAACTGATATTCAACACATATTGATTTAGTATTACTCCCGACATGCTAGAAACGTTTCAGGTTATTTACTTGATTTTTAAAGTATTGCGCAACATTTGGACTGGCTGGCACACAATGGAAAGACATGTGAATTTTATAAGGTGTGAGTAGGCTGCTTCCCTACAAGTACAGGCGGAGGTCGCTTTCTGGGGTGTCTTTTCCCTAGCTTCCTAGTGAACATTATTGCCATTGTCTTACCAGCGTTTAGGGTGATCCGCTACTTTTTGGCTCGTGCTTCAGTTTTGTTCAGAACGGCTGAAGGCGCGTGGTGGCGACGTTCCGATTCCCACTTAGTGAGAGGAAGGCGGTGTCGTCCGCAAACTGTGCGTTTTCGACATGCTGGGCTGTGGGAGTGTCTGTGGTGTAGCAGTTGTACAGGGTGGACCCTAATACAGATCCCTGTGGTACTCCCACGCGTATGTCCCTTTTGGTGGAGCATTTTTGATAAATTTTTAGTATAAAGGTTTTTCCTGTGAGGTAGCTTCTCAGTAGCTTAACCAAGGCCAACCAAGCCTTGAGTGTAGAGCTTATAAAGTAATTCTCTGTGCCAGACTGTATCAAAGACTTTTGCTACGTCTAGCATAAACATTCAACAGTAGCCTTTGTAGCTGTATGCTAGAGTAGCGGCCTCTACTACCCTCATCAGCTGTTGTGTTGCAGAGTGGTTTCTCTGAAAGCCAAACTGCTCTTTTGGTATTATTTGTTTCTTTCTGAGGTGTTGCTGAATGGGGTCCAACAGAAGGCGTTCATATAATTTGCTCAGGGTGGGGAGAAGACTAATTGGTCTAAAAATTTGTGGGAATGGGGGATCCTTAGTAGGTTTGGCGATCGCGACTACTTCCGCATCTTTTCAGGCTTTTGGAAATTTGCGCGATCGAGTGTTCTCGTTAAAAGTGTCCGCTGAGAGCTGGAGTTCAACGAATGGTAGGTAATTAAGTATTTCGTTTGTGAGTATGTCGTGGCCAGGCACTATTATGGTGGGTAATACATTTATGGCGCCTACTACATCTTCCGCTGAGAAGGGTGGTAGTGCGTCGTCTTCATTGTCTTCTGCTGCATTCGTTCCTTTTAATGTATGTCAGGGCGCTGATGACCTCGATGTTGAGCGCCCATAAGCCCCAACACACCACCACCACCATCTTCAGCTGCAAGGAAGACCCTGAGTTGTCTCCTGACGATAGCTTCGTGGGCCCTATCCTGTGCCTCTGCCGGTTGAAATTGTCTTTCAGAGACATTTGCGAGTGCGTTTGTCTCGTCAGAAGCGCTAAATGCGAGGCCGCGCTCGCTGTGCAGAGACGGTATTTTGCACATATTTTGGTGGATTGTTAAGTTGCCTGCCACAACCTGTTGTCTTCCACCCTACGGCTGTTTCTGTGCTCATCGAATGCTGCTCTCAGCTCTCGTTGCAATCTGTTGAGTAGCCTCCTAGTATCTGGATTTCGGGTCATTTCCCACTCTCTTGCGACACTGTTTTTATGTCGTATTCGCGCAAGCGGGTGCGGTCGCAGTTGCTTACCTTGGGGTGCCCCTTCGGGGGTCCTAGGATTGGCGGCTTCCGCTGCTTGCAGGATCGTTAAACTCAGGTGTTATAAGGGCCTGTTCTGTGTTGTCCGTGTTTGGAGGCGGGGTGTGGGCGATGTCTTCTGTTAGTCCATCTCGGAGCTGCTCCCACTTAGTTCGTTTGAACGTGGGTTGACCGCTCTGGACTAGAAGCCACTCGCCCACGACTATTTAGAAATGTACTGGATTGTGGTCGGATAACATTCTGTTCAGCGAACTCGAGGTCAAAAATGGTTCAAATGGTTCTGAGCACTATGGGACTTACCATCTGAGGTCATCAGTCCCCTAGAACTTAGAACTACTTAAACCTAACTAACCTAAGGACATCACACACACATCCATGCCCGAGGCAGGATTCGAACCTGCGACCGTAGCGGTCGTGCGGTTCCAGACTGTAGCGCCTAGAACCGCTCGGTCACACCGGCCGCCGAACTTGAGATCCCAAAGTCCGTTATCCTCTTCGTTACAGCTATGTCCATAACGTCGGGGCGTGTTCCTTTCAGAGGGAAATGTGTGGGTTCTTCGGGATCTCACACATTTAATTGATGGATGAGCGCAAGTCTCTCTAACTGGCTGCCTGCTCTGTTGGCGCGCCTAGAGTTGCAGTTAGAGTTGTTTGCACAGAGCCCTCCTCCAATTAGGAGTTTGCCTCGTAGCTGAGTTAGTGCCGCTATGTCGGGTTCATGGAGGACGATACTAAGTTGTTTGTAGACTACCACTAGCGTGAGGGGGACGGTGGCATTGTAAGTAGGCTGTTTAGGTTTTTATATCAGTAACGCCACGTAGCGCTCTATATGAAAATCACTGTGCTGTGTGAAGTCTGTGGCTGGTTGGCATTGTTGGAATAGTCGCTATTGTAGTGTTGGGCAGTTGGATGTGAACAGCGCATAGCGCTGTGCAGTTGGAGGTGAGCCGCCAGCAGTGGTGGATGTGGGGAGAGAGATGGCGGAGTTTTGAGAGCGGATGATCTGGACATGTGTCCATCAGAGAGAGTAAATTTGTAAGACTGGATGTCATGAACTCATATATATATTATGACTTTTGAACACTATTAAGGTAAATACATTGTTTGTTCTCTATCGAAATCTTTCATTTGTTAACTATGGCTATCAGTAGTTAGTACCTTCAGTAGTTAGAATCCCTTATTTAGCTGGCAGTATTGGCGCTCGCTGTATTGCAGTAGTTCGTGTAACGAAGATTTTTGTGAGGTAAGTGATTCATGAAATGTATATGTTATGGTTAGTCAGGGCCATTCTTCTGTAGGGATTATTTAAAGTCAGATTTCGTTGCACTAAAAACATTGTGTGTCAGTTTAGTGATGATCAGAATAAGTAAAGAAAGAAATGTCTGAGTACGTTCAGTTTTGCTCAGCTGTTTGAAAATGAAATAACGCAATGGTTTTATCAGCACAGTAATTCATAGATTTTTCTAAGGGGACGTTTCATATGTCGACCCTTCCGATTTTTTCTTGTAGTTTGTGTAAGTAGTGTAGCTATTGTTTATTGCTAGCGCGTAATTATAGAAAGAATTTCCTTTGTAGTTGTAGTTTTTCATTGTTGTACAGTAAAACAGTTGTGGCATGCATGTAGATTTGCACCAAGTATTTTGCAGCTGTGCTTGCAATTAACGAGATATTATTTTCAGTGCTATGTTAATGTGTTTTCTTATTTTGCTCTTCCAATTGTGTTCTTCTGTGTTATCGTGTGAAATATTGCGACAATAATGGCGTGTGAAAAACGTAATACTAGGCTCCAAAGTAAACTGAGAAATGACAGTGAAGACGAAAGCAACGTGTTTGCGCCACCGTGTAATGAATTAACTAATGTTCAAAGTAGTAATTTGGTAATTGTGCATAGGGAAATGGAGCGGGTTGCAAATAATGGTCTAGACAGTGAAACAATTACTGAACAGGGAAGCATTATCGATCGATCGGTCGGCAACAGCTCGCCTCAGGAATCCGACATGACAGGACACAATCTTGCAAATACTGTAGATTAAGGTTTTGGGTACTCACCGTTTTCTCAAATAAGTCAAGACACATTTTCTGCTTTTCAAAATGCGAATATTACCGGTTCAAATGCACTGCCGAATAGCACTGAGGAACATGTTTCAGACACCAGTGCATTGTTATTACAGTTAATGCAACAAATGGGACAAAGGCTACAAAAGTTAGACACAACGCTTGAACAAAATCAGAAACAAATGGGACACAAGCTTCAAAAGTTAGACACAATGAAACAAAATCAGAGACAAACACAGCAACAGTTAGACACGATGGAACAAAATCAGCCGGCCGGAGTGGCCGTGCGATTCTAGGCGCTACAGTCTGGGACCGGGCGACCGCTACGCTCGCAGGTTCGAATCCTGCCTCGGGCATGGATGTGTGTGATGTCCTTAGGTTAGTAAGGTTTAATTAGTTCTAAGTTCTAGGCGACTGATGACCTCAGAAGTTAAGTCGCATAGTGCTCAGAGCCATTTGAACAAAATCAGAGACAAACACAGCAACAGCTTCAAATGTTAGACTCAATGGAACAGACGCATGAACAAACACGCGAAGGTTTAACTGCTGAGTTATTTAAAATCGAATATAAATGTCAAAAAGCCTGTAATGACATAAAAACACAAATTTGTGAGCAATTTCAACCCATTTTTTCGCGTCATGAAAATGCTTTGCAGAATCACGAAGCAGCCATATAAGAACTGCAAACTATTGTTCCTGAAAATCACGACACCTTGCAAGCTAAAACTGTCTCAGTTGCATCTACCGATTCGGTTACGCAACTTGCAAAACTCAGGAAAACTTAAGGACACAGTAGATGCGCTTTCAACACAAATGGACACTCTGAAACTTTGTTCAGAAAAACACACTGAGGAAATCAGTTCATTGTCGGAGAAAGTAGCCGAACTTTCTGATCAGTTCACTAACTTATCTACAAAGGTAGATGATGATCTGAATGACACAAGACCGATAGCCTTCACTAACACAGAAGAGTATGAACAAATTAAAAAATTTAAACAAAATCAAATCAATACACAGTACAAAAGAGAAATCCGGGAAGTACAAGATCATTTGACACAGGTAATACAACAATTACATATTTCAGAGGACACTCGCGCTCCAATACGGGAAGATGGACATAGAAATACGGATCAGCCACAGACTTCACATAGCAGAGTCAGTGATTTTCATATAGAGCGCTACGTGGCGTTACCAACAGAAAAACCTAAACAGCCTACTTACAGCATTATGCATTTCTGTAGCTACCGCTTCTATTGACCCTGTGTCAGGGTGGATTAACTGGTGGTGGGGGATGCCTCGTCTTACGCAGATTTCAACCCCGCCTCAGTGTGTCTGCCTATCCTTGCCGTTGCTGACGTAGTTTGAGGTGGGTCTCCGACTTCAAACCCACGTCTATATCTTCGTCTTTCAGGAATTGCTCGAATTTTTGTATCTTTTTATGGATACCTTCAGCTTTGAAGACTCAGATGGTTAATCCTTGGATGTGTAGGCGCCTATCCATGGTGTGGGGGTGTTTGGTATTTCAGAGTTTTTCGCAGCTAGTTGCGAGGACATTTTTGCCATTGTGGCTGATATCTCCAAGAATTGCGCTGTTAGCTGCTGCACCATGGAGAGTTTCGCTGTGGCTGGCCCCTCAAGGTGTTTCATGGAACTGGCTAGCAGCGCAATATTGCCCTGACTTGCTGGAGTTTGGGTACTGCATTTCTGCTGGCCACTGGCGGAAGCGTAGCAAGTTTGCTCCTTGTTTTTGTGGTAGGCGTTTCATGCCTTCTGCGACCCGTGGCTGGCTGCCGGGTGCAGGTCCTTCCGGATTTGTGGAGTGGTTCCTATCGACGGTGAGAGAGACGGCTGGACAGGTGCTGGCTTGTTCTGGGGTATCGTGGATGGGTCTCAACACGTGAGAATATCGACGACCGTCGACTGCTCCTGTCTTGCGGCGAGTCGGAGCTACGGTCTCCCGCTACATCCGCTCTTTGCTGATCTACTCAACCGACTTGGTTGGCTAGGGTTGGCTTCTCCAACTGTTTTGGTACCCTTCCTGCCTTTCTGTGACTGTTGCTACGTTTTGTGAACCTGTTTTTTCTCTATATCTGTTAGGATGGTGGGGCAGCCACCATAACTGCAGTTGTAGCAGACTGTTTCCGCCCCATCCCCTTTTTTGGGACAATCTCTGGACTGATGGTTGCCTGCACAGTGCACGCAATGCGGGGCATAGTGCAGCCCCTAGCTATGCGGTTCACTCCATGACAATTATAGAATTTCCTGTATTTGTTCTTCTACCTTAGCTTTTCGACAGCTACATTTAGCGATATGATTTTTTGCACCTGGAATATTGTCTATTTTGGGGAGTGTCTTTTAATATTGCTAGTTTCAATGGCCATTTTTGCCTGACGAGCGTAACTGCAGTTACGTTGTGTCTCCGTCTTATTAGTTCTACCTTGAGGTCCTCCAGAGACATTTTTCGCGGGATGCCTCTAATTACTGCCTTGACCGGCTTCTCATCTACTAACCTGAATGTGTAGTAAGGGATTTTTTGCTCTTGTAGGACATCCCTTACCTTCTTGTTGTCCTCTGAGGTCTTTACAAAAATTCTGATTTTATCTTCGCCTCCCGATTTTGTGCTGAATTCCCCGTTCTCGCGTGAGTTTTTCAGCAGTTCTTCGAGGGCCTTGTAGGATTCCGGGAACTCTGCTTTTTTTTTTTTGTCATCAGTCTACTGACTGGTTTGATGCGGCCCGCCACGAATTCCTTTCCTGTGCTAACCTCTTCATCTCAGAGTAGCACTTGCAACCTACGTCCTCAATTATTTGCTTGCCGTATTCCAATCTCTGTCTTCCTCTACAGTTTTTGCCCTCTACAGCTCCCTCTAGTACCATGGAAGTCATTCCCTCATGTCCTAGCAGATGTCCTATCACCCTGTCCCTTCTCCTTATCAGTGTTTTCCACATATTCCTTTCCTCCCTGATTCTGCGTAGAACCTCCTCATTCCTTACCTTATCAGTCCACCTAATTTTCAACATTCGTCTATAGCACCACATCTCAAATGCTTCGCTTCTCTTCTGTTCCGGTTTTCCCACAGTCCATGTTTCACTACCATACAATGCTGTACTCCAGACGTACATCCTCAGAAATTTCTTCCTCAAATTAAGGACGGTATTTGATATTAGTAGACTTCTCTTGGCCAGAAATGCCTTTTTTGCCATAGCGAGTCTGCTTTTGATGTCCTCCTTGCTCCGTCCGTCATTGGTTATTTTACTGCCTAGGTAGTAGAATTCCTTAACTTCATTGACTTCGTGACCATCAATCCTGATGTTAAGTTCCTCGCTGTTCTCATTTCTACTACTTCTCATTACCTTTGTCTTTCTCCGATTTACTCTCAAACCATACTGTGTACTCATTAGACTGTTCATTCCGTTCAGCAGATCATTTAATTCTTCTTCACTTTCACTCAGGATAGCAATGTCATCAGCGAATCGTATCTTGATATCCTTTCACCCTGTATTTTAATTCCACTCCTGAACCTTTCTTTTATTTCCATCATTGCTTCCTCGATGTACAAATTGAAGAGTAGGGGTGAAAGGCTACAGCCTTGTCTTACACCCATCTTAATACGAGCACTTCGTTCTTGATCGTCCACTCTTATTATTCCCTCTTGGTTGTTGTA
The DNA here is from genome assembly GCF_021461385.2 of Schistocerca piceifrons. Lineage (NCBI taxonomy): Eukaryota > Metazoa > Arthropoda > Insecta > Orthoptera > Acrididae > Schistocerca > Schistocerca piceifrons. Next base: position 109,734,185 of record NC_060143.1, read on the forward strand.
CATATTGTATATGACCCGTCTCTCCCTATAGCTTACCCCTACTTTTTTCAGAATCTCGAACAGCTTGACCCATTTTATATTGTCGAACGCTTTTTCCAGGTCGACAAATCCTATGAAAGTGTCCTGATTTTTCTTTAGCCTTGCTTCCATTATTAGCCGTAACGTCAGAATTGCCTCTCTCGTCCATTTACTTTTCCTAAAGCCAAACTGATCGTTACCTAGCGCATTCTCAATTTTCTTTTCCATTCTTCTGTATATTATTCTTGTAAGCAGCTTCGATGCATGAACTGTTAAGCTGATTGTGCGATAATTCTCGCGTTTGTCAGCTCTTGCCGTCTTCGGAATTGTGTGGATGATGCTTTTCCGAAATTCAGATGGTATGTCGCCAGACTCATATATTCTACACACCAACGTGAATAGTCGTTTTCTTGCCACTTCCCCCAATGATTTTAGAAATTCTGATTATTTGCCTTATTTGACCGTAAGTCCTCCAAAGCTCTTTTAAATTCCGATTCTAATACTGGATCCCCAATCTCTTCTAAATCGACTCCTGTTTCTTCTTCTATCACATCAGACAAGTCTTCACCCTCATAGAGGCTTTCAATGTATTCTTTCCACCTATCTGCTCTCTCCTCTGCATTTAACAGTGGAATTCCCGTTGCACTCTTAATGTTACCACCGTTGCTTTTAATGTCACCAAAGGTTGTTTTGACTTTCCTGTATGCTGAGTCTGTCCTTCCGACAATCATATCTTTTTCGATGTCTTCACATTTTTCCTGCAGCCATTTCGTCTTAGCTTCCCTGCACTTCCTATTTATTTCATTCCTCAGCGACTTGTATTTATGTATTCCTGATTTTCCCGGAACATGTTTGTACTTCCTCCTTTCATGAATCAACTGAAGTATTTGTTCTGTTACCCATGGTTTCTTCGCAGCTACCTTCTTTGTACCTAACACACCCTCTGCCCTACCTTCCTATTCATAACGAATCCTACACCTGTTATACCATTTTCTGCTGCTGTTGATATTACCCGATACTCATCTGACCAGAAATTCTTGTCTTCCTTCCACTTCACTTCACTGACCCCTACTATATCTAGATTGAGCCTTTGCATTTCCCTTTTCAGATTTTCTAGTTTCCCTACCACGTTCAAGCTTCTGACATTCCACGCCCCGACTCGTAGAACGTTATCCTTTCGTTTATTATTCAATCTTTTTCTCATGGTAACCTCCCCCTTGGCAGTCCCCTCCCGGAGATCCGAATGGGAGACTATTCCGGAATCTTTTGCCAATGGAGAGATCATCATGACACTTCTTCAAATACAGGCCACATGTCCTGTGGATACACGTTACGTGTCTTTAATGCAGTGGTTTCCATTGCCTTCTGCATCCTCATGTCGTTGATCATTGCTGATTCTTCCGCCTTTAGGGGCAATTTCCCACCCCTAGGACAAGAGAGTGCCCTGAACCTCTATCCGCTCCTCCACCCTCTTTGACAAGGCCGTTGGCAGAACGAGGCTGACTTCTTATGCCGGAAGTCTTCGGCCACCAATGCTGATTATTTATCAAAATTTAGGCAGTGGCGGAGATCGAACCCGGGACCGAAGACGTTTTAATTATGAATCAAAGACGCTACCCCTAGACCACGGGTACTCTGCTATTATCGGGGTATTTTGTACTCTTTTGCTCCTACTTTTGGTGGATGTCGTACAGTGGTGCATGCCTGCGGGTCTCTCGGGTCAAATCGATTTTTGATTACGGTTGGGGTGCTAGACGCTCCTGAAGTGAGGAGCGGAGAACCTTCCTTCTGGCTTGTTCGAAGGGCGACTTGTCGCTCTGAATGTCACCTGGGGACACTATGTCGTTCTCTGCAACTGTTTCATCGACCAATATCATGTCTAGGGAGACAGTTTCCTGTGCCCCTCTTTTGGCTGCAGGAGAGCCCGCCAGTGAGTCTTCCGATTTGCTTTTTCTTATCTCCTGCGGCCTGTCTGCTTTCCTAGCGCTACGGTTTCGCTTTAGTGGAGTCCTTTCCCTGTCTAGATACTGCTGTCTTGGTGTATCTGTTTCTTTAGGAAGGATTTTTCTTCCCTTGTTGCGGCGGCGGGGGGGAGGGGGGAGTTGTTTCTGGCTATCCTCTCTGGGGGTAACTGGGCAACGGGGGCGGGGGGAGGGGTATTGTAATAGGGGGAGACTTCAATCTACCAGGTATAGAATGGGATAGTCACACAATCAGAACTGGTGCCAGGGACAGAGACTCTTGTGACATTATCCTGACTGCCTTGTCCAAGAATTACTTCGAGCAGATAGTTAGAGAACCAACTCGTGAAGCTAACGTTTTAGACCTCATAGCAACAAATAGACCGGAACTTTTCGACTCCGTGAATGTAGAAGAGGGTATCAGTGATCATAAGTCAGTGGTTGCATCAATGACTACAAGTGTAATAAGAAATGCCAAGAAAGGAAGGAAAATATATTTGCTTAACAAGAGTGATAGGGCACAAATCGCAGAATATCTGAGTGACCACCATCAAACGTTCATTTCTGAGGAAGAGGATGTGGAACAAAAATGGAAAAAATTCAGAAACATCGTCCAGTACGCCTTAGATAAGTTCGTACCGACTAAGGTCCAAAGCGAGGGGAAAGATCCACCGTGGTATAACAATCATGTACGAAAGGTACTACGGAAACAAAGAAAGCTTCATCATAGGTTTAAGAGTAGTCGAGTCATAGCTGATAAGGAAAAGCTGAACGAAGCGAAAAAGAGCGTAAAGAGAGCAATGAGAGAAGCATTCAACGAATTCGAACATAAAACATTGGCAAACAATCTAAACAAGAACCCTAAAAAGTTTTGGTCATATGTAAAATCGGTAAGCGGATCTAAATCCCCTATTCAGTCACTCGTTGACCACGATGGCACCGAAACAGAGGACGACCGAAGAAAGGCAGAAATACTGAATTCAGTGTTCCGAAACTGTTTCACTGCGGAAAATCGTAACACGGTCCCTGACTTCAGCCGTCGCACGGACGACAAAATGGAAAATATTGAAATAAACGATATCGGAATTGAAAAACAACTGCTATCACTTAGTAGCGGAAAAGCATCCGGACCAGACGAGATACCCTTAAGATTCTACAGTGATTATGCTAAAGAACTTGCCCCCTTTCTATCAGCAATTTATCGTAGATCGCTGGAAGAACGTAAAGTACCTAGCGACTGGAAGAAAGCGCAGGTCGTTCCCATTTTCAAGAAGGGTCATAAATCAGATGCGAATAATTATAGGCCTATTTCGCTTACGTCAATCTGTTGTAGAATAATGGAACATGTTTTGTGTTCTCGTATTATGACGTTCTTAGATAATACAAATCTCCTTCATCATAACCAACATGGATTCCGCAAACAGAGATCATGTGAAACTCAGCTCGCCCTATTTGCCCAAGAAATTCACAGTGCCGTAGACACTGGCGAGCAGATTGATGCCGTATTCCTGGACTTCAGGAAGGCATTTGATACGGTTCCGCACTTACGTTTAGTGAAAAAAATACGAGCTTACGGAATATCGGACCAGGTTTGTGATTGGATTCAGGATTTCCTAGAAGAAAGAACACAACATGTCATTCTTAACGGTTCAAAATCTGCAGATGTAGAGGTAATTTCGGGAGTACCGCAGGGAAGCGTGATAGGACCTTTATTGTTTACAATATACATAAATGACTTAGTTGACAACATCGGTAGCTCCGTGAGGCTATTTGCAGATGACACGGTTGTCTACAAGAAAGTAGCAACATCAGAAGACTCGTACGTACTCCAGGAGGACCTGCAGAGGATTAATGCATGGTGCGACAGCTGGCAGCTTTCCCTAAACGTAGATAAATGTAATATAATGCGCATACATAGGGGCAGAAATCCATTCCAGTACGATTATGCCATAGTTGGTAAATCATTGGAAGCGGTAACGACCGTAAAATACTTAGGAGTTACTATCCGGAGCGATCTGAAGTGGAATGATCACATAAAACAAATAGTGGGAAAAGCAGGCGCCAGGTTGAGATTCATAGGAAGAATTCTAAGAAAATGTGACTCATCGACGAAAGAAGTAGCTTACAAAACGCTTGTTCGTCCGATTCTTGAGTATTGCTCATCAGTATGGGACCCTTACTAGGTTGGATTAATAGAAGAGATAGACATGATCCAGCGAAAAGCAGCGCGATTCGTCATGGGGACATTTAGTCAGAGCGAGAGCGTTACGGAGATGCTGAACAAGCTCCAGTGGCGGACACTTCAAGAAAGGCGTTACGCAATACGGAGAGGTTTATTATCGAAATTACGAGAGAGCACATTCCGGGAAGAGATGGGCAACATATTACTACCGCCCACATATATCTCGCGTAATGATCACAACGAATAGATCCGAGAAATTAGAGCAAATACGGAGACTTACAAGCAGTCGTTCTTCCCACGCACAGTTCGTGAATGGAATAGGGAAGGGGGGATCAGATAGTGGTACAATAAGTACCCTCCGTCACACACCGTAAGGTGGCTCGCGGAGTATAGATGTAGATGTAGATGTAATGCTTTGGTCGGGAGGGACAGTCTTCTGACTGATGGTAGTGAGCTAAATAAAGGTATGGGTGGTTGTAGGTGGAGGTGGAGCTGAGGGCTGTTTGGCGTCACTCTTTGTTGTCTAGATGAATGTGATTAAGGAGCCTCCCGCTTGGGGAAGACTCGCAGTCTTACTATCTCCGAAGGATCCACGTCCGGACGTGGAAAGGGTGACATGCTGCCAAGGGAGTGTCGGGTGTTGCCTTCGTTGTCACTGTTATTCGTATCCAGCAACAACACCGAACCTAACTGCCTACCAAGCGCGGGTGACTGGCCAGCGACCAATCCCTGACTTGGGAAATGCCCTACGCCTCGGAGGGGCAGGTGGAATAACTGCGGCAGCAATAGACACTCAAAGCCGCCGGAAAAGCGGCTAGTAACACACAACGACGATTTGCCAACCTACTGCTGATCCAGCCGCTGGTGCGAATTGAACGCAAGGGACTGTCTGGGGATTTGAAAAAAGCGGGGGCCTATGACTTCGTGGTACAGACTGACGGAGGCAATTCTCAACGCCCGACTGCCACTCAGCGAATGTGTCGGGATGTTGTGCTGCACATCTTCATATAGTTACCTGACTGCTGTCCTCTTATGCAGGTGGGCCAATCACGCCCCTCTGGAAACGGGTGCCGAGTGGCGTGGCTGGTGATCCCTCCCACAAGAACGACCAACTGAAGGGGGCAAGGTAGCTACCTACGTTAAAAGGGATATTTCGCACCACCAAGTGTACCTACCAGAAACGACGCAGTTGGAGACTTTAGAAGTCGAGGTAACGACAGCCACAGGTCCGGTAACTGTGGTGTCGGCATATCGTCAACCAAACACCCAAGGTTAGAGGAACAGGAGATCGTCAAATTAGGGCAAGTTAGAGCCAAGCTGGTAGTTAGGGAGAAAGGGGGGGAGGGGTAGGGAGGCGAGAGGGTTGACCTCAACACAAAGCATCCAGACTGGAACTCTAGAAAAACAAACACAGCTGGCCGAAAACTGAGTCGTATCGTTTGCACCCGCCACTTACATGTGCAGGCTCCAGATGAACCAACACACTTTCCCAGGAACGGCAATAACGCGGAAGTTCTAGACATAGCTGTTACAAAAGCTCTCGCAGGATTGTGACGGCGAATTCACTGAATAAAATGTCCGATTACAATGCCGTCATCCTTGAAATTGAAGTGGGTACTGGCGACCGCCCACCAAGGGCCCAATAGCACACAAACGAACCAGTTGGGAACAGTTGAAAGAAAACGTTACAGCAGAAATCACGAACACCCCGCTCGCGACGGAAGACGTAGAACAAACGCTGAGAAATTTCACCGAAGCGATCCTGCAAGCAGGAACTTATACACAGCGACTGCCACCCCAGCTGCTTGAGCAGATCAGGCACATAAACAGAATAGCGAAGGAATGGAAACTGAGGTGAAATCCGAACACCAGGAAGTTGCTCAACAGGTTACAAAAAGAGCAAAAGGTATCACTCACTGAGCACAGAAACTAGCAATGGTCAAACCGCCTCACAGCTCTCAAAATGGAGGATAACAACTTATGGGAAGCCACCAAGCATTTCACTAAAAACGCGCAAAGACGCCGCCACTGCACAGCGAGAGAAGAATAGTGTTGAGCGCTCAAAGCCAACGCACTCGCCGACGTATCCGACGTATTCGAGAAGCAATTCACCCCACCAGAGGCACAGGACCAAGAAGACGAAAGAACGGCTAGACAGCAGCTAGCTGCGTTTCTTGCAGCTGAAGATGACGTCGCTGACGACATGCCTGCCTTCTCAGCAGAGGAGGTGGCCAAGGTCATCAAGTCACTGCCAGCAAAGAAAGCCCCAGGCCGCGAACTTCTCACCAATTAACTGCTTAAACACCTGCCCCAGCCATCGATAGAATTACAGAAACGTTCAATGAGAGCACACGAACACAAAAATTCCCGAAGGAGTGGAAATATGCGGAAGTGGTCGCGATCACTATTCCTGGAAAAAACCCTGCCTTCCAACTGAACCCATAAGTCCACTCCCAACATTAAGTAAGCTATTTGGAGCCTCCTATTGGCCCACATAGAACAGTACATACGCAGAGAAGAAATGCTTCCCGAATTCCAGTTCGGATTTCACAACAAACACTCAGCTCAACAACAGCGTATGAGTGGTCGAAGCCGTCACAGAAGCCTTTAACCGGAAAGGCTATTGTGGCCTAACGCTGCTAGGTGTAGCCAAGGCTTTTGACAGTGTGTGGCACATCGGTTTAATATTACACACATTAGGATTCCCTGGCCAGGTCATTAAACTGCTGCAGGGCTACCTAGCAAAGCGCACCATCTGCGTTCAAGTTGACGGTGAAAAGTCATCAAAGAGTAACAAACGGGCAGGAGTACCACAGGGATCAGTATTAGGCCCAGTACTGTACAAGCTGTACACTGCCGACACACAGACTGCCCCACAGACTCAAACAGTCCGGCATGTTAATGATACAGCATTTTTTGCCACCAGCAGCAACAGGTGAATCGTCTTCAACTGAGTTAAATCAGACAGATAATCTCAGGAAATGAGATGGTTATAATATGCAATCAACAGCATCTCGACACCTCGATTGAGGACGAGGGGTACAAAACTCATCGAAACGTATCGACAAAATGACGCCACCACTCGGCTGATCACCCGAGAAGAGTTCAACAGTGAAACCAGCTGACAGATTAAAACTGAGTGCCGGACTGAGACTCGAGCTCGGGACCTTTGCCTTTCGCGGGCAAGTGCTCTCAAGTGGTTCGAGTCTGGGTCCGACACACAGTTTTAATCTGCCAGGAGGTTTCATATCAGCGCACACTCCGATGCAGAGTGAAAATCTCATTCTGAATTCATTAACAGTGATGGAATCTGCTTTTTGAGCTCCTTGATGACACGTGAAGCTATTTCTTTCACTGCTTCAATGGGCTGAAATCGCGTTCGTTTTCATGCATATTTGACCTTGTGGCCAGATAATATTCTATGGAGCGACGAGGCACGTTTTACACTACAGGCTGTTTTGAATACGCAGTACGCCCGAATTTGGGTACTGTTAAACCGCATCTTGTGCGCAAAGAGCCACTGCACTCGCCGTATGTGACTGTGTGGTGTCGATTGACAAATACCTTTATTATCGGTCCGCCTTCTTTGAAGAGAACGTACCCAGACGATCTGTCATGTGTACCGTGATGTATGTATGTTATCGGGGCCTTCTTGTTCAGCATGTCATTCCTGCTTTTGGAAGGGCACAACTGTGTGGAAACCACTGTTTTCATGTACGATGTGAAGACACCTCATGTCGCTCGCCCAGTCAAAGAAGCTCTTCTTAATGCAACCTTCCACGAAAGTGTTATCTATGGACTTCCCAGTGCAAGGCCTGCAGGACAAACTAAACTGAATCCATGTAACTCATTTGGGGATATCTAAACGAACGCGTTTACCAGAGACACTTTAGGTCTCTACCTGCTCTGAACACCAGAATACAGGAATACGTTGCTGCTAGCAACCGTTGATCAAGTCGTTTTCCGAATGCAGCACCCCGTCGACGTTTCCGGTGCTCATACTGAACAAATTGTGTGAGTCAATTAATGGTAAAATCAATGCGTGTCTCACTTGTTTCACCTTTCTGCTCATATCCCGTTTATAATGCATTAGATATGGAAAGATTTCTATACATGTTTCGTGCATTCATAGAATCAAATTGCCAGTTGGTGGCCAAAATCTGAGCTAACTTGTTTCCAGAGTACGTCTATTCTGCTTTAACGGATTAGCAGATATACCAAGGTTTGCTACCATACGATAATGACAGCACGCACTGGACCTCAGTGAGGAACTGCACTTTCATTACGACCACCCAGCATGTAGATGTAGATATGTAAACGTTAGCACAAGACATGAAAAGATGAGGACAGCAGGAAACCAACTGAAAGAGTGATGAGGTAAGGGGGGATGTAGTGATGGAGAGGTAGTGTAGCAGACAGCTCGACTTGGTTTCCCGCCAGAGCCCGGCAGCTGACGGCCGGTGCGTGAATTTTGCACGCATGACTCGACGTGCGTGGTGTGTGTGCGGCGCGGTCCGGGCGCTGCCCGCCGGAAATTATTCATGAGCCACCCCCGGAGCCGCCCCTAACCTCACCCCTCACCCCCAGCTGCTCCTCTGGCACGCCGCGTCCGGCCCTCTCATTAGTCGGACAGGCTCCACGCACCCCCAGTACGTGCCCCGGCAAATTGCGATTTCTTCGCACCAAAGGCCGCGGCGTCTGCTGCAACGTCAAATGCCCGAGCATTCGTGATCCAACTGCAGAACTCTCTCTATGGGCTTCAGCTGCGCTGCGTCACAAAGCGGCAAAGAGTTTCGCCGAATGCAAGCAGGCAGTCCCAGTCGATGTAGCAATATCTCACTAACCCGTCTAATTAGTAGCCTTCCTAACAAAGTCAAAAATGCAGGCTACGTTTCAGTTGCATGTGAAACTGTAGAGTACAGAGATCTACTTTCTGTCAATTCACCACTAGGATCACGCTGACAACCACCAAGAACGTATTGTGTCTCGCTGTTTAGAGGCACAAAACGCGTGGGTGTTTTCAGCTCGTTACTAAATGCAAATTAGTAGGAGGCCGAGTTGATAGAAGCTGAAGGAGTCCAGGTTGCAATAATATGCGGTACTGCACACTGTTAGAGAGAAGGATTATTATTCAAGAAACACATAGTACAATGACATTACTTATCTTCAGTAGTTTGTAGGACTGCAGCTGCAGCTATGAACTGACAGTCTCCTAACATGGAATACCATGAACTAATGCAACATATTCTTAGGGACAAAGCCTGATGGGCCCTCCTAAGAGAATGAATGCAAACATTACAGAACTAGCTGAGGGCCGAATATGAAAGTGCGTCTGCCTACGTTGAAATCTAGCTAAGAATTGAGCGAGGCACACTCTAGTTCCGTCGAGCTGCACAGCCCGCTAGAGTGCGCTGTGCTCGGCAGACGACGGGCTGCCAACCTTGTGTTAGCGCGCCATTGTAGTAATATCTCTGGCAATGATACTACAGAACGAAATAATATTCATTTGATCAAAAACTTGCATCAGTGTAATGAAAATGACAGTTACAATAAAAAAGAAAGTTCGTATTTTTCACACGTTTGTACAGTTTAAGTAAAGAAACGGACGGACAGCAAGACAAATGATTAAAAAGAAGTTATATAACTTACGCTTTGGAAAAGTTCCTTGATCATATGGAATTTTCTGTTAAATGTAGGCAGACATTTCTCTTAGGAAAGTTACGTATGGAATGATAAGTAACAGTGACTAAAAGACAAAATGTGCTCACTGAAGATAGATAACAACGTGTTAATAACACGCTACAGAACTGAATTTTTGAATTTCATAAAAACGAGTGCACGGCCCTTGACTGACTAGAAGTAACAATTCTATCGTGGAAATGTACTGTGGAAAGGAAAACTACGATGAATACAAGATATATGTGCTCGCCAAGTAACAATTCTATCGTGGAAATCTACCGTGGAAAGGAAAACTACGATGAATACAAGACATATGTGCTCGCCAGCAGTCAGAATATTAGAAAAGGAAATGATTTACCATAGCATTCCTTCGTCCACGCACTGATTCTGCTGTCACGAACTGAATGTGAAAATAACAAAATAGCAGTTGTCTTGGTGCTGTGCCCAACATGACGTAAAAGGAGCACCAGATCTTGACTCTGCACGCCGACCGTGTTGCCTCAGCAGAAACCTTCCGCTACAACTGACTAGAATGCAACAGGCCAGTGAACACTTTCGCAATTCGCCCCAGAATGTTGACAAAGGCGGCTTCTTTAAAACAGCTGCCCCACACACCGAGTGGAGTGGGAGACACATGCAGGTATCACATCAACCGCTGGAGAGTACAGAGTGTCGGAATACACTACTGGCCATTAAAATTGCTTCACCACGCAGATGACGTGCTACAGACGCGAAATTTAACCGACAGGAAGGAGATGCTGTGATATGCAAATGATTAGCTTTTCAGAGCATTCCCACAAGGTTGGCGCCGGTGGCGACACCTACAACGTGCTGACGTGAGGAAAGTTTCCAACCGATTTCTCATACACAAACAGCAGTTGACCGGCGTTGCCTGGTGAAACGTAGTTGTGATGCCTCGTGTAAGGAGGAGGAATGCGTACCATCACGTTTCCGACTTTGATAAAGGTCGGATTGTAGCCTATCGCGATTGCGGTTTATCGTATCGCGACATTGCTGCTCTCGTTGGTTGAGATCCAATTACTGTTAGCAGAATATGGAATCGGTGGGTTCAGGAGGGTAGTACGGAACGCCGTGCTGCATCCCAACGGCTTCGTATCACTAGCAGTCGAGATGACAGGCATCTTATCCGCATGGCTGTACCGGATCGTGCAGCCACGTCTTGATCCCTGAGTCAACAGATAGGGACGTTTTCAAGACAACAACCACCTGCACGAACAGTTCGACTACGTTTGCAGCAACATGGAATATCAGCTCGAAGACCATGGCTGGCTGCGGTTATCCTTGCCGCTACATCACACACAGGAGCGCCTGCAATGGTCGCAACCGTGTTTGGCGACATCGCGGTGAACGCACATTGGAAGCGTGTATTCGTCATCGTCATACTGGCCTATCACCTGGCGTGTTGGTATGGGGTGCCATTGGTTAAACGTCTCGGTCACCTCTTGTTCGCACTGACGGTACTTTGAACAGTGGACGTTACATTTCAGATGTGTTACGACCCGTGGATCTACCCTTCATTCGATCCCTGCGAAACCCTACATTTCAGCAGGATAATGCACGACCGCATGTTGCAGATCCTATACGGGCCTCTCTGGATACAGAAAATGTTCCACTGCTGCCCTGGCCAGCACATTCTCCAAATATCTCACCAACTGAAAACGTCTGGTCAATGGTGGCCGAGCAACTGGCTCGTCACAATACGCCAGTCACTACTCTTGATGGACTGTGCTATCGTGTTGAAGCTGCATGGGCAGCTGTACCTGTACACGCATCCAAGCTCTGTTTGACTCAATGCCCAGGCGTATCAAGGCCGTTATTACGGCCAGAGGTGGTTGTTCTGGGCACTGAGTTATTAGTATTTATGCACCCAATTTGCGTGAAAATCTAATTACATGTCAGTTCTAGTAAAATATGTTTGTTTGATGAATACTCGTTAATATCTGCATTTCTTCTTGGTGTAGCAATTTTAATGGCCAGTAGTGTAGATAAAGCAACACCAAATTGTGCCAAGCAGGGAGACGTGCATACTTTTAACTTCGGTGCTGAGTCTGAGTACGACGTTATTGGGACTAGATGTGAAGATAAACGTATGGGTAGCTGTCGAAGCTGTTGTACCATATTATCAGTATGTTCAGCATATAAATATAACTTGATTTCATGTTACCTGTGTGATAGCTGACCATATCAAATAGTTAAATACTGTATTTAATTAATGAAAAATCTCCGTCAGGTACGTCTTTCATTTACTGTCACGTGTGATATCACGTTACACTCAAGCGGTGAATGAAATTTTGTGTAGGCGTTTATTTAAAAATAATCATAGAGTAGTGCTTCCTATATTTCATTGCATTAATAGAAACAAAATAAGGTTTCCAATAATATTCCTAGAAGCGGCCCCTTCTCTTCACTGAAGACAATATCTTAGTCACGTTCGGTTTCTCATGTTACTATTTTCCTGTAGTATTTGCAGAGATCATAGTAAAACGGAATCGTTCTCAAACCACTGAATACTTCAAGTTCCGTTTACGTTTTATGGCAGGTGTCCTATCTCAATTCAGTCTTAATTATGTCTTAGATCCAGTTATCGTTTAGTTACTCCGTTCAGAAATAGTCTACCCATGTCATCGTAGAACGCCCCTCCCTCACGCCAACAAAGTCAACAGTATTCCTTCTCAAAACATTTCTTTTAGCGCTTGGTCTTACCTGTTTATGTTGTATGCTTTTGGCTCAGCGTTATTTACAGTAATATATATTACTAATACCTATGAGAAAGATATGCTCCGTTCAGTATAACTAAACGTGGAAAAAACGAAATTTCTTTTATTACATGTAAATGTCATTTTCTTTACAGCAATGCACGGTTTTTCATGAATTCAGTATTATTTCATCCTTGTTGGTTTCCACTGTCTGCGTGCTCCTACTGACACACTCATTATGATCAGTTTCCACTGTCTGCGTGCTCCTACTGACACACACATTATGACCAGCTACCTGATAGTGGGTAAGTCCGTCTCTGTCAAGGATATCAACGGCGACGTGTCGTGGCATGGAAGTAGTGAGAGCTTGGTAGGCTGATGGAAAGAGTTGGCACCACATCTGCGCCGGCCGGAGTGGCCGTGAGGTTCTACGCGCTTCAGTCTGGAACCGCGCGACCGCTACGGTCGCAGGTTCGAATCCTGCCTCGGGCATGGATGTGTGTGATGTCCTTAGGTTTGTTAGGTTTTAGTGGTTCTAAGTTCTAGGGTCTGATGACCTCTGATGTTAAGTCCCATAGTGTTCAGAGCCATTTGAACCATTTTGAACCACATCTGCACACACAAGTAACTTAATTCACGTAAATTCCTCACAGGTAGGTGATGAGCTCTGCCGCCACGTTTAGTCACATCCAAGATGTGTACGATACGGTTCAGATCTGGCGAATTGGGTGCCAGCACATCAACTGGAACTCGCCACCTTGCCACGAACCACTCCATCACACTCCTGTCGTTGTGTCATGGCACCTAATCTTGTTGAAAATGCCACTGCCGTCTGGAAACATGATTGTCATGATATAACACTATTTCTTTATGTTTCATCTAAATTTCTATAAATTTTTGCTTTAAAATTTTCGCGTATTGGTACTATACTTTCTGTATCTGTAAAAAAAAGTCTACTATACTGGAGAGTGAAGTTCTTTGCATAGTATGTGAGAAATGTATGTAAAATACTATGTAAATTGTTTATTACGTTAAATGATTTTCCGATGACATTTGTCTTTAAAAATATTTGTGAGTATAAACTATTCACGTTGATGTAAATTTGACAATGTAAGGGCCGGCCGGAGTGGCCGAGCGGTTCTCGGCGTTACAGTCTGGAACCACGCGACCGCTACGGTTGCAGGTTTGAATCCTGCCTCGGGCGTGGATGTGTGTGATGTCCTTTGGTTAGTCAGGTTTAAGTAGTTCTAAGTTCTAGGGGACTGATGACCGCAGCAGTTAAGTCCCATAGTGCTCAGAGCCATTTGAACCATTTTGAACAATGTAAGAAATAGTTGTTATGTAAAAGCCAGTGTGCTTTTGTTTGAAACTAAAGTAGCTCTGAAGAGTGGTAAAGGGTGGCAAGAGCGAATTGGCGCGCTATCTAGAGCATGTGCGGGAAGTAAGTCACACAGACTGTAGGTGGCAGTGACTGAGGCAATACCCTTGTGGAGCAGGAGAAGCTTTGCCTGCAAATTTGCATAAAATTGCCTCGGATGAAGACTGCAAATGGCTTACGGCATAGCTGCGAGTTGTTGGGCTACTTTATGTAAAACTGAACGACGCCAAGAAGAGAAATTGGGCCCATACAGCAAGATACTTGCAGGCCGTTCTGTGGGTAGTGTATCCGTCATAACTGTTCGCCACACCCAAGCTTACAGCCACCAGATAAGATGTTTCCTTGTATTTTACTCTTGACAGCGTGAACCATTAATTTAAACTGTGCTTTAATAATCATTCTTGAACCATAAAAAACTGGTTCACCCTTTCATTTCATCCTTATCATACAGCTATATAGTGTTCCGTCCTGGTGTTTGATTAATCCAAGTATCCTGTTTTACAGACTTATGAAGTCCCAAATTAATGTAAAGAGGCACCACTAAAATTGTTTTCACGTAAATAATGAGAGCGTTTCTTTAACTATTTCAAATTGCTATAGTAGAAGTTTGCTTACGTAAAATACATTCAGAGTGAAGCCAAGTTATTAGAATCTGTTAAATGACTATACTGAGTTAGTTCAAAGAGTAATAGCTTTTGAAAGTAAATTCCACTGAGAAAGAGGTTTTCTTGAAGTGCAATGTTCAGTATAAAGGTGTGTGCTTTAGTATCTAAGTATTTTAGTACTTAAGTTTCTTAATTATGTAAAGTGTTTTTCTAAAGGACATCCGTGGCAAAATTTTTTTTTAGCTTCCTTGAAGTTTTCTACTGGGCTTTTCCTCTTTTAAAAACGTTTTGTATAAGGGTATAGTCCAACATTGTTTACGTTAAGTAATGTCTATTTGAAAAAGCAACTTAAACAGTAGCAATAAAGTAGACAAAATTCATACTTCTGCTTTTCCAATACTTTACTGTTTCATTGCCTGGATAGGCTAGCGATCGTTAGTACATATTTTAAACCAGTAAATGAACTTGGAACTGAGTTCATACTGTGTTTCTTTCTAAGCGCTGGATAAGGTCTTAGGAAAAGAATTGGATAGTCTCATTTACTTATCCATTAGACAAAACACACGGTCGAATCCTGTAAAAAGGGTAATTACGAGGGTGAGTCAAATGAAAACCTTAAATTTGTTATAACAAATCGAAATTTCGCGCCGTTATCCTGTAAGTTGGTAAGCGTGCTACAAACAGCGTGCAGAATGGTCTGTAGGTAGCAGCATAGTGCAAATACACACATTCCATCGCAGTATCAGTATAAAGATGGCCGCCCCACATGCGACTTGCACCAGGGAAGAACAGCGTTCTGTTATTCAGTTTTTGCGAAGTGAAGGTGTGAAACCTATTGAAATTCATAGACGAATGAAGGTGCAGTACGGTGCTGCATGTTTGCCACAGCATCAAGTCTACGAATGGAGTAGGAAGTTCGCAAATGGTGTGACTTCAGTGGAAGATGCTCCTCGTCCAGGTGAGGCACAACGAGTTGTGACTCCACAGAACATTGCAGCAGTTGAAGCCATTGAAAAGGAAAACCGCCGAGTGACACTGAATGACACTGCAGCATGTTTACAGATTAGTCATGGGTCAGCACACCACGTTGTGGATAGTGTGCTCCAGTTTCACAAAGTGTCTGCAAGATGGGTGCCACGGCAGCTGACTCCTGAAATGAGAGAACAACGTGTTGATGCTTGTGAAGAGCTTCTTCCGCGCTTTGAACCAGAAAGTGATGGCTTCCTTGTAAGAATCGTTACTGGGGACAAAACCTAGGTTCACTTCCACCAACCGGAAACGAAGAGAGCGAGCAAGGAATGGTGCCATTCCTCATCACCAAAACCATGGAAGTTTCGAACAGAACCATCAGCAGGGAAGGTGACGCTGACTCTCTTTTGGGACGAAAAAGGCGTCATTTTGGAGCATTACATGCCTAGAGGGACCACTGTCACCAGTGCATCATACACAGATTTCATAAAAAACCATCTGCAGCCTGCAATCAAATCAAAGCGACGTGGATTTCTGTCAGCAGGTGTCCTTCTGCAGCATGACATTGCAAGGCCCCACGCTGCCCGTACAACAGTTGCAACAATCACAGACCTACATTTTGAGTGTCTTCCTCATCCACCATACTCACCAGACCTTTCCCCAAGTGATTTCCATATGTTTGGACCACTCAAAGACGCAATGGGTGGATAGAAGTTGCGTTCTGATGAAGAGGTACGCCACGCGGTGCATGAGTGGTTGCGAGGACTACCAAACGAATTTTTTTCTAAAGGAATTTATGCACTTTGTAAGCGCTGGAAGATTTGCATTGAGCGTTGGGGAGATTATGTTGAAAAGTGATACAGCTTTGTACCACTTCTGTACAATAAATAATATTTTAAAAAATATTTAGAGTTTTCATTTGACTCACCCTCGTATATTAATTAGCGTTTCCTATTAACAGGACTATCCTCCCATGGTGTACTTCATTTGGAAAATAAACTAAATTTAGTAAGAGGGTTATACGTGTTAACATAGAAACAGGGTTTCCCGTTATTTAGGTAAAAGCATACTATATTACAATAGTAGTGGTAGGTTCAAATTCAAATGGCTCTGAGCACTATGGGACTTAACATCTGAGGTCATCTGTCCCTAGAACGTAGAACTACTTAAACCTAACTAACCTTAGGACATCACACACATCCATGCCCGAGGCAGAATTCGAACCCGCGACAGTAGAGGTCACGCGGTTCCATACTCCAGCGCCTAGAACCGCTCGGCCACACCGGCCGGCAGTAGTGGTACAGTAGAGGTCACGCGGTTCCATACTCAAGCGCCTAGAACCGCTCGGCCACACCGGCCGGCAGTAGTGGTAGGGGTATAATGAAAGGGTGTAAGTGGTCTGCAACTAGTGTACGATACCCCTTGGCCGCCATGGTGCCTTGCACGGGCTCCACTGAACACATGCATACCCACGTGAAGGTTCCCCAAAAGCATAATGGAGCGGCTGGCAACTAATCTCCGTCGTGCAGTACAGGTGTTGAGGTGCTGTTCCCCTGGGCGACGACGGATCGCTCCCTCCCATTGGCATGATGAAGAAGGTATCGTGATTCATCAGACCATGCAACGCTCTGCCACTGCGCTAACGTCCAGTGTCGATGATCACGTGGCCATTTCAGTCGCAGTTTCCGATGTCGTGGGGTTAACATTGGCACATGCATGGGTCTTCGGCTGCAGAGGCACATCGGTGCACTGCTTGTTCAGACACAGCTGTAGTCTGCCCATCATTAAAGTCTGATGTTAGTTCCGCCACATTTCTCCACCTGTCCTATTTTACCAGTCTGCCAGCTTACGATGTCCGACATCTCCAATGAGGTGTGGTTGCCCAAACCCGTCACGTCTGGACGCGGTTTCACTATGGTTTCGCCACGTGTTGAAGACACTCACCACAGCACGCCCCGAACACTCAACAAATCGTGTCTTTTTCGAAATGCTCGTCCGAGCCTCCGGACCACCACAACCTGTCTTCTGTCAAACTCAGATAAATCACGCGCCTTCCCCGTTCTACATATGGACAGTACGCTCAATGACACTACACACACCGTGCGTGTGTCTGACTAGCAGCCATTGCTCGCCAGTAACTCTGCTATCGCCCTGACGTGTGTATATCGATAGTACGTCGTTAGTCATAATGTTCTGGCTCATCAGTCAGCTGTATATTGACATAAAGCGGCTCTTTGTACTTCTTCATAGTTCTACATGGAACGCCGGTCGCTGTGGCCGAGCGGTTCTAGGCGCTTCAGTCCGGAATCGCGCGCCTGCTACCGTCGCAGGTTCGAATCCTGACTCGGACATGAATGTGTGTGATTTCCTTAGTTAGGTTTAAGTAGTTCTAAGTCGACGGGACTGATGACCTCAGATGTTAAGTCCCATAGTTCTTAGAGCCATTTGAACCATTCTACATGGATCTGAGGCGTAGTTTGTATCTATGACAGCATAAGGGAACGACGAGTTGGTAACGGTGAATGTGAAATTGCAACATCGACTAGGAGCACTTGCTTGGAACCGATGCGAAACGGTAATTCGCACACGCAAAGTATTTTATAAGTACAGCAGACGGCGAGTTAATTACTTGAAAAACCAGACCGCATTTAGAAACTGATTAACGTTAATCTGCGTACCTGTGATAAAAATGACGAGAAATTAACTTAAATTGCAACGAATATGCAGGTGTCTCTGTTACCTCACAATGTGTTGAAACGATAAAGATTCCAAGGTCGAAACAGTTACAGAATATGTGTGATGTGATCTGACTAAAGAAGGGACATTGCGAAATTTTGAGAGAATATGGAAGGTAAAGATAAGAACTGTAACTGAAACTCATTGCTTTAAAACAGCAGCGGCAGCAAATGCTCACATGTTTTCACAGACTGTGGTGTCTGGCACGCATGTAGACGCTGGCCGTCGTATTTCTCAGATGAGTGCCGTTCTAGTGTGAAGTGTGATACGAGAGGCTATGAAAACGAGAAGGCAGTGAATTATTCACAGCTGACGCAAGACCAAACCAGTACTAATGAAAATGAGTGTTTGGCGTCATTGGCTGGGAGGCCCCTTGCTGGGCAGGTCCGGCCGCCTTGGTGCAGGTCTTATTACATTCGACGCCACATTTGGCGACCTGCGCGCCGGATGGGGATGAAATGACGATGAAGACAACACAACACCCAGTCCCTGAGCGGAGAAAATCTCCTACCCAGCCGGGAATCGAGCTCGGGCCCTTAGGACGGCAATCCGTCACGCTGACCACTCAGCTATCGGGGCGAACACCAGTACTAATAAAGTCACGTAACTGATGATGTCACAAAACGAAAGGAAAATAACGCGACGCGGGAGCACTTTGAAAGACCTACTGATTAGGTGAAATAGTTCATTAGGTAAAGACGATGAAAGACGTAGATGCACTTTTGTTCTTTAAAAATCAATAGCTTCAGAACCTCTGAATTGATCATAACAAAGTGCCCACTCAAAACGATTGAATAGCACTATTGAAGGTCACGATCATAGTTTTTATAGGTGTCAATATAGTGTTAGTAATGAGACATAAGTTTGATTCTGGTGATTTAAAATGTGTTAAGGCAAAAAGAAATTTGAAACGGTAAGTGTAGCCACAACATAGGATAAGAAACCTGAATAGCTATTTTTAGCCCTGTAAGTCTTTTCGTAGGCAGCATATAAGAAGAGCTAATTTGAGTGATTCATAGTAACGGGTCGTAACGGTATGCAAAAAAATGAGAATCTAGCCGCTAGAACAAAAAACAAAGATCCCCACGTTAAGACTGGTGAAATTTCAGTCCTATGACATAACACTGTGGTAGTCATAAGTTTGAAGTAGTTTTCATTCATTGAATAATACGTACTGGACAGTCAGGAGACATTTTGCAAGGTCTATCTCTGAACTGGCGTGCCGTAACGTATCAGGAGAAGCGACGCGTAAGTATGAGTTGAATAATATATTAAAACGTATACTTTTAGTAGCAGTGCGTGCAATAAATGGATTTTGGGAGCTGCTTTTTATGGTAGATTGACGGATATACCCTCGAAGAGAAAAAAAGGAAAGAAAAAGGGACGACGTACCGCGAGGGAAATATCCGAATGGCACGGAAATCGGTAGGTGTGATGCATATGTACAGGGAAACATATGATTTCAATTTCAAAAAAAAGTTGGATGATTTGTGTGGTATCGATAGCTACGATGCCACGGCGTAGATGCAAGTTGGCACTACACCGACACCGACGACAACGCCCTCTATCCGGCGCTGTGGAGCTCTAAGAGCTCCGCTCCAGATTCAGCCCATTTGATCAAGAGCAGACGGCTGGGACACTTCGCTTTAGCTTCGCTTCATATAGAGACTTTGCACTACTTAAGACGGGTCTAAGGTTTCGCATCTCATTGCAAAGTTATGTATTCATCTTCTTGCTAAAGTAAAGGTGATTTTAATTCACACTGCTGTACCGAGAGGTTTTCACCTTTTCCTGCTCCTACTCGCTTTCATCATTCAGCCAGCCTTTCAGTTTTCAGAAGCAGACCCACGTCCCGCCTTCCAGGCGGGATACAAAAATGTGTTCGAAAGACCTACACAAATTGAGCAGCTTGGTAACATGTTGGTCCACCTCTTGACCTTGTACATGTAGTTCTTCGGCTTGGCATTGATTGATAGAGTTTCTGAGTGTCCTCCTGAGGGATACTGCGCCAACTTCCGTCCAACTGGTTCGTTAGATCCTCAAAATCCCGAGGTGGTGGAGGGCCCTGCCCATTATGCTCAGAACATTCTCAACTGGGGAGACACCCGGCGACCTTGCTGGCCACAGTAAGGTTTGGAATGCACGAAGAAAAGTAACAGAAACTCTCGCCCTGAGCGGCTGGGCATTATCCTGCTGAAATTTAAGTCCAGCATGGCTTACCCCAGACCATGGCACATCAGAACATCACTCCTGGTTATCGGGCAGCATAGCGGGCGACAATCAGGTAGACACTCAACCGCTGTCCAGGACGTCTCCAGACATTTCTCCACTTGGCGCCGGTATTCATGTAGAAGCGGAACTCGTCACTGAAGGCAGTCCTACTCCAGTTAATTAAATTCAAGGTGAAAACATGTCTGGAGGCGCCCCATGCAGCGTGGCATATCAACCTGGCTGTCGCCTGCTACATGGCCCGACAATCAGAAGCGATGGACTGAGGTGGTATTCCTTTTCGTTACAGGGCTGCTGTGAATGTCATCTGCAGCATCCTTACAGCACAACAGTACGTCGACGATATTCTATGCCACGTTTTCTTGCCGTTGATGATAAGCCATCCTACGCTTACATACCAGCAGGATAATGCCCGCCCGTACACGGCGATATTTCTATTGCTTTCCTTCATACTTTGCAAACCCTACTTTGGCCAACAAGGTAGCCGGATATCTTCCCAGTCTAGAATGTTCGGACCACTAGGAACAGAGCCCTCCAACCATTTCGGGAGTTTCAGGATCAAACGCTCTAAATCGACAGAATTTGGCACGGTACATCTCAGAAGGACATTAACAACTCTATCAAGCCGAAAAACTGCTTGCATAAGGTCGAGAGGTGGACCAACACCTTATTGAGTTCCTCAATTTGTGAAGTTCTTCCTATGGAATAGATCATCAATTTTTTCTCAAACTATAATCATTTATTTATCCGGTCATGTACATCAGAGCTACGGATTTCCGTCCCATTCGGAAATTCTTTTTTGTCTTCTTTTTTTTTCAAGTGTGTAAGGACCGAGGCCCTGATGAGGGCAGTGTTTATTCGCAGGCCAACAGCCTCGAGCCTCGCACGTTGTGTGATTACATATAGCAAAAGGCCGAAGAGAATTGTCAACTGTTATTTGGATAACATTTCCCTTCGAACCAGGATGCCAGCCACCTGTTGACTGCCAATAATCTCCTTGTATGCAACATGCACTATCCTCCCGTGTATCTGCCTCCCCTTCTCCTCTTATCCCCACACGTGCCACTGACGCTTTAGAACAGTGTTGATGGTTGACACATGACGAGCGGGACACTACTTAGCAACCTATCATCAATTGTATCATTATTTTCTCCATAATTTTGAAGGTATTGCACTTGTGAGAACAATCCTCTGATCCCAGAAAACACACACACACACTCCTAGAGCAATGTGAAGACTCCAACTCCCCGGCCACGAAATCTACCCTGACATTAACCCCTCCTGTAGAGTGTTACCCATTCCTCACAGTGTCTTGCTTCATATCAGACCTCTTCAATATTCTTATCTCTCGTCACCCGTTGCCCTTTCGGAGAGCATTACGTCAGCTCGCATCCTCTTACCACATGATCTATTGTTTCCCTAAGAAACGCTTCATCATGCTGTTTTTGTTGTCATCAGTCCCAAGACTGGTCTAACGCTGAAATGATAATTGAATCAAGACCCTAAGCTGTCGACAGGGGACAGTTGAAAATGTGTGTCCCGATCGGGACTCGAACCCGGGATCTCCTGCTTACACGGCAGACGCTCTATTCATCTGAGCCAGCGAGGGCAAAGAGGATAGTGCGACTGCAGGGACTTATCCCTTGCACTCTCCCCGTGAGACCCACATTCCCAACTTAATATCCACACACTACATACATAGTGTCCCTGTCCATTTCACTCATTACTCGCTGCAGATAATCTTACCAAGTCCCGTAAGAGTTCGGGCAATGCGTGTGCATCCAGCACAGAAGAAGAAGGTCAGTGGGCGGTTAGCCTTAACTATATGAAGATGGTATCTGTTCTGTCGGACATGTCCGAAAGAACAGATACCATCTTCATATGGCCTAATGCTAGTCTGTCCTGTGCAAGCCTTTTAATCTCTGAATAATTACTGCAACCGACATCCATTTGAGCCAGCTTACTGTATTCAAGCCGAGGTCTGCCTCAATCATTTTTGCCCCCACACTCCCTCCATTACTAAGTTGACTACACCCTGATGCCTCAGACTGTATTCTATGAACCGATCCTTTTCCTTTATCAACTTCGTCCATAAATTCCTGTTTTATCTAATTTGACTCAGTATCTCGTCATTAGTTATTCTATCCACCTGTCTTATCTTCGCCACTTTTCTGTAACGCCACATCCCAAAAACTTCTATTCTCCCGTTCTCTGAAGAGATTCCGTCCAGCTTTCACTTCCGTACTAGGCTACAAGTCAGAAAAATACCTTTATCAAAGACTTCTTAACATTTAAATTTGTTTTAGATACGGTAATAAAATATTCTTCACTTTCAGGAATGCTTTCTTACTGTTCGCAGTCTGCATTTTATATCACCCCTATTTCGATCATCATCACTTACTTTGGTTCTCAATGCCCAAATAGTAAATGAATCTGTTGTTTTTAATGTCTCATTTGCTAATCTACGAATAAAACTCTCTGCATCATCTGATTTAATTCTATTGCATTTCATTGCCTTTGTTTTACTTTTGTTGATATTCTCCTTACAACCCCTTTTCAAGTTACTATCCATTCCATTCCGTTGCTCTTCGAAGTCATTTTCAATCTCTGACGGAACTTCTGCGTCATCGACAAACCTGTGGACTCTACTGCTACACCGCACCTTACACCAATACACAGTCCTTATGTCCTTCCGCCTCTCTGTCTTTCCCAGAGTATGTACATAATTTTCACAGTAATAATCTTCGCCATTTCAGTGACATCAAAAGTACATATACGATTTTTTAAACATAATTCATGTTAACGATATTTCACCATACTTAAAATCTACTCTTGCATAATGAACACGCTTTCGTTGGAAAGTAGCATACTGGACCATTGCAAAATAACTGCTCTTATACTTTTGCCCTCACTTGCAAACGAACTATTTGTAAATTAAGTTAGCGTACACATGGATGCTGGCAGCTCACACTTTCTTGCACAGCCCCAACCCTATTCCACTTCACCCCTCTCATCCTCCACGATATAACTCGATTTAAATTAGCATAAAGGAAAAAACCAAAACATCAACAATTTCGGGCTCAGGTAAAGCTATTTTGTAACCATGCAGTGACAGCTAATTCGGTAGGTTGCGTGCTTCAGTTAATGACTTTTTTGTCTAGTTCCTTTTTGGACTCATCCCGCTACTAAAATTCTTTCTGCCTGGATATTGTCAAGGCACTTCTATTTTGAGCAGGTACATAATTAGTGAGTCACTCGATCCCCGCTCCACTAAATAAGCCAGATAGTTGATTAAATTTTACCTGAATGTTTGCCAGTTTCTTAAATACATCATGCTGACAACATTACAGGACACAGTCAAACGAATATCAAAATGCAAACCATAGGTCAGAATTACGGGGCGATAACGCCTGAACGTATTTAACGGCTTCCTGAGCGTTCGTGATAGGCGCAAATACAGAGCTTGTCATATGAGCGTTAACGTTGCGTATCGTCTGGCAGTGGTAAACGTTGCATGCGAGATCGCTATGCGTCACCGACGACAAAGGGCAGCCCTGTGAACATGTTACGGTGTTTGAACGTGAGCAAACGAACGGCGTCGCGCGGCTGGTTTATGTTATCGTGAATTTACTGCTCATGCGAGGCGTAATACTACTACTACCATTGTTTGTGTGTGTGTGTGCGTATGTGTGTGTGTGTGTGTGTGTGTGTGTGTGTGTGTGTGTGTGTGTGTGTGTATGTGTAGAACGTGGGCCGAGGACAAAGAGATGAGCTACAATCCTCGTTGTGGTTCATAAGTATGACGTCAGCATGGAATGATAGAAGAACAACTGAAGACTATAGCCTCAAGTTCCAGCAATGTAGACAGTTCGAATTGGAGTCATTGGGGGAAATTGGCAGCAGATTTAAGGAAACCTTTCTAGCATTCACCTCACACAAGTAAAGATAATCACAGAAAATCTTAACCCAGATTACCGAACGAGAAACTGAAGCCTATGTCTACGAATTCAGTGCACGATTATGGTATCTGTAGGTGAGGCTGAAAAATGGGTGCGCAATCAGTCTGTCTCCGCCGTTAGACTTCGAAGATTTCCCACGTGATGAAAATTTCTCCCTTTTCTATTGTTTGCTCGTGGAAATTTTTATAGTAGATACATGAATGAACAAATACTGAGGTATCAACACTGTTCATACGCTCCCCACTTAGTCTTCGAACGTATTCAAGCAAATCCTGACTCGCTAAACAGCAAACAGCTGTCCTTCGTTGTTCAAATATTTAAATTTCGTAATGAGACACTTCTGTTTAGTTTGAACTTCAACTGGGAAAAAAACAACATAGCAGTTTAAGTTAAAGAAATTTCACTGAAGGTATTATAATTATTGCCTTCTGAAATTTTATTCAGTCGTAAGAATGTTCGAGTGTCAGACCTTCGCTGAATAAGAGTAGTTGTTTCGACACGTATTTCAAAGCTAAGATATCACTGAAATTGAGCCATCACATGCGAAAGCTCCATTTTCCCAGTCGTGTTTACACTTCACATGAAAACATTTTTTGGCATTTTGGAACTCATAGTTCCAAAATTTCACGAGACTTCTTTCCGCAAAAGAAAAACAAGATTTCGCACTGCAGTTTCAAGATTCTTCTCCAGACGTAACATGAGAGCAGTATTCATTGTTGTTCGTCGCCCTATTTGATGGCTCTTGTTGGCGGCGAATTTGAGTACAACCAAAACATGGCTGACTAACTGGTACTCCACGTCCACGTTGATAGTTTTGCCTTTAGAGACCTGTTTGCTATGTGAAATTGCTATCATCAGCCAAGAACACAGTATTTCTTGGTAGACTGAAGAAAAAATGAAATGATCGTATGGTATTTATTGGTCGGGATATCCCCTTCGGGTTTCGGCCGCCGTATTGCAAGTCTTTTTAGTTGACACCACTTCGGTGAGTTGAGTGTCAATGATGATGAAAATGATAATGAAGGACACACAACACACAGTCCCCTGCCGGGAATCGAACCCAAGCACCCTCGCGTGATAGGCTGTTACGCTACCGCAGCGCTACGGAGGCGGTCTAGATTGAAAAGTTCCGCAGGTATAAAAACTGGTATCTTATTTCCTTTAATCTGTTTTATTGTTGCAGTATGTTTCACGTGGCACTATCCACGAACACACCAATTTTTCTGGTTCTGTGCCGTTCCATCCTAAAACAGCAAATACTTATTGAAACAGCTGCAAGGTAAGGAAGAATGGGATACCTTTCGGAGTCTACATGCTCATTGTCGAAACATCATTGAACCCGTTGTGACGACAAACACTCTACGACTCTACAATATGAGAAGTAGATTAATTAAACACTAATCAGCCTTTGAGGTTAGCAATGATAGCCCTACATGAAATTATTAATTCTGACTTTAATTTTATTCGTGATTTTATGTGTTGCGTGGTTGAATGGGACGTACGAAATGGAGAGTAATGATACTCTTCTATAGACGAATTATAAATAACTATGGCTAGTCGTAATTGCAATTCTACATCTACGTCTACATGAATACTCTACAAATTAGATGTAAGTGCCTGGCAGAAGATTCGTCAAACCACCTTCACAAAAATTATCTGTTATTCCACTCTCGAAGAGCGAGGAAGAAACGAACACCTATATCTTTCTGTGCGAGCTCTGATTTTATTATGATGATCGTTTCTCCCTATGTAGGTAGGCGTCAAAAAATATTTCACATTTGGAGGAGGAAGATCCTGCCACAAAGAGAAATGCCTTAGTTGTAATGTGTCTACCGCAAATCCGCTATCATGCCCATGACACCCTCACCCTTATTTCTCGACAATACCTAACGTACTGCCCTTCTTTGAATCGATGTACTCCGTTAATCCTATCTGGTAAGGATCCCACACCACGCAGCAGTGCTCCAAAAGAGGACGGACAAGCGTAGTGTAGGCAGTCTCTTTAGTCGATCTGTTTTGCCAATAAAACGTAGTCTTTGTGAAACGTAACTTCTTGTACCGCTCCAATGTTTTAATAAATTGCTAGCACGCAGAAATTATTAGCAAGAGTTTCTTCTCTTGCAGGTAATACCTCAGCTGGTGTCCAAAAGGAGAGAATGGACTAAACAGGGTTATTTATTGAATTTTTTTCTGTTGTGTACCACGTTTCCCATTTTCCTTTCCTTTGTGCGGCCTGGATGGTATAAATGAGTGAGTGTGTGAACTAGCAGAAAGTTTTAGGCACAGATTGTAACACTGCATGAATGGTCCATCTGGGGTAGGGTAGTACCAACCGCCCAAGCGTGAACACGTTCAGCGGAGACTAAGTTTGCAGGTCAGGGCACAGATGACACGTAGGCGCGCGTATTGGCTCTGTCAGGTTGGCGCGCCACCCCCACCGCGTTTGTAAGCGGAACGGTTAGGCGAATTCGGTTGGAAGAGCACTTGTTCCTGGGTCGTGGTGCTGGACAGACATGGAGACGCAGCTCTCGTTTTGGTAATGTTAACATAGGTATTAGATTGTCTGAAATCTGCTCTGTAAAGAAGTCCAGATGTTGAAATATGGCGCGAAATTACCACTGAACCCCATAAGGGAATTGATTTTCATAATTTACTCGAATTTCATTAGACCTTGCGTTAGTGCCTTGTTCAGGCAACGCACCATGTGCCTTAAGCTCACGGTCACGTTATTGCTCTGTGCTTAACGGAAATTCACTCATTCATTTTATTTTAATTTGCTCTTCCATTTACGGTAATATTTTGGGTTTTTTTTTATTTATGTTCCATATGTTTTCTTTGTGAACTTGCTTTCGCGCCACTCGGTCGGTTGGAGCAACCGCCGCATTGATAAATTGTACTTTCGGTCTGAAAATAAATAGTACACGATGAATAATCATACGATAATGAGCGAGTGTAAAACAGGGAAGGAATAATCGTGTGTGTCCATATTTTTCTGGGTTTCTGTTGGCTACTGAAACTTCGCCATGTGGGTTGAACAGCATTGAAGTGATGTTTCTTGGGCACCCTCTATAACGCTTTGATTTGTTGGCGATGTTGTGCGTTAAGTAAAATACTCGTGCCACAAGGAAAAGTATCGGATTTTAATGCCCACTGATTTGATAAGGATTTGCGAAATACTCTTCCGCCCTGACCTAGTTTTGCTTGTATTGTCTTTGCGGAACTTGTTCGGTAACTGAATGTAATAACCGAGGGTTTAGGTATAATTGTGCGGTTGTATAGAATTACATTGAAGCCAGATCTGCACTCCTCTGTCCCATTCCACAATTACTTGGCGAAACTGAACCATGTTAGCTAGAGACCGGTTATGATGATGTACATTGCAAGAGAAACACGACTAGTTGTTGAAATACCATCGGTACTGAATAAATATCAATTAATCTCTACCCTCGACTGATTATTTACACCTTCCATCATAAAGAATAGGTGGCAGTCAGTACCACAGTCGAATTCTGGGTCATGAAAGCAAATAAAAGCTAATTAATGCCTATTAAGTCCTGTATAGGTGCCTTCTGTAGTGGTTCAAAAAAAGAGTTATCCGTTCCGTTCAAATTTCTACCGGTTCGTTAAAACCTTCCGCTAGAAATCATTAATACCCAGCAATAGCTCGCAGGAGCCAGTAATTTCGTGGACCACACGAATTTAAGAAACCATTTACTACAGACGGTAGCTTGCAGAAGCGGTATGACATGTCAAAGCGACGGTAATTTACCTGCTTAGGTGGACTTCTACCACCACCAGAACTGGAAGGATACGTGGCATTTGGTTCGCTTTCCGGACATCATTTTCTGTGTGCTCTTTCCAAGTTTTCCATGACTGTAATTTTGAGGTATTTAATTGAATTTATGGCCTTTAGATTTGATTGATATATCTTGCAAGTGAAGTTTAATGTATTCCTCTTAGCACGCATGTGGCTGATCTCACAGTTTTCGTTACTTAAGGTCAATTGCCAATTTTTGCACCATACAGATATCTTATCTAATTTTGTTTTGATCTTATGATGATTTTACTAGACGATAAACGAAAGCAGCATCTGCAAAAAACCGAACACGTTTTCTCAAATTGTATCCTAATCCGTTTATACAGATAAGGAACAGCAGAGGGCCTGTAACACTACCTTGGAGAACGCCAGAAATCACATTTGGTTTTTTTTCGATGTTTTTCCGTTAATTACTACAAACTGTAACCTCTCTGGCAGTAAACCACTAATCTAGTCGCATAACTGAGACGATATTCCATAAGCACGCAGTTTAAGCTTTTTGGAAATATAGAAATGTGGAATCAATTTAAAATTCCTTATCAATATCACCGAGTACTTGGTGTGAGTAAAGAGCTAATTGTATTTCACAAGAACAATGTTTCCTAAATCGGTGTTGACTGTGTGTCAATAGACGGTTCTCTTCAAGGTAATTCATATTTATTCGAACACAATGTATGTTCCGAAATCCTACTGCATATCGACATTAATGATATGGGCCTATAATTCAGTGGATTTCTCCTGTCACCTTTCTCGAATACTATTGCGACCTGTGCAACTTTCCAGTCTTTTCCTACGGATCTTTTGTCGAGTGAGCGGTTTTATATGATAGTTATATATGGGGTTGTTTCATCAGCATAGTCTGAAAGGAACCTAATTGGTATACAGTCTGGAGCGGAAAACTTGATTTTATCAAGTGATTTAAGTTGCTTCACCACTCCAAGGATATCTACATCTAAGCTACTCATGTTGGCAGCTGTTCGTGATTAGAATTCTGGGATATTTACTTCGTCTTCTTTGGTGAAGGAATTCCGAAAGCTGTTTTTAGTAACTCAGTATTTCCGTTCCTACCACGCAGAGAAGGCATTGATTGCCTTGCCTCTAGCACACTTCACTTACGACGAGAATCTCTGTGCATTATTCACCAGGTTTAGAGACAAAGTTTCGTTGTTGAAGCTACGATAAGCATCTCGCATTGAAGTTCACTCTAAATTTCGAGCTTCTGTAGAAGATCGTCACTCTTGGGGGTTCTGCGTTCGTTTAACTTTGGCGTGCTTTTTTCGTTGTTTCTGCAACAGAGTTCTGACCTGTTATGTGTACGATGGGGGGTCAGCTCCGTCGTTTCTTAATTTATTTGCTATAAATCTCTCAATTGCCGTCGGTACTATTTCTCTGAATTTAAGCCACATCTGGTCTACACTTACATTGTTAATTTGGAAGGAGTTGAGATTGTCTCTCAGGAAGGCGTCAAGCGAATTTTTATCGGCTTTTTGAAATATGTATATTTTTCGTTTATTATTGGTGGATTTGGGAGTTACGGTATTCACTCTCGCTACCACAACCCTGTGTACACTAATTCCTGTATCCGTTTAGATACTCGTCAGGATTGCTAAGAGGTAAAGTGTGTTTTCATAACCGTTTACTATTCGAGTGGGCACATAAACTAACAGCTCGAAATAATTTTCAGAAAACGCGTTTAGGGCAGTTTCGGATGATATTCTGTGCGTACCTCATGATCTGAACATATATTTTTGTAAACATATCGAGTGTAAACTAAAGTGAACAATTTCTATAACTGTATGAGTCGGGCACGTGTCTGAAATTAGACTCAAGTTTTCTTTGAACCTTTCAGCGACTGGGTCGGGAGGTCAGTATAATTATCCGACTATTATTTTATCCCGGTTGCCAAGAATGACCTCTACCCGCACTAACTCACAGGAATTATCTATTTCAATTTCCCTACAATATAAGCTACTTCTAACAGCAACAAACACGCCGCCGCCAACTGTATTTAGCCTATCCTTTCTTAACACCGTTAGGTATTTCGCAAAAAATTACGGCTGGACTTCGTAACGATACAGGTATCATCCAGCACTAAACAATATCTTTATTAACTGAATTACTAAATTTCGATTATGCAAACTGTGCGTCCTTATACATCATAACTTTGAAAAGTAACAGTTGGCACCGCTGAAGCAGTGATAAAAGCTAATATTTATCTGAGTATAAAATCACTCACCGGCCTACACGATCTCATATATAAATTATAAACTAGCCAAATTTCGTAATGGATGGTGTGTGCCACTGTTACTGTTAAAAACAATACACCTTAAGATAAACTGATACTTCTTCTCTTCAGGAAATTGCAGTGGCTTGTGTACCTTGCAAATCGAAACCAGTGTCGTGTGACAAAACCTGAGCGTGTTAATTAAAGTCAGGTACAGATAGTAACTGAGACCCATTACGTAATTTATGATTACATATTGGTAAAAGACCAAGTTATTAATACGTATCCTGAAATATTTTCGTAATATTAACTTCAAATATTTTACCACCACAGTATCTTCACTGCTTATCAGGTTACTCATTATATGTTTATTATAATATTTTTAATTAATACTGCTGTGTTGTTTAAAGTAATTACGTATATGTGAATACAGGCACATTAATATTCGGTACTCCTGCGAAATTCAGTGCTCCATTGTGAATTATTATCCTGTACGATCGTCTCCTCAAAGA
This sequence comes from Schistocerca piceifrons, assembly GCF_021461385.2. Taxonomy (NCBI): domain Eukaryota; kingdom Metazoa; phylum Arthropoda; class Insecta; order Orthoptera; family Acrididae; genus Schistocerca; species Schistocerca piceifrons. The sequence goes on from NC_060143.1 coordinate 109,765,171, forward strand.
AATTTAGTGTTAAAATTACTAGATTTCCTCTACGATCATTTGCTGTTAACATATTCTATCGTTTAAACTAATTCGTCTGGTAGATTGCAAACTCTCACAGACAAAAGAGAGTGATAAGCCACCACTCAGATGGGAAACTACTGCTTGCGACTCTCTTCTGTAATTTACGAGTGGGATTTCCACACACGGTTAATGAAGCAATTACTACATCTTAAGTTGGATAAAATAAATTGAAGCGAACGGGGACATTGCAACCTACCTCCAACTTGAGCTAGCTTTCAGTGCTTGTAACCATTTGAGCATCAGTGCTTTTTTCACTGAATATGAAATTTTTCAGTCATCACGTGAAAAAGTTTCTTTTTCCCAGTCATGTTACACTTCACACAGAAATTTTTTTGGCACTTGAGAAAACATACTAACCAAAGTTCGCGCAACTTACACGCATAAAAAAGCCTCCATACCATGTTTCCCACTACCGTTGTCAAGACTCTTCTCCCCACGTAGAAGTTTTTGGGAATGGACAGAAAGGGCTTCAGTATCAAAGCGTGCAGAGCGAAAACAGGACGACGGTAAGTTTAGCAATGGCCGTAGTTGGGAAAGAACCACAGCTCCGAACGCTAACAGAAAGCACTAACGCTCAAACCATTATAGGTATCGAAAACTGGCTAAAGCCGGAGATACGTTCAGCAGAAAGTCATAGAAAGGACGTAATGGAGTTCAGAAAGGATAGATTAAATACAACTGTGGGCTGCCTGTTTGTTGCTGTTGGAAGTAGTTTATCTTGTAGCGAAATCTCATAACGAAATCATCAGAAATTGTACTATATGCTTCCTTCGAAAATTGTTTTGAGCAGTTAGTTCATGACCCCACTCGAAGTGTACATGGTGTCGAAAACATAAATGACCTCTTAGCAAAAAATAATCCTGAGCGAATAGATAACATCACGACTATAAGGTCGTTGGAGAGAGACAGACCAACATTACATTCAAAAGTACCTAAAATAAAAATATATTTATTTAAGGAAGCGGATAAAATTCGTTCTACGCCTTCCTAAGAGACAGTCTTCGCCCCTTCGAACTATGTAAGGACAGATCCGATGTAGCTTAAACTCAGTTAAATAGTATACACAGCAGTTGAGGGATTTATATCGAAAAATTAATAAGAGATGGAAGTGATCCACAATGTTACTCAAAACAAGGCGGAACACTGTTGCAGAAGCAACGAAAAATAAAGTACCAACTTTAAAAGAAAACAAAATCTCCAAGATCAGCGATGTTTTACGTAACGCGAAATTTAGCGAGCTCTGGCTTAAACTCCTAGGAGATTCCTATCATATGTGAAGTAAACCAGTGGCAAGGTACATTCAATAGCTTCATTACTTGATACCAAAGTTAACATTACCGATGATAGCGGCGCTAAAGCGGAGCTCCTAAACACAGTTTCTCGAAGATCCTTCATCAAAGGGACGAAGTGAATATTGCAGAATGCGAATCAAGAACAGTTGCCAAAATGACCTATGAGTAGATATTCTCAGTATACAGAAGCAACTTCAATCACTTCATAACGATAAGTCTTCCGATGTAGATAGTATACAAATTAGGTTTCTTTCAGAGGATGCTGATACAACGGTCCCATACTTAACAACCATATACAGCCAACTGCTCGCTCTACGAAACATCTGCACCTTAAGATTGTAAAGTTGCATAGGTCACATTGATACTCACGAAAGGAAACAGGAGTTATCCGATGATTTACATATCCATGTCACTGAAGTCGATTTGCAGTAGGATTTTGGTACGTGTAGTGTATTCGAAAATATGAATTACCTCAAAGGTAAGTGCCTGTTGACGCATAGTCAGCACAGATTCAGAAAATACTGTTCTTATGAAACACAACTAGCTCTATTCATGCGCATTAATGAGTGCTATCGACAGAGGATGTCAAATTGGTTCCATATTTTTAGATTTCCAGAAGCTTTTGACATCATTCCTCACAAGCGAGTTCTAACAAAATTCCGTGCCTTCGCAGTATCGCCTCAGTTGTGCTACTGGATTCATGATTTCTTGTCAGAAAGGTCACAGTAGTAATTGACGGAAAGTCATCGAGTAAAACGGAAGTAATATCGGGCGTTCCCCAAGGAAATGTTACAGGCCCTCCCTGTTCCTAATCTACATAAACGATTTAAGAGACAATTTGAGCCTCCCTCTTAGACTGTTTGCAGATGATAGTGTCATTTACCGTCATTTAAAGTCATCAGATGATCAAAACCAATTGCAAAAAGATTTAGACAATGCATCTATATTATCCAAAAACTGCAATTGACTCTAAATAATGAAAAGTATGCAGTCATCCACATGAGTACTAAAAGGAATCTGCTAAATTACGGTTCCTCGATAAATCACACAAATCTAAAGGCTGTAGACTCAAATAGCTGCTTAGGGATTACAGTTACGAAAAATTTTAATTTGGACAATGATACAAGATAATGTTATGAGGAAAGCAAACGACAGACTGCGATTTATTGGCAGAACACTTACAAAGTACTACAGGTCTACTAAGGAGAGTGTCTATACTATGCTTGGCCGTCTACTTTGTGTGTGTGTGTGTGTGTGTGTGTGTGTGTGTGTGTGTGTGTGTGTGGTTTGAGGTTTTCGGGCGCTAAACAGCATGGTCATCAGCGCCCAAACGCATAGAAACAGGAACACATGCGGTGAAGGGATGAAGACGGACAGCGAACAAGGAGAACGGCTAAAAGACACAGACCTGACGCAGTTACAAATCCTCACATACAGAGGCAAAACAAGAGGAGAAGAAACGCACTAAAAAAGGAAAGGAGACACAAGTATTGCTTTGCGGTATGGGATCCGCGTCAGAGAAGTACTGACGGAGGACGTCGGAAAAGTTTCAAGAATGGCAGTTTTTTCGCGGAATAGGGGAGAGAGTACTTTTGCTTTAATGATTGCCAAAATGTCAGCCACCAAACTCAGAGTGTGAAAATATTTTCGTGGTGCCTACTTGCACAGGGAGAAATGAATATCTCAATAAAATAAATCAGAGCTCGTCCGGATGTCGTTCTGGCTGACGGCCATTCTTGGCAGCTCCCTTAGGTCGATGACTGTGAAAGAAATATTTTTCAAATCTTACAGCGAAAGATGGCGTACTAACTGCTCCTCCGTGCCTTTGCTGAGAGTTGCGCCTTTATCCATTTGGTTGTAGTTTCAAACGTCTGTGATCTGCAACACATGATCTTTCCTGGTAGGTTAAAAAGTTTCGCAGCTGTAGGATATGGCGCCTTATTTTCTGTGATCTATTGTACTGCTGCGCTATGTTTCACATGCCACTGTCAAACAGTACCCTTGTTCTTGTCTTTCCGCGTCATTTTCATCCTAAAATATAAAATATTTCTTAAAAACAGATTTAAGGGACGGGAGTATGGAATCCCTCAAAGCGTGCTGTGGAAACTTCATTGAATTATAGCAGTCCATGTGAAGCGATGTTCTCTATGTTTGGCAAACTATTGTCGCTGCATCGGAAACAGGCTAATTAATGATTAAGCAGTCTGGGGGTAGCAGTGATAGTCCAACATGAACTACGTAATTCTGACGTTAATTTTATTCGTGATTTTATGTGTTGCGAAGGCGTATGGGCGACATCAGGTGGACAGTAATGGTACCCCAGTGTACAAAATAAATTTTGCTGGTCGTAATTGCAGCTAATACAAAGACGTCGTTTTCCGCTATAAGGGATCCCTTCGCGGTACGTTTGACCAGTCCTTCGTGTGTGAAAACGCCAAAGAGATGTCAGGACAGAAGTCAGTGTGTGGCAACCTAACGTAACTGAACAACCTGACCCAAAATGTGGAGACGATCACAGCTGTGGTGGCTACAAAAAGTGAAACCTTGTACTCAGTGGACCGTTTTCTTCGAAACCCACGGTTTTAAGTAATCCCGAAGGAAGAGCTCTGCCTGACTGGGACCCGAGTTCTTCTGACGTCAAGACGCTTTCCCCTGGCTGGTACGTGCGGTCTCCAGAGCACGTCATCCTACCGCGGAGGTGACGTGTTGAGACACTTTAACTAGGTGCTATAGGCACCAGGAGACCTATAAAAGATAAAAAAAAGATTAATGACTTGTCACTCGCTAGTTGCGATCAAATAAGGCGCAAGGCATAGATAACATTTCATTTGAATTTTTAATCTCATTGGAGGAAGTGGTTACCAAACAACTATTCGAGTTAAGTCTTTAGAATGTGTGAGACTGGAGTCATATCATCAGACATTCGGGAAAATATAATCCGGACAATCTAGAAGGCAGCGGCGGCAGAAAATTGCGACAACTCTTTGACAATCAGCTCGTTGTCCGACGCTGCTGACAAGAATAAGGCGAATGGAAAAGAAAATTAAGGATCTGTTAGACTAATATCAGTTTGGCTTTAGGAGAGGCAGCAGGAAGCCACCACAGAGATAATACTGCCGTTGCACTTGATAATGGAAGCAAAACTTAAGAAAAACCAAGACACGTTAACTGGATTTGACGATCTACCAAAGCCTTAGGCAATCTAAAATGGTAAAAGTTGTTCTAGAAAAATAGGAGTAAGCTATAGGAAAAGATGGAAAATGCACAAAATATAAAAGAACCAAGAAAGAACAACAAGAATGAAAGGACACGAACGAAGAGCTCATATTAAAATGGTGCAAGACTGTTCAGTCTATACATCGAAGAAACAATGACAGAAATTTAAAAAAATGTTCAAGAGTGGTAGTGAAGTTCAGATGGAGAAGATAACAATGATAAGATATGCTGATGACATTGTTATACTCAGAGAATTTAAAGATGATAAAGGAGAATTACAGGACAAGTTGAATGGAATGAACAGGCTAATGAGTACAGGGTATGGTTTAAGAGTAAACCGCAGAAAGAGTAACGTAAAAGGATTAGCAGAAATGAGATTAGCGATAAATTTCACAATTGGAGGCCGTGTACTGGTAAAAATTAAGGTAATCTGCTCACTGGGAAGCAAATTCGATGTGCTGTTATAGAACGATGTCGTAATTTAGGTGGACTGATAGGAAATGAGGAAGTCCTCCGTAGAAACGGTGAGGACAGACATGTGCCGAATACAGATAAGAAGAATTGACGGGACAGTAGGACACGTGTTATAACGTAAGGAAATAGCTTCTACGATACTTGAGGGAGCTATAGAGCGTAAAAACTGTACGGAAAGACATGTACACACCCCTGTATACATATAATGTGTTACGACAGTGAAAGGAACCTCTGACCACTGGAGACAGTGAAACAAATCCCTCCAAAAATCGTAATACAACACACACATATGTCATACTAACAAATGTAAATCCACCTGATAATGGAGGGTTAAATCTTTGAAACGCATCGTGAAGATAAATAAACAATGACTTAACAGTCAACTTGCCTGTTTCATTCGAGTGTACACTGTGTAATCAAAAGTATCCGAACACCCCCAAAAACATACGCTTTTCATATTAGGTGCATTGTGCTGCCACCTACTACCAGGTACTCCACATCAGCGACCTCAGTAGTTAATAGACGTCGTGAGAGAGCACAATGGGATGCTCCGCGGAACTCACGGACTTCGAACGTGGACAGGTGATTGGAAGTCACTTGTATCATATGTCTGTACTTGAGATTTCCACACTCCTAAACATCCCTATGTCCAGAGTTTCTGAAGTGACAGTGAAGTGGAAACGTGAAGGGACACGTACAGCACAAAAGCGTACAGGCCGACCTCGTCTGTTGACTGTCGGAGACCGCCGACAATTGAAGAGGGTGAAACGTCTCCTACGAAATATTAATGAATTATTATGCTGATAAACCTTTTACACTGAACGTACTCAGACATTTCGCTCTTTACCTATTCTGATCAACACTAAACTGACAGCCAATATTTTTAGCGCAACGCAGTCTGACTTTCAATAGTCCCTACAAGAGAATGGCCCTGACTAACATTAACCTATACGTTTCACAAATCACTTACCTCACAAAAATCTTCGTTACTCGAACTACTGCAATACAGCGAGCGCCACTACTGCCAGCTAAATAAAAGATTCAAACTACTGAAGGCACTAACTACTGATAGGAACAGATAGCAAATGAAAGATTTTAATAGAGAACAAACAATGTATTTACCTTAATAGTGTTCAAAAGTATATATATCAGTCCATGATATCCAATATCACAAATTTACTCTTTCTGATGGACATACGTCCAGATCTTCCGCTCTCAAAATTCCTCCATCTCTCTCCCTACATCCACCACTGCTGGCGGCTCACCTCCAACTGCGCAGCGCAACGCTACGCGCTGTTAACAGCCAACTGCCCAACACTACTATAGCATATACTCCAAAAATGCAAACCAACCACATCCTTCACGCAGCAGTCAGTGATTTTCATACAGAGCGCTACGTGGCGTTACCAACATAAAAACCTAAACAGCCTACTTACAAGGGTCGTAATGTGTAATAGGCAGACATCCATCCAGGCCATCACAGAAGAATTCCAAACTGCATCAGGATCCACCTAACTAACCTAAGGACATAACACACATCCATGCCCTTGGCAGGATTCGAAGCTGCGACTGTAGTCGTCGCGTGGTTCCAAACTGAAGCGCCCAGAACCGCTCGGCCACACCGGCCGGCGAGGTGAGGAAACTTGGATTTCATGGTCGAGGGGCTGCTCATAAGTCACACATCCCTGTAATTGACTCGCCTGCACACAGTCCTGATCTGAATCCTATAGAAAACCTTCCGAATGTTTTGGAACGCCAACTTCGTGCCAGGCCTCACCGACCGACATCGACACCTCTCCTCAGTGCAGCACTGTTTGAAGAATGGGCTGCCATTGCCCAAGAAACCTTCCAGTACCTGACAGAACGTATGCCTGCGAGAGTGGAAGCTGTCATCAAGACTAAGGGTAGACCAACACCATGTTGAATTCCAGCATTACCGACGGAGGGCGCCACGAATTTGTAAGTCATTTTCAGCCAGGTGTCCGGGTACTTTTGATCACATAGTGTGTATTCAGCAGAACTGTAGATGTAAAATGATATTTTTAACATCGGCTTACATTTTAAAGCCAGATCTCTGCAGTTTCCCATAAACTACACAGAGTGAACTGTCGTGCGATCTTCCAGCGTAACGGTTTGTTGTCAATGGAGCGAGTCTCTAGACAACCTTTGTGTGCGAAACATTTCAAAGAGAAGGTATGAAGTACCTTACGACGTACGTTGAGAGACATATATATGTTATTAATTATGCACTCTGTGGTCTGCAAAACGTCGTCTTGAAATACAGACCGTGTATGAAGCCTGCTGTTCTGACAAAGATCCGTTGTCGGCTTTTCTTCTAAGGAGACGGTTCGCTTCTGTCGTGAGCTTTAATGAAAGACTAAATTATTTTACATTCTCCGCATTTCAAAAATGTAGAAGTGATCTTAAAGGATCTCATGATTTAATATTTATTATTTAGCAATGTGCTTTTCATTTTTCCGTTATAAAAAGCTGTAACCAGGACGAGACGAGTAAAATATATTCAGGTTTAAATATCAAAGTGAGAGGTAAGACAGATTCCTCAGGGTTCTTTGCAAAAGAAGACGGCCAAGAGCCGCAAACGGCAGAATGAGAATCATCTCACGCTTGGAAAAGCAGATTTACTGAGAGGTTGTAGGCGCAGAGCGGAGCGTTTCCTGGCTCAAACAAGAGCATCGAAGGGGGCCTCCCTTTATAGCGAATTAAGCCTCCGCCGAGCACCAGCGAGAGGAACGCCTGATATCTCATCTCCAGACCACTTGGCTGCAGCGTCGATAAATAAATGTGACCACGAACTCACAACGAGAGAGAGACTGCGGCAAAAGCTACGAAATTTGAGCAGCTGAAATGAGTGCTTCACAATGAATGTGTTTTCATTCCTCACTAAAATAATTAATAAGACATATTTTGATTTTTATGGCTGTTTCTAGACATTTTACGAGACAAATATCAGACGGTGTGTAAAGATAAAGTTTAATCAGAAAGAAGCTATGAATAAGGGGATCCACATTCAGTACGTAAAGAAAGATTAGAATATTGTTTATTTGCGAGAAGAGCGTTCTGTGCCTCGTGGAGAATGGGAAACGTGAACAGAATGAGTCGGAATTCGGCGATATTGGGGTCACGTCCTATCGATACTGCGCTTTATTGCTACACGAAGATGTTGGTCATATTGCTTGCTTTGGTCAGATTCCCATGGCTCTTAAGTTAAAACTGAATCGCTGGGTTCAGGAGCGCCCATACTTAATTCCGCGGAGGATCTCAGTTGCACCACAAGACTGTAGTTTGTGCTAACAACCATGGCTGAGCACCTACGTCACGAATGCTCAGACAGCGAATGAGAGTCCGGTAGTGTTCCGAGCCCTCTGCTGGGAATGTCGCAGCCAACGTATAGATAACTGCGGATTCAGCTGCCCCTACCGATGTCACTTTATGCAACCTGCAGTGTTATGGCCTTTAAAAACAACACGAGATTTTGTTGCTGTTTCGTTCACTACGCTAAAACTGTTAATCCCACAAGCAAAATGAACACGTCCTCTTTCAGGAAATTTAATGTGGCAAAATTTTGTAGTGGGGTACGTTTTCCTAGAGGTCGTAGTTTTCGAGCGAAACGTACAAAAGCGACCTTCAAATGCACTTATATCATGACACTCATTCCTCACCAGTCAGGACTTCTAGTATGTTGCTCGTAGCTCTCCCTTCTATCACCGTATAAATATTTCCAACTACACTAACTAATCCCAAAATTTAACCACTTTTTTATTTCCATTCATTGGGCTATTACGTCAGCAGTATAGTCAGTTATTTCGTTAACATTATTCATTTAAACGTGCCCGTGAGGGTAATGAAAGAAAAACGATTTTTGTAAACTTCACGCAACAACTAATTACGTTGACTATTCGATCCACACTTAACCCTTACAAACGCAGTAGTTTCGTACTCAGAAGGCCCAACGGTTACAACGATGTAATTGTTTATTATATGCAGTTTAAATTCACAGAACTGTTAGTTAAAATTTACAAGAACGTCAGTTTTCTAATTTGTAAGGCCAGTCAAGGAGGAACAAAAAATGTCGAAAGTGGGAAATAGTCCGTCCAGTCTCAAATTTCATTCATTGGTAGGAAGGAGTGCAATGAACAACACACTAGAAATCATGACCTGTGGAGGGTGAATGTAGGAGGGGCGGTACGTGCGAACGTCACTTTCGTACAACTTTCTTGAGTAACTAAAAAAACTACAGCCTCTAGCAAAAACATACCCCAGTACGGAATTTAACTGCTTCAAATTTCATTCAATGAGGTCCTGTTTTTTTTCTGATAGTTTGCGCGTAACAGGGGAGAGACTATAAAAATCTCGCACCTGGTTTTTGAAGGCCAAATACAACATTGCATATTGTATAAAGTAACATCGGTAGGGGCAGCTGAATCACTCCTCATATGGAAACCAACGTAAAATTTAAGGCGTTATTATCATTATTTTGTGTGTAGGAATAGGTTTAAACCAAAATTTACATAACCTTGAAAACATGTTAACGCACAAAAATTTTCAGACAGAATAATAGACATGGGTCGGAATTTCTCTAGTTTTTTTATATAGTTCTGTAGAATTCCCTGCTCTTTTTGTCAATCTAAGCTGAGTTGCAAGAACCCGATCTGTATCTAGTTAGTTACTTCAGATGGAGAGCTCTTTTCTCATTAGAACATTAATTTATACGTAATAGAAACAGGTTCCGATGTAACGTTACAGTCACTTTCGGTGACGACATAATATTCCTTAACATTATCCATTTAGTTTCGTACCACCCATTTTAGTTATATTTACTCCATCATCAGTCATTTCGTTTCCTTTTTAGAAATTGGAGTAACTAACATTTATTAGAAGTGAGAAGTACTCCTTATACACAGTGACTTACCATCTTTCGTGGGGGACGACTTCAAGGAAGTAAACTCACCTACCTTCGTACAAGGACACTGCTCGATTTATTTTTTTACGCACAAGAAGTCCTTTGAAGAAATTGAGGTATTTTACTCGAATCACGAGCCCAAGGGTACCACAATCCATGTAACTAATTTCATATAAAAGGAGATTCTATAGTTAAGAGTATTTAGCTGAAACAACTATAAAGTTTGTCAAAGACTTTCAAAATACTTTGTCTTGTCAAGCACCCATGTTATATTTTTACTCTTCTAATCAGACACCATCGTCGGACGTGCATAACAACAAAATTCTTTCCATTTCTTATTTTGGCATTTTGGTAGTGATTTTTGTTTTCGCACGTTTTAGCCTTACTATGATCACTTCATCCTGATTTAGTCAACACATAATAAGTGATTTACATGTGAGCAGAGCTATCAGACTGTGAGGGATTTTTGATGTGATATATTGCATCTGTAGTGAAATGCCTTCAGCTTAATATAAAAGAATATAGTTGTTGTTCAAACAAATTTCGAGCTTGCAGCCGGTCGTCGTTCAATACTTCGTACGATATTTCAACTGGGCACCTGCGAGTCATCTTCAGGTGAGCCGTCGCAGACACAAGAATATACACTCCTGGAAATTGAAATAAGAACACCGTGAATTCATTGTTCCAGGAAGGGGAAACTTTATTGACACATTCCTGGGGTCAGATACATAACATGATCACACTGACAGAACCACAGGCACATAGACACAGCCAACAGAGCATGCACAATGTCGGCACTAGTACAGTGTATATCCACCTTTCGCAGCAATGCAGGCTGCTATTCTCCCATGGAGACGATAGTAGAGATGCTGGATGTAGTCCTGTGGAACGGCTTGCCATGCCATTTCCACCTGGCGCCTCAGTTGGACCAGCGTTCGTGCTGGACGTGCAGACCGCGTGAGACGACGCTTCATCCAGTCCCAAACATGCTCAATGGGGGACAGATCCGGAGATCTTGCTGGCCAGGGTAGTTGACTTACACCTTCTAGAGCACGTTGGGTGGCACGGGATACATGCGGACGTGCATTTTCCTGTTGGAACAGCAAGTTCCCTTGCCGGTCTAGGAATTGTAGAACGATGGGTTCGATGACGGTTTGGATGTACCGTGCACTACTCAGTGTCCCCTCGACGATCACCAGTGGTGTACGGCCAGTGTAGGAGATCGCTCCCCACACCATGATGCCGGGTGCTGGCCCTGTGTGCCTCGGTCGTATGCAGTCCTGATTGTGGCGCTCACCTGCACGGCGCCAAACACGCATACGACCATCATTGGCACCAAGGCAGAAGCGACTCTCATCGCTGAAGACGACACGTCTCCATTCGTCCCTCCATTCACGCCTGTCGCGACACCACTGGAGGCGGGCTGCACGATGTTGGGGCGTGAGCGGAAGACGGCCTAACGGTGTGCGGGACCGTAGCCCAGCTTCATGGAGACGGTTGCGAATGGTCCTCGCCGATACCCCAGGAGCAACAGTGTCCCTAATTTGCTGGGAAGTGGCGGTGCGGTCCCCTACGGCACTGCGTAGGATCCTACGGTCTTGGCGTGCATCCGTGCGTCGCTGCGGTCCGGTCCCAGGTCGACGGGCACGTGCACCTTCCGCCGACCACTGGCGACAACATCGATGTACTGTGGAGACCTCACGCCCCACGTGTTGAGCAATTCGGCGGTACGTCCACCCGGCCTCCCGCATGCCCACTATACGCCCTCGCTCAAAGTCCGTCAACTGCACATACGGTTCACGTCCACGCTGTCGCGGCATGCTACCAGTGTTAAAGACTGCGATGGAGCTCCGTATGCCACGGCAAACTGGCTGACACTGACGGCGGCGGTGCACAAATGCTGCGCAGCTAGCGCCATTCGACGGCCAACACCGCGGTTCCTGGTGTGTCCGCTGTGCCGTGCGTGTGATCATTGCTTGTACAGCCCTCTCGCAGTGTCCGGAGCAAGTATGGTGGGTCTGACACACCGGTGTCAATGTGTTCTTTTTTCCATTTCCAGGAGTGTAGTTGTTGTGGTCTTCAGTCCGAAGATTGCTCTCTATGCTACTTTAGCCTATGCAAGCCTTTTCATCTCCAAATAACTACTGCAACTTACATACTTCTCAGTCTGTTTTCTGTATACATCTCTTGGTCTCTCTCTAAGCTTTTAATCCCTCTCCCCTCCCCGTCCCCACTTCCTTCCAATTCTAAATAGGCGATCCCTTGATGTCTCATAATGTATCCTATCAACTGATCCCTTCTTCTATTCAGGCTGTGCTACGAATTTCTTTTCTCCCCAGTTCTGTTCAGTACCTTCTCATTAGTTGTCTAATCTACCCACCCAACCTTGAGCATTTTTCTACAGCACAACATTTCAAATGTTTCTTTTGACTTCTTGTCTAAACAGTATATCGTCGATGTTTCGCTTGCATATACGGCTACACTCCATACAAAAACTTTCAGGAAAGACTTCCTAACGCGTAAATCTATATTCGATGTCAACAAATTTCTGTTCTTCAGAAACACTTTTCTTGCCATTGCCAGTCAACATTTTATATCCTCTCTACTTCGGACATCATTAGTTACTTTGCTGACAAAATACCAAAAATCATTTACTTCTTTAAGTATCTCGTTTCCTAAAGTAATTCCCTCACCATCATCTGATTTAATCCTGCTACATTTCATTACCCGTGTTTTGCTTTTTTTGATGTTCATCTTACGTCCACCTTTCAAGACACTGTCCATTGCGTTCAACTGCTCTTCCAAGTCCTTTGCTGTCTCTAAGAGGATTGTAGTATCTTCGCAAAACCTCAAAGTATTTATTTCTTCTCACTGAACTTTAATTTCTTCTCTAAATTTTTCTTTGGTTTCTTTTTCTGTTTGCTCAACGTACGGATTGAATAACATCATGGACACGTTACCATCCTATTGAGGCCGCGCAGCTAGGGCGCGATTGCCAATTTGTTTATAAAAGCTTTCTTGTATGAATGTGTGTGGGCTCCAGTGTAAGTAGTCAGAATCTTATACGATCTGCAACGGACGAGATGTGTCCTGCAGACATGCGTCATGACCAGATGGCGTGACTGCAGCGTGTCAAAATAGCGGAGAGGCGCCTACAGAATGGTTACATTCTCTGGAACTATAAAAATTAATAACTGATCTATAAATAGCCTGAAGAATTTCCTATTAGGTACATAACCTTCTGTTGTGTAAAGGAACAATTGTCAAAATCTGAAGTCAATAACTGTAATAATTTGGAAGTTACAAAATGAAGATAAGTCCGTAAAAAACGTAATTATCCGACACTTAAAATATATATATATATATATATATATATATATATATATATATATATATATATGTGTGTGTATGTGTGTGTGTGTGTGTGTTTTAATAGATCATCAACTGTGACTATTTGAAAAGATATGATAACACCTTCAGTGTTTAGATTCAAATTTGGAAAGTTCTCATTTTAGGAAACATTTCGTAATTTTGCTGTAGTTATAACTTTAAGAATTTCAAGTAGATATTTATGTTTTGTGTTAGGGTGAGTGTGAAAGAGAGTACTTGTGTGAGTGTATGTGGGACAGTCTCCAATATTAATTTTTCAGTCTGTTAATCTCTATAGGAACTTGCAAGTGTCCCAGCTTTGTATCGTGGGAACTGATCCACCAGTGGTTCCCCTACTAGTGGATGATGGATGTCCAAGCATGTTTGAATATGTAAGAGACAGCCAGAACGTTCGCGACTATATAGTTAAATTCCAGACGTAAAGTACAGGTTCAAGTCTATTTCATTTTATTTATTTAACAAGAGAGTTTTGAGTTGCTTATTTTAATGACGTCAATGAGCTGAGAGCAGTGGTTGCTTCTTGCTACATTTTGGCGCGAGCCGCGCCCTGAAAGTCAGTTCTGATTGGCCGTAATTCTGTACAGCCAATAAGAAGTGAGACTGTTTGCCACCTAACGCAGGAGATAGAGGTGCTGGTAGAGGCAGAGAGAGAAGAAGGAGGTGGTGGACTAGCTTCGAAAGGAGCCTGTCATGCTGAAAGTGTCCGAACGCATTATTTGTAAAATGAAGTGATATTGTGACTTCCGAGATTCGGTACAGAGATAAAGGTATCTGGTGTTTACCATTAACTATTTGTGAAATTTTAAGAGCCGGGAGATATTTTGTTCTGGAGAAAATCGCGTGTGATAACTTTGAACTAAAAGCGTGGCGGTACTAAGTAAATTTTTATATTGAGTATTTATGGCAAGCAAAAACTTTATTCAAAGGCAACCACTGAATGCCGAGTACAAAAGTAAATAGCAGTTCTATTGACTGTGTTACTCTCGAAACTGATTTCGGAACTGATAGGAAAAGTTTCGGCTGTTTGAGTGTGACGAGGACTGTGAACAGGAACTTTAACGATGTGAACACATGTGGGCTGATGATCTTGCTTAATAGCGATAATAAACCCTAATGCAAGTTTAAAAGGACCTTTGAACTTAGAAATTTGAATAGCCACCCATTTCCGATTTATTCTTTAGAGTTCACAAGACTATTTTCAGCTTTTTGTACTTATAGCGGCCTACGACGTGTAGTTATGAAATCTCAGTTTCTTCAACACTGCTTTTCTGAGATCCCATAAGTAGCTGCAGTCAAGAGCTACATGTGCAGATCTGCATCAGTATCGAGGTAGGTGGACAGTTAATGTTGCAGAACCGCTGTCTATGTGCGAAAGAGCGCGTTACGTCGCACTATCTCATTCCCTTCTCAGTCATTGCTTCCTTTTTATGCTCTTATGACTGCCGTTAAGTTCCTGTACAAGTCGTAATTAGCCTCTCACTCACTTTATTTCACCCTGATACCTTCAGAATTTCAAAGAGAATATTCCATTAAACAGTGCCAAACGCTTTCTCTAAGTCTGCAAGTGCTATAAAAGTAGGTTTGCCTTTCCTTAATATATCTTCGAAGATAAGTCGTAGGCTCAGTACTGCCTCGCGTGTGCGCACATTCCACCGGAATCCAAACTGACCTTTCCCGAGGTCGGTTTCTACCGGTTTTCCATTCTTCAGTAAAGAATTCGTGTTAGTATTTTTCCACCATGATATTAAGCTGATGGTTCGGTAAGTTTCACACCTGCCAGCAACTGCTTTCTTCAGGATTAGAATTATTACATTCGTCTTGAAGTCAGAGGTGATTTCGCCTTTCTCACACCTCGTGCGCACTAGATGGAAGAGTTTCGTCATGGCAGGCTCTCCCAAGGCTATCAGTAGGTCTGACGGAATCACGGGTAACTTGGATGACGCCATAACGATGACGTTAAACTCACTATTACATAAGAATCTGCCTTGCATGAAGGAGGGCTGTGGCATGTGATAATAAGTAGTAGTTGCTGTATATCTATTCAGATGGCACTCTGTTTTAGTTTTGATCTACTGCAACTCTGATCACAGTCTTATTGCTGTGTGTGATTCAGTCATATGTTTCTGTTAACGTAACGAATATATATTTCGCAATCTTTTTCATTCTTGTTCAAACCTCAATATCATATCAGCCATCAAACGAAGACCTGGACATGTAACAGTTGCCCAAATGACTTCAACAAGGATAATTATATCCACAGGCGATGTGGACTGATTACCTAGTAAAGGGGTAAATTTCATTGCCAGAAAATAAACGTATACAGACTCGAACAATACGTACCTTGGTCCCTTGTGTCTGTAGTCCTGTTCACGCAATCATTCGTCTCCATACCATAAAACTGTAGCTTTTGCAACCATCTGCAATTACAGCCTGAACTTGTGGGCAGGGAGACTGATGCATAGTGATGACTTTTTACTATCATCTCCTTAGGAACAATGTCGCACGGAAATTCCCCTCGCAGCTGTAGTTCTCCAAAACAAAATTCTCTCTCCTACCTTCGCCAGTCCCCTGTTCGTCTTAGACGTCACAACGGCCACCAACATGAAGAGCTTTCGCTCATCCGAGCTATCTGATCAATCACGCGGCACGCATATGCCGTAGTGTAGCCAACGTTACGTAACAAAACTGACATAGGAGCTGGCAACGACTGCGAAAGCATCTTCTCCCAATGATGAAAATTATTCCTGCCTTGCCTGTTAATATAACAGTCTCTGTAAATCATTCGTTAAAAAATCGTTAAGTGTCGTATATGCTTTTCAATCTCTCTGATCTTAGTATGTCCGTGAATCACTATAGTCTCTACAGCATAAAGTGCTTCTGGTAGGACAGTAGTCCAAATTGTAACTTCTTATAGACACGCTCAAAAACTGGAAATCTTTAACATCAAATCACGTCCAAATTTTACGGTCATTTAAACCACGGACTGTATATATTTTAACAATGGGCAAAGGTTGGAAAAACAGAAATGGTACAAATAAGTTAAATACAATTTTCCATTACTTTTGACAAGAACGTTACAAACTTGCCCCACTTGGCAGATTCAACCATGAAGCTAAGATGCAACGGCCTGAATTTTAGAATTAAAAAAAGAAGATAACGAATATGAAATGTCATGGCTAGGCGCTGCCTCTATGTCTCCAGTGAGAACGAACTTCCGGCGCCGTAGTTAACCTTAGAATCCAATGACTGAAGAAACAAATTTCACATCTGGCGGTGTGGCCTATTACTTAAAACATAAACTAATGAAATGAAAACGTTCCAGTATATCCCTTAAGCACGAGGCTTAAGCCACGCAACGCAGATTATATGTTTTTCCTCTTACAAGGTTGACTAGTAACACCAAACAGAAGATATAGAACCCAAGAGGGTGATGACCTGACAAGATATGGAATGACTAAAAACAATCTGTTCGCAGCTAGGCACCGCGCCTGCGAAATACAGTCAAAATGTAGCCCAACCAACCACAAGGTTTCTAAAGACAGTTTCCTTACGGAAAAGAAGGGAGGGGCTGCCACATTAAATAAGCCTCTAAACCCAAATTACGAGCAGTTTACAACAGGAGTAGCTTCCCATGGTAATTACAACAACTTTGCGAAGTTTAAAAACATATTACACTGTTACAACAACGGGTGCCAAACTGGAATAGAATAACTGGCAGCTAAGGCCCCTAGAATGAGGAAAACGGCAGTTATATGAAACAGTTCAAATGGTTCAAATGGCTCTGAGCACTATGGGACTTAACTTCTAAGGTCATCAGTCCCCTAGAACTTGGAACTACTTAAACCTAACGAACCTAAGGAAATCACACACATTCATGCCCGAGGCAGGATTCGAACCTGCGACCATAGCGGTCGTTCGGTTCCAGACTGTAGCGCCTAGAACCGCTCGGTCACCACGGCCGGCATGAAACAGTTAACAGATTACAGTTACATAACTAGGCGATCGGCGACGATCTCTGTGAGGATGGTGGAGGCTGGCGTGGCGTGTAGAAGCACAGTTGGGAAGGCACTACGGTCCAAGAATCCCATAAGGTGGCGTACCACTTTCCGTGACGCTGGAACAGACTAAAACGTCTAAGTCCGGGGCACCGCTACACGCTCAACATTGCCGAAATTACAGTGGTCAGCACTGTGTGTATCACAAAAGGTGGTAGAATAATAAAATAATTGCATAAATACTGCCGAGCACGGACTAAGAAACCTAAACAGCCAGAAATTTGCTACTCAGCTCGGGTCCTCTCCGATTTACAAAGGCACCGGGAACGAGACAGGCGGGGCTGTGAGACCCTTACCCGACCGGAACAATCACGCTCATTTGCAAAAGTTCGATCTACCCTTTCAGACAAGAAGTGGGTTTCTCGGAGCCGAAATTCACACTAGACAAGAAACAAAAGAGACTGATCCCGCGGCCACGAATCAGCTACCCAGCGCACCTAGATAACTACACAAATTAATCAGCTCCGGCAGATTAGAGCGAGCTGTACACTAAGAAAGCCGTTGTACACACGCAACTTCCCAGTGCCAGAAGTCAGTATGCCTCGCCGCAACTTCGAGCCACGTGAACCCCTTGCCACCGAGAGAGGGAGACATCGAATGATTTCGATTATTGAAATATTGACCAGGTTTCACAACTACATTTCTTCTGTTCATGTCTTGTTGTAACGATGTTATGTTCATTAACAAACAAATTTTTAAAAATGCAATTTGTGCGTCCCTCGGTTGCATAATTTTTGATAGTCGGGATTGCGTTCGCGCTGTCCTGACGGGAAAAAAAAACAAGTACAATCGGCCGCAGCTCACTACTCCCTGCAGCGACGCAGCCGCCACATGTTTTACCAAGTGACGTAGGATTTTCGCATGCCATTTTCCGTTCAGATTGCAGCGTAGAGTCGGTCAATGCGGCGGAATGTCACGCCAAGTGGCCGGGGTTCGATTCTCGGCTGAGGCAGGTGATTTTCTCAGCTCAGGGACTGGGTGTCGTTTTGTCATCATCTGCATTTCATCCGCATCTCCGAGGAGCAAGTCACCCAATGTGGCGTCGAATGCAATAAGTACTTACCCTCGGTTGCCGAAATTCCCCGAATGGGGGACTCCGGGCCCACAGTGCCGTACGCTCATTCCCATGCAGCGTAGAGCAGCGTAGAGGTAGTTTTAAGTTAGAATGGGGTAGGACGAGACAGGCATTGCTCAAAGACGTTATGATAGACGGTAATATCGTCGTTGCTGAGCATTAGGTGTTATGTAAACAACATCGCTGGTAGGTGTTGGCAGCTGCTTTCTGTTTCCAACGGTACCTCGGGAACTGTGGATGCACCGGCCTTCGGTGTTTTATCTTTTACGGTTTGAGTTGACAATGGATGTGTCCAGCTTGTTTTTTAAGTTGTGAAGAGGTGAAATGCCATAAAAAATTTTAAGGTAAGTTATAACTCAGGAAGTATGTTATCCTTAAATGTCTGTTAGTATAAGAAGGATCGTTTTATCTGGTTTCCTTGCTGTCAGCACTTGAAACTGGGATAATGTTGTCCCGAAACATGTTGTAGTAATAATCACACGCTTGACAACTGAGCTGAACATCCTCAGCATTGGAGAAACGCCTTTCTTTTCATGATGTCCATCCCAAATCCTTTACCATTTCCGTGACACACTCTCTCCTATTTCTCGGTAATACCAAACGTGCTACCCTTCTATGAAGTTTCTCGATGTACTCCGTTAATCATATCTGTTAGGATCCCACACCGTGCAGCACTACTCCAAAAGAGGACGGACAAGCGTAGTGTAGGCAATCGCTTTAGTAGATCTGTTGCATCTTCTAAGTGTTCTCCCAATAAAACTCAGTCTTTGGCTCGCCTTTCCCATAACATTTTCTATGCGTTCTTTCCAGTTTAAGTTGTTCGTAATTGTAATTTCTAGGTATTTAGTTGAATTTGCGGCCTTTAGATTTGATTGATTTATCGTGTAACCGAAGTTTAACGGATTTCTTTTAGCTCTCATGTGGATGATCGCGCATTTTCCTTCTCTAGATTGTCGCGCAGATGACAAAATGGTAGATATCGAAATAGAGAACAGAGGGATAGAGAAACAATTAAAACTGCTCAAAAGAGAAAAGGCTGCTGGACCTGATGGGATATCAGTTCGATTTTACACAGAGTACGCGAAGGAACTTGCCCCCCTACTTGCAGTGGTGTACCGTAGGTCTCTAGAAGAGCGTAGCGTTCCAAAGGATTGGAAAAGGGCACAGGTCATCCCCGTTTTCAAGAAGGGACGTCGAACGGATGTGAAGAACTATAGACCTATATCTCTAACGTCGATCAGTTGTAGAATTTTGGAACACGTATTATGTACGAGTATAATGACTTTTCTGGAAGCTAGAAATCTACTCTGTAGGAATCAGCATGGGTTTCGAAAAAGACGGTCGTGTGAAACCCAGCTCGCGCTATTCGTCCACGAGACTCAGAGCGCCATAGACACGGGTTCACAGGTAGATGCCGTGTTTCTTGACTTCCGCAAGGTGATCGATACAGTTCCCCACAGTCGTTTAATGAACAAAGTAAGAGCATATGGACTATCAGACCAATTGTGTGAGTGGATTGAAGAGTTCCTAGATAACAGAACGCAGCATGTCATTCTCAATGGAGAGAAGTCTTCAGAAGTAAGAGTGATT
This sequence comes from Schistocerca piceifrons, assembly GCF_021461385.2. Classification (NCBI taxonomy): domain Eukaryota; kingdom Metazoa; phylum Arthropoda; class Insecta; order Orthoptera; family Acrididae; genus Schistocerca; species Schistocerca piceifrons. The sequence continues at coordinate 109,785,247 of NC_060143.1, forward strand.
TCAGGTGTGCTGCAGGGGAGTGTCGTAGGACCGTTGCTATTCACAATATATATAAATGACCTTGTGGATGACATAGGAGGTTCACTGGGGCTTTCTGCAGATGATGCTGTGGTATATCGAGAGGTTGTAACAATGGAAAATTGTACTGAAATGCAGGAGGATCTGCAGCGAATTGACGCATGGTGCAGGGAATGGCAATTGAATCTCAATGTAGACAAGTGTAATGTGCTGCGAATGCATAAAAAGATAGATCCCTTATAATTTAGCTACAAAATAGCAGGTCAGCAACTGGAAGCAGTTAAATCCATAAATTATCTGGGAGTACGCATTAGGAGTGATTCAAAATGGAATGATCATATAAAGTTGATCGTTGGTAAAGCAGATGCCAGACTGAGATTCATTGGAAGAATCCTAAGGAAATGCAATCCGAAAACAAAGGAAGTAAGTTATAGTACGTTTGTTCGCCCACTGCTTGAATACTGCTCAGCAGTGAGGGATCCGTACCAGATAGGGTTGATAGAAGAATAGAGAAGATCCAACGGAGAGCAGCGCGCTTCGTTACAGGATCATTTAGTAATCGCGAAAGCGTTACGGAGATGATAGATAAACTCCAGTGGAAGACTCTGGAGGAGAGACGCTCAGTAGCTCGGTACGGGCTTTTGTTGAAGTTTCGAGAACATACCTTCACCGAGGAATCAAGCAGTATATTGCTCCCTCCTACGTATATCTCGCGAAAAGACGATGAGGATAAAATCAGAGAGATTAGAGCCCACACAGAAGCATACTGACAATCCTTCTTTCCACGAACAATACGAGACTGGGATAGAAGGGAGAACCGATAGAGGTACTCAAGGTACCCTCCGCCACACACCGTCAGGTGTCTCGCGAAGTATGGATTTAGATGTAGATGTAGGTGTAGATTTAGGGCCAGTTGCCAATTTTCGAACCTTTCAAGTATATTATCTGAATCGTTCTGCAATTGATCTTCTAATGACTTCACTAGACAATAAAAGACAGCATCATCTGCAAACAACCTAATACGGCTGCTCAGATTGTCTTCTAAACAGGGAACAACAGATTACCTATAACACTACCTCGAGGAATGACAGAAATCACTTTTGTTTCACTCGATGACTTTTCGTCAGTTATTAGAACTGCGACCTCTCTGACCGGAAATCACGAGTCAAGTCGCATAATGCAGACGATTTTCCATAAGCACGCAATTTCACTACTAACCGCTTGCGTGCTACAGTATTAAAAACCTTCTGGAAATCTAGAAATACGGAATCAAATTGAAATCCCTTGTCAACAGCGCTCAACAATTCGTGTGACTAAGGAGCTAGTTTTGTTCACGAGAACGGTGCTTCCTACATCTCTGTTGACTATGTGTCGATAGACCGTTCTCTTCGAGGCAATTCGTAATGCTCGAACACAATATACATTCCAAACTCCTGCTGCATATCGACGTTAACGATATGGCCATTTAATTTAGTGTATCCCTCTTATTGCCTTTCTTTATTACTGGTGGGACCTGTGCAGCTTTCCACTCTTTGGGTACGGATTTTCCGTTGGTCGAACTGATGTAATTTCTACATCTACATCTACATGGTTACTCTGCAGTTCACACTTAAGTGCCTGGCAGAGGGTTCATCGAACCATTTTCATACTACTTCTCTACCATTCCACTTACAAATGGCGCGTGGGAAAAAGGAACACCTAAATCTTTCCGTTCGAGCTCTGATTTCTCTTATTTTATTATGATGATCGTTTCTCCCTACGTAGGTGGGCGTCAACAAAATGGTTGTCCTGTTGTTTTGTGAAAGCTATATTCATTGCCACAATATAACTAGCATGGTTCGAAAGATAATAGAAAAAACCTGTACCGCGTCAGTCGTCTCCAAAGTCAACAGAAACCTACATGGGTGCCAAGCTATGATGGTCTAATGTCAAAATTATGGTAGAGAAAAAGATGAGAACCTGAATAATAAATGCTTCTATCACACTACACAAAGGTGACCGAGCGAAGTGGCACCGCGGTTGGCACACTGGACTCGCATTCGGGGGGACAACGGTTCAAACCCGCGTCCGGCCATCCTGATTTAGGTTTTCCGTGATTTCCCTAAATCGCTCCAGACAAATGCTGTGAAGATTCCTTTGAAAGGGCACAGCCGACTTCGCTCCCCATCTCCTTCCCTAACCCGATGAAACTGATTACCTCGCTGTTTGGTCCCCTTCCCCCAAATCAACCAACCAATAAAAGGCTAATATGTCCTGGGCACAGTGAGGGACTTAAAAGAGGGCCACTAGCTTTTCAGATGGTTCAAATGATTTTGAGCACTATGGGACTTAACATCTGAGGTCATCAGTCCCTTAGACTAAGAACTACTTAAACCTAATTAAACTAAGGACATTACACACATCCATGCTCGAGGCTGGATTCGAACCTGCGACCGTAGCAGCAGCGCAGTTCCGGACTGAAGCGCCTAGAACCGCTCGGTCACTAGCTTTTCAACTTACGTGGCAGCTTCAGAGATATTTAAATCAGAACATTGTGATATATTCGCACTTTTTTACGAGTGAACCCTTTTTCCTCAGAGCAGTGAGCTCTCTTACCTGCAATGTGTTGGCACACCTGTATCTTGCAATTTATAGACTGAAGTACCTGATCTTGTGCTCAAAATCCAGAAGATCCGCCAGTCATAGTAAACAATACATACACTGGTGTCCAAAATTAAAGCAACAGCCCGCTATTTCCCCGTCCTGTAACTAATTCACGATGTAATTATACAAACTGTCAACAGATATCCGTACGATCATGTTCTGCACGGAAGAAGGCATTCTGGTCAACAGAAAAGCACGCCAACGATGACTTCGAGCACCTATCAAATGGGGCAGAACAGTGGCAAATGATTTGGGCCGATGACTTAATGTGAATCGTTGTATTGTCTCTCGGATGTGGCGAAACAGTATCCGGAAGATCAGGGCAGGGCCGAACACGTGTGAAATCAGAAAGAGAGCACATTTATTTGGCTGTAAGGACAAAACGGTACAGCTTTAGTACTGCGCAGCAACTGGCATCTGACCCTGCAGTATCCACTGGACCTGTTGTATTGATGAAAACGGCATACAGAAGACTTTGTCAGAATGGCCTTTAGTGTCGGAGACCTGGTGTATGTGTACCTCCGACGTATCTTCACAGAAGCGTACGTCTAGAGCGGAGTCGTCGACATGCCACCTGAACGGTCGAACAGTGGGCCAATGTTTTTTTCACAGTTCAGTCCTGATTTTGTCTGGAGAGCGATTCTCGGCTGATTAACATCCGGAGGTAACATCGAAAACGATTTCGGTACCCAAACAATGTGGAAAGAGTGCGAGGTGCCTGGGCTAGCAGTATATTTAACACTAAATTCTTCTAGAATCTTCATATGGAAATGATGATGATGCTTTAAGCCCCCCCCCCCTTTTCTAACTCCGACTTTTGCCGTTGCACATGGATTAAGAAGAAACGAGAACTGACTGTAACCGACCTTGCAAGTGGAGTAGAAAAGAGTTTGGCACCTGCAATAATTTAATTTGATAGAAATTAATTTGATCAAGGAAAGTTTCATTAACGTAGTGAGAAATGACAGGGTTGCTCTACCAATCAACAGAATGAAAGTTCTGTCCAAAATAACAATTTGATTTATCATGACTAAACTCAAAATAATAAACAAAACACATGAAACATTTAGAATACATCAAATTGGATACTCAAATAAATGCCGTGAAGATGAATTTGTCCATAAACTAGATTGTGACATTTATGACCAAGTGGTATGTGAAGCCAATTCCTTGCAACTCAAATGTTAAGAGAAACACCCAGCCAACCCAATATTAATTGCTGCTACTGTAGTGAGAACTCAGACAATGAACACCCAAGACAGAACCACGTTAGAAAAGACGGGAACATGGGCACTCTGCTGAGCTCTGATTATCACATAGCAAAATTCCCTAATCTGCCGGTGCTGTGGACATACATTACCAAGCTGTCTTATTAACTGCAAGGACACGATCTGGCGTACCGGAGGCGATGGCTGGTTGCTTCGACGTCCCGTCGTGGTGATGATAATGTCGCGAGTATAGCCTGAAACAAATTATCCTGGTCTGGTTGTTCCAGACTAAAGACTTCCTAGCAACACAAATGCGAAGAAGGCTCGCTACACAATCACTGACGGTACAGTCATTGATTTTAACAAGCGAAGTCACTCAGTAACTCCGATACAATCAACTTTAGCCAAAACTGCTCAAGACGGACAACATAGGCCGCTTGTATGCAGAAGGCTCAATTGCCAACTGTACACGGAAAGCTACATTCCAGTCGAAACTTTGGCAACTTCGTCAAACAGTTACAATTAAATGAAAGTATATTAGACAGCCAACGGAAGGCAAGCTGTCCAGAGCAGCGAGAGTTCAGTCTTGTAATGTACTCCGACCGAAAGGCGAGAGCCGGCTCTATCAAGAGCACCCGTACAAGCTGAACACAGAACATTCCCGCCCCAACGACAGTGGCTGCGGTTAAAACGTGCAAATCAGCAACTCGAAAACCGGCGGAAAATTCCACTCTATTTCCAAAGCACTACTATTCCACCAATGGAGATACTTGGCGCCAATTTCTGTGCCAATTTTGCTACGTCACAGAGCTATCCCTTGAGTAAGCCAATATCACAGTTATGATTTTGCAGAAAACGCGGTAATTTGCCCGCCAAGGCTGCCTGCGAACACAAGTCATTCCCACACCTCGCTGGTAGGCCGTCAGAAAGTGTTTCCACTAAGTTTCTGCGAAGTAACGGAATCTATAGCCCCAGCCGCTCCTTCAGACCCCTGTGGGCGTGTCGTCCCCGCTCTTATGACAATGTCGACGTCTGGAAAGCATCCACTCGACTCCCTCACACCTGTCGGCATAACCCTTTCAAGATCAGAAGTACCCGCCTGTCACCGGACCACCCAGGTAACGAGAGACGCTGCGTGGGAAGTCCGCGTGTGAAGCAATAGCAACTTTTCACTATATGCAATTAGAGAGGAAAATATTCATATCCTCTGAGTTCTCAATACTAGCCTTGTAATGACAATACTCGGCCATACTTCCCCAAATCGAATTATTCAGAGTAAGATATAAATATGAGAGGGGGCAAGTCATTGTGTGCATCTAAAGGCATGCCACTTCTCAAGAGGTCGATATCGAGGACTATCCCTAAAAGTGTGGGCAGCAGGGATTATGTTGACTACTCGAACACCTCTTTACGAAATTGTACAGTTGAATCGGGAAAGTTTAACTGCCGTCAGGCATCGTGAAGTCGTCTTGGGACCTCGTGTGCAGTTGTTGCAGTTGCTGTGGACTCAGACGTCGTACTGATGGACGATAATGCTCGACCTCAAAGGGCATGGGTGGCTCGTTTTCTTGGAAAAAGAAGATATTGTACGCATGGCGGCGCCTACTCGCTCTCTCGATTTGAATCCCATGGAGCATGTCTGTGGTGCACTAGGGAGATGGGTTGCATCACGTCAGCAACCACCAGCCACTCTCCAAGACTTAAGAGCATCGCTGCAGGAAGAATGGGCGTTATTGCCTCAACATGAGATTGATGAGATTGATGACGTCATTCACAGCATACCCCGTCGTTGTCTGGTCTCTGTTGATGCCAGAGATAGTCACACCCCGTACTGACCACACTAACCAGTTGTCTGAATATGTGTACAAATCCGTTAAGTTGGAAAAAACGAGTAACATTTTTTAATGATTATAAAGAATCCGCCTCGATTGCAAATAGAAACTTGATGTTGACCTACGTTTCGGCGCGGATAGCCTCGCCTTCTTCGGAACACACTAAAACTACAAACTGCCGAAAGAGGCATGGTCCAACATTAATACAGAACGCCCAAAAGGGCGAAAGACTCGCATAAAATATAAAATACACGGTACGTGTGTACCATGTAAATAGCTGTACTTGACTCAAACCTCAGAAGCGTGCTTCCTCACTCCAGTCAACGTTCGGTGGGCCTCGGGCTCCGAGTTTACCTGAGACAGTGCGACGCCATCCATCAGTAGTCCATGCTTCCCGGTCAAGCCACTTGTGTTACGGCGTTAACGGCAGCCTACACGTGGGATGGTCATCTCCTAGTGCGTCTACCGCCCGTCTCATACCATTGGTTCGGGTTGACGAAAAATGTTACAGGTAGTCCGTTACTAGCTCTCGGATGGCAGGCGCACATGTGAAGGAGTTGCAGTGTTTTGGGTGCACTATACGGATCCCCTCCCATGTTGTGTCAGCGTGGTCGATTGGAACCTTGACGACGACTATGCCTGCCCTTATATTACTATGCAGTCCATCATCGGGCCACTGACACATCTGAATCTTGGTATTGTACGATTCGACTAGACGGCCGATTGGAGTCTCACAATGAAGCCTCTTTCAAACTCCGTCAGAGGCTGATAAAGCTTTCTCGCACTACTATGAAGCATCTTCACAGTGACCAGTGGACGCCTCACGCTGTTCACGCACCTTATATATACCCTACTAGTCCTCGTAGCAACACTGAATACGGATAACACCGGTTAACTGTGGTGGCCGTTTTACCTGTTGTAGAGAACTGGTACTCTAATTGCTTACCTACGCGCCGATGCTGTATACGATTACAAAGCTAGACTATCGTGTCTTCTGGCTGCTTCACATTTTTTGTTGGGCAGTATACACGAATTTTTATCACACTACGTCACTGTCATCCATCACATCTCTCATATCATACTGTACTTATTGTGTGCATTAGGTTGTGCATTGCCCCTCCGAAAATGATTCGGACAACTAAAAGAGAAATAACAAAACGCGGATCACTGTTCCGCTCTGCTAGAACAGTCTGCTTGATCTTAGTGCTTTCTAGAGGTATTTTATGCCTACTCTATAAGCGCAAGAGAAAAACTCGCCATACAGAAGACAAAAAAGTAGCTTGATTCGCAACTGAAATAAACTGGACGTAGTACGTTTACACACTAGCATCGTATTTCCGATTTTGGCTGTATAAAGTTACACAAAAGATGACGTCCTTTTGGTAGACTTCACCGGCGTCGGTGTATCTAAGCACGCCATTTTCTTAGTGCGTAAATTACAGTACAAAAAATGGAATTTTAGTTTTTGAACGATGGAATTCAGCCTGGCGCAAATAGTAAACTTGCTGTTGACAACTAGCGCCACAGGTGACCGAGCAACGAAACAGGACACGCATTCAAGCAGTGTCGAGAGCTCCAGGCTCGAAAAATGTTCGGTGTTGCACACGCACAGTAATACGAATTTTCTGACGCAATATGGATAAAGCTCTCTGACTCCTGCACTTTACACAAGTGAGTAAACTGAGAACGTACAATGGCGTGCGTCTGGCACTCATTTACTGAAATCGGAAAACGATCTCCCGACATCCTATATTCGTTACTTTTGAGACGCCATATTGGATTCGTCGTATTTTGTTCTCTTCGTGCTATAACTTGCGTGTTATGACAGTATGCCATTTCAAGATAGTGAATCAAGGGAGATTTATCATATACACTTCACTCTTGGTATGATTTGTTATAATTAAATGTCAGTTAATGAGAGATCGGTGGTAAATGCCTTCAGGAGACCGTAAGATAAATGACAGTAATACTCAGAGCTTCATGTGATCGTTGTGGCTAGAGACGTGCACTTAGTGGGTCGAAAGAAGTACGTTGGCGTCACGGAGTATGCAGTTTCTGTTTCTTTCTTTTTCATTTTATCTCTGCATATGTAACACATTCTGTTACATTCTTATTCGTGTAAGAGAAGTTGTTGTGGTCTTCAGGCCAAACCGACGATCCGTTGATGCAGCTCGCCATGCTATTCTATTCTGTGCAAGCCTCTTCATCTCCTAATAACTACTACACTCTACATCCTTCTGAATCTGCTTGTTGTTTTCACCACTTGATCTCACTCTACAGTTTTTTCGCCTACACTACTATGAGCACATTGATCCCTTGGTGTCTCAGAATGTTTCCTTCTTTTACTCAAGTTGTGCCACAACTTTCTTGTCTCCACAATTCTATTCAGTATCTCCTCATTAGTCACATCATCTACCGATCTTATCTTCAGCATTCTTCTATAGAAACACATTTCAAAAACCATTCTCTTGTTATCTAAACTGTGTATCATCCTGTTTCACTTCCATACATGGCTACACTCCAGACCAATGCCTTTAGAAATGACTTCCTAACACTTGAATCTATTTCGATGTTAAGTAATTTCTCATCTTCAGAAATGCTTTTCTTGCCATTGCCAGTCTATATTTTATATCCTCTCTACTTCTACCATCATCAGCTATTTCGCTGCCCAAATAGTAAAACCTATTGTTACGTCTGCCACAGACGGCCCCTGCAAGGCAGACTACACTCAAGACACCCCTGTGTACCATATAACATACACAAGCACTTGCAAGTGCAACCAAGAGGAAAACAATTCTTCAAAACAAACAGAACTTGCTAGAGACTAATGCGAACCTTTTTCTGCAGAGGTTGCCTCACAGATACAGGGAAGGTTGGAGTACTCCGCCAGCCTCCGCCGGCGTTATAAGGGCAGCGCAGCAGCAGTACCACCAGTCCCTCGCCGAGCTAGGACCAGCTCTGACAGACCTCACCGACGCTCTTGAGGAATGGTCGTCTACAAGTTATTTGTTTTTGCGTGTATATAGTGATTGTTCCAGAAATGTAGTTCGGTTTTAATAAACGACATTATACTGAGTGTTCTACAATACTGAGTATTCTCCACCTATCTACTACTTTAAACGTACCTCAGCATCATCTGCTATTAATTCGACTAAACCCTATTATCGTTGTCTTGTTTTTCTTGAAGCGTGCTTTCAATATTCGTTATTATTTACAAATAAGATTTTGTGACTTCAGTCCTATTACAAAACAAAAGATGAAATTTCTGCGAGTGAAACAATCAGCAATGACGTGTAAATTCCTTCTTGTCTCAATTACCTGTTTCTTTTTTCCGAATATGTAGATTTCTCCAAGGGTATGGTTAGGGAATTCCCGCCCGGCTAGCCGTGCTGTCTAACGCACTACTTCCCGAGCGGGAAGGCGTGCCGGTCCGCAGCACGAAAGTGCCCAACGAATTAGTGTTGAGGTCCGGTGTGCAGGCCAGCCTGTGGATGGTTTTCAAGGCGGTTTTCTATCTGCCTCGGTGAGTGCGGGCTGGTTTCCCTTATTTTGCCTCAGTTACACCATTTCGGCGATTGTTGCACACACACACTGTCTCCACCTATGTGTACTCCATAATTACTCTACCATGCATACATTGGGATTACACTCGTCTAGAATGAGACGTACCCGGAGGCGGGAGGGAGTGTACACTGGGGCCGAACCGCACTATAATCCTAGGTTCGGTGTGGGGCGACGGTGGGGTCAGTGGACTGCTGTAGCCTGTTGTGGGGTTGTGTACCACTGAGGGCTACGGTGGGAACGAAGCCGCTCCGTCGTTTCTAGGTCACCAGTTCAATACATATATAAATACATAAATGGTTAGGCAGCGACCTAAGAGCAGAGCTTAAATTGCCGCGAATGAAACGAGCAGCAGTGAGGTAATATTGTCAGAAATATATTTCTGTTAATTTCCGAATATGTCTCTATTTGCGAGGGAGTGATTAGGTAGGAACCTAAATTGCTTTAAGTGAAACGAACAGCAGTGACGTTTATATTATTACTTGTAACAAATATTTAGCTGCAATCGAAATCTTAGTAAGCTTTCGTAATTTTGGCGGTCAATGTAACAAAGATATCACCACACAGCGAGCGAGGGACGTCACGTGACCCGAAAGCCAGTTGAACGCAGTTGTGCTGTCCTCATTTACAATGAGGTGAGAAAAGTCACAGGACACCTCCTAATATCGTGTAGAACCTCCTTCAGCGTGGCGTAGACTCAACACGTGGTTGGAAAGCCCCTGCAGAAACATTGGGTCATGCTGCCTCTACAGCCGCCCAAAATTGCGTTAGGTGCGCGAACCGATTTCCCGATTGTGTCCTATTAATGTTCGATGGGATTCATGTCGAGAGAGCTGGGTAGTCGAATGATTCGCTCGATTTGTCCACAATGTTCTTCAAACCAGTCGTGGACAACTGTGGCCTAGTGGCATGGCGCATTGTCACCCATAAAATTCGGTAGTTGTTTGGGAACAAAGTCCATGGACGGCTGCAAAGTCTCCAAGAAGCCGGTCATAATCATTTATAGTCAATGATAGGTCGAGTTGGACCAGAGTATTCAGTCCATTCCATGCAAACACAGCCCATACCACTATGAAGCCACCACCAGCTTGCACAGTGCCATGTTGAGAAATTGGGTCCATGACTTCTTGCGACCTGCGCCACACTCGAGTCCACCATGAGCCCTTACCAACTGAAATCTGGACTCATCTGACCAGGCCACAGTTTGCCAGTCGTCTAGGGACCAACCGATATGGTCACGAGCCCAGGAGAGGCGCTGCAGGTGACGTCATCGTGCTGTTAGCAAAGGCACTCGCTACGGTCGTCTGCTGCCATAGCTCATTAATGCCAAATTTCACCATTCTGTCCTAACGGATACGTTCGTCGTACGTCCCACATTAATTTCTGCAGCTGTTTCGGGCAGTGCTGCTTATCTGTTAGCACTGAAAACTCTACGCAAACGCCGCTGCTCTTGGTCGGTAAGTGAAGGCGCTCAGGTACTGCATTGTCGGTGGTGAGAGATAATGTGGTTTTTCAGCATACTCTGTAATACTTCTGGCTTATTCAGCCATCGTATTACGCTCTTGGAAGCTATTCCCTGGGCAGTGGAGATGCAAGAAGCATAGAGATGACGCAGTGTGGGATGAGGTACCGGTGACAGATGTTAGATTCGGTACCATTCCTTTCGAGAAAGACCGCCTGCATGATCCTGCTGCACTGTGATTGGCTGCTGTGTTCGGCGGTAGGGCGCCAAAACGTTAAACTTTAGTTGCTATTATTAATTACACGTGTCATCCACATTACTTCATTTTTTTAAATAAACATCTCTCAACAGCCAGCTATCAATCAGTCATTTCAAAATTATTAAAATCAAAGTATTACTAAAACAAAAGACTGACGATATTACTGTCGATGCACTTAGGTGGCGTTCGGGTCACGCCTTGCTGGCTTTGCACGCGAAGTGTCTCGGGCAGTCGGGCTCTCCAGTTCTGACCGTTCCAGTAGACAGACATGTCGTCTGTTACAGCTCTATTTGTTTCATGCAATTTTACTTACTACAGTTCCGACCGTCGCTAGGTACAGACATGTTGTCTGTAATAGTAGTATTTGATTCATGTAATTTTATTCTCCAGTTCTGACGGTTCCAGTAGACAGACTTGTTGTCTGTGGCAGGATGTATTTCATGTTATTTTAGCCAGATATAATGACTGTGGAAAGATATGTTCAATACGTTGTGATCAAGAATAGTTTCTCGTGTCTATATCAATAAAAACGCGAGTGGCATCCCAAATGAGTTATAGTTTATTCGTAGCAGCAGTTCCTTGCAAAGTTAATTTCAGCATCAAGAAAAAGAATCCACGACCTGCGTGCTGTTTCCTGCGCTGGGGACATCATCATCATGGAGACAGCAGGTTAGTGAAGTGTACAAGAACTTACGTATTCCACACAGGGCAGTGGAAACAACTAGGCACCTCACGTGTGCTGCATGCACAGTACAAATGTGCTCAGTGACACGTCATCTGCAGTAATGCAGAGGAGGTAAAGACGGATGAAAGTATTAACAGTATCTCACTTTTATTCCTTTTTCATGCCGTAACTCTTGACCCTGTGGATGTCGGAATGTTGAATTCACTGAAGCGTTTTGAAATTTGATGTCCCATACCTCTAACTCGAACCTACCATTCTGCGTTCAATGTCTGTTAATGCCCGTCGTGCGGTTATAACCACGTCGGGAACTTTTTCACGTGAATCAGCTGAGTACGAATGAGAGCTTCGCCAGTGCAATGCCCATTTACAACTTGTGTACGCGATACTACCGTCATCTGTATATTGCTATATCGCTGTCCTACGATTTTTGTCACCTGAGTGTGTTATTACTTGTCACAAACATGTGGCTGCGATCGAATCCTTAATAGCGCTTTCGTAAATTCGGCAGTCACGGTAACAAAGATCGCACGCAGCACACTACGAGCAAGGGACGTCATCCGAACACCAGCCGAACGCAGGTGGGCCGTTGCTCGTTGCAGGTGCATCTTACAAACCTATTTTTAGCTTCTATTGGAGACGAAAACGCGGCACATAAGCGAGAGTGCTTCGCAAATAACAAAGGCTTCAGCTGTCGGTGCACGTCGGAGGGATCGAGAGCTTCAAAGCGGCTGCGGGCAGGACGGCCTGCGGCTGCGAGGGTCCTCCTGCAGTGAGTGGGGTGCTCCGGTGACGGGCCGCCAACATCAAACACGCCGCGCGCCCACTCTGCTCTGCCACGGCCGCGCCGCCGCCGACAGGTGGACAGAGCCGCTGTGGAGGGCGGCCGCAGCTGCGGGGGAGCGGGCAAAGCCGCCGCAGAGGAGAGCGGGGGCGGGGGGGGGGGGGGAGGGGAGCGGGCACCTGAGTGCTGGGGACGCGGGGTGGGGGCCGCCTACGCCTCTAGTGCACGCGCCGCCAATTAAGAGGCGCTGCAAACAATACGACGTAGGGCGAGCTGCTCCAGTAACCTGCCAGCGTTCTCTGTAAGGGGAGCCGGAACGATGAAAATGACAAAATTAACCTTTTTTTTTTTGGTTTTTCATTGTAAAATTATTTGGAGTTTTCTGAATAAAACAAATAAAGTTTCACCCTTCTAAGTGAATTCTAAGTGTGTTTTCTATCGCTGCAAAGTTGACGCGCCACGTAAACGGTTGTAGCGACTTGGTGTGTCCCCTCTGACGGCGCCGCTCGCTGACTGCAAGCAGGGTCTCTTTGCGGAATTAGACAGTGTTTTGTTTTCCAACTTTGTATGGCTAATGTGATCAGATGGGTTTTTCTCACCTGCTAATGGAGTAGCGTTTACCCATATGAACAGTCACTTGTCACAGAGATAAACGCTATTCTGTGTGTGTTGAGTTGTGGAGTTTGATTTGTATTGTTTAGCTGTTCAATTTTGCTCATACCTGTAGCATTGAGCATATGAGGAGAGCAGTATGGGCGTTATTTTTTCATACTGCATCAACAAATGAGCGCCCACAACATGCACTGTGCACCACAGGTGATGACTCATGGTTTAAGTACCAATCAGGAAAGGAATATGCCCATAAAAACAGTTTACCAAATGCTGTAATTGATGTAATTAAACCCATATTCAGATATTTATCACAGCCAAGTTTATTTGGATTAGGATTTCCAAAAGAGTGTTTGTACAGATAAAAACTTTGCATTTTGGAGTGTATGATGCAGTTGCAACATACAATGAAGGAAACATTATCAAATGTAATGTGCTGAAACGCTTAGGTTTCCAACCAGGACACAACACCATTTCCACAAAGCGCCTAATTGATGAAAAAAGACTAAGAGGTGCAGGAAGAAGAGACAAAAGCCTACAACATGCAGCAAAAGTTAAGAAAACACCAGTGGAAAGGAAACTAACTTTGGAAAAAGAAGAGGATGCTGATAATCCATCATATGGGGCAGGAATGTATTAAAAAACTTTGGAAGCCATTTCCCATAACTTTAAAATTTTCATCTTTGAGCAACATTTTCTCAAAAACTGCTAACAGCATTTCAATGAAATTTATACAAAACATTGTTAACATCTTTTCCTTTATTTTTATAACACATTGTGAAAAATATTGTATAAGTAAAGAGTTATAGAAGAAAAAGTGCAAAATTTTGCAGAAAAAATAAGCATCTGTTTAAAAAAATTGTTAAACAAAAGCCAATAAATATTTCTTAACATGGCATTATAACTTTGTAGAGAAATATTCACTGAACATGTAGCCTCAATTTCAGAGCAATATGTTTAATGGCTTTGGAAAAAATGTTCCTTCTATTTGCTAAATTTAACATGGAGGAGATGGATCGTTCCGGCTCCCCTTAAAAACGTCGCGCGCGTCGACCAGTACTGTATGCAACGCTGTCAAAAGTATCCGGACTTTCCTACGTGAGACCTAGAACAAGGACCAAGATTACTTTAAGGAAAACACGAATAAGGGTGGCCCAGTTTGATGCGTCATTTATCATTCTGAAACAAATATTTTTATTTACTAACAATTCAACCATGAGTGAAGTGACACTTACCAAGATTCTTGAGAAATACATACAAATAGTTAAGATTTTTAAATTAAATTTGCAGTGTATAAGGACATTTGCACCATACAACAAATTACAAACAGTACTCCAAAAATGTTATTTGTGCAACAAAATGGTGGCCCAACTACGAGCGGTTAGTTAATATAATAAACCTGCGTTGACACTCTGTCCCCGCAACTAGATGACAACTGTGGGCTAATCAGACAACAGGACTTGAATATAAGTTCAACAAACATTAAACAAATAACAGTAAAATGCGTATATCACCACTGGTTATTCTGCTCTCATATAGATTAGATACGACAGAGGTGCCAAAGGCTACCCACACGTAAAACCGAAGCAACAGTAGTACCTCACTTATTGGCCACAAACCTGTCCCACATAAGTCACATTAAGAACTAAAATAAAATACAGGGCATTAAAACAAATTAAAATGATAATGATAACTAAACCCTTAATTTTTTCAAGAAATCAAGCAGCTCAGTGCTCAAAGACTTTCATCACACGCCCACAATGGCCTTGTTGTTGTTGTGGTCTTCAGTCCAGAGACTAGTTTGATGCAGCTCTCCTTGCTACTTTATCCTGTGCAAGCTTCTTCATCTCCCAGTACCTACAGGAACCAACATTCTTCTGAATCTACTTAAGTGTGTTCGGTCTTCGTCTCCCTCTACGGTTTTTACCCTCCACGCTGCGCTCCAACACTAAACTAGTGATCCCTTGATGCCGCAGGACATGTCCTACCAATCGATCCCTTCTTCTAGTCAAGTTGTGTCATAAATTCCCAATCTCCCCAATTCTATTCAGTACCTCCTCACTGGTTACGTGATCTACCCACCTAATCTTCACCATTCATCTTCAGCACCACATTCCTATCCAAACCGTTTATCGTCCATGTTTTACTTCCATACCTGACTACACTCCATACAGATACTTTCAGAAAAGACTTCCTGACACTTAAATCTATACTCTTCTCCATAAACGCTTTCCTTGCCATAGCCAGTCTACATTTTACATCCCCTGTACTTCCACCATCATCAGTTATTTTGCTCCCCAAATAGAAAAACTCACTTACTACTTTAAGTGTCTCATTTCCTAACCTAATTCCCTCAGCATCACCTGATTTAACTCGACTACATTCCATTATCCTCGTTTTGATCTTGTTGATGTCCGTCATATAGCCTCCTTTCAAGACACTGTCCATTCCGTTCAGCTGCTCTTCCAGGTCCTTTGCTGTCTCTGCAGAATTACAATGTCGTCGGCAAACCTCAAAGTTTTTGTTTCTTCTCCATGGATTTTAATTCCTACTCCGAATTTTTCTTTTGTTTCCTTTAATGCTTGCTCAGCATACAGATTGAATAACATCGGGGATAGGCTACAACCTCGTCTCACTCCCTTCCCAACCACTGCTTCCCCTTCATGCCCCTCGACTGTTATAACTGCCATCTGGTTGCTGTACAAATTGTAAATATCCTTTCGCTACAGAATTTGAAAGAGAGGATTCCAGTCAACGTTCTCAGAAGCTTTCTCTAAGTTTACAAATGCTAGAAATGTAGGTTTCCCTATCCTTCATCTATCTTCTAAGATAAGACGTAGGGTCAGTATTGCCTAACGTGTTCCAACATTTCTACGGAATCCAAAATGATCTTCCTTGAGGTCGCCTTCTACGAGTTTTTCCATTCGTCTGTAAAGAATTCGTGTTAGTATTTTGCACCCTTCACCTATTAAACTGATAGTTCGGTAATTTTCACACCTGTCAACACCTGCTTTCTTTGGGATTGGAATTATTATATTCTTCTTGTAGTCTGAGGGTATTTCGCCTGTCTCAGACATCTTGCTTACCAGACGGTAGAGTTTCGCCATGGCTGGCTCTCCCAAGGATATCAGTAGTTCTAATGGATTGTTGACTACACCTGGGGCCTTGTTTCGACTTAGATCTGTCAGTGCTCTGTCAGACTCTTCACGCAGTATCATATTTCCCATTTCATCTTCATCTACCCCCTCTTTCACCTCCATAATATTGTCCTCAATTACATCGTTCTTGGATGGACCCTATTTATACTCCTTCCACCTTTCTGCCTCCCCTTCTTTGCTTGGAACTGGTTTTCTATCCGAGCTCTTGATACTGATACAAGAGGTTCACTTTTCTCCATAGGTCTCTCTAAATCTCCTGTAGCCTTTATGTGTCTTACCTCTAATCGTTGGGGACTGGAATTCGATAGTAGGAAAAGGAAGAGAAGCAAAAGTAGTAGGTGAGTATGAACTGGGGATAAGGAATCAAAGAGGAAGCCGCCTCGTAGAATTATGCATCTGCCTTTATGCTCTAACCAACCCCACTTACCCATTTGCACTTTCTGTCGACCTCATTTCTGAGACGTTTGTATTCCTTCTTGCCTGCTTCATTTGCTGCATTTTTATATTTTCTCCTTTCATCAACTAAATTCAATAGCTCTTCTGTTACCCAAGGATTTCTACTATCCCTCGTCTTTTTTACCTACTTCATCCTCTGCTGCCTCTACTATTTCATCTCACAAATTGTCAAAGCTACCCATTCTTCTTCTACTGTATTTCTTTCCTCCGTTCTTGTCAATCGTTCTCTAATGCTCTCTATGAAACTCTCTACAACCTCTGGTTCTTTCAGTTTGCCGGCCGGTGTAGACGAGCGGTTCTAGGCGCTTCACTCAGGAACCGCGCGACCGATAAGGTCGCAAGTTCGAATCCTGCCTCGGACGTGGATGTGTGTGATCTCCTTAGGTTAGTTAGGTTTAAGTAGTTCTAAGTTCTAGGGGACTGATGACCTCAGATGTTAAGTCTCATAGTGCTCAGAGCCATTTGAACCATTTCCTTCAGTTTATCCACGTCCCATCTCCATAAATTCCTGCCTTTTCGCAGTTTCCTCTGTCTTAATCTACAGATCATAACCAATAGATTGTGGTCAGAGTCCACATCTGAACCTGGACATGTCTTGCAATTTAAAACCTGGTACCTAAATCTCTGTGTTACCATTGTATAATCTATCTGAAACCTTCCATTGTCTCCAGGCCTCTTCCAAGTATACAACCTTCTTTCATTATTCTTAAACCAAGTGTTAGCTATAATTAAATCATGCTGTGTGCAAAACTCTATCAGGCGGCTTCCTCTTTCATTCCTTATCAAAAAATGGCTCTGAGCACTATGGGACTTAACATCTGAGGTCATAAGTTCCCTAGAACTTAGAAAAATCTAACTAACCTAAGGACATCACACACATCCATACCCGAGGCAGGATTCGAACCTGGGACCGTAGCGGTCGTTCGGCTCCAGACTGAAGCGCCTAGAACAGCTTCGCCATTACGGCCGGCCATTCCCCATCCCCAGTTCATATTCACCTACTACTGTTCGTTCTATTCCTTTTCCTACTATCGAATTCCAGTCCCCAATGACGATTAAATTTTGGCTCCCTTCACTGTCTGAATAATTTCTTTTATTTCATCACACATTTCTTCAATCTTTTCGTCATCTGCGGGTCTAGTTGGCATATATACTTGTACTATTGAGGAAGGCGTGGACCTCGTGTCTATCTTCACTACAATAATGCTTTCACTATGCTGTTCGTAGTAGCTTACCCGCGCTCCTATTTTTTATTTATTATTAAACCTATTCCTACATTACCTCTATTTAATTTTGTATTTATAACCCTGTGTACACCTGACCAGAAGTCTTGTTTTCCTGCCACCGAACTTTACTAATTCCCACTATGTCTAACTTTAATTTATCCATTTCCCTTTTTAAATTTTCTAACTTACCTGTCCGATTAAGGGTTCTGACATCTTCAATTTTTGTACTCCTGTCTTCCTCAGTTGGTTTTAATATTACGGCATATTGATAATTTGTAGTTTTTGGACTGTCTGGCTACAAGTGAGTGAAACACAGTTTTCGTGCCACACGCGTTTCGCCTTTATTCTTTTATTCTCTGGAAGGCGTCTTTAAGTGGCGGGTTGCGTGAACTATAACTATATATTACATTTCTGTTCCATTTTTGGTGTAATTCCTCTTCTTATAATTCCAACTGGGTTATTTTTTCACATTTCACAGCACTAAGAACTGAACACTTGTTTTGATGCAATGTTTGAAACTGTACACCTATAACCCGAAGGGCTCCTAAACTTGGAATAAGAGATAGTGCAAATACAAACATGCACACACATGACCCACACGTGTGTAGCTTTAGACCGAGCGGACCCAACTTTAGTTACAGGCCAAATCCAATAACTCACTCCAGGAAAGGCCATGAGGTCTAGAATAAACAGAAATTATAATCAGTAATTCGAAATATTCAGTAATGATAAACCATTATTTCAAGTACACGACATCATTGCAAAACAGAGCTTGCTGCATACAGAAACATCCAGATTGAGACACACAGCCCAAAAGGGGTCACGAAGAGCATAAGGAATTGGATTCCTGGCCAGCTCACACGGGGCAGAATTGGCAGCCTTTAAGTACAGTACTTACTAAACAGTTGTCACAGATAATTTCAAACAAATGCCAAAGAGGCCAATAGCTTCAGTAGTCCAGGTAAGTGCTCGTTACTGCTACAAGTTGTCCAGTACATCTTGGCGTATTTAGTACACCACAACTGACTGGTGCACATCGTAAACAGGTGGCACGCGACGAGAGCCGCTCCACTAAACTCGCCAGTAGCAACGGTAAACGCCGCAGTAAAACGCGGGCCCCGTAGCCCAACTGTCAACGATTTTAACTTCTGCAATCACCGGGACGCCAAGTACTCAGGCACAACCGTCCAACTCCGAGCCCGACACACCTCTCACCATTACATATCTCCAGAGGGAACAAATAACCCCGCGAAGATGATGCGATGAGGGCCAGAGTAGATGGAAAGCGCGCCCAAGTGGCGCCAGTGGGACGATGAGAACACTCTTTCGGAAGCCACCACAGATCACTACGTAATACGGAATGAACTGCTAGATGTCACGAGATGTGGACCTGCTAGTATCAAAGGCGGCAGGGAGTCTTAGTTCTAGGCGCTACAGTCTGGAACCGCGCGACCGCTACGATCGGAGGCTCGAATCCTGCCTCAGGCATGGATGTGTGTGATGTCCTCAGGTTAGTTAGGTTTAAGTAGTTCTACGTTCTAGGGGACTGATGGCCTCTGAAGTTAAGTCCCATAGTGCTCACAGCCATTTGAACCATATTTTGGCAGGGAGTCTAGAGGGGCAAGAACAGGAGGAAGGGTCGGTCAAGAGAGATCAGTAACTTCGAACCTGGATCAGAGTCCGATTGAAATTTGTTGATAGTTGACATTTCATGTGTTGTAGCTGGTTTCCTCCAATCACAGCGCTCAAGTCACCACCAAACTGTTCCACCTTTGCCAGACTGCCACAACAATTAGTACACTTCCACTAGAAGCTCAAAAGTTCAACACTCGTCAAATGCAGCCAGTTTCGTTTTCTATTTTTCTAAATATAATCAAAAGACTCTGATTGTCAATTTTATTCAGTTAATTAGTTTAAATGTAATTTTTTTACTTCTAATACTTTGTGACATTATTTTCATCATCATATTCACTGATTCTATTTCCTCTTTTTTTTCTTCCCATCACTCATTATTCGTTTGGAATCTGCCTGTGTCGCCTGTAAGTAGTGGGACTACAAGGACACGAGCGCAATTTGCTAGTGTTGGTTGCCTACAACAGGGACAGGCATACACTCAGGGGGAAACCTATTCTTGTCCTTGGACTGACGGGTACTTAACCTATTGTTCTCCTTTGATTGACGGGTCGTTAGCCTATTGCTCTGTTAAGTGGTTTTCCATGTCGCTGCACTTAACCTATTTTCCCCCACCCAACATCCTCCCACTCCCCTCCCCCCAGGAACCTCCCTGCTCCTCTCTACTACAGGTAAACCTTCATGTCTGAGTTAACCTGGGGGGGGAGGGGGGGGACAAGGACAGTGCCCCACATTACATTGTTGCCAGATGTATCCAATATGACAGAGATGATGTCATCCAAGATGGCGGTGTGTAGACTTGGTAACAATGCATGATGCCATCCCAGATAGCGGCCATGAAAACATTCAAGATGGCCAATTTTGGAGGTACATTTGAATTTTGGCAAGAAGATAGGTCTATTGGGCTACCTCCAATAACCTAACACCCCCTCGCCTCCACAAGAAAAATGGCGGGAAGTTCAAATTCCAACAGGATACTGTATCACACCTCTATTAAACTAAGAAAAATCGTGTGAAGATAGGTCACTTTATCTACCTAAGTCACCCAACCACCACCTCCTCCTAAGGATTTGTGGGAAAAGGACTCAACCAGTCTTTATTTGAACAGTTTCATGCAGCACAGCCATCCAGTGTGTTCACCACGAGGTCTGAACTCCAACTGACCTAGTACACAGCACCACAACCAGAGGGGCTCTCATCTGTGATGTAATCCAAGATGGTGGGCGGAAATGGCTGGAAACAGTGTGTTCAACATGGGGTCCAGACTCAAATTAACCTAGTACACAGAACCACCACCAGGGCGCGCTGTCATCCAAGATGGCAGGTGGTGATGCAGGTACTGTTATGCAAGATGGCAGTAAACAGTGTGTTCACCAAGAGATGTAGATCTAGTACAAAGTACTGCCACCAGAAGGCGATGTTGTCTATTCTGTGAGATAACCAAAGATGGGGGGGGGGGGAGAGGGAGGGGTGAAAATTGTGGGAAAACGACTCTGCCTGTGCTGCACATAAGATTTTATTTTGCAGGCAGCATCTCCACCACAAGATCTAAGCTCCAACTGACCTGGTGCACTGCACTGCCACCAGAGGCTGCTCTCATCCCTCCTGTGATGTAATCAAAGATAGTGGTCTGGAGGGGGAAAATGGCGCAAAAATTACTCAACGTGCACTGGGCTCCTGGGCAGAGTATGGAAGGAGTGTACTTTATTTATTTTGGGACAATTTATTTACAGATGGAGTGTATGTATCACACTGACACAAAACACTCGTCCTGATGAGCTTGGGGTCCCACTATGCAGCCTGCAGACCTGTAAACTACTTCTAAAAAACGCTCTGCAGACACGCAAACAACTCCTAATTTACCGAAATAATTTCAGTACAGACCTGCAAACTGCTCCTAAATAATGCAGTACACAGATTTGCAGCCACGAAATCAACTCATAAACTGTTCAAATAAAGCACAGTGCAGCTTACAGACCTGCTCGCAAAATAATACAACAGACACACAATCAACATGCAGAAGCACCGTCCACTACCCCCTGTCCAGTAGAGCGCACTGGAGGTTAATGGCAGCCTCTGCAAAATGACACAGCTGTTTGCAGTCAAAACACACACACACACACACACACACACACACACACACACACAGATGCCCGTTAAGGTAATGCACACATGAGGTGGTGACATCCCTTTCATACTTGGTACCTGTAAAATTACTCTTCAAATACGTGATCACTTAGGCGCCGTTGATGATGTGACTGGATGCGTGAGCTGTCACATCCGTGAGTCGCCTCTGAACACAAGCTGAAGTTGCCTCTATTTTCGAGTATACAGTCACTGTTGCTGACATCACAGAACTCAAAGGCGCCCTCACACAGCCCCCATATGCGAGACACCTCCAGGCAGCACTTGTCTTTACCATTGATGACAGAACAGCACAGGTTGCTTTCCCCCTAGCTATCCTACTGGAATCTACGAGCTTCATCCAGCTGTGCGTACCTGCCTCAGGGTGACTGGCACCTTGCTGCGAAATATCCACGTGGCGATTCACCATCTAAAGTATTCTCAATGTTATTCTTACGTCACATGGCTTTGTTAAAAATAAGAGCCAAGTCGACCTCATGGAAAATGAATAGTCTCCCACAAATAGTTAATGCTCGCTTTTGTAGGAGTTTTCGTGGTGACCCAGCCCATATGCACGGAATTTCTTGCCTTAACATAGCCTGCCGGTCGGAGTGGCCGAGCAGTTAAAGGCGCTACAGTCTGGAACCGCACGACCGCTACGGTCGCAGGTTCGAATCCTGCCTCGGGCATGGATGTGTGTGATGTCCTTAGGTTAGTTAGGTTTAAGTAGTTCTAAGTTCTAGGGGACTTATGACCACAGCAGTTGAGTCCCATAGTGCTCAGAGACATTTGAACCACCCTAACATAGCCTGTTTACGTAAATAACCCAGAATAACATCGAATGCACTCCTTCCAACGTAAACCATAGTAACTTTACAATGCAATACATACACATTTTACACAACATAAGCCATAGTAACTTTACCATACAATATATACACAGTTTACAATAACAGTGCAGTTACCTTTTATATCTGTACAGCACCTGAAAAAATTATGGTATGCTTACACTCTCTTTGGCTATATGTCACGATGCTCCTCAGTTCGAGGAAAGCACCATCAGCCTTTTCTTCCTTTCTACAGATGTGACATCAGTGGCAATAATCTATTTTAATCTGTTTACCCTGATAACCATATTGCACTGCCAACTAAACCTCACAAAGTGCCACACATATCGTCAAATATGGAAAGACTCTTACTAAATTACACTGCTCTCCCACTGATGACAGGGTCTTTAATATTAGTGCGTGAAACCGATATCCAACCCAGAAATATAACACCGTATACTGTGTCGATGTAGTAAATATACAATTCATATCCTCTGCCATACAAAATCATCCCTTTTACATCAGAGCACCCTCAGCAGACCGAAGTCGCTCTCAGAAACGTTTTATAAATTCAGGATCGTGCGTTACCATTTCTGATCTGAAACTGCTTCCTTGCTTGCCCGCTTTTCTACACACATCTCCAGACTCGGGGATTATAAGAACACATGTACTTTTGCATGGGTTGCCAAAATATTATACCATTTTAGCGGTACTTCTCGATATCAAGCACTAAGCAGCATCCTACCAATTTGTACATGGGAACAAGCATGTGGCAACAAGAGAAATCCGAGAAAACGTCGACATAGAAACGTATGGTATCAGGGAGGCAGTCAATTTTTTTCCTTCAAGGCAGCATTGTACTGTATGTCTATTGAGGTACCAGTGATACACGCGAGTTGACTACTGTACTTCATGCTTTTCAGGAGGGCAGAGAACCATTCACCTCTAAACTTACTTGTTCTGCATTAAAGGATAACACAGAGTGGACAGGATGATAGATTGAGATGGAGCTGTAATGAGGAACGAGTTAATGGTTGACTGATGCATTCTAGAGAAGGAGAAGTTGCTGTAGGTCAATTTTTTCCAGTGTTCTGTCTGGATGCATTAGTCACGTGACATAGCCTGTGTTCTACTCATATACAGCCACGTGTTCTTCATGTGGTTTACAGCACTGTCTACTTGCAATCATTAACAGTAAACCTGTCGGTCATCAGAGGACTTCCATCTCATGTGTGATGAAACTTGACACATTCCTCTGAGCGAACTTTGCTGTATGCGATGCACTGCACCCCCCCTTTCACATCATGGGTGTAAAATCGAGAGTTCAGCTTCATAACTAAGTTAGCGATAGGTGCTTGTGAGGGGCTGCAATCTCCATGTACACATTTGCCCGACAGACGTGCTGTTTACAGAGTTAGTGACAGAATTACTTGTAATTTTCACATGTTGGACGCTGCTGCTATACGTTTATCTGTTTCCTTGTAGGAGGTATCCCCCACCACAAACGATCATTTTATATAGGCCTGATGCAGGCCTGAACCTAGATAGGATGTCAACAGTGGACACTATACATCTCCAGAATGCTATATTGTGCTCGTATCACGCAGAGACAATGTTTTATGGAAGTAGTTTTTTGTTTTACAGTTCAATAACTTAGTTTATTGTTGAGAAACTGGGAAGAAGGATGTATGTCATGCACTTGAAATACATTTCTCATAATGGAATATTAACAAAGCTACATTCCATATGACTGATAGGTCAGAAACGCAGGCCATCTAACATTGTATTGTTCTAGAGTCTAGGATCGGTACCTGGAAGGTATTGGTAAGAGAGGACATAAACACACACACTCCTAAAGCTACCATGTTCTGCACTTAAAATGTGCTTATAGGCCGTTTTAAGTGCAGAATGTTGTAGCCTTAGGAGTGCATGTGTTTCTGTTCTCTCTTACCAATACCTTTCATGTACCGATCCTACACTCTAGTAGAATACTTTAGAGTTGATAGTTTGGTTGATTTACATAAAATGGGTCGAACTCCATCTGTCTGTAGCTCCATCACTCATGAAGATCATTCATTTCTTATTCTTCTTAACTGTCTACCAATACATCACGGCACTTTGAAATCTTTTACCATGCATCGATGAGGAGTGCTAAGCTCTTCGACATGGACGGATTTCAAGATGGCTGAGCACTCGGAAAGCTCCATTCATTCATGAGACGTCGAGTGTAGCTGTCATCTTCTGGTCGGTTGCAGATTAATTTGGTAATGGTGCTGAATGGTGGGCTAATTTTACTGTAGACAGCGATAATGCTCTGTGACTCCCATATGCAGAGAGATAGATTGTAAATTAAGCACTATGCTCGAGGTGTTAGAAATATGTGGATCACTGTCTGGTATACTTTAATGATTTATGTGTTCAAGAAATAACACTGAATGGACATAATGCACAGTCATCTATCCACATTCGCAATTATACTTGAAAAGTGGAGAAGGGATGATAAGCTATGATACTGAAATTGAGGGAAACATGCGGTCACATCATTGGACAGTGTTGAAGTTACTGGAAAATTGCTAAAATTGTTCGTGCTATCAACTGTGATGCTTATTATTAGAATACATCAATGATGTCTTTCCATCCCATCCATGCACTGGCATGCTGTTGGTTACCACATAAGGACTGACTGATACCACTTGTTTGAGTTGGGGAAAGAGTTTTACTGGATTCATAGCACCTTCAGAGGTAGATATCACCAAAACACTGACCACATACATAAGTGCAATATGAGGAATCAATCGAAATGGAAGGTAGAGTTATCAGCTATTCCGTGAGTGTGAGAGATGAGCCTAAATGTAGAGCTCGTCAATCATCATCCATTGAACTATAGTTTGGAGACTCTACACAATGTGAGCAAACTCTTCTGGTTTCCTTATGTTGTAACTGTCTTTTATTTAATATCAGTCGATGTGTGGTGTGTTATGCTATCCGCCATAAGGACATGGTTTACACCATGTGATGTCTAGTTTTCTGTGAGAGGCCATGGATCAGAGCGTCTTAATGTCAGTTTAGAACCTGACACAGGACTCGAAGTCATGGCAGAAAAACAAAATGTATGGCAGTGTACAAAGTGTGTTAGAAAACAATGTTTCAAACAACAACACAGGGTCACAGAGAGCATCTCTTACGAGATACAGTGTAGTCTGTGGGATATGGTCATCATCCTACAGCACGGGTGATGAAATGTTAAACTGTCCTCTGCAATGGATCAAAAGTTGTATATTTAATAGGATCGTCCCACATAGGCATCAGTAGCAGTTTGACAGGACTGGGTGACCCGTTAGGAATGCTATTCTGGGAAGCATTGTGACAACTCTCTCTTTGCAGCAGTTCCACATTGCAGCTATGCGTCATCGCGTGAGCAATGGCACCTAGGTAATTTCTATATCGGGTGAAATTAGTAGAGCTTTTGTAGTTGGTATTTTTTTCTCTGTTGGGGAGTAGAGAATAACAGTGATAGCATGTTGGGTTGATAGATTTGAATGGACACGGATCTGTAGTACAGACGAAGCATAATGCGCGCGTAGTTTGGGGACACACCAAATGCGCGCATTTCCACCAAATGGTTAAAACATGCTCCTGTCAGACTGACTAAGGTCGCTCTGTTTCTAGATGGGTTGCAGAAGGTGGTGGATATGGCTTTCTCTGACTTCTGCTCAGATTTGACTTAAAATGGAATGATCACATGTGCAAAGCTGTAGAAATGGGATCAGTTGCAAGTTGTGTAGGGACTGACTAAAACCAGGTTGTAATTTTACTGTAGCAGATAGGTTTAAGGAAGGTGAGTCGTTGGAAGATATGAGAGTGCCAGAAATATGATGGAGTAGCCGTTGTAATCATTAAAGGAAGTGTCAATAGTATCCAATGCAGGTATGTGCTTGAATGGAAAGACCTGTTTCTAAATCATGCACATCATTTCTAGTGGATAGTGTAACACTATGGATCTGAGAAGCTAGTGTACAATTCTTATTACCTCAATCAGCACATCATCTACTACAACTGCTTGTGTTCCTTCTTAATCAGTCATTGCTTATAGCTCAGTGTATATATCGTGGAACCTCTGATATGGTATCAAGACAGAATGCATTACAAATACTGTAGAATTATCTAGCTGGGGGAGGGGGGGTGTGAGGGAGTCGCAAATACTGCTTACATACCACGTTCCTTAGCCGAATCACTTTCAAAATTAAGTAATTTTACCACGAGGATGCATCGTGGGGTATGTGTTGGTCTGATAATACATATTCCTGCAATGACCATCACAGTATTTGTCCAGAAAAAACCACCTCATTCAGAGGTAATGTCATACCTCGATTTGTAAAGTGGGTATAGCTTTTAAGAAGGGTATTTGTGTGCAGCTGTAGAAACAAGACCGCTTGTGACAGTAACATACAGTAGTTGCTGAGATTGGTTTTTTTCTTAAATCTGGCCAATTACGTTTCTCTTTCTAACACACAGTGGTAGCACTCCCAAGAGAAACCTAACAGACATGCCCATCCATCGTTGATTTTCGGTCAGTGTTATTTTGCATCTCATGGAATCATTTATTAGTCAAATATTATCCTTAGTAGTAGTGGGAGGGTGGGGTGCATAATATGTTTGCATTTGGGCATCAGGCTTATAATGTATGTGTTTGTGTTCTGACATGTGTAAAGAAGATGACTATGTCCAGTCATAAGGAAGTTACAGATATTTCCATTTTCAGAGCCACAGCCTTCAGCAGAGTGTATTTCCAATACTTCAATCACTGTCGACTGCTGTTCATTTGAGACCATGATTGTAACATTTAGTTGTTAGTACAGGGATAAAATATATATGTGACGAATTTCTTAGGATGATTGATTCTACCTGTGCATGCTCGGCCTGCAGTGATAGTGACCTATGTGGGAATGATTCATGTTTCCCATTAATGGAAGCAGCCATCAGAATGCAGAGGCCTGTTGGAGTGTAAGAATATATCTAACTTTGCCCTCCTCTAGATGACCGAATAGTGAACTAATACTTAGTATGTGTCAGGTGGCTTTCGTGATCAAGTGGATAATTGGGATGATTGTATATGGAGGTGCATTTGCACTCGACCGTTATTCCCTCCCGTGTAAATTGTTTGGTTGACTGCTTCTGTACATTTCGCGCATTTATTTAGTTGAGAGAAGATCGAATGTGGGGTGTGCATCTAGAATGTGGAAGACACGTTTGCCAGTTCGCTAGACATGAGATTCCGACAACTGAGGAGCATCGTGACATATAGCCGGTGAGAGTGTAGGCAACCATAATTTTTTTGGGTGCTGTACAGATATAAAAGATAACTGCACTGTTTGTGTAAACTGTGTATATATTGTATTGTAAAGTTACTATGCCTTATGTTGTGTAAAATGTGTTTATATTGCATTGTAAAGTTACTATGGTTTATGCTGTGGCATGGCTAGAGAGGATGACTGTGTGTCCTATCTTGAGGGACATATAAATTCATCACATCAATAACTGTGTGGTATGAGAGATTTTTATGTGGAAAATTATGTGCACTATAAATACTGACATTCGTTCCAGAAGCACAGCCATCAAGAGGAGGCATCAATCGGTGTTGGATTGTAGTAGCAACTGTTACATTTAATTGTAGTTACACTGGTAAATATGTTTGTGGTTTCAAATATTCTTCTGAGTCTCGTATCTATTTGATGATCTGTAGACAGTCTTGCGGGTTTAACTGTCATTGTAATTCAGCGATCTGTGCAAAATAAATTTACTGCTGAAAGCCCAAGAAAAAAATGTTCAAATTTGTGTGAAATCTTGTGGGACTTAACTGCTAAGGTCATCAGTCCTTAAGCTTACACACTACTTAACCTAAATTATCCCAAGGACAAACACACAGACCCATGCCCAAGCGAGGACTCGAACCTCCGCCAGGACTAGCTGTACAGTCCGTGAATGTAGCGCCTTGGACCACTCGGCTAATCCCGCGAGCTAAAGTCCAAGAAAGAAAAGGTGGATGGTGCTTCGATACCGGCAGCATCAGTAAATCGGTTGGCAATTCGATAAGAGCCAGTCATAGTGCTCGATTCATTCACATCATTTGTGCTGGGATATAGGAGCCTCTACACAGCGGAAGGATCGTTTGTCTGTGTTGAAAGCAGGAAGGGTAGCATGTGGTGGACTGGGGTATCATGTTAAGAGCGCTGGGAAGAGTGCATTCGATGTTATTCTGCGCTATTTTCGTAAGGAGGCTATGTTAGGACAAGAATTTCCGTGCATATCAGCTGGGACATGATGAAGGCTCCTACAAAAGCGAGCATTAACTATTTGTGGGAGACTCTTCATTTTTCACGAGATCGAATTGGCTCTTATTTTTTACAAAGCCATGTGACGTAAGATTAACATTGAGGCTGCTTTAGATGGTGAGTCGCCATGTGGCCATTTCGCGGCAAGGTGTCAGTCACCCTGGGACAGGTAGACATGGCTGGATGCAGCTCGTACGTTCCAGTAGGATAGCTAGAGGGAAAGCAACCTGTACTATTCTGTCATCAACAGTAAAGACAAGGGCTGCCCGCATATGATGGCTGCGTAAGGGCGCCTTTGAGTTCTGTGATCTCAGCAACAGTGACTGTATACTCGAAAATATAGGCAACTTTCACCTGCGTTCGGCGGCAGCTCACAGGTCCGGTCGCCCCATCAACGGCGTCTAAGTGATCGCATATTTGAAGAGTGATTTCTCAGGTATCAAGTATGAAAGGGATGTCACTGCTTCATGCATGCGGGACGTTAACGGGCATCTGTGTGTGTGTTTTGACAGCTGATGGCCGCATCACTTTGCTGGGGCTGCCGTCAACCTCCGATGCTCTCTACTGGACAGGGGATGGCGGACAGTGCTTGTGCGTGTTGACTGCATGTCTGTTTTGTTATTTAGCGACAAGGTCTCTGAGCTGTGCTATGCTTTATTTGGACAATTTACGTGTTGATTTCGCGTCTGCAGATCTGTGTACTGCATTATTTAGGAGCAGTTTGCAGGTCTGTACTGAAACTATTTCGGTAAATTAGGAGTTCTTTGTATGTCTGCAGAGCGTTTTCTAGAAGTAGTTAACAAGTCTGCAGACTGTGTATTGTGACCGCAAGCACATCAGGGCGAGTGTTTTGTGTCAGTGTGATAAATATACTTCATCCTGAAATAAATTGTCCCAAAATAAATACACTCCTTCCTTACTCTATCCAGCGCAAGCTGAGTCATTTTCGCGCCATTTTCCCCCTCCAGACCACCATCTTTGATTACATCGGAGGAGGGATAAGAGCAGCCTCTTGTCGCAGTACGGTGTACCAGGTCAGTTGGTGTCTAGATCTCGTGGTGGAGACACTACCTGCAAAATAAAGACTCATGTCCAACACAGGCAGGGTCATTTTCCCACCATTCCTCCCCTCCCCCACCATCTTATATTACATCACAGGTGAGAGTGCCCTCTAGTGGTGGTGCTGTGTACTAGGTTAATTGGAGTCCAGACCTCATCGTGAACACACTGGATGGCTGTGCTGCATGAAATTGTTTAAATATAGACTGGTGCACGCAAAATAAAGACTTCTGTCCAGCACTGGTCGAGTCCTTTTCCCACGAATCCTTAGGAGGAGGTGGTGGTCAGGTGACTTAGGTTAGTGGAGGTAGCCCAAGTGACCTATCTTCCCCCGATTTTTCTTAGCTTAGTAGAGGTGTGTTACATTATCCTGTTGGGATCTGAACTTCCCATCATTTTTCTTGGGGTGGGGAGGAGAGGTGGGGTTAGGTTATTGGAGGTAGCCCAATAGACCTATCTTCCCGCCAAAATTCAAATTTCCCACCAAAATCCGCCATCTTGAATGATGTCATGGCCGCTATCTTGGATGATGCTGCCAAGTCTACACACCGCCGTCTTGGATGACGTCGTCGCCATCTTGGATACATCTGGCAACAATGGAATATCGGGCAATGTCCTTGTTGCGCCCGTACTCCTGTAATCTGCAGCCAAGTGCCAACCAGGACTGCTCGTTCATTGGTGACACGGCATCCCGTGTAGTCAGTATGTGGATACTGCCAGGTAACCAACGACAGTGAGAATTACAGTTTGATTTTAGCGCTAAAAGTCAAATTGCTGCAGAAGATGGCTATGGAAACAATCACACAATGAAATTCTTCTGTATTGAGTTTGCTTGTACACATTAACCTTAAACACCTTTTACTTCTTCCGCAGATTGTTGATAGACGTTTTCTCGAATACACTGCCATCACAAGATTGTGGATAGTTTAGAACATGAGTGTATATTCAGGGCTACAAAACCCATCGTTTGCAGCAATTCAGTCACAGGTCGCTTAAAATCAGGTGTCGACAGAGCATCTCTGATTTCCATCACAGCTCGTAGCGGCCGCATCCAACATTGCTATGACTCATAGATTAACAGCAATTGTGAAGTCGCCCGCCGTGTTTGAGTCTCGCATGCAGCGAATGTGGCAACATTGCCACGGTAAGTGACAGACGTCAGCCATCAAGTAATTTTAATCGGACTATAGTCAATTGTTACACCTGATTAAAAAGTGCGTCAAGGACATTTGAAACCAAGTATAGATACGAAAGTGGACTCTTGGTGATGTTATTGTGAAGTCGAAACGGGAAGGAACAACCACAGCTAAACCGAGACCAAACAGAATTCTTGCTCTGACGGATAGGGACCATGGAGCTTTGCGGAGGGTGCCTGTTAAAAATCGCTTGAGACCAGCGGAATAAATCCCTGGTCAGTTTAACTGTGTCACCAGCTGTCCAACTAGCGGAATGACTTTGCGTGAGGAGTTAAAAGCACAGAGTATAATGGCCTTAAGTCACACATTTCTGTAGTCACTGCTAATAGACGCTTGAGGTGGCGTGAAGAACGACGCCACTGAATATTTGATGACTGGAAACAAGTGATTTCGAATGGTGATCCACGCTACACTCTGTGGCAATCGGATGGAAGGGTTTGGTTTTGGTGTCTGCCTGGAGAATATTTTCTACCGACATGCGTAGTGCAGACAGTGAAGTAGGGTATTGTGTTTTTCGTGGTTACGGCATTGTCCTCTTAGTACGGCAAAATATGAACACATTTTAAAGCACTGTATGCTGCGAACCGCAGAGGAGCCACTCTGAGGCGTTGATCGTACGAGAATGAATGCACCATGTCATAAAGCAATATCTGTGAGTCAATAGTTTGTGGACAATAACCACGCTGAAATGCAAATAACCTTATAGATCGGGCAACCACAGCTAAAAACCTGTAGTTAATGTAAAGGACAATCAAACAATTTAAACACGGAGATGGTAAAATAGTCTACATTAAAACTGAATGAAAGCCCAAGTCCACAATAGTTGTTTATTCTGTTTTCACTGTATGACGACCGGTTTCATACCCTGGAGGTATACCTTCAGGTCACATCTGCATATAAAATAAAACCACACAAGTAACAGCACTAGTAGTCAACATAACCCACCAAACAACGTAATACTCACGAGACTTTTAGTTCATGTGCGACGAATTCCAAGGTACAAGTGAGCGTAAGAACGTGTCTCTCCTCGGTAAAACCTTGGATGAA
The DNA here is from genome assembly GCF_021461385.2 of Schistocerca piceifrons. NCBI lineage: Eukaryota > Metazoa > Arthropoda > Insecta > Orthoptera > Acrididae > Schistocerca > Schistocerca piceifrons. Next base: position 109,817,362 of record NC_060143.1, read on the forward strand.
ATGGCAGATGGGCATCCGATCCGAACGTCAATATACTGCCACACGTCAAATAGAACAACACGTTACAGTGCTAGCCACATGCAAAATACCCAAGTACTCTGCATCCCCATCGCTAGTTGGAGGCCGCGACATCTAGCGGTAGAGCAGTAGAAACCAAATTAAAAGAACACGCAGACTGTACCATGGAATCGCAGTAACACAATGGATCTCATTGTTAGTTAGCAGTCCAATGCAAGAGACGGGAAATATTAATCATTACAGTTACAAGAAGTAACATAGACTTAAAATTACTTAAAGCTAAAGAATCCGAACGACTAGATCCGTCCACAACCCGACTGAAATCCTAGTCCATGATAGCAAAAAGTATTAAACCAATACAAAACATCTAAAATGGTGCTAGAAGGAATGCTAGACCAAGTTAACGTAAAAACCGCCCACCATCCTTTTTAAAAAGTCCAAATTAGCATGGAGAATATATAGGCCATAAGATGGATCTTAGTAAAACCAGATCAGAACTGACGACGACAACCCTCCTAAGACTAATCTCTCAAAACCAGCCAAGAGCCCCTGTGGGAGGGGTGGTAGGTGGGGCGGGGAAGGGTGCGGGACTGGCCTGTCCAGGGTCCCGACCTGAACTTAATGGAACACTGGTAGGATGAGTCACAACGTTGGCTTCGCTTCAGGTCCCAGAGTACAACATCACTACCTTCTCTACTTTGGGCACTTGTGTAAGAGTGGACTGCCATTCCTCCACAAACATTCTGAAAGGTCACTGAAAGTATCCTGAACAGAACTCAAGCCATCAAAAAGACTAAGGGTGTACATGCCCCATGTTAATGTCAACCAACAGGTGGACCAGATAGCATATGTGTGGTATGTGGTTGGCTGGCCGGAGTGGCCGAGCGGTTCTAGGCGCTACAGTCTGGAACCGCGCGACCGCTACGGTCGCAGGCTCGAAGCCTGACTCTGACATGGATGTGTGTGATGTCCTTAGGTTAGTTAGGTTTAAGTAGTTCTAAGTTCTAGGGGACTGATGACCTCAGCAGTTAAGTCCCATAGTGCTCAGAGCCATTTGAACCATTTGTAGTATGTGGTCGAGTGTGATATCGTGCACTGTTTTTGTTACTTTTCATTCCCTATCACAAAAGGCACAGCGGCTGGTTACTCTTATTATTTTTCATTCCTTATTCCGAAATATGAATGGACTTAGGCAGAGTGGATGGCTTATCCTTTTACTATTTTTCATTCCTCATCCCTGAATGTGAACTGACTTGGGGCAGGGGTGCCTCATTTGGGAGCATTTCCCCAACATTTTATGTCGTCCCTCTCTCCTGTAAGTGCGTCGATAATATTCCATATGGGATGTCAAATGTTCATATGAATAGCTAGTTTTATATGCCGGAAACAATGAAAAACAGTACACAGGCAAAACCAGATTAAATTAGTTCTTTGTGAAAGTTTCTTTCCCAATACAAATATGCTCTCAGTATATATAGTGCTCACAAAATTCCGTGGCGGCTAGATGCGCAGCCGGCTGGGGAAGCGTTGGGAGAGCGGCAATTGGGGGGGGGGGGGGGGGGGGTCGCCAAAGCACTGTAGGGAAGATGCCAAGCGCTAGAGAAGTGCCGTTTTAAACTGAAGCCTACGCTTACATTTTTTGTAAATATTTAGTGGGGCCGCTTCAGGACCACTCTTACATGGTGACTATTCAAAAAGATCTACGGTCACCTCTGCTTTCGTTAGTATCTAAAAAGAATACCACCGAAAATGCAGTGATTTATTTTCGCCTGACTCGTGAACCATTTGTAACTTTCAGAGAAGCTCCATGAGTGGCGAATTTTCAGTGAAACCTACACATTTTTTCTGGTTACCATGTCAAAATTTGCGTCTTGTGCCAAAACATAGTGGAGTTTACTCAGTGTCACCTCACAAACATGTTATACAGACACAACTGCGAGAGAATTCTGAAAGAGTGACTTTTTTAGTTCATTAAGTGAGGAACTGAGGAAAAGTAAATTCAGTAGCTTATGAAACAGCACATCCTTGCTATAAAAAAATTGTAATGTCTTCACGTATGTTGTTCCAAAACTCATAGCATCTCTCGTTTCACCACCTATCGATGACCTTTAAAAATTACATTCTTTCGCCGAAAAATCTGTAGTTATTGGAATAAAACAGTAGATAATAAAGTTTCACATAATAACGATATGGTAAAATACTTTCCTATTTGCGTGCTATCGTTTGCCAAAATTTCATTTCGATGTCTAAAACTGTTCATGAAATATGAGGAATGTTGTGGATATTTCTCTCTGGATTTGTCGCTAGCGCGGTGCAATCGCAAATGACTGCGCAATATAAGATCAATTTTCTCGAGACTGGTGATAGATACCTCTACCCAAGTCTAAACGAAAATTCAATATGTTAGTTAAGTTTTGTACGCAAAAACATATTGTGTGGTATGCATTAAACGCAAACTCATAGCAACCTCTATTTTTCCAATGCACACTTCTCCGAATTTCGCGCAGTGTCTTACTTTCATGTAAATAGCGCAATAACTATGACCATTAACAAAATGATGGGCACATCATCACGAACCTGACATATAAAGCTATAAGTAAAGTAAAAATGAATTTTTTTACCGAATAGTTTCTGGAAAATTGTTTGAGAAAGACTCCAGGGCCTGTACCTCGATTCTGTCATCGTCGAGCAGCCGTAAAGTGGAAGACACTTGACGGCCTCCCCTTCTGAACAAACGAATGAACTCGTCCAGTGCTTTGGATGAAAACTTACCACTGCGAATCAGCCACCGTATCCTGCTCGAGCTATACCACACACGTAGCTTGCCAAGTACAATATAGCCCAGTACAAAACAATGCTACAGAGAGAGACGATACAGCCTCCTACATACCTGTATTGTGGCAACTATCACAATGATAATATCCTGTTGTGACCTGACTGTAACGGTGAAATACTTCTAAGTATTTCAATACAAATTAAATTCACTTTTTTGACATGTACATCTACGTTATTTCAGTGTTACTGAGCAAAGATATTATTACTGACCACCTAAGATTTGAAATTTGTTCTGACTTAACTTCAATTGTAATCACCCTGGCTTTAATAGAGTGACGTTCAAATACTACGCAAAAATAATTGAAACTATTTCATACACTCATCTTGACGGGTGAAACCCGTAAATAGTTCATGTTTCGAAATTTAAACCAATGGCTGCCTGCGCGCTAGTACGACAAACAAAAATTAGATGGTCAAATGAATCTTCATACCAGATTCCCATTTTGTTATTTTCTTAATTATTTCACAAGTAAGGAGATGAAATGAAAGAACACACAATTACGTTTAGTAAATGTATTGCGAAACAGTACATAAGGAAAATATTTCTGTAAGTTTTCACTTCCAGAACAAAAGTAGAAGCATTCTTCTTTAACATCAGAAACATAGTTAATTCACAAGGACTTTCTAGAATATGGGTTCTTTGGACTATCCTGACACGTGGATAACACGTAATTACATTTATTTTTTCATACACAACATTGGATAAATTTCTTTCTTCCTTTTCTGTCTGCAGTTTCAAATTTATTTACAACTGTGAGTTCTTACGCTTTGTTCAAGGGCTACACTTTTGATAGAATTTCTCCAGGTAACGGTATCGTTTTGCTCAAACCAAGGGAAACATCCGAAACAATGGTCAGAAGCACGGCCTGGGAACTATTTTGAATTTAATTCTGGAGCGATACGTCGCAGACAAAGATGTGATGAAATGACACTACATGGTTCCAGATACCTTGTCAAGTTTCAAACATCAATGATTTATACAGAGTGTTGGGAAATCCCCTATACAAACTCCTGGGGCATGTAGAGGGGATAGAGTACAAAATATTATAACAAAAAATGTTATTAGGTAACAATTCGGAAGGAAATGTACCGAAACATCAGTTTATCACTCAAACATACTTGCTTGTATTAACCTATAAACAATGTGTGTTTACATTATTCCAAAACGAAAAATAACTCATCATACTGTACGAACAGAACAGCATTACAACAGCGGCTCGATGTGGCGACTACCTACTGAGACGTCGCAACGTATTACGGGATAACATTTATTGCAGTAAGATACCTAGACGTGGAGCCCCGGTGAACGTACAGGAGACTGTAAACTTGTGTCTTAGCCATGACTCATAAGCACATCTGTCGCTCCTAGCCAGGGTGAGAACGGGTTCCTGTATCATTTAGAACGACTGTATATTCATACCTCCTACGAATCTAAATAAAACATACTAAACATTGACCGATTATGCTCAAACATAGTATATTATTTTTTGTTATTCAGAAGAAGATCTCCTCCAAATTTCAAAGTTGTACATATAATACTTCCGGAGATTCAGAAAATTACCTAAAACCCCCCAAACCGACACTCAGAGTGAAAAATTCAGTTAGGAACAATACCAGTTTGTCTGTTATCATTTGAAATCATTAACAGAGTTGTCAAGGTAGCCAATCAATTTATTTCGATTTTTATTTTCAAAACTTTAATTACTTTTCATTTCGTAGATTAAAATTCAGGTAAAATTAATATCTGTTTATGATGTGTGAATATATGGGAATGAGTGAGAGTGAGTATGTGGGACATATGTTAAAAATTTCAATATTATATTATGTACAACATTACTTAATTGGAATGTGGGAAAGATCTGTTTTACCCACATTGCTGATGACGTATGTCTAGGTATAACTGCTTTTGTAAGAAGGCAGCCAGAATATCAATTTAAAGTGCAATCGTTTTCTAAATTATTTTCAAGATTAATTTTATTTTAGTTATCTTATATTAAACATTGTGTTAGTATTTGCATTTTTGGATGACGTGAATTACTTTCTGAACAGTGATTGGCTTAGGTGAGTTTTGCCGAGAGAATGATCTCAAAGGATCATTCTGATTGGTCTGTCAGCCTGAGCAGATAATCAGAATTAAGTAGTTCCCTTGCACAGCTAGTTAGATATTCTGTGAGTGAGGCAATATCGGGAGAGTCGCTCGCCAGCTTCGGATGCAGAAGGACATGTTAAATGTGATGATTCTCATTATGTCCAAAAGGAAGGTTTTGTGTTGGCGGAGGAGCCAACAACTTGTTACGAGTGGAGGCCGAAATGCACGCGTCTTAGCTCACGCAGGCTGGCGTGAGGAGGGAATCACTATACTGACGCGAGGTCCGGAACATGACAAGGAATGAGAATTCATAAAGTGGACGTAATTAGTTTGATACTTAACTTTAATCCATTAATGATGAACGTCGCTCTTGACGGTACATTCCTGAAGTAATTATAGTAACTGAATATGACGCCTTGCTAGGTCGTAGGAAATGACGTAGCTGAAGGATAAGCTAAACTGTCGTCTCTGCAAATGAGAGCGTATGTAGACAGTGAACTATCGCTAGTAAAGTCGGCTGTACCACTGGGGCGAGTGCTAGGGAGTCTCTCTAGACTAGACCTGCCGTGTGGCGGTGCTCGGTCTGCAATCACTGATAGTGGCGACACGCGGGTCCAACGTATACTAACGGACCGCGGCCGATTTAAAGGCTACCACCTAGCAAGTGTGGTGTCTGGCGGTGAGACCACAGAAGGAATATTGAGTTCCTCGCTTTTTATAAGTCTCGTGACTAACGCTGATGTAGTTACGAACAATAAAATGAAAGTTTGGAGTTTCAGGAGTGTTTTGTTGGAAAGTTAGTCGCGTATGAACTTTGCGCCTTTATGAAAATTCCGTGTGGCGTATTCTGTATTCAGTTATTAGGCGAGCAGTTTCTTTTAGAGAAACCCTCTGAAAAGGACAGAATGTGAACCTCATTTGCAGTAGTGGATCGGAGACTGTGTGGTGGCGTCTCCAATCGGGTCAGACTTCTGTAAAATTCTGGCTGCTTTGCGTGTGAAGTTTGTTGTTTGACTGAGCATTAAGAATGATAGAATAGTTTTTCACTAAATGTGGACTTGGTAGCACATAAACTCTTGTTATTCGGATATAAACTCTACTAGTCTGAAAATTGTAGGACGTTCATTTCAGTCAAATGCATCATATTACCACACTAAATCCTGATAAAAGAGAGATTGCAGGACCTGAAATACTACTAGAGTTTATGCGTACTTTGCAGGATAGATATTAGGCGACGTCTTTCTTCAACGCTGCTTTTTCGTCGTCTAGTAGGTATCTACGCTTGCAGAGAAAAGGGACAGAGAGCGGATGCTGTACAGAGGTAGGAGGACATTCAATGTTGAGCAGTACAACGAACGAAAAACTGTACATAACCCACCCGCCACATTACGAAGCATGTTCTCTTGGATACTCTCTATCCTATCTGGTGTCGTTTAAGTTTCTAATTCGGCTCTTTGGGTGAATCACATTTTTGCTACACTACGTAGCCGTTCGTCTGCACAAACGCCGTCATCGAGATGAAAGGCGACTCCAAACGTGCAGTGTGCTACGGATGCAGGCTGTTAGGAGCAGTATTATGCTATGGGAGACATTTTCCAGCGCTTGCATGGGACCTGTGGCGGTAATTGAAGTCACGCTGACAGCTGCAAACCACCCGCGTCCCTTCATAATTGATGTATTCCCCAACAACGATGCCATCTTTCGGCAGTATAGTTGTCCCTATCTCGGAGCCAGCACCGTACTACATCTGTTTGAGGAGCGTTATAGTGAACTCACATTGATGTCTCGGCGACCAAATTCGCCTGATGTAAATCTTATAGAACCCATCTGGGTCGCTATCGGGAGCCATCACTGCGTATGCAAATCAGCGGCCCGTTATTTACGCTAATTACATGGCCTGTGCGTAGACATCTAATGTCACATACCTACACTAACCTACCGACAAACTGTCGGATCCCCGATAAGCAGAATCATTTCGTTGCAAAGACGGACAAACGAGCTATTAAGCAGGTGGTCACAACGTTTCAGCTCGCCAGTGTACACATCAAAGATGTGACGTCTAGTGTATGTGAAAGTGAATATCTTCATGTGTACACTCGACATGAGCTGTTGCATGGAGGTGGGTTGGGGTATGGTTGTTTGGAGGAAGAGATCAAACATAGAGGTCATCGGTCTCATCGGATTTGGGAAGGACGGGGAAGGAAGTCGGCCGTGCCCTTTCAGAGGAACCATCCTAGCATTTGCCTGGAACGATTTAGGGAAATCACGGAAAACCTAAATCAGGATGGCCGGACACGGGATTGAACCGTCGTTCTCCTGAATGTGAGTCCAGTGTGCTAACCACTGCACCACCTCACTCGGTCCACTCGATGTGAGGGCAGACGTATGCCTGCGTGTTTTGTTCAGATACGTCCTAAAGTTTAAAAGACACTGCCAGAAGAAGTACGATATGCGGAGAAGCAATTTTCTGTAATTCATTTACATTAAGATTTGAACTTAAGAGCCTGTCCAGGCCTGTGTTCCTAAGGCAACGAGCGAAAAATACAAGTGGCAGAAACTCACAGTGATGAAGACGGCGTGGTCTGGCGGCGGAAGCGTGATAATAGTGGCAGAGTAAACACGAGACGTAGCGCTGCCGCTGTACCAGTCGATGTTAAGCCACGCCAAACAAGAAGAGACGGGAGTTGGCCGTGGACTGCCGGGGCCACTACGGATGGCGCGCGAGCAAACAGCCCGCTTTGGGCAAACAATTGCGGTCGCAGGGCGTGGCGCTCGAGTATGCATGATATGGAGATTTTATATTGTGCGCCGCCAGGGGCAAAGAGGGCTGTTTGTGCGCGGCAATAACGCTGAACCGGCGGGGGCGGTGGGGGCGGGCGTGGGGGCGTGTGGCAGTCTCTCTCGCTCGCCGGCACACAGTGCATCCAGCCCGCTTCACACTCGCACACTCTTTTAAGCCGGCGAATTACGCTATTGTGTACGGATTAAACGCAGGCCGGGGCCAGTTCTCGCGCGCCAACTTTGAGCGAGTGCGCCTCTAAACTGCTCTGTGGTGATCCGTGGGAGCTAGTCCAGCAACAAGAATTACGTCCACTGAATATTTAACGGGCAGAAGTGCCACTTAACACGACAAACCAGACTGGCAGCGGCGCTGCACCACCATTACTTTGACTGTGTATCGGGCAGAATGTCAACATCCTCCTCAAACGTGACAGTGCATTAAAAATAGAATACAGGTCCCAGGGGAAGTACAGAAAAGCCAAAGCGAAATGGTTTCAGTACAAACTGTGAAGAAGTCGGAAAAGGAATCATCGTCAGGAGGACAGATGTGGCATGCAGAAAAGTCAAAATAACCTTCGGTGAAATTAACCCTAGAACACTAAAGAGGGGAAAACGTTACATTTCTACGAAACATTCGTAAACCTTATTAGTCCACATTTCATTCAAAGCAAGTCATAATATGTAAGTTATGCAAAAGTTAATTCCAATTATTAGACCTCGAATGACAACTTATATACAAAATTAAGTACAAAAAGCCCTACTGCAATGTAAAGTTCGCGGGAGTTTACTAATCTACGGTTAAAAGCGATTAAGAGAGCAAAAGGAATGCCACTGTTAAACGCAGAGGAGAGAACAGATAGGTGGAGAGAGTATAGTGAAGGTCTTTACAAGGAGCCGGTGGTGTGGCCGAGCGGTTCTAGGTGCTTAGGTGCTACAGTCTGGAACTGCACGACCACTACAGTCGCAGGTTCGAATCCTGCCTCGGGCAGGATGGGTGTGACGTCCTTAGGTTAGTTAGGTTTAAGTATTTCTAAGTTCTACGGGACTGATGACCTCAGATGTTAAGTCCTATAGTGCTCAGAGCCATTTGAACCATTTTTCTTTACGAGAAGAAGGAACTGGCTGTTGATGTTACAGAATAAGAAATGGGAGTCGATGTGGAAAACATACGTGATCCAGTGTTAGAATGTAAAAGAGCTTTGAAAGACTTGAGGTCAAATAACGAAATGGAATATACAACATCCCTCAGGAATTTCTGAAATATTAGCATAAATTGGTGCAATGTCCTTGGGGAACCAATCCGGTTCTCAAACATATTTATTATCCGTCTTGACTTCATTAATTTCTTAAATGACCTGTTTCGGTTCAACATGAACCATTCTCAGGTCGGTAGACAACATTAAAATAATTAATTATCAAATATTCTACGTGAACCGTGGACTTACTTTCAAAATCTTTTCTTAAAGAATTGACTTTATTTACTAGCGATTCATCAAGAACATTAACACATTTAATCACACTATATGAGCGTGGAAGTAGTTGCCAGTGGGTAACTGATGAAAACAAGTTTATTTCAACAAATGAACATTTTATTCCTAACACTTTCTTTAAAAAAAAAAAACAGATTTAAAAATTTGATCAGAAAGCAACCTCTAAATATCAAGCTACAATTTATTCAGAGGCAGAAATAACTTTCTTTTTTTTTTTTTTTTTGGATAGTATGAGCTTTCTGGCTGAGAACCTTGCCGCTCCCTTTTAACTCGGCCGTAGTCACGACCGCTCACAACTACCTCTGAAAGACTACACTGGTGCAAATCTGCAAAACACCAGATTACTTTAAACTAAAAATTTTAATAACTCACACAAACACACGAACTATGCACCCCGTAGGAGGGATGGAAATGGTACAAAACACTCACATCAAAAAAAATATTACTTGCCACCGAAAGTGCAACTTGTTTTTAAAAGAGAACGCTTACGGTGGAAGGGTGGCAACTTTATATACTAAAATGACCACTTAAATAAAAACCTATGAAATGCAGACTTACATAAACTATACAGACATGCTCTACATTACATATATACTGCCTCTCAACATGATAGGGAAGATAAAAACATATTTCAGGAATTCGGCCGTTACACGTCAAGGAATAAATTCGTTAACACCGAATCCGACAAATATGACAGAGTCAGCTATTAACGTACGGCAGACTGACAGACAGACAGACACTAACTGATTAACAAATGCGGATGGGAGGCAGACGAGCAAGCTGGGGACGAGAGACTGCCAAGCAAACAAGTAGAATTTAACAAGTAAATGAAACAACATATCACGAATCATTTAACTTCTAATAAACTGCGATGTCTGGCGAAGACCTGGCGCAGCACCCGCAAAACGCTCTCCCGAACCGTCCGCTGCCAGCCGCTTCAACGGACGTAGGAAGGCGCGCCGATCTCCCGTCTCACGGCGTCGCAGCTCGCGCCGGCCAGACCGATGTGGGTTGACTCCTGTTGCTCTCGTGTCGGTCACGAAGCCACTACCCCTCGCTATACGGCGCGGCCCACTGGACTGATGTGGCGACCTCAAGACGGACGCTCAAGACGGACAAGACATCTTGTGTCCCAGTGCGCGACCGACCAACCGATCGATCAAACCGCCAATGACCATTGCCTGAACAAACTAAATCTTTCCATACCATGCCTGCGTCAAACATTACATCCACGAGAACGTACCTGAATCTATTCGTTACAAGAGTAACCTGTTAAGTATTATCAAAATTTAATTGTTACCTCACATAATAAAAAAAATGTTTTGATAGAATGCACGACATCAACAGGGCCCGTAATGATACTGCACCAGTAGTGCAGAGGTAGCGTCTTTGACGAGTAATCAAAAAGGCCTGGGTACCGGGTTCGCACTGCTGAAACTTTGATTAAAAATCATCAGCAATGACGACCAAAGACGTCCGACGTAAGAAGTCATCCTCGTTCTACGGACGGCCTTGTCAAAGATGGTGGAGGAGCAGACAGAGGTCCAGGACGCTCTCTTGCCCTTGCGGTGGGAATCTGTCCCTAAACGGCGGAAGAATGAGCAATGATCAGCGGCATGAGAATGCAGAATGGAATGGAAACCACAGCATTAAAGACGCATAATGTGTATGCACAGGATATGTGGTCTGCAACTGAAAACATGTCATGATCATATCTCCATTGGCGAAAGATCACGGATTAATCCCCAATTCTGGTCTCCAGGAGGGGACTACCAAGGAGGTCGCGACCATTAGAAAAAGATGGAATAACCAACGAAGGGATGGCTGTCCGGAGTCTGAAAGGTAGAAAATCTTAAGATGGAAATGATAAGGCTCAATCTAGGTATAGTGAGGGACAGTGAATCGAATTGGAAAGAAGATAAAGATTCCTGGCCGGGCGAATACAAGGTAATATCACCAGCAGCATAAAATGCTATAACCGGAGTAGAAATCGTTATGAATAGGAAATTGGGGCAAAGAGTGTGGTACTGTGAATGGTTCAGTGAGAGGGATCTTCTCATCAGATTTGACGTCCGCCCCCGGTAGCTGAGTGGTGAGCGCGACGGAATGTCATATGAAACAGCCTGCGTTCGATTCCCGGTGGATCGAAGATTTTCTCCCCTCAGGGACTGCGTGTTGTGTTGTCCTTATCATCATCATTTCATCCCCATCGACACGCAAGTCGCCGAAGTGGCGTCAACTCGAAAAACTGGCACCAGGCGAACGGTCTATCCGACTGTAACCCCTAGCCACACGGCATTTTATACATCACATATGACAGCAAACCAGTGCCGACAACGATATTTCAGATATACATGCCGACGTCGCAAGCACAAGATAAAAAGATAGCGCAACTACGTAAGGATACTGAAATGTTAATTTAGTATGTAACGGAGACGAAAAATCTTATAATCATCGGGGACTGGTACACGGTTGTAGGGAAAAGAATAGAAGAAAGGATTACAGGAGAATACGGACTGGGCAGTAGGCATGACAGAGGAGAAAGAATGATAGAGTTCTGCAATAATTTCAAATGGTAACAGCGAATACTCCCTTCAAGAATCACAAGAAGAGAAGGTATAATTTGAAAACACCCAGAGACACAGGATGATTTCAGCTAAATTATATTATGAACAGACAGAGATGTCGAAATCAGGAAATGGGTTGTAAGGCGGACCCAGGGGCACATATAGACTCAGATCACAAATTAGTAATAAGAAAAAGTAGACTAAAGCTTTTAATCATCCAGAAGAATCAGTGTAGAAGGAAGTGGGATATTGAAATGCTGAGGAATGGTGAGACTTGTCTGAAGTTCGCTAAGCATGCGGATACTGTGACAAGGAATACCCGAACAGTCAGTTCAGTTGGACAGGAGTGGACATATATAAAGGGGGGATTAACAGATGCCGGCCGCTGTGACCGAGCGGTTCTAGGCACTTCAGTTCAGAACCACGCGGCTGCTACTGTCGCAGGTTAGAATCCTGCCTCAGTGATGTCCTTAAGTTAGTTAGGTTTAAGTAGTTCTAAGTCTAGGGGACTGAGATAACGTCCATCGGAATTCCTATAATCGTTGGAGAAAGTGGCAGCAAAACGCCTGAAAATATGAAACCGTGCTACTCTTCCAGGTCCTTTGCTGAGCGGAATGGACAGTGTCTTGAAAGGGGGGTATAAGATGAGCAACAACAAAAGCCAAACGAGGGTAATGGAATGTAGTCGAATTAAATCTGGTGATGCTGAGGGTATTAGATTAGGAAATGAATCGCTTAAAGTAGTAAATGAATTTTTGCTATTTGGGAGCAAAATAACTGATGATGGTAGAAGTAGAGAGGAATGGTAGACTGGCAATGGCAAGAAAAGCGTTTCTGAAGAAGAGAAATTTGTTAACATCGGGGATAGATTTAAGTGTCAGGGCGTCGTTTCTGAAAGTATTTGTATTGAGTGTGGCCATGTATGGAAGTGAAACGTGGACGATAAATAGTTTGGACAAGAAGAGAATAGAAGCTTTCGACATGCGATGCTACAGAACAATGCTGAAGATTAGATGGGTAGATCACATAACTAATGAAGAGATATTGAATAGAATTAGGGAAAAGAGAAATTTGTGGCACAACTTGACTAGAAGAAGGGATCGGTTGGTAGGACATGTTCTGAGGTATGAAAGGATCACCAACTTAGTACTGGAGGGCAGCGTGCAGGGTAAAAATCGTAGAGGGAAACCAAGAGATGAATAGACTAAACAGATTCAGAATGATATAGGTTGCAGTAGGTACGGGGAGATGAAGAAGCTAGCACAGATTAGGGTAGGATGGAGAGCTGCGTCAAACCAGTCTCTCGACTGAAGACCACAACAACAACAACATATGAGACTGTAACATAAGACTTTCGGAAAAATACCATCCACACAATACCGAAGATAGTAAAGGCCGATAAAAGCGAAAGTTATCTCACAATCGGCTTCACAGTTAATGCATCCATGCTGCTGACAGGAATAATATACAGATCAATGGAAAAGAAAACTGAGGACATGATAGATGACGATCAGTTTGGCCTTAGGAAAGGGACCAGAGATGCTTTTCTGACAGTGCATTCAATAATGGAAGCAAGGCTAACGAAATTCAAAACACGCTTATGGCATTACTCGACCCAGAAAAAGCGTTCGAGAATGTTAAATCATACAAGATGTTCCCATCTCTGAGAAGAATAAGAGCAAGTTAGAGGGAAACACGAGTAATGTACAATATGTCTCCACCTACGTGCGCACCATAATAATTTTACCATGCAAACATTTGGGTTTACACTCGTCTGGTATGAGACGTTCCCGGGATGGGGTGGGGGGGGGGGGGGTCCGCTGGGGGCCGATCTCCACAACGACCATGGGTTCGGTGTGGGGCGGCGGTGACGTTGGACTGTGGCCTCTTGTGGGGTTGTGAACCACTGACGGCTACGGCGGGACGAAGCCTCTACGTCGTTTCTACGTCCCCGTTTTAATGCACGCACAATACACACAATGTACAATATGTGCAAAAACCAAGAGGGAACAAGATGGTTGGAAGATAAAGAAAAGGGTGTAAGACAGGAATGCGGTTTCAGCCCTACTGTTCAATCTACACATCGAAGAAGAAATTACGGAAACATAACAACTGTTCAAGTGTGAGATTAAAATTCAGGCTGAAAGGATATCAGTGTGTAACCTCCCCCTCACTTATCGACCTTAATGACAGTGAAAAATTAAACCGCGTGTACCTAAATGAAATTCGGGAAAAGCAATCGTCACCGAAGTTAGTCTGTCGGTAAAGAGGGAGGAAAGGGTTACATCAAAATGAAAGGAAAAATGCAAATGAAACTGGTGGAAATTAATTTTGAAAAGGGGTAAAGTTAATAAAGAAAGTAAATGTGCGGCCGTTACGTTAACAATTAACTAGCGGTAATTAGATATTTGAGATTTGGGGGATATTACGATCGCCAGTCCTATGCACAATTACTATAGTAACTGAAAAAGAAAGGTTATTACACATATAATTAGCACTAGAAGCGTGGCAACTGAAGGTTGACACGTGTAGTGTGAAAACTGAAAGTTTGTCAGAAGTAATAAATTTCGCTACACTCTGACTTAATTTAGCAAAAGAATTAATAAAACTGGAAAATTGAAAGTTAATTTAGTGACTGAAATTAATAGTGAGCTTTGTTTCTGAAGCACATCGAAATTCAGTAATATACAGTTAGTCTTGGGCTACCTCAACAATCATTTCAAAAGCTACTTGAATCTACGCAATTTAGAAATAAGAGATTTAACTTTGAACTTGAACTAAATGATTCTGAACAATTAACAATAGTAAAATTTAGTACGTACCAAGCTGAGCTGCAGTCACAGGTAAGCTAAAATATGCTAAGAAAACTCGCACTCTTAATTTGGTCTTGTGTAATCTAAATATTGTAGCCAGCTATGAATTCCTTAACTGAACTTTGAAATTAAAGCAGTGAAATGATATGATATTACTTTAATGCTGGCGTCTGAATTTCAACGACACTCGGGTTCATTTCGGAAAAGGAAGGGACCCTGCTTGGTAATGCAATTGGGACAATGAGCAACAGAGTTTTATGCTAAGTTGCTGTAATTTTGTGATGCAACGATTTTAAAAGCTGAGGTCCCTCATACAGTTCTAAAACTTTACGTGCTTCCAGTCTTCCTTGTTGGTTGATTGAAGGTTTGAAGCTGTCCATCGAGGAGGTGGCGACAGTCACTCATTGTCAGCCGTCGCTGTTGCAGAAGCTGGATGTTGGCGCGTCTTCTTCTAGACACGGTCTCCAGCCGAAACGGGCTCTTGATGTGTGCCAGCTAACACTTCCCGTCCGCGACACCATGTCCGAAACTATCATAGCAAGTCGAGCGCAATTCCATGCTGCCAAACCCCGAAAGCGCGGCAACTCGCGGGAGCGTCATACAACACACCTACTCCACTGCACTAACCCAGCCAGACTCTCTCTGCTCTGCCCGCGCTCCACGCGGCAGAGTTAACACTACCAAAGATCCTAAACACTTTGGTTCTCCACACGACCTATCGATGTATTCGTTCGATAGCATAGTTTTCTCTAGGCCAGACCCAGCGTATAAATACAAATAATATTCACAAAACAAAGCAATTATACATCGACAAAAATGCATAAATATATATATATACATATATATATATATATATATATATATATATATATATATACAAATAGTAAAACAATTACAGTATATAAAGACATAGAAATGTCATATCTTGAGGTAACAAAACAAGGAAAAAAAATTATAGTACAATAGATGGAAATAGGAGGATATGCATTTCCGGCGTTACAAGTGATACACTGATGGCACTGCTGTCCTCAGTGAAAGTAAAGAAGAACTACTGGATCTGTTAAATGGAAAGAACAGATAATGAGGAGAGAACATGGATTGAGAGTAACCCAGGAAAAAGACCAAAGTAATGAGAAGCAGCAGAAATTAGAGTCGCGAGAAACTTAGCATTAAAATCGGTGATAATGAAGTAGAGGAAATTAAGGAATTACACTACGTTGAAAGGAAAATAACCCATGATGGATAAAGCAAGCAGGACATAAAACGCAGATCAGTGCAGGCAGAGAGGAAATGCCTGGTCAAAAGAATTTTAGGAAGAAACGTATGAGAACGTACGTTTGGAGCGCAGTATTGTTAAGAATTTTATCACGTGCTCGTGATCGTTTGTGTCCGTAAAATTCCAACTGGTCTCTAAGGCCAGAAAGATGTATTTTCGACGATGACTTGCCACAGATAGGTCAGACATATTTTATCATTTCGACATGCACTCTAGAGTGTCTACAAGGCCGAAACTATGATTGTCAATAGTAAACGAAAAATTAGCATTGAAGCGGCGGAAATTTCTTTCACAAAAATAATAGTTGGAAAAGAGTTGTCCTGATGAGACATATGCCATAGATAAAGTACATAGCACTAGACATTTAATTAAAGGAAATCATCTGACTATGAAATGAAATGGAATTCCAAACAAAATTACTGTAGTACAATAGTTGTGCTGTTTAAATACATGAATATAAATTCGATAACATGATATAACTGAAGTTCAGAAATGACAGGAACACAGAATGAATAATTCCTTACTATGAAATACACGAAAGTCTTAGCAAAGACCGGAATGTAATGGTGAAATGTGTTGTTGTCATCTAATCAATCAGCTGTGAAAGTGTGAAACTGAAACGGAACTAACCGTGCGACCGCTACGCTCTCAGGTTCGAATCCTGCCCCGGGCATGGATGTGTGTGATGTTCTTAGGTTAGTTAGGTTCAAGTAGTTCTAAGTTCTAGGGGACTGATGACCT
Organism: Schistocerca piceifrons; assembly: GCF_021461385.2. Taxonomy (NCBI): domain Eukaryota; kingdom Metazoa; phylum Arthropoda; class Insecta; order Orthoptera; family Acrididae; genus Schistocerca; species Schistocerca piceifrons. The sequence goes on from NC_060143.1 coordinate 109,833,972, forward strand.
CAGAAGTTAAGTCCTATAGTGCTCAGAGCCATTTTTTTTTTAAACGGAACTTGTTGTCCCATTCCATTTTATTTTCTCAATAAATTCCGGTAACGGAGATATACAGCGAGAGTGGTTTTACTCGGCAGAAATAAATAAGTGGGTAACAAGCAGGAGAGAATGGACCAAGCGGTGTTTATTTATTTATTCATTATTTTTTTATTATAATTTTTCGTGTGTGCCACGATTCCTTCATCCTTTTCCTCATGCGACTTAGCCTGTGTGAATGAGATAGATGGTGTGCAAGTCAGGTGAGAGAGATCGCGAAGGCACGAGTATTGGCTGTGTCAGGTTGGTGAACCATCCGCTCCACCACCTTTTCAACGAACGACGGTTAGGCTATGTGGCCGCAGGTCCACTTGTTCCTGGGACAGACGTGGAGACGCAACTCTCGATTTTGATAATGTTAACAAAGGCATCAGAATGTCTCAAATCGTCCAGATGTTGAAATCAGATGTGGTATTACCACGAAACCCCCATAAGGGAGTTTACTTTCGTAATTTTGTCAAATTTCAGTAGAAGTATGCGTTTGTGCCTTGGTCAGACACGCACCATGGGCCTTAAGCTCACGGCCATATTATTGCTATGTGCTTAACAGAAGTTGACTCATTTAATGTATTTTAACGTGGTCTTTCTTTTACAGTAATATTTTGGGGGATTTTTTGTTTTTTTCACATGTTTTCTTTGAGTACCTGCTTTCCCGCCACTTGGTCGGTTGCAGCTTCAGCCACATTGGTAAGTTTTGGTCTGAAAATGTGTAGTAGACGAGTGAATAGCCATACGGTAGTGGGTGAGTGTAAGATAGGGAAGGAATAATCATGTATGTCCGTACTTTTTGCTTTTCTGTTGGCTACCGCAACTTGGCCACATGAGTGGAATAGTATTAACGTGATAATTAGTTGATGTTTCTTGTGCCCCCAAAACAACTTGGTCTGCTAGCTTTGTTGGGCGTTGCATAAAATATATGGGTTAAACTCTTGTATCTAGAAAAGGTCAGATTTTAGTGCCCATTGATGGAATAAGGACTTGCAAAAGTTTCCCGCCGTATGATCGATGTTCTTCCTCGCAGCTCAGTAACGTGGTGTTATTTCTGAACGCAAAATTACACTAAAATACGCAGTCATAGTCAAGTGCACACCCTCTTCAGCGTACGTTTTAATGAAAATTTATATATTTAGGCATCTACTCTTCCGTCATGACAGAGTTCGCTTGTAGTGGCTTTGCTGAACTTGTTCTGCGTGACCTATAGCAATTATATGTAATAAACATGGGTTTAGGTATAATTGTGTGCCTGCATAAAACTCCATTGAAGCCAAGACTGCGCTCCCCTCTTCTTTTCCATAATTACGTGGCGAAAGTCAATCATTTTAATTAGAGAGACCAGTTATGATCATTTATATTCCAACAGATACACGGCTAGTTGTTGAAATCCCATTGAATAAATATCAATTAATCTATACCCTCGACTGATTACTTCCTACCTTCATCATAAAAAAATATGTGAAAGTTAGTCACTACCACAGTCGAATGCTGGGTTTACAAATGAAAGTAAATAAGAGCTCTATGCTGCCTAATAAGATCTACATAGGTCCCTTCTGTAGTGGTTATAAAAATATTTTGTTATCCGTTGCGTTCAAATTTTTACCCGTTGATTAAACCAACCCGCTAGAAATTATTAATACCCGGCAATAACACTCTGGGGCCTGTAATTCCGTGGACCACACGAATTTGTTAAAATATTGCTACGGAGGGTAGCTTATAGGAGCTTTAGGACATGACAAGCGACGGTAATCTTCATACCAAGTCGAGTTTTAACAGTAACTATTCCACCGCTAGTAGAAGGTTACGTTGCAAAACTCGCTAGCCTGCTCAGAGATTGTATGTATACGACGAGAGAATTGTTAAGTAAAGCATGCATGCTTCGTCAAAGAACGAATCGTGAATGAGACCTCAAACTATCCGTGAAATTACAATGTTTGCAAGTCACTCGTTCCTATCATCGCACCTACAAGTAACCTCAAAGTCCTGTCACATGGTCAATTAAGTTCACATAATCTCACCGAATTCTTCATGTCGTTGAGTAGAAGACAGTGTGTGTCATGATCTGTGGTATTAAATAGTTGTAGACCATATATCAAGTAACAACAAAATATTATACAACTGATCAGTTACAGGGAGAAGCGAAATTACCCCAGATGTTGAGGTACAAAGACATCATGTATATCGTCATTCAGCACTGACTGTACCACATACGAGGGGAGTTCATTAAGTAATGCAGCACATTTTTTTTCTGAAAGCAGGATATTTTTATACAGGATTCCAATAGATCATATTCTTCCCCACGCTGTTGACTACAAAACGGTATTTTTCAACATAATCTCCGTTGAATGTGACGGTCTTATACCACCTTACTGGGTAGGCCTGTATCCCCGCATAGTATCAATCCACTGATCAACGTCGGAACCAACGACTTGCTGAATCAGTAACCTTCCCAAGTTCCACATACGGCTTCCCAAGAAGTGTACCCTTCATTTGGCTAAACAGGTGGAGGTCGGAAGGTGCGAGATCCGGACTGTAGGATGGATGATGAAGAACAGTCCACTGAAGTTTTGTTAGGTCCTCTCGGGTGCGAGGACTTTCACGAGGCCTTGGGGTTGCCTTGGAGAAGGAGAAGTTCGTTTTCATTCTTGTGGCGACGAACACGCTGAAATCGTTTCTTCAGTCTCCAGATGGTAACACAACACACTTCTGAGCTGATACTTTCACCGTGAGAGAGGACATCAAACAGAACAACCCCTTCAGACAAGACCGTCGCCATGACTTAACCGTATGTGGGCGAGGCTTTGAACTAACTTCTTCTTTGGAGGAGAGATGGATCAGTGCCACTCCATGGATTGCTGTTTTGTTTCCGGTTCGAAGGAATAAACCCATGTATAATCGCCTGAGAAGATGTTGGATAAAAAATTGTCATGATCAACCTCGTAACGCCAAGCAATTCCGAACAGATTACCATTTGTTGCTCTTTTTGGTCTTCTTTTAGGCGGCAAAGGACCCAGCCCGCACACACCTATCAGTACCGCAATTGGTGCCAGCGCTACGAACAGGGACATCCAGTTGAGAAGCGAGGGGTTTCATTATGATCCATCGATCACCTCGAATGAGAGTTTCCGCACATTCCAATATTGCAGGAGTCACAGCTGTGTGCGGCTGCCGACACGTGGGAGATTGGACAGGTCCGTACGACCTTGTTGCCATGATGACCGACGCCTGGCCCAACGACTCACCGTGCTTTTGTTCATTGCTAGGTCTCTGTAGACACAGTATCTGTGATGCTCTGGTTTTCCGACAAGGCAGCCTCAGTGACAGTTCTCTGCTTGGAACGCACATCTGTTAGGAGCGCCATTTTGAAGGCTACGTATAGCGCAACCTCCAATCCGAGCTTCATGAAATTATGGGTGCTGCATCGGGAATATTCCACGATGTTCCGTAATAAATACCGCATTTTTTTCAACCGAAATTGGAAGAGAAAAAAAGCGTGTTATATTACTTACTGAACTTCCCTCGTGCATACAAATACTCAATCCCCAGATGATCTATTGTGTCATAACAAGAATAAGACGACACAGCCTGCGAAATTTTGGATAGACCCAGTTATCGTGTAGATTAGTGCACCCTTTATTATACATAAGATACAGACACATTTCAAAATCAGTAGTAGATCTGCCACATCCTAAAGTTTCGCAAAACAGACGACAGACGTTCTAGCAAAAGTTTACTTTTATACAAATTTTATCTACCACGGGGTTAAATTTGTAATAATATAAGGAATAAATTGTGTGTTACGTAGCTAGAATACTTGAACTCAGATTCATCGACCAGGTAAATTACGATCCAACCTATCCACCCAGTCGAAAATACAATGAAATCGTTGAATGGTCGTATGTTTATGAAATTAATATTTAAAGACACTGCCGAGCTAACTTATCTTTCTCCCTAATTAGCTAATCGTCTGCTCATTCTGTAGCCTAAAAATTAAAAAAAAATGACTATCCACGTGCGAAAAGATACCAAAATTGTTTCATAGAGCAAATTTTACTTTTCACGTTGTATACAGATGGCTCCTATTATAATTTGAAGTTATAGTTCAGAAGAAGCAGCAATTTGCTTACAGGAAATTACAGATATTTCTTCCTGTAATTCACATTTTCTAATGTGAAAGCATGACGTAACGAAAATTTGCAAAACGCAACAAAAACTATTATTGGGGCATTACCTATCGCAATAGTCAAAAACTGAATCTGTTACTTTACAGTACCTACGCAAAGGAAGACATAATTCAGCATACCTTTCATCCTGCAATCAAGTTGTCAGTCAAAAACTTACTATCTTAAGCCCCTGATGTATCGGATAGTTAACAATGTATAGTGCAATCCTTTGTCAAGATTCTCCATCGTCATAAAATTCTCGGAATATCTTGTGGTTTGAGGTATATGGCGGTTAGAGTTTCGATGAAACAAGCTTAGTTACATAGGCAAAGATATACATCAGAGTACAGAAAATATTGGACAGTTACAGAGCATATACAAAAATGCGTACACCAGTACTTTAATCTATTTAGGGTTCCGTGTTTCAACCTGTAAAAACAGAACCCTTAGAGAATCGCTTTGATCAATGTCTTTCTGTCTGACTAAGAAGAACCGTTTTGATCGGCAATGTGTAGACCTATCAATTTCAAATTTGTCACGTATTAAGGTCTATGGTCCCTTGGCTGAGTAAATATTTTAAGCTTCTAAGTCAATGCAATCAAGAGACACGGCCATTTATGTCACATATTTTAACTCTCGAAAACTCACTCATCAAAGCCTACAGCGTACTTCCGGTTGACCTGCAAACATGAAATTCAGCAAGAAGCAATGTTTCACAGTATGTGTAAAGAAAAAATCCGAAAACTCTCAGTTTGTAATTATACAACACGAAAACATATTTAATTGTCATTTTTTACCTGTCTCTCTGTTTACCTGTTCTGTTTCAACCCCTTTTCTCTTGAACACGTCGGCATATCAAATTCGAATTTATGTTTCTTACTAAGGTCTACGGTCCCTTGGTTGTGGAAAAAATTTAAGCTTCTAAGGCAAGAGAGTCAAAACATTCAACCGTTTACGTTACATATTATGATACTTGCCAACTTATCCATCAAAACCTATACTTTCCATTGACAAAGAAGCATGAAATTTGGCAGTTTGATACTCGACACTCACAAATCAACATCTATAGGGTACTTCCCATTGACGAAGAATCATTAAATTTGGGAAGTAGCAAGGTTTCACAGTACAAGCAAAGTAAAAAATTCCAAAAACGGTAAAATTGTAACGATATCGCAAAAAAGACATCTTTTTGCCACTACCTTACATTAATACAACATTTTGTAATGATGCAGAACATGTCAGTTCAACATAACATCTTTAAGCTAATATATGTATATATATGCTACTCAAAATTAAGTGCCTAGCACAGGTTTCAATGAACCACCTACAAGCTGTCCCTCTACCGTTCCACTCTGTTCGCAGTCTCCTTAGTAGATCTGTTGCACCTTCCAAGTGTTCTGCCAACGAATCGCAGTATCTGCTTTGCTCTGCCCTCAATGTTATCTATGTCATCGTCCCAATTTAGGTTGTTTGTAATTGTAATCCCTAAGTATTTAGTTAAATTTACACCCTACTGATTTATGTGACTTCTCGCGTAATCGAAATTTAGCCGATTTCTTTTAGTGTTCATGTGAACACATTTTTCTTTTTTCAGGGTCAATTGCCACTTTTCGCACCATACAGATATCTTATTTAAACCATTTTGCAATTCTTTTTGGTCATCTGATGACTTTACAAGGCGATAAATGACAGCATCATCTGCAAATTATCTTGGGGATTTTGAGTTCTTTTAAATTTGGCATGCTTTTATCGTTGCTTCTGCAACAGCTACCCGACCCGTTTTGTGTACCATGGGGGATCAGTAACATCAGTTATTAATTTATGTGGCATATATCTGTCAATTGCTGTCGAAACTATCTCATTGGAATCATTTCACATCTTTTCTACACTTACGTGATCAGATTGGAAGGAGTGGAGACTGTCTCTGAATAAGGCGTTAAGAGCACTTTTATCAAGTTTTTTAAATAGAGGTACTTTGCGTTTCTTTTTGATGGTTGTGGGTGTTACGGTATTCAGCCTAGCAGCAACTGCCTTGTGGTCTCTAATCCCTGTATACGTCACGATACTCCCTATTTGTCCAGGATTATTTGTTGCTAAAAGAACAAGTATGCTTTCGCAATAATTTACGCTTCGAGTGGGTTCATGAACTAATTGTTCAAAATAGTTTTCTGAGAAAGCATTCAGTACAATTGCGGATGACGTTTAATCCTGCCATCGGCTTTCAGCGTTTAATTTTTCCAGAGGGGTCAACTCAGTGCAGGCAGTACCTGGGGCGGCCACAGCAGTGGACCGAACGGGGGACACGTGGGTCGTGCTCGACGTCCCTCGCATCCCCGCGTCCGACCCCCCACAGTGATGCCCCTTGGCAGCAGCCTCAAGCTGTGTGATGGAAGCCAACACTGCCTGGAGATGTCAGCGAAAGGTCACCAACTCAGCTCGCATCTGTACACAGCAGTCACAGTGCCTATCCAATTCTCAGGTCGCTCCTGTTTGAAACTCGTAAAAATATATAATAAACGAAACTGTGTACTCGCCTTATTAGCAGCAGGAACACGAGCGGCTGTGCCACTGACGGTCTAACTGACACTGAGCTGTTCTAAGCAAAACACAAGCCTGTACGATATGAAGGTCGATACAAGGGACGATAGCAACAGCGGTACTCTACACTACACTGTTGTTAACATTAAAGATTGTTCCAAGTAAGCACTCAAGCACCGAAAAAATTACAAAAATATACTAGTAACTACACAGGTAACCAAAAATAAGTCGCTCCTGTTTGAAGCTCGTAAAAATATGTAATAAACGAAACGGTGTACTCGCCAGTATATATACAGGGCGGAGAAAAATTGGCACCCAATTTTAACTCTGAATAGCTGATGTCATTAGGAACAAAATTACTAATGTTGTGTAGGTCGACAATGTACCATTTTTAAACTATAGACACTTGATGCCACGTGCTCCAATCGGCTGTGGGATTGCCCTGTTGCCGTTCGTCAGTTGACAGGCAGAGCTATGGTTGTCGTTCACACATACAAACGTCGCTCGCCCCATCACTGCCCCAACGTGATACGCATACGTGTCGAATAGTCCTGTCGGTAACAGGGCAGTCCCGCGACCAACTGGAAGGTGTGGCGCCAAGATCCGTAGTTAAAAAATGATGGGATGTCGAACTCCAGAGCATCAGTAATTTTGGTTCCTACTGGCATCAGCTATCCAGGACTAAAATTTCGTGATACAATTTTCCTCCACCCTGTATATTCACCAAGATATGCAGAATTTTAATATATTATTCTACAAGTAAAACTAAAGAAAACTGTTCATATAAACATAGGTCTGCAAATGTTTAGTTACGCAGTTACGGCTAATAAAATATTTTGCCTGAAATTTAGCAACTTCGCTAATATGAAGCCATCGCAAAACTGTATGAGGTTGAAGTAACGCACGATTTCCGTTTATTTTGTTGTTATTCATCTGGTGAATCGAATAAAACATGTCCCAGACGTGTATCAGCAGTAGTTTTTCAGAACACCCAGAGAAGCAAAGATTATTACACAGGTAAATTTGTTTAATTTCCATTAAGAATGTAGAAACGTTTATGTCACTGTTGGCAACCGTTAGTGAGTTGTTTCAGTCGTTTACTAACCTTCAAATGGGTTAGTTTTCTGTATTTCTAATTGAAAGAACATAATAACAACAGGGTATTTAAGTGAAACCACATAGTAACCGTTGTAGTTTCAAATTTACGACAGAAGAATACACCGATATGGTGTTCATTTATGCCAAATGTGATGGTAACGCTATGGCTGCAGTTAACGAATATCGCGTACGATACCCAACTAGGAGGATTCCGATTGCTCGAACCATTAGTGGACAATTTCGAATGTTGCAGGAGACTGGTTCTTCACCTATCGTTCAAATCAGTACGAGCACTCAGTACGTGAAGACGATGATGAGGATATTATGGATGATGTTATACATAGCCCAGGTACCAGTACACGACGTATCTCTCAACGATTAGACATTTCACAGTCTAAGTACACTGAAGTACATTAATCTATCCTTACCATAAAAAAGTGCATCATTTACATCTGGAAGATCCTGCGCTTCACTTGGAGTTGTGCAACTGGTTAAATACTATTGGGCAGTTACACAGATACGTTTTATTTACTAATGAGGAAGAGTTTACTCGAGATGATATCAATAATTTACATAATGAGGACGTATGGTCTGAAGCAAACCCACATGCAACAGTGCAACGCAATTTCTAGCAGCGATTTAGCATAAATGTGTGGTGTGGTATAATCAACACACTTTTTATTGGACTATTCATTTTCGCAAGACGTGTAACTGGCGAGACGTACTTACAGTTCCTTCAAGAAGAAATCCCGACCTGTTCGAAGATGTTCCACTTGCTACATGACTGCCTCCATATTTCACCAACGCCGTTGCATTTTCCCCAGAAATGTAATGGTCGTGTTGCTACACGTCTGTGACCACCGAGATCGCCCGACTTAACACCAATGGATTTTTGTTTATGGGGATGGATGAAAGACATAGATTATGAAGACAAAGTTAATCACGTGAGGCATTACTTTCTCACATTATGAATGCAACAGACGAAATTAAGAACAACACTCTGAAACTGAAACGAGCAACAAAATCTGTTCATACACGTGCAGCTAAATGCACTGAACTCGGTGGACACATTTTTGAACATTTATTGTGAACGTATTGTGAAATTGTATGTACATTGTAGAACTACCTTAACACTGAGCTTCTTTTCTTCGGTTTAACATGAATTCACGTGTGCTAATAAAAAATACATAAAAGCAGATTATCTAACACATTTTCAGTTAACATTACTACCATCATTTTTCCAAAATTAAATTCTCTACAACTTTTGCTGAAAATTTTAGCCAATTGTCTGGAATTTAAAAAACAAATTGGACCAAGTAGTTCATAAATTGAAAATTTTACGAAATTACTTCTTTGCTTCTCTGGATTTTCTGGAAAACTACTGCTGATACTTGTCTGGGACATGTTTTCTTAGATTCACCATATGAATAACAAGAAAATAAAGGGAAATCGTCCATTACTTGAACCTCATGCAGTTTTTCGATGGCTTCATATTAGCGAAGTTGCTAAATTTCAGGCAAAATCTTTTGTTAGCCATAACTAAACATTTGCTGACCTATGTTCATATGAACTTTTATCTTTAATTTTACTTGTAGAATATCATCTTAAAATATCTGCATATCTTCGTGAAGCACCCTGCATATATCCTGCTTTGCTGATATATACACTTCATACCTAAAAATTCGTCTATTTTGTAGAACAATTTGTCATTAAGAAATTCTTTTAATTAGTTTTTAAATGTTGGTTAGCCCTCTGTCAGATTTTTAATGTTATTTCGTAAATGACCATTGTGGCAGCATAATTCATCACTTTATGTTCCAATGTAAGGTTTAACCCAGAACAGTTAAGATCATCCTTTCTTCTAATGTTGTCGCTATGCACATTGCCATTATTTTTGAACTGGCATTTCATAATTGAATATATATATATATATATATATATATATATATATATATATATATATATATATATATAATGTGGTGAAAGTACTGTGAATATCTATAGTTCCTTAAATAAATGTCTATAAATGTCTGCAAGGTGATCTAGGGTGGGCTCCAACTATTATGCTGATTACACAGATTTGTGCAATGAATGCATTTTCTCTTAATGATGAATTACCACAAAATATGATGCCATATGTAGCCAACGAATACAGATATAATAGGCTAATTTACTGGAATGTTTATCACCAAAATTTGCAATAATCTGAATTGCCAAAGTAGATAAACTCAAAGGTTTCAGCAAATCATCAATGTGTTTCTTCCAGTTCAATTTCTCATCGATACACACTCAGACATTTTGAATATTCTGCCTTAGCAACAGACTTATATTCCAAGTCTATATTTATCAATCATGTTTGCCATTTACTGACAGATCTGTATATAATGTGTTTTCTCAAAATTTAATGGGAGTCCATTTTCAGGGAACCACTTAATAATTTTCTGAAAGACATTATTTCCAATGTCCTTACCTATTTCTTGTTTTTTTTGGGTCTGATTACGGTACTTGATTCACCAACAAAAAGAGGTAGCTTTGCATCTTCATGAATAAAAAGCGAGAAGTCATTAATGTACACTAAGAACAATAAGGGACCTAAGACTGAATTCTGTGGGACACCATTCTTCATGTTTTCCCAGATAGACTGCAGGTTTTTGCAGACTATGTGCACTGTTAATTTCAACCTTCTGCATTCTTCCAGTTAAATATGAATTAAACCATTTGTGGACTGTCTCACTCACACCACAATACTTAAGCTTATTGAGAAGAATTCCATGATTCACACAGACAAAACCTTTGAGAAATCGCAAACCATTCCAATGGGCAATGTTCGATTATTCTGATCATTTAATATTTGATCAGTGAAAGCATATATAGCATTATCTATGGAAAAATTTTTCTCAGCACCAAACTGACGTTTTGTCAGTACTTCATTTTTACAAATATGTGAAGCTCCTCTTGAATACATTACTTTTCCAAGAATTTTGGATAAAGCTGTCAGAGTGAGACTGAACAGCACTTGTTAGCACTATATCTAAACCCTTTTTTATGCAATAGTCTAACAGTAGAGTATTTCAGTCTATCTGACAAAATGCTCTGTTTCAGTGAGCTACTATATATGTGGCTGAGAATCCCACTTATCTGTTGGGAACAGGCTTTTAGTATTCTGATGGAAGTGTCATCAGTTCTGTGCAAGCTTTTACTTTTGAGTAACTTTATTATTTTCCTAATTTCGGAATGAAAAGTGGGTTGACTTTCAATTTTATCAAATTGTACAAGTATTGCTTCTTCCATATATGGTCTTGATTTTACTTTTGAGTAAATTTATTATTTTCCTAACTTCAGTATGAAAAGTGGTTAGAATTTCAGTTTTGTCAGATTGTATAGGTATTGCCCCTTCCATATATGGTCTTGATTTTTCTAATGAAAACCTGTATCCTATTTTCTGTACAACACATAAAAAATGATTATTAAAATTATTTTCAACGTTGGATTTTTGTTAGCATATTTTTCGTTGAGTTGGACAGAAACACAGTCTTCCTTGCTCTTAGTTGTCATTTTCCCTTTTCAACCATATTCCAAAATGTTTTACTTTTCTTGTCAGAGGTTCGCATCTGGACTTCTTAATAACTTTTCTTAATATAGTGAAGAAGTTTTTATAATGTGTGGCTCTTCCTGGATCCTTCTAACTATAACATTCATTTCCCTTTTCTGTTTATAAGATATCCCCCCCCTTGAACCATGGACCTTGCCACTGGTGGGGGGGCTTGCGTGCCTCAACGATACAGATAGCTGTACCGTAGGTGCAACCACAATGGAGGGGTGTATGTTGAGAGGCCAGACAAACGTGTGGTTCCTGAAGAGGGGCAGCAGCCTTTTCAGTAGCTGCAGGGGCAACAGTCGGGATGATTGACTGATCTGGCCTTGCAACGCTAACCAAAATGGCCTTGCTGTTGTGGTACTGCAAACAACTGAAAGCGAGGGGAAACTACACCTGTAATTTTTCCCAAGGGCATGCAGTTTTACTGTATGATTAAATGATGATGACATACTCTTGGGTAAAATATTCTGGAGGTAAAATAGTCCCCCATTCGGATCTCCTGGCGGGGACTACTCAAGAGGACGTCATTATCAGGAGAAAGAAACCTGGCGTTCTACGGATTGGAGCATGGAATGTCACATCCCTGAATCGGGCAGGTAAGTTAGAAAATTTAACAAGGGAAATCGATAGGTTAAACTTATATATAGTGGGAATTAATGAAGTTCGGTGGCAGGAGAAACAAGACTTTTGGTCAGGTAAATACAGGGCTATAAACACACAATCAAATAGGGGTAATGCAGAAGTAGGTATAATAATAAATAAAAAAAATAGGAGTGAGGGGAAGCTACTACAAACAGCATAGAGAACGCATTATTGTGGCCAAGATAGACAGAAAGCCCACGCCTACTACAGTAGTACAAGTTTATATGCCAACTAGCTCTGCAGATGACGAAGAAATTGATTAAATGTATGATGAGATAAAAGAAATTATACAGGTAGTGAAGGGAGACGAAAATTTAATAGTCATGGGTAACTGGAATTCAAACGTAGGAAAAGGAAGAGAAGGAAACATAGTAGGTGAATATGGATTAGGGCTAAGAAATGAAAGAGAAAGCCGCCTGTAAGAATTTTGCACAGAGCATAACTTAATCATAGCTAACACTCAGTCTCAGGACTGAAGACCACAACAACAAACAACAAGATATTTTTATTCTTTTAGTAAGCCATGGTTTTTTAGATGGTTTCTTACAATTACGTTTCAATGTTTTCTGGGTGAAACTGTCTTCATATATTCTCACAAAGGTATTGTGAAAGAGGTTACATTTAAATTAGCATCAGGTTCCCTGTACACCTCATCCCAGTCTAACTGTTTCAAGCTGTCCCTACAATTTGTAATCGTTAAATCTTTTACTGAATGCACTATTTTGGAAGGCTTTTTGTATTAGTGTATTGAGCTATGTCATACACTGCAACTAGCTTGTGCATAACCAGAAAGACTATTCTTAATTAGAAAGGTTCTTATTTGATTAAATTTATCTTGGTCTATAAAATCATTACCTATTAATGTACTACTTTCATATACTATATAACTAGGAAAATTAATAACTAATGTGAAATTGAAAGACATGTAATACACTCCTGGAAATTGAAATAAGAACACCGTGAATTCATTGTCCCAGGAAGGGGAAACTTTATTGACACATTCCTGGGGTCAGATACATCACATGATCACACTGACAGAACCAAAGGCACATAGACACAGGCAACAGAGCATGCACAATGTCGGCACTAGTACAGTGTATATCCACCTTTCGCAGCAATGCAGGCTGCTATTCTCCCATGGAGACGATCGTAGAGATGCTGGATGTAGTCCTGTGGAGCGGCTTGCCATGCCATTTCCACCTGGCGCCTCAGTTGGACCAGCGTTCGTGCTGGACGTGCAGACCGCGTGAGACGACGCTTCAGCCAGTCCCAAACATGCTCAATGGGGGACAGATGCGGAGATCTTGCTGGCCAGGGTAGTTGACTTACACCTTCTAGAGCACGTTGGGTGGCACGGGATACATGTGGACGTGCATTGTCCTGTTGGAACAGCAAGTTCCCTTGCCGGTCTAGGAATGGTAGAACGATGGGTTCGATGACGGTTTGGATGTACCGTGCACTATTCAGTGTCCCCTCGACGATCACCAGTGGTGTACGGCCAGTGTAGGAGATCGCTCCCCACACCATAATGCCGGGTGTTGGCCCTGTGTGCCTCGGTCGTATGCAGTCCTGATTGTGGCGCTCACCTGCACGGCGCCAAACACGCACACGACCATCATTGGCACCAAGACAGAAGCGACTCTCATCGCTGAAGACGACACGTCTCCATTCGTCCCTCCATTCACGCCTGTCGCGACACCACTGGAGGCGGGCTGCACGATGTTGGGGCGTGAGCGGAAGACGGCCTAACGGTGTGCGGGACCGTAGCCCAGCTTCATGGAGACGGTTGCGAATGGTCCTCGCCGATACCCCAGGAGCAACAGTGTCCCTAATTTGCTGGGAAGTGGCGGTGCGGTCCCCTACGGCACTACGTAGGATCCTACGGTCTTGGCGTGCATCCGTGCGTCGCTGCGGTCCGGTCCCAGGTCGACGGGCACGTGCACCTTCCGCCGACCACTGGCGACAACATCGATGTACTGTGGAGACCTCACGCCCCACGTGTTGAGCAATTCGGCGGTACGTCCACCCGGCCTCCCGCATGCCCACTATACGCCCTCGCTCAAAGTCCGTCAACTGCTCATACGGTTCACGTCCACGCTGTCGCGGCATGCTACCAGTGTTAAAGACTGCGATGGAGCTCCGTACGCCACGGCAAACTGGCTGACACTGACGGCGGCGGTGCACAAATGCTGCGCAGCTAGCGCCATTCGACGGCCAACACCGCGGTTCCTGGTGTGTCCGCTGTGCCGTGCGTGTGATCATTGCTTGTACAGCCCTCTCGCAGTGTCCGGAGCAAGTATGGTGGGTCTGACACACCGGTGTCAATGTGTTCTTTTTTCCATTTCCAGGAGTGTACTTCAATGTCATTCTTTCAATTAGCCTCTTTCAGAAAATCTGCATTAGGATCCCCACAAACAATAATTTTCTTCCCTCTATCTGACAGATAGCAAGAAAGAATTCAAGTTTCTCAGAAATAGCTGAAAATTTTTCCAATCGGGACCTATACACAGCTATAATTATAAAAGTACCATTATTTTGTTTAACCTCACAACCACATGTTTCTATATGTTGCTCTACACAAAGCCTGTTGAGAGGACAGACAAACGTGTGGTTCCTGAAGAGGGGCAGCAGCCTTTTCAATAGTTGCAGGGGCTACAGTCTGGATGATTCACTGATCTGGCCTTGTAACACTAATCAAACCGGCCTTGCTGTTGTGGTACTGCGAACGGCTGAAACCAAGGGGAAACTACAGCCGTAATTTTTCCCGAGGGCATGTAGCTTTACTGTATGGTTAAATGTTGATGGCGTCCTCTTGGGTAAAATATTCCGGAGGTAAAATAGTCCCCCATTCGGATCTCCTGGCGGGGACTTCTCAGGAGGACGTCGTTATCAGGAAAAAGAAAACTGGCATTCTACGGATCGGAGCGTGGAATTATTCAGATAGTGAAGGGAGATGAAAATTTAATAGTTATGGGTGACTGGAATTCGACAGTAGGAAAAGGGAGAGAAGGAAACATAGAAGGTGAATATGGATTGGGGCTAAGAAATGATAAAGTAAGCCGTCTGGTAGAATTTTGCACAGAGCATAACTTAATCATAGTTAACACTTGGTTCAAGAATCATAAAAGAAGGTTGAATACATGGAAGAATCCTGGAATACTAAAAGGTAGCAGATAGATTATATAATGGTAAGACAGAGATTTAGGAAACAGGTTGTAAATTGTAGGACATTTCCAGGGGCAGATGTAGACTCTGACTGGTTATGAACTGTAGATTAAAACTGAAGAAATTGCAAAAAGGTGGGAATTTAAGGAGATGGGACCTGGATAAACTGAAAGAACCAGAGGTGGTTAGAGTTTCAGGGAGAGCATAAGGGAACAATTGACAGGAATGGGGGAAAGAAATACAGTATAAGACGAATGGGTAGCTCTGAGGGATGAAGTAGTGAAGGCAGCAGAGGATCAAGTAGGTAAAAAGACGAGGGCTAGTAGAAATCCTTGGGTAACAGAAGAAATGTTGAATTTAATTGATGAAAGGAGAAAATATAAAAATGCAGTAAATCAAGCAGGCAAAAAGGAATACAAACGTCTCAAAAATGAGATCGACAGGAAGTGCAAAATGGCTAAGCAGAGATGGCTAGAGGACAAATGTAAGGATGTAGAAGCTTATCTCACTAGGGGTAAGATAGATACAGCCTACAGGGAAATTAAAGAGATCTTTGGAGAAAAGAGAGCCACTTGTATGAATATCAAGAGCTCAGATGGAAACCCAGTTCTAAGCAAAGAGGGGAAAGCAGAAAGGTGGAAGGAGTATATAGAGGGTCTATACAAGGGCAATGTACTTCAAAACAATATTACGGAAATGGAAGAGGATGTAGATGAAGATGAAATGGGAGATACGATTTGCGTGAAGAGTTTGACAGAGCACTGAAAGACCGAAGTCGAAACAAGGCCCCCAGAGTAGACAACATTCCATTAGAACTACTGACGGCCTTGGGAGAGCCAGTCCTGACAAAACTCTACCATCTGGTGAGCAAGATGTACGAGACAGGTGAAATACCCTCAGACTTCAAGGAGAATATAATAATTCCAATCCCAAAGAAAGCAGGTGTTGACAGATGTGAAAATTACCGACCTATCAGTATAATAAGTCACAGATGCAAAATACTAACGCGAATTCTGTACAGACGAATGCAAAAACTGGTAGAAGCCGACCTCGGGGAAGATCAGTTTGGATTCCGTAGAAATTTTGGACCACGTGAGGCAATATTGACCTTACGACTTATCTTAGAAGGAAGATTAAGGAAAGGCAAACCTAAGTTTCTAGCATTTGTAAACTTAGAGAAAGCTTTGGACAATATTGACTGGAATACTCTCTTTCAAATTCTAAAGGTGGCAGGGGTAAAATACAGGGAGCGAAAGGCTATTTACAATTTGTACAGAAACCAGATGGCAGTTATAAGATCGAGGGGCATGAAATGGAAGCAGTGGTTGGGAAGGGAGTGAGACAGGGTTGTAGCCTCTCCCCGATGTTATTCAATCTGTATATTGAGCAAGCAGTAAAGGAAACAAAAGAAAAATGTAGGGTAGGTATTAAAATCCAGGGAGAAGAAATAAAAACTCGGAGGTTCGCCGATGGCATTGTAATTCTGTCAGAGACAGCAAAGGACTTGGAAGAGCAGTTGAACGGATTGGACAGTGTCTTGAAAGGAGGATATAAGATGAACATCAACAAAAGCAAAACGAGGATAATGGAATATAGTCGAATTAAGTCGGGTGATGCTGAGGGAATTAGATTAGAAAATGAGACACTTAAAGTAGTAAAGGAGTTTTGTTATTTGGGGAGCAAAATAACTGATGATGGTCGAAGTAGAGAGGATATAAAATGTAGACTGTCAATGGCAAGGAAAGCGTTTCTGAAGAAGAGAAATTTGTTAACATCGAGTATAGATTTAAGTGTCAGGAAGTCGTTTCTGAAAGTATTTGTATGGAGTGTAGCCACGTATGGAAGTGAAACATGGACAATAAATAGTTTGGACAAGAAGAGAATAGAAGCTTTCGAAATATGGTGCTACAGAAGAATGTTGAAGATTAGGTGGGTATATCACGTAACTAATGAGGAGGTATTGAATAGGATTGGTGAGAAGAGAAGTTTGTGGCACGACTTGACTAGAAGAAGGAATCGGTTGGTAGGACATGTCCTGAGGCATCACAAATTTAGCATTAGAGGGCAGTGTGGAGGGTAAAAATCGCAGAGGGAGACCAAGAGATGAAAACACTAAGCAGATTCAGAAGGATGTACGTTGCAGTAGGTACTGGGAGATGAACGAGCTTGCACAGGATAGATTAGCATGGAGAGCTGCATCAAACCAGTCTCAGGACTGAAGACCACAACAGCAACAACCAAAGTCTTCTGGTTTCTAAGTTTTTCACGCTATGGTGTTGAGACAGGCATAGCACATCTTTTCCACCCTCAGTTTGTAAATCTGGTAAATGATCAAGAAGCTCAAATACTTTGTGTTGTAATTCCCTCTTAATTCGATTCAATACACAAACATTATTTTTCTCAGAACTGTTATGAGAATCTTGTGATGTTGTAACATCTCTAGTACCTGCCTGTTAGAGCCTCTAATTAAGCTTAATTTCATTCAATACTGAATTATTGGACACTGACCTTAGCCTAAAAAAGGAGAATCCCATGAGTTCCAATGCCCATCCTTAAAAATTTTGGTATTATCCCATCAAATTTACCCTTCCATTTGCTACTGAGATACAGGCCACACCTTGTGAAGTCGCATTAACCAATAGTGTCAAGAGGAACCAAACTCACGACTGGCAAAGTAGGCACCCAAAGCAGTTGATCTAACTCCATATTGACCCTCCTGACAGAGCTTTTCAGTTGCTGCTGATCATGCCGCATAAAAGCTGGAATCAAGCAACATTGTATGGTTCGTTACAGATGCTGTGTCTACCAGCTCATACTCAACATTGTAGCTCTGATCTCTGTTGTAGCTTCGAAAATGCAGATACT
The DNA here is from genome assembly GCF_021461385.2 of Schistocerca piceifrons. Taxonomy (NCBI): domain Eukaryota; kingdom Metazoa; phylum Arthropoda; class Insecta; order Orthoptera; family Acrididae; genus Schistocerca; species Schistocerca piceifrons. The sequence continues at coordinate 109,852,122 of NC_060143.1, forward strand.
CGTAAAATATCTTCTGTGCCATCCACATTTTTTCGGCATTTATATCCGCTGATAACTTGTACTGTACTTACAATTCTGAATCTGTAGACTTTGTTACAGAGACTATATTTAATATGTAATGGATGTAATAGAATATGTGCTTCTGACTGTATATAATTTTTTTGTAGTTATGTGGAAATATTGTAAATTTCTGGATAATAGCCAAGGGAACTTTATTTTAATGTATCGATAGCAATGACGAAATGCCAGTAGCTGTGCTGTTGTTTATCTTTGCGTATGGAGAGTCTCTGTCACGCTGCGAGCAGAGAGGAATGCAGAGTAGCTTGGGTGATGAAAGAATGCGGAAGTATTTGTTGGGCGCTCCCCCTGACACCGTGTGCAGCTGCACTCGCTTCAGTGTAAGCCCGCTTACTTCGTTAACCCGCGAGTATTGAGAGCACGGTAGGAGTGGACAGGCCGAGAAAGCTGCAGTTCTGACTGTTGCCTGGCCCACAATTATCCGTGACTCTGGAGTCAACTCGATGTTCTCAGTCAGCAGCAGCAGCAACAGCAGCAGCTCAGCATTGTCGTCGGCTACATCCTTCGTCATCCGCACAGCTACAACATCGAAAGACAGAAAACTGACGCATATAGTATTGTAGAGGCATTACCACTGACCTTTCTTTCACAAAGTATGACTAACTTGAATAACGACCTGCAATAGTTAAAACTTTTATTCCACCTGTGTTGTCATTGTCCTCAGACATTTTTACCAAGCTGGGTCCCTCTCATTTCCATGCAATCACCGAGTGTCATAATAATATGAAAATTGATTAACTATTTATTGCCAGTTTTGTTTGTTTGCTAATGACCGGTTTCAGGCTAAATTTGATGCCTCAGTGACCGTTAATTATTGTATTGCCTAAGAGAGGCTTAAGTAATTTGCAGTTCTGAGTATCAACTTCATACACTTAAAATAACGTAAAATTTCACTGGTAAAACTAATAACTAAAGATACAGTAAAAACTAAGAGTGCACAATTTCATTTATTCTGCATTTAGCTTAACGAGTGACTCCTTCTGTCTTGATATGTATTTTGTTGTCGTTATATTAAAAGTGAAATAAGTTGCTCATTTCTTAAAGTTAATTCAGTTCAATCATTCAATAATTAAAAGTAAATTGCTTACCTTTTCCCAGTTTTGCATTACGTTATGCTAAGGTTACTGAAAGCTATGTTTTTAAAAAAAATGGTTCAAATGGCTCTGAGCACTATGGGACTTAACATCTTAGGTCATCACTCCCCTAGAACTTAGAACTACTTAAACCTAACTAACCTAAGGACATCACACAACACCCAGCCATCACGCCATGTTTTTACATAACAAGCTTTTAGTTACATTTATTTAACCGGCAACTTCATTTAACTTTTCTATCAAAATTTAGCATCTCAGAATAAGTAACAGCTAACTCAGTGTTTTGTGATTCATTTATTTCCTCGTGAATTGTTGTCATGGAAAAGCGTGACAACCTTCTCTTGCCACATCAGTGATTATTTGCTTAAATTTCTTCGCCATTGCCTTTTTTAAGATTCTGGAGATTCATTACCCTAGAGGACTGCCGACCGTTTAATTATCCCCTTTTTAGCTAATCAGTATTTTTTTGTATTAAATATTACGTGGTACCCTTTTCCACCTGGGTAGTTCGTGAGCGATTGCACTATATTCCACCCATTCAGAATAATCATCAAAATTTAGATTAGGTTTAGAAAAGATTCTTCCTCCAGAAGGGTCTGTTGTACATTTTCATCTTGCTAACTGGTATTAATTTTCTTAGACAACGATAGCCTTGTTGATTGTAAAATTTCATTAGGCATTCGCGATTACGGTCAATTATATTGCAGTCCAGTATGCCGATTAGGAAGGGGGAAGCTACACTATGAATGTTGTTCCGTGCTCACCCACTATCAATATATGATTCTGCTTTGTAAAACTCTTGCACAATGATACTACATCCTCTATCACTTGGCTAAGACATTCACTGAGCATGAATAAACTGGTGACCTGGTACCTATCACCTAATTTCTCCTACAAGATCTGGCCAACCCATCTTCCATGGCTATTACCTGACAACAGAACTTTTCTGTTACTTTCTGTCTTTTTTAAACAGTTTGTTTCCTGGTGAAAGTCTGTTGAGTATTAACTACATTTACATTCATAGAGCCTCTTCTTTAGCTTACTGAGGAAGCAAGGCAAATTTATTATTTGTGCCAATGATGAAACTGTCAGGTACTGTTCTCTTCCTGGGCCCCCCTGTTCCCTGCTACTACTTCCCACCTGTCTTCACTCTTCACTCTAGCCTTATCAGTTCCTTCATAGCTTTAACCAATTCAGTCTAAACGGCTCTAATCTTTCCTTCCTGTTCAAATATTTCCCTATCCCTTAAACATGTCTTGCAATACCATGGAAGAGACCTGTATAATTCCCCAATTTTCATGGCACTACATTCCCCCCCAACGTAATCATCTGTCCTAACAGATGCGTAGAACCCCAGAACTAACTTTCTACGGCAGCTCAAACACTCCTCGTTCATGGTTGTTTACAAGCTTTTCACGAAATTTATTTACATAGTAATAGTAATATCCTAGAATATCACAAGGATCACTTAAGTTATGTGGAAAGCTAATATATGTGTGTACTATTAATATAGAAACGAAATATACTTAAAATAACTTTAAAACTAAAAATTCGTATAATCGAAAAATTAGGTCTAAGATCGTGTATGCGAGATATAGACTTCATGCATTTTGAAAAGAAATAAAAGAACTTAAAGCTTTTAATTCTTCGAACAGACATGGCAGTATTAAATATATGTGTTAGGAAGAAAACCTAGACTCTTTACTTAATTCCTTACGCAAACGTCTTAAATTTGTATAAAATCCTACGTCTGAAGACGCTGAAAGCGCCCCTTAGGGTTTTTTTCGAGAAATACGTTGAAACAAGGGAAACCTTCAGTAGGTAAGGTGAAATAGCCTGTAATAAACTTCCTTAAGGTGTAATATTAACTTAATTGACAGTTATTACTTGTCTTCATGCATGTGCGATCTGTGTGAGGGTTATCAACTTCACCATCGCACTCGTCTTTCGTCACATGCATTGTAGACGAACATTACTGCAAGGAAAACAGAAAATATAAGTTACAGACACGTTTTAATAAGTAAATAAAGAATATAAAATTAGATCTTCTATTTCTACAGATACAGGGTGTTCAAAAAAGTGTCGAATACTTTGAGAGGTGGTAGTACTCATCGAAACAGGAAAAATAAGTACAATAAACGTGGGCCTGGAAATGCGTACTTTCTGAGAAAAGCCCAGTAAACATGGATCCAGTAATCCATACTTTCTGTGATAAACACGTGTTTACAGAAGATATTCTACGTGGCGTCCATTCTTGACAATGGACCCCACTGCCCTCCTGCGTAAGGAATGGCGCTCCCTTTCGGTTGTTGTTGTCGTTGTACGTGCTGACACGCATAGAAGATGCGAGCCTGTAGTGTCCGCACATCGTTGATTGGCGTGACATAGAGCAATTCCTTCAAGTGTTCCCATAACCGAAAGTCTAGGAGATTGAGGTCTTGGTAAGGAGCAGGCCAAAGTGTGCCCCCTACCACCGGATTTCGCAAATATTGTGACGGAAGTGTGCCGATGCGCCATTATGCAGGAACCATATTTGTATTCGTTGCTGCAGTGGCGCAGCGTTAATGAGAAATTCCAGACAGTACGCCACACTTAACCTTTGCGGTAGTATGTATGGGCCTATTAATCTATCGGCAAGTACACCTGCCCATACGTTCATTGAGAATCGGTGTTGATGCCTTCTTTCGTGAATTGCTTGGGTGTTTAAATCTGCCAGTTCGTGCTAGTTAGGAAATTCACAGCACCATCTCTTGTGAACTCTGCCTCATCGGTAAATAAAACTTTGATGTGAACAGTGTATCTGCGACATTCTTCTGCAACTGCCATTGACAGAACCGCCGCCTGCAATGATGATTCTGTGACCTTAGGGTCTGAACGCGCTCTAGATAACGGTAGAGCAGTTGTTCATGAAGTACCTTCCCGATTGCTGTTAATGGTCTCACACTGCTCCCAGAAGCTCCTTCCATTGAACGTTCCACACTCTCCCCATGTCAGGGGTGCGGGGTGCGTACTGTGCGGGGCCTTCCGCTGTATCTTCCGAGGCACAAGGGCATCTATGTCCCTTAGATGCTGGAGAAGTCTGCCGAACAGCTTGTCAGAGGTCACTGTGTGCTCCGGATATTTTTCAGGCTAGAGGACATGGGCTTGCAGCCTACATCCATTTGCTAAACATTACAGAATATCCTATCCACCATTTCACTTGTCGAGTAGTAGGCTTCCATTGCTAACAAGTGGTGAAACAGAGAAAATGTAAGTGTACTACACCATTTATAAGTACAAACAGCGCATGATCAGTAAACACAAAAGTGAATCCGCTTTTGGAAGAAGGTAAAACATCATGAAACGTATCCAGGATTGACAGTACTCTACAATTAGACACACAACCACGACGAAAGCTAATGAAATCTACTACATGACTCGAACCACGGAACTGACTGCAGACCCCTAATGGTAGTGCTGTGAGTAAGACATAACACCCTGCCGACACAATGCCTACGCTAAAACCGCAACCAAGCGTGAGCAGCCCATCCTATAAACACGTGTTTATCTCGGAAAGTATGCGTTTCCGGTCCATGTTAATTGGACTCATTTTTCTTGTTTCGATGGGTACTACCACCTGTCAGAGTATTCGTCACATTTTTTTAACACCCTGCTCGCGTATTTTTGTATGTCCTGGCTAATCTGAGGAATTTCTGTAGAGTTTTTGATGCGTCCTGGAATTCACAGACGACATTTGCCAGTATCTGCATCGAAAACAGGCGGAAACTGTTGAGATTCTCGATTCCCAAGGTGGATGTACACTTAATGAAGTTTTCAGTAAACACCCATTGTGTGAGTCCTCATAGCATTTGGCCAATTTTTCTTTTTTTTTCCACAAGCTGCAACATTGTCGCGAATAAAACAGTGACCCGTACATAGAATAAATTACCTTTACTTTACGCCTATGATCACAAAACTTTTTTGTCAACAGATTACCGGTTTCGGTCTATAATGACTATCTTCAGATCTGTTTAGAAAAAAAATATGTCCAAATGTACTGCAACCATAGTGGCATCGTCAAATGTTAAATGCAAAATCAGCACCAGCATCGTCAAATGTATATAAATAACAGCATGTGCACGAGTCATGTTGTCAGTGGCACTAGTGTTCAAACTAAACTGCCATTATTTTTAACAGTACTGCTGCTGACAACATGACATGTACATACGCCGTTATTTATATACATTTGACGATGCTGGTGCTGAATTTGCATTTAACACTAGTGTTAAAACTGAACTGTCATTATTTTTAACAGTAATGCTGCTGACAACATGACTCTTGCGTATGCTGTTATTTATACACATTTGACGATGCTGGTGCTGATTTTGCATTTAACATTTGGCGATGGCACTATGGCTGCAGTACATTAGGAGATTGTTTTTATAAAACAGATCAGAAGACGGTTATTATAGGCCGAAACCGGTAAGCTGTTGACAAAAAAGTTTTGTGACCATGGACGTAAAGTAAAGGTAAGTTTTTCCCATTGTGTGTGTGCATTTACATCTTGAGCACATGGCAGGTAAGAATCTGAAAATAAATTCACCAAATGTGTAGCTTACAAAATCATACATCAGTTATCTCACAGTGAAAATGACTGCGGAATGACCGCACAAAATGTGCGGGCCAGACGTAGAACGTGGCAACACAAGAAGCGCTGAACAATGTACCACAGCCGCTCAACGATCAGTGTGTTCTCTCTCTGTCTGTCTGTCTGTCTGTCTCTCTCTCTCTCTCTCTCTCTCTCTCTCACTCTTTCTCTTTGTATGTGTGTGTGTGTGTGTGTGTGTGTGTGTGTGTGTGTGTGTGTGTTTGCAGCTAAGATCAGAGCGTTGCTCCAGGCGGAATTCACGGTATCGCGTCGCCCCGTCGCTGGCACTACACATAGCTTATCGGGCATCCCAGAGAATCTGACTAGGAGCTCGGAATCGATGAGAGCACTTCTGCGCCTTCCTCCGCAGCTGTATTCGTGCGGAACTACAGCGTCTATGCGGACGTCAAAGCCAGGACAATGACAACACACCCGCAGGTAGGACTTCGTTATTGTTGTGGTCTTCAGACCTGAGACTGGTTTGATGCAGACCTCCATGCTACTCCATCCTGTGCAAGGTTCTTCATCTCCCAGTACCTACTGCAAACTACATCTTTCTGAATCCGTTTAGTGTATTCATCTCTTCGTCTCCCTCTACGATTTTTACCCTCCGCGCTGCCCTCCGATACTAAACTGGGGATCCCTTGATGCCTCAGAATACGCCCTACCAACCAGTCAATTCTTCTAGTCAAGTTGTGCCACAAATTTCTCTTCTCTCCAATTCCGTTCAATACCTCCTCATTACTTATGTGATTTACCCATCTAATATTCAGCATTCTTCTGTAGCACCACACTTCGAAAGCTTCTATTCTCTTCTTGTCTAAACTATTGGTCGCCCACGTTTCACTTCCATACATGGCCACACTCCATACAAATACTTTCAGAAACGACTTCCTGACACTTAAATCTATACTCGATGTTAACAAACTTCACTTCTTCAGAAACGCTTTCCTTGCCATTGTCAGTCTATATTTTATATCTTCCTTTGCTTTTGTTGATATTTATCTCATATCCTCCTTTCAAGACACTATCCATTCCTTTCAGCTACTCTTCCAGGTCCTTTGCTGTCACTGACAGAATTACAATGTCTTCGGCGAGCCTCAAAGTTTCCAATTCTTCTCCATGGATTTTAATGCCTACTCCGAATTTTTATTTTGCTTCCTTTACTGCTTGCTCAATATACGTATTGAAAAACATCAGGGATAGGTTACAACCCTGTCTCACTCCCTTCCCAACCACTGCTTCCCTTTCATGCCCCCCGACTCTTATAACTGCCATCTGGTTTCTGTACAAATTGTAAATAGCCTCTCGCTCTCTGTATTTTACCCCTGCCACCTTCAGAATTTTAAACAGAGTATTCCAGTCATCAATGTCAAAAGCTTTCTCTAAGTCTAAAATCGCTAGATACGTAGGTTTGCCTTTCCTTAAACTTTCTTCTAAGATAAGTGGTAGGGTCAGTATTGCTTCACGTGTTCCAACATTTAACGAAATCCAAACTGATCTTCCCCGAGGTCGGCTTCTATCAGTTTTTCCATTCGTCTGTAAAGAATTCGTGTTAGTACTTTGCAGCCGTGACTTCTTAAACTGATAGTTCGGTAATTCTCACATGTGTCAATACCTGCTTTCTTTGGGATTGGAATTATTATATTCTTCTTGAAGTCAGAGGGTATTTCGCCTGTCTCATACATCTTGCTCATTAAATGGTAGAATTTTGTTAGGCCTGGCTCTCAGAAGGCTGTCAGTAGTTCTAATGGACGTGTTTCGACTTAGGTCTTTCAGTGCTCTGTCAAACTCTTCACGCAGTATCATATCTCCTATTTCTTCTTCCTCTACATTCTCTTCCATTTCTATAATATTGTCCTCAAGAATATCGCACTTGTATAGACCCTCTATATACTCCTTCCACCTTTCTGCTTTCCCTTCTTTGCTTAGAACTGGGTTTCCATCTGAGCTCTTGATATTCATGCGAGTCGTTCTCTTTTCTCCAAAGGTCTCTTTAATTATCCTGTAGGCAATATCTATGTTACCCCTAGTGATATGCGCCTCTACATCCTTACATTTGTCCTCTAGCCATCCTTGCTTAGCCATTTTGTACTTCCTGTCGATCTCATTTTTGAGACGTTTGTATTCCTTTTTGCCTGCTTCATTTACTGTATTTTTATATTTTCTCCCTTCATCAATTAAATTCAATATCTCTTCTGTTACCCAAGGATTTCTATTAGCCCTCCTCTTGTTACCTATTTGAATCTTTGCTGCCTTCACTATTTCGTCTCTCAAAGCTACCCATTCTTCCTCTACTGTATTCCTTTCCCTCATTCTTGTTAATCGTTCATTAATGATCTCCCTGAATCTCTCTACAAACTCTGATTCTTTCAATTTATCCAGGTCGCATCTCCTCAAATTTCAACCTTTTCGCAGTTTCTTCAGTTTTAATCTACAGTTCATAACCAATAGATTGTGGTCAGAGTCCACATCTGCCCCTGGAAATGTCTTACAATTTAAAACCTGGTTCCTAAATCTCTGTCTTACCATTATATAATCTATCTGAAACCTTTTAGTATCTCCAGGATTCTTCCATGTATACAAACGTCTTCAATTATTCTTGAACCACGTCTTAGCTACGATTAAGTTATGCTCTGTGCAAAATTCTACCATGCGGCTTCCTCTTTCATTCCTTACTCCCATTCCATATCCACCTACCTTCTCTTCCTTTTTCTACTATCGAGTTCCAGTCACCCATGACTATTAAATTTTCGTCTCCCTTCACTATCTGAATAATTGCTTTTATCTCATCATACATTTCATCAATCTCTTCGTCATCTGCGAAGCTAGTTGGCACATAAACTTGTACTACTGTGGCAGGCGTGGGCTTCGTATCTATCTTGGCCACAATAATGCGTTCACTATGCTGTTTGTAGTAGCTTACCCGCATTCCTAGTTTCCTATTAATTACTAAACCTACTCCTGCATTACCCCTATTTGATTTTGTATTTATAAGCCTGTATTCACCTGACCAGAAGTCTTGTTCCTCCTGCCACCGAACTTCAATAATTCCCACTATATCTAACTTTAACCTATCCATTTCCATTTTTAAATTTTCTAACTTACTTGCCCGGTTAAGGGATCTGACATTCCACGCTACGATCCGTAGAACGCCAGTTTTCTTTCTCCTGATAACAACGTCCTCCTGAGTAGTCCCCACCTGGAGATCAGAATGGGGGACTATTTTACCTCCGGAATATTTTACCCAAAAGGACTCCATCATCATTCAACCATACAGTAAAACTGCATGCCCTCAGGAAAAATTACGGCTGTAGTTTCCCCTTGCTTTCAGCCATTCGCAGTACCAGCACAGCAAGGCCGTTTTGGTTAGTGTTACAAGGCCAGATCAGTCAATCATCCAGACTGTTGCCCCTGCAACTACTGAAAAGGCTGCTGCCCCTCTTCAGGAACCACGCGTTTGCCTGGCCTCTCATTAAATACCCCTCCGTTGTGGTTGCACCTACGGTACGGCTATCTGTATCGCTGAGGCACGCAAGCCCCCACCAACGGCAAGGTCCATGGTTCATGAGGGGAAAGGGGGGGGGGGGGCAGATAGGATATAGACCCATAAGTCAACTGGCATTCTGTACCAACCGGCCCTCTAAGCTGACACATTTAACAAGTTACTCCATGGTTTATACCACATTCGATAATGTGAGACATGGCACCATATACACGCTTACAAAGAAAAGAGGGGTGATATAAAACATATTGCTGTACTCCAAGGACAGATTCTTAGGATCCTAAACTCGATGACGGGTCAGACGGAGATGCAATGGTGGCATGGTTTAAATGTCATTCCAAAGCATATAAATCAGTGGATGAACACACTTGATAGGTGGCGATCCTTTTCCCTGCATGTTTGGACAACTAGGACAAACGAGATAATTTAAATTTCTTCTCAGTTGTACTTTATTTGTGTTAAAATATTTTTGGCAAAGCAAAGTATAAGGTCGCTCTCTTGCCTGTCTGTCTGTCTGCTTCGTACTATCAATGTTTTGTGACTAACTCTCCGATTAGCTAAAGAACTGAAATTTTAAACACAGCTCAGAACTGGATGGCAACACAATATTAACTCGCTTTCTTGTCAGTCTGTTCGGTTCCAGTGTAGGTGAGGGTAAAAAAAGGTTGGTAATGCCTGACATCTCGGCTACATTGCAGAACTGGCTAAATACATTCCAGGTGGTACACAAGCAGTCAGGTATAGCTGAACAGAATGATAGGAAGGAGGAGATGAACAGAGAAAGGGGGTGTAGATGTGTGCGATGTGTGTGAAATAATGTAGATAGGTGAAATTGTAGGCAAAAAGGTAGTAAGCATATAAATAATGATTTAAATAAAAATATAATCTCATTAAGATGTTTGAAATCCATCGTGAAACTTCACACACATAAGACTAAACAACAGAAAATATCTAATTAAGTAAAAATAGATTTTTAATATAACACGTTTTGAAATCGGACTGAAGACTAAAAAACGATTTCTCCTTAGCCCCATACCGACTCCTAAATCCATACAGATATTAATGAAAGTTTGTGCTTGTGAATTTTTAATAGCCGCAACAATACTTGTCGGATTTATAAGGAAAAACGTGGGACACATGCAGTTGACAATAGCTAGTAGTTGAACTATTCATGAGTCCCATTGACTACTGGATGCTTCCCACGTCTTTCGTTACAAATATTTTCATAGCTAATAAAAATTCGCAAGTTAAAATTTTTAGAACTATGTGAATGGAGTTACGAATCTGTATCGGACTAGGAGAAATTCTTTCTTATTGTCTAGTCCAATTTAAAAGCGCATTATAATAAAAATTATTTTATTTAAATAATTATTATTTACATTTTTGGCGGGTTAGGAATTCTTTCAAAGGCCTCCAGATCGTGTCGTAAATCTTGACGAGACTGTACAATTAGCTGTTATATTCAACGACTGTAGGAGTTATACATGATTTACTAATAGAATATTTCTGTTTTGTATCACATACAAATCTGTGTTTTCCTTTTCAGTTGCGTGCATGCGAATGATGAGTGTTTGTTTACTTCCAGCAAGTATTTTCATGGCAAATGGTACTAAATTTAGCTACTTACTGGTAAGCTTTATTTATAAAAGACACAAAATTTACGGCATTAAACAGCGTCGTCTGGTTGACACTTCAGGATCATATTAGATGATACATTTTTGTATTTCTGTCCCGCTTTTTCCGATGCAAAGACAAATAATTTGTAAATTATAGACTTAAAATTACGTTATCAAACTAAAGGAATAAACAGAAACTTTATACTTTCATTTGTACCACTCAACTTAATAGATGGCACATTTGTATTGACGTTAGAACGATACAGTAGATCTAGCTCTCTTTGTTTTTTCTAAAAGCTTCTTAAGATCTCGTGAATTACCTTTAACGGAAACGAATTTTTGCTTATTTTAATACTAAGGATTCAAAAAAAATTAGAAATTTATTTCTGTTACAGAGGAAAGTATAAGTAGTACTTATTTTAAAAGAAAGAAAACAACACATTTGCGCTATGAGTAACTTACGAGGGTCACTCCAAAAGAAATGCACACTATTTTTGTAATAATACAGTTTTCATTCTGCATGTGTCAAAGATTTACAGTGTGTAGATACATCCTTCCCGCTTGTTTTCAAACTCAGTTCAGCCTGTTCCCGTGAGTGTTGCCGTCAGTATATGTCTTCAAGATGTCTGCTGCACTTGACGTTCGTCAGAAGCGAAGTGCTGCCATAGAATTCCTGTGCTGTGAAAACGAGAGAGTTGAAAACATCCACAAGAGGTTGAAAAAGGTGTATGGAGATGCTGCTGTCGATCGCAGTATAGTTAGTCGGTGGGCAAGCAGATTACGTGATGAAAACGGGCACGGCAATATTGAGGATTGTCCTCGCAGCGGCAGGCCTCGTATTACTCACACTCCAGACATTGTGCAGAGAGTTAACGAAATGGTGACTGCTGACAGACGCAACACAGCTTACGAATTGTCAGGCTACGTTAGGATAGGAGAAGGAAGTGTTTGAAGAATACTGGAAGTGTTGGCGTTAAAAAAGGTTTGTGCCAGGTGGGTTCCCACGATGTTGACAGTCGCTCACAAAGAAACAAGAAAATCGGTATGCAGCGAACTTTTGGAACAGTACGACAGTGGTGGAGATGAATTTCTTGGAAGAACTGTGACAGGTGATGAAACATGGCTCCATCATTTTTTACCAGAGACGAAGAGGCAATCAGTGGAGTGGCATCATGCAAATTCACCCAAGAGAAAAAAATTCAAAACCCCCACCTTCTGCTGGAAAAGTTATGGCTACGGTGTTTTTCGATTCCGAAGGACTCTTGGTTATGGACATCATGCCAAGTGGAACCACTATAAATTCTGATGCATATGTGACGACACTGAAGAAACTTCAAGCTCGACTGAGTCGTGTTCGACCACATCAACAAAAGCAGGATGTTTTGCTGTTGCACGACAATGCACGGCCACATGTCAGTCAAAAAACCATAGAAGCGATCACAAATCTCGGATGGACAACACTGAAACACCCTCCTTACAGTCCTGACCTCGCTCCATGTGACTATCATCTCTTTGGGAAACTGAAAGACTCTCTTCGTGGAACAAGATTTGAAGATGATGACTCCCTCGTGCACGCTGGCAAACAGTGGCTCGAACAGGTTGGTCCAGAATTTTACCGTGCGGGTATACAGGCGCTGGTTCCAAGATGGCGTAAGACAGTTGAGAGGGATGGAAATTATGTGGAGAAATGAAAATATTGTTGCTAAAGGATGTATCTACACACTATACAACTATCAAACGTGTAAAATAAAAGATGGATTTTTAAAAAAATAGTGTGCATTTCTTTTGGAGTGACCCTTGTATTATTAAATGTCTTACAAAGAGCTCAAGTGTTCTGTACATAGTTCCGCGTAGTCAGCACGTACACAACTTTCCCAATAGAGCGCGCCCCGCTAAGCACAATAGCGCAGGCGCAGCACTCGTCCGTCTCCGCACTACGAGATGGCGCTGTCTTGGACCAAATTCTGCTTCCGCCGATTCGCGTATTCATATGTAACGCAGCCAATGAGATTGCTGCTAACGTAGAACATTTTCTCCTCGCGGATCACACTCGCGCAGTGATACCTGAACGCTCGAGGTATTCTAACGAGAGTACAGACCTCCGATTAGTCAGTCTGCATTAGTCTGTAGTCAAGTTTCAGTCTGCGCCTAATAAGATTATCATATTCCTGTACATAGCTGTGAAGATAAATGTATAGACACTTTGTCAAATATCAGAGATAGTGAGAATAAGATTATCGTACCAAGACCAAAGAAACTTCAGATTGTCAATTGCAAATAGCATCCAGAACCGAGTTAAGTAATTTTTATGCTTGTTATTATTTTAATAAATGTGTGTGAAAATTAATCAAGTTCTGTTTGAAGTTGGTCATCGTCAATCTGCTACCCTAAGCGTGCAAGTGGCATTTCTATCGTCTGACCTAACGGCAGAAGATAAACACGCCACGATAAGACCACGAGACATATTGCTGACACTCGCCTACTTCATCAGAGCGACAAGTCAAATAATCTGATGGTGTGTGTACCGAAGGTCTTACAGACGGGGAGGAGGTAGTTTGCCGCTTGTATGGAAAAATGTTCTCGAAACATGGACAAATGTGTGGTAGAAATTGCCTGGCTGGAAGCCACCTAGCACAGTGTGTAGGATGAAATCCAATCTGTTGCGTAACAATTCCCAACGCCGCCGCGAACTGGCCGCGTCGCCGCAGGGCGCATCGCAGTGAGTGAATTAGAGGGGGCTGCTGTCGCGAAATGTAGGCGGAGAATCCCGCCGGCGGCCTCCCTGTGGGTCGCGAGCACCACACACACCTGCAGCCGTGGCCAACGGACACGGCCGTCGAGAACAGCGGGTGATGAGCGCTCGCCCCGCCGAATAGACGCGCGGAAGCAATTAAGCCGCGCAGCGCGGAACGACTGTGTAACGAAAGCCATCGGCCGGCGTTTATTGCCGTGTTGCAGTCTCCGCAGGGCGCGGGTCGCCGCCAATAACGGCCGCTCCACATCGACGCGGGGGGGAGGAGGAGGGGTGGCCCATCGCTGTGCGTGTCGTAGCACCCCGCTAGCAGACCTCGTAATGGGCTGCGCAGCGCTGCCAAAGACAACAGTCCGGTCCGCACTGACGTAGAGCGCGCCGACGCGTGCGAAGGGACCGTGAGTACGACGCCGGTGCTGTCACCCGCGTTTAATGTTTCCACACCGTCTCTTATAATACTGAGCGGTTTATTCAGTTTATGTTTCACGGTTCGTGCTGACAGTTGCGGGCTGCCTGTCTAAAACCGTTGTCACACGGACCGAACACTCGAACGTCAACTTCGAGCTTGCTGAGTTTCTGACATCACAGCGTGGGAAAACACGCTGCCGAGTCTTTCCTAAAGCCGTCGGCACATGGACCGTGCTGTCGAACGTAAACGTTGAGCGTGTCGAGTTCAGCGTGCTGCTGAACGCTCAGACACGACGCGACTTGTGCACACGGTACGTGGGACCCATCGTGGTACACGCGAACGCAACGCACTCCGGTTTCTAGTTCGTAAATCACCCTGTTCACTAAACGGGCGCGCGTAAAATTCCCACGTTAGCTCTATTAAAACGCACATTTCCTCCATTGTCCACGAAAGGGAATGTACCATGTCCAGTCAATAAGGACACAGGCTTATAAAAGTTCCATTACAAGCACTGCGATACAAATTTGCAGTACTTCTTCACATAGGATAAACATTATTTCATCATTCCCAGATTTTAGTAAAACCCCAAGGTCAGTCTTACTTGATCACTGTTCCTACCCAGTAACAGAATCTTGGCAACACGTGAATTACGAAGCGTAAAAGAAAGACCAAAATAGATTTACACAAGTAGCGCAAGGTGTCCTGTAGATGAAGCCAATCGAACACCCAAAGAAAGCACTCCGTTTGAAGGCCACAAGTCACCCATCGGGACCATCCGACCGCCGTGTCATCCTCAGCTGAGGATGCGGATTGGAGGGGCGTGTGATCAGCACACCGCTCTCCCGGTCGTTATGATGGTTGTCTTTGACCAGAGTCGCTACTATTCGGTCGAGTGCAACCCGAAAAATGGCAACAGTGCATGGCAGCCTGGATGGTCACCCATCCAAGCGCCGGCCACTCCCAACAGCGCTTAACTGCGGTGATCTCACGGGAACCGGTGTATCCACTGCGGCAAAACCGTTGCCAATACTCAAAGAAAGATGAACTTATATTTACATAACATAAAATATTATAGTATACACTTATATTAAATTAATAATAAAGTAACAGAACCTAATAAAAACGCAAATGTTAGGAAAAAAATTTATGTACTGGCGAGTCGCGAACCACCTCCCAAACATAAACATGTTATAACTCAGCGACGCTACCCATCACTCTAATCCAACATCAGGAAATGAACTTCCATTCCTAGCATGTTACTAGTCTCAGCACTTGCTGAAAGCTTTAATCGTAGCTATGTTACTAACTGAAATTTAATTATTACAAATTATAACAATACCAATGCGTTTTGGGTGTATCCTCAATGTATTGCTGCCTTCAAATAGCATACTCTCATAAAAGGCAAGTTACAATAATTCTTTTGCCACAAATATGATGTTTCTCATTATTTTATTGCAACGGATCACACAGTTAACAATGGGTTTTCCAATGATTCTCAATTTTCTGGTGCTCAGAAACGGCATATATATTTAAGGGCTTGAAATGAATGCCAATATGGCGCCTCACAACTTTGTGCTGAAGGGAGATGGCGTGCATGTGATGTAGGTGGCGTTGTGTCATCTCATTGGTCAACGCTCAGGCGCACGCTGAGAATATCTGACATGCTAGACATTGCTCTGCACGTTCGGAAAGACTCCCGAACGTGCTATTCCACGCTATGACGTCAGAAACTCGGCACGCTCAACGCTCGGATGCACTGTCCGTGTGCCGACGGCTTAAGAAGCAGGGCATACTCTGAATGCGCATTTGAACGTAGACCAATGAGTTGGAAGAAAGCTACCTACATCATATGCAGGTAGTGTTGTGCAACTACTGTAGGTCGTAAGTAAGCGTGGACTACGGTACTTTCCCTCGTATCTTTGGGGAAGTTGAGGTCACACCCGCGTCACCTGTACGTTAGATGTATTGCTTACCTACTGGGCGTTACCTCATGATGATCGCTTTCGTTCCATATGTGATTAGTGTCTTCCTATATTCTCCTAAAAACTTGAAGTGGTGAACCGTTTAGAAACAGAATGATGATATATAAAGGGCTGGGTAACCTACGTTATTTAAAAGCAAGCAGTATTTATAGCAAAATTGAAACTGCCGCTTTAATTCAGGTTTTTTTTTAAGAATGTTGATTTGTAACGTGAAACATAGGGATGTTGTAGTAAAAACAAAAATACCAATAGAGATTTATCACATTGCGAGAAAACGCGATTTCCTCAACAAAAGTGTGGAGTAATAAAAAACCTGCAGAAATAAAATGAGAGAAAACCTCATATTACAGATAAAAGAATTTTTGCGTTACAATTTGCTTGTTAATAAAGTATACCATTTCAAAACATCAGCACATTAAAGATCCATAAAAATCATATTGTTCTTGATACATTTCACAATAACTAAATGTCACTTACTAACATAGAACTAAATGTCACTTACTAACATAGAACTAAATGTCACTTACTAACATAGCGGCTATTAATGCCTTCAGAAGATGTTAACACACAAGATATGGTTGTATGTTACGGAAGTTCAGCGTGATGTACTGAATATAAACGCAGAATTACGAAGTGGTGCGTGTAGTGCGTGGCTGGTTTGGGTCTCGCAAAAAAAATTATTCACCTTCACGTTTTCTAATAGGTTATTTCACATTGTCATTGACTCAGTAGAAATAGAAAAATGTTCCGTAGCATTCGGCACTATGTAAATATAAGCATGCTGTCTCTCAGGACTGAGTTTCTTCCATGGCTTTTTGCTTATTTGCACTTTCTGGCCTCGAGTCTTCTATTTCAAGTGTTTTCAAGATTCTGCTACTGTATAGAAACGGTGGTCAAGGTAGAGGAACTTATGGTTTTACTAGAAAGTGAGTATGATGAAATAATTTTTGTCTTATGTGGAATACTATTGTAAATTCGCATCGTGCTATTTCCATTGATATTTTTATGGACTTATGTTCTTACTGCCTAGACATGAAACTCTTATCCTTATATCATATCATGGATATTGAAAATTTTAT
Source organism: Schistocerca piceifrons (assembly GCF_021461385.2). NCBI lineage: Eukaryota > Metazoa > Arthropoda > Insecta > Orthoptera > Acrididae > Schistocerca > Schistocerca piceifrons. The sequence continues at coordinate 109,869,264 of NC_060143.1, forward strand.
CTACGAACTGACAAACCCGGCATTGCTCGGATATTCATGCTGTTAATTTTCTATTAGAAACGATGAGAAAAAGTGAAGAGTCTGGGTCGTGTAATATAAGGAAAAAATGGTTCCATGTATTCGAGAAATAAGCATCATGTACAAACGTTTGACAACAGTATCCCGGACAGTTAATGCACGCTGGGCGCAGCTGCTTTGCATGTTTACAGAGCGATTTTACAAACGACTGTATGGCAATGCCTCTTTATAGCTCCATGGAGGGCTACTGTTATCGCATACAGCTTTTCGCATGTCACAGTTGACAAAAGCTCTGCTGGGTGTCAGGGATTTCCTTAAGCTGTCTCGACTGTGGAAGTGTCCTAGGAGTAATGAATAAATGTACTAAAACTCCATGCCTTCTGCAGAATTTTTCATGCACCTCAGTGTTTATGATGTTATATGTATTGAACTAAGTGTTGTACAATCACATAGTTGTATACGTACATAAAGCGGCATATATGGATACTTTTCTGCGTAATATGTTCCGAACAGAGACAGAGCAAAGGAGCAATAAATTTAAATGTCATGCATGATGCTGTAGTGTCTCACACAGCTCAGTGTTCAAGAACGTAATGTCTCCTGATCTATAAGTCACATAATCATATAATTTTTAGGGACATTCAGTGGCTTAAGTGGATTCTGTCTGCAAAATGTCTTATGAACAAAGTTTGTAGCAAAAGTAATAAAGTTAAACGTCATGCACGGTCCGGCAGCTTTTCAGGTATCTCAGTGTTTATGATGCCATATCACCTGAACTACGAATGGCGGTTGATTCTTACCCCCACAGCGATTGTTTCCAGACAGAAAGCGATATGTTTATCTAGTTAGGTTGAAATTGATCCAGCTGTTTAGGAGCATATGTGGAATATATACATATATCTACACATCAGCAGAGCTAGCACAGGGATTTTACGCCTGTCCATTTTGTAAACAAACAATGTGACTTGCGACTTAGATACAGCCGACAATTTCCGCAGGTGTGTAGACAAATCATATTAACCAGAACATCCAGTGTAACGCGAATGGTTTTAGCGTCCAGGTCCATGTCTATTTTATACCTGTCCAGTTCGATAACTCCTGTGTCCTGAGCACTTCGCGCAGCATCGTCTTATCTTTGCAACAACCGGACGATATTCCCCCTCGCCAATTCCTTTCTGCAGCAGATCTTGTTGGACATTATATCCACTCACATCCTTACCAAGGTCAAATCTAACTATCCTCGTCCTCCAACTCCCACACCTCCTCCCCCACAAGCCCTACTCCTTCCCCAAGAATCCCCTCGCTTATAGCGCGCCCTTAAGGGTTGGTGAGCAGGATACAGTTACACGCCACCGGTAAATACAGCGCCACATCAGGAATTTACTCAATGCTAAGAAAAATCTGGGATGGCGCCAGTCGTGCAAAAGACTCTTCTAAGTACTGGAAACCATTCCACCGACTCACTGGAAATCATTCTATACCTCACTACCCGCTCCTCCACAACAACCATCCTTTATTTGACAACCAGAGCAAAGCTGACCACTTTGCATCCTATCACTCTGACATCTATTCAATGCTTGACGACCCTCACTTTGATTACTGCCTCTTCCCCAGCACCCACGAACGCAAAAATAGCGCTACCCCAGTCCTGACTCCCAGCTTCTACATCTACATCTACATTTATACTCCGCAAGCCACCCAACGAAGTGTGGCGGAGGGCACTTTACGTGCCACTGTCGTTACCTCCCTTTCCTGTTACAGTCGCGTATGGTTCACGGGAAGAACGACTGTCGGAAAGCCTCCGTGTGCGCTCTAATCTCTCTAATTTTACATTCGTGATCTCCTCGGGAGGTATAAGTAGGGGGAAGCAATATATTCGATACCTCATCCAGAAACGCACCCTCTCGAAACCTGGCGAGCAAGCTACACCGCGATGCAGAGCGCCTCTCTTGCAGAGTCTGCCACTTGAGTTTGCTAAACATCTCCGTAACGCTATCACGGTTACCAAATAACCCTGTGACGAAACGCGCCGCTCTTCTTTGGATCTTCTCTATCTCCTCCGTCAACCCGATCTCATACGGATCCCACACTGATGAGCAATACTCAAGTATAGGTCGAACGAGTGTTTTGTAAGCCACCTCCTTTGTTGATGGACTACATTTTCTAAGGACTCTCCCAATGTACCTCAACCTGGTACCCGCCTTACCAACAATTAATTTTATACGATCATTCCACTTCAAATCGTTCCTCACGCATACTCCCAGATATTTTACAGAAGTAACTGCTATCATTGTTTCTTCCGCTATCATATAATCATACAATAAAGGATTGTTCTTTCTATGTATTCGCAATACATTACATTTGTCTATGTTAAGGGTCAGTTGCCACTCCCTGCACCAAGAGCCTATCCGTTGCAGATCTTCCTGCATTTCGCTACAATTTTCTAATGCTCCAACTTTTCTGTATACTACAGCATCATCCGCGAAAAGCCGCATGGAACTTCCGACACTATCTGCTAGGCCATTTATATTTATTGTGAAAAGCAATGGTCCCATAACACTCCCCTGTGGCACGCCAGAGGTTACTTTAACGTCTATAGACGTCTCTCCATTGATAACAACATGCTGTGTTCTGTTTGCTAAAAACTCTTCAATCCAGCCACACAGCTGGTCTGATATTCCGTAGGCTCTTACTTTGTTTATCAGGCGACAGTGCGGAACTGTATCGAACGCCTTCCGGAAGTCAAGGAAAATAGCATCTACCTGGGAGCCAGTATCTAATATTTTCTGGGTCTCATGAACTAATAAAGCGAGTTGGGTCTCACACGATCGCTGTTTCTGGAATCCATGTTGATTCCTACAGAGTGGATTCTGGGTTTACAAAAACGACATGATACGTGAGCAAAAAACATGTTCTAAAATTCTACAACACATCGACGTCAGACATATAGGTCTATAGCTTTGCGCATCTGCTCGACGATCCTTCTTGAAGACTGGGACTACCTGTGCTCTTTTCCAATCAATTGGAACCTTCCGTTCCTCTAGAGACTTGCGGTACACGGCGGTTAGAAGGGGGGCAAGTTCTTTCACGTACTCTATGTAGAATCGAATTAGTATCCCATCAGGTCCAGTGGACTTTCCTCTGTTGAGTGATTCCAGTTGCTTTTCTATTCCTTGGACACTTATTTCGATGTCAGCCATTTTTTTGTTTGTGCGAGGATTTAGAGAAGGAACTGCAGTGCGGTCTTCCTTGTGAAACAGCTTTGGAAAAAGGTGTTTAGTATTTCAGCTTTACGTGTGTCATACTCTGTTTCAACGCCATCATCATCCCGGAGTGTCTGGATATGCTGTTTCGAGCCACTTACCGATTTAACGTAGACCAGAACTTCCTAGGATTTCCTGTCAAGTCGGTACATAGAATTTTACTTTCGAACTCATTGAACGCTTCACGCATAGCCCACCTTACGCTAACTTTTACATCGTTTAGTTTCTGTTTGTCTGAGAGGTTTTGGCTGCGTTTAAACTTCGAGTGAAGCTTCCTTTGCTTTCGCAGTAGTTTCCTAACTTTGTTGTTGAACCACGGTGGGTTTTTCCCGTCCCTCACAGTTTTACTCGGCACGTTCCTGTCTAAAACGCATTTTACGATTGCCTTGAACTTTTTCCATAAACACTCAACATTGTCAGTGTCGGAACAAAAATTTTCGTTTTGATCTGTTAGGTAGTCTGAAATCTGACTTCTATTACTCTTGCTAAACAGATAAACCTTCCTCCCTTTTTTTATGTTCCTATTAACTTCCATATCCAGGGATGCTGCAACGGCGTTATGATCACTGATTCCCCGTTCTGCACTTACAGAGTCGAAAAGTTCGGGTCTGTTTGTTATTAGTAGGTCCAAGATGTTATCTCCACGAGTCGGTTCTCTGTTTAATTGCTCGAGGTAATTTTCCAATAGTGCACTCAGTATAATGTCACTCGATGCTCTGTCCCTACCACCCATCCTAAACATCTGAGTGTCCTAGTCTATATCTGGTAAATTGAAATCTCCACCTAAGACTATAACATGCTGAGAAAATTTATGTGAAATGTATTCCAAATTTTCTCTCAGTTGTTCTGCCACTAATGCTGCTGAGTCGGGAGGTCGGTAAAAGGAGCCAACTATTAACCTAGCTCGGTTGTTGAGTGTAACCTCCACCCATAATAATTCACAGGAACTATCCACTTCTACTTCACTACAGGATAAACTACTACTAACAGTGACTAACACGTCACCACCAGTTGCATGCAATCGATCCTTTCTAAACACCGTCTGTACCTTTGTAAAAATTTCGGCAGAATTTATCTCTGGCTTCAGCCAGCTTTCTGTACCTATAACGATTTCAGCTTCGATACTTTCTATCAGTGCTTGAAGTTCCGGTACTTTACCAACGCAGCTTCGTCAGTTTACAATTAGAATACCGATTGCTGCTTGGTCCCCACATGTCCTGACTTTGTCCTGCACCCGTTGAGGCTGTTGCCCTTTCTGTATTTTCCCAAGGCCATCTAACCTAAAAAACCGCCCAGCCCACGCCACACAACCCCTGCTACCCATGTAGCCGCTTGTTGCGTGTAGTGGACTCCTGACCAATCCAGCGGAACCCGAAACCCCACCACCCTACGGCGCAAGTCGAGGAATCTGCAGCCCACACGGTCACAGAACCGTCTCAGCCTCTGATTCAGACCCTCCACTCGGCTTTGTACCAAAGGTCCGCAGTCAGTCCTGTCAAAGATGCTGCAGATGGTGAGCTCTGCTTTCATCCCGCTAGCGAGACTGGCAGTCTTCACCAAATCAGATAGCCGCCGGAAGCCAGAGAGGATTTCCTCCGATCCATAGCGACACACATCATTGGTGCCGACATGAGCGACCACCTGCAGATGGGTGCACCCTGTACCCTTCATGGCATCCGGAAGGACCCTTTCCACATCTGGAATGACTCCCCCCGGTATGCACACGGAGTGCACATTGGTTTTCTTCCCCTCTCTTGCTGCCATATCCCTAAGGGGCCCCATTACGCGCCTAACGTTGGAACCTCCCTCTGCGACCGCCCGGATCTTGCAGACTGAGGGGCAACCTCTGGAACAGAACAAGCAGCCATGTCAGGCCGAAGATCAGTATCAGCCTGAGACAGAGCCTGAAACCGGTTCGTCAGACAAACTGGAGAGGCCTTCCGTTCAGCCCTCCGGAATGTCTTTCACCCCCTGCCATACCTTGAGACGGCCTCCCACTCTACCACAGGTGAGGGATCAGTCTCAATGCGGGCAGTATCCCGGGCAACCACAGTCGTAGTCCGATCGGGGGATGCGTGGGACGAGCTGGCCGTCCCCGACAAACCCCCATCCGGAACCCCACAGTGATGCCCATTGGCAACAGCCTCAAGCTGTGTGACCGAAGCCAACACTGTCTGAAGCTGGGAGCGAAGGGATGCCAACTCAGCCTGCATTCGAACACAGCAGTTGCAGTCCCTATCCACGCTAAAAACTGTTGTGCAAAGAACGTCTGAACTAATCTACAGAGAGCGCAAACAAATCGAAACAAAATATAAACGGTTTTTAAAATACAAGATTGCCTAGTAAATGCAGTAATGCTGCTACTTGCGCACTGCTGACACACTGCTCGGCGGCGGAAGGAGACTACGCGATTTTACACTATTCAGGTACTAAAACGCGATGCTACAGCTCTCAAATACTATAATACGCCCGAAATTTATGAATTAAACAATGAAAATACCAAAAACACGCAAAGAAATTAAGGATTAAACTATGTAACGTATAAGTGAGCTAAGAGTATACGACTTGCTGCTGCAGCTGCTTATCCAACGGCAGCAGGGAGCACACTGTGGGGTCAGTGAAGTCAAACGGAAAGAAGATAAGTATTTATGGTCAAGCGAGTATATGGTAAAATCAGAAGCAGCAGAAAATGGTATAATGAGAGAAGAATTCATTATGAATAGGAAGGCGGGACAGAGATTGAGTTAATGTGAACAGTTCAATGACACCGTTTTTCTCAACAGAATAGCCAGCAAAAAAGCACCGACAACAATAGTTTCGGTTTACATGCCGACGTCACAAGCATAAGATGAAGAAATAGAGAAAGTGTATGACGATATTTAGCGGATAATTGAGTACGTAAAGGAAGATGAAAATCTAATAGTCACGAGGGATTGGAAAGGGGTTGTATGATGAGTACAAGTAAGGGTTACGGGAGGATATGATCTTGCTAGTAGGAATGAGGGAGGAGAAAGGGTAATTGCGCTCTACAGTAAATTAAAAATAGAGGTAAGGAGGCGAGCGAGTGTGCGGGCGCTTATCCCAGCCACCAGTCCCAGCTCCACGTCGTCATAACCCACCTGCGCTCAATCTACAAAGGATTGCACCATAATCTAAGAGTGAAATTAAAAATTAACATAACTTTTCCAAACTTCGTCAGTGTACTCTTCAGTATATTAATGCTATCATTATAGGGTCTCAGAATGATTCAATGAGTATGTTAGGCAAAATATATTACATTCAGGAAAGAATGATTGCCGCTAAATAATAGAATTAGGAAACTAAAAATTGGTTCGAATATGCCAATGTACGAGTATGTCACAAGTAAAAGTTACAAGTCTCAACTTGATCAGAGCAATATTTTGGCCAAAATCAGCGGTTTTACGAAAAAAGGCACTAAATATTAGACTCAGAAAGATGAAAATTCGTATATAACCTCAGTTACACGTAAAAACCCTATACATGTGACACCAATAAGCTACCGCTATTACTTTTCGAGTTATTTAATAAAAACGAAATTTCGAATGGAAACATCCTTTTTCATGGCAGATTTGTTATTGTAATAGGAAGTTATAATTACAGCACTCGATTCTATTCGTGGGATAATACAGCAGTACCAAATTTCAAGGCTGTATTGTAAATAATTATGGTTATAAGGAATCTTAAAGAGGCATTTCACAGTTCGTGTTCTACTGCCAGTTCCATTCTAAAAAATCTAGCCTCTAAAGTTTAAATGCAATCGAGCTAAAACCTTTTCAGTAACTAAAGCTAACGTAATTCTACTTATATAAAAATTGAGAATATTGTAAGTTGTTAGACAATAGAGCTATTAATATATGTCCAAGAAAAGGAGGAATTTAGATTCTGCAACCTGTGCCTACAGCGGTTAATAGCAAATGTTCCCTTCGGCGGTTCGCTCACACCCATAAATGTATATACATATATAAGGCAGAAAGGCAGTTAAGAAGAGACACTTAGCACCAAGATATCAATGTGCTTGCATGAGTCAGACGCCTTTTTGTGCAGTGCCTTAGATGATTCAGAGCCGGGCACACTTAAATGCGTTTACTGTAAAAGTAGGGAGTGAATTGGAGAGGACTGTATACCGTCCTGTATCGCCTACATTTCACGGAAGTAACTGTTTATGTGCCGCCCGTAATGATGACGAAACCGCGTGGCAAGAGGCGAGATCATTTTCCATCTTTAAAGCAAAAAATTAAACTTTCGGTGATTAGAAGTCAGGGCGATACATCATTTTGCTTGTAACTTCTCGTAGATGTGACCTCTGAACTGTCAACAGGGCTTCTTGGGATTTATGTATTAGATAGGATAAGAAGACTTGTATTTCGTTCGTGCGAACTCTTACGGAATACATGAATCCATTAAGTCAAGCTGGCCGCTGTGGCCGAGCGGTTCTAGGCGCCTCAGTCCGGATCCGTGCTGCTGCTACGGTCACAGGTTCGAATTATGCCTCGGGCGTGGATGTGTGTGATGTCCTTAGGTTAGTTGGGTTTAAGTAGTTCTAAGTTCCAGGGGACTGATGACCTAGGGCGTTAAGTCCCATAGTGCTTAGAGTCATTTGAACCATCGTTAAGTCAAAACTTCTATTGACAGTCATAGCTCCTGATCCTGCTCAGTAAATAGCAAGTAGGAACGTTCTCTTTCAGCGAGCACAAAGACTAATTTGGATGCGCAAACTGGAAATTATGTTCTCCCTTGCTCTTCAGGCTCTTGTAAACGACGCAGTTAAGTGTAAAGCACACACAGGCACTTAAACAGACTTTTCATAACGACATAACGAAGCATCGACAATTTTGATATCTACCCGCCGCCCGACAGATGCTGTACGTGCATAATTGTGAGGCTATTGACTCAGCAAGACGTTGGCTCCGACGTCAACGAGTAGAGTGCTACCATGTGATCATACGGCCATTCTAGTGAGATGTGTAAGGCCGTCGCATAGAACAGAGATTATGTTGGAAAACACTGTTTGGTAGCCAAAAGAGTAGGGAGCAGTATGGTGTATTGGAATCCTGAAGGAAACCAACGTGCTTAAAAAAAAAAAAAAAAAAAAAAAAGTATGGATAACTGATTTTTCGTCCGGTGTGGCTAAGATTTCCTGTATGATGTAAGGGTTAATGAAGGAAAAGCCATTCCTATGGCGTCATATGCAGCAGTTGTTGGCTACAAACCCTCTTGTAAGGTCGACAGTACTTACAGCTCCTTTCAGACGTTTCCGGCGTCACCTGCACAAACGTCAACCTCTCGTCTTCAGCGTGTCGCCTCCCTCATGTTGTACCTGACGCTGACGCCCTGGTTTTTGAAAGCAGAGCCGCAGCTACGCGGCAGTCAGCACGCGCCCCCATTTCACGGAGCGCGCCAGAGACAGCATTCCACGGACGGGCGTAACTCCGCCAAGCAGAGTTACTGCTGACGCCACCAGCACGCCGCGGCCCATGTTCCCCTTCCGCGCCACGCACCGCACGCGAACTTGCGTTTAATCGCGTCAGCAAGCACAGCGAGTGAGGCACGTCTGCCATCGCATAGTTGTTACTTCGTTGGATCGTACCTCAGCCGATAATTCTGATTTATCCGACTCGAACACGCGCGGAGCTCTAGCGGTGTTCTTAACATACGACTCCTCAAAAGGTACCTTCTCGGCTTCAGGGTTGCAGCATTTCTCTAATCTTATTCAGTCTGTACACTGAGCGAACAGTGAAGGAAACTGAAGAGAGATTTGGGGAATGAATCAAACTTCAGGGAACAGAAGTAAAATGGTTCAAATGGCTCTGAGCACAATGGAACTTAACTTCTGAGGTCATCAGTCCCCTAGAACTTAGAACTACTTAAACCTAACTAACCTAAGAACATCACATACATCCATGCCCGAGGCAGGATTCGAACCTGCGAGCGTAGCGGTCGCGTGGTTCCAGACTGTGGCGCCTAGAACCGCTCGGCCACATCGGTCGGCGAACAGAAGTAAAAACTGAGGTTTGCCGATAACATTGTAATTATGTCACAGGCGGTGAAGGACTTGGAAGAGCAGTTGAACTGAATGGATAGTCTTGAAAAGAGATCAAAGGTCGATATCAACAAAAGAAAAATAATGTAGTCGAACTAAATCGGGAGGTGCTGAGGGGCTTAAATTAGGAAATGAGACACTAAAAGTCGCAGATGATTTTTGCTATTCGGGTGGTAAAATAACTAACGATGGCCGAAATAGAGTGTGTATAATACGGACCAGTTGTAGCAAGAAAAGCATTTCTGAAACAGAGGAATTTGTTAACACCGAATTTGAATATAAGCGTAAGTAAACCTTTTCTGAATATCTCTGTCTGGAGTGTAGCATTGTATGAAAGTGTAACGTTGGTGATAATTAGTTGAGGCAAAACGAGACTAGATATTTTGAGAGTGTGGTGCTACAGAAGAATGCTGAAGATTAGATGGATAGATTGAATGAATAGCCAGCGGAGAAATGATCCTATCGGAGCGAAAAAAATCCGAATACGTTTCTGTTAATTTAACAGACTCATACTGCGAAATGGGGTACCAGCTGCCCCACTCTAGCTTCCTCAGCAACTTTAAAAATTTTCCCAAAAATTTTGGCATGCCCATATATTCGCGCATTTTTTTAAATTTGAAACTCACCTCAAACTCCCACAAGCTTCCCTAATTGCAACTCACTCACACCAACTAGTCTATCGCTGAAAGTCAATCACACCCATCCACCCCCAGCTGGCCTTTCTCACTCACTCATTGAGCCCAACTCACTGTCATTATATCTTTGCCTCCCTCTGACATTGTCTCACGCGTCACAGCCACAGTCTCCGTTTTGTCCTACTACTACACTTTCATCTTACTGTCACTATCTTCCTCTTATTCTCTCTTAATGCTACTATCTCATTCCTTCCTTTCCACTGCTGCTGTCTCTTCTCACTATCACCATCTCTCTCTTACTCGTTGTCCATTTCATATACCCTGTCTCTAGTTATCACTGGCTCTCACTCACTTCCGCTTCCTCTTTCTCTTTATATCCCTTACCCCACCCCCTCCCCCTGGCACTGTCTCCTTCACGCTTTTTCTAGCACTGTTCTGTCACTGTCAACTATATTTCATTATATTTCACTGCCACTGTGTCCCTCATTTTGTCTCACATTGCCATTGTCTCCTTTACTCCCCTGTCTGCTATCTTCCAGTATCTATCACTTTTCCGTCTCTTTTGCACTGACACTGTCTTCTTCTATATCAGCACAAAAAAGCCCAAATATGCCACATACAAAAATAATTCGGAAAATTTTTAAAGGTGCTGTGGCAGGTAGAATGCGGTGGCTGGTAACTAACTTCTCAGTCAGTCAGTTAAATCAACAGGAAGAAATTCGCATTTCTTATGCTCCGATAGGAGCATCTTTCCGCTGGTACCCTGATTTTCCCTGCTGAAACTGAGAGTGTAACTCATATGCAAAGAAATGGACTTGTCAGTAAAATTTAGAAATTTACTTGTGTGAAATTGAAATAGGGCAAAACTAATTTTACACCTCAGATCGAATTTTATGTGCAAAAGAAATGTTTGCATTTCCTTCAGTAGTATAACACGTCGTTCCCAGATGATAACGGAAACAATTTACATCATACTTTTCCGTGCTACGTCACTTTATAAACTACGTTTTCGCCTCACGCTGGATTTTACGTGTGTATTTTATGTACGCGAGTAAGGTAATTTTGCAGCTCTATGCCTCGGAACGGATGAAAATGTGAAGAAAATGTTCAAGGTAATTCGAGATCGGGATCTACATCGTAAAAATTAGAGCTATTTGCTATGCATAGCCGTCTCGGAATCTCTTGGGTTTTGGTACGAAGAAAACAAGTTTTTGGGGTGGTTTTTGGCAACGTACAAAGATTTTCGAAAACGGGGAGACGGCCTTTCTAGACAAATGCCTAGAGAACATACCGTTAGAATTTGAGCAATTTGCTGTGGGTATTATTTTAATTTCGCCACATATCGAATTTTACATGTAAAAATAGGATAACTCTGTATCTTAGAAACGGATAAAGATACTACAAAAATTTTCAATATTTTTCGGGATCGGGATCTGAGGAATATAAGGAATATATCGTGAAAATTTACTGCCGATAGCCATCTTGGACTTCTTGGCTTGGTTTTTGTCCGCTGGTGACGGCGAAAGTATAGCAAAAACCCTTTTCCTTGGGACTTCCGAGGTACCGCCAATGAACTAATGGTGCCTCGATAAATCCTATCAAGCCCACCGTAGACTACATCAAATGCAAATGCAAAAAGAACAAACCTGTTTACTCCATTTGCCTAACCATGAGGCTATGTGTGATATTCATAATTGTCCCTGCACTGTAGAATATTGACGCTAAGACGACCCGTCTGTTGGGTTACAAATGGTTCATAGCCCAAGTGCTATACAAAACGCTTGAGCCCACCTTTTCATAACCGACAGAACTCGAGGTATGAACACCGGAAAATCCTGTTTTTCGGCGCGGTATTTCGAAACATATTAGGTACGCATTCTGTAACGTGCATATCGACGACAAGGTACTCAGTAGAATTCAGGGAAAAAGAAATTTATGGTGCAACTTGGCTAACAAAAAAAAGTGATCCGTTGGTAGTACACATCCTGAGAGATCAAAGAAGTCGTCAAGTTTCGTAACCGAAGGAAGTGTAGGAGACATAGATTGTAGAGGGAGAGAAAGGGATTTATAGAGCAAGCAGATTCAGGTGGCTGTAGGTTGCAGTAGTTACGCAGGAATGAAGAGGTTTGAACACCATGGACTAGCATGGAAAGCTGCACCACATCAGTCTTCGGACTGAAGACGTCAACAACAACAACAGACTCACAGTGTCGTCGCGCATTCGCTGATGGAAGATTTGACTGGTCTTGACGAGAATAGACCACGCGTTGTCACGAAGGAAACTCGTCTAAGCAATAGAAGTACTAGACACCTGCTCACTGATAGTCTTGAAATATACCTCGTTCTTTTTGTGCCTTAGGTCCAGATGGCCGTGGATAACAGTGGTCATTTTGATGCCCTGTTTCTTGACTTCTTGGATGCGTTCGATAGAGTTCCGATGCGCCACTTGCAGAACAAAATATTTCTGTACGGCCAAAAGTAAGTGGAAAGGTTACGTGCCTTGCATGACACTCGAATGTTGCAGTTTGGTGCAGCATACTGCGCCAGTATAGGCACTATACTCGAGCAGTCTGTAACAGACAAGTATTTAGTCAACATGGCAGCACATCACGAGTTCAACGTCGTCGTCGAACATAGGATGGTAATTGGTGCAAGGTGCCTTTTTCACAGTATATCCGATATTACATCAGCACTCAAGAAAAGAAAATGTATTAATGCGTTGTATTACAGGTCGACGCCACTGACGTTCATATGCAGTGTGATTTTGGAACATATAACGTATTCGAACATAATGAATTACCTCGAAGGAAACGATCTGTTGACATACACTCATCAAGTAATCAGAAAACATCGTTCCTATGAAACACAACTATTATCACGAAATAATGCTATCGACATGGGGCGTCAAATTGAATCCATACTTCGACATTTCCAGAAGGCTTTTGATGCCGTTCCTCATAAGCTGCTTCTAATGAAATTGCGTGCCTACGGAGTGTCGTCTCACTTGTGCGACTGGGTTCTTGAGTTATTGTCAGGAAGGTCACAGTTCGTAGTATGGCGGAAAGTCGTCGCGTAAAACAAGAAGTGTTACAGACCATCCGCTGTTTCTAAATCTGTATACACGTTTCAGGAGACGGTCTGAGCAGCGCTCTTACATTGTTAGCAGACGATGTCCTCATTTACCACATATTAGGTTGATCAGAAGGTAAAAAAATTCAAATGTGTGTGAAATCTTATGGGACTTAACACAGGGAGAAGGGAAGACGGCACAGATTGTTGCTGTTATCAAACTTAGAAACGCCACAGCATAGCCCAGTAAACGACGTAACTGACCGAGTAGAAAACAATAGAACGAGAACACACCGTTCAGCAGAAGGTAGTGTTACAGGACAGGACGCGATCATGGAGATGTTACAAACAATGAACGATAGTATAACGAAACAGAGTACACAGATGACGGAACAGCATCAGCAATTGAAGCAGGATAATGAGAACTTGAGACAAGAGATAAAGACACAGATTCAACAGGCTAAAATCCAGATAGAAGAAGGGATCGCACAGATAAACAAAGACGCGAAAGAATCCAGAGAAAGAATTCAGGTACTAACACAATGTCAGCAGCAATTACGCACTGACGTGGACAAGATCCAATTGGACATTGTAAACGCTGACAAAAAGGTGGAACATTTTACGAAAAAAGCCACTCGAACAGCAATACAAATTTCGGAAGACCAAGAATTCAAAGCAAGGTCGCAAAAGTTGCACTGAAAAAATATGATCAGCGGATCAATAAGACAGAATTTAAAAACAAAGATCAGTTTGAAAAGCTTCGAACAGAGTCGATACAAACTATCGAAGAAAAGATCGAGACCGATTATACCTGTAGCAAAACAACTGATAGGTCAAGCATTGATTAAGTACACGAACATGACATGGTTCAAATGGCTCTGAGCACTATGGGACTTAACTTCTAAGGTCATCAGTCCCCTGGAACTTAGAACTAATTAAACCTAACTAACCTAAGGACACCACACACATCCATGCCCGAGGCAGGATTCGAACCTGCGACCGTAGCTGTCGCGCGGTTCCAGACTGAAGCGCCTAGAACCGCTCGGCCACTCCGGCCGGCTGTCTAAGAAAGTTCAAGTAGAACCAAGGCCAGAGGTAACAATGGCGCAGAAATCGAAACAGAAAACCCCGATCAAAGTAATACATGACGTACCACAGAACCAGGCACAGTATCTAGAAAAACAGGACACATACAGTCAGCCGATACCAATAGAAAGACAGGCGACTGAACCAGTAAATCCAATGACACAATATACCAGTAGCACAGGTACAGTACCGCGAATGACGAAAGTAGAGACAAACGAACCACACATTTGTTCACCAATGTTACGATATGATGCAATTATGGGGCAGAAAACTGAGCATATGCAGACAGGCAGTAGATTACCAGAGAATAGGCAAGACGACACAAGCAGTGGCAGATTATTTGAGTCCACGAATCAGCCACAAACCGGATTTATGAGTAGATATGATACAGACTACTTCCTAACAGTTAGAAAATTTCAACATTTCAAGGAAGAAGGCGATAGCTTGCATACACGCACATTCATCGATCAGTTCCAAGTAGACTTGCCAAACCATTGGAGCGTGGCTCACAAACTTGACTTCATTTGTGCGCACATGTCAGGAACAGTAGCAGAGGTGATGCAAAAGATCGCTGCTATATGTACATCTTACCTACAGTTCAGAACAGCATTTCTCGAAAGATATTAGTATAAGGAGGCGCAAAACTAAGTTAAATCCCAGTTATTTCAGATGACACCATATGAAAACTCAGGGTAGAAAAGCGTGGTACAATTCTTTGACACAATGGACAAAAAGAATCAATGCCTAGACAAACCATACAGTAACGGAGAGCTGATACGTCTATGTTGAATGAAGTTACCGGTAAAATATTAACAGACGACAGTAGGAAAAAATTAAAATACTGTAGAATTCAAAGAGGTCTTAAGGGAACTTGAATTCATGTTTAAAGAAGACGAGATGAAAGAAAAAAGAAACGAGAGGGAACAGCAAAAGGAGAGGACTAGGAATCAATATTCCAATAATAATAATCGTAACCCTAATACCAATAATTTCAGGCAATTTAACAGACCAGGACAGTGGCATAATGGAGGCAATTGGCATAGAAACGAGAGCCAGAATAATTGGCACCGAAATAGAAACGGTAATGGACAGTCATACAGTGGTGGATATGGGTTTAGGAATCAAAATGCCAACGTTCAAGGGTACTTTAAAAGAGGTCATGATATCAGAAACAGCAACTGGCGAGACCAAGGCGCGAATAATAACAGAGGAAATTATGGCCCACAGAGACAAGAACAACACAGCAAAGAGAAACCAGAAGTAGAAGTTAGAACACCGAATACTGCAAAACGTAAAGATTGACGTGAAAAATGCGGAAGAGGCTAGGCAAACTAACGTCCACCCTATCTTGAACTAACCACTAAATAAAAGTTAAATTAATAGGTCAACAGAACAACACGCTTAAAAAAAGGGACACAAAAGAGACTAACAATTTCTTGGAATACTGAGTATCCTGCAACATGCACACAAACAAGAAATGACCGCACAACCCATAAAAGGATGAAGAAGTGGTAGGACATAATTAGAATAAAGAAATATATCAATCTAATAATTTTTGCCACTATCAGAAAAGTTTTGCATTATATAAAATCAGAGTTTTTTTGTAACTAACAATAACAAATATATGTAAAACAAAAACTGTAAATATTTCTACACGTCAGAGGAAATTCGCCACCAACATCAATCGCCACCTCCCTCAACACTAGATGCTTCGAGATAGAGACGGAGAGGGTACAGACATGTTGAGAAAGCACTTAGAGCAATGACAACAACATGAAGACCAACGCCACACTGGAAATGCAGGTTGCAACCAGGTTGGACTTCAGAAGAACAACGCGCAGCATGGATATGTCATATGCCACGATACTGCTACTTCATGGACAAGTGTGGGGAGAATCATGATATGACGAGACTACAAAGAAGGTAGAGGAAATAAACTCATCAACTTATATTTGGAAAGGCAGTCAGATCCTACAAATCCTGTATCTCTCCTACATTAAAATTCACATATTCCTAGGCCAAGAAGAACAGAATAATGAAAGAAAGAAGAGAAGAACAGAAGATGCAAGACGAAGAAGGGCAGAAAACAGCAAGATACCGTTCTCTCCTGTCCTACAAAGAAACTTGTTACAAACGTCTTTCCATGGACTTTGAAGCATGGTAACTACTACAACCACCTCTCCAAAAATAAACCTTGAATAGTCAAACAAATACAAACGAACGTCAAACGAAATATTAAGCAGTACCAACAAACATTATCCAGGAATGTATTCAGCAAAATGAACATCATTCTCCCTACCACATCACCAAATTGTCATATCAAACCAGGTGTGGAGTACCAAGACGTCACAGCACATATATTAGGTGACGATCGTCGGTAATCACCAACTTACTACAATGCCATACCGCCCCAGGTGCGACAGCAAAGAAGCACCAAGACATCACCTTATACCTAATAAACCCAGTCATCATCATCGGTTAAAAAAATACCACTTCATGATGACAACATCAACAAATGAGACCCGAATCGCATGCTAGAGTTCTTCTTACATAATTTGTGACACCCCTATAAATGATTCGACGCCTTCCAGCACTTCCATGGGGATCATCGAACAAATAAATGGACAGAGTAAATACAACCAGCATAGATTATAAAAATTAGATATATGCAAATAATACTTACCTTCTTATTTGTAAAAATAATTATTGTATTAAATATGTAAAGTCCTCAATTTATACATACCTCAATTTTTTTGAAAAAGAAACTAAATTAGGATAGTCATACAATCTTTTATTTTCTTTATGTGTAGAATTAGAAAAAGAATTATGTAGTATTTTCCTTCTGTAAATAATGTTCATAAATACATTTTTTTGTTGCAATCATAACATTAGTACCGAGGATAGAATTAAGAGAGAAGCTTATTCATTCTTTAAAAGAAAAAAAAACAGTGACACATAAAAGAAATAAATAAATGAAACAAAGTGACACAACAGAGCTTTTGCGAACATTCACGCAAACGTTAACTGAAGAAAAGGAATAACCACACTAAGACATGATACACTGTACACCAACGAGTTTAGAAAAATTAATATTGTAAAAGGAACTTTTGGAAATGAAAAAGAAAATCAACCTTTGTAAAGTCTATTTTTGCGTAACAACAAAACACAAATTGTATAATTAAAAACTAGAAACAATAGCTATAAAGAAATAATTACAAAATTGTTAAGAATGGCTGAGAAAGTTTACTGGAAAATCTAAAAAAACAATTTTTGACTGACTTTGTCAATGTTTTCCACGGCACTGACAAAACCCAGACAAAATATTTGTCACAAGGGGGGGGGGGGGGGGGTTATGTAAGGTGGCGTGGTCTCCTGACCTTCATTTCTTACATATTCTGTCCTCACAATCGTATTCTGCACATTAAGATGCTTCATTTGAACCCAAACTCGATAAGGTAGAGTCAATTTTGTATGAATTCATGTAAGCGATATACAAATCTAATAAGTAAATCGCAAGTGCGCACCGAGGTTGAAAAAGTCGAGGCTGGCGTACACAACATGACAGCCACTGTAAGTTTCGTTCTAAAGAGGAAACCAGCCCACTGGGGAGGCCGTCCCTTCAGAGGGCTGGGTCAACAACTTCGGCTGAAGCGGCCACCCAGGGAGAAGACAGCTTTTGACAGAGCGAAGGGATAACGAACCCCATGTTCAACTCAAAAGCAAATTCTGCTACATTGTGTGGGAGCACCCAGAAGATGCACTTTTTCATGGACTGACTGTGTAGTTACGGATTTCTCACAGGAGGACAGTATACACCTAATGGAGATGCTACAGATTTCTGCATTGGTCGACTCAAAGGAAACGTCATTCTCCCGTTTAAAAGAGCAACGCTGATTGGCGGAATATTTCTGACAAAAACAGCCAGAGGAGTGAGGGACGACAGCAAATGATATACCCTTGCAACATTTCCAGAAAAAGGGGTCGTTCTGTTGTCGCTCTTGGAGCGGGAAGACGTTACGAGAGCGAGTGCGCTCGTACATGTATGCAAAGAGCGAGGAACAAAGTCTCTCATCAGTACTTCACTGGGAGAGCACCTCTGTCGTTAGCAAATCAGAGTAACACTCTATATTGAGTCGCTCGCGATTAAGCGTTCTTCACTGTGTTGGTCACCACACTTATTGTGCAGTGTGAACACGGGCAGAGTACTAGTTAAATGCCTGCGAGCGAGTATTGAGTGGCATTGCGGTGGACTGGTTATCTGAGCGGTGTACCATGGCAATAGTTAGACTAGGGATCGATAGGAGTCCTTGACTTCATCAATGTGTAGGGAGAGTTTGATTGGCGAAGGTCAATCCAGATAGAAAGATATAGTTGTGTTATTTGTCAGCAGCGAGCGACGCAGGCAGCAGTCGTCACAGCTCTCGGTATTGTGCACTACAGCGTATGTTGGTCCCATCTGTCCTCCCTAACAGTACACTCCACTACATTTCTCACGTGACAGCCTTGACCGTACCTAGAAAAGTTATTCAGATTGTGTAGGCGCGTGTCTCAGCCATTCTCCCGAGTAAATAACATTCTTAAAGAAAAGGGAGAAAAGAACCTTTCCATACTTTGTAAAATAATAGCATTCCTATCCTTAAGAGGCAATCTACTGTTCCGAAAGGAACCCCGAGATTTATTATTATTTTATAGGAAAAAGTTACACTTGATTCCTCAGAATTTTTTGTAATAAATAATATTTTTCGTCCATTTAATGTTTTTCTTACACTAACTAGAAATACTCCTGTACCCAAGTATCCCACTAGTTACATAAGAATATATAGAATATTTTTGTGTCTTTTCCTTACAGAAGACGACTCCAGAAGATATTTGATGCTGAGTGTTTTTCAATCAGTTCTTGTTGGTGTATTAGGATCGTCTGTCTGACTTCTGTAGTAGTGTGAGGTGGAAGTTGTTTCTTGCGGGAGCCAAAGGGTACTTGTTGGATCAATCCATCGCGCAACTTGACAAAATAAAACCCATGCACTCACAATGGTTCCTTTGACAGGGCACGGCCGATGTCCTTCCCCATCGTTGACATATTCCGAGCTTGGGCTCCGTCTCTAATGATCTCAATGCCGATGGCATGTGAAACCCAGTTTTCCTTCCTTCCAGCTTAGCACTCCACCGGAAGTTTATGAACAAGGTGATGTGCTCACACCTTGCTGCTGTGAGGACGCCACTCTTATGTCCTGCCACTTACTGTTTGCGGTAGCTTATCCAAGAGGGAAATCTCTGCAAAGGCTCGTCCGACTGTTCATGTGGCCCACTAGCGTGAGACCCAGCACGTTAAATGACCGGCAGCTCGTCCAGAACACGCGAAAATTTCTCCTGTTTCCGGCCCAGAGAAAAGGGATTCCCCTGGTCAAGAGCAGTTGTGTTTAATGGAAAGAAAACCTACTACAAAAATGAAATGTTAGATCAGTTAGCCGGCCGAAGTGGCCGTGCGGTTAAAGGCGCTGCAGTCTGGAACCACAAGACCGCTACGGTCGCAGGTTCGAATCCTGCCTCGGGCATGGATGTTTGTGATGTCCTTAGGTTAGTTAGGTTTAACTAGTTTTAAGTTCTAGGGGACTAATGACCTCAGCAGTTGAGTCCCATAGTGCTCAGAGCCATTTTAGATCAGTTCCAGAGTGATTGGATAGTTATCTTGCTACAGGTTACACCTCTAACCACTCATGTCATCGGTACGCATACACGTGGAAAGTCGACAAATAAGAACGACTCAAAAGTAAGTGAAGCTAGAGAGTCTCGTAAGCAAATTCAGTATGCAAACAGGAAATAGGCCACCGCCTCACAAGCTACCATTATCGCATCCGTTGGATTCCGATGGATTTTGGCTACATAGTTTATATTGTTACCAAGCATTGGGCTGCATTCAGAACATCCTAGCAGACACAGCTTAACTAACGATTCTTGATGGTACGTGATTGTTAGGCCTTCGTATAATATTATTCCACGTGATTCTGACCAGCCAGTTGCACACAAGGTTTCATTCTGTGTCTGCGGAGGAATAACAGCCCATTCTCAAGAACCCGAAGCAGAGAAGACAGTGATGTTGGGCGTTAGGGTCTGGCGGAAAATCGACAGACGTTCTTACCCCAAACGCATTCCGCTGCGTTCAGGCTGGGACACTGATGAAGCCAATCCGTTTCAGGAATGTTACTGTCCACAAAGCATTCACTCACAGTTACTGGTTTATGATGAGGGTGCGTTGCCGTGCTGATAAAATCATCGTCTCCGAGTAGTTCCTCCTCTGTATGCAGCACACAGTACTATAAAATGTGCATTTGGTGTTTTCTTAAGCACAACAAGAAGACCACACCATAAGCATGACAATCAACCCTATACCTTAACATCACAACTTCCATACTTCACCGTTGGCACTGCACGTGATGGCAAGTAACGTTCTCCAGGCAATCAGCAAACCGAAATTGTTCGATCTGACTGCCGGGTACAGCGTATTTCGTCACTACGTATCATTCGTTTCGAGTTATACACAGTCCAGCGGCGTCTCTCTTTACTCCATGAGTCTCTCTCTCTCTCTCTCTCTCTCTCTCTCTCTCTCTCTCTCTATCTCTCTATCTATCTCTCTATCTCTTACCATTGTCATAATATTCTGTGACTTACGAGGAGTTTCTCTACCATTGTTACCCATTCCTTTATGTCTCTGTGTACAGTCACTGTTCTAGCAGAATGTCGACAGCACTTTGAAACTCTCGAGTGGTTCCTCCCACTGATTTCATGAGATTTTTTACCATTCTTTCTCCGAAATGTTCGATGGTTCCTGTCGGTCAGTACTTGAGAGCAGCTTTCTATTAGTTTAGCTGCGGTTCGTATTTTCACTTCGCAATCAGATCACCAAAATTCGAAAAATGATTGAAATGGCTCTAAGCACTATAGGACTTAACATCTGAGGTCATCAGTCCCCTAGACTTAGAACTACTTAAACCTAACTAACCTAAGGACATCTCACACATCCATCCCCGAGGCAGGATTCGAGCTTGCGACCGTAGCAGCAGCGCGGTTCCGGACTGAAGCGGCTAGAACCACTCGGCCACAGTGGTCGGCAAAGAAAATTCGACTTGGACAGCTTTTGAAGGCTTCAATGTCTCTGATGGGTTTGTTACTCTGGTGACACGCAGTGATTAGTCCATACTCGAAGTCACTGAGCCTTCCTGAGTAATCCATTCTGCTGTTACTGCCCCTCTCTTTATGCTAGAGGGTCCGCCCCTTGTGGTCAGTCACGCATTACACAGGCCTACTCAGATACTTTGATTAGCTGGTGTATACGCTTATGAACGCGTTATTACCTTTCTTATTCTCGTGAAACCTCAGAGAGGTACACAATGGTGGCAGCTGAATTATCACAGTCCTCCTCGAATACAGTTTCTATAAATTTACCAAACAGTGGTTCGTGAAAACAACTTTGGCAATATTCCAAAGATTCCCATTCAAGCTCCCAGAGTATTTCAGTTATAATCCTAACAGTCGACCTCTCCAGTCGTGCCTACTGGATAAGAACTCCTGAAGACGAGTCTACACCATAGAAGTCGTTGCACTAGCGTTCTGTTAGCCATTTCTTTTTATTATACTTTCTTAGAACCTTTCCATTCGACTTCCATAATACTAGTGCTACCTGTCGTTCCATTTTATATCGTTCCCTGTAAGTATATAGTCAAGACCACTGTGGCCTAAAATAAGGCGTTTTCTTTACTTTTTTTTACGCTTAGAACCTTTCCATTCGACTTCCATAATACTAGTGCTACCTGTCGTCCCATTTTATATCGTTCCCTCTAAGTATATAGTCAACACCACTGTGGCCTAAAAGAAGGCGTTTTCTTTACTTTTTTTACGCAGAAGAAAAGGTGATTAAAAATAACACCTGGAACAGTTATTGAGTACATATTTAAGTATATCACAAAACAGTTATGTGGGAAAATATTACAAAATGGCTACAGTGCAGCAATTCTTCCGAGTAATGCTCAATTTGAGGCGATCTGCAGCTGCCACTATAACTGGAGCCAATTTGAATCTGGAAAACAGAAAAACAATCTATTTAATGCACATGAATGTAACTAGTGAAATATTGATTTTTGTGTAACTGGCGAGTGTTTGAATAAAGTCTTTCAATTTTCACTAAAAAAACACAGTCTTTTGTTAATAACTATTGCTTAAAATAACTGAAGGAAAATCCCCTACTTGGTCCACTTTCAAATGTTATTTCAAATCCATGGATAAATTTTCAAATAAGAAGTTTGGAAATTGTTGGAGATAAGCTGCGTGCCGTTTCGAAAAATCATGTTTCGAGACTCTTACCATTGATATGCTATCCCATGATTAGCATGTTGTACTGTTGCCGTTTCGATCGATATTATATCTACTAGTTTATCATAGAACGATGGAAATATCTGTCGTGACAGTATCACGAACGCACGAAACTTCACATTTCCGTTTAGCCCTGTTCCAAGCAGGCGCATCGCTAGGACAACTCGACGGCTGATTTCGTATGCGTTCCTTATAAACTTACTACTTGGTACAACAATTTCTACTCAGCCTGGACAAGCAATAATTATTGTGAAGCCTAAGTGCCGAGGACTTCGTTCTTACATCGTGATTTCTACATTGCACGTTTGAGAAGTAACAGAGAAAACGGCAAGAAAACTTATAATCCTGTAGCTCAATCCATAGTTCACGTTAAAATTCTGGTCACCGTCTTTCAGTTTCTTAGCAGAGGCACTGACTCCTTCCAACTGCTCTCAGCCTCATATCTTTTCTTTGGATGCTATGATGACATACAGCTTCGATGTCGCTTTTACTACACTTACTTGAAAGACAAAACTGTGTACTATATGATCAAAAGTCAATACTGCACACAAAAATCAAGATTCGTAGGTAAAAAGCGTCTTTTTCGTACATGTAGTAATGCTTGCTGACGCCAAGCTAACGTATTATTGTTGTGAAATGTTTCTAACTATTCCCGGACACTACAGTGGGTATCAAGTTGGCGCAGATAGGCCGTTTCGGATCATCCGGGAGGCTGGAGGAGGATTTCGTAATTCCACAGAACAATTCTTTTGTTTCAAAGAGTAAGCTTTTACCTCACATTTTAGAAGGGTCAGAGCATAATTTAAGCCAGTAAAAAAATGTTTTTTGATTATTTTACAGGGGCGTCACCCCCTAAGAGATGCTTTGTGCTCGAAATGTTCAAGACTAACGCGATGTTCTAGAAATCTCTCTCTTCACTGAGGACATTAAGTTACATTTTTGCAATTCACAAAATCAAGTGTAAAGTTTGTTCACGTCTCCCTCCATTTCTTTACGACAACACTTTTCTACGGGCAACAGCATCGTCAGGGAACAATGCGAATGTGAGAATATTAGTGGTCGTACGATACTTCCGTTGCGCACATCCGAAGTTTCTGTTGAATATTCGTCGCCCAGGATAACGAAACACGGCCGAGCTTGAAACTGCGCGGGTGGCCATAAAACGGGCCACTGTAACCTTTTTTATAACATACTTTACTCGCGGCGGTCCCACACACACATGCTCTGGAAAGATCGTCGTTTATGTCGATCTTTGTGTATTTTAACGGCCGCGATGGTATCTAGTCTGCTGGTTGGGCAGTCAATTTGCCCAGCCGATACCTTCCCTCGGCTTTCAGCAAACTTTTACTACACCGTAAAATATTATGGGGGTTATAAGCACACCCAAGGGTACAGTGGATAGCTTCTTTTCATTCGATCTTCGGAATCCAGTAAAACTGCATAGGTTCAGAAAATCCACCCGAATCAATGCTGCCGATATGTGAGCTGTTTAAATCTATTTTTACACATCACCTGAACAGATGCAAATCAAAAAATATAAATTGCAATCTACGTAACGACCAGTTACTATGGAAGTCGAACTCTTTCATAAATATATGCGCCGGCCTGAGAACCTACAATAAGATAACGCACCCGTCTGTGGCTATACAGTGTCGCGATTGGTATGACGTATGGTGACGTACGATCGCGCAAATGCGTTAAGAAATTCTGAAACCAATCCACAAAAAAACTTGCTTCTGTCACAAGACAGGCTTCTATATGGAACTTCTGCTATCAGCTATGAGACCAAGACTCCGGGAAAACTTCGCGGATGATCAACTTCAATTTTGTATTACAAGGTTGTTGTGTTGCATTAATTGACATAATTTGTACATAAATTGTGACTGAAGATAGTAACAGATAAACACCTCTCTCAAAGAAGGTTTTATTTCTCATTTTTGGCAATGATGAAGTTTCACTAGGATATAGTGGCACATAACACTAGACATACGCATTTCCATAGCAATAGACATCTTTTTTCTGTTTACAAGTTGAGTTGTCTGTTGCTGTATAGTTTACCATTCTGGAACAACGTTGTATATCAATGAAAATGACGGATGTGACCGATGTAAATTTCACTCCAAAGACTATTGTAGTGCTAAATAAAAGCACTGAAAGGAAAACAGATACATCAAATTGTAAGTAGAATGTGAAAAAAGTAGGAGGAGAAGTGAAAAATCTTACATTTCTACAGCTGGTAAAGGCGTCACTGAAAAATGTACATCAAAGATTGTATGTATACGATCACTATATATCATAAACGAAGCACCTTAATGTACAATACAGGGAATTTTATGTGAACTTACCTTCTGAGCGAACAGTTCAATTAATTTCCGTCTATTTAAATTTTTCATTGTTCTTGTTTCTTCTTCTATATAGAACTATCTTTCACAGTTTGCACTGTTTGAGTACGTCAGATACCATATTCTGTTAATATTTACCATTATTTTTCCTTTTGTAACAGAAAATTTATATTTTTTGATATAAAGCGTTATTTTACAATATTCTTTTACATGATATGTAATGTTCTTACATGGAAGCTATGTAGACATTAAAATAGCTTTATAAATATTGTAAAAAATTATATATGCATCCTGTTGTTCTATAACAGTTATTGTGTCACTTGATCATATATAATGAAACGTATGAGTAAATATTACCACAAAAAGGAACAAATATATTTATTTCCTGAAAAATTATGAAATTGTGATATGCGATCGTTTTTTGACAGAGGTTTTCAAATGGCTGTAAAAAGTACATTTGTTGAAATGTGTTAGTTAATTGGTTCGTTATATATTCTATGGATTATTTTGCACGCTAGATCGTAATGATATGGAACGAGTTACTTTACTTTAACATCGTAAAATAATTTGTCTCAAACGGCTCTGAGCAGTATGGGACTTAACATCAGTGGTCATCAGTCCCCTAGAACTTAGAACTACTTAAACCTAACTAACCTAAGGACATCACACACATCCATGCCCGAGGCAGGATTCGAACCTGCGACCATAGCAGTCGCGCAGCCTCGGACTGAGCGCCTAGAACCGCGAGACCACCGCGGCCGGCGTAAAATAATTTGTACATATGAGTATATTCCGAAAATTTCTATTACAAAAAGAAAAAAGATATACAGATGTGAGTTAGTACTTCCTACCCATCACATTTTACACATTACATTAATATATACTCTTCTACATAATAGAAGGAATTGTCAAGAAGAAACTATCTCAGTTTGTTTTAAAATTTTACTTTGTTGTCTGTCATACATTTTACATCACTGAGTAAGTGATCACAATTTTTTGTAGCAGCATTCTGTACCCCCTTCGTGCTAAGGACAACCTTAATGTGGAGTAATGAACGTCATTTTTCCATCTGTTATTGTAGTTGTGCACATCATAGTTCCTTTTGAACTGTAGTGGACTAATTAGGACAAACTTCATGAGGGAATAAATATACTGTGAAGCAGTATTCAGATGTCTACAAGATGATCGTGTGAGGGTAGTCCACATTATTCTTACATTACGTTTTTGCGCAGCGAAGACTATCTTAATAATGAGTTACCCCACAACATCATTCCACATTGCATTATTGAACGAAAATATGCAAAATATGTCAGCTTACCAATTTGTCTCTCCCCAAGGTTTACAATGATTCTAAGTGCAAAAGCGACTGAACTAAGTTGTTTCAGGAATTCCAAAATGTGCCTTTTCCAATTTAAATTCTCATCAATGTAGACAAGAAAAAATTTGAAGTTTACACCCTCTTTATTGTTTTCTCACCAAGTGATACATTTATCATTTTGTAGCACCTCTAGAAGCGCAGAATTGAATACGTTGTCTTTTTTAAAATTGAGGGTGAAGCCATTCGCAGAAAACCAGCCCATGAGACTTTTATGAACTTTGTTTAGCATTTCGTCTATTTGTGTATGTATGCTTGGATTGATTACAAAGTTCAGATGTTTATCTGCAAAAAAATTAATTCTGCTTGTTGTATATTAGACGGAAAATAGTTTACTTGCATGAAGAACAATACTGGACCTAAACTCGAGCCTTGGGGAACCCCATATGTAATTTCCCCCCAGTCGGAATTATGTCTCTGGACTATATTGGTTGAATTTATAAGTACATTTTTTTTGCAATCTTTTGGTTAGATATGACATTGTCCATTGGCTGCCTATACTCTCAATCCCATGAAACTTCAATTCATCTAGAAGAAAACTTTACAGTCAAATGCCTTAGATAGGCTGCAGAAAATACCAGCTTGCGCTATTTTATTATTTAGTGCTTGTAAAACCTGGTGACTCAAGATGTAAATGGCATTTTCAGTAGAGCAACGCTGTTCAAACCCAAATTGTAATTTGTTGAGGGTATTATTGTTGTTAAGCTGAGACACTATTCCGGAATACATCACCTCCTCAAAAATAATAGCGTATCTCACCCACAGAAAAATTTCTTCGCCAACGAGAACACAGAAATTCTCATCCACGAGACAGATATTTTCGATAACCATTCACCTGTGCCACTTTAAAAATATGCAAGCAGCTGCAAAGGTTCTACCACTGGTTTTAGTTTTTTCCTGGTAGTCGTTAGAATGATGCAAGGTATCTGCAAATGCAAAGTGTAACAAATAAGGAGATGCTGTCAGAACTTAATTACTCGTCATGGCGCAGACGGTCTTAAAACGGCAGCCAGGAAGAACCGGATGGATTCTGCGATTCGCAGCGACACCACTACAAGAACTTAGAATGGGGGTGTGCGAAAATTATGGAGACTTTGCGCTAGTGGAAGGGATGCCAACAGCCTCGCTTCAGTACACTAGTGGAAGTAAACTTGCACTGTGCTAGTGCAATTAAACTTGCACTTCGGCTCCGTTATCTATAAAATAATCCAAATGGATAAACTTGTGGCGTTATTGAAATGATAACCGAAAAACTCCAAGGTACGAGGGTTAGATTTTTAACAGTGGCAACACTGCCGCAGCGACGCACCAGAACGGAAGCAAATACACATCTATCTTACCTAACGCAAATGGATTCTCCCATCCCAAATTAGAGGATATCGCTACATTAACTCATGATAAACAGGTGATTTTTGATTTCTTTCAATTAAAATAAAAAGAAATGCTGAATCTGATGATATAATTTTCTTCCTTACAATTTTGTCTGCCTCTAACTGTTGCGACAGGTGGAAGGACCCATTGCTGCTGGAACATTGGCCATCGGAAGAAATTTCCGCAGCTCTACTATTTGATCTGTAACAAAATAATTTTGTATGAGTCAGAATTAAGGAAGGTTGTCACAGTTCCTTTCACTCACGTTTCACGCCGTCTTTTGACGCACCTGAAATGGATGTCAGAAATGCGACACCCAGGGTTGAAATCCCGCATTTTCCTTTTGGGTTCCTGAGGAATCGACACGGAAAGGCCTCATAGGGCGGTACAAAGGGCGTCAATGAAACGACCACTTTCCTAGGGCGTTGATTCCCGCACATTTAGCTATCGCAATCGATAGTTTTGTGTGGGATGGGCAACTGCGTGACGCTCTTGGCAACACTGGACCCTACTGACACCCTCTCTAATGACACAGGGAGGGGGGGGGGGGGTGCTGTATCAACATTGGACATGATCGCATTCCTTTGAAGTGCAGTGCAACGGCAATTTTTGCTCTCGTGTACAGTTTGGAACCACTAGAGACCGTTCAAATCACTGGGTGAAATCTGAACGTAATCTGGAGCAACAAAGGGCGTTTATGCTTTTTCAGGCCTTCTGTTTCACCCCTGGTATATTGTGATAATCGGCGGGGTGGAGGGGGAGGCTGCAACATTGATACATCAGAGACTACAGAGGCAAAGTGGACGCTCTAAGAGCGCCTAGTTCAGCAATACTGTCGATTCATCTACTCACATTCATTGAGAATTTTAAAAATAGGCCTTTATAGAGAAAACCTGCAAAAGTAATTGTAGACGCCTACCGGCAGGCAACAACGTGACCTGCCGCCAATGCTAGTTGCCTTCCTGCAGGCATCTAAGACTACTTTGTAGGTTTTCTCTGTAAAGGCATATTTTCAATATTCTTAATGAAGTGGACGGGTGCCACCGAGGCTATTGGCGAACTTGGAGACCTAGAGGGACCCTGTGCCATTTTATTCATATGTCAGTGTTGCACCCCTATGTGATCGCGCCATATGAGAGCGTGAAACAAGCGGTCTGAAAGAGCACAAGCGCCCTTTACTGCTCAAGATCATTTTCAAATGTCATCAAATGATTTCGAACGGACCCAAGTGATTCCAACACGTATATGAGAGCAAAAATTGTACGTGAAATGCACTCCAAAGGCATGGGATAACGTTCAGTGGTGATGCAGCTCCTCAATGTCCTTAGAGAGGGGTTGAAACGTCCGGGGGTGTCTGTAACGTCGAAGGTTGACAAGAACATCACCCTGTTGCTCATGCCACTGACAGCTGTCGTTTCCGACGGCGAAATGTGCGGAAACCAACGTCCCAAGGAAAGGGGTCGTTTCATTGACGCCCATTAAGCCACCCCCTGAGGCGTTTCCGTATCATTCTGAGTGGCGATGTGCCTAACATCGTTCCCTCAGCCAACCAAAAGAAAACTACGTGATTTCAACGCTAAGTGCCCCCGTTCAGACTATTGTGCTTCGGTTTGGTACCATTGTGACACCATTAACACACCACATATGAAGGTATGAGATGTGGCCTTTCTTTCGCACGTGTCTGTGGATGACGTTGCAAAGCGTCCCGATTTTGCACCGCTACGGAGGAAGACTTTAGGCACCTTTGGACCAAATTTCAAACTTATAAGACACAATAGGAAACAATTACGGGGTTTCGAAGAACTGATCATTTAATTCTGTTACGTAGTGTATTTTTTATCATCATACCTAGGATAATTGAAAATATTAAGTTCTAACAAAATGGTGACCTGTTGAAACAAATGTCATCTTCTTCACCCACAAAATCGAGACAAAAGCGTACCTACAAAATACACTACTGGCCATTAAAATTGCTACACCACGAAGATGTGCTACAGATGCGAAATTTAACCGACAGGAAGAAGATGCTGTGATATGCAGATGATTAGCTTTTCTGAGCATTCACACAAGGTTGGCGCCGGTGGCGACACCTACAACGTGCTGACATGAGGGAAGTTTCCAACCGATGTCTCATACATAAACAGCAGTTGACCGGCGTTGCCTGGTGAAACGTTGTTGTGATGCCTCGTGTAAGGAGGAGAAATGCATACCATCACGTTTCCGACTTTGATAAAGGTCGGATTGTAGCCTATCGCGATTGCGGTTTATCGTATAGCGATATTGCTGCTCGCGTTGGTCGAGATCCATGGACTGTGAGCAGAATAAGGAATCAGTTGGTTCAGGAGGGTAATACGGAACGCCGCGCTCGATCCCAACGCCCTCGTATCACTAACAGTCGAGATGACAGGCATTTTATCCGCATGGCTGTAACGGTTCGTGCAGCCACGCCTTGATCCCTGAGTCAACAGATGGGGACGTTTGCAAGACAACAACCATCTGCACGAACAGTTCGACGACGTTTGCAGCAGCATGGACTGTCAGCTCGGAGACCATGGCTGCGGTTACCCTTGACGCTGCATCACAGACAGGAGCGTCTGCGATGGTGTACTCAACGACTAACCTGGGTCTGGTCAATGGTAGCCGAGCAACTGGCTCGTCACAATACGCCGGTCACTACTCTTGATGAACAGTGGTATCGTGTTGAAGCTGCATGGGCAGCTGTACCTGTACATGCCATCCAAGCTCTGTTTGACTCAATGCCCAGGCTTATCAAGGCCGTTACTATGGCCAGAGGTGTTTGTTCTGGGTACTGATTTCTCAGGATCTATGCACCCAAATTGCGTGAAAATGTAATCACATGTCAGTTCTAGTATAATATACTTGTCCAATGAATGCCCGTTTATCATCTGCATTTCTTCTTGGTGTAGCAATTTTAATGGCCAGTAGTGTAGACTTTAGAAGTACGCTTATAGAGAAATAGTTTAGAATACCAGCATCAAATTCCGATCAAAATCGTATGTATGGTTCTCAAGTTATGGAAGGAAAGACGATTGGATTTGACGTCCAGTAGACATCGAAGTCATTAGAGAAGGAACACAAGCTCTGATTGTGTTAAGAATGGAAAAGAAAATCGGCGGCATCTTTTGAAGGAAACCATCCCGGAATTTGCCTGGAGGGATTTAGAGAAATCATTGAAAACGTAAATCTGGATGGCCGGACGCGGGTTTGAAGCGTCATCCTCCCGAGTGCGAGTCCAGTGTACTAAGCACTGATCCACCTTGTTCGGTTTTCCAACAATTTGAAAAGTGCGGTGGTGAGAAAAACGCATTTAAGGATTTAGGCTCCATTTTTATATAGTTAAGTTAAACACGTCTCTAATCAGCTATCCCTGGACCGTACAGCAATCGCTCCAGATCCAAACGGAGGTCCTCCTCCACCTTCTTCGTTTCCGTGTTAGTCCTGCGGTCCTCTTTGGCAGCTTTTGTAATCCGCTGCTCTGTTCGCTCCAGACACTTTTCGTCCACTTTTGTGCATAAGTTGTAAAGGCCTGGTCTGACCTGAAGCAAGAGAACATTCATAATTTCCATAAGGCCTGTTAGGCCGTCGGTAAAATTACACGTCGACTATTATGTTCCCGATGTGAATGGTTTTCGGAGACACTTTTTTACAAATCGCCTTGTAATTTGACAACGGAATTTCTGGCAAACTTCGGAGGAATACGACAACAAAGTAAACATCCCAGAGAACATTTCTCTTCTTCTTTCTGTCAGATTTCTATACCATGCGGCGTCTCTTGTATCCAAGTTTCCTTCTGCTTCCATCTTGCCAGCGTCTTCTTGCATGGCTCTGTGTCCCATGGCACGCCTCGCTCCATCATGCCAACGTTTCCGGCGTCTTCCCCCTTTTCTGTGTCGTGACAGTCTCCGTGACACAATTTAGAAGGCCAATTTCTCTCTGTTATTCTTCTAAGATGTTCATACCACATCATCCAATTACTTTCTCTCCAATGCTGTTGGTAACTTTTCTCATGGCACTTCATGTCTTGTTTCTTATTGTTACTTCACAACTTCGTCTCCAAAACTTGACTTATATTGCCTTCAGTTTCTGCTCACTGATCCTGGAGATTTCGTACAGGTCAGTACCACACAGAGCAGTGCTCTTACTGTAGTTTTGTACATCCTTTCTCCCAAACTTTTGCCGTTGTTTTTTCAGATAATGAAGTGTAACAGCTTAACCGCCACCTTTCCCATCCTGCGCTTTATTTCCTAGTTGTCCACTTTATTTAAAATTATGATCGCTAAATATTTATATGAATACTGTACTTTACTATAGATCCATCAGCCATGATAAAACACTTCCCATACAGACTCTGTGAAGTTAATTTCCTTGCTGCACTGCTTCTGTTCTTGTTTAAGCTTTCTTAATGTGTATGACACTTCCTCTTCTTTCTCAGCGAAAATGACATGATTACCGACGAAATTTAGGGAAAACAAGAAGTCGTCACCTACTATTGTTCCCTTGTTTTGGCACTTCCTTTACCAATTTGTCAGTGCTTCGGTCTCAGTTCTATGCTAACCTTAAGTTTCTATTGTAGTAACTTCCCAAACTTAACAACAAAATTATTATCTGAATAGATTTCCAACGGCTTGTACGTGAGATTTATGAATGTTCTTGTTATGCATTGTTTGCCGCATCCTATAAAGTAGTACACTGTTGCAGGCCTTCTGCAGATCTATGAAAACCATGTGCATCTCCAAATTATGTGCCATTCTCTTGTCAGTGACGTGTCTAGTGCTGCAGATATTATCAATGCAAGACCGTCCTGCCCGGAAGCCACTTTCTTCATCTATTTCCTCAATTTCTCTCAAAATTCTAACTTATCGTATAGTTTCAATATAAAAACGGAGAACTCCGATGCATCTGTATTTCACGCAATCATCCTTGTCTCCATTTTTAAACGTATTTGTGACGAACCCGTCCTTAAAGTCGACAGGAACTTCCTCTCGACTAAGACGGAGATTAGTTTTGCGAGATGCTCAAACGACACGTTTGGCGCGGCCTTCCACAACTCCATATGTACTGATCAGCCAGAACATTACGACCTTCTACCTAATAGCCAGTGCGTCCAATTTTGGCATGGATATCAGCGGCAACGCGTCGTGGCATCGAAGCACTGAGGGCTTGGTAGGTTGCTTGGGGGGCAGTTGGCACCACATCTGCACGCACAAGTCACCTAATTCCCGTAAATTCCTGGGAGGGAGGCGATGAGTTCTGACGCCATGTTCAATTACATCCCAGAAGTGATCAGTTGGGTTCAGATATAGCGAGTAGTGGGGCCAACACATCAAACAGAACTCGCCTTTGCGCTTCTCGAACAACTCCATCACACTCTCGGCCTTGTGACATGGCGCATTACCTTGCTGAAAAATGCCACTCCTGTTGGGAAGCATGGTCATCATGAAGGGGTGTAAGTAGTCTACAATCAGAGTATGATACTCCTTAGCCGTCATGGTGTCTTACACAAGCTCCACTGGAGTCACAGATGCCGACATGAATACTCCCCAGGCCATATGGGGCCACTACCAGCTTTCCTCCGTCCTACAGTAAAAGTGTCAAGATGTTACTCCCCTAGAAGACAGAGTTAGTACAGCACGGCGTATAATTTGACATATCAAACACCGCTGCTATACGTTTGTCTCTTTCCTTTTAACATGCATTTTCCGTTGCTGACGATTATTTTATAGGACTGATGCGAGCATAGCAAAATTTGTGAACGGTACATCTCACAAAAGCCATAGTGTACATGTATCACAAAGACTCTATGTTTTTCTTTGGTGTAGAAGGAAACAGTTTTATCTTTTTAAAGTTTGTCATTGTAGAGAGTGGGACAGAAAGTTTTCTGGATGTATGTACGTCAGACGTTGGAGATATACGTCCTACATGAGAGTATTAGGAGCGTTGCACTCCACATGACTAATATATTGGAAACCACGTGGGTTTAACACTGCAGCAGGTTTAAGAGCAGAACCATGTAACCTTAGGAGTGGCTCAAATGGCTCTGAGCACTATGGGACTAAACTTCTCAGGTCATCAGTCGCCTAGAACTTAGAACTACTTAAACCTAACTAATCTAAGGACCTCACACACATCCATGGCCGAGGCAGGAGTCGAACCTGCGACCATAGCGGTCGCGCGGTTCCAGACTGCAGCACCTAGAACCGCTCGGCCACTCCGGCCGACCATTAGGAGTGGTGTGTTAATATCTTACGATCGTTTCTCTCTTGCCAATACCTTCTTGGTACTGACCCTACACACTAGAACAATAGAACTGATAGCACAGTGGATTTACGTAAAATGCTTCGATCTCCATCCGTCTGCAGCTCCATCGAGAAATAAAAACCACATTTTCTTCTTAACTGCCTAATATATCAGGTCAACACGTTCATATCTAGTGTACACCGACAACGGGTGGTAACCTGCTCGATATGCGCGCGTTTGGAGAGCTCCTGTGCACTTGGATGGGTGCCGTGAATAGAACTACTGCGGAACAATCTTCAGTGAACAGCAGATGCGGACTCAGCTCGCTCTGTTCGTTCACAGGAAGTGTAATTTAGAGGGGATAGTACCCTCCTACTTCTGGTCGGTTGCAAATTAAATTGGCGACAGTGTTGCAGGGAGGGTTGGTCAAAGACAATATGGGCACATCTTCCAATCTCCATCGTTATACCATCAATTTGAGAATGCCCTGTGACTCTCATCCACATAGGAAGAGACTGGCGGTCGTAATCGTAAATTCCGCAATATGATCGAAATACTAGAAATATGTAGATAACCTAATTACATCTGTGTAGGACGCTGTCTGGTATACTTTCTGTGTATATGTCCGAGAATTACCCATGAATGGACCTACTGTGCAGCCATCTATCTGTATTCGCAATCTGCTATATGGAACTCGCAAAGTAGTGGAGGGGTGATTTAGCGATAATACTGAAACTTGGAAGTGGACCGTGATTGATTTCCAAAGAATACTCTTAAGAATTTATTTTATTTACTAGCGATTCATCAAGAACATTAACACATTTAATCATACTATGTAAGCATGGAAGTAGTTGCCAGGGAGTAACTGATGAAATCATAACAAATTCCTTTTAACAAATGGGAATTTTATTCACTTTAATAGTGCCTAAACGCGTTTTTTAAAAGAAACAGATTTAAAATTATAATCAGAAAGCACCCTCTAAATATCAAAGTTACAATTTATTCAGAGGCAGAAAGAAACAAATTTTGACTGTATGAGCTTTCGGGCAGAGAACCTTGCCACTCCCTTTTGACACGGCCGTAGTTACGACCGCTCACAACAGCCTCTGAAAGACTACACTGGTGCAAATCTGCAACACACCAGATAACTTTAAACTAAGAATTTTAACAATTTACACAAGCACACATACTATGCATCCCCCGTAGTAGGGATGGAAATGGTACAAAACACTAACAATTAAAATATTAACCTTGACACCGAAGGTGCAACTTGATTTTAGCTTCTAAGAAAAGTCTTACGGTGAAAGGATGGCAAGCTTTATATACTAAAATGATCATTTAAATAAAAGCCCATGAAATGCAATCTTATACAAAATTCTACAAGGTAAGCCAAACAACAGTTAAGATGCTCTCTACAGTGCACAGATACCGCCTCACAAGATCATAGGCAATAATATCAAAGTTTCCAAACATCAAAACATATTTCAGGAATTAGGCCGTTACACTCCAAGCAATAAATTCGTTGAAATTTCCTGGCAGATTAAAACTGTGTGCCCGACCGAGAGTCGAACTCGGAACCTTTGCCTTTCGCGGGCAAGTGCTCTACCAACTGGCAGAAGTAAAGCTGTGAGGACCGGGCGTGAGTCGTGCTTCGGTAGCTCAGATGGTAGAGCACTTGCCCGCGAAAGGCAAAGGTCCCGAGTTCGAGTCTCGGTCGGGCACACAGTTTTAATCTGCCAGGAAGTTTCATATCAGCGTACACTCCGCTGCAGAGTGAAAATCTCATTCAATAAATTCGTTAACACACCAAATCCGACAAACATAACAGAGGCAGCTACTAACGTACTGTAGATTGATAGGGAGATTACCGAACAACCCGAGCCGCAGGTTGCTCTAACCTGCCCCTACTCCACATGGGAAAAACGGACCACCCAATTTATAAACAACCAGCTTCCTACGGGTGGGCAAACGGAGAAGAATGGTGGGACGACCCCAAAGCAATACGGCTGGTGACCTCACCATCAAAACAAGTAGAGTTTAACAAGAGTAAATCAAACAACCTATCACCAATCACTTAACTTCAAATAAACTGCGATTTCTCGAGAAGACCTGGCGCAGCACCCCCAAATCGCTCTCCCGAACCGTCCGCTGCCAGCCGCTTCAACGGACGCAGGAAGGTGCGCCGATCTCCCGTCTCACGGCGTTGCAGCTCGCACCGGCCAGACTGATGTCGTGGGTTGACTCTGATTGCCCTCGTGTCGACCGCGAAGTCACTACCCCTCGCGATACTCATCGGCCCACTGGACTCACGTGGTGCCGGCCGGAGTGGTCGTGCAGTTCTAGGCGCTACAGTCTGGAACCTAGCGACCGCTACGATCGCAGGTTCGAATCCTGCCTCGGGCATGGATGTGTGTGATGTCCTTAGGTTAGTTATGTTTAATTATTTCTAAGTTCTAGGGGACTGATAACCTCAGAAGTTAAGTCGCATAGTGCTCAGAGCCATTTTTGAACTCACTTGGCGACCTCACATGCGCCAACGCTCAAGACGGACAAGTCATCTTGTGTCTGAGTGCGCACCCGAACAGCCGATCGATCCAACCGCCAATGACCATTGCCTGAGCAAGCTCGAGCAGACTGGCGCCCTAACGCGCAGACTCAGATGCAGGAACTAAGCCCCGACACGGCGACCACTCACTGAGTTCTCTTACTAGCGGAGTGGAAAGACTCATTTTGGCGGCTTTAAAGGTTGATCCGAACGACAGACATACTAGCACTCCGAACGACAGACAGGCACTAAATGCCTAAGAAATGTGGACGAGAGACAGATT
This sequence comes from Schistocerca piceifrons, assembly GCF_021461385.2. NCBI lineage: Eukaryota > Metazoa > Arthropoda > Insecta > Orthoptera > Acrididae > Schistocerca > Schistocerca piceifrons. Next base: position 109,905,937 of record NC_060143.1, read on the forward strand.
AGCAAGCTGGGGACGAGAGTCTAATCCAGACTGACCGACTGGCTAGCTCATAGCGCCCCTTAAATGCACGTGAACAGGCAACCTTTCCCCTTTCCCACCAGGGGAGACACCAAAGCTGCGATTGCCACAGCGGCGCCACCGCCAGAAACGGAGGGCGACTGCTTCACACTACGCACTGCGGCGCGCTCTTCACAACAGCAGTTTTTACCAGGCTCAGGAAGCATGCTGCCATGTCATATTCGGCATTTAAATTACGCAAAAACTGGTAAAATTGATAAAATTTGTCACACTGTCAACTGTGGTGCCTATTACTGTTGACTGACACAACTTCATTGAGATGAAGACAGTCCGGGGATTGCCAGCACTGAAACAGTGATCACGTACGTGGTTGCAATATGAGGAATCAATACTCTTGGTCTCTTCGAAATGGAACACCTAGACATCTCCTACCCCGTTACTGTAGCAGAAGAGATTAAATGTAAAGGTCATCAGCTTCGGACAGCTCTTTGGATACGGTTCACAATGCTGCAAACACTTCCAGTTTCCATATGTTGCCATGTTCTCCACATTTTTGTCAATAAGAAACACAACCTCTGTCTTTTATTTCAACCATCCTGTGTATTATGGAGCGGTATACTTCCAATGGAACAATCCCTGTATATTTAATAGGATCGCCACATATGCTCGATGTCAGCACACATATGGTACTTGTCTTCGACACATCGGAAGGCAGGGAAGTGGTAATAATTTATCAAGTTCTGTGCCACGTGATGTTAGCAAAGTTTTTATAGTTAGCAGTTCTTCTCTGTTGGGTGGTGCAAAATAACGAGGAGGGAGAGAATGTTTGGGTGACAGATATGAGTGCACCCTGACTGACGCAGATCTCTTATAGACAGCAGTACCTGTATGTAGTTTGGAAACACACTTCAGTGCAGTAGCAAAATCCTTATCCTTATTCCAGTTCCCATACAATGTAAAGTCTTCCTAATCTCCCCGATAAGAAACATCACTGTGACTGCTTGTACTGTCTTTTCTACTACCTTTTGTTGCAGGCGAAAGCTTCGTTTGGTGCTGGCGTTACACACTGTACACGGTTGGCAGAGCTGCTACATGTTCCCATTTCCACCGAGAGGTGAAAACAGTGTCCTGTCGCATTGGCTCAACTCAACCTGTTTCTCCAAGGGATGCAGAAGGTAGTAGATACAGTGCTCTCAGACTGGAATGATCACATAGACAAAACTGCAGGGAGGGTGGCGCAGAGACTGATGAACAGTTACAAGATGCAGAGAGACTGTTCAAAACTACTCTGGAATTTTGCTGTATCGGGTCCGTAGCAGATAAGTTCGAAAAAGATGACTCGTTTTGAGATATGAGAGTGCCACGAATATGACTGACCAGCGGCTGTAATCATTAAGACATCTCCATAGGATCCAACGCAAATGTGTGGGTGACTGAAGAGACTTGATTTCAAATCACAGACAAAATTTTTACCAGAAATTATACCTCTATAGATATGAGAAGCCAATGTATTGGTCATAGGTTTTTGCACATTTCTTACGATTTCAGTCCAGCGTTGATTTTTTTTTTTTTTTAAGTGATTCCTCACATAGCATACCGTCTACTGTATGTGATCATTCTCAGTCAACCATCATCCTGCCTTGCCTATAACCCTGTGCATATATCGCAAACCCTCTGTTACACTGACTACACAGTATCGAGATTGAACATGTTACAAATACTGTTTTTAATTTGGGAAATATCTAACAGTGGCATGAGGGAGTTGTAAATATCGGCTTAGTACCATGTACCTTAGCCGAATCACTTCGTAAATTCGGTGACAAGGGTGATCTTATCACGAGCTTACACCACTCGCGGCATACACCTTCACTTTCGGACTATTAATACACTCCCCGCGATCATGGTCTATATTCAGGGTTGAGGTATTTGTATGGAGGACCACTTCATTCAGAACAACACCATGGCTCCATCTACAGAGCATGTACAGTTTTTAACACATATATGACTTGCGATACCTGCGTGTTCCTGCAGAACCAAGACTGCTTTTTATGCAGGGTGATAATAACATGGTTTTTGCAATCGTATTTTAATAGCTGGTAACTTATAAGGCGATTATGACTCTCTCCCTAAGACACACAGATACCACTCACAAGAAAAACAAATGGATCATGTCGATCGATCTCGAATTTTCGCTCAATACTTTTTAGTGTCACCAACATTCAGTTATTGGCGAAGTATTATATAAGTCGTAGGGGATGCGTGATACATTCAGTGTGATCAACAGGCTTATAAAGTATGTGTTGGAATGTAAAGTTACTGTAGTCAGTGTTCCAAGATGTGCAAAGAGAATGATTATGTCCAGTCGTAAGGGAGGTGCGGATTTGAGGTGAAAAATTGCGATTTCAGCACGTCGGTAGCCCTAAGGAGGATGAAAGATTTTACATGGAAAATTATTTCCAGTCATAAGGAGGACATAGATAGTGATATTTGAATGTGAAAACGGTCCCAGAGACACAACCGTCAGGAGGAGGTATTTCCGACACTTCGAAAACAGTCAAAATACACCACATTGGGAATGCAATCGCAATACTTTATTGTAATTACGGAGATAAACAGGTTGCTGGTTTCCTAGGACGACACCGTCTGGAATACGGGGTGCGTGGTGGAGGTAGCCGGTGGTCAGAACGACTTGACATTTCCGGCTTAAGGCTGTCGTGAGTGGTAGGTGCAAAGAAAAATTCTGGCTAGCTGGCTCGTTCATTCCTGCCAGCAGCCGTGGGGACAAGTCCTTGCCGAGGCCCCTGCGGCGACCTCTGGGTAGCTAAATAGTGAACTTGCCAGTTTGTTGGCAGAGCAGCGACAGAAGTATATGTGTGTGTTGCGTGAGAACATTCCATCTGATGTATGTTTGCGCTGGGCGATTATTCTCTCCATGTAAATTCATCGGTTGACTGCTTGATGACAGTATCTCTCCAGCCTCTGTGAATACTGTGGGGCGGTCGTGTAGAAGCCGGGGGATGGGCGTGCAGCTGCTGGCAAGTCCAGTATGGGTTCAGGTCCCTTACCGGCGCCTCTGAGACGGGGCGCGTCCCTTTGGCGGCGGACGGCCCATCCACAGCTGGGGGTTTACCAGGTATCCACCACTTTGTTCAGGACAAAGATAGGGTTAGTGTGGCACATGACAGCCGCTACCTGCTTCTTCTTGAGGTTTTCGTAGCAATGGAAGGGTGAGAACGAAAGGATGTACCAACTGCGAAGACGAGGTATGCATGAGTGGCAAGAGGGGCAAGTGAGGGGGGTGGAAGGGAGGAGAGGTGAGGACATCTTGATCTGTGTGTGTTTGCATGTGTTGGATCATACAATCAGGAAAGAACCACTTGAGACAGAGAGAGCGAGACTGGGGGAGAAAGTGGGGGAGAGAGAGAGAGAGAGAGAGAGAGAGAGGGAGGGGGGGGGAGGGAGGGAGAGAGGGAGGAAGGGAGGGAGGGAGAGGGAGAGAGAGAGAGAGAGAGCACTTGTTTTGGCAGGAATTTATCAGGTATCAATATGAAAGAGCTGACGAAATCTGATGCTTTGTTTGGGGATTAGCGCGACTTCCTATATGCGTGCCATACGAGCTGGCACTGTGTGCACACCTCCCTCCTGACCTGCATGCACGGTAATACAAGGGTCGGCTGGCACATGGGAGCACAATTTCCCAGCCGGCGCAGCTCCCGGTACATCGCATATGGTGAGTAATGCTGACATCGATTTTGTGATGGTATTCCTCGTGCGAGCGGAAAAAACTGATTTATTCAATTAATTCTTCTGATGTATTTTCCAAGGCCTGAATCTTCCAAAATAGCTGAGAATGATGAGCTTCTCCCACCAAACAAAAGAGAGATACAACCCATGGAAGCTGAATTTTATAAATAAACAGTATATCCTTTACTACGTAACTGATATCGATTTGAATTTCCTGTTGTGAAATCCTTCCTCTTCAGCACAGACTGAGACTTTTTCCCGCTAACTTCCAGGTGGAGGAAGGTTTCTGAGGATTTTGCCAGAGTGGCAGTGGTTAATTAATTTATTGATTTAATTAATTAGTCAATGAAATTGATAGAGTGGGAGGGAGGTATTCGAATAACTCAGACCTAAAAGTGTGCTTGTATCGACGAGGGGGGAGGAGGAATCGAGTTTTCCAGAGGGGTGTTGGATGTGGAGGGAGGCTTTTTTGTAAGAAAGGATTATTCCTAGGGGACATTAAATCAACCCTTTCCACTTAGCAGAACAACAGGTTAACGTCATAAATCAATCAGCTGTCATAATTTAATTCATTTGCATAGCAATTTGATATCAAATGTGGTGTAGAACATACATAGACCAACTACTGCCTTTCCCGTATCAGCGAAGACGGTCTGTTCTTATTTATCAGCCCCCAGTGGTCATGATTTCTAATATGTTGTTCATAGTACTCCCTCCTACCACTGCACGAAAACTGCGACTGCGCAGCATATTTCCGATATGCGGCCTTTTTTGGTTTTCGTTGACTGGCCTTATTACGCCACAGGCTAAGTCTAGCACTGACGTTTGTTTAAATTTTACCTAACAGTTTTGTGAATTTCAAAAGCATAACACAAACAATTATGTCGTTGTATTCGTCAGGCCTTATGACTACAAAACTACTGTGTTTGTAACGGTAAAGTGTGGATCGAATTGCTAACGTAATTAGTTTTAGCGAAACTTTTACAAAAGTCGTTTTTCTTTCGTTAGCCCTCAGGCCACATTCACATTAATAAATACCCGACTATGATAGTGGTTTAGTAGTCTACACAATGAGGACCAAAAAATGTCGCACTAGAATTCCTCACTGGCGAGCGATGATTGTGGGGGTGGAGGTATGTTTGGAGGCCACTTTTGTTTCTTTGAATAACTAGTGTGTCTTGAATAACTGGAAGAGTATGACCTTCAGCCAAAAGGTGTTCCAGTACAAAAATTAATTACATCAAAATTCCTAGAAAAAGATTGTGTAAATTTTTTCTGTAGTACTAACGCGATAGAGAATATGAAAACCGCGCGTGGTTTTTGGAGTCCACATATAGAACTATGGGTTGCATAAAACTACTTCGGTAGAGACAGCTAACTAACCGTCTATAATTACGCAGGATGACACATGAGCTACACTGCACTAGGCTCACCTGAGACGCTAGTTTTCGAATGACCACGGCGATCGAAAGTTGTTTGTGAGAACCGCAGCAATGTGAGCTTAATGATGGTTCTCGTGTAGGACTGCAATGGTGTTGTCCTAACGCGTACCGTTCCCCAAAGGCAGATCCTTAGTACGCTGTATTACTGTCCATTTTTGAAACACAGCGCCACTTCCTGTTAGAAAGAAATGGTGGCAATTACTACAGAATCCGCCCATGGTATGGCAGGATTATGCTCGGGGGCATACAGTACCGGCTGTGACTGATTTGTGTGCACAATGTTGCTGGAAAGTGCTAAACTACCCACCATACCACCCCAACGTAAGCGCTAGTGACTTCGGCTTTATTTCTAAGATGAAGGAAGCACTTCATGGCACTTGCTTCAGAACAGTTAAAGAAATTAGTCGCGCAACAGACAGCCCAATTTGAACTATCAGCACAACTTATAATCTCCACAGGACGTCCGTTTTTGGCAGTTACTTCTGAAAAAAATAAAAAGTTTACTTACGTTTTGCTATCTACCTCGTTTGACTGCCCCTTATACACTGTCGTAAAAAATAGCACACCCTATTACAGGCTTCTAGTACATTCAAGATTCATTTTTGAAACAGTGCATGTGGAACGCATGAAGTGATTATTTATAGATCAATAGCATGAGCGGTTCTGAGATGCCAGGTATCGGACCATGATGAAACACCCACATTAGTTGTAACCGCCATGGGCGGCAATGCAGATGCTGATTGTGGTATCAAGTCTATCGTACAGATGGCGAATACGGTCCTGGGATAGGTTACACCACGGCTGCTCGACCTGTTGACGTAGTTCTGTGAGAGTTTTGGCTTGCGAGTCGTGCGAGTCACTTTTCGTCCCATCATGCACCTCATGTTCGGAGGTCGTGCTTGCCAGGAAAGTTGCTGCACATCTGGCTGAGTTTTACAGTCAGTGTGTGGGCGAGCATTATTCTGTTGGAACAACGTGTAAGTAGGCTCCTTAGGTTTTTATGTTGGTAACCTCACCTAGTGCTCTGTCTGAAAATCACTGGCTGTGCTGTGTGCAGTCTGTGGCTGGTGGGCGTTGTTGAAATAGTCGCTATTGTAGTGTTGGGCAGTTGGCTGTTAACAGCGCGTAGCGTTGCGCAGTTGGAGGTGAGCCGCCAGCAGTGGTGGATGTGGGGAGAGAAATGGCGGAGTTTTGAGAGCGGGATGATCTGAATGTGTGTCCATCAGAGACAGTAAATTTGTAAGACTGTATGTCATGAACTGCTATATATATTATGACTTTTGAACACTATTAAGGTAAATACATTGTTTGTTCTCTATCAAAATCTTTCATTCGCTAACTATGCCTATCAGTAGTTAGTGCCTTCAGTACTTTGAATCTTTTATTTAGCTGGCAGTAGTGGCGCTCGCTGTATTGCAGTAGTTCGAGTAACGAAGATTTTTGTGAGGTAAGTGATTTGTGAAAGGTATAGGTTAGTGTTAGTCAGGGCCAAACCTTTGTAGGGATTATTGAAAGTCAGATTGCGTTGCGCTAAAAATAATTGTGTGTCAGCTTAGTGTTGATAGGTAAAGAGCGAAATGTCTGAGTACGTTCAGTTCTGCTCAGCTGTTTGAAAATCAAACAATGTAAGAGGCTTATCAGCACAGTAATTTATTAATTTTCATAAGGGGACGTTTCATATGGCGACCCTGCCAGGATTCATTAATTTTCAAACAAATCACCTTCATGGTGCAAGAACGGCAAAGCAACGGGTCCAACCACATTCTCTACTTATTGATTGCTGGATAGCATACCTGCCAGAAACACCAAAGATGAACGAGAGTTGTATCTTATCACACCACAGCCCATAAGGCCTGGGGTTGGGTTGGGTTGTTTGGGGGACGAGACCAGACAGTGAGGTCATCGGTCTCATTGGATTAGGGAAGGATGGGGAAGGAAGTCAGCCGTGCCCTTTCAAAGGAACCATCTCGGCATTTGCCTGGAGCAATTTACAAAAATCATGGAAAACGTAAATCAGGATGGTCGGACTCAGGGTTGAACTGTCATCCTCTCGAATGCAAGTCCAGTGTGGTAACCACTGCATCACCTTGCTCGGTATATGGAGTTGGGCCAGTGGGCCTTGGACGAATGCATTTTACGAGATGGCGCTCACCAGGTCAACGTCGTAACCCCAAACTAGTATTACTTGCGTACAGGCAGAATCTGCTTTCATTGCTGAAGACCACGACGCCCCATTCCATCTTCCAAATGATCCTGTGATGGCATCAGTCGAGCCGTGCCCGTCGATACTGTGGCGCGAGTGGAAGACGAGCTACAGGTGTACATACCAATAGCCCCACTACTAATAATTGGTTCGCTACAGTTCTTGTTGATGCATCTAACCTCAACAAACCTCTTACCTTTGCTGTAGTAGCTGTGCGATGTGTCATTGCTGCCCTTACAATACCACAATCCTGTGCTGAATGGACATCCAGAACCTCATCTAGGGGTGTGAGAACGTTCACGTGACCGCTGATACCACCATCGTTGAGAAACTTATGGAGCACTTCCAACTTGTGTGGCAGTTCTGCCAAAGGACCATCCACCCTCTAGGAAGGCCACTACTTGACACCTTTTAAACTCGCTCAGTGTTGTGTACATAGTTCTGCGTAGTCAGCGCGTACACAACTTTCCCACTAGAGTGCACCCCGCTAAGCACAACAGCGCAGCTGCAGCGCTCGTCTGTGTCCGCACTACAAGATGGCGCTGCCATAGAGACGGACCAAATTCTGCTTCTGCTGATCCGCATATTAATATGTAACGCAGCCAATGAGATTGCTGCTTACGTAGAACCTTTTCTCCTCGCGGATCCCACTCGCGCAGTGATAAATGATCGCGTGAGGTGTTATAACGAGTGTACAGGTCTCTGATTAGTCAATCTTCATTTGTATGCAACTGCCTGTACCAGTCAGCATTAGTGTGCCAGTCTATAGTCAAGTTTCAGTCTGCGCCTAATAAGATCACCATATTCCTGTACATAGCCATGAAGATAAACGTATACACACTTTTGTCAAGTATCAGAGATATATGTGAGAATAAGATTAACGTACCAATACCAAAGGAACTTCAGATTGTCAATTGTAAATAGCATCCAGAACCAAGTTAAGTAATTTTTATGCTTGTTATTATTTTAATAAATTTGTGTGAAAATTAATCAAGTTCTGTTTAAAGTTGGTCACCATCAATCTGCTACTCTAAGTGTGCAAGTGGCATTTCTATCGTCTGACCTAATTGCAGAAGATAAACACGCCACAAAAAGACCACGAGACACATTGCTGACACTCGCCTACTTCGTTAGAGCGACAAGTCAAATAATCTGGTGGTGTGTGTACTGAAGGTTTTACAGTACGTACACCACACTCAGTTGGCTGCAGGAAAGCACGAGTGCATCTCTGGGGCACTGTTGGCTGTTTGCTTCACATGTTTGCACCACACTGGCCCTTCTGGCTGTGAGCATTCCCTATGGCGCTCTGGTAGATATGCCACTACGCTATCTGTTGGTATACAATGCTGAAGCTGTTATAAGTACATCTGCTACGCTCCAAGTGGCATATGCCGTCATCGGATCAAGATCAACGTCGTATTTCCAGGTATAATAATTCTTTTTCCGGCAGTGCATAATTCGGTACATGTAGCACAGTACTACACTACTTTTAAACGATACGATGTGCACAGTAAAGACAGACCTTGATTGGTGTACACGGTATTCACGAACAAAAGAATAAATATCACGCTGAAGAGTAGGCTTGAAACTGGGACCTGTAAAAAATCCGATATGATCTGATAATCGTGACAGTCAAGAACAGAATTAAAGCAACCGAAAACCAAAACAATATTAAATGAAATGTAAATATTACAGCCGATGGAAAATAAGCAAAATTATCACATTTGTTATATGACGTGAGCGGCGTTGGTAAATTTAAAGAAAATATTAATTCTGATGAACATGAAGTGGATGATGCGTGCAAACAAAGCTTTTCCTGTTGTCAAAGAATTGCGCACTTTTTTTACGTTTATAAGCGAAACGAGCACTTTCTGCCAAAAGGCTAAGATGCTCTTTGAAGCCATCGCTCCATTGGTTATAAGGTATTTTAATTACACTTCATATTTCACGTAGGTGAATTCCTATCTAGCCCGTATTTCCCTCGGCATTAAGTGTGCATAGGGGCAATATATGCACGTCCTTTTGCAGTTGTTTCAGTTTAACACGAGGAAACATTTATGAGCAAATGATTTTGTCCGGCGAGTGCAAAGAAACCTGACTATTCTGTTTTTCTCGTCTATTTCAGCAAAAAATTCATGACAAAGGAATAGATTAAATTTCTTGTTCTTCATGTTACTCAAAAACTTTCACAATATTTTTTAGAGATCACCAGTGGACCGCGTTAGGAGATGATATAGATCTACGACAGACATCTGCACAGCATCTTGCAGTCCATCGTGCTTCACTTCCACGCAATCATATGCTCGAGATGTACATTCTCAGAATTATCTTCAAGTAGGCACATTAGATGTATTGTGGCGAGGAATGCCGTCTTGGCCCGTGCTAGATAGTACCCTGTCTACCACGTGCATAATTTTCGTTCAAAAGATCTGGGTTACTATAAGTGTGTAACGAGGCTTAACGGCGCTTGCTTCATCGCACATTTGCATCCTACTCTTCTTAGCCTTCTAGTCTCCTTACACCTTCCGCTGTACCTTTTCTATACAAGACAAGGTCGACTTCGATAGAAGAGCAGCGCTTCAGGCGACCTTGTTCCCAGCCAGTTCAAGTCATCTTATCTGACCGAGCCAGGTGGCGCAGTGGTTAGCACACTGGACTCGCATTCGGGAGGACGACGGTTTAAACCCACTTCCGGCCATCCTGATTTAGGTTTTCCATGGTTACCCTAAATCGCTTCAGGCAAATGCCGGAATGCTTCCTTTGAAAGGACACGGACGACTTCCTTCCCCATCCTTCCCTAAATCGATGGGCCCAATTGACCTCATTGTTTGGTCGTTTCCCTCAAACCAACCAACCAACCAACCATCTCATCTGAAGAGTCGAGTGTCCTGCAGGTATGCATTTGGCCAGTAGGTAACAGCACTTGGATTGGCCGAAATTATGTAAATTCCATGTGTAACGCTACTATACGTAAAATAACTTTCTTAAAACAAAGCAGAGGACGATGCTTCGTGCAGTTCGAAACACTGGCTAAGCTTTTATAATGGTGCTCGTCAAACAATTCGATAGTCTTCGCGTTTACTTCACCCTAGACAAAATGCCTTCTAACTTACTGTCATGTACCCACAGAAACGAGAGCCAAGTCGTAAGAGTTAATAACAGGGGAAAGATTTACGAGCATAACAAGGGAAAAGTCACAAGTCAGGCAGCCAGTATAAGGTGTTTCCCTAAGAGTGCGCAAAAATTTAACAGGACATAGAGGATACCCCACTGAAGAATTTTAGGTAGAGAACCTGGGATCAGAGAAGCCAGCTTGAGGAGATAATACGAATAAAATTACATTACTGCGTAATTTTTTATTTACATTAGTTAACTGCAAATGCCATCATTGACACAATGAACTTTCCATTTGTACTGTATCTTATAAAATTTGCTGAAACTGACGCCATTAACCTCAATGCAAGCATGACATCAGCGAATAAGATCCTGGCGCACCCTGGCAAATATCCCTGGTGTATTTCGGAACACATCACCGGTAGCTACAATTCTGACAACTAATTCCATCTATCTATCCACTGGGGTCTCATACACAAGTGACTTTCGATATCGCCATAGGACATAGTCAAGGGGATTCAGGCCAGGTGGCCTCGTAGGTCATGAAATAGTACCTCCCCTTCCAATCTAGCAACCGTGAAATACTATACCTGTACTGCTCCATCGTATTATACTTTTCGTTTCTGAATAGCACTGAGAAATGAAAGGGTCTCTCGTTGATCCATAGCACGTTTTGTCATGGGACAATTTAAATACGATACAACAGAGCCACCTTATGGACAAGTAAAGTAAGTAAAGCATGCATAATGACTTCCTGGTAATCAGGCCGGCCCTCCTCGTTTTTCCTTTTTTTTCTGTATTGAATATCGATTCCCCCCAGAAGGGGGCGGGCTGGCAGCAGCTTAGTATGCCACTCTTCAGCCTACAGACTTTGTGTTAAAAAAGGAGAAGATAATATACAACAAAAAACAGGCGACAAAATTGGAGACAAAGGGTAACATGGCGAAAAAATCGTGGAACTTAAAACATAGAACAAAAGGGATGATGATGCTAATAAAATACATATGAAGCAGACAGATAAAATAATAGACAGACAATTAAAAAACACGGCGACAGTCTCGTTTCTGTTCGCAAAAGACATAAAATTCACACCCAGCGACAGCATGGTTTCTGTTCGCAACACGGGAAAAGACTAAACAACACTGAACAGTCACTGGAACACCGCACTAATATATGACATACCACAGCCGAGAGCAGGTGGGGGGAAACTGGACAGAGGATGGGAAAAGAAAAAAAAAGGGGGGAAGGTGAAGAAAAGCGAAGGGGAGAGGGGGGAAAGGAGCCAATGGAGGATGAGGACCCATAAGAGGGGTGGGGGTGCTGGGCAGACGCGACAGGGAGTGGGGAAGGCAGAGAATGAGAAGACAAAAGGACTTGGGGGAGGGGGAGAGGGAGGCACGGAGAAGTTAGGTGAGGAGAAACACATGATAGAAGGGGGGGAAGAGGGAGCCCATGGAAAGGACGGAGGAAAGGAGGGGGAGTGAGGATCAGAGTTGATAGGAAGGATAAAGGGGGAGAGAGAGGGCATCAACTGCGAGGGGGAGTTGATGGAAGCCACCTTACGAAGGGTGTAGAGATGGACAGTAAGGGGGACACAACAGTGGAGGCATGGCAGGCCTGCAGCAGCATACGACGCCTTTTTTTGGCCGCAGAGAAACACAGATATACAAATGAAGACATTTAGAGAAAAAACATGGTGGACATATAAACGGAGACAACACATTTTAAAATACAAGGTGCCGATTACGGGTGTAGAGTCCAAGATAAAATTGTTCAGACACTTGGACACAGACAGAAACGAAAATTGTCACACGTGAACGTAGGTACACAAAACGAATAACACTGAACCACTTAAGCACAAAACAACGGCACACACAGATCACGAGGCATTGATCTCCGGCGCGCGAATGTTCACTAACCGTGTACGAGTCCGGGGACCTGCCAAGAGAGGAGGAGTGGGGGAGGGAGGGAGAGGGGAGAGCAGATGCCATGAGCAGGGGAGACAGGGGGAAGGGAGGAAGGGGGAGGGGAAGCCTGGGGAAAGAGGGGTGGAGGAGGGGACAGGGGAAAAGGAAAAGGAAGGGAGGGGGGTGCCTAAAGGAAAGGACACAGGAAGTGGGGGGAGGATCAAAGTTGCTAGGAGGGGTAGATGGAGGGGAGGAGGACATCATCAGGGAGGGGGAGATGGCGGAAGCCACCTTGTGAGTGGGTAAGGAGGGTGGAGAGATGGAGACCGGGTGGGATGTGGGAATACAGGCGCGGCAGCGGTCGGGGGTGGGAGAGGATGGGTGAGACAAGTGGATGAGGAGGATCGAGTTTGCAGGAGGTGTACAGGATCAGTATCCTTTCAAGGAAAAGGAGGAGGTGGGGGAAGGGGATGAGATCGTACAGAATCCGCGTGGGGGAGGGGAGACGGATGCGATAGGCAAGGCAGAGAGCATGGCATTCAAGGATTTGGAGGGATTTATAAAAGGTAGGGGGGGCGGAGATCCAGGCTGGATGGGCATAGCAAAGGATAGGGCGGATGAGGGATTTATGGGTGTGGAGGATGGTGGAGGGGTCCAGACCCCACGTACGGCCGGAAAGGAGAGGCGACGGTCGAGGGTGACGCCAAGGTACTTAAGGGTGGGAGTGAGGGCGATAGGACGGCCATAGATGGTGAGATAGAAATCAAGGAGGCAGTAGGAAGGGGTGGTTTTGCCTACAATGATCGCCTGGGTTTTGGAGGGATTGACCTTGAGCAACCACTGGTTGCCCCAAGCGGTGAACCCGTCAAGATGGGATTGGAGAAGTTGTTGGGAGCGCTGCAGGGTGGGGGCAAGGGCAAGGAAGGCGGTGTCATCGGTGAACTGGAGAAGGTGGACCGGGGGTGACGGCGGCGGCATGTCCGCCGTGTACAAAAGGTACAGAAGGGGGGAGAGGACGGAGCCTTGGGGCACACCGGCGGAGGGGAAAAAGGTGTAGGAATCTGTGTTATGGATGGTGACATAGGAAGGACGGCGGGAGAGAAAGGAGCCGATGAGACGGACGTAGTTAATGGGAAGGGCGAAGGTTTGGAGCTTGAAGAGGAGACTGGAATGCCATACGCGGTCATAAGCTGGGCTCGTTTCCAGGAAATAAAGTATGTATATGTAAATAAACAGCACAGTACTTGTAAACCTGTACAGTTATTAGTTAAAAATAAGCTGGAAAACAGTAATGCTGGACAAAGCGGTTGACAAGTTTCCTTCCAAATCTCCTTAAGCTGGCTTCTCCGACCCCAGGTTCCCTATCTCAGATTGAAGACATGCACAGAAAACGGGCTAACGCTCAACTGTAAGAACTTAGAAATAAGTGCTGCCATCTTTTGCTGGGTACAGGAACTATTAAAACTGACATTGGTCTCACCGCTAAGTATCACATTAGGATGCAATAAAACGCAGAGAATTTCTTGCACTTCGCTAGATATTATTTGAAAAGCGGACTAACCGTCCGCTACGTTCCGTTCCCTCCAGCGAAGAGAAGCTGAATAGCTGAGTAGCAGGGTAGACAATATTGCGCCATATCATAAACAGACAACAGATAATTAACTGTAATTTGAAAAGGTTTGGGGCTGAAGTATATGATGTTGGAATTAATAAATGTGTAAACACAAAATATAATTCTTGTGTAATACGTAATATTAATCACTTTATGAACTTGTTTTAGTGTGTTTGTTCAGTTGGCATTACAGAATACAAATATTGAAGATGGGGAATGTAATAATGGGCAACGTTGACGAACGTGTGAAAAATCAGTGGAAATTATCGAAAGAGGAAGCGTAATCCACAGAATTGGTGCAAAGACGTTGAGAACAAGAAGTGAAGCAGTGGTTAGAGTACAATAATTCTAAGGTGTAGTGAAAACTGCAAAATCACAAGCTTCAGATTGAGCATATGAGAGAAAATGCTTCGATATTCTACCTATAGGTATACGGGAGTAGTTGCTTCGTGATTTCTGAAGTCTAAGTAATAATGATCTTCAAAATTCTAATATATTTCGATGTATGAACATGAATCCTGTGAAGCTGAGGTATACTGATGATCCTGAGAGGGGTAAGTGGCAGACATCTATAAAGTTACTGTAGATGAAGTAGACGTTCAGATTTCTAATAAAGCTTATCTAGCAATCTCCGGTATAAGCAATGGACTCCTATCCCGGATGAATCAACAAAACACCTGGAACTCCTGAAGTCAATTTCTGTGCTTCATCAGGCTGAAAAACACTAGGCGTACATTCACAATGATATTTTTATGTAAAGTTTTTGATGTTTCTGAGCAACAGTCATTTGATTGTATTGCGGTTATTTAATTACGACCCAGCTTTCGGCCTTTTCTGCCATTTTCAAGTGATTGAGTTTATGTCATCAACACATAATGCAGGATATCAAGCTCATGTGTTAATGACATAAACTCAGTCACTTGCAAATGCGGTAAAAGGATGAAACCTGGGTCGTAACTAAACAAACAACAATAGAGCCAAACAGCGGTGTGTTCATTTAAAAATCTATTTATATGTAACATAACATTAAAATCAAAATACCTTTTTTTGGTGGGTAAGTGGAGGAGACGTAACAATCGCCCAAGTAAATGCAGCGAGGAGGACTCGGAATTTCCATGGATTCATGTGCGAGTAAATAGTTTTCCTACGCAGTCAACTAACTACTCCAGGAAAAAGAATCCCTATATGTTGTATCCGTGTGCACAGCTGTAGTCCAGGGTCATCTTTCACAATACCAGTAGTGCCTGTGTTTTGGCTGGTAGTCAGAAGAACGTCTTCACTTCGTACTTATGGGTCCAGAAGAGGGGCAGCAGCCTTTTCAGTAGTTGCAGGATCAACACTCTGGATGATTGACTGATCCGGCCTTGTAACACTAACCAAAACGGCCTTGCTGTGCTGGTACTGCGAACGGCTGAAAGGAAGGAGAAACTACAGCCGTAATTTTTCTCAAGGACATGCAGTGTTACTGTATGATTAAATGATGATGCCGTCCTCGTGTGTAAAATATTCCGGAGGTAAAATAGCCCCCCATTCGGATCTCAAGAGGACGTCGTTATCAGGAGAAAGAAAACTGGCGTTCTACGGATCGGAGCGTGGAGTGTCAGACTCCTTAATCTGGCAGGTAGGTAAGAAAATTTAAAAAGGGAAATGGATAGGTTAAAGTTAGATGTAGTGGGAATTAGTGAAGTTCGGTGGCAGGAGGAACAATACTTTTGGTCAGGTAAATACAAAATCAAAAAGGGGTAATGCAGAAGTAGGTTTAATAATGAATAAAAAAAATAGGAGTGCGGGTAAGCTACTACAAACAGAATAGTGAACGCATTATTGTGGCCAAGATAGACACGAAGCCCACACCTACTACAGTAATAAAAGTTTATATGCCAACTAGCTCTGCAGATGACGAAGAAATTGATGCAATGTATGATGAGATAAAATAAATTATTCAGATAGTGAAGGGAGACGAAAATTTAATAGTTATGGGTTACTCGAATTCGATAGTAGGAAAAGGGAGAGAAGGAAACGTAGTAGGTGAATATGGATTGGGAGTAAGAAATGAAAGAGGAAGCCGCCTGGTAGAATTTTGCGCAGAGCATAACTTAATCATAGCTAAAACTTGGTTCAAGAATCATAAACGAAGTTTGTATACATGGAAGAAGCCTGGAGATACTAGAAGGTATCATATAGATTTTATGATGGTAAGACAGAGATTTAAGAACCAGATATCAAACTGTAAGACATTTCCAGGGCAAATGTGGACTCTGACCACAATCTATTGGTTATGATCTGCAGATTAAAACTGAAGAAACTGCGAAAAGGTGGGAATTTAAGGAGATGGGACCTGGATAAACTGACTAAACAAGAGGTTGTACAGAGTTTCAAGGTGAGCATAAGTGAACAACTGACAGGACTGGGTGAAAGAAATACAGTAGAAGAAGAATGGGTAGCTTTGAGGGATGAAGTAGTGAAGGCAGCAAACGATCAGGTAGGTAAAAAGACGAGGGCTAGTAGAAACCCTTGGGTAACATAAGAAATATTGAATTTAATTGATGAAAGGAGAAAACATAAAAACGCAGTAAATGAAGCAGGCAGAAACGAATACAAACGTCTCAAAAATGAGATCGACAGGAAGTGCAAAATGGCTAAGAATGGATGGCTAGAGGACAAATGTAAGGATGTAGAGTCTTCTCTCACTAGGGGTAAGATAGATACTGCCTACAGGAAAAAGAGAACCACTTGTATGAATATCAAGAGCTCAGATGGAAACCCAGTTGTAAGCAAAGAAGAGAAAGCAGAAAGGTGGAAGGAGTATATAGAGGGTCTATACTAGGGTGACGTATTTGAGGATAATATTATGGAAATAGAAGAGGATGTAGATGAAGATGAAATGGAAGATATGATACTGCGTGAAGAATTTGACAGAGCACTGA
Organism: Schistocerca piceifrons; assembly: GCF_021461385.2. Taxonomy (NCBI): domain Eukaryota; kingdom Metazoa; phylum Arthropoda; class Insecta; order Orthoptera; family Acrididae; genus Schistocerca; species Schistocerca piceifrons. Next base: position 109,922,904 of record NC_060143.1, read on the forward strand.
AAGACCTGAGTCGAAACAAGGCCCCGGGAATAGATAACATTCCATTAGAACTACTGACAGCCTTGGGACAGCCAGTCCTGAAAAACTCTACCATCTGGTGAGCAAGATGTATGAGACGGGCGAAATACCCTCAGACTTCAAGAAGAATACAATAATTCCAATCCCAAGGAAAGCAGGTGTTGACAGATGTGAAAATTACCGAACTATCAGTTTAATCAGTCACAGCTCCAAAATACTGACGCGAGTTCCTTACAGACGAATGGAAAAACTGGTAGAAGCCTCGGGGAAGATCATTTTGGATTCCGCAGAAATACTGGAACACGTGAGGCAATACTGACCATACGACTTACGTTAGAAGATAGATTAATGAAAGACAAATCGACGTTTGTAGCCTTTGTGGACTTAGAGAAGGCTTTTGAGAATGTTGACTGGAATACTCTGTTTCAAATTCTGAAGGTGGCAGGGGTAAAATACAGTTACAATTTGTACAGAAACCAGATGGCAGTTATAAGAGTGGAGGGGCATCAAAGGGAAGCAGTGGTTGGGAAGGGAGTGAGACAGGGTTGTAGCCTCTCCCCAATGTTATTCAATCTGTATATTGAGCAAGCAGTAAAGGAAACAAAAGACAAATTCGGAGTACGTATTAAAATCCATGGAGAAGAAATAAAAACTTTGAGGTTCGCCGATGACATTGTAATTCTGTCAGCTACTGCAAAGGACTTGGGAGAGCAGTTGAACGGAATGGACAGTGTCTTGAAAGGAGGATGTACGATGAACATCAACAAAAGCAAAACGAGGAGAATAGAATGTAGTCGAATTAAGTCGGGTGATGCTGAGGGAAACAGATTAGGAAATGAAACACTTAAAGTAGTAAAGGAGTTTTGCTATTTGGGGAGCAAAATAACTGATGATGGACGAAGTAGAGAGGATATAAAATGTAGACTGGCAATGGCAAGGAAAGCGTTTGTGAAAATGAGAAATTTGTTGACATCGCGTATAGATTTAAGTGTCAGGAAGTTGTTTCCGAAAGTATTTGTATGGAGTGTAGCCATGTATGGAAGTGAAACATGGATGATAACTAGTCTGGACAAGAAGAGAATAGAAGCTTTCGAAATGTGGTGCTACAGAAGAATGCTGAAGATTAGATGGGTAGATCATATAACTAATGAGGAGGTATTGAATAGAATTGGGGAGAAGAGGATTTTGTGGCACAGCTCGACTAGACGAAGGGGTCGAGTGGTAGGACATGTTCTGAGGCATCAAGGGATCACCAATTTAGTATTGGAGGGCAGCGTGGAGGGTAAAAATCGTAGAGGGAGACCAAGACATGAATACACTAAGCAGATTCAGAAGGATGTCGGTTGCAGTAGGTACTGGGAGATGAAGAAACTTGCACAGGATAGAGTAGCATGGAGAGCTGCATCATACCATTCTCAGGACTGAAGACCACTACAAGAATAACAAGTCTCCATAAAAAGAAATAAATGTAATGGGAGTCGAAAAGGAAGTACATCGACGTCAAGACGTGCCTAAAAAGTTTAGTCGTCTCTCCGTCAAATTCCTGGCCAGTAATTCAAAGGAATCTTGTAAAGGCACTCTGTTAAGAAGAGAAGCAACTTCGTAACCCACAAGGATGCCAGTATCATTAAGCTTTTATGTAACCACACCAAGATTCTGACACAGACTTCCATATTCTGGGACTGTGTTATTAACGAGTCTGTTGACATTATTCTAACGGAGCCGGCCAGTGTGGCCGTGCGGTTCTAGGCGCTTCGGTCTGGAACCGCGTGACTGCTACGGTTGCAGGTTCGAATCCTGCCTCGGGCATGGATGTATGTGATGTCCTTAGGTTAGTTAGGTTTAAGTAGTTCTAAGATCTAGGGAACTGATGACCACAGATGTTAAGTCCCATAGTGTTCAGAGCCATTTGAACCATTTTTTATACTAACGTATCCACCGATAAATCGTGATAGCGAGCACGTACTTAGCAAGGCATGGGACCCCGCTATTAGATTGGTGAAGAATAGGCATGAGATACCAGACAACGAACTGACTTCGGGGGCAGGTGTAGGAATAGTACAGGTGCCACCAGCACCTGGGCGCGAACATAGGACGGAACACTGGGTCGGTGGCGGTAGTGGGACTAAGGATGTTGGGCGCGGAAGGCCGATGGAACGTCTGATTAGAGGTAGAGGGCAAGGAAATATGAGCTTGGCGCCCCCTCCCCCCCCCCCCCCTCAGTCAGTTCATCAGCGTAGGTGATGATGGCAACGTGGTCGCCTTCCGAAATATTGTGCCCGTTGGACACCAACATCCGCCAGTTCACCCGTGAGCTAATTCGGCTCCAAACACTTTGACTTCCTTGGTACAGAAGCACCTATTGTAGGAGCAACAACAATATGCCCATTTTCCAATTCGCGTGGCTACAGGCGTAATGTACGCACAACTATACAGACTATTGTTCTGATCACAACTGACATTTGCAACGTATTGATGATATCGCACAGGTGCCCTTCGCAGTCAAATATAATAGCATAGTCTACAGTAGAGATGGGCAAGCTGAAACACCTAACTGTTTCGGAACAAATGAAACAGAACAATGTAATGTTTCGAAACGCTGTTTCGAAACAGTGAAACAGTTTGTGTTTTGTAATAGTATGGGCCTTCACATTATATCATCTTGAGTGTCTACTGCATAAATACTGTCATAAAAATTCAAATGAGGTGCGAGACCGCCAATCATATCGCAGAAAGTATGAAACTGTCACTTAGGCGTCTTTGCAGTTCCATATTTGCTGTAGCAGCAAATGCGCTGCTTTTGTGTGATGTGACTTTCATACTTTCTGAGGTCAGACTAAATATGTTTGACATAACTGAGTTTGCCAAACTCGTTTCCCTGTATTCTAGTGCGTAATTTTGATAGGTTTTATGAGTGATTATCTGTATGTGCTCTTGAAAAGGCATATCATGAGATATAATTTATTGAGATAACATCCTGGAAGCGAGGCACTGAATTAACATTTATGAGTGTGCCACTCACACTTTTACTACTCACAGTTAAATTTTCCATTGTTTGTCAAACAGAGCAGGATGCAAAGTGACTGACGCACACAGATCAAAAAATTACCGTAACAGACTGGAGGATATAGCACAATGGTCAAGTATGGCAGTTTCTCATCAAACATTCACAAGTTAGCTGGATCATCTCATAGCAAGTACACTTGAGAGAATTGGAAAACATTTAAGGTAACTGAAATGCAGAGATAGGTATGTTTCATTGAAGTATAAAATCCAGACTAAAATTTAAAACAATTCATATAGTGTAATGCCTTTGTGTTACCTGTATCATGGCAGATCAGCCGCTACACCACTTATAGTTCTTGCTAAAGAAGTTTGTTTGAGGTACAAGTACATGGAGTACCCTCAAGTACTCACAGCAAGCAGATGTATTACCATTTTATTATAAACTTCCGCAGAAAATCAGAGATGAAGTTACGTTGCTGTTGAAATGCAATTTTTATCACAGTATCTGAACGCCAAAAACGCCAAAAACATAAGTATCGAAGTACCTGAGAATTATTTATCATATACAAGTTTCAAGATGCCTATAGTGTAATAACCAAACACAGTACATTTACAAAAATTAACACACAAACAAATACATACACAAATCAGATAATTATTCTCAAACACATAAATGAATAAATAACGTACTCAAAAAAAAATTAAATTCACTGAATGGTGAGCAAAAACGTGTCTTCTGTGTGCAACAAATTTGAGAAAAATGTTCTTGTAAGGTAGCTACATGCACAGTTTAGTGGACTAAAAAAATGCAATCAAATATAAATTCAGTGCACTCTGTCCAGAGAAGAACAAAATCAAATGAAAGTTTACTGTTTCATTTCTGATTAGATCTGCTGTACCTATTCTAAGTTGCAGTTTAGAAATATCATTTTTGATACTTTTTCGCTGTTATTGTTTGCCCCCGCTTTGAAAATATGTGCCTGCATGGAACAGAGGTGCCCATTATACAAAGACGTCGTTTCATTATTTCAAACAGTGTAGGAAACAACACATGATTTTCTTTCCACCACAGAACGGATCTTGTGATCTGTGTATCAGTAGCATCTTCATATATTTATCAAGCTCGACTATACTTGCAGCACGTGGATTGTCTACACTTTGGATCAAGCCACCAACAGCTTGGTCAAAATCTTGCCAAATGTTGCCATTGCTAGAGGTGAATGTGCTCACCACAACTGGTTTGGCTGGTGGTGGATTTTCTGTAGAACACCGAGCGGGTTTCTGTCGTATTGCACAGCACTTGTTAATTATGGTATCTTTTGTTTCTTTTAATCGATGCCCAGTTTTTGGAAAACCATGCTCCCTGAAGCGAGGATCCAGTAATGTTGCTTCACAAGCAATTGCTTTATCTGCAAACTTTTGAACGAGGAGGGTACAGATTCCGTCCTCAAGTTTAGCAATTACTGTATTAGTGGCTCCATTGTTGTGATCTGAGTTTTTCAGTCTCAAACAATGACTTTGTAAACCTTTGCTTAATAAGACAACTTTTGACAAAGTTACATTTCTTTCACTGCTAATTTCTGTTGTGACTTGTTCAAAAGGAGATAGTATTTCACAAGATTTTTCTATGACTGACCAGTCTTCATTGGACAGTTTTGTTTGTGAATCCACACTGGCCGGCCGGAGTGGCCGTGCGGTTCTAGGCGCTGCAGTCTGGATCTGAGCGACCACTACGGTCGCAGGTTCGAATCCTGCCTCGGGCATGGATGTGTGTGGTGTCCTTAGGTTAGTTAGGTTTAAGTAGTTCTAAGTATAGGGGACTGATGACCTCAGAAGTTAAGTCGCATAGTGCTCAGAGCCATTTGAACCATTTGAACCAATCCACACTGAGGATGGCGAGGGTGCTTTGCAAAGGCTCTTTGATTTTCAAAAGCCTGTCAAACATTTCATAAGTGGAATTCCATCTCGTAGGGCAATCTTGTTTCGGTGTTAAAATAGGAAAGCCCATTTGCTTCTGAATATTGTGCAATTTCTCAAGTGCTTTGAGGACTTCTTTTGAAAAATTCCACTATTGACTTCACTCTGGCCCTTGTGTCTGTAATTGGTTCAAGGCTTGCTTGCACAATTAAATTCAGTGTATGTGCAAAACAAGGTACATGCCACCATTTGCACAGCATCACTGCCTTCACCATATTAGGTGCATTTCGGTAGTGCAAGCTACAATTTTAATGGTAATAGCCCAAGTTGTAGTCACATTTTGTAATTCACTGGAAATGTTTTCTGCTGTATGCTTGTCATGGAATTTAAAACTAGATAACAAATATGACTTCAGATTACAGTTTTCATCAATGAAATGAGCAGTCACTGCAATATAATTCTCATTTTTCACAGATGTCCATCCATCAGTTGTAATGCAGATGCAGGATGCAGCTTGCACTGCAGATCTTACTCGCACTAGTGTGCTGTCGAACACTTGAGAGAGTAAACTGTGGGAGAGTGTTTTTCTTCTGGGAGGTACATAGTTTTCATTTACTAAATAAGTCAGTTTTCTAAACTCTACACTCTCAACTACATTAAATGGAAGGTATTCTTTAACAACAAGTCTTAAAATCTGTTCTTCTGTTTTGGCTCGTTTGGATGAAGGCACTGGTCTTGATGCAAATCGAGTAATCTTTGTCTACCACACCTACCCAGAACTGAACTGGTGGAAGTGCTGGGTATTTCTTGCACAGATTGTTCATCTTGAAGCACAGGCACTGAAATGGCAGATTTCTGAACAGTTGCTGTGAAAACTGAACTGGTTTCGTCACTGCCCAGATTCATAAAAACTGATTTCAAACGAGTTTCACTTAAATTATCTGTTGGATACTTACGTCGCAAGTGTCTGTTTAAGCAAGAGTTGAACTACTTTTAAACGACAACACTGCCGAGCACAAGTTACATTTAATTTTCTCAGGATTTATCTTCATAAAATAATCCCACACCGGGCTTCGTAATGCCATAGCTGAAGACAGAAGAACCAACACGAACGGTACTGGAGGCGGGAACAAACTGCAGAAACAACGGATACGCTATCGGGATTCCCACATTTCGTTAGTATGGATAATATATACCAGGCCTGCTAATATCCATGCACACAAAAGAAATCATTGTGGAGAATAGGCACATTGACTATAGACCCACAAATAAAGCCACATAATTCGAATAAATAACAAAATATAAGAGAAAAAAATTTTGTCCCTCAAGGTGTTTCGAATCATTACTATAAATCCACCATACTTCCCAGCCCTTTCCGTTCACCATTACATCATCAATGATCCGTCAATCACATTGCTTGAAAGTACATCCAGTTTACGTATATGTCTAAAAACTGCCACCCTACGCCTTTTTTAATTCAAAATGTTGTAGGTTTACTTGCGTTTATTAATATGATTAATGTACGTGAACAGAGAAGCATGTGTTATAGGAGATGTGTAATTTAACTGAATGTTTTTCACACTTTTATTATTTTGAATGTGAATAGTGTGCTTTATTTTATTGTTAGTTAGTGTTTATAAAGCATATATTACGCCATTTCGGAATAGAGCAGTCAATTAGAAACGAAGCTTTATTTTCGGAAATCTTAAGCTTCATGCTCTTGTGTGTCAAAAAGATTTCGACACTTTTGAAAGAGTTTGATGAAGTAGAATATTAAATGTATTTCCGTATCTGTGCCGTGCCCGAATCTCGTCCGAGACAAAGCGAAATGAAACATCACTGTTTCGATACAGTTAGTCCGCTCCAAGCACAAGTGAACTGAAACAACGCTATTTTGAAACAACGATACAGTTTCTGGGGCTGGTTTGAGATCGAATCTGGTCCCGTTATCCGACACAGAGCGGAATGAAACACCACTGTTTCGAAATAGTGAAACATAGTCTTTTCGAAACACTGAAACAGTTCCACGTATCGATACACTGTACCGAAACATAGAAACAGTGGCCAAGTTTAGTCTACAGGCTTGCTTACCATCTGTATTTACGTTCAAGCAGGTATTTCTTGTGGTGTTTCCACATTTTTTTCCAACCGCTGCACATTCGTCTTGGTCACTTGTAGCGGACAGATACGCCAATAGACACCACGCCCACACCTCACCATGGAAAAGTGCCACTTTGCTGTTGGAAGGAAACCGTGTCCATACAGGCAACAGAAAATCCGCTCTGGAGGGGGTGGGGGAGTCGGGTGGTTTACTCAGCCTTCAATACCATAACATTTTATCTCTTTACTAGCTGTGCTGTGTAATTGGCGGTGAACCTAGATATCTGTATAGAGAGATCGTAATAAAAGTGTGATGAAGAATTAAGATTATTTTACAGTATCCACCTACAAGCAATACGTTTAAGGAAAGAATCCCTGTATGATATCAGTTGACTAAATGGAATACGAAAACAAGATATCAACACATATTGAGCCGGCCGGAGTGGCCTAGCGGTTCTAGGCGCTACGGTCTGGAACCGCGCGACCGCTACAGTCGCAGGTTCGAATCCTGCCGCGGGCATGGATGTGTGTGATGTCCTTAGGCTAGTTAGGTTTAAGTAGTTCTAAGTTCTATGGGACTGATGACCAAAGAATTTAAGTCCTATAGTGCTCAGAGCCAACACATATTGAAGACCATACAACTGGATATTAAAGTGTTAGTGTAACCACTGGCATTACTCCGGATTTAAAAAGCACACGTTAAATGTAAACTTACATTTAAACCCAGTGTTTCGTCCCCTTCTAAGGAGGATAGTTTCATGGGGGATCTTAGTATCTTGGACTGTCCGATTCACGTTCCGGCAGATAGTAGCGAACCAGGGTATGTATGGGAATCTCGAAGAAACTACCATTCCCCTCGAAAACGTCCTCCGCAGACTGGGAGGAAAGGTTGGATTGTTGGATTGAAATGTGAAATCCATCCGACCGTGTCATAACGGCCAGGAACATTTTATGGATCGTAACATGATACTGTCGCATATAGAGTGACAAAGGCGCTTGCATATTTGAATAGCTTCATGACACAGTAAGATTGATGCATTAGTTGAAAGAGTTACCTTCATTCTCACAAGGTTTTTACAAAAACGGTTTTCTGTGTTCATTCTGACGAAATTTGTCTGGAACAGCAAGCGAAACGTCACATATTATGTGGTCACACATGCACACAAAAACATTATTACAGGAAAACAGCTGACGTTTGAGCTCTCGGGTGTACTTGCTAAAGTGGTACCTAAACAGTTGGTCCATGTGACCGAAAGGGCTAGCCAGTACTTCACAAATATGTGTACTAATTTCCTCCTGGTGGTCCTAAAAGTGAACAAGTAAGGTTTACTGCTCATTTTCGATTCCATTTAAAACGTCGTCTACCAAACAAAACAGTCGCCAGAGAAAAGTGGCGCTACTTTTTAAGGCCGTCCTGTGTCTCTTGCAGCATTTCTGGAAGGACTACTCTAGTGTACTAAGTTTTCCAGGATTGAAGCCAACTTCACCTTTCAGGTGTATCCTTGTGCATGAAAGTGGTAAAGTTTCTACAAAATCTTGGTTTCAATACTGCAGTTTTCCGAGACAACTGGATACCGATTTCTAAAACTCATGGAAAATAACTCTACCAGTCAGGTTAGCGGAGAGGCTAACGCGCTGCTTCCTGGACTCGAGTAGTCGCGCCGGCCCCGGATCGAATCCGTCTGGCAGATTACCAACGACGGCCATGGATGTAGTTTTTAGGTGGTTTTCCACATCCCACTAGGTGAATACCGGGCTGTTCCCGCGTCCGGCCTCAGTTAGACGACTCGCAGACATCTGAACATGCTCACACTATTCCATGGATTGCACTAGACACACAGACACAGATAGCTGGGGTACACTAATTCCGTACTGGGGGGGAGGGGGGGGGGGTACGGGGTGGCAACAGGAAGGGCATCCAGCCACCCCTTATATTAACCTTGACAACTCTGACCCTAGCCATGCCGACCCTGCGAAACAGCGGGACAAAGGCACAAGCAAAAGCCAGCCGGAGGGGCCGAGCGGTTCTAGGCGCTTTAGTCTGGAACCGCACGACCGCTACGGTCGCAGGTTCGAATCCTGCCTCGGGCATGGATGTGTGTAATGTCCTTAGGTTAGTTAGGTTTAAGTAGTTCTAAGTTCTAGGGGACTGATGATCTCAGAAGTTAAGTCCCATGGTGCTCAGAGCCATTTGAACCACAAGCAAAAGAATCAGACGAAGAAGAAGAAGAAGAGGGGTAAAATACCTCCATATCTGCACTACCTGACACACAAATGAACTGCCCACAAGGCAGGGTTGGATAACAATGTAACTTCTGTATCCATCGACAGGTATGTAAATGAATGTGGGTTTCTATCTGGTTGGCGAACTGATTGTCCAATGATCGAATTTGTCGGGTACTGGAATGTGACAGTGACAGCATGTTGGATTAATTGGGAACATCAGGGCAGGAACACTCATTGTCAAGGTTCTGGTGACCACGTCTGTCTATCACAAGCCAGGATCGGCGTATTGTGCACCAAACGATCATCAACCCTTTACATCTGCACCTGTCGTGCAGGAAGAGATAATGGACTCGTTACAGCACACTGTGTCATACTGCACCACTGGGCAGAGACTAGTACCAACTGGACTAGGGAAGAACTGTCCCATGTGTGGGCTTCTGTTAACACCAAAACACAAAAGGCTGCATCTGGAGTGTTGCCGCAACCGGGGAAGCGTGGAGTGCTGACGAATAGCATGGCAGTGTGTTCACCAATGAATCGCCGTTCTGCACTACCCTGGATGGCCATCTTCTACGGGTATGGCGACGGTATTCTGGTGTTATTTCCGAACATTACAATACCCGTATATACATGGCACGTGTCTCTGTGAACTGTGAGTGTGATGCTAAGGTTGTCCTGTGGCCAGCAAGATCCCCACATGTTGGGCACCAGCTGAAACGTCAACTCTGTCCCAGCGCCATTATCCAAGATGTCGAGGAACAGTTGCAACAGCTGTGGGCCATCTTGCCTAAGGAGAGGATGCGAAGTCGTCCTGTCACCCATGCCAGCCAAACCAGTGCTTGCTTCTAGGCCAGATGGGGTGTAATAACTGATGTGATACTGCAATCACTGCAATAACTCTGTGTACCTTCTCTACCCCATTAAGTAAAAATTCGTTTTCTCTTCCACTCTCAGGTGCTTCATTTTTTTTTCCTTGTCAAGCTTTGTCAAGTTTTCTACTATATGTACAGGATTATTCTGCAATTCATCATTAAGTGCATCGCAGAGGGTTCCTCGAACCACTTCAATGTTTCCCGCTACCGTTCCTCTCTCAAACACCGCAAGGGCAAAACGAGCACTTGAATCTTTCTATGGAACCTCTGATTTATTTTATCATGATGATCATTTCTCCCTATGTAGGTGGCTGCCAACAGAATATTTTCGCAATCGGAGGAGAAAGATATTGTTAGAAATTTGTAACTTCCCCCTTCCTAATCGGCCTATTGAATGGCGCTATGAATCAAATTGATCGCGTATGCCTAATGAAATTTCACAGTGAGTAAGGCTGTCGTTACTGAAGGAAACTAACGCCGGGTAGTAGTTGGAAAGTGTTTAATAGATCCTTCTGAAGAAAGAACCTATTCTAAACCTAATTTAAATACCGACAATTTTGAAATGGCGGAATACAGTGCAATCGCTCACAAATCAGGCAGGAAGAAAAAGGGTACCACGTAATATTTAATACAGAAAACTCTGATTAGCAGAAAAAGGATAACTAAACGGTCACCAGCCCACTAGGGCAATGGATATCCAAAATCATAAGAAAAGTAATGTGAAAGAAAATTAAGCAAATAATCACGCAACAGAAGGATGTCATGCTCTTCTACAACACAACATTTCACTGGTTACTTATTATGAAACACTAAATTTTGAAAACAAAGTTAAATGAAGTTGTTGGTGAAAGAAATGACTGACTATTACCGAAACTTTGCCAGGTAAAAAATGACTCTCCGTAACTTCAGCATGACGTAATGCAAAATTTGGAAAATGACAAGCAATTTACTTTTAATTATTGAAATATTGAACTGAATTTACTTTAAGCAAATGAGCAACTGATTGAATTTTAATATAAGAACAGTAAACTACGTACCAAGACAGCAGAAGTCACTTGGTAAGCAAAATACAGATTAAATGAAATTGCGCACTCTTAATTTGTGCTGCATCTTTAGTTATTAGTTTGCTAGCGAAATTTTACATTACTTCAAGTGAGTGAAGTTAATACTCAGAATTGGAAATTACTTGAGCCTCTGTTACGCAACACAAGAATGAACACTTACTGAGGCAGCAAAATTTAGACTGAAACTGGTCATTTGCAAACAAACAAAACTAACAGTAAATAGTTAATCGAATTTCATAATTTTAAGCACTCGGTGATTGCCTAGAAAGATAAGTGACCCTGCTTGGTAATAACGTCTGAGGACAATGACAACAGAGGTGCAGTAAAAGTTTCAACTATTCTAGGTTGTTATTCAACAAAGTTAATTATTAAAGTTTGTGAAAGAAATGCTACTGGGTAATGCCTGAACATTATTAGTTATACTTTGTGAATCAACAGTAGCTGACGACAATGCTGAACTGCTGCTGTTCTTCCTGAATAATGATGGGATAAGCAACAGTTAGAACTAGGCTGTACACTCCGACTGTGATCTCAATACTCGATGGTTACTCTTTCAAGACAAGCTCCTCGTATCTCCTCTATGCTCACAGCGTGAGAAACATTCTTCGTACGCAAAGGTAAACAACGGCACAGCTGCTGCCAGTTTTTCATTGTAATCGATACATTTGAACACAGTTCCCTTGGCAATTACCTAGCAATTTACAACATTCACATTACAATTACAGTCAATTACATACATTCACAAATAAATGCACTATTACATATTAAATATATTTTCCATAATAATGCTGACAGATTCAAAATGAGCAGTATGATACAATCTGTCACCAGATACTAAATGGCGAAAAATTTTGGATGATACGTTAGATACACACATCAAACAAAGTGTTGCATCACGTCGGTTTCGAGAGTTCCGGAACCTGTACAGAAAATTGGAACAGAGATCAACATAAACCTCATTTCCGCCCTTTTTATTACTCATGAAAACCACACATTGCATGTTGTACCACATACAGCGAAACCTTCAGAGGTGGTGGTTCAGTCTGCTGTACACACCGATACCTCTAATACCCAGTAGCACGTCCTCTTGCATTGAGCATATTCGTCGTTGCATACTATTCACAAGTTCATCAAAGCACTGTTGGTCCAGATTATCCCACTCCTCAACGACGATTCGGAGTAGATCCCTCAGAGTGGCTGGTGGGTCACGCTGTCCATAAACAGCCCTTTCCAGTCTATCCCACGCATGTCCGATAGGGTTCATGTCCGAAGAACATGCTGGCCACTCTGCTCAAGCGATGTCGTCAACAAGATTTGCACCACAGGGGCGCGAATTGTCATCCATGAAGACGAATGCCTCGCCAGTATGTTGCCGATATGGTTGCACTATCGGTCGGAGGGTGGCGCTGACGTGTCGAACAGCCGTTAAGGCGCCTTCCATGACCACCAGCGGCGTACGTCGGTCCCAAATAATGCCACCCCAAAACAGCAGGGAACCTCCACATTGGTGCACCCGTTGGACAGTGTGTCTAAGGCGTTTAGCTTGGTCGGGTTGCCTCCAAACACGTCTCCGGCGATTGTCTGGTTGAAGGCATATACGACACTCATCGGTGAAGAGAACCTGATGCCAATCCTGTGCGTTCTATTCGGCATGTTGTTGGGCTCATCTGCACCGCGCTGCATGGTGCCGTGGTTGCGAAAATGGACCTCGCCATGGAAGTCGCGAGTGAATTTGCGCATCATGCAGCCTATTGCACACATCTTGAATCGTAACACGACGTCCTGTGGCTGCACGAAAAGCATTATTCAACATGGTAGCGTTGCTGTCAGGGATCCTCCTAGCCATAATCCGTAGGTAGCGATCATCCACTGCAGTAGTAGCCTTTGGGCGGCCTGAGCGAGGCATGTCATCTACAGTTCTTGTCTCTCTGAGCTCCTCCATTTACGAACAACATCGCTTTGGTTCACTCCGAGACGCCTGGACACTTGTCTTGTTGAGAGCCCTTCCTGGCACAAATAACAATGCGGACGCGATCGAACCGCGGTATTGACCGTCTAGGCACGGTTGAACTACAGAAAACACGAGCCGTATATCACCTTCCTGGTGGAATAACTGGAACTGTTCGGCTGTCGGACCCCCTCCGTCTAATAGGCCCTGCTCATGCATGGTTGTTTACATCTTTGGGCGGGTTTAATGACATCTCTGAGCAGTCGAAGGGACTGTGTCTGTGCTACCGTATCCACAGTCAACGTCTAATTTCAGGAGTTCGGGGAACCGGGCTGATCTAAATTCTTTTTTTTATGTTTGTATTTTATCTGCATTTTGTTTCAATGACTGCCACCGAAATTTGCATATCATATCCGTAGCACACTCTCCCCTATTTTGTGATGGTACAGAGTGAGCTACCCTTCTTTCTACTTTTGCGATGTCCTCCACCAGTCCCATCCGATGTGGATCCCACACCGCACAGCTATACTCCAGAAGAGGGTGGAGAAACGTGGTGCAAGGAGACTCTCTAGCAGACTTGTAGAATTTTCGGCCAGTGAAATGCGGTCTTTGGTTTGCTTACATCTACATCTACATCTACATCCATACTCCGCAAGCCACCTGACGGTGTGTGGCGGAGGGTACCCTGAGTACCTCTATCGGTTCTCCCTTCTATTCCAGTCTCGTATTGTTCGTGGAAAGGAGGATTGTCGGTATGCTTCTGTGTGGGCTCTAATCTCTCTGATTTTATCCTCATGGTCTCTTCGCGAGATATACGTAGGAGGGAGCAATATACTGCTTGACTCTTCGGTGAAGGTATGTTCTCGAAACTTTAACAAAAGCCCGTACCGAGCTATTGAGCGTCTCTCCTGCAGAGTCTTGAGTTTATCTATCACCTCCGTAACGCTTTCGCGATTACTAAATGATCCTGTAACGAAGGGCGCTGCTCTCCGTTGGATCTTCTCTATCTCTTCATCAACCCTATCTGGTACGGATCCCACACTGCAGAATTCAAGCAGTGGGCGAACAAGCGTGCTGTAACCTACTTCCTTTGTGTTCGGATTGCATTTCCTTAGGATTCTTCCAATGAATCTCAGTCTGGCATCTGCTTTACCGACGATCAACTTTATACGATCATTCCATTGTAAATCACTCCTAATGCGTACTACCAGATAATTTATGGAATTAACTGCTTCCAGTTGCTGACCTGCTATTTTGTAGCTAAATGGTAAGGGATCTATCTTTCTATGTATTCGCAGCACATTACACTTGTCTACATTGAGATTCAATTGCCATTCCCTGCACCACGCGTCAATTCGCTGCAGATCCTCCTGCATTTCAGTACAATTTTCCATTGTTACAACCTCTCGATACACCACAGCACCATCTGCAAAAAGCCTCAGTGAACTTCCGATGTCATCCACAAGGTCATTTATGTATATTGTGAATAGCAACGGTCCTATGACACTCCCCTGCGGCACACCTGAAATCACTCTTACTTCGGAAGACTTCTCTCGATTGAGAATGACATGCTGCGTTCTGTTATCTAGGAACTCTTCAATCCAATCACACAATTGGTCTGATAGTCCATATGCTCTTACTTTGTTCCTTAAACGACTGTGGGGAACTGTATCGATCGCCTTGCGGAAGTCAAGAAACACGGCATCTACCTGTGAACCCGTGTCTATGGCCCTCTGAGTCTCGTGGACGAATAGCGCGAGCTGGGTTTCACACGACCGTCTTTTTCGAAACCCATGCTGATTCCTACAGAGTAGATTTCTAGTCTCCAGAAAAGTCATTATACTCGAACATAATATGTGTTCCAAAATTCTACAACTGATCAACGTTAGAGATATAGGTCTATAGTTCTGCACATCTGTTCGACGTCCCTTCTTGAAAACGGGGATGACCTGTGCCCTTTTCCAATCCTTTGGAACGCTACGCTCTTCTAGAGACCTACGGTACACCGCTGCAAGAAGGGGGGCAAGTTCCTTCGCGTACTCTGTGTAAAATCGAACTGGCATCCCATCAGGTCCAGCGGCCTTTCCTCTTTTGAGCGATTTTAATTGTTTCTCTATCCCTCTGTCGTCTATTTCGATATCTACCATTTTGTCATCTGTGCGACAATCTAGAGAAGGAACTACAGTGCAGTCTTCCTATGTGAAACATCTTTGGAAAAAGACATTTAGTATTTCGGCCTTTAGTCTGTCATCCTCTGTTTCAGTACCATTTTGGTCACAGAGTGTCTGGACATTTTGTTTTGATCCACCTACCGCTTTGACATAAGACCAAAATTTCTTAGGATTTTCTGCCAAGTCAGTACATAGAACTTTACTTTTGAATTCATTGAACGCCTCTCGCATAGCCCTCACTCTACAACATTAACTATGATCATTCCAATTTTAGGTATTTGTAAATCGTTTTATATGTTTGTTTCAGCGCTTCACATTCTTTAATCCGATCGCCAACTTTTATTTCCATCCTTTGACAGAATAGCTTCACATACAGTACTGACCCTCTGGCTGCACTGAACTCTGTTCGTTACAGTGTCGGATAACTCTGTTGCATTACGTATCGATATCACCCCACAGACACCATAGCATCAAAAGTGCAAGTTTTCGTCTGATACTGATCCCCTGACGGTGTGTGACCACGAGCGCCGTCTGCTGCCATAGTGTAGGGCAGCCACCAGCAGATGCTGAGCCCCCTAGCAGTTGGAGCCTCTCGCAGCACCTTCATCGTTTGTGCCTAGTACAGTAAGCCTCGTCCTAGGTGACAATGTGATAGCTGGACTCTGTTTCGTGCTGCATTATTTGCATTGAGTCTTGGAGAACAACAAGCTAAGCAAATCTTCTGTTCACTGTGATTAACTTGATCGCCAATCATTTCTGCTCCTGTCCATTTTCCAAACAATGCAAGCCATCGGACTTCTCTGTAGCCCATATCTCCGTAACGTCGTGTACAAGGTTAATCAAAAGCACGTTCTATTCTCTCCTTCGCAGACACACATTTGAGCCGTGCTGCGGCTCGCGTTCGTGCTGTTTGTAGGTTTCCGCCCTCTGTTGCAGGCCAGACGGTATCGTTTAGTCGGCCTGGTTGCGGTTGTTTCTCTTCTTAGCGCGGTCACTGGCGCCATTTGGTTTCGCAAGTGTTGCCTGTCAGCTAGTGGCAGCAGCGGCGGTTATCGATATGTAGTAACTGTTGCCCCACCTTTGGGGTGACGTCGTTGTTTGTCCTGGTCGTTTGAGTGTGCCAGTTCGGTTGGCGAGTCAGAAGGAGCTAGGTCTGCGCAGAGCCAGAACACGCCGGGACCACTGGCGGCACGCATGGCTGCCGGATGGAAGGGCTATGGTCACGAGGGTGCACGACCTCGTCGTAAACCGAATCCAGTAAGTCTTAACATGAGTGGATTTCAATCCAAGAAGAGAAAATCTCGCGATTCTCCAGTGACTTGGGTTTGTGTTGCTGCTCGTAGTGTCGTCGACGAGAAGAGCAGCGAGTGGAGTGCTTTCTACTCTGGTGGTAGTGGTTCCTTTCTCGTTCCAGGCGCTCTAAACACAGTATTATGGCGACGCAGTGCAGACCGCCGGTTCCAGCTTTGGCGTATTGTTCCATCGTTGCATTTGGTTTATCGGACGTCAGGTAGCTTCAGCAAGATTATCTTAGTCATTCGTTAGACTACCACTAGTCTGAGTTACCATCTTGTGAAGTGAATTTAACTATTGGCTGCCTATCTCATCGCTCTCGTAAGTGTTTGTTGCTGGACCTTCTCAGAGGTCGATTCCGGGAACACCGTCTGTGCCCCCTTGCGTTACAAAGTTTGACATCATCTTATTTCACCCGTTTGGTGATCAGTTCCTTGTTTTTTTAATTAACTTATGCTATTGTATTTGCTGTTTTACAGCAAGTTTCTAAATTTTTAATATTTTTGCCATTCCTGGCGTGTAAGGCCTTCAGCCATGATTGTGGTCATTTGCCTTAAAATTCGTTTGGTATTTCTATTTTAGCAGTAAGCCTTAAAACCTTATTTACTGCCATTCCTGGTGTAGATACCTTCTGCTGTGTTTGTGATGACTTACCTTTAATATTTCAATACCTGTAAGTTGTAAATTGCAACGAGTTCTTAAACAATTCTTAAGTTGTTGCCATTCTTGGCGTGTAAGGCCTTCAGCCATGATCGTTGTCATTTGCTTTAAAATTATTTTGTTATTTGTATTTTAGCAGTAAGCCTTAAAACATTATTTACTGCCATTCCTGGCGTAGATGCCTTCTGATGTGTTTGTGATGACTTACCTTTAATATTTCAATACCTGTAAGTTGTAAATTGCAATGAGTTCTTAAACAATTCTTAAGTTGTTGCCATTCTTAGCGTGTAAGGCCTTCAGCCATGATTGTGGTCATTTGCCTTAAAATTCTTTTGGTATTTGTATTTTAGCAGTAAGCCTTAAACCGTATTTACTGCCATTCCTGGCGTCTGATGCCTTCTACTGTGTTTGTGGCGACTTGCCTTTAATATTTCAATACCTGTAATTTGTAAGTTGCAGCGAATTTTAAACAACTGTTAATTTATTACTTTTGAATACATTGTGGGAGTGAACAGTGATCAATGTGTTACAGTCGGCCGGTGTGGCCGAGCGGTTCTAGGCGCTTCAGTCTGGAAACGCGCGACGCAGGTTCGAATCCTGCCTCGGCCATGGATGTGTGTGCTGTCCTTAGGTTAGTTAGGTTTAAGTAGTTCTAAGTTCTAGGGGACTGATGACCTCCGATGTTAAGTCCCATAGTGCCCAGAGCCATTTGAACCATTTTTTGAATGTGTTACAAATATTTACTATCAAAAACAGTCTTGATCACAATTTATTTATAACGGTGACCGGTTTCGACCACTACTGTGGTCATCTTCAGACCAATGAATAAGAACCTCCTTTTGCTGGAAAATCACTAAGGTACTGGTCGAAACCGGTCACCGTAACAAATAAATTGTGATCATGACTGTTTCTGATAGTAAATATGTTAATTTATTGCCATTCCTGTCGGGTAAGGCCTTCTGCCAGATCACAGTGGCTTGTTTTTAAAATATTATCAAAAATGGTTCAAATGGCTCTGAGCACTACGGGAGTTAACTGCTGTGATCATCTGACCCCTAGAACTTAGAACTACTTAAACCTAACTAACCTAAGGACATCACACACACATCCATGCCCGAGGCAGGATTCGAACCTGCGACCGTAGCGGTCTCGCGCGGTTCCAGACTGTAGCCCCTAGAACCGCTCGGCGACCACAGGCGGCAAAACATTATCTGTTGTATCTATATTTAATGGTGTCTTCTTAAATTGTAGCTCACTAAAAACACTATTATTTACATAGTTGTTTATTCCTTCATTACCAATGTGCTGTATTTTATTTATTATTGAATCTAGAATTACTAGTTTAAAATACATTGTGTGTAACTGTAAAAGGCAACAAACAGTAACTCATTACGGGCCCGTCCACAATCGTAAACGAATCCTGCCTTCCCTTGACTATCAGGCCTCAACATTCCCGGTTCTCCAATCCCTTCCCGCAAAGTTTCACGAATGAAGAGTAAACTCCTGCGTTTACAGGACAAATAGGAGCCCGCTATATCGGCCGTTAATTTTACCAGGAAAGTGTATCTGACTCTGACGCCCCGGTCCATTAAAGTTCAAGCTCGTTTCTCGTCCGGTAAAACACAAACACACAGACACATACACATACACAGCCGCAACGGCCACCACCGTACAGGAGCGCAGCAGTGTTGTGTTCCCTCGGCTGGCCGCGTTGGCCTTTGCTCTTCTCGCAGGCGGCCAGCTGATAGCGAGCTGCGCCAACCAGCGCAGGCCCCGTTATCAGTATTTATAGCGGCCGTCCAGCCTAAACGAAACGAAACGGAGTGCAGCGGCGCTGCAGCGCGGCGTGGCGCAGGACAAACCGAAGAGAGTGAATGGTTGGGAGGGAGAGGGAGAGACAGAGGGAGCGGTTAATAAAGGCCAGCGCAAGGAGAGCGGCGGAGCAGCAAAGTAGGGGCGCTCACGCGAGCCCTGACGGGCGGCGCGCGCCTGTTACACGGCTTGGCTCCACTCACCGTGCGCTTAGGCGATGCGATCCGAGCAGAGCACAACAGGGCTGCTCGCTTAATTCGGGCCGAGGTTGCGGCGGCGGCTGCCGCAGGTGGCCACTGCTGAGGGGAGGGGGCGGGGAGGGGAGGGGGAGAGGGGGAGGCTAGGGGCGTGGTAGGAGCGCCTACACCGCGCACGGCTGGATTTATAGGCAGATTATTATCACCCAGACTGATTAGCGGCCGCTGTAATTGTCTGCATGCGTGCCATGAAGCATCGATTTCGCTGCCTTGTAACTGGGGAGCAGGTTGTTTGAACAGTGCATCTTTCTCTATCTCTCTCTCTCTTTCTCTCTCTCTCTCTCTCTCTCTTTCTGTCTTTCACACACACACACACACACACACACATACACACATATCAGGACTTGCACGGGAGCGCGCATGTCGGCACGATCACACACAGATTAACTCACAGCCTATATTATTCGCTGCATTTTCTCTCATTTTTACTGTGCCACTCTCTCTCTAGCTCGCTGTGGTGTTTCTACAGCTGTCGTGACGTACACTACTGGCCATTAAAATTGCTACACCACAAAGATGACGTGCTACAGACGCGAAATTTAACCGACAGGAAGAAGATGCTGTGATATGCAAATGATTAGCTTTTCAGAGCATTCACACAAGGTTGGCACCGGTGGCGACACCTACAACGTGCTGACATGAGGAAAGTTTCCAACCGATTTCTGATACACAAACGCCAGTTAACCAGCGTGAAACGTTGTTGTGATGCCGCGTGTAAGGAGGAGAAATACGTACCTTCACGTTTCCAACTTTGATAAAGGTCGCATTGTAGCCTATCGCGATTGCGGTTTATCGTATCGCGACATTGCTGCTCGCGTTAGTCGAGATCCAATGACTGTTACAGAATATGGAATCGGTGGGTTCAGGAGGGTAATACGGAACGTCATGCTGGATCCCAACGGCCTCGTATCACTAGCAGTCGAGATTACAGGCATCTTATCCGCATGGCTGTAACGGATCGTGCAGCCACGTCTCGATCCCTGAGTGAAGAGGTGGGGACGTTTGCAAGACAACAACCATCTGCACGAACAGTTCGACGACGTTTGCAGCAGCTCGGAGACCATCGCTGCGGTTACGCTTGACGCTGCATCACAGACAGGAGCTCCTACGATGTTGTACTCTACGACGAACCTGGATGCACGAATGGCAAAACGTCATTTTTTCGGATGAATCCTGGTTCTGTTTACAGGATCGTGATGGTCGCATCCGTGTTTGGCGACATCGCGGTGAACGCACATTGGAAGCGTGTATTCGTCATCGCCATACTGTCGTGTCACCCGGCGTGATGGCATGGGGTGCCATTGGTTACACGTCTCTGTCACCTCTTGTTAACATTGACGGCACTTTGAACAGTGGACGTTACATTTCAGAAGTGTTACGACCCGTGGTCCTGCCCTTCATCCGATCCCTGTGAAACCCTACATTTCAGCAGGATAATGCACGACCGTATGTTGCAGGTCATGTACGGGCCTTTCTGGGTACAGAAAATGTTCGACTGCTGTCCTGGCCAGCACATTCTCCAGATCTCTCACCAACTGAAAACGTCTGGTCAATGGTTGCTGAGCAAGTAGCTCGTCACAATACGCCAGTCACTACTCTTTATGAATTGTGGTATCTTGTTGAAGCTGCATGGGCAGCTGCACCTGTACACGCCATCCAAGCTCTGTTTGACTCAATGCCCAGACGTATCCTGGCCGTTATTACAGCCAGAGGTGGTTCTTCTGGATACTGATTTCTCAGGATCTACGCACCCAAATTGCGTGAAAATGTAATCACATGTCAGTTATAGTACAATATATTTGTCCAATGAATACCCGTTTATCATCTGCATTTCTTCTTGGTGTAGCAATTTTATTGACCAGTAGTGTATATCTGTGGCCGACGGTTCCTATCTTCCCATACTTCATGTCATCTTCTACACTGAGAGGAAAAAAGCATCTCAACACTAAAAAATGATTAACGTACAGTACTGAAATTTCGAGAGTACACTTCACTAGGTAACACATTTAAGTGACTAACCTTTCCAGATCACAGCTTAATCTATAAGCGAGGTAAGCCACTGCAAATTTGAAATGCTGGTACATTAATAACTGGCGTAACTGCCAGAAAGTTGAATGTAAGCAGGCAAATGTGCGTGCATTGAGTTATAGAGGTGCTGGATGTCAGTTTGTGTCTGTTGCACTAGATCTGTATTACAGGGACAGTTAATGCTGGTACACGACACTGTCCTCCGATATATGCTCGACTGGAAACAGATCTGGTGATCGAGCAGGCCAAGATAACAACTCGACATCCTGTAGAGCATGTTCGGTTACAACAGCGTTATATGTGCGAGCGTTATCCTGTTGGAGAAAAACCCTGGAATACTGTTCACGAACAGTAACACAACAGTTCGAATCACCAGATTGACGTACGAATTTGCAGTTAGGGTGCGTAGGGTACCCATGAAAGTGCTCCTGCTGTCTTTCGAAATCACACCTGAGACGACAATTATAGGTGTAGGTCCAGTGTATCTAGCATGCAGACAGGTTGGCTGCAGACTCTCAACTGCCTGTTTCTAACCAACAGACGGCCATCACTGGCACTGAAATAAAACCAGCTTTTTTCAGCAAACACAACAGACTTCCCACCTGATCTCCAATGAGCTCTCGCTTGGCACCACTGAAGTCGCATATAGGGGTGGTTTTGTGTCAGTGGAATTCATCTACATCTACATCCATACTTCGCAAGCCAACCGACGCTGTGTGCCGGAGGGTACTTTGAGCACCTCTACCGGTTCTCCCTTCTATTCCAGTCTCGTATTCTTCGTGGAAAGAAAAAATGTCGGTATGCCTCTGTGTGGGCTCTAATCTCTCTGATTTTATCCTCATGGTCTTTTCGCGAGATATACGTAGGAGGGAGCAATATACTGCTTGACTCCTCGGTGAAGGTATGTTCTCGAAACTTCAACAAAAGCCCGTACCGAGCTAGTGAGCGTCTCTCCTGCAGAGTCTTCCACTGGAGTTTATCTATCATCTCCGTAACGCTTTCGCGATTAGTAAATGATCATGTAACGAAGCGCGCTGCTCTCCGTTGGATCTTCTCTATCTCTTCTATCAACCCCATCTGGTACGGATCCCACACCGGTGAGCAGTATTCAAGCAGTGGGCGAACAAGTGTACCGTAACCTACTTCCTTTGTTTTCGGATTGCATTTCCTTAGGATTCTTCTAATGAATCTCAGTCTGGCATCTGCTTTACCGACGATCAACTTTATATGATCATTCCATTTTAAATCACTCCTAATGCCTACTCCCAGATAATTTATGGAATTAACTGCTTCCAGTTGGTGGCCTGGTATATTGTAGCTAAATCATAAAGGATCTTTCTTTCTATGTATTCGCAGCACATTACACTTGTCTACATTGAGATTCAACTGCCATTCCCTGCACCATGCGTCAATTTGTTGCAGATCCTCCTGCATTTCAGTACAATTTTCCATTGTTACAACCTCTCGATATACTACAGCATCATCCGCAAAAAGCCTCAGTGAACTTCCGATGTTATCCACAAGGTCGTTTAGATATACTGTGAATAGCAACGGTCCTAAGAGACTCCCCTGCGGCACACCTGAAATCATTCTTACTTTGGAAAAGTTCTCTCCATTGAGAAGACATGCTGCGTTCTGTTATCTAGGAACTCTTCAATCCAATCACACAATTCATTGATAGTCCATATGCTGTTATTTTGTTCATTAAATGACTATGGGGAACTGTATCAAACGCCTTGCGGAAGTCAACAAACACGGCATCTACCTGGGAACCTGTGTCTATGGCCCTCTGAGTCTCGTGGACGCAACAAAGCGTCTAGCTCGGAGCTCTCCTTGAAGCAACCTATTTGTAACAGTTCATTGTGTTACTGTGGTGACAACTGCTGCTCAGATTGCTCCTGCAGATCCAGTTCGATGCCCTACGCCCATTAAGCGAACACGGCGACCTATCCTCTCGGTAGTGCCACAGGGACGTCTGGAGCCCGGTTGGCTGACAGCCAACAGGTACAGTGGCTACGTTCCTACCAATCCTTCCTACAACAGCGAAAAAGGAATGTCCTGCTTCTCGTAACACTATTACACATCCTCGTTCAAACTCAGTGAGGCGTTGATAATGGGGTCTTTGTCGCCTTAAAGGCATTCTTGACTAACATTAACTCACTACGTCCAATCTCAAAAGTAACTAAGCCTTCCAATCATTACAACTTGTATTTAAAGAAAACCTGGTTTGCAACCTCATAGTGGCGCTACTAGCGCAACTCTTATTTGAGACTGGCGTAAAATTTTAATAGATATCAAGTTTCAGATGTAGGAACACGTCTACCAAGTTTCTTTCATGTCGCACAACTGCTTCTTCCTGTTGTGATTTTTTTCCGTCCGTGTATTTCCCTTTTTCTCAAGGCCACCTGTACTCCATCTAATCGGGCAACGTTCGGTCTTACTTTTCTCTTTCTTCCCTGAGGATGGTAGATGAAGGACTCCTTTGGCTATCTGTCATCTGTAATTTTCATTACACTTTCATAGCAGGTGAGCTGACGTTCTATTTTTAATGCTTTCTTGAGTCTGGGTCACTTCCCTAATAGCCGTATTTCTTGTGCGGTATATAGATATTCTACACGAACTTCTGAGATAGTCCATTCCTACAACTCTCTGTTTGTTTTTACTTTTAGGGTTTAGGGACAATTTCTTGTCCGTCTGTCTGTCTGTCTGTTTGTCCGACTGTTAAGAACCCTTTTTCCCAGGAACGGTATAGAATCATATATTGTGATGTTGGAAGTCAGATCTGGAAGCTGAATGGATCTGTACAGCCGGCCGGTGTGGCCGAGAGGTTCTAGGTGCTTCAGTCTGGAACCGCGCGACTGCTAGGTTCACAGGTTCGAATCCTGCCTCAGGCATGGATGTGTGTGATGTCCTGAGGTTAGTTAGGTTTAAGTAGTTCTAAGTTCTATGGGACTGATGACCTCAGATGCTAAGTCTCATAGTGCTCAGAGCCATTTGAACCATTTGAACCAAGATCTGTAGATACTGAATAAAAGTCCCTAACCGTTCTTTCCACCAACCTGTCGTCTTCTAAAGTTGTGTCCCCAGTGCAGAAGACAGCTCGTCGGTCGTGGGATCTTCTTCGGCGGTAGCTCCTACGCTGTCATCTCGAACTTGAACCTGTGTTTGTGCTTTTTTCTTTGCAGGATGCCACTTGCCAAGGTTAGTCTCTGTATCTACAGAGGGCAAGACCTGTAGTACTGACAATGATGGTAGGCGCCACCTCTCATTAAAGGATCCCGTTTGTTTATATCTTAAAGTATCACCTGCTATACTGTCTTCTACAACACTCTACATAGCTTTATTAATAGTAGGGTAACGTTTCTGACAACTTCCGATGTAGAGTACGACACGTCCGTCCGAAACGGAGATACACGTCCGGCTCTGAAGAACACACGAAACCGAGTAACTAGCGCAGCCGAAGAACTTCGTCTCCCAGGCACACAAAAGCGACCCGAAGGTGTCCGAAGCACTTCGGCTGTAATATCATTAGTCTTATGTTTCTCAAAACTAGTGAAATTTAATAAACAATAACGGTAGACACTTAGGATAACCATGAGAGATTGTTATACTGAAAACTGACTTAAATACAATGAAAAGTGTATAATTAATTAATAAGAGAAATTAGGTGTTTTGGCGCCTAACACCCGAGTGTACCGACCAATCAAAAGCAAGTTCAGAACAGTTATCAGCCTCTCCCACGGGAATAGTACATACTGTACCATCTGCTGCTTGTACCTCACTCCACTTTTGTACCATATGCTACTTCACGTGTATCAAGCTGCATCAAGGCGATTGTTTTGGATTGGATTGGATTGTTTGGGGGAAGAGACCAAACAGCGAGGTCATCGGTCTCATTGGACTAGGGAAGGACGGGAAAGGAATTCGGCGCTGCCATTTCAAAGGAACCATCCCGGCATTTGCCTGGAGCGATTTAGGAAAATCAGGGAAAACCTAAATCAGGATGGCCGGACGCGGGATTGAACCGTCGTCCTCCCGAATGCGAGTCCAGTGTGCTAACCACTGCGCCACCTTGCTCGGTACATCAAGGCATGTTTCTAGCAAGATAAAATACTGGCGGCCATAGTCAGGAGTATCACAACGGGCAGATGTATCAAGTTGATATTTATGTCATGTCCTGATGTCTGTGGTCACAATTGACCGTGTGAAAAACGGAAGCTTCTAAGTGAATGCAGTCAAAAGAATCGGCCATGTACACTGGTGGCCAAAATTAAAGCAACAAACTGCTATTTCCCCGTTCTGTGTCTAATTCACGATTTAATCATACAAACTGTCAACAGATGTCGTCACGACCTGTTTTGCACAGATGACGGCATTACGATAACGAACAATGACATCAGGGCACCTACCAAGCGGGGTAGTATTTGCAGGGTAGTCCCACATCCACAATCGCTGTGTACACAGTCACAGATGGTGGAGTATGGACAGAGAAGACGCCGACAACTGAACTGATGATGCCCGATGTCTTAATATGAAACGCCCTGTTGTTTCTCGGATCTGGCGACAGTTTATAGAGACCGAAACTGTATGCCGGAGACCAGGACAGGTCCGAACACGTGTAACATCAGAAAGAATCGAGCGTTATTTGTCCATAAGGGCAGTACGGTACCACCTTAGTAGTATGGTACCGCCTTAGTACTACACTGCAACTGGCAACTGGTCTCGCAGCATCCTCTGGACGAGTTGTATCGAGGCAAACAATAAGCAGACGGTTTCAGCAGAGTGGCCTCTATTGTTGGAGACCTGCTGTCTGTTTACCTCCGGCGTGCCTTCACAAATGGGAATGTCTAGAGTGCGGCTATCAACGTGCCATCTTTTCACAGATGAGTCTCGCTTTGATCTGGAGAGTGATTCTCGACGGATTAGCATCTGGAGGGAACGCGGAACACGATTTCGGGACCCCAAACATTGTGCAACAAGACCGATAACGAGAAAGATCCCTAGTATTCTGGGCAGGGATTATGTTGACACCTCTTCGTGAAATTGTATGGGTGAATCAGCACGAGAACTTGGGATCTCATGCGGGTTGTTAAGAGGTGCTGTGGGCCCAGACTTCGTATTGATGGACGATAATGCTCGACTGATGACATCATTCACAGCGTGTCTCGTCGTTTTAAGGCCTGTATAGGTGCCAGAGTTGGTCACGCCCCACACCGAGCACATCAACCACTTGTCAGAATGTGTGTACAAATCAGGTGAGTTGGTAGAAAACGAAGAACATTTTTATCTACCGTAATGCATGTTGCAGTTGAGTACGTTGTATAGTCTTTAGATTGACACGTGGAGTAATCGGGTCTACTGCCGGATGTTTGTGTCGCTCTGGCACAATATTTCGGCCACGTACCTCGTTGCCTTCTTCAGGTGCTACATGAGACTGCCGTATTGCTGCTGCTGCTGCTGCCTGACAGGGACAGATGAGCCCCTGTGGGTCGGTGGAGTCTAAGCCGGAAGGCTATTCCTCCAAACTGACGGAGCGTGTGATGTGGCCTGACTTCATGTGTGATGTCCTGTCAGTCTGCTGGGACGGTCTTCTGGACGTGGTGGCAACTCAGTGGTTGCGAAGCAGGTGGGGCCATCTGGTTGCGTTAAGACGCTGCACCCGGTGGCCCAGGGCTCGAAGGAGCGGGTTTTCGGACTGCGCGGACTTCTCGTGAAAGAGCCGTGCAGCCAGACGAAACCTGTCTCGAACAGTAGGGATGTTGGAGATTCGGTTAAGGTCGTCCGACGGCAAGTCCCGAGGAAGGTGCAATGCCAGACGTGGAATCCGGTTCTGAAGGCGTTGCAAGCGATCGACGTGGGTCGCTGCAGCATTGCCCCAAACCACAGCGGCTTAGTCGATAAGCGGACGTATAAGCGTAAGATACAGCGCAACACCCAGTTCTGGCGGGAGCGCAGGTGTCGGATTGACAAAGGGGTCGAGTTGAGTCATTCTACCCCTGACATTTTTGACGATGTCGTCGATATGGTGTCTCCACGTGAGCCCTCTATCCAGCGTCACACCCAGGTACTAATCGGTATTGCCCCAAGGTACGGCGGTTCCCCTGATGGTGATCTGCGGGATGTCGGCTGGAATATGCTTCCTGGTGATGAGGAGGGCTTGTGTCTTAGCCCCATTGAAGCTGAGGCGCCACCTCCTGGCCCACTGACTAAGTGTGTCAGCCACTGCTTGCATGCGTCGTTGGAGCAGAGCTGCATTCATGCTGCGCGTGTACATCGCTGTATCATCCGCGTAGAGGGCGAGGTGGACCCTGTCCATTCGCGGCATGTCTGCGGTATACAGGATGTACAGTATGGGGCCGAGGACGGAGCCTTGGGGAACTCCAGCCCTAGTCCGGCGGCGCGTCGACAGGTCCTCCGTGCGCACATGAAAGCTTCTGTAGGCGAGGTAAGATTTTAAGAGACAGACATGCGGCAGGGGCACACCGAGGTCCAGAAGCTTGAAGAGAAGCCCCTCATGCCATACAGAATCGAACGCCTGTGAAACATCCAGGAAGATGGCTCCGAAATATTCCCGGTGTTCGATGGCATCAAGGGCCTCTTCAACGAGGCGAAGCAGTTGGTGCGTTGTTGCGTGTCCAGGGCGAAAACCACATTGTTCGTCCGGCAGGAGACGTTCTTCCTTGATGTGACGCAGAAGGCGGCAGAGATACAGCCTTTCAAAGACTTTGCTGATAGCTGGCAGCAAAATGATGGGCCTGTAGCTGCTCGGGAGACGAGGGTCGTTCCCAGGCTTGCGGATGGGGATGACCTCGGCGTGTTTCCACTCCTGAGGATAGCAGCCAGTGCAGAGGATGCTGTTGAAAAGGCGAGCCAGGTGTTCAGTGGCTTCCGGTGGCATTCGTCACAGCATTTCATTCGTAATCCGGTCAGGGCCGCCTGCCTTGCGCTTGTTGAGCCGTCGAAGTTGATCGGAGACTTCATCAGCATCCACCTCGTCGATACGTTCGACGCCCGTAGGGGCAGCGAGGAGCACCGGGAGATGTTGAGCAACCAGGCGAACGTGATCCGGATCCATGGGGTCCGTGACGGGCTGGAAATGTTGTTCAAAACCGTCAGCAATGGTGTTATCTTTGTTGGTGTTATCTTTGTCCACTGGGCTGCTGACGATGTTTCGACCAACTTGTAACGGCGGAATCTTCTGACGCCGGCGGAGGAATAGCTGTGTGGCTTTACAGGCGGTACCATCGTCAACCCGAAGAGTGGCCAGGCGGTTGGACCATTCCAGATGGCGGTGGTTTGCAACGGCAATTTTTATGTCCCTCCTCATCCTGTTGAGAGCCCTCTTCGTTGCTGCGTTGCGCGTCAGCTGCCATTCACGAAAGAGGCGGTTTTTGGCAGTTATCGCCTTCATGAGATGCGTTGGTAATTGCCGGGATCGGTCAGGAGGGCCAGATCGCGGCCGCGGCGTGGCTCAGAGTACCGCGTGTAGAGTACAGTCGTGGAGGAATCGGGCACAGCCATCAACCCCAACATCGTCTGCGTCAGGTGTGTCACGGAGACCCTCTTACAACAGTGCCCGATACTGGTTCCAGTTGGCGTTCCTGGTTGGGATGCCTCTCCATGTCACTGGCTGGGAATCGACGTCGATGTCAAATAGAACTGGGACGTGGTCCGAAAATAAGGCAGTGCGGGTGCTGGCAGTTATAACATAGGGCACCCCCTTGGCCACTGCACTGTCGAGCACGTCTGGAGGTCCACAGTTGTTGGGAAAGTGGGTGGGTTCGTGAGGTCCGAGGATGACGGCGTTCCACCGCTGGGCCGCTCAAAGAAGTTTGCGTCCGTGGTTGTTGGTGACACAGGAACGCCATTCGGTGTGCTTAGCGTTAAAGTCACCACCAGCAAAGACCTGTCCAGGTAATGCCAGCAAAACTTCAACGTCCTGGTGGAGTAACTGTCGGCCAGGCGGGTGGTAGACAGCAACAAACGTGATGCGCCCATGCGAAGCTACAGCAGTTGCCTCCATCGCTTGTAGCTGTGGAAGAGGAACTTGATGGTGCACCATGGAAGTCCAGAGGTAGACTGCAGTGCCACCGCCATGAGTTGGCCTGTCGGTCCGGTAAAACACGTAGTTGGCAGCCCGGACATGGACACCAGGCTTGAGAAAAGTCTCGGAAACCAGGCAAATGTCGACGGCCCCATCCCGCAGCAGCTGTCGAAATTCGCCATCTTGGGTGCGGATGCCCTGGGCTTTCCACACGCAGACAGTGACGACTCGTTGACTGCGGGCCATGCTGGGAGGCCAGTGGTCTGGTGGAGATTGCCTGAACAGCTGCACTGACAGCGGCAATGAGTTGCCGTGGGATATCTTTGAGAAGTTCCCGAAGTTCTTGCAAGAGGAGCTTCATTTCGGCCATGCTGGAATCGGCCGCCTGGGATGGGACAGTTGCAGCCCGTGAGTGTTGAGCCGGGGTCGCCACGACGTCAGCCTGTCGTCCCTGTTGGGAGTGGTCGTATTGGCCCTGGTCTTCACCCTGCTGCTGTGCAGAGTGCCGAGCCGATGGTCGCGCTGCGGCCCATGGACGGCGGTCCATCACGGTGTTGGGAGCTGGTGCAGCAGTGGCTGGCTTTGGCGCAGGTACAGAGGCCGGCGGTGAGGAGCCAGAGGTAGTAGCAGCAGCAAAACCGACGCCAGGTCGGACTGGTGCAGGCCGCTTTATGGAGCCGGGTCGTTGACCACGGTTCCGTGCCGCAGCCCGTTGGAAGCTGGAACAACTGTGGTAGGAGGCCACATGTTCCCCACCACATCCAGCGCATTTGGGCAGTCCATCCGTCCGCTGCCGTGTGCAGTCTCGACTGGCGTGCTCCCCCGCACACTTATCACAGCGTGGGGGCAGCGTGCAGAACCGTGCCACATGCCTAACCATTTGACAGTTGAAGTATTGCGGTTCGCCCCTCTTCGAGCGCAGTTTTTCCGTAGTGACAGGTGTCGCCGCGATCTTCGTGACCTGCTATAGCCCGCAGTTGTGTGGGATATCACAGCTGACCACGAGGACCAGCGGAGTCTCCTTTTGGGTGCGGCGAGAGGGTAGGCGGGTTATGGACCGGAGGCCAAATCCATAGCCCATATCCTCCAGTTGTCGCTGGACGTGATCCAGGCTGTAGTTTCGAGGGAGGCCCCAAAAGACGATCTTGAGTGTCTTGGCTGTTGCAGATGGGTAAGTATAGAATGGCTTCTCGTGTTCCCAGAACATAGCCGTAACTTTTCTGTAATCTTCTGCCGATTTTAAGGTGACCTTATAGAGGTTGGCGCCAGCCGGCTTGATAATGACGTTATCTTGGCCGACAAGGCGAAGTAGCATCCTGTAGAGGCCGTCGTAGTCCTCCTTGTGTTGGACCACAATGGGCGGCGGTTTGGGTTCTCTCTTCTGAGCAGGCATCTCCACACCGTCAGCGAGCTCCTCAAAGGCGTTCGCCGTCTGAACCGGCGGCGCTGAGGAGAGCTGAGCCTTCCTGGCTGGCCGTTTGACGAGTTGAAACCCTTCGTCATCGACGGCGACATCGGTCTGTTTTGCCTTTTTGCCCTTAGGAGGGGTGCGGGTGGTTCCTGTGGCAGTAGTCGCGTGCCTTTTCGTTGTCCTGGCGGCGGCGGGAACGTCATTTCTTGCTGTCGACTCGTCGTCAGAATCGGGCAGCGGAACTTGCAGTGCATCCGAAACGTATGCCACTTCCGTATCCATATTCATTGCCACGGTCGTCGTAGGTGGGGAACCGGATGGGGCCGCCGACAAAGCGGGTTTTGCCAGACGGCAATCCGCCGCACCCTTCGCTGTACGGACATCCTTTCGCTCCGACATCTCAACGCTAACTGCGCGGGACTGCCGTATTGGAGGATCTTGTCCAGTATTTGTGCCTCTCGAGGGCGCTGGGTGCTCTCTGTGCCGTCCGCGCCCGCCTGGCGCCGAGGCAACGGTCATAAGCTCAGCTCGGCGTGGAGTCCGGCTCTGGAGCTTATCAGGGCCCAACGAAAGGAACCAAGAAACCCCTCAAGAAGTAGTAACACCGCAGGAGAAGCGCCAGGCGGGCGCGGACCGCGAACGCAGCTCCCGACGCAGGATGGGCCTCTGACAGCCGCCACGACCGCAGATGATGGACGAGCCGAGCACGGACGACCGTCAGAGCACCAGGGAAGTGCCAACACCTCAGGAGCACCGCCAGGCGGACGCGGACCGCGAACGGAACGCCCGACAAACGACGGGCCTCAGAGAGCTGCCACAGATGGAACCCAAGCTGGGCGCGGACGTTCGAGGGAGCACCAGGCAAGAGACAACACCTCAGGAGCAGCGCCAAGTGAGCGCGGACCACCAACGGAACCCCAAATGCGGGTCCTGCCCCAGACAGCTGCCACGACCACAGATGGTGGACGAGCCAAGCGCGGACGTCCGTGGGAGCACCAGGGAAGGGCCAAAACCTCGGGAGCAGCACCAGGCGGGCGCGGACCGCGAACGGAACGCCAGACACAGGACGGACCTCAGAGAGCTGCCACAGATGGAAACCAAGCTGGGCGCGGACGTCCGAGGGAGCACCAGGCAAGAGACAACACATTATAAGCAGCGCCAGGCGGGCGCGGACGGCAGAGAGAGCACCCAGCGCCCTCTGGGCATAAATACTGGACAAGATCCTCCAATACGGCAACCCCGCCCACGTCCGCCTGGTCACGGCTCATGTCCACCGGTTCCTCGGCACCCATGACCCTGACGACTTCATCACCCTCGTCACCGATGAGGAGGTCACCCGGGAGCTTCGGTACCTGCATCCTCGGAAAGCTGGCGGCCCTGACACCTTGACCAACCAGCTTCTCAAACAGCTTCCCCCGCCCTCTGTCCCCATCCTTACCTCCACCTTCAATTCCATCCTTTCCACCGGGCAATTCCCTTCCGCTTGGAAACATGCGGAGGTGATTGCCAT
This sequence comes from Schistocerca piceifrons, assembly GCF_021461385.2. Lineage (NCBI taxonomy): Eukaryota > Metazoa > Arthropoda > Insecta > Orthoptera > Acrididae > Schistocerca > Schistocerca piceifrons. The sequence goes on from NC_060143.1 coordinate 109,955,241, forward strand.
CCCTAAACCTGGTAAAGACCCTCGCTCCCCTTCCAGCTATCGTCCCATCAGCCTCCTTCCCGCCCTCTCCAAGCTGTTTGAGCGGCTGTACCTCAAGCGAGTCCTAATACATGTCGCCCGGGAGCGCGTGCTCCCCGACGTTCAATTTGGCTTCCGCCGTGGCCATGCCACCACACACCAGCTCCTCCGCCTCGTTGAGGAGGCACTGGACGCCATCGAGCGTCGGGAGTACTTCGGGGCCATCTTCCTCGACGTCTCCCGGGCCTTCGACTCAGTCTGGCATGAGGGACTGCTGTACAAGCTCTTTCAGCATGGCTTCTCCACCTCCCATGTCCGTCTCATCGCCACATATCTCGAAGGCCGCACTTTTCATGTCCGAATCCCGGGTGGCACCTCCACCAGACGGCGCATCAGGGCGGGCGTACCTCAGGGGAGTGTGCTCGGCCCTGTCCTGTACAGCCTTTTCACGGCCGACACGCCCACCACTCCGCGGGTTCATCTCGCCCTGTATGCTGACGATACGGCTGTTTATGCTCGCTCCCGGAGCAAGGCCCTCCTCCGACAGCATCTCCAATCAGCCATCGACTCTCTCATGGAGTATGCCAAAAAATGGCGCCTGGCATTTAACCCTGCTAAAACGCAGGCTCTCATCATGTGTCGGCGCCGTTGGCCCATCAACTATCCCCCCGTCACTGTCCTTGGTACCCCTGCCCCATGGGCTCGGACCGCCAAATATCTGGGGGTCACCCTGGACAGGGCTGTCACCTGGCGTCCCCACATCGAGGACATACGGCGCAAGGCCTTGGGGCGTCTCGGTCAGCTCTATCCCTTCATTAACCCATCCTCCTCCCTTCCCCGGCATCTTGGCGTCCTCCTTTACACATCCCTGATCCGCCCTATCCTTGAGTATGCTTCCGTTGTGTGGGGCAATGCCGCCCCTACACATCTCCACCGTCTCCAAACGGTACAGAACCGTGCTCTCCGCCTTGCCCTCCGCCTCCCTTACCGTTTCCTCACCCGTGAACTTCATTTTCTTGCTGGAATCCCCCTCCCTCACGAACGCGTCTGCTCCTCTGCCATTTCCTTCTATTACAACTCCCGCCAGTCTGCCAATCCTCTTATCCTTTCCCTCGGCACTCGCCTCCACCGTCTGGCCACCACCCGATGGCCTGACCTCCTTGCTGCCTGATCACTGGTCGCCCTCCCTTTTTTCCCTACCCCTCCTCACTCCCTGTGCCCCTTCCTTTCTTCCTGCCCCTTCCCTGCCAACTGCTCCTGCCTGCGACCCCTCCATCTACGAGTGTCTGCCTCACCGTCAGAGTCGCCAACCGGCTCTGCTGGTCTTCATGTTTATAATCTTCATCTGTCATTCTCACTTCTGCTTCTTCTCTTCCACCTCATCAACGACCGGCTTGTCAATTGAGCCTTTCGTCTTCCTGCTTCTCTTACTGTCCATTCTACTATCCTTTTCTCTTTATATATATATATATATATATATATATATATATATATATATATATATAAAAACCACACCAGGCCAGCCATATGAGGCCTTTCGTTTTCCACCACTTCTACTGTCTCTCTCTCTCTCTCTCCTGTCTTCTTTGGGTTATTAAAAAAAAAAAAAAAAAAAAGCAACATGCACGCCACCAAGCCATTCTCTACCGCCACGACTCCACTCACCACACCGCCATGAGGAAGGCGAAGCGCCCCGGCGCTAGAACTTCCGTCTCAAGCCGAGGGTCAACCCTCACCAGTGCAGCGTCAGCGTCCAATACGGCAGTCTCAGGTAGCACCTGAAGAAGGCAACGAGTTACGTGGCCGAAATATTGTGCCAGGGCGACACAAATATCCGGCAGTAGACCCGACTATTCCACATGTCAAGATCTCGCCAGGAAAGCATGAAGAGTTACAGTCTTTTGGTTGCTGCTTCTTTATTATCAACTTTTTATACTGTTGTGTGGCAAAATAAATGCAACCTAGCAAAATTTCCGTTCGTTGCTTTCATTTTGGACACCAGTGTTTATTACATGTTTTTATGCTCGCACACACACTTATCAAAACCCGTAAGGTATTTACCCTTGCTCTAGAATCATGAAATTTGACGACACACAAGTAAAGGACAAATCCGAGAATTGTTAATCTGTAATTATATCATACAAAAAATAATGATTTTGTCATTTTTTATCTGACGTAAAATTTGGAATTGCAAAAGTTAGTTGTTCTGCATTCAGGCTGGCTGGGTCGCAATGGCAGAAGTCAAACATCAGGCAAGGGATGACTTTATCGTTCATATGAAGCGCTTCAGAAGAAATCAGTCATAAAGTATTAAGTGGAACGAACATTCACAGGCTAGTCTGTTGCAGACTAGCGGAACGAACATTATCAGACTAGTCTGTCTCACATACAACTTGAAACGCCATGTATACGTACAGTAACCGTTACTATATATCTGAGGATGGGGTAAACGCGTCATTTAAGCGATAAAGTCGTTTCCTGCCTGATATTGAACTTTTACCGTCGCTACCCACTCACCTTAATGGAGAACTAATGATTAATATAATAATGGTTGCCTGCTTCCTGCATGAGATTATGTCACATTCTAGAATAACTGACAAAAATAATCAAGATCATCGATTCCTGGAATGGATGAACTGTCTACATAAATGATTAAGTTTATAAGGAGCCCTCAGCATCTGGCCCTCGCATCTGGTCAGTTTTTCACAGTAAGCTCCCATCACTCGCATCAGTAGGTCCATGCGGGATCTACAGTACTTCTACAGAGCACTTTCCTACTTAGAATACCGTAGGGGTTTTGTTTCTGTATTGGTGATTTCCCATGGAATACCCCTTGCTGCATTTCCAAATTACTTGTTCAGTCTTCCGGCAGGATGCTGCAATCCGCCAACTGATATCTCGACAAACCGTTCAGCTGTCACAATGATCCGATTTGGTTGGACTACCCAAGAGTCAGATCGCTCTCCGCAGACTCAGTTGCGGTAATGAACACTGTTGCGGAACGAAATAACGATGCGGAAAGGGATGACCTTGGTAAATGAGTCCTGGGATTTGGTGATCACATAATAGTAAAAGGGAATCGTCAAACTAATTAAATGAAAGATGAGTCCTAACTAACCTTAACTTATTACAATACTAGCTGACAAACCACGCATTTCCGCGGGTATTCATGTTGTTAAATTTATATTAGAGAAGAAAATAGAAAGTGATCCGCGTTTATAGTGAAGCATCGTAAAAAATTGCTTCCTGTGTATTCGTGAAAACATCTTTGAAATTATGAAACAGTCATACAAAGAAATACGTATAAGAACTTTTAACATTGCAGCGCATGACCAATCGTGAATAATTTAATGATTATAAAGAATCCGCCTCGATTGCAAATAGAAACCGGATGTTGACCTACGTTTTGGGGCGGATAACCACGCCTTCTTCGGAACGCACTAAAACTACAAACTGCCTAAAGAGGCATAGTCCAACGTTAATACAGAACGCCCGAAAGTGCAAAAGACTCGCATAAAATGTAAAATAAACGGTACGTGGGCACCATGTCAATAGCTGTACTTAGCTCAATCGCTGGCTGGGGTGAGGAAGCACGCTTCTGACGTTTGAGCTAAGTACAGCTATTGACATGGTGCCCACGTACCGTTTATTTTACATTTTATGCGAGTCTTTTGCACTTTTGGGCGTTCTTTATTAAGGTTGGACCATGCCTCTTTAGGCAGTTTGTAGTTTTAGTGTGTTCCGAAGAAGGCGTGGTTATCCGCTCCGAAACCTAGGTCAACATCCGGTTTCTATCTGCAGTCGAGGCGGATTCTGTATAATCATTATACGTATAATGCCCAAATGTACTCCCGTAAGTACAGTATCCAAAATTAAGAAACATGACCCCAGACAGTTTCTGAATGCTCGGCGCAGCTGCTTCGTGTGTCTACAAGTCGCTTTTGTAAACGTCTCTAAGGCAACGCCTCTTTATAGCTCTATAGACGGCTACTGCTTTCGCCTACATCCGTTTGTGCTGAGCAGCTCAAAGCTGTCAAAATAGCTGCCGGGTGCCAGGGACTTCCTCAATTTGACTCAACTGCACGAGTGTCTTCGTAGTAAAGAATAAATGTACTAAAACTTCACGCATGATGCGGAAATTTTTCATTCACCTGAGTCTTTACGATATCATCTGTCTTGAACTATATGTCGTACAATTATGTACTTGTGTAGTTTCATTGAGCGGCATAGGTGGACACTGTCTGAGAAATTTATTGCGTACACAGTTAGCAGCACAGAAGTAATATATTAAAACATCACGCATGATGTGGGAGCTTTTCACGCATCTCATTCCATATGACATAATATCTCCTTAATTGTGTAAGGTAGGTGGTTCTTACCCTCACAGAAATTCTTGCCTGAAAATACAGTATATGTGTACCAAGTTTGGCTGAAATTTCTCCAGTGCTGTAGGAGGATATTTGGAAAACACACATACACATTCATCATTCATGCATGGATTTTTTTTCAGCACGTAATATTCGCAGTGAACAGATATACCACCATCAAAAAATGACGGAATGTCACTGAGATCGATAAAACACAGAGAACATGCAAGCAAACATTTACAGATATTAAGCAAATCCAAGCTAACAAGTAGATGACTTGGCAGAGTTCGTGTGGGACAGGTGAATTTAATAGCTATCATCTCCCAAATCATTTATGAAAAGAAGAAACGACGAGGAGCATCCAGTGATTGCTCTGATTTTACCAAAGGGGCGTATGGCTACAACATGCAAACAAATCACTATCCCGGTCATAAATTAGCTTAAGAAGATTACAGAATTCGCAGGTCCTGATCAACCCAAAACAAAGAGCGTAGAAACAGTTAATAACTCCCGCGCTTTGCTCGCCCATGGTGCAACATCTCACCATACTTTGCTTACAGGAAAGTGGAAAGCTGCGAGTGATTTTTTCGGCTGACCACAGCAACACATCAGTTGCTGGCTGTTGTAACGTCGCTCGGAATAGTCTGTCTTCCGTTCTTACGACAAAATGTCCACGCTAAAAGTGCGAACTCGGTTGTGCCCTAAACTCGAATTTACCCTAAACTCAAGTGCCCAAAACGGAACTCTCTCTCTCTCTCTCTCTCTCTCTCTCTCTCTCTCTCTCTCTCTCTCTCTCTCCCCGCTGTCTGCAGAGTCTGCGTAATTTTCCTTCCCCACTGAAAATTTCCGCTAGGCCCCGGTCAATTACACACTGAAGAGCCAAAGAAACTGGCACACTTGCCTAATATCGTGTAGAGCCCCCACGACCACACAAGGTGGAATGGAATCGACTAATGTCTGAAGTAATGCTGGAGAGAATTGGCACCATGAATTCTGCAGGGCTGTCTATAAATCCGTAAGAATGAGAGGGGGTGGAGATCTATTCTGAACAGCACGTTGCAAGGCATCCCAGATATGCTCAAAAATGTTCATATCTGGGGAGTTTGGTGGCCAGCGGAAGTGTTCAAGCTCAGACGAGTGTTCCTGGAGCCACCCTGTAGCAATTCTGGACGTGTGGAGTGTTGTATTTTCCTGCTGGAATTGCCCAAGTCCGTCGGAATGGACAGTGGAAATGAATGGACGTGGGTGATCAGACAGGATGCTTACTTACGTGTCAGAGTCGTATCTATACGTATCAGCGGTCCAATATCACTCCAACTGCAGACGCCCCACACCACTACAGAGCTTCCACCTATTTGAACTGTCCCCTTATGACTTGCTTTCATGAGGTTGTACACGTCCATCCACTCGATACAATTTGAAACGGATTTCGTTCGACCAGACAACGTGTTTCCTGTCATCAGTAGTCCACTGTCGGTGCTGATGGACCCAGGCAAGGCGTAAAGCTTTATGTCGTTCAGTCATCAAGGGTAGAAGAGTGGGCGTTTCGTTGAATGGTTGGCACCCTGAGATTTGTTGATGGCCCAGCATTGAAATCTGCAGCAATTTAGGGCTGCACTTCTGTAACGTTGAACTATCCTCTTCAGTCGTCGTTGTTCCCGTTCTTGCAGGTTCTTTCTCGGGCAGCAGCGATGTCAGAGATGTTTCACCAGGTTCTTGATATTCACGATACACTCGTGAAATGGTCGTACGGGAAAATCCCCATTTCATCCCTACCTCGGAGATGCTGTACCCCATCGCTCGAGCGCCGACTATAACACCAGACTCACTAAAATCTTGATAACTTGCCATTCTAGCAGCAGTAACAGATTTACCAACTGCGCCACACACTTTTCGTCTTATACAGGTGTTGCCGACCGCAGCACTGTATTCTGCCTGTATACATATCTCTGTATTTTAATATGCATGCCTATACCAGTTTCTTTGGCGCTTCAATGTATTATGCTTAAGAAACTAACTCCTCAAAAAAAAAATTAATAAAGTTTGTCAGTCGACTGTCTGACCATGCATGCCATTTGAGCCGTGGCGGCTTATCGAGTGATATCGAATTTGGTAGTCGCCTGTCATCTTTGACGGCACTGCCTTGAAACAAGTCTGGCTCCCTCCCGGGGAGCCGTGGCGAATCGGTGGTTTGCTTGTCGTTGGTCGTGGCAGTATGGGCTTTGGAGCCGAATCGAAACCAAGTTTTCTTGCGGCGTCCGGACTGTCGGTGGCAATAGGGAAGAAAGGCTCTCAATATCGCGGCCTGAAGGGACCTTGAATTCATCGTTTGGCATCTGCAAGGAGCGTGGAGTTGTTTACGAGGGAGCTCTGTCGGGGGCGTGATCACCATGACGGACGGGTGTTTCTCCACTGTGTTCGATTCGTGGCTATTCTCGTCTCCATGGAGGTAGGCTGCATTGGATTTCCCTTGGTTAAGAGAGCGAGTTTAAATTAAGGCCTGTTGGGTTTTGTTTCTGTGGAACTTTCAAGTTGTGTACTGGAACTGTTGCTCTGAAATGTCTGATCGTCCCTACCCTCTTGTTGCCCAACGTTGATTCAGCAATGTTTGGAGTGAGTTAGTAATTTGGGCACATTGTCGCATTTTCACAGCACTTGCCACGCTGAGATAGTGACACACTGTAGCGAGTGACAGGGACGGTCGAATTTAAATAACCAGTTCTGTCAATAATAAAAACACTCATCACACTTTGTTGTGTGTTGATGGCTCGTTATGCATTACATTTCTGTGGTTTATCTTTTCATAATAGTCTAGAGGATGATCGGGTTGCTGTTTCAGTAATACCGTGAAAGATGGTGGTCGTTGTGCAGAAGTATACGTATATTTTCAGCCATTTCACTTCACAGTACATATCAATAAACCACATTTAACTCGTTATCCATCCTCGCTCTTCAAACGCATGTAGCAAAAAGCCTAAAAGAACCAAAATTGACCTCTAACAAAGAAATTACAATCATATATCGATCTATTCACGCAAAACAATTTTTTAACATACATTTCAAAAATAAAATACTATTAATTGCCTATCTTTTTTCAGAGGTCTGTAATCATCGTTGTAATTACTTTACGTTTTTATAAACGTTTCATTTAAACATTTTCGCATAGCTATGTAGTAGTGGATTTTTTGTTTTTATGTCTTCGGTGCGGTATCGTTCACTTCATATCATCCAAGACCGGTTATTGCATTTAGCTCATCGTAATCGGTTTTTTTTACATATGCCGTGTGTACGAATCTTTATTATCTTATTGGATTATTTTATTGGTCTGTAATTGCTGTCAAGTGTTCTTGAAAGGAGATCACTGTGCTAAGCAGCCCTGGCTGTTATTGCGTTTTTACACATGCCACCTTTTTCCCCACATCGCATTTTGCTAACTCAGCTTAGTGGTTAAAGACACTTCAAATTGTAGTTCTCGTGCGTGCCTGAAGCACTAGTCACGAATTAATGTCATGTAATCTAACCTTTGCCTGATTATGTTAGTGGGATGAATTTTGATATTTGGGTTGGCTTTGGGCTGCAGTGTCGACACTAAATAATGTAACCCGACTAATGTCGCCTTATTCGTCAATGCATGTTTAATGATTGATTAATCATGGTATATTCTTTCCCTTAAATATCAGCCTTAAATTAAAATAATTCTAGGTTGTATTTTGCTGCAGTGGCTGAATATGTGTTAATTGTAATAGAGTGGTTCACTTGGTAACCACTCTGTTTCGGCATATATTTTATACCGCAGTTTTAATGATTCTCCGAAGAGTTGACTTGATCATGAAATGCTGAGCCACTTGTGGAAGTGTTTCTACGTCTCCACCAAATACATTGTGAGATAAAAATTCACCATTTTAGTTCTAATTTTCCGTAAAGGCTTTTAGTTTCAAACAATTTCTTTTAAAAAAATCCTTGGTGTTTGCGGGCCATGCTGAGGCCTTTAAATTGTTATTTTCTATTTAAAGGAGATCATTCTCCCCTCTTGGAGTGCCTGACATTAGAAACTATATTTGCGAAGGGTCACTTGGTTGTGTCTTTATAGCGGTCCACATCTTAAGGTGGCAGGGGTAAAACACAGGGAACGAAAGGGTATTTACAATTTGTACAGAAACCAGATGGCAGTTACAAGAGTCGAGGGGCACGGAAAGGGAGTGAGTGAGACAGGATAGTAGCCTATCCCCGATGTTATTCAATCTGTATATTGAGCAAGTAATAAAGGAAACAAAAGAAAAATTTTAAGTAGGAATTAAAGCCCTAGGAGAAGAAATAGAAATCTTGAGGCTCGCCAACGACACTTTAATTCTGTCATAGACAGCAAAGGACTTCGAAGATCAGCTGAACTGAATGAACAGTATCTTGAAAAGAGGATATGAGACGAACATCAACAAAAGTAAAACGAGGATAATGGAACGTAGTCGAACTAAATCAGGCAATGCTACGGGAATTAGATTAAGAAATTAGACACTTAAAGTAGTATATGAGTTTTGCTATTTGGGAAGCAAAATACCTGATGATGGTCGAATAGCGAGGATATTAAAATGCAGACTGGCAATGAGGGAAAAAGAGTTGCCGAGGCGGGGCGCCAACCACAGTTCCGCTCACCTGTGTTGTGGACAAGTTAAGTTATCGCGAATTGCACATACTGCATTCCTAGGCACTCCATTAGTGTCAGCTTTAACGGCTTCCTGAGATCTCTGACGATCAACCTGTTTAAGTGGGTTCTCAGCCAATCTTATTGCCGTTCTATCAAGGCTAAGTTCATTTTTAGTAAATTAATATTTGTTTGAAACTATACCAGTATATCTTCTCTAAGGTAGGAGAACTTCAGTTAATTCCTTGCTGATATGAAACTGCAGCGTAAGATATTATTCAATTAAAACAAACCGGAAGTTTCTATTTTAAAGGCTTTGTTAAATGACGGCTCATATCCGTTTTTATTTTAAAGTAAGTTTTAAAATTAGTACTGTACTTTATTGGGTACTCTGTGTTCATGTTATCTAGAGGCATTCTATTCGATACTGTGTGTTCATGTTATCCAGGGGCATATGCATATTGATAATACATCAGTTGTAAGTTATTGCTCCAGTTAAAATTGTTAATCATTTGTATTAAAATGCTTGTAATTTTTAAAGCAACTTCTTGTTGTTGTTTGTTGTTGTGGTATTCAGTCTGAAGACTAGCTTGCTACACCTCTCCCTGCTACTCCATCCTGTACGTGCCTCTTCATCTCCAAACAGCTACTGCAACCTACATGTTTCTGAATCTGCTTACTGTATTCATCTCTTCATCTCTCTCTGTGATTTTTACCCCTCACACTTCGGTCTATATTGGTGATCCCTTAATGTCTCGGAATGTGTTCTATCAACCGACCCTTCTTTTGGTCAATTTGTGCAACAAAATACTTGTCTCCCCACTAGTTACGTGATCGATCCATCTAAAGTTCAGCATTCCTCTGTAGCACCACATTTCCAAATCTTCTGTTCTCTCCTTGTCTACACTGTTTATCGTCCATGTTTCACTCCCATACGTGGATACACTCCAGACAAATACTTTCCGAGAAGACTTCCTGGCACTTAAATCTACACTCACGCTCATAAATTAAGGACAAAGCTGATACATGGCGAAACAACGTCCTGGTGGGCGGTTTGCGGATTTAAATCACCTCGGGGTATGACCATGGGGTGCATTTGACGTGCAGTCGTCGTATGGTGGCACTGGCAGCAGTCCACCCATGCAGAGGTGTGTTGGTGCATGTTAGAGTACAGTGCAGCGAGTTGGTGTGCAAACGTTTTCTACGTGCTAATAGTGACTTTGTTGAAAATGGCTCAAAGAAGGCATATTGATGATGTTATGAGGGGTAGAATACTAGGGCGACTGGAGGCTCGTCAAACACAGCAGGTCGTAGCACGGGCCCTCCGTATGCCACAAAGTGTGATATCAAGATTATGGCAGCGATTCCAGCAGACAGGAAACGTGTCCAGGCGCTACAGTACGGGACGTCCACAGTGTACAACACCACAAGAAGACCGATATCTCACCATCATTGCCCGCAGACGGCCATGGAGTACTGCAGGTAGCCTTGCTCGGAACCTTACCCCAGCCACTGGAACAGTTGTCTCCAGACACACAGTCTACAGACGACTGAACAGATATGGTTTATCGCCCGGAGACCTGCAAGGTGCATTCCACTGACACCTGGTCACATGAGAGCTCGTAAATCCTGGTGTCAAGAACACAATACAAGGTCATTGGAACAGTGGTCCCAGGTTATGTTCACAGACGATTGCAGGTATGTCTGAACAGTGATTCTCACCGGGTTTTCATCTGGCGTGAACCAGGAACCAGATACCAACTCCTTAATGTCCTTGAAAGGGACCTGTATGGAGGTCGTGGTTTGACGGTGTGGGGTGGGATTATGATTGGTGCATATATACCCCTGAATGTCTTTGACAGAGGAACTGTAACAGTTCAGGTGTATCGGGACGCCATTTTGCACCAGTATGTCCGTCTTTTCAGAGGTGCAGTGGGTCCCACCTTCCTCCTGATGGATGACAACGCACGGCCCCACCGAGCTGCCATCGTGAAGAAGTACCTTGAAACAGAAGATATGAGGCGAATGGAGTGGCGTGCCTGTTCTCCAGACATAAACTCCATCGAGCACGTATGGGATGCTCTCGGTCGACGTATCGCTGCACGTCTTCAAACTCCCACGACACTTCAGGAGCTTCGACAGGCACTGGTGCAAGAATGGGAGACTATACTCCAGCAGCTGCTCGACCACCCGATCCAGAGTACGCCAACCCATTGTGCAGCCTGTGTACGTGTGCATGGTGATCATATCCCATATTGATTTCGGGGTACATGCGCAGGAAACAGTGGCGTTGTGTAGCACATGTGTTTCGGGATGGTTTTCTCAACTTATCACCAATACCGTGGATAACTCAGTGAAATTATTCTCAAAATGAAAAAGAAGCTCTCGCTAATGGGTACCGTGTGACAGAATTCCATCACTATTTGCATGGTAGCAAGTTCTATTTAGTGACAGATCACAAGCAGTCCATGTTTCATCCATCGAAGCCGGTTCCTACAAGTATTGCTCAAAAATTCCAACGCTGGGTTTTGTTGCCTTCGAAGTATCAATATGAAATCGTGTATAGACCTACAGAAATGCAGACACTCTATCTCGTCTTCAGATTGGATCAGACTCCGCTTTCGATGCATCTGTCGCATCTTGCCAAATCGGTTCACAGGACTTTGATTTGCTGGAAACTTTTCCCTTCCACCACAGAAAAATTGCACATGTCACGGAAACAGACCCAGGTCTCAAAATTTCATTGCATTACATTCACACGTCTTGGCCTTGTTCATTGAACAGTATCCAGAACTCAGTTGTGCGCCAATATTTTGCATGTCGGCATAGCCTTTCAGTACAACAGGGTGTGATTGTAGTTCAGATTGACAGTTGAAAATCCCGTGTGCTTATTCCCAAAGCGTTGCAAAAGGATGTGTTGCGCTTGTTTCACTAAGGACGTTGGAGAATTTTTCATACAACACGGTTAGCGGACCGGCACTGTACTTGGCAGGGCATGGACACCCGTATTGAACACATGAAGTCAGTGTCGCGCATGCGCGGAAAACCAATCCACTCCGCCACAGACATTCTCAGCTTGACCTATGACTCAACTGCCATGGCAATGAGTGCACGTAGGCTTTGCAGGACCATTTTAAACACTCGTTGGCTCATAGTCGTAGACTCTTTTAACAAGTCCCCATTTGCGTTGCCTAGGGCTTGCAACATATCACGTACCACCATTCAAGCGTTGTCCTCTATTTTGCATAGCTTTGCCAGAAGTACTTGTGTCGGACAACGGACCACAGTTCACTTCACGTGATTTCGAACAGTTTTGTGGACGAAATGGCATTCGTCATCTAACAAGTGCCCCGTTTCACCCCCAGTCCAACGGAGAAGTAGTACGCTTCGTATGCACTTTTAAACAACAGCTGCCAGAGCTTCACAGCACCCACACATGGGAGCGTGTTCTGCATCTCTTTTTCGCCTGCTGTCGCTCCCACTCACGAGATTGACCATTACCGGCGGACCTTCCGCATGGCCGCCGACATCAGACGCTGCTACACTTACTACACCCACCGCAGCATCCAGCGCCGCCAATGGTCCGCAAGTATGGCTTTGCGCCTCGCGGTCTCGTTCTTTTCAGGGTTTATGGCAACCATGGGCGCTGGGAAAGAGGAATGATCCACAAAAGCATTGGCTTTTACGTGTTCTTGATTGCAGGTGCGATGGTTTGTAGCGCTGCCGGCAGAACCAAATTCGTGGGTGTCATATGTCCAGTGATTCTGCCGCTTTTCTTCCCCCAGATTCACGGCCTCACAGGAACGCACGGCCTTCGCAGCCGCCCGCTGGTGTCACCAGGGCACCCCAGGAGGAGGGGATGGACGATGCGTCCTCACCCCAGTCGTCGTCCCCCCTCGCCGACCTAGTGGACCTGGACCCGCCAACGCCTTAACCATCTCCGTCATCGCCCCAGCACACGCGCTCAGACTTGGACGTGTGCCCTGGCAGCAATTATCCAGGGGATGTTCCTGTTGCGTCGCAAGCCAGATGGCAGGGTATGGTCGGGAGTACTACGTCCTCCACAGTCACAGCTCCCGGCTCTTCTCTACACGCCTCCATTCCCTTTGTCGTTCGCATCTTCCCTACATGACAACCGTGTGGCATTTCGGGGAAGGGGGGGGGGGGCGGGGAAGGAATGTGCTGGCGAAAGCTGTCGCCAGCACGCCGATCGGCAAAGATGTAACAAGAACATCGATAATAGGCACTGGATCAAGCACATGTATCAGGAGAGAGGCCAAAGAGAGACTCGCAAGCAACATGCCGCCAACGCCCTCTCGACAGCAAGTATTTAGATCGCCGCTGCTAACAGGAGGGCCTCAGTCTCAGTCACTAGGTCACCCGCTCAGTCACTGGCGAACCAACTCGCACTCCAGTTTGGCTTCCATCATTCGTCGCATAGCGAGACTTGTACTTCACCAGCAGTGAGGATAACGTGGACTAATATTGAAGACCTTGTACCACAACACGTGGACGCTGATAGCAGTAGTAGCTTCCTGCTCATGTAAATAAAGAACTCTGTTAATACATGTGTGCAGTTGTGTTGTAGAAAGAGGATATCGGCCGCCAAACAACATCCTCTCCTTTGATTCCTATGGTACAAGACTCAACAGTGGCGTCGAGGACACAAAAAACTCAACTATTTCCCTTTTTAAATTTTTTGACCTACTTAGCTGATTAAGGGATCTAACATTCCACGCTCCGATCCGTAGAATGCCAGTTTTGTTTCTCCAGATGACGACATCCTTCTGAGTAGTCCCGCCTGGAGATCCGAAAGGGGGACTGTTTTACCTCCGGAATATTTTACCCAAGAGGACACCACCATCATTTAACCGTACGGTAGAACTTCATGCCCTTGGGAAAAATGTCGGCTACAGTTTCCCTTGCTTTCAGCCGTTCGCACTATCAGCAGAGCAAGGCCGTTTTTGTTGCTGTTATAAGGCCAGATCGGTCAATCATCCAGACTGTTGGTCCCACAACTAGGCTGCTGCCCCTCTTTAGGAACCACATCTTAGTATGCAGTCTGAACACATACCGTCCTTCGTGTTTGCATCTACGGTACAGCCATCTGTATCGCCGAGGCACGAAAGCCACCCCACATGCGGCGAGGTCCATGATTCATTCAGGGTAATTGCTCTGTTCGTTACAGCTTATATTAAACTTTATGACCCATGTGGGGTGGCTTTCATACCTCGGCGATACAGATGGCTAACGCTTGATTACATCACAACAGGTAATTAAAATGGCTCTGAGCACTAAGGGACTTAACTTCTGAGGTCATCAGTCCCATAGAACTTAGAACTACTTAAACCTAACTAACCTAAAAACATCACACACATCTATACCTGAGGCAGGATTCGAACCTGCGACCGTAGAGGTCGCGTGGTTCCAGACCGTAGAGCCTAGAACCACTCGGCCACCCCAGCCGGCCCAACAGGTAATACTCAGTTGGCGCAGTGGTTAGCACACTGGTTCGTATTCGGGAGAACGACGGTTCAAACCCTCACCCGGCCCTCCCATGATTTCCCTAAATCGCTCCAGGCAAATGCCGGGATGGATCGTTTGAAAGGGCACGGCCGATTTCCTTCCCCATCCTTGCCGGAATGCGAGCTTTCGGTCCGTCTCTAATGATCACTATGTTAAACCCAGTCTTCCTTCTTCCTTACTCTTGACACTTGCATCAACCGAGAAACAGGAAAGAACACTTTGCTTTAATGTAAAGACATGCTTTTTAAACGAAATTCGAAAGCTCTTGAAAAGACGAGTACGAAACGCTCGTTAATGTTGGCTTCTGAAACTTTTCGCAAGAGTATCGGAGAAATGTGCTCAACTTGAAAAGCCAGTCGGCCGCAGTTTGGTACAGCGGTGTAAACTCCGCCAAGTTGGCCTCTAATGGCAGGCTCAGTCGTTATACGCAGCAAGATGACAGGCCTTCGCTACTGGGATAAAACGTAGTTCCTCTTGGTCCTCGTTCGTACGACATAGACAGAGCGTCATCTACGATTGCTGTAAATGGAACTATACGTTAATTACTAGCGTATCAGATGGGGCTTCAGATTGGTATACACACACTTGTTTAAGTAAACAACTGTCCTCAAAGGAAGTAAACAGCCAAAAACTTTGATACAGCGGTGGAGCGTGGCATGAGTCTCACGTGGCGTTGTTTACACTCTTATTCCTGAGTCCGACCACCTGGCCTTTTAGCTTTAGCTGATTTGTCGGATACTTTTACGAAAAGTTTCAGTAGCCAACATGAACCAAATGAGATTATAGTTAAATACCATACTGGTTGCTGTAAAATCAAATTTAACACAGAGCAGCAAGTACGACTGTTTTACGTATCAGCTTGTATGGTAGTTGCGTGTGGCAGACCTGAAAATAGTCTTCTAAATGTAGAGGAACAGCACACTTCTTAAACTGCCATACGCTTTCACTTCCTTGTCCTCTTGAGTAGCACACAAGACATCTTTTTTGACATTTTTTCTTCTCAGTTTGGGGTATGTGCAGTGGGAAATGAGTCTATGTTGTTGTCTGAACTCTCATGGTCAGCCAAGATTAGAGTGCATTCTCTAGCAGTTGCTGTGTCCTGGTCCTGAAGTCGGATCTTGTGATACATAATGAGTTGGAAATATGAGTATCAAAAAGATTTAAAAAATAAATTTCAATACTCCTTCACTGTGCGTTACCTGACTGGGAAGAGAGCTATCAGATCGTCTTCACAGTCTACAACCTACACCCCAGTCTCATCCGGTGTAGTCAGAAACCACTTACTGTGACCTGTTAGTTTTTCTGTTTATTGTTCAATAGGTTTCTCGCGCAAGCATTTGTCTCGTCATAAATCGGTCCGAACAATGGCCCTATATATTCCAAAAAAAATTATGCAGTTCAGATATTGACTGACAATCTATTTGCTCACCAAATCTTCACAAACACCACTCTAAACATCGGAGGGAAAAATAACAGTGTTGTTTTAACTTTTTCTTCGCCTTCCTTCACTTTGCTTAGTCTGCATCGAAGTATGCGCAAGTAACGAAATTGCCGGTGCACAATCATCACTATCGTCGTCTTTGTCACTACTTTCAGTACTACTTTCCCTTTGAACTGGTGCTTGCGATTCTTCAGCGTCTGAGTCACTGAAAGGGAGATCACTTACTTTATGAACACTGTTGAAAGTACTGTCAACAGGCTTCTTTAAACAGTCCTCATCATCACCACGAGCTACTCCATTCGCCATGTTGGTTGTTTACCAACAGCTATCATGTGACTCACACTGTCAGTGTTTCGTTTTAGAATACATGTAAAAGCCAGCTGTTTACCAACAGCTACCATGTGACTCACACTGTCAGTGTTTCGTTTTAGAATACATGTAAAAGCCATCCATTAGCTATCTATTGAACTCAATGCATTTATATAGTAAAGCACGCATTTGCAAGCTAAGCTCATCATACGATTTAAATGCCATAACAACTTCATGCCAGTACAGCTCATTATTTGATCTCACTGGCTACATGAATGAACTCGTCTTCCGAAGAGATTTCGAATTCCATTAAAAAAGTGTTCCGAAACGTGCATCTGACTTCATAAGACTATAATTCTCGTGGGCGTATGTTCCGTCCATGCAATTAATTGAAGGTAGTTTTTTAATTGCCATACGCGTTTCGCTTCTTTTATTTGTGAAGCTTCTTAAGTGGCGATTTCAAGCGCTGTTAGGGAATATGCGTGGTCCTGTAAATTTGGTCATGTAAAAATAAAGTGCAAGTTATGTATGCGATGTGTTGAAACAAATGTGGGTGAAAGAACGTCGGAAGTCGGCCAACTGGAGCATGGAGACTAATGAACACATCTCCAGGGCCACACACATGGGCTAACAACGCTGGAAATAGCCACCCAAGATGCTTCACACATAAAAGAAGAGAAACGCGTTTGGCAGTAAAAAAAAACTACATTCAGTTAGTCACATTGACGGAACATACGTCCACGAATTTTGAAACAACTGAACGACGGAAAACAGAAAAAATGACTATAATTCTAATTAAATGAAGATATGAAATAGGGACGGATTTTATCTTACTAAAGGTTTACCTCGCCAACAGTTATAAGTTTTCGGTTGAAGTAATTGTCGGTAGGGGTCTCTCTCGTTGAACTAGCTCACTCCCTCACGCGCCCTCTCGATCGTTCTTAATCCATAGTGTGGAGAGTCGAGATGACCACAACACAGCAACGAAAGGCGTTTTGCGCTCTCCGCGTCAACAGGTACAATTCAGTTACGAGCATACTGCGTTATTTTCTCGAGAGTACGGCATTGCAGCCCCTGCAGTACAAGGCGTTCGATGCACCAGCAGTTTACAGACGGTGGTTGTGTATGTAAGGGAAAATCCATAGGTCAACTGTCGCCCCTGTGTGCCCCTTCTATTCGTAGAAAACATTCAACAGAGTTTTGCACGTAGAGTACAGAAGTTAGAACACTTCCCTTGAGTTAACAAGACACGCACACCAGCGTCTGGTTGTAACAGACAGACCATACATGAGAAGGTTGTGATTGTAGACGTGCACGCCTTATACATCTCCCAATGTTTGTCCAGAGGACACCTACCTGTTATCTTCTAAAGACGTCCGTATTGTAGCAAATAAAGACACCAGGTCGTGCCCTCGTTGAGATGTTGTAATACTGTAAGGCTAAAATTGTATAAAAGTCAGGAGCTAATCTGAAGTAAAGCGGATATAATGTGTTTTACGAGATGCCATGTTTTATTACAGTCTGTAACCCTTGCTACTGCACCGTGTTCAAACTAAATTATTCCCGCACTCTTTGATTACAGTCACACGTATCATTTGCTGGTACAGTAATCCAACAATGCCTTTAAAGCAATTTGGTCATCCTTGACAGTATTTCAGTCAAAACACATTCTGTATGGTAACTTTGGCCTCACACTCGTGTCGTATCAGTATACGTTTCATAATCTGATTTTCCTCTCCTGTTGCCATCAGAATCGCGACCGTTTTCTTTGTCCGGCGCCCCGATATCCTCTTTAATAAGGGGTCTATACTATCTCACGACAGCCGTCAATTTCTACTCCGTGGCTAGCCACACACGACCGGTCGCTGTGGCTGCTTCCGCTATACTGACCCTGCCAGCAACGAAATCGGAGTTCCTGCCGTTACAAGGGAACTTCTGGCTCGAGCGCTTTACGCAATCACAGCAAAGGAGATTTCGTGCTACTGTATGGTGGAGCTTTGCTTCGCCAATAGCGAGCGAGAACACTGTTTCCGGATGCATGACACCGTGACGCGCCAGCAACCCGCCACTCTGGAAACGCCTCGGCATCCTTCTGCTCATACCGTAGGTCTTGTGACATATTGCACCCTATTACGAATCTTCCGTACCGATTTTAATACAAGAGTTACAGAGTCTACCCGTGGTACCATCTGAGATATAGCCGTTTCTCCTGTGTCTGATCGGCTTGTTTTGTGCTTAAGACCGTACAGGACTCCTACCTGTTACCTTCTAAAGACGTCCTTCATGCTAATAAACCACAATTGTGCCGTTTCATGAATTAATCTCTGGCGCCGACAGAGAAGATAAGTTTCTTTCGCGCTCACTCTACAGAGTAGATTTAAGTAGTAGAGTGAACCGGAACGACGTAAGAACATGGAGAGCTTAACTGTCAAGTGCCACAGTCGAGAGCGAGGGAAACCCTCCAATCCTTCATGAGTTTTGTGTGCTTCCCTGATGAAAGATTTATGGCTCATTCCTCTTTTTTTGTCACAGAAATAACGTACCTACCTATGCTGGAGATCTGGTTTTTTCCCGAATTACGAGAACGTGACAATTTTGCTTTTCAACACGGTGAAGTCTAATCTCTCTGGCATCAGCATGTAAGACTACCACAGATCAGCTGTGAGGGGAGTAACGATCCCGTGTGGCACCTTTGGCATCCAAGGTCGTATGATATGACTGTTTTGTGAGGTTTTTGAAAAATTCCTTTTTTGTTCTTTGCCGTCCAATAACGTTGGATAATATGTGACGGCGCACAGCAAAACAGTGATTGCAGCAACTGGAGCCATGCTCACAAAAGTATGAGAATACTTTGACTATCGTCTGGGCGTTTATCATGCGCCAGGAAGAAGCCGTGTATGAGGTAACTGAAATTTTTTATCCTAGAAGTAACATTAAAAGTACTCCAAGAAGGTATGTGCATGTGCCAAAAAATATACCCTTGTTAAATACGACGGCTCTTTTTGAAAGTAAAAACTATGTATCCCTATTTGTAAGGTAAAATTTAGCTCAAGTTTCAGTCTCCAGTCATATAGAATGTATAGTCTTGTGAAATCAGATGACTCGAACTGAAGCGCCCTGAATATATAATTGATATTCACAGGCACCAACTTATGGACGACCGCGTTAACGTTGGTAAGAAGCTTTGTGTGCTTCAGTGATCCACGGAGCTATGATGGTGGAAGCTATGCACCTGTCGCGGTCACCCATGCCAGCTTGCTCTGCAGGTGAGGGACTAGACAAAGAGTGGTCCCCCTAAGGGCTCGCTTCCTAGGACTATGTGGGCGGCAACCACATGGCCCCTCAGTTATGTCTGACACTGCGTACTGTGGGGCTGCGGGTTGAATGTCATAATAATATTAATTAGTCATAAAAGGAAATTGGAATTGTTTTAAATATTGTTCTCCGTCTTTTACGAGAGCCTGCAACTATTTCTGTTGTCAGCCAGAAAGCGACGGAGAACACAATGACCATAGTTCCCAGTCTGCAAGTCCACATTTTTTTCCAGCCCACTGAAAGAAATGTTTCCATTCCCTATTTCCTCCGCGGGATCAGGACTATGATTATAAATGAAGATTTTGGATTCTAATTGATACATACATTTGGTAAAGTTCCACATGCACAACATTGTAATACTCATTATGTTCATACTAACAGCAAATCTCTCTATCCTCAACAGCACTATGAACAGTTCAAAGGCGACCTCTACGGTAAGTTCCTACTAAATTGTCTTTTGCCCTGACCACTGATGAACAAAATAAATGCTCGCCACGAAATTGGAAAATAACTGTCACCACTTGTCACCCGGATTTGTTAACATTACGGGAGCCACACTAACAGTTACTTTCGCGAAATCTAAGCGATTCGGGGCAGTGTACAGTCCTAGCGAGTTCACTATCTATTATTACTGAAAATAAGCGTTTTGCAGCAGCCTGCCTCTGACATCATCTGAGGCAGCGCGCACTATGGCGTTTGACTGACGCGGATCTTAGTGGCTGGGTGCGAAGTGAAGCCTAGTCTTGCCTCTCGGGCTGTATTTAAATATCTGGAGCAGCGGATGGCCAAGGGAACACCTACTGTCATCTGCCATATGCACACGGTAGCCGTCTCTAAACGGCCGCTTTCTCGGACATATAATATTTAATAACAATGTTATGAATCAATTTAGAATCTTCATAATTTTTGCATGCATGTAGGTAAGTTGGTTAAAATCACAGAAAAAGTTTTAGCTCGCCTGCATTAAAACTTTGCCTTCTACAATTTAGAAACCGAACTGACATCAGAACATGACCTCTGAACTACCATTTTAAGAGACCTTGTATTGGTTGTTATTAACATCAAGGTCCTAAAACTGTATTATTTAATAGGTTTTATCACGTGCTGTAACCGAAACTTAGCATTAATGTAACAGATATTTAATCTACTACAAATTAGGAAGTTTTGTTCCAAATTAGTTTTCAGTAAATTACTCGAAAACTATTAGGGGTAGCTTAATCGTGTCACGTAGTTATTATTTTTATGTTGAACTGAAGTGTTGTACAAAATTTCACATTTCTAAGTCTAAAATTTAGTGCCTTCAAATGGTTCAAATGGCTCTGAGCACTATGGGACTTAACATCTGTGGTCATCAGTCCCCTAGAACTTAGAACTACTTAATCCTAACTAACCTAAGGACATCACACACATCCATGCCCGAGGCAGGATTCGAACCTGCGACCGTAGCGGTCACGCGGTTCCAGACTGAAGCGCCTTTAACCGCACGGCCACACCGGCCGGCTAGTGCCTTCAGTTTTTCTTAAAATAGTGGATTCTGACCAGCATATTGCTTTTATCACGTTGAGACTTTAAACAGTTATTTTTGACATACATCTGCACATTATGACCAACTTCTTTATTATTTAGTACCACTTATTTTTCCTAAAACGATGTATTTAGATAAAAATATTGACTTAATCAATCTGAGACTTGACAGTTTAAACATTATTACACTAATGCATATGTTGACAAAGTCTGAAAAAGCAACTTTAACTTTTAGTTTCATTCTTAATTATGGTGCAATCCTTGTGTGCTAAACGCAGACGCTTATGGTGACGTGGCGCTACTAGCAGTGAACTGGGTTAAGTCCCACTACACTCGCTCGCCTCTGTATCTCTCAAATGATACAGCGCTTGTTTCACCACGGTACATTTATTTATTTAAGACTTCATCTGTTTCCTTTTCTACAGACATCCCTTGGCCAAATCTTGCTTTTCAGTCTCGACGGCATTAGGTTTCGAGGCCTGAGAATGTTTTTCACTTTGTTCTTCAGCTTCTGCTTCACAGTTCTACTGGGAAAGGATCCCTTGTCTAGGGTTACAGGTTACAGGTTACTTCTCTGTAAAGAGAGGTGGGACCACGCGATCACCACAGCGGCTTAAGGGACGGCAGCAGCAACCATTTTGGAAATTTGTGGTAAGGTCTTATGGAACCACACTGCTAAGGTCATCGGTCCCTAAGCTTACACACTACATAATCTATCTTAAACTAATAACTTAAACTAAGTTACGCTAAGGACGACACACACACCGATGCCCGAGGGAGGACTCGAACCTCCGACGGGGGAGGCCGCGCGCAGCAACCATTCCCATGTGGTTTTACATATAGAAGGAGAAGGAAACTCCAGAAAAATAGCGCGGGAAGAAGACTAAAGTAAGCCTAACAAAGGCAACCGACTAAGGGTAGAAGGCCCCACCTCCCCAACTTTCCAAGCGGGGTTCAAATGGTTCAAATGGCTCTGAGCACTATAGGACTTAACTTCTGAGGTCATCAGTCCCCTAGAACTTAGAACTACTTAAACCTAACTAACCTAAGGACAGCACACACATCCATGCCCGAGACAGGATTCGAACTTGCGACCGTAGCGGTCGCGCGGCTCCAGACTGTAGCGCCTAGTACCGCTCGGCCACTCCGGCCGGCTTTCCAAGCGGGGCTCTGTGTGTCTGGGCCATATCTACATTAAAAACTTCACTCAAGTGAGAAGACAAAGATGAAACCATACAATCTGTTCTATCTGACATACTCCATTTAGCAAATCTGGAATGTCAGAGACAGCTGCAGAATAAATTACAACAGATAAATTTAGCAATATTAGGAGAAACAGAAAAGGAATTACATTATTATACAGCGGAGTGGAACAAAATATGAGAGTTCAAGGAGGAATTGCCTTAATGGTGGACCAGAAATGCAAAACAAAAACAAAAAATAAAGAAACAGCATTTATCTTTCACAATGAGAGACATATGCCACTTCGATTTAAAATACCGAGAGGACTTATGATGATAGCAAGAAATTTATTGTCGAGAAGAAGATAGGAAAGAAGAGATGGGGAGTGTTGTGTACATAGTCCCGCGTAGTCAGCGCGTACACAACTTTCCCACTACAGCGCGTCCCGCTAAGCACAACAGCGCTGGCGCAGCGCTCGTCCGTCTCCGCTCTACGAGACGGCGCTGCCATAAAGACGGACCAAATTCTGCCTCCGCTGATCCGCGTATTAATATGTAACGCAGCCAATGAGATTGCTGCTAACGTAGAACCTTTTCTCCTCGCGGATCACACTCGCGCAGTGATACCTGAACGCTTGAGGTATTATAAAGAGTGTACAGACCTCCGATTAGTCAGACTGCATTAGTCTGCATTAGTCTGTAGTCAAGTTTCAGTCTGCGCCTAATAAGATTATCATATTCCTGTACATAGTCATGAAGATAAATGTATAGACACTTTGTCAAGTATCAGAGATATATGTGACAATAAGATTAACGTACCAAGACCAAAGGAACTTCAGATTGTCAATTGTAAATAGCATCCCGAACCAAGTTAAAATATTTTTATGCTTGTTATTATTTTAATAAATGTGTGTGAAAATTAATCAAGTTCTGTTTAAAGTTGGTCACCATCAATCTGCTACTCTAAGCGTGCAAGTGGCATTTCTATCGTCTGACCTAACGGCAGAAGATAAACACGCCACTATAAGACCACGAGACATATTGCTGACACTCGCCTACTTCGCTAGAGCGACAAGTCAAATAATCTGATGGTGAGTGTAGTGAAGGTCTTACAATACACACACCACAGGGAGATTCTACGAAAAATTACAATATGTTATCAAAGAGATTTGTAAGATAGATTTACTATTCAATGTGACGACTGGAATGCTTTATCTGGAAACATTCCTATCAAAGATACTGCAGGAAATTTCGTAGAAGCCTAAATTAACACTAATGACGAGAAGATACGATAATTTTGAACATATAATGACTTGAAAGTAACTAACGTATTATATGCGAAAAGATACATTCGTAAGTATACAAGGAGCGATATTGGTTCTAGATCAATAACAGAGTTTGTGGTAGTTAATAGAAAAGGAGCATATTTAGTGAATGATGTAACAATACACAGTTGATGTCATACACACTGATCATCCAGAACATTATCATCACCCACATAACAGCCGGTATGTTCATCTTTGGCACGGATAACAGCAGTGACTTGTCGTAGTGTAATGTCCCCACAGAAAATACCCTCTACCACGCACCAATTAATCATTTTCAATCAAACCATCCACATTGATTCACGTTGGAAAAGTTATCTGATCTGATTTTCTCGTAATATATGCGGCGACAGCTCGACGACCCCAAAGTATTTTCTAGTGAGTTTATTCTTCGAAATAACAGAGATGCATATATGCATTCTCCATGGTTGTTAGAGTGGTAACTAGGACAGCTTATGGAGTATCTGTTGAGGGATTGACGTGTTTCTGAGAGATACATAGTCTGCTTTTCTTCTCGCTAAAGCGAGCCAATTAACATTTGTGCCGCTAGCGGTTTGTTTGAAAGAAAGAGACTGTAAAAGGAAAATAATTAAGGCGTGGAATCACCGGAGATCTGGACATGTAACGGAGACGGATTTAATACACGATTTCCTCCATAAATAAGGTTTGTGACTTTTTTGTTCTGGAGTGAATGAACGGATGAGTTTTTTTCTGAATCATTTGATGATCACGTTGGCCCTGTAATTAGTGGGGAAGTTTCAGCTGTGTCGAAGAGAGCCTGCAATCACTGAGTCTGTGTTAAATCGTCCAAAAAGGCTTCGAACACATCTGGAATTCGCAATCTTCCGTAAAAGGAACAAATTGTACACACGATTGATTCTCCCGACTGACTGCAGTGTTCAACAATAATAATAAATTTAAAGATCTCTTACAGCAAGCCAGCCGCTGATTACCAAGAAGAAGGACTCCACCAAAGATTCTATTTGGCTGATTTCACGTAATGAAAAATTATATTAAAAAACTGTACATAGATAAAGGAGAGAAAGAGAGAGAGCGAATGAAAATAGAGATAATACTAATAATCCTCCATTAGTCTAATTTTTCGCCTGTCTTATCACGGAGCAGCCAAAAACGGGGAGGGCCTTACTTTACTGTATAGATTTATGTGTGAAGGTGAAGGTATCTTAAAGGCAACAGATACACGTCTGTACAGACAAGACAATACACAGAGATAGAGGCTAGCTGCATTCATCATCTATTCTTAGATAAAGAGACGGCAACTTATTATCCGAACATTTAAAAATGTTGAAATGGCCAATCCGTGACAGGACACGTTTTTGGACGTTGCTAAAGTAATTTTGTTTTCTGTTTCATGTCAACTACGACGAGCTAACCTAAATGACGCTTGGAAAAGAGAGAAAAGACTTGCAGGTGATATAATTGGATCTACAAATAAAGCCGAAAGAGCGCACGCTCGGCGCAGACAAAAGGTTATATTTATACTTATGTTATTAAAGCTTGCTAGTACAGTTGAAGAATACGCTTTTCTGTTTAGTGTTATTTGTTATTTGAGCATTGATTAATTGTGTTCATGTTAGATATAGGAAGTGATTTGATTGACCTGTCCCAGTTGCATTTATCTGTATATGTACATTAAGAAAGTAGACGTAGAAGTACTCTTGTGTGAAGGGAGTTATATATAGTGACGGTAGAACATTCATATGGTTTTAACTAGCGCAATGTTTAGGATGAGTCAAGCAGAGCAAAGCAGCACGCATCAGCCTTCAGCTGTTAGCACTGATAATAATGATGCAGTAAGAAGTGTTGTAGGACCGATGGCTACAGATAGCCCAACACAACGCTCTGTAGACACGGCTGGAGGTGTAACAGCAAGTACGCAGCAGGGATTAGATCCATTGGTAATTATCATGAGACAGATTCAGATGATAACCGAGAGCATGAATACTTCTAAAAACGACGTTAATGCGAAATTTGCCTCAGTTACTGAAGGGCAAAATGATTTGAACGCGAAATTAGCCTCAGTTACTGAAGGGCAGGAAAATCTGAAAGCCGATATTAAAGCACAATTAGTGACAGTCACTCAAACTCAAGAAGAGATGAAATTAGTTCAGACTGAGATTAAGCACCAGTTACAAGACAGTTTTTCCGAATTAGAGCAGCGTATAGAGGCGAAGACCAAGGAACTCAAAGATCAGGCCGTAGAGACGTAACGAAAATTAACTGCACAAATAGAATTGGTGAAAGCACAATGTGAGGGATCTACTCAGCGCGTACGTGTCGAAATGAAGGAGTATGTGGCTATTAAGATAGATAGCGTACGGGAACACTGAAGGGCAAAATGGTTTGAACGCGAAATTAGCCTCAGTTACTGAAGGGCAGGAAAATCTGAAAGCCGATATTAAAGCACAATTAGTGACAGTCACTCAAACTCAAGAAGAGATGAAATTAGTTCAGACTGAGATTAAGCACCAGTTACAAGACAGTTTTTCCGAATTAGAGCAGCGTATAGAGGCGAAGACCAAGGAACTCAAAGATCAGGCCGTAGAGACGTAACGAAAATTAACTGCACAAATAGAATTGGTGAAAGCACAATGTGAGGGATCTACTCAGCGCGTACGTGTCGAAATGAAGGAGTATGTGGCTATTAAGATAGATACCGTACGGGAACAAGTGGAAATGGTTCCGCACTTAGTACAAAAGCAAGACGCCATGGCATGTGCAATTGCGCAACTTCCTGAATTGGCACGTACACAGACTAACCTAAAGGAAAGCGTTGAACATCTGACAGAAAGTCAAGACGGTATAGACCACCAAATTAACGTATTAACGGGTAAATTATCCGAAATCACATTAGAAAACAAAAGGCTAATGTGTGAAAACGCTGAGCAAAATGTTAAGGCAACATTCCAGAGAGGAAGAGAATTTGTTTGCGAAAGGACTTGAGGAGGTGCGACAGCAGTTAGGTGCTGATTTGGAGCATTGGAAACAAACGATAGAAGAGTCGATGCGCGCTTCACAACAAAGCTCAGAACAAACGAATACAGGGCAGCAGCAGAAGTTGGCAGCGACTATAGATTAGGGAAGGACGGGTAAGGAATTCGGCCGTGCCCTTTCAAAGGAACCATCCCGGCATTTGCCTGGAGCGATTGAAGGAAATCACGGAAAACCTAAATCAGGATGGCCTGACGCGGGATTGAACCGTCGTCCTCCCGAATGCGAGTCCAGTGTCTAACCACTGCGCCACCTCGCTCGGTGAGCCAGTTACTGCCCATTAGCACACAATACCGACTTGTGCAAGTAATTCAAACATTAAATTGCCACAAGCTGGTTGTTCGCGTGAATTCGTATCTAACGGAGATTACGAAAGTCTTTGCCATGACGAAGAAAAAATGATAAAGCATCGGCAATTCCAGATTTTTAGCCCTGACAAAAGGGGGGCCCATCCAATTGTTTTTATTCGAAGTTTCAGAGGAGTGCTACCCAGAAATTGGTCGGAGTGGCAGAAGATCAGTTTTGTTACAGGATATATACAAGGTTCGGGGGCGATCTCGGCCTCGGATATGACTTCTGTTTGCCCGACATATGACGATTTTGAGAAGGCGTTTTTGGCAAAGTTCTGGTCAGAAGGGGTACAGGAACGGCTAAGGCAGGAGGTGCTCTACCCAGAGCTTTTCTCCTTTTCGAAAGGAAGCCTTAGAAGGTATTTCGAAAAATATATAAATAAAACGAGATACTGGGACAGACCTATGCCCTTGCCAGACATAATAAACATACTTAAGGCAAGACTACCAACTAGCGTCCGGAATCAATTGATTTGCGGCAACGACAAAGACTTGGAGTCGTTCCTCACGACGTTCGACCATATAGATACTATCGAAGAGAACAACCAGAAAGCCCGTAATAACAGATTTCAATAAAGGGAGATAGAACCTCCGCCAAACTGTAGGCAAGGGGGAAGTATGTGTTATACCAATCGCGATCAATCGACACTTAGAAGGAATAAACAGAGATCGTTAAATAATGGAGGAACCCCTCAAAATCTCAATAGTAATCCCGGCAATGGTCTTGCGAGGGGCTATTCAAGGAACAACAGGAATGGGGAAAGATACAACCCCGTGTGGGGGAACGAAAGAAATTTCAGACCCCAAGCCTGGAATAATAACAATAATAGAAATTGGAATCAACCAGCAGGAATGAATTCAAATAGCCAACATCAGTGGGGACGGACATCTCCGACTCAACCGGTAATTACTGAAGTGACGGATGATGTCAACCAACAAACAAATCAAAATCCAACAAACTTGTAAGGACCCACTCGTGCCCCAGAGGAGCGGTCAACAATTGGTTGAGGGGCGACAGGATATGTGTACCCATGCTAACGTATAATGATGGACGATTACTGGCAGATGAACTGACCGAGGACTTAGAACCACAAGGTGAGGATAAGGAACAGGTGGCAGTAGCCGAAGTGCAAGTCATTATGGAGACCGTACCTATAGTGGCGGTTTTAGACACAGCTGCAACCACAAATGTTATTTCGGAGGCACTATTCAACAGGATCAGAAATATAAGACGGGTAACAGTTTTTCCAGTTCAAAATTGCAGAATAATAGGCGCCGTTGGGGCTCGATCGGCTAATGTAAAGGTGCAGTCACTGTTTGGTGTGGAATTTGGAAATGTAGCAATATTAAGCACGTTCCTTGTTGTGAAAAATTTGGTGGTAGATTGCATTATCGGAGTGGACAGCCTACGTCAATACGGATGCAGAATAGATTTTAAAACAGGAAAAATTTGGTTTGAATGTTAATTAACAAGAAATTGAGTTGGAGTTCTTGAAAAAAAAAACAGCCTAACGAGAAAATATAATTGTGGGATCAGTGTGCAAGTAATCAGGACGGCCCAAAATTCTAAAGAGCACGTAATTAATGAGTTCCAAGTCAAAGAAGATTTCGGTCAATTAGTGTTTGAAAAGTTAAATGAATCCGACTGCATTATCGAAGATCAGAAGAAGCAGCTCAATGAATTATTATTAACGTATGAAAACGTTTTTGATGAAAGGCCAGGAGTTATTAAGGGATACATATGCCATCTCTACGTTAAGCCGCACGAAACGTATTGTAGAACTTTCTATCCTGTTCCCTGGAGGTTAAAGGCTCAAGTTCAAAAGGAAATAGATCGCATGTTGAAATGGGGTTTGATCGAACCCTCTACAAGCCCATACTGCTCCCCATCGTTAGTCGTGCCAAAAGCAAATGGGACTGTTAGACTGGTACTCGACGCCAGAGACATAAACAAAATCATAATTCCAGTGAGAACACATCCGGAAAACATAGACTAACTTATACAACGGTTCCAGGATGTCCAATATTTTACGAGCATTGATTTTCGGAGCTCTTATTGGCAAGTCAAGCTGGATGAGTCATCAAGGAAGTATACGGCTTTTATTTATTCCGGAAGGAGTTACCAATTTACCGTAGTTCCTTTCGGACTCAACATTAGTGCTGGAATCTTTATAGCCGATCTAGATTATGCACTAGGCCCAGAACTCAGAAGCAGGATAACAGTGTTTGTTGATGATTTGCTTATTGCATCGAAAACTTGGGAGGAGCATATTACCTAACTGAAACGAGTGTTGGATGTGTTCAAAACCATGGGAGTAACTGCTAACCTACAGAAATCCCATTTTGCAGTAAACAGAATCACGTTCCTGGCCCGTATAATTGATGCAAAGGGAATTTTACCAACCAAGGAGAAGCTAATTGCGATTAGTAAGTTTCCAACACCCAGGAATAGGAGGCATTTAAAGGGGTTTATGGGCCTTGCCTCAGTTTTTAGAAGATTCATAACAAATCAGGCGATGAACGCAGCAGCTCTAAATAGTCTGTTGAAGAAGGATGTGCCCTGGCTCTGAAAATTAGAGTGTCAAGAAGCATTCGAAGAGATAAAGAAGCAATTAGTAAATGCACCGCTTTTGTACCATCCGGACATGCAAGAAGAATTTTGCTTGTCAACAGAGCGTGCCTTTTCCAAGTACGCAAGATAAATGGACAACTCACCTTCTGTCCTATTGCGTTTGCTAGTCGTGTTTTGTCCAACTGTGAACGAAATTACACGACGACAGAATTAGAGGTTCTTGCAGTCATCTGGGGATTTAAAAAATTTCATTATTATCTATATGGGTCAAAGACTATCGTATATTGCGATCATCAATCATTAACGTTTTTACAAACGTGTAAACTGTTACACCCCAGACTGGCTAGATGGACTCTCGCTCGGCAACAATACCAATTTAAGATCGTGCATGTCTCAGGACAGCAAAACATTATTGATGACGCTCTATCAAGGTCACCACAGGGTTTGACCAAAGAGATTTAAGTAAATAATAACTCAGAATTCCCTGCATTACTGCTGCAGGAAAATCCATATATAATGTACTACGTCAATTTGTGTGCGCATATGGCACAGTTACAGAAAAGAGATGCTCAATGGGGAAGTGTCATTCAAAGGTTACAACAGCAACCTTCGGATCAGATGGCAAATTATTACAAGCTGGTAAATGGCGTATTATTTTTCCGCTGTGGAAGGCCAAACAAAGTCCGTTGGTGTGTTTGTATACCTGAGGCGCAAATAGAGAAACTTGTATGGTTCACCCATTTAACCTGGGGACATTTCGGTGCGACAAAATGTGCAGACAAGATAAGTATGTACTGTTATTTTCCCAACATAAAGCGCAGAGTGCATGAGGTCTTGAAGAAATGCATAATCTGTCAAAAAGCAAATCCGGATTCAAAAGCGAGTAAGCACGCATTAAGCTCTATATTAGGCCGAGAACCAAAAGAATTAATTTCTTGCGATCTGTGTGGTCCGTTACCTACTTCAAGAGGAGGTGTTAGATATGTGTTGGCATTTCTTGATGTGTGTACGAAATACGTAAAGCTATACTCGATAAAGGCGGCTACAGCCAAAGTAATTGTATTAAGATTGACAAGGGATATCTTCTACAGGTTGGTATACCTAAGGCGATAATAACAGTCAATGCTAAGATATTCACGGGACTCCGATGGAAACAGGCTTTGTCTCAAGTCGGTGTGAAACACATACTAACATCATTTTACCACCCATAACGCAATTTGGTTGAGAGAATTTTTAGAGAGTTCAATCGATTTATGAGGACCTATTGCCATAATAAGCAGACTGCGTGGGCAAATTAGATGGAAGAATTTGAGCAGATATACAACAACATGCCCCACTCCTCCACTGGATATACACCTCATGAATTGATGTTCGAGGCGAAAAAAGAAAACTTCTGGACTGAACATGTGCCCAAGACTCAGGAAACGGAGATGCCTTGGGAAGAAAAAATAAGACAAGCCATCATAAATATGACGCAAAAGGCTGATCAGATAAAACAACAATATGACAAATTAATCAAGAGGGTACAGGCGTACCACGTCTGAGAGAAGGTACTAGTCAAAAGACATACCAAATCATCCTTAATAAAGAAGAGTATAAAGAAATGGGAGTTATTATATACTGGCCCATACATCATTCTACAAATTCGGAATCCTGGGGCTTATCTGTTGGCATACCCGGGATCTAACAAAATTAAAGGGTTATTTTCCCATAACGAGTTGAAAAAATTTAATGAAGATTAGAAGATAGGGAGGAATGGTGTCGCGAGTGACAGAGATGAACACTCGTAAAAACATAACAATAAAGTGTGTGTGTTTAGTGTTAGAAAACTTTAAACTGAAATAATTAATCAGTGACACAGATTGTAGAAATAGTGACTAACTATTACTATCGAGTGCTGCAAAGAAGATAGTGGAGATAGGCTTCACCTGTGTTTGGGTGTCGACCGCGGTGATCTAGCGGTTCTAGGCGCGCAGTCCGGAACCGCGCGGCTGCTACGGTCGCAGGTTCGAATCCTGCCTCGGGCATGGTTGTGTGTGATGGTTGGTTGGTTGGTTTGGGGAAGGAGACCAGACAGCGAGGTCATCGGTCTCATCGGATTAGGGAAGGACGGGGAAGGAAGTCGGCCGTGCCCTTTGAAAGGAACCATCCTGGCATTTGCCTGGAGCGATTTAGGGAAATCACGGAAAACCTAAATCAGGATGGCCGGACGCGAGATTGAACCGTCGTCCTCCCGAATGCGAGTCCAGTGGTGTGTGATGTCCTTAGGTTAGTTAGGTTTAAGTAGTTCTACGTTCTAAGGGACTGATGACCACAGATGTTAAGTAGCGAATCACGGTTAACGCCGCAAAGATAATTTCCCGCGCAAAACAATTGACGTCGGCGCGAGAGTTAGACCGGTATTACACTATCAAATTTCTTTGTCAAAGATTTGATCAAAGACGTGATCCAATATTCCGTCCAATATATTTGACAAAGATCTTTGACGTAGCGCTAGAAGGGGTATTACACTGTCATCAAATTTTTCGTCAAAGTTCAAGATGGCTGACAACAACTTGTTATTAACCGCAGCAGTTGTACGTACCCCAATTGCATTGTGTGCACATGCGGAGAAGAAGTGGGGGAAAAAATGGAACCATACATACGAGGTTGACAGTCTTAAGAGTCCTGGGATTACAACTTGATAATAAATTAAGTTGGGAGGAGCACACCACAGAACTGCAGAAAGGCCTTATCAAATCTGTATTTGCAATTCGAGTGTTAGCACACATAGGCAACATAAAAATGAAAAAGCTTGCATACTTTGCCTACTTTCATTCTATAATGGCCGGCCGAAGTGGCCGTGCGGTTAAAGGCGCTGCAGTCTGGAACCGCAAGACCGCTACGGTCGCAGGTTCGAATCCTGCCTCGGGCATGGATGTTTGTGATGTCCTTAGGTTAGTTAGGTTTAACTAGTTCTAAGTTCTAGGGGACTAATGACCTCAGCAGTTGAGTCCCATAGTGCTCAGAGCCATTTTTTTCATTCTATAATGTCATATGGGATAATATTTTGGGGTAAATCTTGAAGTCAAACAAAAGTTTTCGGAGTCCAAAAGCGTGTAATACGTATTATTTGTAGAGTAAATTCACGGACGTCCTGCAGAAATCTCCTCAAAGAACTGGGTATACTAACTACTGCCTCTCAGTATATTTACTTCTTAATGAAATTTGTCGTAAATAATATATCTCCTTTTCCAACAAACAACTCAGTTCATACATACAATACCAGGAACAAAAATGATCTGCACAAGGACTAAAAAGCACTTACTTTAGTTCAAAAAGGGGTCCACTACTCAGGAACACTCATCTTCAATAACTTGCCAGGAAACATAAAAAATTTAGTTAGAAATAAAGATCAGTTTAAAAGGAGCCTGAAAGACTTACTACTGGCCAACTCCTTCTACTCCATTCGCGAAATTTTTAATAGAAACAAATGATGTATTGTATTTATTCATACTATTAGTATTGTTATTTCAGCTTAAAAAAAAATCGACATATTCCACATCCACGAGGATCTCCTCAGCACGGATCTATGGAACGAAAAACTAATCTAATCTGGGTGAAGCCGTGGGTTTTACGACGACACGATAAAAGCATGCAACAAAACTTGTTACGTGAGCTTACAGTGGAGGTCGTCAAGTCGTACATCAATTACTTAAGAATGGATAAGCATACATTTCTGTATGTGCTCAATGAAGTGTATCCTCATATCACAAAGCACAATATTCACTTAAGAACTGCTACATCTTCAGAAGACAGGCTCACTGTAACACTCCGATTCCTTGCTTCAGGAGAGGGTTATGTTATGTTAGGTTAGGTCAGGTTAGGTCAGGTTAGGTCAAGTCAGGTCAGGTCTCCAATCTTCTTAATCTATTTTTGTATTCAGGGTGCCTCACGTTGTAAAGCGCCTCATCAGCTTCAGACATCTCTATTAATTTTGTAGTTGTCGGCACACACCAATTGTATTTACCGGCAATGGTTACAAAAAACACTACAGACGACAGAACGCTGCAGCGATGCTAGCGCTCCATGTGGTAACATGTCACATTGCAGTGAACAGAAGACAAGCGGTTTCTTTGATCAAATATACAGTGGGGCCCTAGATTTGATCAAATATTGGACGACATTTGACAAAGTCCCTATTACACTATCAAATATCCTTGACAAAGATATTGGACAAAGATATTGGACAAAGAAATTTGATAGTGTAATACCGGCCTTAG
The DNA here is from genome assembly GCF_021461385.2 of Schistocerca piceifrons. Lineage (NCBI taxonomy): Eukaryota > Metazoa > Arthropoda > Insecta > Orthoptera > Acrididae > Schistocerca > Schistocerca piceifrons. Next base: position 109,989,082 of record NC_060143.1, read on the forward strand.
AGTCGATATAGACGACACAGATATGCTTTGTAAGAGACTCGCATCAAACGCGATGGAAACTGATTGATGTTGAACCTCAAAAAAGTGTCATAATTAGACGTTAAGAGTTCTTGATTTATTGTTGAATGTCAAAAGAAAGTAATATTTATAGAATTAATAGTTATTTAATGGGTCTTGTTCACTTTGGAATTTTGTTTGAAAATCCATTTCCATATATGTGCATGTATGAATGCCGGATGAATCAGAGAATAAATGAAAGAAGTGAATCCACATTCCTCACTACTAATAACTTGTACATTACAGCAATCAAGCGGAGAAATATATGTATTTAGGATAAAATTTTTATGAGTATAGATAAATGATATGACTTTTCAAGCAAATGATGGATTATGTCCTTGTATAAAATGAACAACACTTTCCATTATTCGATGATTTGAATCCAAAATCTACTGCAAGTTGCATGAATCCTGTAAATTACGAAGAATAAATCATTGACAGAAAATGTGTCAGAATTTATGGACTTATAAGCACAAGTGGTGATGCGAAGTCCAAAAGAAAATTTAAACTAGAGTAAATATTATGTTTTCGGCAACAGCATTAGTCAATGGATAAATGGAAACTTTAAGTCAATGGCTAAATTCCTTGCAGTACATCGTAAGAAAAAGGATGCATGAAGCCATAGGGATTTTGTTTTCAAAAAGGAGAATCTTGGACGGTTCAACCTAACCAGTCATTTTGGAGGAAGAGTTTCCCTTTCGGTCATTGCTAATTCTTTTGGAATGAACGTTGCATGTGAAATCTGGTATCCCTGTCCCTTCTACCCTTCCCATTGTGGGCCGCTTAGAAGACCGACTACAAATGTGGACGTCGGGGACATGCAAGATCCTGGGGTGTTTCAGCACCGCAAGATATTGTCCTGGGAACAAGATTGTAAGGAAAAAAAAAAACCTCGAGTTGTGGATTGTAAAATATTTTTTAGCTAGAGGCACAAATCACTCTTCTCCAAATCGTTATACAAATCGATCCCTATCTTTCCTTTAGAGATCAATTTCAAAACTATTTTTTCTCTTCTGTAGGCTTTCCTATCTTCTATGTACCGTAGGCTGGGGGTCTAGGCTTAAGAGGTTTTCCAAGGTTTCCCTGCTTAAGAAAGTTCCCGAATGGGTAGACCCTGATAACAGTTTCATGAAAGATCATCTTCCTTGGTTGTGCACAGCAAACATAACACCTTGATGCACGTAAAAGCAATACAGGCGCGGTACCTGTCTCTTCATTTCTTCTGTTTTCAATGTTTCTTTTCTTCGTCTGTCTTAAACATAATAATTTTTTTTCAGTCGGAGTACTGACACTCATCACTTCCGGGTTACCCACACTAATAGATAGCTCGCGAAGTGTGTTCGGTAAATCAAAATTAGGCTCACAAACTTCGCTCGCTGTGAGGGCATTGTAATGTCCCCACGGAAAATACCCTCTACCACGCACCAATTAATCATTTTCAATCAAACCATCCACATTCATTCACTTTGGAAAAGTGATCTGATCTGATCTGATTTTTTCGTAATATATGCGGCGACAGCTCGACGACGCCAAAGTATTTTCTAGTGAGTTTATTCTTCGAAATAACAGAGATGCATATATGCATTCTCCGTGGTTGTTAGAGTGGTAACTAGGACAGCTTATGGAGTATCTGTTGAGGGATTGACGTGTTTCTGAGAGATACATAGTCTGCTTTTCTTCTCGCTAAAGCGAGCCAATTAACATTTGTGCCGCTAGCGGTTTGTTTGAAAGAAAGAGACTGTAAAAGGAAAATAATTAAGGCGTGGAATCACCGGAGATCTGGACATGTAATGGAGATGGATTTAATACACGATTTCCTCCATAAATAAGGTTTGTGACTTTTTTGTTCTGGAGTGAATGAACGGATGAGTTTTTTTCTGAATCATTTGATGATCACGTTGGCCCTGTAATTAGTGGGGAAGTTTCAGCTGTGTCGAAGAGAGCCAGCAATCACTGAGTGTGTTAAATCGTCCAAAAAGGCTTCGAACACATCTGGAATTCGCAATCTTCCGTAAAAGGAACAAATTGTACACACGATTGATTCTCCCGACTGACTGCAGTGTTCAACAATAATAATAAATTTAAAGATCTCTTACAGCAAGCCAGCCGCTGATTACCAAGAAGAAGGACTCCAACAAAGATTCTATTTGGCTGATTTCACGTAATGAAAAATTATATTAAAAGACTGTACATAGATAAAGGAGAGAGAGAGAGCGAATGAAAATAGAGATAATACTAATAATCCTCCATTAGTCTAATTTTTCGCCTGTCTTATCACGGAGCAGCCAAAAACGGGGAGGGCCTTACTTTACTGTATAGATTTATGTGTGAAGGTGAAGGTATCTTAAAGGCAACAGATACAAGTCTATACAGACAAGACAATACACAGAGATAGAGGCTAGCTGCATTCATCACCTATTCTTAGATAAAGAGACGACAACTTATTATCCGAACATTAAAATGATAAAGTAACATGGAAGTAGTGAGGCCTTGGTAGGTCGCCGGAGGGTGACGGCACTACATCTGCACACACAAGTCACCTAATTCCCGTGATTGGCGGCTACGGGGCACGACGAGCTCTGACGTCACGCTCAGTCACATACCATATGGGTTCTATCGGGTACAGATCTGGCGAGTTGGGGGCCAGTAGATCAACTGGAACTCGCCACTGTGTTTCTCGAACGACTCCATCACACTCCTGTCCTTATGACATGGCACATTATCTTGTTGAAGAATGCCAATGTCGTCGGGAAACATGATCGTCATGAAGGGGTGTAAGTGGTCTGCAACCAGTGTACAATACTGTTTGGCCGTTATGGTGCCACGCACTGCTTCCATGGATGCCCACATGAATGTTTCCCAGAGCATGATGGAGCCCTCGCCAGCTTGTCTCCGTCCTGCAGTACAGATGTCAAAGAACTATTTCCCTGGAAGACGACGGATTCACGCCCTCACACCAGCATGATGAAGAAGGTGTCTGGTTTCATCAGACGATGCAACGCTCTGCCACTGTGCCAATAAATACACGATGGCATCATGAACTATACACCTTGAAAATGGTTCAAATGGCCCTGAGCACAGGTGAAACTTCCCCCTCTATCGGTATGCGCACTCGAATCGCTAAAAAATAAACATCAGATGACACGTTTGGCAACATCTGACGTCTGTTTATAGCGACGCGAGCGCTCATTCCGACAGAGGGCGAACATGTAGTTTCACCTGAGCTCACGCGGCTGCACGCTACAGATAAAACGGTATTTGCCGAGGGCGTGGATTTCGATAGAGGACGCTCCTATGACGACCGCCAATGCGCAAGCGTTTCCGTACCAATTTTTGCTATAAAGCTGACACCGTGAACTAGCAGTCTCTTCCCCTCTCCTCTGTCTCCTGTACACCGCTGATATGCCCACCCCACCCCCACCTGTACACCTCCTCCAATATGTTGATGACACCGCCTTGCTGGCTCTCTGTCCTACCTTTCAACGGTTCCAACCCACCTTGACCAGTTCACCGCTTGGTGCAACCAGTGGCTGCTTCGTATCAAACCCTCCAAAACTCAGGCAATCATCTTAGGCCACACCAACCGCTCCTTCCATCTCCATGATTTCTACGTCACGGTCGTCCCATCCGTCTCATTCCCCTGAGATACCTTGGCCTCACCCTCGACCTTCACCTCACTTGGACCCCTCATCGCCTGACCATCCAGCAGAAAACCCACACCCGCTTCCGCCTCCTGAAACTCCTGTCTGGCTGGACATGGGGATTGCATCCTCCCACCATCCTTCACACCTACAAATCCCTAATCAACCTTATCTTCTTTTAAGCCAACATTGACTAGATGTTCGCCCCCCTCCCTCCCCCACTTCTATAAGGCCATCCCAAATCCTTGAACAGCACGTGCTCTGCCTTGCCTTCCATATCTGCCTTCCATCCCCTGCACGGATCCTGTACGAACTCATCCCCTTCCGCCACCTCCTCATTTTCCTCCAACATACCTGCATCCTTTACACTATCCACAGGCTTGATCCCCCCACCCCCTGGACCGAGCGAGGTGGCGCAGTGGTTCGACACTGGACTCGCATTCGGGAGGACGACGGTTCAATCCCGCGTCCGGCCATCCTGCTTTAGGTTTTCCGTGATTTCCCTAAATCGCTCCAGGCAAATGCCGGGATGGTTCCTTTCAAAGGGCACGGCCGACTTCCTTTCCTAATCCGATGAGACCGATGACCTCGCTGTCTGGTCTCCTTCCCCAAACGACCCCCCCCCCCTGGTGTCCTTCCTCTCCACCTCCCACCCATTGCCACCCCTCTATCGCTGTATCCCACCCTCTCTCCTCCTCCACACGCTCCATATCCTTCCTCAGACCTATTTCCAGCACCTCCCCCTTCTTGATGATGGACTTTGCTGTGACATCTACCTTTCTTACCAACTGTAGCCCAGCATCGTTGTCCCCCTCCCCAGGTCCCCTTTCCCATTCCGTCCTTCCCCCTTGAGTGGTTTTTCCTCCTCACCCCCTCCCCGAGTTTCTACACTCCCAACTCCACTGTTTTCCTCTCCCATCCCTCCCTCCCTGGCCCCCTTCGGTGCTCCTCCCACCCCATCCCCCTTCTCTACCCCCTTCTAGCTTAACCCCCCTCTTTTCTTCTCCCCTGTGTTCCTTCCCCTGGCAGATCCTCCCGATTTTCCATTCATCATCAAGTGTCCTGTGTCAGTGTTCGTTTTAATGCAGTTCTACAGTGTCATCAAGTGATGTGGTTTTTAATCGTGTGCTAGACTCTTATAGACCCTACTGGCCATTAAAATTGCTACACCAAGAATAAATGCAGATGATATACGGGTATTCATTTGGACAAATATATTATACTAGAACTGACATGTGATTACATTTTCACGCAATTTGAGTGCATAGATCATGAGAAATCAGTACCCAGAACAACCATCTCTCGTCATAATAACGGCCTTGATACGCCTGGGCATTGAGTCAGACAGAGCTTGGATGGCGTGTACAGGTACAGCTGCCCTTGCAGCTTCAACACGATACCACCGTTCATAAAGAGAAGTGACTGGCGTATTGTGACGAGCCAGTTGCTCGGCCACCATTGACCAGACGTTTTGAATTGGTGAGAGATCTGGAGAATGGGCTGGCCAGGGCAGCAGTAGAAAATTTTCTGTACCCAGAAAGGCCCGTACAGGACCTGCAACATGCGGTCGTGCATTATCCTGCTGAAATGTAGGGTTTCGCAGGGATCGAATGAAGGGTAGAGCCATGGGTCGTAACACATCTGAAATGTAACGTCCACTTTTCAAAGTGCCGTCAATGCGAACAAGAGGTGACAGAGACGTGTAACCAATAGCACCCCATACCATCACGCCGGGTGATACGCCAGTATGGCGATGACGAATACACGCTTCCAATGTGCGTTCACCGCGGTGTCGCCAAACACGGATGCGACCATCATGATGCTGTAAACAGAACCTGGATTCATCCGAAAAAAAAGACGTTTTGCCATTCATGCACCCAGGTTCGTCGTTTAGTACACCATCGCAGGTGCTGCTGTCTTTGATTCAGCGTCAAGGGTAACCGCAGCCATGGTCCCCGAGCTGCTAGTCCATGCTGCTGCATACGTCGTCGAACTGTTCGTGCAGATGGTTGTTGTCTTGCATCTGTTGACTCAGGGATCGAGCGTGGCTGCACGATCCGTTACAGCCATGCGGATAAGATGCCTGTAATCTCGACTGTTGGTGATACGAGGCCATTGGGATCTAGCACTGCGTTCCGTATTACCCTCCTGAACCCACCGATTCCATATTCTCCTAACAGTCATTGGAACTCGGCCAACGCGAGCAGCAATGTCGTGATACGATAAACCGATAGGCTACAATCCGACCTTTATCAAAGTCGGAAACGTGATGGTACGCATTTCTCCTCCTTACACAAGGCATCACAACAACGTTTCACCAGGCAACGCCTGTCAACTTCTATTTGTGTATTAGAAATCGGTAGGAAACTTTCCTCATGTCAGCACGTTGTAGGTGTCGTCACCGGCGCCAACCTTGTGTGAATGCTCTGAAAAGCTAATCATTTCCAAATCACAGCATCTTCTTCCTTTCGGCTAAATTTCGCGTCTGTAGCACGTCATCTTCGTGGTGTAGCAATTTTAGTGGTCCTTAGTGTAGTTTTTTTGTCTGTGTTTTTTCCGTGCAGCACCGCCCGGCGTGTGGCTGTTTTAATGGTTCTGCAACTTGTTACGCTCCTGCCATACTTGGACTTTTTAATTCTCATAGTGTGTGGTTTTTTGTGTAAAATGCTTTTTTGTTTTTTTACCTCCATTTTCCAGCCACCCCTTTATTTGTATACTTTCTTCCATTATGTTCCCCCTTTTTTATATCTCCGTTCGCCCATGTTTCTCCTTTTTATAGTTTTAAATGTCCTCCTGTGCAGTTTTAACACATCTAGCAGAAGAGTAGTGTCTATGCTGCTGCCAGCCTGCCCCGGATTGGGAATTGAAAACACAGTAAACGAAAACGAAACTAACAGTCTCCATGGTGGACACTCACATGAAGATGGCTGGACGGTTACCAACCGAAATATTGTGGCAAGAAGTAACATGATCCGGCAGCAATCTCGAAACCTCATAGAATATTATTATCGTTACTATTATTATTAATGCATTTGTTTTCGTTTCAACGGGCGTGCGTTATTTCAGTGTTATACATGAACTAAGAATATAGTGTGTGTCATTTGTGAGTGACGACGATGACAGGAAATTAAAATTCGCAACATAAATTTTCTTTTCAGTTTAACACAGGAGCAGAAGTACTTGGTCAGATAAATTTTGACAGGAGTGGACTCCAGATGAACACTAAGCTCCAGTCATTTACGAAAACGCCATCGATGCTACAAATTCTATCCTTATCATTTACAAACTTCATTAATCCTTCACGTACAACATTCACTTGGTAAGTACAACTTTTCTTCCTGGTTGCTACTGATGTATGAACAGTGTTCAGAAACTGGTGTGTGTGTCACGTCTTTCTCTAATACGTCGTCTTAACATTAGTCTGAAGTGAATTTCTTAGACGTCAAGATAGTGAAATCTAATATAAACGCCTTATGATGTTTAATCAAAGAATCGTTAAGGAAAGGATAAAAATAAGACTCTCGGAAGGCCTCGTACACGTGGACCGTGATTTACAGTTGGATGCAGCACGTAATCCCGCCATTAGGAAACTCGATTCTGTACGTAATCGGCGTTTTTCTGTGAGTACAGTTAGTAACGATAGTCGATGTGAAATCGGGAACATGAGCCTTCACGAGGGAGGGTGCTTTGAACAAGCCATCCACTGACAGTAATGCCTAAATTACACTATCGGATTTCTGGTCAATATCAGCTACTCTTGGCTGGTGTGTTTCACGTACCAACGTGTGAATCAGCTGACAGCCACGTCGAGAGTCGTTCTGTAACGCCAAAGACGCTTTGATTGCACTAAAAATCCTGGGAATGCTGAAGTGTGAGACAGCGGGGAGCGCATTCTCGCCAAACTCACTCATTTTTAGTTACTGTGCATTTGCGTCGTCTTAATCTTCGTTTTACTGTCTGCTTTATTTTCGTGAAACACTGCAAAAGGTGGCTGAAAACTTTTTTTCTTACCAGTGTTGTCCCAAAAGAGAGACTAAATATCTGAAAGGAATATGTCTTTTAGATTTGACACTACTTGGACAAAGAGCAAGATGACACAATGCATAAATAAGAATCTAAACATATGAATAAGATTTTCCATGAGAATTTTTTCAACTGAAAAAAATCACTTCTGTTTAAAAAGAGAAAAATAGACTTTGTGGCTTATTTGATACTCAGAATGATAACAAGGCACAAATTATAAACTAAAGCCGTGCTATGTACTACCTTGTAAATATTGTTTGATATACTGTAGAGAGAACATATGTTATCATTTATAAATGGTTGGTCGAGAAGTTTCCTATTCTTTGAGCTCTTAGCAGTGTTGAGAATTTATCGTACGATCTTTGTGAAAAACCAGAGCTGTAAAAATTTACTTTGGTCATTAATTAACTCTATTATCACTGCTAGTTAATTCCGTTCATATATTTCGACGTTTTATTAGAGGTGTCGTCTTTCACAATTTTAATTTAACCTCCTGGACCCAAACTGCGCAGCAGACAGTACTTACAACACACGTCATTTAAAAAAAAAAACAGCCATTAATAACTTCATGACAGGTGAGACTGCTTACAAGAAAAATACGTTAGGGATGCAGAAGTTAACTCATTTGTCTCGAATAGTAGTCGATCGAAACAAGAAATATGCTAGTGTAAAAGAGACTTGAGTGTACATTTACGCAGAAACTTTTAAAGTACTCCGCACATCGCCAGCGGAACCTAATCGAAAGTACTCAGCGAATTTCACCAATATTATGACTGAAGGTGGTCAGCAGTCTGTCGGATACACTGGCGTGGAAACAAGGAATGACTTTTTTTATCGGTCTTCTGACTTTTTTGCTGCTGCCCGCCACAAATCCCTCTCCCGTGTCAACCTCTTCGTCTCAGAGTAGTAGTCGCAACCTACGTCCTCAATTATTTTTTGAATTTATTCAGATATCTGTCTTCCTACACAATTTTAGTCTCTGTTGCTTACCTATCAGCATGAAAGTTATTCTCATATGTCTTAACACGTCATATCATTCTGTCCCCTCTTCTTGTCAGCGTTTTCAATTTTGAACATTCCGCTGGAGCACCGCTTCTCAAAGGGTTCGATTCTCTTCTTTTCCTATTTTCCCGCAGTCCACGTTTCACTACCGTACAATGCTGTGCTCAAAATTTACATTATGAGAAACTTCTTCTCCAGATTAAGGCCTATGCATGACGCTAGTAGAATTCATCGGTCATGAATGCTCTCTTTGCTTGTGGTAGTCTGCTTTTTATGGTGTCACAGCTTTGCCCGTCCGTCACTTGTTATTTTGCTGTCAACGTAGCAGAATTCCTTTCTTCGTCTATTTTGTTGCACTGAGTGTTAAGCTTATCGCTGATCTCGTTTCTGTTAATTCTCATTATTTGTTTCTTCGGTTTACTTTCGGTCCATATTCTATAGCCGTTAGACTGTTCATGCCGTTCAACAGGTCATTGAACTCTTCTTCGCTTCCACTGAGGTTAACAATGTTATCTGCGAATCTTACTTTCATATCGTTTCACCTTGAATTTTAATCCAACTCTGGAATTTTTGTTTTCTTTCAGTCGTAGCTTCTTCGATACATTGAGTAAAGAGTAAGGCCGAAGGCTACTTTCCTGTACTGAGGCGCCTTGCCACGATGCACGCAGCTGCCCCCGTCGGAGGTTCGAGTCCTCCCTCGGGTATGGGTGTGTATGTTGTTCTTAGCGTAAGTTAGTTTAAGTAGTGTGTAAGTCTAGGGACCGATGACCTTAGCAGTTTGGCCCCATACGAACTTACCACCACCACTATCTTTCTATGTAATTGGTTCAAATGGCTCTGAGCATGGTGCGACTTAACTTCTGAGGTCATCAGTCGCATAGAACTTAGAACTAATTAAAGCTAACTAACCTAAGGACATCACACACATCCATGCCCGAGACAGGATTCGAACCTGCGACCGTAGCGGTCGCTCGGTTCCAGACTGTAGCGCCTAGAGCCGCACGGCCACTCCGTCCGGCTATGTAATTGGTATTCACTGTTATTAATGTTACTGTACAAAGATCTTTACAGTGAGAGTTCGCCTTGTCTCGATTGCTACTGTACGAAAAAGCCGCAGAAAACTTCATTCATCAACATGGGAGCATATGTGTGATTCCCTACAATGTATCAACAGAGTGGGAATAATTTTGTGATTCTTACGTAAAATGTCTGCCATATAATGTTCTTGATATCTTGTTTTTCTTCGTGAAAGTCATTTTCTAGTTCTGTTACTTCGGTTTTTAGAATTTTTCTACTAGTATGTTTCCTGAATGTCAAACAAACGAAGTGACAATGACCGTTAGAGCCATACCTGTAACTGTAATGGAGAACAAGAAGAAACGATCCAATTTGACAGGCAAAGAAAATGATTTAAAAGAACGTGGCATTTAGGGAAAGAGAAATAAAATAGGCTCTGATTTGGACAGAGATAGAGGGGCAGTTTGTTGACACAAGTTCCCCCCTGTAGAGGTGAATTACTGCGAGACTGGAAAAGAGGGCAGGTTACTCCTATTTACAAAAAAGGTAAAAGATCAGATGCACATAATAACAGACCAATATTGCTGACCACCGACTGTTGTAGGATAGTAAAGCATATTCTAATCAATTATGACATTTCTAGAGTAATACTAGCTTTCGTCACAGAGTCAATGTGGATTCCGAAAAATCAACTCGTGTGGAAGACAGCCTAGTTTATACATACATATATGTTGCAAACAATAGATGTAGATTGATTCCTTCTTCATAGATTTCCGGGAGGCGTTCAGCATCGTACCACTAATTGCAAGATGCAACGATGAGTAGTATCTGTAATCGATACCTGATTGTGTTGATGAATATTACACCGTTACAACGTAATACATTATACTGGCTATTGAATGTTCCACAGCAAGTAAAGCAACATCAGCTTTGCTCCTAGAGGACGTAGCAGGACCTCTAATGTTCTCATTCTATAGAAACGATTGTGAAACTCTCTACGTGCATAATATTATTCCGAGCCCTATAACTAATTAACGACTTCAATAACTAGACTACGAGTTGGTGCGCATTACTTTAATGGAGAATGCGAATTATTTAAGGCCCTATATATGCTAATATGGAGATCTGGACGGATAAACTATTTAATACACTGACGAGACAGAAGTCGTGGCATAGCGATATGCACGTATACAGATTGCGGTAGCATCGTGTGCACACGGTATAAAAGGGCGGTGCATTGGCGCAGCTGTCATTTGTACTCAGGACATCCATGCGAAAGGTTTCCGACATGATTATGGTAGTGAAACGCCCTGCTAAACCCTTAGGACAGGACAAGTAGTAGAAATTGTGGAAGGGGGCCAGAATGAGCGACTGTTAGTTACACTCCAACACTCCAAACATAACACTTTATTTTATTGTCCAAACATTACAGCGCAACTTCTAAGCAAACGTCTTTAATTCTAAGACGGCTGAAGGCCAATGACTTAAATACAACTGCTATACTTTTTTTTTTTTTTTTGTTTGAGGCCGAAGGCTCTAGGCTTTAACCTAAAATAGTATTTAAGCCCCAGCGATGTAATACTTGACTAATCAGATAGATTAGGTTTTTAAAAGTGGCTGATGGGCCATAAATTTAAAACAACATAACTGCAATAACTTTTCAACAGTCAGAAGGCCCAATCTTTATGACCAATAAGAAACCTTACTTCAAAACGGCTGAAGGCATTTGTTTAAAAAAAAACTGCAATCAATTTTCCAAGGCAGAAGGTCCAAGTGTTACTTGATAAGTAAGAATCCAAAATTTTAAAGCGGCTGAAGCCCATTATTTTAACAACAATAAAACTACAGTAAATTTTCAACAGGCAGAAGGCCCACAGCTTGTCTTGGAAGAACGTAATACTTGATAAGTATATCCTTAAAACTTAAAGCGGCTGAATGCCGATGCTTTTAAAAACAATACAATAAATTTTCAACAGGCAGAAGGCCCAAGCTTTATCTTCAGACAACGTAAGACTTGCCCAGTTTAGAAAAACTTACTTTTAAAAACAGCTGAAGGCCTTTGTTTTTAACAAACACAATTACAAGCATTCAAATTCCAACCGTCGGCTATGAGCCATTAAAAATACACAATTAATCGCTAGTAAGAAGGCAGTATAGGTAACGGCGCTCAAACGTTTCCAGGGGGCTCGGTCAGCCCTTGAAATCTTCACGTTCGCTTAGGTGAGACAAGAAGTCGGCCCAACTATACTCGATCCGCCGGCAGCACAACCAAGAGACAGTCAGGGACCCACCGACAAGACGACTTGCTAACCACAGACCAGTATACGAGGATTCCAAAGCCAAAACGTTACAGTCATAGCTGCCCACAACCAAAAATACATTAAGCTGTCAAAAACTAAACACCTTGTTGGACAGCAACAACAGGTGAGGAAAGGACACTGCCTGAATTTACGTCAGCGCCCAGGGCTGGTAACCGGAACACTAACAGCCACAAGGCAGGAAATTCCGCTGGTGCACTTGAATTTCAAACCGACAAATATAGTTAGTTCCAACACACGGCGGCTAAATCTTCACCAACTCGAACAATCGCTGTTGCTCCCAGGAATAACCCCAACGCGAAACACCAACCAAGGGGACAACGTGAACAGATGTGGCTTTGGTAATTAAATCACCACCCAACTTTCATGTCCTGGGTCGGCGAGCCACGAACCTCGTAGCACTCGGAGCAGCCCCACATGCTCCAACACTGCGTAGAGACAGCCAGAGGGGCCGGCCGACTCCGCCGCGTGGAGACTTGCTTGCTGATCTGCTCCTTCCGACCGACTCATTGCCAGTACGCCGACAACATTTAAAACAAGTTGTCAGTGGAAATGACACCAACTACACACTAGTTTGACAAACACTTGAACGACACTCAGCAGTGGCTGTGCAATCACAAAGACAAACTGGGAGTCGATACACACACACAGCCAACCCATAAGCGATCGGCGAGCCAATTCACGTCGTCCAGCAGGATGACCGAACGACGATCCCCGGCTCAAGTGATGCGTGGTGGCAAAGATCGGGCAAGCCATGGACATCCAGGCCTGACTGCTGCTCCAACCCGACTGAACTAGTGCCGCGTTCCAACTCCACAACTGACAGGTCCGAACTGCCCTCCTGGCACGTTCCATCTGACTCCATGACAGACGACAACCGGGAAGTAATAGCAGTGCAGCAAAGATAACATGTGAGGGCTATATCGATAGGCGCTGAAGCTGCCACTGATGGGCAGACAAAGCAGCAACTCAGTGACAACAGAAATTGAAACTAACATAATGAAGTGGCAACACGAAAAAAAAAAAAAACCAAGATGTAAAATAAGAGATGGCATGAGCGCGAACGACGCGTGGCTCAGTTAGCACAACGGGAACTGAACAAAATTCGAACGTGGAATGAAAATTGGAGCTAGACGCATTTGTCATTCCATTTCGGAAATCATTGGAGAATTCAATATACAGAAATTCACAGTTCCACCAGCATGCCGCGAATTCCAAATTTCGGGCATTACCTGTCACCAAGGAGAAGGCAGTGGCTGACGGCCTTCACTTCACGACCGAGAGCATCGGCGTTTGCGTTGAGATATCAGTACTAACAGTCAAAGAACACTGCGCGAAATAACCGCAGAAATCAGTGTGGAATGTACCACAACCGTACCCTTGGGGCAGTATGGTGAAATTTCGCGTCAGTGGCTATGGAAGCAGCCGACCCAAGAGAGTGCCTTTGCTAACAGCACGAAATCGCCTGCAGCCCCTCTCCTAGACTCGCAGCTATGTCGGTTGCATCCTAGACGATTGGAAAACCGTGGACTGGTCAGATGAGTCCCGATTTCAGTTGGTAAGAGTTGAATGTAGGGTTCGAGTGTGGTGCAGACCCCACGAAGCCATCGAACCCAAGTTGTCAACACGGCAATGTGCAAGCTGGTGGTGACGTGTGTTTACGAGGAATGGATTAGGTCCAATGGTCCAGCTGAACCGACCATTGACTGGAAATGTTATGTTGAGCTACTTGGAGACCATTTTCAGCGCTGTTCCCAAACAACGATGTAATTTTGATGGATGACGATGTGCCATGTCATCGTACGACAATTGTTGGTTTTAGGCGCTTCAGTCCTGAACTGCGCTGCTGCTACAGTCGCAGGTTCGAATCTTGCCTCGGGCATGGGCGTGTGTGATGTCCTTAGGTTAGTTAGGTTTAAGTAGTTCTAAGTTCTAGGGGACTAATGACCTCAGCAGTTGAGTCCCATAGTGCTCAGAGCCATTTGAACCATTTTTGAACAGTTGTTAGAGATTGATTTGAAGAATACTCTTAAGTGTTTGAGTGAACGATTCGGCCCCCCATCGTACATGCGTGGCACATAATTGAGAGGTCAGTTGGTGCATAAAATACTGCGCGTTCGCAATTCTGGACGACTATAGAAGCAGCATGTTTCAGTATTTCTGCAGGAGACTTCGAATGATTTGTTGAGTTCCTGCCCCGTTGAGTTGCTGCACTACGCCAGGCAAAATGAGGTCCCACACAATATTATGAGGTATCCCACGACCTTTGTCACATCAGTGTATGAATGGTAGTAGTTTAACAGAAACAATCCATGGACTAACACAATAGTATATTCGTCAAAAAGATAATGATTCACAAAGATCATGAGTGGAGTGTGAAATGGTTTACAAGTTCTTATGCAAACAAATGCGTACGTTGATTTGCAGCATTAAATGAGCTAGTAAGAAAATACCCCAGTGATGGTAATGGTACTCTCGAACCTTGTTAACCCCAAACGAAAAACAGTGACTGCTAACCAGATAGTAATTAAAACCCCACACATTCGTCACAGCAATGCTGTACCTGAGGCAGTTTATCGTGCCTATTTCCGATAGTTCCGAGCAGGAAAATGCCCTGTCACGCTGGTGCTGCTAATTATGCCTAACGTAATTACTCACCGTGGTGAACGTCGCCGTTGTGCAGATGGTTCTGCGGTGGAGGCCGAGAGTGGCGCCGTCGTCGCAAAATCTGGATCCCTCTTACCGCCATTATTCATGGCCAAAGTATGTGGTTGACATGCTCAAGATGCACACAGCTCCACGTCACCGAACGAACTCTAAGGATGCGCTCACCAGTACCTCTGGCCACCCACTTCCACCTGTTTTCCTACACATCTGTACACCACCTTTAATAATTTTACAGAATCTTATACTAGAATATTTCTTCCGACGAAACCATACGTGCCCACCAACATTGGAAAATACCCACACAGTCACCCAATACCGGTGTTCCTTCAAGCATGCAAACAAAATCCTGCCAATACACCACATCACTATAAAAAGTCATTCACATTACACAATGCCTTTCTGCATGTAAAGTACCGCAGTTTCAGCTTTGGCTTTGTGACCTCACTAACAAATTTACTAATGACAGTTTTGCTACCAGCTACCAACCTAGCATCAGATGTTCTGTGAAATAAAGAGCTGCTCATGAGGCTAGGCCATTATTTGTGACAAACCCTGTTTCTTTTGAAAACAGTAAGACACCGGTTCTTGCAAAACACGAGAAAGCACTGCTAGAGACGCCTCCCATCCTCAGTTCAGTCACTGGACATGCCCCAGTTACAAAATGCACAGTGCTCTGCTACCCCAGTTGGCTGGCCATGGCGTCCTGACTTCTGTCAAACAAACACCTGAAGCTCCAGTCTGCGCTGACGGAAAAGAGGGCACTTTTCTCGCTAAATTCACTGCCCTGCCTGTCCCAAATTGTGCATGCTGTACCTTCCCACACACACAGAAAGCTCATCCAGGAAACATGATAGTCCAGCACCGTCTTAAATGAAGAGAAATGAAGCTCGAAATAGCTCAGTATGAATAGTCACTGTGACCCGATAAACATTAATAAAACTTCGCTATTAGGTTCCATTTCGCTATCACCCTCCAAATACTGACACATCCTCAGATTAACTGAAAAAGGCATGCAAAATAGCCTGCCACATTTCACAATTTATCATATACGATGAGCAGAAAGGTAAGATTATTTTCAGTGACGGCGCTGTCATGTACCGAGAGGCTGTCTTCGAACAATCGTAAAATTTGAGAAAAACTCTTGTAAGGTGGCAGAATAAATGAAGGTCAGATTCGCACCTTACATGAGAGCTTTATACATCGCAACGGGAAGGTGAATATGCCACCTAACTTAATTCGGCAGTTATGAGCAAATTTGCCTAGCAGTATGTAATGAAAAAAGGGATGACATTCAATTGACGGTAATTAACACACCGTTCCTATAATACATGTTTGAGCAGAAGGTGGAACAAGCAGCAAGAGGCGCTTTAGTTTGGAATTCAGAGGGACGATGCAGAGGCAAGGCCGTGCTACAGGGGGTACCACGGAAACCACTTAAAGAGGTGTCCCAGGCGGAAAGCCAACGATTGACCAGGTTGCTCAGACAGGGAGAGAAAGTATAACGGCCCATCTGAGGGAGGGCAGAAAAGAAAGCTTTTAGAAAACCGCATTTCGGAATTCCAAATGGATACGAAACAAGACCAGAGATGCATTTTCGATCACGTGTCCAGTGAGTGGTACATACGTGATAGAGTCAATGTACGCATTTAGGCATCTCGATCGGGCACAAAACGTCAGATTGGCGGAAACGCTCTAGGAAGGAGAAAATAACCATAGTTTACACATCATTTAATGGTAGGGACCTTGCGATCGGTAGAGAGAGTTTCCACAAAACAAGAACCTAGTTGGGGATACAGTTCGACTATGAGCAAGACAAGACAGAAATTTTCGGGGACTCTTCTCTGAACTGGCGTCAGGTGCAGAATGGAGCGCATAATGCTCTGTACGACATAGACGAGTAATTTGTGTGAACACTGCGTTCACAGCAGCTGACCTCCAGCTAGAAATCTGCTGTAGCGTCGCTGAGCTCCAACTGTGGAGAAACGAAACAGTCAATTAGTTAATTGTTCTTGAGAGAGCTGAGAGGGCATTATAATATGCAGGCTGCACCAACCATGCGCGTGTATATCGCCACATTCTAAGACTAGGGAGGAGTTCTCTCGCATAACGAGAAACATAGAGAAAGTTTCTGCTGGAAAATTCAGCAAAGGTGTAATTAGTTTAAGTGGTGAGCGTACTGTAAGACCTTCAGTACACACACCATCAGATTATTTGACTTGTCGCTCTAACGAAGTAGGCGAGTGTCAGCAATATGTCTCGTGGTCTTATCGTGGCGTGTTTATCTTCTGCCGTTAGGTCAGACGATAGAAATGCCACTTGCACGCTTAGAGTAGCAGATTGACGATGACCAACTTTAAACAGAACTTGATTAAATTTCACACACATTTATTAAAATAATAACAAGCATAAAAATTACTTAACTTGGTTCCGGATGCCATTTAGAATTGACAATCTGAAGTTCCTTTCGTATTGGTACGTTAATCTTATTGTCACATATATCTCTGATACTTGACAGATGTGACTATACATTTATCTTCATGGCTATGTACAGGAATATGGTAATCTTATTAGGCGCAGACTGAAACTTGACTATAGACTGGTACAGACAAATGTAGAGCTCGTACAGACTGGTACAGACTAATGCAGACTGGTATAGACTGGTACAGACAAATGCAGACTGAGTAATTGGAGGTCTGTACACTCGTTATAATACCTCGCGCATTCATGTATCACTGCGTGAGTGTGATCCGCGAGGAGAAAAGGTTCTACATTAGCAGCAATCTCATTGGCTGCATTACATATTAATACGCGAATCGGCGGAAGCAGAATTTAGTCCGTCTCTATGGCAGCGCCATCTCGTAGTGCGGAGACGGACGAGCGCTGCGCCTGCGCTGTTCTGCTTAGCAGGGCGCGCTCTAGTGGGAAAGTTGTGTACGCGCTGACTACGCGGAACTATGTACACAGCAGTTTTATAGGAATTTCAGTGGAAGAGAGCGGCCTAGCAGACGACAGCTCATCGCAGCTGAGGTAAATACCGCATGCAGAGGCATAAACTTGTTGGCTCACCAGCTTGCGTCCACTGTAAACTCGAGCGACCTTGGGTAATCGTTTGCTCAATTTGTCATAAACTAACCGTCCACCGTAGACTTGATTGTGATCCTAAAACTAGTACCGAACTTTGAACTGGAATCTGAGGGTTTTCGTAGTACTGGCCAACATCATAACGTAAGTGTAGGAACAATTTTGTAAAGAAACTTCTAGTTCAACTTTAATTTCTCGTGTTTAGGATAATTTAACCTTCTGAGAGTTAATATTTAATATTTTTGTGTTTAGTATTAGTTCACTTTTTGATGTTGACGAGATGCGTTATCCTGACAACTGTTTTTGTTGTCACATTGAAAACTGTGTAAAAGCGTGTATTTTTGTTCAAATATTGCGACATTAAACATGTCATTTCAACTTACACAGTTGTCTTCAATCTGAGAATAAGTAAAGGACAAATATTGCACCTTACACTTTGACAAAACTTCTACTTGAAGTCATGAATGGCACCTCTCCTCAATTGGGAGAAATGTAGTATAACGCTTGTAACAAAGAAAAAGAACTCAATAGACAAGGTTAGTGGCGAACATGTTTAGCTTGTCACATCCATTAAGTATTTGAGTGGTATTAAAAAATGATCTCACACGGGAGTAGCATGTAAAATCAGTATTAAGGAGAGCAAATGGAAGATATTGATAGGAAAGATGCTGGAAAAATGCAGTGCATCCGTAAATAAAACAATTTACAAGGCACTAGTGCAACAAATTCTAGACCACTGTCCCAGTATTTGGAGTCCTTATTGAACAGATGTGACGAGAGACATGGAACATGTTCACAGACTTCTGCTAGCATCATAATGTTGCTGTAGTCCATACGAAAGCATTAACAGGAATGCTCGGGTCTTAAATCGTTGGAAGAAAGGTGACGTTTATGTGGCATCAGCTCCCGGCTGGACGAAGTCAGCCAACGGCTCTGAGGGCTTTGCTGATGCAGACGACGAACCACAGCCATACGTCGCAAAGGACGGTCTGTCCTCTCGGTAGTGCCACATGGGCGTCTGGAGCCCGGTCTTCGTGCTACCGTACAATCCCCTGACCACCGCTGGCAGCAGTCATGTACAGAGGCTACATTCTTACCAAGTCTTTCAATATATATATATATATATATATATATATATATATATATATATATATATATATATATATATATATATATATATATTACAAATTCCTAGACATCACTATTTAAGTACAGCTCTCCAGCACAAAATACCACAAATAACAACAGCGATAGACGGAATATAAAGGTCTTTTATGTATATTATAGCATCACACGTCACTGTGAGAAAATCTTCGAAAGGCCCCTTCCAGGCACGTGCGGGACATGTCGATATAGCATGAGCAACTGTCTGTCGTTTCGCACTGAGCAGTGCATGGCTCTTGTTCCCTCCATCATGTACATTATTACCTTTTTTTTTAACGTACTTCCACCTCACTACGTTAATTTAAATTACTACTTTCACTGAGTTGATGCTTTGCCTGACTGTGACCGGCGCTAGCAGCGCATATCGAGCTCTACTGCTATTACTTTCTGGTCGTTGTCTGTCGTAGGTCAGTTCGGGTCGCGAGTTAGGGCTACGAGTCAGTTGGAACGTGTCTGGAGCGCAGTCCGGACCTGACAGTCGGGGAGTTGCAATGCGGCACTAGTGCAGTCGGGTTGGAGCTGTGAGGTCTGCGTCGATGTGGCTCGCCCGACCATTGCCGCCACGCATCACTTGAGCTGGACCACGGTCTTGGTGGATCGTCGGTCGGTCGTCCTACCGGACGACGCGTTTTAGCTCGCCGATCGTTCATGAGTCGGCTGTGTGTGTGTACATCGACTCCCGATTTGTCTTCAAGCATGTTTAGTAACTGTTGGGTATCGTTCAGGTCATCATGCAAGTGTTTGTCAGGTTGCGTGTGTAGTTGGCGTTATTTCCACTATTTCAGATGTTGTCAGCATTCTGGGAAAAGTCGGTCGGTTCCTGCAGACCAGGGAAGTTATCTCCGCGCCGTGCAGTCGGCTGGGTCAGCTGGCGGTCCCTGCGCAGTGTCGGAGCGTGTGTGGAGCTGTCCGATCGCTACGAGCTTTGTGGTTCACCGACCCAGGACGTCAAAGCTGAGTAGTGGTTTCAACTACCCAAGCCACGTCCATTCATGTTGTGTTGTTCGTTTCGGTGGTTCGCTGTTGGGGAGGTTTTCCTGTGAGCAACACAGAGTGTTTCTATTGCTGAAATTTAGCCGACATGCAGTGCAATTAACTATATTGGTTGACTACAATTAAAGTGCACCAGCGCAATTTTCTGCCTAGTGGCCTTTAGTGTTTTGGTTACCTGCCCTGGCCACTGACGTAAATTCAGGCAGTGTTCCTTTTGGGTGAAGTTAACTATATTACTGTATTTCAAATTCAGGTGTACCAGCGGAATTTTCTGCCTTGTGGCCATTAGTGTTCCGGTTACCTGCCCTGTCCACTAACGTAATTTCAGGCAGCGTCCTTTCCTCACCGGTTGTCGCTGTCCAACATGGCATGTAGTTTTGACAGCTAATACATGTTCGTAACATCTTGTGTTTGAGTTCTCATGTACCGATTGGTGGCAAGCGTTTTGTCGGTCGGTCCGTGGCTGTCCTCTGGTTGCGTTCCGACAGATCAAGTGTAGTTGGGCTCACCACCTGTCTCACCTAAGTGAACGAGAGCAGACCGACCTCCCTGGAGGCTTCTGAGTGCCGTTTTCTTTATTTTCCTTCTCATCGGTGTTTAATTGTCTGTTTATAATCTATCATAGCCAATGATTTAAAAAATTCTTGCTATTACTCGACTTTAAGTATTTTTGAATTTTGGAAAATCAGCTGTGGGACTTCAGCCACTTAAATCCTTATTCTGATAAAGAAATTGCGGCCTTCTGCCTTTGAACGGTTATGGCAATTTATTTTAAAATCTTGAATTTTTTGTTATGGGCCTTCAGCAGTTTGTATTGCATCCTGTTTATGTTTGTCTATTCACCCTTGCCTTGAAGCTCTCAGCCTCGCTGTATATTATATATATATATATATATATATATATATATATATATATATATATATATATATATATCAATTATTTTATTTGGAATTTTAACTGCATGTTTTTACCACTTGAGATTTATCTTGTTGCTTTAAGATTTCTTGTTTGGAGGCCTCCAGCCGTGAAATAATTGTCTTTTTGAAACTCATAGTTCTAAAGGTTCGGCTATGTGCCGTTTTGGTTTAAGGGTGTTATTAAATTACAATAAATTACCATTTTGAGTGGACCTGACCGACACCTCATTTGGCCCTTTCCACAATCCTAATCAACTGTTCTGCCCAGCGGGTTTAGCGGGCTTATCACGCACCACAGTCACAGGATGGTGATGAAGATTTTCCCCACTTATAGAGTGTCTGCACATCGTCCATGGGCCCGTTCGGATGCGGTTCAAGATAGTCCAAAGTGCCCGAGGATGCAGGGCAGCTTCAGGCTTTGTGGGGAACAGTTTTGTTGCCAGCGGGATTAAATTCAATTTCCATGAGAGTTCTGGCTATGATGAGCGTGGAAAATCTTGATCTTAGTCTTTCTCGCTCCGCAGGGAATACGTCGTCCTCTATTGGAAAGTTGCTGTTATCAGTCGTCTAGTATTCACGAAGTAGCGCGCTCTTCCGTCTGAAATCAGCAGATGGAATGTGGATCAAGATAGGTAGCAAGTATGTGGGAGTAGATCGTCTTGACCCACTAACAATACGCATGGCCTCATTAAGTTGTACACCTATCTTTTTTACGTGTGGACTATTAAGCCAGACGGTTCTCTGCTGCTGAGTGTACCAACCGAGTGCTAATACCCGGAGATTGTCTGCTGACAATCCTCGGCGAAAGCCGCAGAGTTTTGAGCGTTGCAGATGTTCGTGTCAAGTTCTTCTTAAAAGAAAGTGTCCTATCTAATGTCGTCCCAAAGTACTATGGATGTATATTATGATGAAGTTTGTCTCCTTCAAAATAGACAGCGAGGGATCTGTGTGCCAATCTATCGGACAGATGAAAAGATGAAACTTCCGTTTTATTTGAGTTTGGTTGTAACCTCCATTTTCGTAAATAGTAGCTTAAGATATACAGGGTGATTCAAGAAGAATACCACAACTTTAAAAATGTGTATTTAATGAAAGAAACATAATATAACCTTCTGTTATACATCATTACAAAGAGTATTTAAAAAAGTTTTTTTTTTTCACTCAAAAACAAGTTCAGAGATGTTCAATATGGCCCCCTCCAGACACACGAGCAATATCAACCCGATACTCCAACTCGTTCCACACTCTCTGTAGCATATCAGGCGTAACAGTTTGGATAGCTGCTGTTATTTCTCGTTTCAAATCATCAATGGTGGCTGGGAGAGGTGGCCGAAACACCATATCCTTAACATACCCCCATAAGAAAAAATCGCAGGGGTAACATCAGGGCTTCTTGGAGGCCAGTGATGAAGTGCTCTGTCACGGGCTGCCTGGCGGCCGATCCATCGCCTCGGGTAGTTGACGTTCAGGTAGTTACGGACAGATAAGTGCCAATGTGGTGGCGCTCCATCCTGGTGAAATATGAATTGTTGTGCTTCTTGTTCGAGCTGAGGGAACAGCCAATTCTCTAACATCTCCAGATACTGTAGTCCAGTTACAGTAGCACCTTCGAAGAAAAAGGGACCAAAAACTTTATTGGCTGAAATGGCGAACAAATGTACAACTAAATGAAACTTTATAGCTCCCTTAATTCGCCGACAGATGGTGCTTAGCTCTGCCTTTTGTCGTTGCAGAGTTTTAAATTCCTAAAGTTGTGGTATTCTTTTTGAATCACCCTGTATATATCAGAAGTTAGGATTTCTTCAGTTCTTTCAAACGTCTGGTGTTGGGTAGCTGTTGCCACGTCGTCTGCATAGCCAAACTTTATGGATTGTGTTGGAGAGCCGGCCGGGATGGCCGCGCGGTTCTATGCGCTACAGTCTGGAACCGCGCGACTGCTACGGTCGCAAATTTTTACCTCTCTATCTACATTATTCCGTGCTTTATTAAGTTTTCAAATTTATACTGACTTTTTGATCACCCGGTACTTTGCGCGGATAAATTAGTTCCGAGCCGGCCGCCAGGAGCGCCCTGTTGTGTCCGTTACTCCGTGCCATTTATTCTTAGTATATAGTTTTTTACATGTTCGTGTTTTCTCCATGTTAGTTCTTAAGTACCTGTTTTATACTTAGTTCTTGAGTAACCATTCAACAAGTCACTTATTCGTTTTCACGCGAGTCTTGCCTTGACGTACACTGCGTCTAAAAGACGTCCTGCATTAATTGCCTAACGAACGAATAAAGATCTTGCCACCTTAACATTGGAGATATCATTGAGCGTTATTTATCACAAACTAGCAGGCTAACCGGTCGGACGAGCCAGAATCTAGCCTTACGGCCAAAGTTCGAAATCAGTGAGCTGTTGATAACGGCGTCGTCGTTGTGTTGAAGACATTGTTGACTAATATCAATTCCCTAAGTCCAATCTCAAAGGTACTAGACACTCGTATTTAAAGCTAAACTGATTTGCAGTCTCGTAGTGGCGCCACTAGCGCCACACTTATCCGACCGACGCCAAATTTCGATAGTCTTCATCTTTTGGATGTAGATACATGCCTACCAACTTTCGTTTAACTCCTTCTTGGTGTTGCGATTTTTTTTATTTTATTTTTTCTTTGTCAGTGTATTTGGAGGCCAGTATGCCCCTGCAACATTTGCCTCCGCACACCATAACACTTGGACCACTAAATCGATCATGTTCTACCATGTTCCTGAGTGGGCTATGTTTTCCAGCTTGTCACGATATGAGGTTTGGTGGTCCAGGAGTTATGGTAATGGGGAGCATAATGTTGTATGGCTATACTGACGAACAAATGTTTCAAACCGGTGCAGTCAGTGTTCAACGCTGTTGTGATGCTGCCCTCCTTCCCTGTGTGCGTCTTTTCAAGGCTGCATTCGGCCCTGACTTTTGGTATGACGGACCACATCGAACAGAGCAGATGGAGAAGCTCTTGGAACGAGAGGATGTCTGGCGAAGGGCCTGACCTGTGCGTTAAATCCCAGCGACTCCTTGTACGATGCTGTGGGGAGACGTGTCGCAGCACGTTCACACCCACCAACGAACATCCGGCATTTGTCACCCTTGCTGGTGGAAAATGTTCAAATGTGTGTGAAATCTTATGGCACTTAACTGCTAAGGTCATCAGTCCCTAAGCTTACACATTACTTAATCTAAATTATCCTAAGGACAAAAACACACACCCATGCCCGAGGGAGGACTCGAACCTCCGCCGGGACCAGCCTCACAGTCCATGACTGCAGCGCCTTAGACCGCTGGGCTGTGTTGGTGGAGGAATGGAACGCCCTACCACAAGATCTCCTTGTTAATCTTGTGGTCAGCACAGAAGCAAATTTCAGAGTATGTACTGCCGCACTGGGCGATTACACATCCTCTTAAGAACGGTGTCCCGCAGGTGATGAATCGTGATGGCTTCATTGCAAATATTCTCCCTGAATAAAACTGTCGTTTCTGTTATTGTCACTGCGTATTTCTTTCAGTTACCTTGAGTACTGTACTGTAGCAGTTCTGTATATGGTCCAAGTTTCATCCCAGGTTCGATTCCCGGCGGGGTCAGTGATTTTCACCTGCCTCGAGATGACTGGGTGTTTGTGTTGTCCTCATCATTTCATCATCATTCATGAAAGTGGCGAGATTGGACGGAGCAATGGTTGGGAATTTGTACGGGCGCTGATAACCGCGCAGTTGAGCGCCCCACAAAATAAACATCATCATCAACATCATACAAGTTTCATTGAGCGTTGTTACTTGGCAGTGACACATCATGCGAAACTCACTTCAATCGTTATGTTTTCCACACCAATGAAAATTCTAATTACCATTAAACACACAATATCTTTTACTTTTTTTTATAACGAAGTATAGTTCTCATTGTTTAAATGCTTTATATATGAATGTAAGAAACTGATTACCTCTGTCGATGACATACGATAAATAATACATAGTTAGGAACTTCATTATCGTGATACGTGTACGTTGGAAGTAAAGCTACCTGATGACGCTGTAAAGATCTGGAATTTGATGTCAAACTAGTACGATAGCAAATTAAAGAATTCAATTTTCAGGAACGAAGATCAATCAAAATATATGATGGAATATGGACTGGAATACACTCTTTGGAATTCTGGAGGCAGCGGGGTTAAAACGTAGGGAGCAAAAGGTTACATGCAACTAGTATAGAAACTACACGACAGTTATAAGAGCCGAAGGGCAAAAAAGGGAAACAGTGGTTGAAAAGAGACTGAGACAGGGCTATACACTATCCCCAATATTATTTAATGTGTACACTGAGCGAGTAGTACAGGAAATTTAAAAAATTACTAAAAGGAGATAAAGCTTACGGTGAACAGATAAAGATTTTGAATTTTTCTAGTGAGATTCTAATTCTGTGAGAGACAGCAAAGGTCTTGGAAGAGCAGTTGAAGGTAATGAACAGCGTGTGGAAGTGACGGTTAAAATGAACACTAGTAAAAGCAAAACAAGTGTAATAAATGCAGCAAAAAATAAATCAGACAATGTTGATGGAATTACATAAGGAAAGGGACAGTAAAAGTAGTAAATGTGTTTTTCTATATGGTTAGTAAAACAACTGACGTCGGTCAAAGTAGAGAAGATGTAAAATATAGATTGACAAGGGCAAGAAAAGAATTTCTGAAGAAGAGGAATTTCTTATCATTTAATATAAATTTAAGTGTCCAGGAAGTCTTTTCCGAAGATATTTGTCTGGTGTCTACCCGTGTATGGAAGTGGAATATGGAATATTAACAGTTGAGACAAACAGAAAATAGAAGCTTTCGAAATGTGGTGCTACAGAGGAATGACAAATATTATCAGGCTACATCACATAGCCAATGAGGAAGTACTGAATAGAACTGGGGAGGTAAGAAATTGTGGTAGAACTTGACTGATAGAAGTAATCGCTTAAGAGGCCACATACTGAGACATGTAGCAAGGGTGAATTTATTGCTGGAGGGAATTTTGATTGATCTTCGTTCCTGAAAATTGAATTCTTTAATGTCTTAGTAGGAGGCCAAGAGAGAAATTCAGTAAAATTAATTGGACATCGTCCGAATAGGCCTTGAAGGTGCAATGGTACCTATCGACCGCCGTGTCATTTTTGACTATATATACACACTAAGAGTTGAGGGGCATGAAAGGTTCAAATGGCTCTGAGCACTATGGGACTTAACTTCTAAGGTTATCAGTCCCCTAGAACTTAGAACTACTTAAACATAACTAACGTAAGGACATTACACACATCCATGCCCGAGGCAGGATTCGAACCTGCGACCGTAGCGGTCGCGCGGTTCCAGACTGTATCGTCTAGAACCACTCGGCCACCCTGGCCTGTGGCATGAAAGGAAAAGTGGTTGAGAAGGGAGTGAGATAGGGTTGTAGCCTATCCTCGATGTTATTCAATCTGTATATTGAGCAAGTAATAAAGGAATTAAAATCCATTAAGAAGAAATAAAAACTTTGAGGTTCGTCGATGACATTGGAATTCTGTCAGAGACAGAAAACGACCTGGAAGAGCAGTTGAACGGAACGGACAGTGTCTTGAAAGGAGGATATAAGTTGAACATCAACAAAAGCAAAACGAGGATAATGGAATGTAGTCGAATCAAGTAGGGTGATACTAAGGGAATTAGATTAGGAAATTAGACACTTAAAGTAGTAAAGGAGTTTTGCTATTTGGGGAGAAAAATTACTGATGATGGTCGAAGTAGAGAGGATGTAAAATGTAGACTGGCAATGGCAAGGAAAGCGTTTCTGAAGAAGAGAAATTTGTTAACATAGAGTATAGATTTAAGAGTCAGGAAGTCGTTTCTGAAAGTATTTGTATGGAGTGTAGCCATGTATGGGAGTGAAACATGGACGATAAATAGTTTGGACAACAAGCGAACAGAAGCTTTCGAAATTTGTTGCTACAGAGGAATGCGGAAGATTAGATGGGTAGATCACATAACTAACGAGGAGGTATTGAACAGAATCGGGGAGAAGAGAAATTTAATGGCACAGCTTGACTAGAAGAAGGGATCGGTTGGTAGGATATGTATTGGAGGGCAGCGTTGAGGGTAAACATCGCAGAGGGAGACGAAGAGATGAATACACTAAGCAGATTCAGAAGGATGTAGGCTGCAGTAGGTACTGGGAGATGAAGAAGCAGGCACAGGATGGAGTAGCATGGAGAGCTGCATCAAACCAGTCTCTGGACTGAAGACCACAACAAGAACAACGTACACTAGCTATGAAATACATATGTACATTGCCTCGCACGTAACTTCATAACTATGTAAAAATCCGTCTTGTAATTAAAATCATAATAAAAACATTTGGTCAGAGACTTTTGCTAAAGAGAGCAAACGAAACGAACTCTGTATATCTACATCTACATACATACTCCGCAAGCTACCATACAGTGCGTGACGGGGGGTAACCTGTATCACAATTAGTTGTTTCTTTTCCTGTTACACTCGCAGATAGATAGAGGGAAAGACGACTGTCTGTATGCCTCCTTATCAGCCCTAATTTCTCCAGTCTTGTCTTCGTGGTCCCTATGCAAAATATTGTCGTCAGTAGGATAGTTCTGCAGTCAGCTTCTGATGCTGGTTCTCTAAATTTTGTCAGTCGTGTTCTTCAAAATGAGCCGGCCATGGTGGCCGAGCGGTTCTAGGCGCCTCAGTCCGGAACCGCGCGACTGCTACGGTCGCAGGTTCGAATCCTGCCTTGGGCATGGATGTGTGTGATCTTAGGTTAGTTAGGTTTAAGTATTTCTAAGTTCTAGGGGACTGTGACCTCAGATGTTAAGTCCCATAGTGCTCAGAGCCATTCTTCAAAATGAATGTGTTCTTCCATGCAGGATTTCCCACTTGAGTTCCCTAATCATGTCCGAACACTTGCGTGCTGATCGAACCTACCGATATGG
This sequence comes from Schistocerca piceifrons, assembly GCF_021461385.2. Lineage (NCBI taxonomy): Eukaryota > Metazoa > Arthropoda > Insecta > Orthoptera > Acrididae > Schistocerca > Schistocerca piceifrons. The sequence goes on from NC_060143.1 coordinate 110,016,944, forward strand.
TAACAAATCTAACAGCTCGCTCCTTAATTACTTTGATGTCTTCCTTTATTCCGACCTGGTGTGGCTCCCAAACACTCGAGCAGTACTCAAAAATAGGTCGCACTAGCGTCCTATATGCGGTCTCCTTTACAGATGGACCACTCTTTCGTATAATTCTCCCAATAAACAGACCATTCGCCTCCCTTACCACAATCCTCACATCTTCGCTCCATTTCATGTCGCTTCGCAACGTTGCACCCAGATATTTAAACGATGTGACTGTCAAGCAGGACACTACTAATATTGTATCTGAACATTACGGGTTTGTTTTTCTTACTCATCCTCATTAACTTGAATTTTTCTACGTGAGGAGCCATCTGTCATTCATCCAACCAACTAGTAATTTTTCTAGGTAATCTTGTCTCAACCTAAAATCACTTATCTTCGACACCTTCCTGTACACCACAGTATCATCAGCGAACAACCGCAAATTACTGCCCAACCTGTCTGCCTGATCGTTTATGTGTACAGAAATTATCAACGGTCGTATCACACTTCCCTGAGGCACTCCTGATGTTACCCCTGTCTCCAATGAACACTCGCCGTCAACATACTGGGTTCTATTACTTGAAACAATAAGATGTATCGATACTTGTATAAAAGGAGCCATCAATATCTGGATTCTGCGAATTTGTTTTAGGAGGTTATGTTCCGAAGACTTGACCACAATTCAGCTGTGGTCAAGTGTTCCATGTAAAAACTCCTAAAACGAATTCACGGAATCCAGATATTTATGGCTCCACTTATACAAGTATCGATATATCTGATTGTCTATAGATGGCGTGTATAAAGGCCTGAAAATGGCACTACTGAGATGCCGGAACCGGTTGTCTACATAAATTTTGGTACCGTTCTCAAAATATGTGGCTGTTTGGCCATTTGACTTGTTAAATAACCAATGATCAGTTCAGTTGGACCAGATGACCTACTCCATTCCATGTAAACACACGCCACACTTGGGTGAAAGAAGCGCTGTATCACTGTAAGAGGTACAGAGGCGAGTGAGTGTGCAGGGCCTTACCCAGTCCACCACGACCATTGCCACAGCATGATAACGCTCCTGTCCTCAGCATACAAAGGATTGCATTATAATCTAAGAGTGAAATTAAAAACGAAAATAACTTTTCCGAACTTGGGCATTGTATGCTTCAGTATATTAACGTTAACATTATAACGTCTCACAGTAATCACATCCCCCCAGGGGGTCCACAACTCTTTTGTGAATACGTGCGTAGCAAGCACGGGACCCCGAGCTAATGTGGCCCTCCTTCCTTTCCGGGCTGCATACCTTCCCTTTCCGCATCCTTCCCCGTCCCCCATCTTGACCCCCCCCCCCTCACCTCTGGCTCTTTCCTTCCCTTTCTCCCCCTCTGGGAGTATGGTTTGTGCCTACGTCCGGAGACGGACGCTCGAAACTGTTACAAATTCCTTGCTTTCTACACTTGCAAGTCTTCGTCCTTCCTCTGTCCTTCTCTTTTCCGTCTCTCTTCTCCTTGCCCTTTTATCCGCTGTGGCGTTTGAGACCCCTCTTCTTTCCTTTCCCTTTCTCTTTTTTCCTCCCTGTGCGTGTCTGAAGGCCGACCCACGCACTTCCATGCGTAGCCGGTGACGGGGTAACGCGTAATTCCCCGCCCCGTGTAGACAGGTAGGACACGTACGTACCCCCTGGTAACGGCCAGGCCCAGGGAGGGGTGATTACCCGAGCTGATACCTTCCGAAAGTGCCGATTGGTCCCTCCGTCCGTCCGTTTGTCGGGAGGTGTGACCTGAGGTGTGAACAATCACCTAAGGCGGGTGTGCCCTCAGTGAGGGCCCCCACAAGGGAGGAGCGCGCCTTCAGACACGCCGGTAATCATGGGAGATTCTTCCGCAATGGTTTCCTCACCTTCCACTATGTCTGCTCACAAACGTAAGTTCACTGAGTCTCAGCCACAGTCAGTTCTTCCATCGTTGCCACAGTTCCTTGTTGTTTCTCGGTCTGACGAAGGTCACGACTTCTCCACGGTCAACCCTTTCATTATTCAGAAAGGTGTCGACGCAATTGCAGGTCCTGTAAAGTCTTGTTCCAGATTACGGAATGGCACCCTGTTGTTAGAAACACACAGTGCATTCCAGGCACAAAAATTGCTGTGTACTTCTCTGCTCCACACCTTCCCTGTCCGGGTGGAACCGCACCGTACCTTAAATTCCTCACGTGGAGTCGTTTATACACGCTCCCTCGATGGATTGTCTGACGAAGAAATTCAGCACTACCTGTCTGACCAGGGCGTAACGGCTGTTCATAGGGTTATGAAAAGGGTTGACACAAACATCATTCCAACCCGCACTGTCTTCTTGACATTTGACAAAGTTCAACTCCCATCGAAAATCAAAGCAGGCTATGAGATAATTTCCGTTCGCCCTTACGTCCCAAACCCTACGCGTTGCTATCGATGTCAGCGGTTCAATCACACCAGCCAGTCCTGTTCCAATCCGGCCAAATGTGTTATGTGTGGCAAGGATGCCCATGAGGGTGCTTGTCCACCTCCTTCCTCTCGCTGCATCAACTGTATGGGTGACCACGCTGCTTCCTCTCGAGATTGTCCCGTTTTTAAGGACGAAAAGCTCATCCAAGAAATTAGAGTAAAGGAAAAGGTGTCGACCTTTGCTGCTCGAAAATTATTCGCCAGTCGACAGCCCACCGTGCCTCAGAAAGGAACATACAGCACTGTCCTTGCTTCTCCTCGGCCAACAAAGGAGGCGGCCACGCAGACTTGCGACCTCACCTTTAGTGCCACGGTCGTCAGATCGGCCAGCGCCAAGATCGCCCGTTCAACCTCACCACTTTCGCCTGCCAACTCTATGGCTCACCCTTCGTCAGGATCTGCTAAATCTCGAGCCCAAAAGTCAGACGCCAAGTCTTCGAAAAAAGAGCATACTCGTGAAGAGTTTTTACGTACCGCAACTTCACAACCATCGGTTCCTCCTTCATCTAAACATCCTACTTCCAAGAAGGCTACAAAGAAACACAGTTCCTCTCCTTCTCCGCCAAGGCGTGTCCCATCTACAGCACCACCTGGCGGAAATCGCCCTCGGCCGTCTTCTGTGTCGCCGAGGCGCACTGCTGGTGGCCGGTCAACCGGCCGATCGCTGGTGGCAGGAGCTGCTCCTGACCAACCTATGGATCAGGATCTTCTGCCTTCGACTGAATGCCATTCCATGCTGTCGGTCGCAAGCTCTGAGCAGTCGTTGAGTTGACAGCGACTTTGGTCACATTCCTCCATTTTCTGTTCACCCTATGTCCATTATCCACTGGAATATCCGCGGCATTCGAGCCAATCGGGATGAATTGTCGATCCTCTTACGATCCTACTCGCCGGTGATCTTCTGTCTTCAGGAAACAAAGCTGCGTCACCATGACCGCTTTGTTCTCCCTCATTTTCAGTCCGTCCGATATGATCTCCCCTCTGTTGAAGGCACTCCAGCACATGGAGGACTCATGATTCTTCTCCATGAAACTCTCCATTATCACCCAATCCATTTAAACACTTCCTTCCACGCTGTCGACGTCCGTCTTTCCCTTTCTCGATACACGTTCTCTCTTTGTACGGTATACATTCCATCGTCCACAACAATGGCACGAGCTGATCTCCTTCATCTTCTTGGTCAGCTTCCACCCCCCTATTTGCTGGTTGGGGACTTCAATGCCCACCACCCGCTTTGGGGATCTCCACATCCTTGTCCACGTGGCTCACTATTGCTAGACGTCTTCCACCAAGCGGATCTAGTTTGCCTCAACACTGGGGTCCCCACATTTTTGTCTGCCTCCACGACAAATTTATCTCATTTGGACCTTGCGGTCGGTACTGTTCCGCTAGCTCGGCGCTTCGAATGGTTCGCCCTTGATGATACACACTCGAGTGACCACTTTCCATGTGTCCTTAGACTGCAGCCTCAACTGCCATATATGCGCTCGCGACGCTGGAAGTTTGCCCAAGCCGATTGGACACTTTTTTCGTCTCTAGCGACATTCGATGACCGTCACTTTCCCAGCGTCGACGATGAGGTCACACATTTTACCAACGTTATTCTTACAGCTGCGGAACGTTCAATACCACGCACCTCCGAATTGCCCCGGCGCCCCCCAGTTCCTTCGTGGAACGAGGCATGCCGTGACGCAATACGTGAGCGGCGACGTGCTCTTCGCATTTTCCGTCACCATCCAACTTTGGCCAACTGTATCCGATATAAGCAGCTCCGTGCGCGATGCCGTCGCGTCATCCGCGATAGCAAGAAGGCAAGCTGGAAATTCTTTATTAGCTCATTTACCACTTTCACTCCCTCCTCGGAAGTTTGGAGTCGGCTTCGACGGTTCTCAGGCGCGCCTAGTTTCTCCCCGGTCTCTGGGCTCACTGTCGCGCATGATACCTTAATGGACCCCGTCGCAATTTCTAACTCATTGGGTCAGCACTTTGCTGAGATTTCGAGCTCTTCAAATTACCCGCCAGCGTTTTTCCCGAAGAAGCGTGCAGCGGAAGTGCGACATCTTGCTTTCTCCTCTCAAAATCACGAAAGCTACAGTACTGTTTTCTCCATGCGGGAACTCCAACATGCCCTCTCTTCTTCTCGATCCTCCGCCCCAGGACCGGATGGTATCCATGTCCAAATGTTGCTGCATTTATCAACCCATAGTCTGCGTTACCTCCTTCGCCCTTATAATCGAATTTGGACCGACAGTACCTTTCCCAGACGATGGCGGGAAGCTATCGTCGTTCCTGTTCCGAAACCTGGAAAGGACAAACATCTCCCCTCTAGCTATCGCCCCATTTCTCTCACGAGTAGTGTATGTAAGGTTTTGGAGCGTATGGTGAATTGCCGTTTAAGTTGGTGGCTGGAGTCACGCAGTCTTTTAACACCTGCCCAATGCGCATTCCGAAAGCATCGTTCCGCAGTTGACCATCTTGTTGCTCTCTCCACTTATATCATGAACAATTTTCTCCGGAAATGCCAAACAGTAGCAACATTTTTTGATCTGGAGAGAGCATACGATACCTGTTGGAGAACAGGCATCCTCCGCACACTGTTCTCTTTGGGCTTTCGAGGTCGGCTGCCCCTTTTTCTTCGCGAATTTATGGCAGAGCGCACATTCAGGGTGCGGGTGAACACTACTCTCTCCCGTACTTTCTCCCAAGAAAACGGGGTACCCCAGGGCTCCGTGCTGAGTGTTGTACTGTTTGCCATTGCCATAAATCCAATTATGGATTGTCTCCTTCCTGATGTCTCGGGCTCCCTCTTTGTGGACGATTTTGCGATCTACTATAGCTCTCAACGGACCAGCCTTCTTGAACGACGTCTTCAAGGATGTCTCGATCGCCTCCACTCTTGGAGCATCGAAACCGGCTTCCGTTTTTCTCCCAGTAAGACCGTTTGTGTTAATTGTCTTCCGCCATCCTTACATCTAGGTCCTGTCAACCTTCCGTTTTCAGACGGCGCTAAGTTCTTGGGTCTTATGTTTGACAGAAAACTGCGCTGGTCCTCCCACGTTTCCGATCTTTCGGCTCGCTGTCTGCGATCCCTTAACACCCTCCGTGTCCTGAATGGTACCTCCTGGGGAGCGGACCGAGTGGTCCTTCTCCGCCTCTATCGCGCCTTAGTGCGCTCGAAATTGGACTATGGAAGCATAGTCTACTCCTCTTCTCGGCCGTCTATTCTTCGGCGTCTCGACTCTATCCACCACCGTGGATTACGTTTAGTGTCTGGAGCTTTATACACCAGCCCTGTGGAAAGCCTTTATGCTGAGACTACTGAACCTCCGCTGTCCAATCGGCGAGCAGTCCTTCTGAGTCGTTATGCTAGCCGTCTGTCTTCCATGCCTGCTAATCGAGCCCATGACCTATTTTTCGACGCCTCCTTTGATGTAGGGTATGCAGGCCGCCCCTCCTCCCTACTACCACCGAGAGTCCGCTTCCGTCAACTGCTCCATTCTCTTTCCTTCCGCTTTCCTAAAACCTTCTTGACAACTTGGGGTACAGCACCGCCTTATCTCCGTCCCCGGATCTGCCTGCTCCGTGACCTTTGTCGATTTCCCAAGGATGGTACCCCTTCACTTGTTTATCGTCGGGCTTTTGCTGCTCTATGTGCACAAATGACGGACGCCACATTTATTTACACAGACGGCTCGAAAACATCGTTAGGTGTAGGGAGTGCCTATATTGTTGGCGACACCCCAAATCACTTTCGGCTTCCCGACCAGTGTTCGGTTTATACTGCGGAGCTTTACGCTGTTCTCCAGGCTGTCCACTACATCCGCCGCCATCAGCGGATACAGTACGTTATCTGCTCAGATTCTCTCAGCTCTCTCCTCAGTCTCCAAGCTCTTTATCCTGTGCACCCTCTGGTCCACCGGATTCAGGACTGTCTGCGCTTGCTCCACCTGGGGGGCGTCTCGGTGGCGTTCCTCTGGCTCCCGGGACACGTTGGTATCTGTGGAAATGAGGCGGCCGATATTGCAGCCAAGGCTGCAGTCTCTCTTCTACGGCCAGCTATTCAATCGATTCCCTTCGCCGATCTACGGAGCGTTTTATGTCGTCGTTTTGTTCATTTATGGCACGCGCATTGGTCGACACTTCCCCATAATAAATTGCGGGACGTGAAAGCTCTTCCTTGTGCTTGGACCTCTTCCTCCCGAACGCGTCGTCGGGAGGAGGTAATTTTAACTAGACTCCGGATAGGGCACTGTCTTTTTAGCCATCGACATCTTTTAAGCGGCGATCCTCCCCCGCTCTGTCCCCACTGCTCTCAGCTGTGGACGGTAAGACACCTTTTAATTGAGTGCCCCTATTTTAATCCGTTACGCTCCCGTCTACAGCTATCGCCTGATATATCGTCGATTTTAGCAGATGACACGCGCTCAACCGACCGCGTTCTCAAGTTTATTAGTGCCAGTGAAATGACGTCAGTCATTTGAAGCTTTTTTTGGGGACAACCAACCCCTTTCTGTAGTGGATTTTTAAGCCTTCCTTCTGCTTTTAGTTTCCCCAATTTTATGACTTTCGTTCCCATTGCTGCTGGTTTTCAATTTCGGTTTTTTACTGTTTCCTAAGTCACGGGCTGGGCGCTAATGACCATAGCAGTTTTGCGCCCTAAAACCCAAACAAAAAAAACCAGAAATCACATGAATATCTCAGAAAAATATACAATCTCACGAAAAAAAAGTGGCGCTGAATAATAATACAACAACGAAAAACTGTAAGTATATGTCACATCAAAAGTTATGCGTCTCAACGTGATCAGAGCAATATTTTCGTCAGGATCGGCGTTTTTAAGAAAAATTGAAGGCGCTGTGTATTAGATCCCGAAAGATAAAAATGCATGTAAAACCTCAGTTACATATGAAGACATTAAATAGGTGACACCAACAAGCAATCTCCATTAATTTTCAAGATATTTACTAAAAACCAAATTTGGAACGAAAACGGCCTTATTCATTACAGATTATGAAACATTTGTATTTGTAATAGATAATTCTACTTACCACTCTCGCTGAGATTCATGAATTAATACACCAGTACTAAGTTTCAAAACTGTGTTGTAAATAATAATAATTACAAGGAATCTTAAAGGCGCAGTTCAGAGGTCATGTTGTACTGTCAGTCCCGTTCTAAAAAACTCTAGTGGGCGAAGTTTAGATGCAGTCGAGCTAAAACTTTTTCACAGTAGCTAAAGCAGACTTAACTTTATTTCTGTAAAATGCCCTGTCTCTCTGACTTCTAATCACCAAAAGGCAATGTCTCGCCTTAAAAGCGGTGAATAATATCGCGACTTCCCACGCGGTTTTGTCAACATTGCGGGCGGCACACAGTTACTTCCGTGGAATCTAAGCCATCCAGGACGGTATACAGTCCGCGAAAATTCACTTCTTGCTTTTACTGAAAACGCTTTTGATACCTGTCCGTCTCTGACGTCATCCGAGACACGGCGCACGCTGGCGTTTCACTGGCGCGGACAGATTGATACCTCGGTGCGAAGTGTCTTTTCTTACTGCCTCTATGGATATATATACGTGCGCCGTGTCTCGGATGTCGGAGCCTGGCAGGTACCGTCCTGGATCGCTTAGCTTCCAAAGAAGTACTTTTTTGTGTGCCGCCCGCAGTGTTGACAAAACCGCGTGACAAGTCGCTATATTATTCACCACTTTTAAGGCGAGAAATTGACTTTTGGTGATTAGAAGTCAGAGCGACAGGGAATTTTACTTGAAACTACCCGTACAGGTCACCTCTGAACTGTTAGTAGTGCTGTTTCCAATAGGTATATTAGTTACAACGGAATACTTTGTGAGTGTAAGCTTTTCACTGAATGTATCAATCAGTTATAACTCAAAACCTTTATTTATAGTCATAGTTCCTGATCCCGCTGAGTAAATAGGAAGCAGGAACATTTACTTTCAGTGTATACAAAGAATAATATGGACTTGCAGACTGGAAATTATGGTCACCATGTTCTCCATCGCTTTCTGGCTGGTCGCAAACATACTTTGCAGGCTATCGTAAACGGCGAAGGCAGGTGTAAAGCAAACACAGAAAATTTAAGTGTCTCTTAGTAACGACATAAAAGAGTAACGGCAATTTTGATTAATTACCCGCCGCCCACACCACCATTATGGAGCCACCACGAGCTTGCACAGTCCCTTGTTGACAACTCGGGTTCATGGGTTCATGAGGTCTGCACTACACTCGAAACCTACCATCAGCTCTTACCAATTGAAATCGGAGCTCATCGACCAGGCCACTGTTTTGCAGTCGTCTAGGGTCCAACTGATATGGTCAAAAGCCCAGGAGAGACGCTGGAGGCGACGTCGTGCTCTTATCAAAGCTACGTGCTCTAGTTGTCTGCTGCCATAGCCCATTAACACGAAATTTTGCCTTACTCTCCTAACGGATCCGTTCGTCGTTAGTCCCTGTGGCGGAACCGGTTGTAGTATTTCGTGACTTTAATTACTTATAAATGATACCTCAGGTAGATCAAAAAATATATAAAAAATGTTACCTATTGTCAGCGTAACAATTCGTTTGATCTCAAAGATGATTATCCCGCCTAGTATTTGTCACGCTGCTAAACAAATCTCCAATTGACCGTGTGTAGAAATGTTGTCTGTAAAGTCGTGCGTGTGACACTAAATTGCATGTCATTTATTAGATTTTACACAACTGTTACATAAGATGGAAGTACTTTTCTCTAGCAAAAGGAACATTTAGTCACAAAATACTACCCGTGCACAACACAGACGTATGTCTCCTATTAAAATATTTCATGTAAATCGTCCGAAATAGTCAGGCTTCATACATCAGCAAATAAGAAATTGATATTACGTAACGTGCTGTGAGCACTATTTTCAAAGATTCAATCTGAGTTGAATTCTGTCTTTTAAAGTAGATTTCGGACCACCGGTGCACGTTTATTTCCATTCATTTACATCCAACAACATTTGTTTGTTAAAATTCTCGTTTCCAAACTGCCGCGGAGATATTTTGGCTAAGATGGCGGCAGACAGACGATAGTCACTTTGTCTATTGTTATTCTCGATTCCTTTTATATCAAGTTAATATATGCAGATAAAAGTCTTTAAGCCTTTTGTTCTCTGTTCTTTAGCATTTAAAATTATTCTCAGTGAAAAATGTTTCATATTTTTTTATACCAGCTACTAGTAAACTCCGCTATTAGTTACTAGCGCTAATGGGCGCGCTTCTAATTGCGGAGCTGAAAATTAACACTTAAAAACATTAGTTAGATTGAATTACAATTGACATAAATACAAATCCACGTCTAGACAATAGCGACTCTATTTTTTCAAATAATAATTAACAATATATAGTTACAGGTTTTCTCTTTACAGACCTCGCACGGCTCACGTCCGAACAGTTCATCGGTTAGCACAGGAAGGACAACTGAACCACAATTATCACAGACAACAACAAAAGTTGTAGTTGTAGTTGTCTATGAATGTAGGTCTCTGATAATAGTTTTAATTCACACAGAAATTAAATTATTACAGAAACAATGAAATAATTATCGTCATTTTTACACGATACAGTCTTTTTTTATACGTAACGTCGATAATATTTGTTGAAGTTTGTACACGTATTTCATTTTAACATCTTGTGGCTAGAACATAGTGTCGATATTACATCCCACATTGATTTATGGAGATTATTTCACGCAATATTGCTTGTCTGTTAGAACTGACAACCCTACGCAAACGCCGCTGCTCTCGATCGTTGTCCGTGGTTAGAGGTAACGCCTGAAATGTTGTACTCTCGGCACAATCTCGACATCGTGGATCTTGGAATACTGAATTCCCTAACGATTTCCGAAACGAAAAGTCCCATGCGTCTAGCTTCAATTACCACTTCGCAATCAAAGTCTGTTAATTCCCGCAGTGCGGAAACCTTTTCACATGAATCACGTAAGTTGACATGACGAGCTCCGACAATACGCTAGCCTTTCATAGCTTGTGTACGCAATACTTCTGACATCTGTCAATTTTATACATGGCTGTTATTCAGCAACCGTATAGTAGTGTCGATATACCGGGTGATCAAAAAGTCTGTAAAAATTTGCAAACTTAATAAGCCACAGAATAATGTAGATAGAGAGGTAAAAATTGACACACATGCTTGGAATGACATGGGGTTTTATTAGAACCAAAGAAAGACAAACGAAGTTCACAAAATATCCGACAGATGGCGCTGGACTGCAAAACGTCAGTGACTGCGCATGACAATCGTGTATAAAAGGAGCTTGGACTTCCAGGTCCCCAGATCTCAGTCAGTGCGATTATTGGCTTTGGTGTTACTTGAAGTAGCGAGTGTATCGTGAACGACCGACATCTCTAGGGATGCTGAAAGACAACATCCGACGCCAATGCCTCACCATAACTCCGGACATGCTTTACAGTGCTGTTCACAGCATTATTCCTCGACTACAGCTATTGTTGAGGAATGATGGTGGACATATTGAGCATTTCCTGTAAAGAACATCATCTTTGCTTTGTCTTACATTGTTATGCTAATTATTGCTATTCTGATCAGATGAAGCACCATCTGTCGACAATTTTTTGAATTTTTGTATTTTTTGGGTTCTAATAAAACCCCATGTTATTCCAAGCATGTGTGTCAATTTGTACCTCTCTATCTACATTATTCCGTGATTTATTCAGTTTTCAAATTTATACTAATTTTTTGATCACCCGGTCGATTTCGACACGAGGGGTGTCTTAATCAGAATGAAATTTTGATAAATTGTAAAATTACATTGCCAAAAATCAATGGTCAGTATGCTGAGCAGCTATGCTCAAGTCAAAATCGAAATAAAACATTCTAGCGTTTGCCACGTGTGACCGGCTGGGAACAAATTTTCAGACTGCTTCTGCTCTAAATTCTGACCATTGGTTTCTAGCAACGTAATTTTACGATTTATCAAATTTTCAGTCTGACGAGGACACCCTTAATAGGTGTCGAAACAGAAGTCAATGTACCTACCAGTTATGTGCGACAATCCTATGTCGAAACTGCCATCTGTATACGTACACGTCGCTTTCCCATGACTTTCGTTACCTATCTGCAAATTGCAGTAGTTATTCGGAGACGAAGAGGCCTGCACAGGGCAGAGTGCAGCATCAAACCAATCTTCGGACTGCAGACCTCAACAGCAACAGGGTGGAAACGTTTCAGGGTAGTGGGAGAAAACTTGTTACCGGAGTAGAGCCGAGTCAACTGGTATCGGTACAGTGGAAGCGCAGCTCCCGTTGCGATCTATTAGTGGCCTTCGGTGCGGTCTTTAAAGAGGCCACAGTGGCCGTGAACCGCGGGCCGTGCCTCGCCCCACACCTCACCCCACCCCCACCCCCACCCGCAGGCCCCAGGGTTGAACGGCCGGGCGAGCAGGCAGGGCAGAGCAGGGCAGGGTAGGGCCAGGCCGCGCCGCCGGCCTGCGGCGGCCGCGAGCGTAAATACCGCAATCGATACGGCAGCAGCGGCGTCACCGGCAGAGGCAGCGGCAGTAGCAGTAGCACAGTGGCCACGCCGCACAGTAGTCTAGGCGCTACGGGGTACGGCAGCGACAGCACAGCGCCGCCGAGGCACCGCCACCCCCACCTGTCAGCCAGAACTACGAAACGGAAGGAAAAATCCTCTTGGAGCTCAAAAAATGACACTATTTACCCCTTGGTTTGTTGTCTACGACAATTATAGAAAATGAAGAAATGAACTAAAGTTTGTAGTGTGGCCGGGCTTGAAAGCGGGTCTCCTTGGTTATTAGGCAGGTTGGTTGGTTTGTGGGATTGAAGGGACCAGGCTATAAGGGCCATGTGTCCCTATTAGGTTGGTATGCTAGTCATAACTCCACCACAACATTATAGCTAATATATCTGCATTAACTATCCTAGTCCAATGCCCTCCCTAACACAAACTTCACGTATTCAACTTATTTTCCCCTTCTTAGATCGTCACTATTGCTAAGGCTCCCCAGTATTGGAATAGCACCATAGTATTGTAATCGGAAAATCCTTCCTGTGCCTCATGTGTAGATGGTTTATAGATCTGATATAATTAAATTTTCCTTGAGACGTTTAAGTGTCAGGAGACATGAATTAAAATTTGTGCTGTGGCCGTGACTTGAACCTGGATCTCTTTGCTTACTAGGCAGGTATGCTAACTATTACACCACAACTGGAAAGAGGTACCAATTTCCTCATTCTACATGCTGTGTATGACTTCATACGTGAGGGTAAGTAGATTTGGGCTACAGAGTGGCACAGAAACAGTCATCATAGGAAAGCTGGACAGGATGTAAGACGTCATGGTCTCCTGACTTTCATTGCTCACATATTCCACCCTCACAATCATATTCCGCATATCAAGACGCTTCATTCGAACCCAAAGTCCATAAGATAAAGTCAATGTTGTATGAATTCGTGTAAACGGTACGCAAATAACAAGTGTGCACCGGGGCTGAGATACTTGAGGCTGGTGTACACACACACATTCAAGACACGACGGTCACAAGAGATTTTAGTTCGGGAGAGGCGGACCGCATGCCGAGAGGCGGGTCCCTTCAGAGGACGATTCAGCCTATCTACGTCAGACAGCAACCGCCTGTGGAGCGGATAGCGTTTGCCCGAGTGAAACGGGAGAACGACCCCGTGTTCGGCTTAAAAGCAAATTCCGCTACATTTTGTGGGAGCGCCCAGCCTACGCATTCTTTACAAACATAGCGCACAGTTTCAGAGGTTTTCACAGGGAGACAGCAAACGCCAAACGCCGATGCTACAGATTTCTGGATTGGTTACCTTAAACGAAACGTCATTCTCCCGTTTTAGAAGAGCAATGCTGATTGGCAGACGATATTCCTGACGCCTTGAGCTGAAGGAGTAATGGAAGAGACCGAAAGATATACCCCTTCACATCTGGTGTGGAGAGGGGACGTTCCATTGCCACTCTTGAAGCGAGAACACGTAATGAGAGCTTGTGTGCTCATACTTGTATTCAAAGAGCGAGGAACAAGTCTCTCCTCAGTACTTCACTGGGAGAGCACCTCTGTCGACAGCGAATCGGAGTGCGACTCTATATTGAGTCCTTGCCATTAAGCGCTGTTCACTGTGTTGGCCAACACACTTATAGTGCGGTGTGAATGGACAGAGTTATAGTTAAACACGCATCGTGGTGGACTGGTTATCTGACCGGTGTACCACGCCAATAGTTAGACTAGGGGCGAATAGGAGTCCTTGACTTCATCAAGGCGTAGGGAGAGTTTGATTGTCGAAGGTCAATCCAGATAGAACGAGAGCTATCTTATTTGTCAGCAGCGAGTGGCACAGACAGCAGTCAACGCAGCTTACGGTATTGTGCGCTACAGCTCTTGCGAGCCCCATATTTCCTCCACAACAATGCACTTCACTGCATTTCACACGCGACAGCCTCAATCATACCTAGCAACATTCTAATGGATAATTGTTCAAGTTGAGTAGGCGCGGTTCTCAGCCATTCTGCCAAGTCAATAACAATCTTAAACTTTGTGTAGAAATTTCATTAGCGAATCCTATCCTTAAGAGGTAACTTCACATTCCGAAAAGAACCCGGAAATAACTTGTTCAGTTCATAACTAAAAGTGCCATTGTGATTTCTCAGAATTGTAGCAAAATAAATAATAATTTTCGTTAGTTTCATGTTTTTCTTACACTAACTAGTACTACTCCAGTACCCAAGTATCCCACTAGTTACGTAAGAAATTTTGTAAATTTCTGTGTCATCTCCTTACAGCAGACAACTCCAGAAGATATTTATTGCTGAAAGTTTTTCAGGCATTTCGCTTTAGAACGTTAGGAGCGTCTGTCTGACTTCTGTAGTAGTGTGGGGGTGGAAATTGCATCTTGCAGGAGCCACAGGGTAAAGGGTACATCTCAGATTAAAGTGTTGCGCAGAATGACAGAATAGCACCCACAGGCCCACAAGGAACAGAAATGACTAGTAAACAAGTTAATTCAACAGGCAGAAGATTTACTTAACTTGTATTTATCCAAGTGTATGAAGACTCATTACAAATATTGCACCAAGAAATAAAGTCCAGCCATGACAGTGTTAAGAAGGAAGACGCCCATTGTACTAAGCACGAACGATGGTGTCGTAGTGAAGACTCTCAGAGTGTGAGTGATCAAGCAGCCACCACCAGCTGTCCTGTACTGGGGCGTCAGAGGCCACTCATAGTCCAGAGCTGCTGGGGGTGTGGCTCAGTGGGCACTCACCATTGGGTCTACCAGATGACACCCAACTGCTACCTATGTCAGATGGAAACTTGCAGTTCTGTTGCCAACTGTGACCCTCCGTAGGGTGGTATCGATATCTGATACCACACTACCATCCTTAGAAGCTTTAAAAATTTTCGCAAAAATTTTGGCATGCGAACATATTTGTACTTTTTTTAACATGCAACACACCTCAAACTTCTAGAAGCTGCCCTAACAGAAATTCACTCACACCTACTAGTCCATTACCATAAGTCGCCCTTTCTTACTCACTGCCCTTTCTTACTCACTCATTCAGGCCAACTCATGGTCCTTATCTCTTTGTGCCACTCTCATTCTCTCCCGTGGCAAATCATCAGTCCCCTACTTCCATCCTACTACTATAGTCTCCTCTCACTGTCACTATCTCCACCTTAATCTCTCTTACTGATTATATCTCGTTCTTCCTTCCTACTGCTCCTATCTCTTTTCACTGTCAATATCTCTCCCTTTCTCGCTGTCATTGTCATATACTCTGCCATATCAGCTACTTTCAGTTTCTCTTTCCCCCTATTCCTGCCCCCCCCCCCCCCTCCCTCACCGCCACTTCACTCTTTTCCTAGGACTGTTCTGCCACTGTCAACCGTGTTCTATTGCCATAGTTTCCCTCCCTTTCTCTCGCGCCACCATTATCTCCTTTTCTCTTGCTATAACACATCCATTGCTTACTTCTTCCAGTATTTATCACTTTTCCATCTCTTTCCCACTGCTTGTTCTGTCACTGTCAACTATGTTCCACTGCCACAGTCTCTCTCTCTCTCTCTCTCTCTCTCTCTCTCTATCTCGAACCCTGCCATTATCTCCGTCGCTCTTTCTATAACACAATCGCTGTCTACTATCTTTCAGTACTTATTACTTTTCCATCTCTTTTCCACTGCTACTGGCTTCCTTCCACTCAGCATTAAAAAAAACACGAATATGTTTACACGCCAAAGTTTTTGGGAAAATCTTTAAAGATGCTCAGGAAGATAGAATGAGACAGCTGGTACACACATTCAGAATCTTTTAAATAAATGGGAACATATTCGCATTTGCTGGTTAGTAGAATTTTTCCTCTCATATCCTTCTTTTCCCTGATGCAGAAAGGCATGTAACTCATATGAAAATAAATGTATTGATCTTTAAAATTTAGAAGGTTCACTTATGAGAAATAGAAATAAAGCAAAACTAATTTTACACCTCGGGTCATACTTAATGTGCAAAAAATTTTGTTTGTACTACACTGACACAACATGAAGTTCCAAAGTCACAACAGAGACACTTACAGCACATTTCTCCAGTTTATAAACTACGTTTGCGCCTCACATCGGATTTTATATGCGTATTTTACATGTACAAGTATGGGAAATTTCAACCTCTGTATCTTGGAAACGGATAAAGATATTAATAAAATTTTCAAGTTTGTTCCACATCGTACAAACTTCAGCCATTTGCTGTGCATAGCTGTCTTGGAAGGTGACGACAAAAATATAGTAAAAACTCTAATGGTTGGGTTGTCTGAGGAACCGCCAATGAACTAATGGTGCCTCCGTAAGTGCAATCAAGCCCATTGTAGACCACATTAAATGAAAAAAGAATAAACTGATCTGCTCCATTCCCCTAAGTTGGAGGAAATATGCAATATTCATACTTTGACTCTGTGCTGTAGTGTAGTTACGTTAAGCCGATCCTTCTGACGAGTATAAACATGGTCGCTAGCCCAATCTCTATCCAAAACACTTGACTCCACATTTTAATCACAAATAGAACCTGAGGTATCAGCACCAGAAAATAGAAAATTCTTTTTTCTATGCGTAGCGTGTTGGAACACATTAGGTACGCATGCTGCTGCATGCATACTGATATACCGATGTATGGCATGAAATCATTATGTGAGTCTGTGATTATCTACATTACTAAAGTGCATCAGGGTCAGCCAAGATTTCGGCTCCAAGTCGTGCCCTGGCACGCATGCCATAGCATTTAGCATAGCTGCACATTCCCACGCTGCGTAGGCACGCTGTCTGAGAATGCGGAGGGGTAAGAGGGCGAAACTGCGAACGTGCAGCATTAGAAGACAATGCAGTCGCATTTCAAACGACTTTGTTTTGTATTTCATAAATTTTCAGTAGTATTTATTTATGTTTGGTGCGTTGAAAACGTAATACATTTTTGTCTGGCATAAACTGAAGAGCATACGACAGACATAGACAATTTAACAGATTTTCGCACTCATGTTGCCATGTATTCGTGACTTATCTAGTTTCGTAATCGAAAAAAGCCTTTAATCAAAGTATTGTATCACGTTTGCAGCCTCGTTATGGATACGCAGGAACTCTTCCTGGAGAAAACAATGTAGACCACCTGGACGTCTTTATCGTAAAATAATTTCTTTCAAACCGGATTTACACTATATGTCAATCAGTTCCATCTACACATGCACAGTTGTACTTTAAGACGAAACGGTAAATGGTTCCTAAAACAGCTCTAAAACAGATGTAAAATTAGCAGTGTCCACAAACGTTTAGAAAACTATCCTGTCATTCTTTCAAGGCCACAATGAAGTCTTCAGAACTTGAGTTTTCCTTAATGCCAGTGATCATAGGGAAATTGGGGGCGACTTTTGCCAGTATTTGTCTCTTACACAGTTCAAGTTTCTTTTTGAGTGTATCCCTGTCAAATCAGAAATAAGCTATTTCTCACTTCGTGATGTCTTACTTTAGGCAGCCTGAAGCCAAATCCACTTATAATACAAGGTCTGTAGACCATTTCGTTCTCACATTTGTTTTTACGTTATAAATGCAGCAATAGAGGGTTTTAAATCGAAAAACATTCCAGAGTTAACCAATGTACTTCGTTCAGTCTGCAAGACTACATTGGTCTTGCGGTATGATCTGAAAGGCTACAGGCCATTATGACTATATGCTGACAACAATCGCTTTAACTAGTAAGCATTCCACTTACCTACTTGGCTCATGCATCTGCTAAACTTATTTTGCCCTTTTGCAGTGGTTGTTGTTTTTGACCTACATTAGAGGTTATCACTTTTATCAGAATCGAAATAAACTTGAATGCTGATATAATTTAATGAAATCGTGGCCCTGTCATTACTGTAGTCAATTAATTATTGATGGGTGATTAATATATCAACATGGGATTGATACTTTATAATAAATTATGGCGAAAGTTCGTTGACCATAATGTAGGACAAACAACACAGGTTAAGCGAGATGATAATTGAATAATTAAGTGTTAGCAGCACAAACATATGCAACAAATAGTTAATACTTCACGGGGTGGGATTTGGTTGGCGTACACTAAGGTTTGTCTGAATAATGTATTTACTCTGGCTCAAAATATAGATAATTTCAGAACTATCTAATGCTGTATTCTACACAGAAGTTATACTGCACTAGTGCAACTGAGAACAAGTAGTGATATTGTGATTCTATTTGCACTAACAAGTTGGAGCAGCAATACTATACTTTTTCAGTGTGTAGCATTGTCTCAGGTGACGGTTGTGAAGCAAGCATCTGCAGAGCAACGATATACGGCACCTGTAATTCGTTATCGCAGGCACGAAATACACAAATTCATGACTGACAATCTGATGGATGAATCACACTTACTTTCTAATGGAGCCCTGAAATCTCGGCAGACTCCAGTGCGTGATCCATTCGCCTGTCATACAACGGACCAGTTTGACTCGCTTATACGGCAGTGCACACAAAGAGATCAAATGTCAAGGCTGCAGATCTGACATAAGATTGCCCTCAGCACAGCGAGTTGTCCAAGATGACTAAGGTCTAAACTGTCAGTACAGGTAAGTCCTCACCACAGGCTCCCCTATCAAGACCAATGCCAGTGCGAAGTCACACTCAGAACGAGTGTCCCAAGTACAACCCACTCAAAACAGGAGTCAATGCCAGAATCCCTCCAGACTGGAGTTGGAATCAGAAGACCCACTCCACCCTTTCCATCAAACCTCGGTAATTCCCCCCAAACACTCATGCTACCACTTCCACAAGGGTTTTGTGCCAATCACAAGGCTCTATGAGCTCCATGCCTGCCCTTTAACTTGTCTGTTCCACCCATCAGCCAATACTAGCAAAGTTAATAATATTCTTCTCTTTTCTGGAGAAGCAGCCAACCCCTGAATCGTAAATTCCCTCACAGAGAGGAGAAGACGTTATGCTCCCGATTTGTTTTTTTCCCACAGCCCATTTAGGCAGCGTGATTTGAGTTTCCGTTTTGACCTAAAGTGAACAACATATTTATTACAGAGATCATCATCTGGATGGGCCACACGTTACAGTATGTCTGACTACGTGCCTCAGATAAATTAAGAGAAGTGTTCTTTTGTCCCATTATGGCCATTTCAGAGCCGCCATAAATGTTGTACCCCACTGTAAAATTCTTATGAAGGCCTGAGGCTTCCCAAAGAACTTGGCAGACAGAGGGGCAACACCACCTGACAGCTCCCTCGATAGCGTCCGGTACGCAATGAACATGTAAACTAGCGAATTTTTATGGCAGCCATCCCTGTTCACAAAGGACGTTTATGATACTGTCGAAATACCTTGTCCGAGTGACCTACATGTCTCTTGTTTTCCTGCCCCTGCTGCGGCTAGGGGTGCCCAAACTGTAGATGCAGGTAGCAGTGTTTTCGTCTCTTCAGCCAAAAGCATTATCTGCAAACTGGAGCGAGAACTTCTTGGGACGAGTGTTCTGTCCCCGGTAAGTGCTTCAAGATGTTCCTTTCCCTAATAACTGCATGTGGCTGCCAAGCCTCAAAAGTCCACTGCAATATTTACTATTAAATGACCAACCTACCTGCTATTCTCAACTCCAGAAAATACTATTCGAAGGAGAGCCACCATGAAGACCCTGTATGCATTAACAATGATCATGTTCCCATCAATGCTTTTATATCAAGAGAATGGACTAAATTATTTTTAAGGTTGTTGGTGGCAGAGTAAGATAAAGGTACTGATAAATCATTCCTGCCAGGTCTGTGTAACATCAATTGTGCTGAATGTCCCTGTTATTACATTGGCCAGACAGGAAGGGTCCTGTCTGTTAGGTTTAAAGAGCATCTGCTGACTGAAAGCGGTAATGGAATACGAGGATCTACATTTGCTGAACATCTTGTTCAAATGGTCCATGCTCCCAAGCCTCTAAAAGATGCAGAACTTTTGCATAATAAAGTCAAAGGATGTAAGTTAGACACCCTTGAAGAATTGCAAATTTTTAAACATCTTACTATTGATAGAGGAAATTTACTTAATGATCAGATGCAACTAAAAAATAGAAATTATTTCGAAGAATTTCAACCTTTACTCCAGCGAAGTTGACCTAAGGTCCGCTTCGAATGGCCGATGCTGTTTCCTATCTGCTTTGCCCTTTTATTATAGCGCGTTTGTACATTGCGTCTTCATATATTTTGTATTATACTGGTAATGACACCAGTTGCAAAGGTGTACCTTAGTTTGCCTGTTTTATGTTCAAGATACAGCATGCTTCGCACGCCTGTGTCTGACTCTGAGCACTATGGGACTTAACATCTGAGGTCATCAGTCCCCTAGAACTTAGAACCACTTAAACCTAACTAACCTAAGGACATCACACACATCCATGCCCGAGGCAGGATTCGAACCTGCGACCGGAGCGACAGTGCAGTTCCAGACTGTAGCGCCTAGAACCGCTCGGCCACCCTGGGCGGCAGAAAACTGTTTAATTTACTGTACCATAGGTAAGCATTTGTCCATTTGCAGGACTGTTTCCTGTCACATTTTGTTTACTATTTATGTAATTTTGAGACATCTTGTCTCTAGCGCTTGCGCATGCGCTTGGCCGCTGGCCGAGCCTCGCCGCGGAACTGCTCGCGATACCGAGTTTCCTTGTTGCTTACGTGTGACCCTTATCCCTGGCCCGGCGTAGCTCCGTCTACATTTTTCTTACTGTTTTTAGTATTGACTGACATAATCTTATGATTATGCGTCTTTATTCTGTATTAGTTTTATTCTATGTCATGGCGAACGTTTGGCCCACAAAATAATTTAATTTTTGTAAGTATCACGATTTTCCTTATTATGACATCATTAGATTGATGATGTATTTCAATGCTTAATATATGTCCATATGGGTTAATTTATAGGTTCTGAAGAAGATACCATTATTGGCATCGAAACCTAGGTAAACTAAAAAAAAATTTACCTTGCAACTGAAGGCTGAATTTCTTATCGTTTGAACAATTTACGGTTGCTGAAGCGCTGCATTATGTTAAAGATATGTCAACATTAAAGAGCTTGAAAATGGAAAATAGTGAAAGAGTGACTCATTCTCTCTCAAGTTCCACCGAAAACTGTTCCAACTGACAGTGTGATAATGCGTGCGACTGCATAAAATTTACTTTTCGTACCACAGTATCATCACATGCTTCCTGCATGAAAATTTAGCACAAGGTGTCTCTTGACATACAGAACATTGAGCAACATCTGTCGATCATTGTAATTTTTTGCTCTTTCATCGTCAACTAAATCTTTAAATTCTTTCTGCAGATTGTTGTAATGTCATTCTGTAGTAAATATCAGGTATCCATCGATTATGTGAGTGCATAATAGATAGTGCAAATTCTCATCTTTCTCTTCTGTCATTCCCATTCATTTTTCAAGCTTTGTGACGATCAATCGCTAGACTGCTTTTTGTGTGGACATCAACTGCTGGACTTATCAACTTCTTTTACACCACAGACAAACAACGAAGGTAAACAGCGCTGACACCACGATTCTGTAAAGTGGAGAATGTTGGGCCCAAAAAGAAATGCCGCACCGCATAGCTAAATGAAATAACGAGCTGTACCGAGTACTTGCGAGGAGGAATAAGGAAAGCCAAGACAGGCCGAGCCTCGGGTCGCAGGCGTGCAGCATGTCGTGCTCTGCAGTCTTGCCGCTGAGGCCAAACCTGGCGCGCAGGAGACTCACCGTGGATATGTGGAAGAAGGCACCGAGAGTGTTGAAATGAACACCGTTGTTCATGTTCACAGTGACCTGTATTAGTGGCCCTCAAGTCAAGGTATTAAAATCATCTCTGAAACATCAAGTAACCATATTCAGTCTGCATTACATCTTCCACACGCAGCAGGTTTAACATCTTATTAGGACTTCAGTACACACGGCGCCTTGCATCATTCCATAAAGGACGAAACTGTGATTCATCAGACCACATTTCACCCTGCGGCGGGGCGGGGTCTTTGTCGTCGTTACTTGATCGTAGAGTCGCTCATCAGTTGTTCACCTACCTCAGTACGGGTCACTTATGACGTCCCTTCACTCTGCAGTAGTTGATACTAACTAGGCTGTGTAAAGCAGCGTCGATGAAACGACGACCTAGTACCTACCACACAGAGGCCGCGTAACTCAAGTTGCGAATCAGTTCCTGTAAGTTCACTTTAACAAATTTCGGGTGGTGGGTAAATGCAGTTTACCTGCAGTAAGCCTTCGGAAATTTTAGTAAACTGGTTTTTACTCTTAAGGAAGCACATAAATTTGCTATCAGGTCCGAATTTAATATTTTTAACTGCTCTACTATTCCTATGTCACAGTCTGTACGAAAATGTTCTCACACGAAAATAGCAGCCAGAATATCTAACAGTCCGACCCGATTAACTTGCGAGCTACTACAGGGTTATTACAAATGATTGAAGCGATTTCACAGCTCTACAATAACTTTATTATTTGAGATATTTTCACAATGCTTTGCACACACATACAAAAACTCAAAAAGATTTTTTAGGCATTCACAAATGTTCGATATGTGCCCGTTTAGTGATTCGGCAGACATCAAGCCGATAATCAAGTTCCTCCCACACTCGGCGCAGCATGTCCCCATCAATGAGTTCGAAAGCATCGTTGATGCGAGCTCGCAGTTCTGGTACGTTGCTTGGTAGAGGAGGTTTAAACACTGAATCTTTCACATAACCCCACAGAAAGAAATCGCATGGGGTTAAGTCGGGAGAGCGTGGAGGCCATGAAATGAATTGCTGATCATGATCTCCACCACGACCGATCCATCGGTTTTCCAATCTCCTGTTTAAGAAATGCCGAACATCATGATGGAAGTGCGGTGGAGCACCATCCTGTTGAAAGATGAAGTCGGCGCTGTCGGTCTCCAGTTGTGACATGAGCCAATTTTCCAGCATGTCCAGATACACGTGTCCTGTAACGTTTTTTTCGCAGAAGAAAAGGGGCCGTAAACTTCAAACCGTGAGATTGCACAAAACACGTTAACTTTTGGTGAATTGCGAATTTTCTGCACAAATGCGTGAGGATTCTCTACCACCCAGATTCGCACATTGTGTCTGTTCACTTCACCATTAAGGAAAAAATGTTGCTTCATCGCTGAAAACAAGTTTCGCACTGAACGCATCGTCTTCCATGAGCTGTTGCAACCGCGCCGAAAATTCAAAGCGTTTGACTTTGTCATCGGGTGTCAGGGCTTGTAGCAATTGTAAACGGTAAGGCTTCTGCTTTAGCCTTTTCCGTAAGATTTTCCAAACCGTCGGCTGTGGTACGTTTAGCTCCCTGCTTGCTTTATTCGTCGACTTCCGCGGGCTACGCGTGAAACTTGCCCGCACGCTTTCAACCGTTTCTTCGCTCACTGCAGGCCGATCCGTTGATTTCCCCTTACAGAGGCATCCAGAAGACTTAAACTGCGCATACCATCGCCGAATGGAGTTATCAGTTGGTGGATCTTTGTTGAACTTCGTCCTGAAGTGTCGTTGCACTGTTATGACTGACTGATGTGAGTGCATTTCAAGCACGACACGCTTTCTCGGCTCCTATCGCCGTTTTATCTCACTGCGCTCTCGAGCGCTCTGGCGGCAGAAACCTGAAGTGCGGCTTCAGCCGAACAAAACTTTATGAGTTTTTCTACGTATCTGTAGTGTGTCGTGACCATATGTCAATGAATGGAGCTACAGTGAATTTATGAAATCACTTCAATCATTTGTAATAGCCACGTATATCGAGTTGAAACTTCTGTCGTATCAGTGGTCTTCAAAGTTAGAAATGCTCGCTCAAGTATTCCATAAAATATACGGAATATGCCACGCGGAATTTCACTAAGACTGAAATATCACACGCTAACAACAGATCAATTAATTAATCAAATCGTCCTCAAAATGTTCGTAGCTTAAATTGCCTATGTCACGACACTTCCTATTAGCAAATGAACTCAAGAGTTCTTCATTTTACAAGTTATTTTCTCGGCGACATTTAGCATGATGTTACACGTACAAAGGTTGGCGAGCGACTGTATCTATTATCTTCTCCTCTCTACATATCTAACTATCTGTGCGCGGGAACAGCTTAATTCTGATTGGCTGATCGGTCTGACTGACCAATCAGAATGATCCTTCATCATTCTCGCGGCAAAACTTGCCTGAGCCAATCGCTATTCAGAAAATCATTGATGTTAATACACTTCCAATTTCTAATATAATGTTTAATAAAATAGACCGAAATGCAAAATAATCTTTAAACTAATTTAGAAACTTATTCCACTTCCGACTTCTATTCTGGCTGCTCTCTTACAAAAGCAAGCACGCTTCGACATACTTCATCAACATCGTGGTTGCACCACAATTATCCCACGATTCAATTTTATCAGGTTTTACATAAAACAATATTAAGTTTTAACGTACGTCCTACAGACACTCTCTCATTCATTCTCATGTATACACACAACAAAATAGTAAGCAGGTAATAATTTTGAATGATTTTTACACTGCAAAATTACAGCATAATTAAAGTTTTGAAAAGAAAAATTCTAATTAAGTGATTTTATATATTGAGAATTCTGGTATGACTTTTGATGATGATAAAAGACAAACTGCTATTGTTCCTATCTAAGTTTTGAAACATAAGTGTCGGTTTTTGGACATTTAAGTAATTTTCTCAGTCACCGGAACAATAATAGATAAAAATCTGAAATTTTGGCAGGATTCTTTTCTTAATAACAAAAGATGGTATACCAAGTTTGAACAAAATTGGATGATAATTACTATAGTTTATTTAGATTTCTAGGGCGTATGAATTTACTTTCCTACTAGATGCTACTTGAGACCATTCTCACGGCTGGTAGCGTCAGCTGCGCTGTGCGTCATAGTGAGGACACAATCCTGCAGCCACCGGGATACACGACTGCATGCCTCACTGCAGTGAATGTTATCTCGTAATAACTTGCTAAGTTACAACTCCTCCAGTAATGTCACTGGCCAGTGTTGGAACCGAATCTGTGGTATCGTCCAAAGATGGGGGTGCCACACCAAGTTCGGCAACGCGAATCGATATCACAGACGTTAGCAATGGCTAGCTCTAACACGCAACAACCAAAGGGAGACATTCCAGAAGACGACCTCCCGCTCAGTATAGCAGTGCCCTCACGCTGAGGTCAGTATAGTGCCGAGCATACACGAGCTCTGCCGCAGTTCGTGACCTCATCTGAAGGAGACAACATCATATGTAGGATCAACAGGTTGTTAAAGTTTCTGATGAACTTGTAAATGTTGAACATTGTACCTTAAGAGAAGAGTTTGTTAATCAGTGCATCAAGTGATGGTTAGCTAGTCAATGGAAGTTGTAAATTATCCCATACAAAGAAGTGTGTCGAAGTTAAGTAAATATTTTATTCGTTAATGTAATAAAGTAACTAATACTTCATGAGTTACATTTCCTACGTGTCGCCTCATCGAGAAGTCAAAGAATGCACAATTATGGCTAAACGAAAGTAGTTTCAACTGGTCACAACGGAATATTATTGACCAGGCGTGACATTCGTCTCAGGTCGCATCTGGGTAGGATCTTCATATGATCACTGTTCTTGAGACGTGTTATGTCGTTGCAAATGGTATATACCTTTCCCTGGACACAAGTTGGAGAGTTCACACCGATACACCAAAAAATCCAGCAACTCCGTTCACGGTATGTGAGCCGTGTATGGCTCGTGTTCATGCCACTTATGGTACTGCCGCCTCGTTTCCTTATTCCATTTACTGGCTTCACTAACTTCCTGCCTTACTTGACCGTGAGCGGCAGCAGCAGCTCGTATCGATAAGTGCACTGTCGTATCATCTCTGGAGCGAGCGGTAGGATTTCCGGGTCGTCGTGTGTCTGGCAGTCAGTTGGAGACCAGGAGGGCGGTCGGGACGCAGCATCAGTGCAGTTGGGGACGAAGCTCCAGAGAGGTCCGCACAGACAGTACCATTGGGACGATCGTTGGTTGGTCGTTCGGTCGGTAGCTTTATCGACTACGTGTGTTTGGGTCGATTCCTTCATGTGAAGAGATGTCGGTCGTGTTCCCTCTGAATGGTTGGGTCCGAGCCAGTGTCTCCGGGACGTCGTCCATCTGAAAGAAGTCAATGAGTGGGAGACGCACCAGCAGTGCAGTCGCCGACGGACCAGCAATCCAGTCGGTCGGTTGGCGTGGAGCATCAAGCAAACCCCCATCACCCGGAGTCGGGCTGGAGCCGCTGGCAGCGTGCATGCGCGGTTGTGGTGTGAGGTGCTGCTTGCGAGTGCTACGAAGTTCGTCGCCCACCAATCTTGGACATGAAAGTTGAGTCCTCACTTAACCTACTATCGAGCCCCAACTGTTTAAATTTCTTCGTTTGAACCTGGTTGTCGCTTTGGGACATTCCCGTGAGCAACAACGTGTGTGTATGTAAGTCGGCTAAGATTCCAGCCGTTTTCCTGGGAAATTTAACTTAATTTATTCCCTGTTATGGAAGTTCATCAGTGGTATCTCCTGCCCTGTGGCCATTGACGTACCGGTTACCTGCCCTGGTCGTTGACGTAATTTTAGGCAGTGTATTTTCCTCGTGTTGTTGCCGTCCAGCGTGGCGTGTAGTTCGACAGATGAGGTGTTGTTGGTCGTTGTGGAAACCAATATTCTGTGTGGTGTATATTGAAATCTTGTGGTCATTTTGCTGGTTGAATG
Source organism: Schistocerca piceifrons (assembly GCF_021461385.2). Taxonomy (NCBI): domain Eukaryota; kingdom Metazoa; phylum Arthropoda; class Insecta; order Orthoptera; family Acrididae; genus Schistocerca; species Schistocerca piceifrons. The sequence continues at coordinate 110,043,773 of NC_060143.1, forward strand.
GAGCGGAACTGATTTGGTTGATTGGTCTGTCGGCTGTCTGTCGGTTGGGTTTCCTCCAGATTAAGAAGTCGTTGGGCAGACTGCCTGCCACACCTAAACGGGCGATAGTGTTACAACCCCAGGCCGACCCTTGGAAACTTCTGAGCGCCGATCCTTGTGTGTCATTCAGTAATTTCCCTGTTTGGATTTTGGTTATTTGGTTGATGTGTGGCCTTCAGCTAAGTTTTAATGTATCTTAAATTAATGTCCTTGTCTTGCCCTTAAGGCATAAGATTGTTACTCTTTGTTTTAAGATAAGGCCTTCTGCCTTTTTGAAACTATTTTATTGCTAATATGCGGCCTTCAGCCGAGTTTTAATGTCTCTTAAATTAATGTTCTTGTTTTGCCCATAAAGCATAACATTTTTATGCTTTTGTTTTAAGATAAGGCCTTCTGTCTTTTGATTGAAACTCTTCTTATTGCCTAATATGCGGCGTCCAGCCAAGTTCCATTAAAATTAAACTGCTAAGGCCTTCAGCCTGTTTAGATTGAAGATTTAAAAAATATTCTTGGGCGAAACCTCCAGAAGAACCTTGTATTTCAACTCTTGCTTAGGCCTTGTCTTGGATTTTGAGTGTGGCCTTCAGCCGATCTAGAGATAATCAAAGGAGGTCGACTAAAGTTTTAAGAGTTTTGCATCCTTGTAGTAATTTGTGTGTTGTTGAATAAAAATTATATGTTGAGAGAAACTGACAGCAACATATTTTGGCACCTTTCCACAACCTAATCCGCTCTGTCCTGCTAGTGCAGGCGTTTCAGTATGGTTATGGTCAAGAGAAACGTGATATCTCCACTCTGTTATTCTTTCGCGTCTCCGCACCGACAAATCTTACAGTGCTGAATTTATACAACAATCATATGCACAGCGTTTCACTTCCATGATTGACGTCAAAGGTGTTTGGTCACATGACGACCCGCTACCATTTCCAAAAATTTTTCAGAGTTGCAAAGGCGTTGAATAACATTTTTCGTGGTGAGCTTAATAACTTTCAAAAAAATGGTTCAAATGGCTCTGAGCACTATGGGGCTTAACATCTCAGGTCATCAGTCCCCTAGAACTTAGAACTACTTAAACCTAACTAACCTAAGGACATCACACACATCCATGCCCGAGGCAGGATTCGAACCTGCGACCGTAGCGGTCGCGCGGTTCCAGACTGAAGCGCCTAGAACCGCTGGGCCACCAGCGGCCGGCAATAACTTTCAGGGCAGTTAATTTAATGTAGCTACAATGGGTGGGCCTGGATGGCCACTAGAGCAGTTGGCGAAACTGCTTTGATAGTGTCAGGAGACAATAGTTTACCACCCTGGACGAAGTAGTAGAGGAGTGGTGGGTGGAAGCCTGGTACCTGTCTGACGTATCAACATGAAAACACCATTGATTGAACATACCTTTTGTTAGTGAGCACACTTCGACAATTGTAAGGAGATCTACGGTGCCAACACACTTCAGGAAGTCTGCCGAAAACAGCAGATGTGGAAGGAACTGTTCCTAAGCAGGCAATTCCTGCAGTCTGCGGCAGCCGACTAGGTAGCTCGCCCGAAGAAACGATGACGCCAGCAACTCAGTGGGGATGGTGACACTAAGTACTAGGGTGTGCTGGGCCATGGTTATGCCAACTGGACGCAGATTCACAGCTCAGGGCACGACGCACCGCCAGTTGCAGAATCGCCCCCTTGAACTCCGTTTGGAAGACAGCTCTCTATAGCAGTGCCAGCTCTTGCAACCAGAGGCAGGTAGTGGAAGGGACCCACACAGGCGAAGGTGGTTGGGGGGCTGCACCACCCCAGTCTCGAACAGTGGCAGTCTGGGGCAGGAAACTGGCAGCAGCTGGTAGCTGTCCCAGAGGTGGCCCACTGGCTGGAAGGCGCTAGGTCTACAACATTGGACTCAGAGCTACAAGTAGGTCTTCAGTTGGTCGAAGCTCAGTCTCTTAGTGCCAATTTGTAGATTCATGTCGACTCGTAGACTGCCGTGGACATCTCCTCGAAACTAGCAGCTGTCAGACTGCATGCATCTATCTAAAAATTAGGGCACGAAGTAATCACTCACCGTGCAGCAGTGGTTCTGTCTTTCTGCTGGGTCACTCTTTTTACGATGCTGGGCCCTCGTTTAGCTGGGCGATGTGATAAATGCCCGGTGACATAGCAGCAGTTTTTGTTGTATCAGCAGACCGCTCCTGATGTAACAGCCTCTAGTCAGCTCCGATCCGACCCACATCCATGGCCTCTTGCTTTAGATGTGGCAGCGTCGTTACTTCATTCGTCAGGGCAAAGAAATAATGGTGGTGCTAAACAGCTTTGACTTCCGGGTTTAACAGTAAACTATGCGTAACAGTTAACAGTTGTCCCATTTGCCCATTTACCATTCTTCATTGGCTGTGGAAAAAAGGACAAAAATGTTCCCTCAAGTGACTAAGTTTTTCTCAATTACCCTGATTACCGTCAAGCAGCTAAATTTTGTAAAATGTTCTTAATACAGAACGCTTTATCAGTTAGGATTAACAGCAGAATATGTTTATTTCACAATGGCGCTGTTGTACACAGGGAATAATTTTCGTTAGTAATAAAGAATTTCATAAATACTTGGAAAAAATTTCCACTTGGTGTAATGAATGGCAGCTCTCTTTAAATATGTGCAAACGTAAGATAATGCCTGTAATAAACGGAAAGAACTAGACAGCATCTGACCGCAAGTTTAGTGGTGCATATCTTGAGTACATCACATCCTATAAGTATATACCAGTAACACTAAGAAGAGACATCACACTGGTGGACCCCATAAAATCAGTGTTAGAGAAGGCGAATGGAAGAGATTTGTTGGAATGGTTCTGGGGAAATGTAATGTATCAGTAAATGAAATATCATACACGGCGATAAATCGATATATTCTATACTAAACTGTATTTGGAACCCTTATGAGATAGGCTTGAAAAGAGTGATCGAACGATTTCAGAAACATGCCGTTAACGTCATAAAGTTGATATAGGTCATACGAAAGGGTATTAGGGATGCCCGGGTACTTAATTAGGAATCTTTCGAAGAAAGGTGACGTAGTTCTCGTAGAACAGTGGTGAGTAAATATAGAGCACCTTTCTTCGAGGAATATTGTTCGGCTATTCTGCTGCTACCTTCCTTTATCTCGTGTGAAGATTGTGAGGAAAAGATTAAAAAGGTTAGTGTTGTATAGAGACATAAAGACAGTTTTTCCTCGCAAGTGGAATAGGAAAGAAAATAGATGATATTGGCACGAAATACCTCTAACGTGACCTTTAGACTAACTTGCAGATTTCCTAGTAGAATCTGACGTCTTTTTATTAATGTACTCTGTTAATGGCACGGAAATCCTTTGCTGCATCATACATCATGCTGGCGATGTTTCTAGTGACGTATAAAGAGATTGCGAGTACCTCGGGCAGCACATTTTCATTAACGTCTTGTGACACTTTAATGCAGCTGTGCCACATAAAAATTATTTACTTCTGTATATTGTAAATATTATTTGATTATTTTATCCCTAAATCTTAAAATGGAATTTTTAAATTGAAACGGAATATGTTTTTGTAATCATTGCAAACATTATAACAACTATGTAAACTATGGTTTTAATATAAAGTACTGGGTCAATGCCGATAGGGAAGTTTATGGAATGTAATAAGACCTGCACCAAGGCTGTCGGATCTGCCCCGTAAGGGGCCTCCCGGCCAATGACGCCAAACGCTCATTTCCATTTGCACTGCCGGGTTAAGTGAAACTTTCACACTTTGTCTTTTCTGCTTCCAGTATGATGTTACAAGGTGTGGGTGTCCTATTCGGCTTGTCTTGGTCTTACGCACAGTTTATTTGAATTCCTGAATTTTGTAACTCCAGTAATCCAGTCTACTCTAAACTTCCATTTTCATCGCTCCCTAAAGGGCGACGTCATCGGCAAAAACAGAAATACTGAGATCTTCGTTTTCTACTTCTTTGATTTCTTACATGGTTATGCCCATCAGCGTTATGAAGAGTAACAGGAAAAGCGAACTGCCTAGCTGATCATCCCTCTTGGTCTTAACCCATTTTGACCTTCCTCCTCCTACTTGTACAACTTGTACACTGCTTTCACAACTTTCATAACGTATCTGAACTTCTTTATTTAATGAATCAGGAGCGTTATGTTTCCTCTAGTTCCTCGTACGCTGTCGTATACTTTTTCCAAATCCAGGAACACTGTTACTTGCTGATTTTATTCCCTTTTTTTTCAATCATCAGTCTCCTGACTGATTTGATGCGGTCCGCCAAGAATTCTTCTCCTATGCCAACTCTTCATCTCAGATTAGCACTTGCGACCTACGTCCTCAACTATTTGATGGATGCATTCCTCTACAGTTTTTGCTCTCTACATCTCTCTCGTACCATGGAAGTTATTCCCTAATATCTTTACAGATATTCTATCATAATGTCCAGCGTTATCCGCACATTCCTTTCCTCGGCGATTCCGCGGAGAACCTCCTCATTGCATACCTTACCAGTCCACCTAATTTTTTTCATTCTTCTATAACACTACATCTCAAATGCTTCGATTCTCTTCTTTTCCGATTTCCCCATAGTCCATGTTTCTCTGTCATACAATGCTGTGTTCTAAACGTACATTATCAGATGTTTCTACCTCCAATTAAGGCCTATGTTTGATACTAGCAGACTTCTGTTAGCAAAGAATGCCATTTTTTCCAGTGCTAGTCTGCTTTTTCATGTCCGGAGTTCCGTAATGGGTTGTTTCGCTGCGAGGTGGCAGAATTCCTTAAAGGGGGGGGGGGGGGGGGGGGGGTAGGACGTCAAACGGGCCGACTTGGAGCAGGAGAGGCATCACTGGACATTTTAGTTTCCAGTGTCTATACTTTTACAAATGAATTCATAAAACTTTTTCAGCATCACCAGGAAGGATTCAGGATTCACACACATTGCAGTGGAAGTTCGAGAACATAACAAAATAATTTTTTTACGTGTGAAATTTCATCATTTTTTTCACTTACTAATCGCTGCATTTGTTGCTATAGATACACTTTTGTTCATAAGTTAAAGAGATTCTTCGATAAATTTTGCACAGCATACAAACCATACTTAGAGGTGTATGAAACTCTAGAATTTATTCAAATTATGAAAAAACGAATGAGCTGTTATATTTTAAACTTCATGTTTAGAAAAAACACAAATTTCATAGTTCATTACCTCAATTTTTACCACAGTTTTTATTAGATTTGGAAAATTCTAGAGTTTCATACACCTTTCAGTATGGTTTCTATGCTGTGCAAAATTCGTCGAAGAATGTCTCTTACTTATGAAGAAAAGTGCACCTATAGCAACAAATGCTGCCAGTAGTAAGTGAACAAAATGATGAAATTTCACATGTAAAAAAAATTACTTCGTTATGTTTTCGAACTTCCACTGCTATGAGTGCGAATTCTGAATCCTTCCTGGTCATGCTGACAAAGTTTTATGAATTTATTTGTAAAAGTATAGACAGTGGAAATTAAAATGTCCTCTGGTGCCTCTCCTGCTCCAGGTCGGCCTGTTTGACGTCCTACCCCCCTTAACTTCATGTGCTTTGTGATCACCAATCCTTTGTTAAGTTTCTCGCTGTACTCATTTCTACAACTTCTCACCACTTTCATCTTTCAAAATGGCTCTGAGCACTATGGGACTTGACTTCTGAGGTGATCAGTCCCCTAGAACTTAGAACTACTTAAACCTAACTAATCTAAGGACATCACACACATCCATGCCCGAGGCAAGATTCGAACCTGCGGCCGTAGCGGTCGCACGGTTCCAGACTGTAGCGTCTAGAAACGCTCGGCCACACCGGCCGGCTCACTTTCATCCTTCTTCAATTTATGCTGTACTCATTGTTTTGTTCAATCCATTCAGCAGATCCTGCAATTCTTCTTCACTTTCACGAAGGGTGGCAATGTCATGTCGCTGTTAGGATGAAGCAATCAAGTGCAGTGAATTCGCATTAATCACTTAGTACTGGGGGACGTTACGGACTCTTATAACCTACTGGGGATGGAGGCAGGGGACCTCCAGAAGCAGTGTGGGCGGCCTGGAGCCGGCAGTCGTGTGTGCGTACCGGCCAAACAGACGCAGCCAGAGCGGTTCTCCGATTGCGCCGAATGACGGTCGTCTCATTTGGCGGTGTTCCTCTCGGCCTGTTTGGGAGGGTATCGGGTTAGCTGTAATTGTTCGGCGCATTAGGCATTCACCGGGCGCGATGCGGGGGCGGAGGGCTGGATACTCGCAGTGCTGCTCGGTCGCCCGGGACGCATTACTGGATGATGGCCCACCACAACACACCGCGGCGCCGCACAGCGTAGCACCAGGACACGGCGGGTGCGACCCCCCACGTGTGTGTGTGTGTGTGTGTGTGTGTGTGTGTGTGTGTGTGTGTGTGTGTGTGTGTGTGCGTGCTCCGAGGGCGCCGCCATCTTGATAGGCGCCTACAGAGACTGATTGATTGATTACTTAATTAATTAATTAGTTAATAGTTCCTCCTATTACTCCGTCACATTAAATCCGACAGCGAGCAGCGAGTAACAGATTGCGGGGTAATTGTGTTGCGGTTGCATTACAGACAAATTCGAGCAGGTGGGGGCATGACATTCTCGGTGTGGCGCCTGTCCGCTTTCGCCTTGCTTCTGCGTACACATTACGTCCGTACACTAGCGAGGCAGCAAAACTGACTTTTGTCTGAATACTCACCTAAACTTCCTCTACTAATAGTTCTATTTCGACCCGAAGAAACACTCTGCGTTCGATAGCATTTCTTAGCTTCGAGCAATAACAAAGTTTCCCGAGGTGAGATACACACATATCATTACGCCAGCGAGCGGAAAAGAATCTTTTTCTATTTCCAGTTCTTAGTTAACAGCTTAATCTCATGGTCTGGTGCACTGAATCCGGAATGACCTCAGTTGTTTCAACTATAAAGTACGGTTTCATCACAACATTATTTCCTTATTCACTGGTGAAGTAGCAAAATACATTTAATTTGAATGAAAAGTTATTTGATTTCATTACAAGCAAAGTTTTTATTGAAGGTAAAGAATAAAAACGCACCTTTCTTTTGCTGTTACTGTTGTTTTTTCCAGTCCGATGATTGGTTTAACGGCACGTCTCCACCCTAGTTTATTCTGTGCAAGCTACTTAATCTTTTCTTAACTTTTGCACCTATTTGTTGTATTCAAGCCTCGGTCTTCCTCTAAACTTTCTCCCTCTCCCCTCCCCCTCCTCTTGCCTACTTTCTCTAAACGATGATTCTTAGATGCCTCAAAATGTATCCGACGAACAGATCCCTTCCCTAAGAAAAGTGGCGCCATAAATATATTTTCTTCCGATTTCGATTCATTGTCTGTTGACTATTTATCCAAGTCACCTGCCGAATTATCAGCATCCTTCTGTACATTGCCTCTGATATTCGCATACAGGGTGTTTAAGACGTGATGGTCAATAATTCACACATGGAAAATACGGGCCAAAAGTAGTTAAAAAGCTGCAGGAAACATGAGCCCACAACCCAAACACACGTTCTCTGGCGGTTAAATAGTGTCTAGGAACACATGACATCTCTAAACGCTTAAGCAGGAGTTCTAAATGTTGTCCATGCGTCTAAATGCAGCATTGAACTCGTCCCTGAAATGAGTTGCGAATCCTCTCAGGCAGTCCTGGGGAATTGTATAAATGCTGGAAGACTGGTTCAATCTTCAAGCGTAATTGCTCAAAAGAATTACCGTCGGCAGCGCAGACTAAGCTTTTGACACGTGACTCCACAAACAGAAATCCATGGCATTTAAATCAAGAGACCTTGGAGCCCATGGCGCAGACCCTCTTCAACTTATCCAATGTTGACCATGCGTCCGAGTTAGAAGCCGGCGCACTCTTAAATGAAAATGTGCTGGAGCACCGTCACGCATGAACCACACGTTCAGGCGTTGGTTCAGTAAGACATCATCTGCACATATGGAAGTCCTGAGAAACCGCATGTACTGCTGTGCGGTTAGTCTCTGCGGTATGCAGTGTGGTCCAGTTGTGCGGTCTCCGAGGAGTCCTGACAAGATGTACACCGAATGACACTGCTGATATCTTGATACCTGTGTGGCATTAGGATTGACATCGGCCCAAATGTGACAGTTATGGTAGTTAAAAATACCGTCACGGTTAAATCCCGCCTCATATGTAAACAGAATATTGCTTACAAACGGGGCATTCACAGTACACTGTTGTCGCAGCCATTGGCAGAAATTTCATTCTCGGAGGGAAGTCTGCATTGTTGAGGGCTTGCACTCGCTGGAGATGATATGGATAGCGTACTTGCCGATGTAAAATCCGCGACACTCTGCTATGACTCAGGACACGTTCTTGGTTAGCAGTCCTCCTTATTGAAGTGCTCGGACGCTCGTGTATCGGGTGTTAAGGATCTTGGTCGACTTCTCGTACACGACCTGCGAAACTCGCGGTTTCTCTAAGTCGCTGATGTGACCGGCTAAATGTACGCGTGTTGGGGTGTCTGCGGAGAGGAAAAGCTTCTTCATACAATCGTGCAGCTTCAAGAGCACTGCCATTGGCTTTGCCGCACGTGAGGTGCATGTCAGCGTACTCTTTCTCGGTGTAACCTCTGTCCATGGTGCCTTCACTTTCGTAACTGATTGTGAGGCCTGTACGGCACAATGCATGGAGGGGAAAAGGTAAGTTATTGCGCATGCGTAAACAAACAAATAGTCGACCCAAACCTTGAGATACAGTACCAACGTAAATACCACTTTATCCAGGGCGTTTAAAGTTGGTATCCAACTATAATTAATGTGATACCTCGGCAACGGTTGATCTGCGGACCCATATTTATTGGAGCTTTTAAGCTACTTTTGGCTTTTACTTTCCATGTTTGAATTATTGACCGTCACTTCTGACACATCCTGTATAGCCAGAAATCTTCTACAAGAAGAATGCGTCGATTGACTACTATTTGCTTTCATTCTTCACATTGTAGCATCTAACATGCAGTGGTCTTCTCTTTGAACTGCACTTGGTAATCGTGTCCATTCTTCATATCATCTAACCAAGATATTTTTCTTTTACCTTTTCTTCTTTTATCTTTCAACTCGCCTTTTATTGTCAACTGGAAGGAATGGTCGTGGTTTTCCGTTAAATATGTTCTAAATACGTAGTTTTTCTCCTTTTCACGCTGTTCGCATTATTCGTCGCAATACTTCGGTGTTAGTTATCCTTGCTGCCACGATATTTTCAGCATTCTGCAGTAAATCCACGTTTCAAACGTCCAGATCTTCGTTGGCTGTTGGCATATTTAGTGTCTGTACAGATAAGACGTAGCATCTTACAAATCCAACACTAAGGTTTAGGTGCAGACGTGTACTTGCGAGAATTTTCTAGAATTTCATGAAAGCGTTGCTGGTCTTCTCTAAGCGACATTTTATCCCCATGTCTGATCAATTTCCACAGAGCCACGTTCCATGGCACTTCAACTTGTCTACTTCGATGTACTGGCTGTTGCCCGTCCCGGAAGGATGACCAACCTTAATCTCCCACATTTTGGTATTCCAGCGGCCCTGATACAGTCTTTCCACCACTCGGATGTCTTGATGAAAGCTCTCACTTCGTTCCTCACTGACGTCACTCAAATTTTCTGGACAAAAATCAAGCTGACTGTTCAAAATCTCGCATCAAAGACCCTAATTTCTAGATCTGTGATAGCATGCTGCCATCAGCAGAAATGTTATGTGGGTCCTTTTCTTCAGTAAAAACTTAGTGACAACGACCTTGAATGGTACACGAGCCTCCCTTTCTCTCAGTCATTTTTTAATTTAGAGGTGGAATATAATATCACTCCCAAATATCTAATCCTGCAATCACGCCTTCTTGCAATTTTGCTTTCTCACAGATGAGTCTTCCCGCAGAGATGAAATATTCTTCCCATTCCGGTAAGGCTTTCACGAATAGTTTCAATACGCCTATCTCAATGTAACAATAGGATTTATTTTTTCGTTCTTGTCCACGAGATAGTTGCAAGGAAAGCAGAGAGCCAAAAGAATTTTTCATAATATGTACAGTACATACTAACCAGAACAACCACATACACCGAAATTTCTACTTCATTTTATTATTAATTGAAGTAATATTTGAAATTCACATCTAGAGCGCACCTTCCAGTGTGTGGCGGAGGGTACACTGTCACTTCCACCTCAGTCCTGTTCCAGTCACTAACATTTCGTGAGAAGAACGATTGCCGGTAGGCTTCTGTGTGGGCTGGACTCTCTCCAATTTTATCTTCATGGACTTTTCGCGAGATATGCGTAGGACGTTTACTCTTCTAGGAACGCACGGTCTTGGAAATTTAACAGTAGACGAAACCGCGATGCAGAATGTCCCGCTAGCAGCGTCTGGCAGAGGAGCTGGCTGATCACCTCCCGTGACGCTTTCGTGCTTACGAAATGAACCTGTAACGAGGCGTGCTACTCTTCCCTGGATTTTCTCTAGCTCTTTTATCAATCCTATCCGGTTTGGATATCATACTGACGGCAACGGCCTTGCCGCAGTGGATACACCGGTTCCCGTCAGATCACCGAAGTTAAGCGCTGTCGGGCGTGGCCGGCACTTGGATGGGTGACCGTCCGGGCCGCCATGTGCTGTTGCCATTTTTCGGGGTGCACTCAGCCTCGTGATGCCAATTGAGGAGCTGCTACTCGACCGAATAGTAGCGGCTCCGGTCAAAGAAAACTGTCGTAACGACCGGGAGAGCGGTGTCCTGACCACACGCCCCTCCTATCCGCATCCTTATCTGAGGATGACACGGCGGTCAGATGGTCCCGATGAGCCAGTTGTGGCCTGAAGACGGAGTGCTTTATCATACTGACGAGCAGTATTCAAGTATTGATCGAACGTGAGTTACCTCCTTTGTTGATGGAGCACATTTCCAGAGAATTATTCCAATGAATCTTCCTTTCCTGCGTTTAGTTTTACATGGTCGCTCCACTTTAAACAGCTCCGTACGCATACTGCATACGCATACGCATACCGGAATTAACAGCTTCCAGTGATTGTTCTGCAGCCACATGAAATCACACAATAATGGGTTTTTCGTCTGCGTATACGCAGTGCATAATACACTACTGACCATTAAAATTGCTACACCACGAAGATGGCGTGCTACAGACGCGAAATTTAAGCGACAGGAAGAAGATGCTGTGATATGCAAATGATTAGCTTTTCAGAGCATTCACACAAGGTTGGCGCCGGTGGCGACACGTACAACCTGCTGACATCAGGAAAGTTTCCAAGCGATTTCTCATACACAAACAGCAGTTGACCGGCATGGCCTGGTGAAACGTTGATGTAATGCCTCGTGTGAGGAGGAGAAATGTGTACCATCACGTTTCCGACTTTGAAAAGGTCGGATTGTAGTCTATCGCGATTGCGGTTTATCGTATCGAGACATTGCTACTCGCGTTGGTCGAGATCCAATTACCGATAGCAGAATATGGAATCAGTGGATTCAGGAGGATAATACGGAACGCCGTGCTGGATCCCAACGGCCGTGTATCACTAGCAGTCGAGATGACAGGCGTCTTATCCGCATGGCTGTAACAGATCTTGCAGCCACGTCTCAATCCCTGAGTCAACAGATGGGGACGTTTGCACGACAACAACCATCTGCATGAACAGTCCGACGACGTTTGCAGCATCATGGACTGTCAGTTCGGAGACCATGGCTGTGGTTACCCTTGACACTGCATCACAGACAGGAGCGCCTGCGATGGTGTACTCAACGACGAAACGACGAACCTGGGTGCACGAATGGCAAAACGTCATTCTTCCGGATGAATTCAGGTTCTGTTTACAGCATCATGATGGCCGCATCCGTATTTGGCGACATCGCGGTGAACGCACATTGGAAGCATGTATTCGTCATCGTCATACTGGCGTGATGGTATGGTTACACGTCTCGGCCACATCTTGTTCGCATTGACGGAATTTTGTACTGTTGACGTTACATTTCAGATGTGTTACGACCCGTGGATCTGCCCTTCATTCGATCCCTGCGAAACCCTACATTTCAGCAGGGTAATGCACGAACGCATGTTGCAGGTCCTGTACGGGCCTTTCTGGATACCGAAAATGTTCGACTGCTGCCCTGGCCAGCACGTTCTCCAGATCTCTCACCAATTGAAAACGTCTGGTCACTGGTGACCGAGCAACTGGCTCGTCACAATACGCCAGTCACTTCTCTTGATGAACTGTGGTATCGTGTTGAAGCTGCATGGGCAGCTGTACCTGTACACTCCATGCAAGCTCAGTTTTACTCAATGCCCAGGCGTATCAAGGCCTTTATTACGGCCATAGGTGCTTGTTCTGGGTACTGATTTCTCAGGATCTACGCACCCAAATTGCGTGGAAATGTAATCACGTGTCAGTTCTAGTATAATATATTCGTCCGATGAATGCCCGTTTAACATCTGAATTTCTTCTTGGTGTAGCAATTTTAATGGCCAGTAGTGTATTTGTTTATATTGACATCCAGTTGCCATTTCCAGCACCGTGTGTCGATCCTCTGCAGGTCTTCTTGCTTTTCTCTACAATTTTCTAGCGTTGCAGTTTTCGTGTATAGAAGTGCATCACCGGCGTAAGGCCTCACGGAGCTCCCGATGTTATTTACCATGTCATTTACATATATTGTGCAAAGTAATGGATCTATAACACTTCCTTCGAGTATGGCCGAAGTTACTTTAAACGTGAATACTTCTCTCCATTGAGAGTGACATTCAGTGTCCTGTTTGTTACAAATTCTTTACTCCAATCACATGGCTGGTCTCATATTCGATCGTATTTTGATCGTTAGGGTGCAGTGTCGAACTGTCTCCAACGCCTTCCGGAAGTCAAGGAACACGGCACGTATCTGCTGTTTCTCATGGTCGAACTAAGCGAGCTGGTATAATAAAATTTCCTTCGAGACATTTGAGTCTCATGTTAATGTAGGATAATGATGAAAGCTGAAAAAATGAATTAAAATATTTACCATGGCTTAGCCTTGAACCAAGATCTTGTTAGTTACTAGGCAGGTGTGCTAGCCATTTTTTTTAAGTCTCATTTTGTTCGTTTTAGTTCGTTACATCTGCTCGGGGTGGACGTCGCAAGACGCCCGTTTCAGTTCTTCGTTGATCCATTAACTCAGTTTTTTATTACAGAGGGCAGCTAACCCTCTGACCGAACACGGTGAGCTACCAAGTCGGCTGAGCCATAGCATTGTGCTGTGCACCCTAGTTGCACCATAGTCCAATGTCCTCCCTAACATGAACTTAAAATCACATCATCGATGACAAACTAAGAAGTGGAAAATAAGCTGAAGATGTGAATTGAAGGTTGTGTTAGGGAGGTCCTTACACTAGGGTATTCGGTGCAACGACTGTAATTCTGTGGTCGTGTAATGGCTAACACACCTGCATATTTAGCAAATAGACTTGGGTTCAAGTCCAAGTCAGTGCAAAAATTTTAATTCATTTCTTCACCTTCCATCATATGAGGAAGCTGGGTTTCACGTGACCATTGTTTTCAGAACACATGTTGGTTTATACAGAGGAGATTTTCGGTCTCTGGAAATGTCATCATACACGTGCATAAAATGTCTTCAAGAACTCTACAACTGACCAACGTCAGAAATATATGGTGAAGCTTTTTGCGTCTGTTCGATGAAAACTTTCTGAAAACGAGAATGACATGCACTTTTGCCGGTCAGAGTGGCTGAGCGGTTCTAGGCGCTACAGTCTGGAACCGCGCGAACGCTGCGGTCGCATGTTCGAATCCTGCCTCGGGCATGGATGTGTGTGATGTCCTTAGGTTAGATAGGTTTAAGTAGTTCTAAGTTATAGGGGACTGATGACCTCATATGTTAAGTCCCATAGTGCTCAGAGCCATTTGAACCATTTGACATGCACTTTTTTTCCAGTCGTAAGGAATACTCCTCCAAAGACCTTCAGCACAATGCTGCTGGAAGGGAGGGCAAGTTTTTCGCTTACTTTATGTAGAATAGTGTTGGTATCCCGTCACGTCTAGTGATCTTCCCTCTGTTGAGCGATCTCTGTCGCTTTTATACGCCATACTTACTTATTTCGATATCAGCCAGTTTTTTGTTCGTGTGGCGATTTATAGGAGCACTACAATGTGAAACAATTTTCGAGAATGACACTCATTTTTTTTTACTCTTTTCTGTGCATTCTCCCCTTCCACTGCCATTATTGTCACATGGGGGTCTAGGAAGATCGCTTTGATCCGTTTACTGATTTAACGTAGCACGAAAACATCTTACAATTTCCTGTCAAGTCGCTAGAGAGAATTTTACTTTGGAATCTGTTGAACGCTTCACGCATAGCTGTTCTTATACTAATTTTGATTTTTGCTTGTCTGCGAGGCTTTGGAAACGTTTAAATTTGCAGTGAACCTCTATTTTCTGGAACCATCACACAGAAAATGTTGCGGAGAAGGCGGACTAGAGACTTCATTTTATTGACAAAACGCTTGGATCTATTAAAGAGACCACCTACACTACGCTTGTCCGTCGTCTTCTGGAGTATTTCTATGCGGCATGGGACCCTTATAGCATGGGATTCTCGGAAAACATCGAAAAAGAGCAAAGAATGGCAGTTAGTTTTGTATTATCGCAAAACAGAGGACAGGATGTCACACATGTGATAATAGAGTTGGGGTTTATCGTTGCGGCGAGGTCTTTTCATGAAATTTCAATTACAAACTTTCTCCGCCGGATGCGAAAATATTTTGCTGACTCCCACCTACTCATGAAGAAATGACCATTGTCATAAATTCCAGCTCGCACGGAAAAATTTAAGTTTTCGTTTTGCCCGTGCCCTGTTAGAGAGTACAGGGGTAGAGAAATAGTTTCATAGTGGCTGGATGAACCATCTACCAGGCACTTAAGTGTGAACTGCAGAGTAGTCAGGTACACGTAGGTGCAGAAGAGTAGCGTAATTCGCCACAGGTTTGTTCAGTAGGCACTAAAGCATGTTGAAGGTGCTCACCTAAGTCCAGTACTACATGCTACAGGAGAGGCGTCGTGCTTCTGGGAGCAGTTTACTGTTGAAATACCGAGACCATACGTTACTAAGAGAGTCAGTCATTAGCAGGAGGTCTAAGGTGCTGCAGTCGTGGACTGTGCGGCTGGTCCCGGCGGAGGTTCGAGTCCTCCCTCGGGCATGGGTGCGTGTGTTTGTCCTTAGGATACTTTAGGTTAAGTAGTGTGTAAGCTTAGGGACTGATGACCTTAGCAGTTAGGTCCCATAAGATTTCACATACATTAACATTAGGAGGAGATGGGCAGTAGCGACTAGGGCGGGAAAAGTAGCCACAGCATATTTTTTGCCCTGAACAGAGCTCCTGCTTGCCGAGCGGTGGTCGAACTAGTTCTAATATACGCCTCCATAGTTTTCAGTGAATTTTACTCAGAAAGCTTCTTCCCTTACTTATTAGTAAAAACTGTTCTGATTATCAGTCGTCTGATGTATGATAAATCATTTATATCAATCCTTGTTACCTCACTTAAACGCATAATTATATTTTTTCACAATACAAATGTTTAAACAACATATTTTTTGCTTACAGATATAGTTCGTTGTTGTTTCTTTCGGTCGGATAGTTTGATCTGTGAAACATTAATGTCAACATGGATTCCGATAGGGAAAATTGTCCACAGTACGTGACTGGAAAACTGGCAAGAGTTACCACTTTCAGCATCAATTCATTTATAATCTTTTTTCCCCAATAAGAGTTAATTACTTTCATATATCACAGATAATACTACAGACTGACTTCTAAATCCTTTTACGTACAGAGCAGTCTCTTATCACTCTAGCCCTCTTGTGGCGATTTTGAACAAATTAACTAATGTTACTTAAAACCATCTGTGTTCTGTTATATCTAGCCTTTTATAAAAAACAGACTGAAAACTCTCTGCTGCAACAGATTGGTATTCTTTTAGGTACTAGAGCATCAAGATAACTAGATAATACACTCTAAGACAAAAAGAAAAGATGCACCACGAGCAAGTCATACGGTCACAGTTTGATATTGATACATGTATCAAAGGAAAATGCAAAACTGTAGCCGGCTATAGGCGCTTCAGTCCGGAACGGCGCTGCTGCTACGGTCGCAGGTTCGAATTGTTCCTCGGGGATGGATGTGTGTGATGTCCTTAGGTTAGTTCGGTTTAAGTAGTTCTAAGTTTAGGGGACTGATGACCTCAGATGTTAAGTCCCATAGTGCTTAGAGCCATCTGAACCTCTTTTTTTTTTTTTTTTCTAAACTGTAAACATTGGCGCCCGTAGGATGAATGCGTGAAGCTACAGCGCAGTTTCACCGTGCAGCTGGTATGGATAGTAAACAGAGCATGAGTCGATGCCAGGGCATAATCTTTTCATGAACTTCATACCATGTACTCAGTTGGACAATAACTATGCTTCGCAGACAGGCGTGCGAACAAAATATACAGACGTCAGCGTTTGAGAGAGGATGTGTAATTGGGCTCCTAGAAGGCGGTTGGAGTGACCGACGAATCACTCGGCATTTGAGTAGGAGTCTACATCTACACCTACATCTACATGGGTACTCTTAAGTGCCTGGGAGAGCGTCCATCAAACCATCTTCGCAATAATTCTCTGTTACTCCAATCTCGAACAGCGCTCGGATAAAAGAACGTCTGTATCTTTAAGTACGAGCTCTCGTTTTCAAATGGTTCAAGTGGCTCTGTGCACTATGGCACTTCACTGCTAAGGTCATCAGTCCCTTAGAACTTAGAACTACACTCCTGGAAATGGAAAAAAGAACACATTGACACCGGTGTGTCAGACCCACCATACTTGCTCCGGACACTGCGAGAGGGCTGTACAAGCAATGATCACACGCACGGCGCAGCGGACACACCAGGAACCGCGGTGTTGGCCGTCGAATGGCGCTAGCTGCGCAGCATTTGTGCACCGCCGCCGTCAGTGTCAGCCAGTTTGCCGTGGCATACGGAGCTCCATCGCAGTCTTTAACACTGGTAGCATGCCGCGACAGCGTGGACGTGAACCGTATGTGCAGTTGACGGACTTTGAGCGAGGGCGTATAGTGGGCATGCGGGAGGCCGGGTGGACGTACCGCCGAATTGCTCAACACGTGGGGCGTGAGCTCTCCACAGTACATCGATGTTGTCGCCAGTGGTCGGCGGAAGGTGCACGTGCCCGTCGACCTGGGACCGGACCGCAGCGACGCACGGATGCACGCCAACACCGTAGGATCCTACGCAGTGCCGTAGGGGACCGCACCGCCACTTCCCAGCAAATTAGGGACACTGTTGCTCCTGGGGTATCGGCGAGGACCATTCGCAACCGTCTCCATGAAGCTGGGCTACGGTCCCGCATACCGTTAGGCCGTCTTCCGCTCACGCCCCAACATCGTGCAGCCCGCCTCCAGTGGTGTCGCGACAGGCGTGAATGGAGGGACGAATGGAGACGTGTCGTCTTCAGCGATGAGAGTCGCTTCTGCCTTGGTGCCAATGATGGTCGTATGCGTGTTTGGCGCCGTGCAGGTGAGCGCCACAATCAGGACTGCATACGACCAAGGCACACAGGGCCAACACCCGGCATCATGGTGTGGGGAGCGATCTCCTACACTGGCCGTACACCACTGGTGATCGTCGAGGGGACACTGAATAGTGCACGGTACATCCAAACCGTCATCGAACCCATCGTTCTACCATTCCTTGACCGGCAAGGGAACTTGCTGTTCCAACAGGACAATGCACGTCCGCATGTATCCCGTGCCACCCAACGTGCTCTAGAAGGTGTAAGTCAACTACCCTGGCCAGCAAGATCTCCGGATCTGTCCCCCATTGAGCATGTCTGGGACTGGATGAAGCGTCGTCTCACGCGGTCTGCACGTCCAGCACGAACGCTGGTCCAACTGCGGCGCCAGGTGGAAATGGCATGGCAAGCCGTTCCACAGGACTACATCCAGCATCTCTACGATCGTCTCCATGGGAGAATAGCAGCCTGCATTGCTGCGAAAGGTGGATATACACTGTACTAGTGCCGACATTGTGCATGCTCTGTTGCTTGTGTCTATGTGCCTGTGGTTCTGTCAGTGTGATCATGTGATGTATCTGACCCCAGGAATGTGTCAATAAAGTTTCCCCTTCCTGGGACAATGAATTCACGGTGTTCTTATTTCAATTTCCAGGAGTGTAGTTAAACCTAACTAACCTAAGATCATAACACACATCCATGCCCGAGGCAGGATTCGAACCTGCGACCGTAGCGGTCGCACGGTTCCAGCCTGTAGCGCCGAGAACCGCTCGACCACAGCGGCCGGCTCTACGTGTTCTTTCCAATTTAAGATGTTCGTGACTGTGATTCCTAGGTATTTAGTTTAATGTACGGCCATTAGATTTGGTTGACTTATCGTGTAACCGAATTGTAACAGGTTCGTTGTAGCACTCATGTGGATGACCTCACATCTTTAATTTTTTAGAGTCAATTGCCAGTTTTCACATCATACAAATATCTTTTCTAAATCGTTTTGCTTTTTATCTTCTGATGACTTTAGTAGAAGAGAAACGACAGCGCCATCTGTAAACAACCTAAGACGGCTGCTCAGATTGTCTCCTAAATCTTTGGTGTAGATAATGAACAGCACAAGGACCGTAGTACTAGCTTGTGGAACGCCAGAAATGACTTATGTTTTACTCGATTACTTCCCGTGACCTTTCTGACAGGAAATCACGAATCCAGTCACATAACTGAGACGATATTCCGTAAGCACGCAATTTCAGTAGAAGCCGCTTTTGTGTGTCAAGAGCCACCTGCAAATCTAGAAATACGGAATAAATTTGAAATCCCTTGTCAATAGCACTCACCACTTCGTCTGAGTAAAGAGCTAGTTGTGTTTAACAAGAACGATGCTTTCCAAATCCGTGTTGACTGTGTGGCAATAGACCATTCTCTTCGAGGTAATTCATAATGTCCGAACACTAGAAATGCCACTATTCCACGACGTTGGCAACAGTGGGTGAACCATGGCCGAACGCAGCGTCAAGAAGGAAGCGGTCGACCTTCAGTGACGACAGAACGTGAGGACCGAACAAACGTCAGAGGGGCACTCAGAGTCCCGAGACCATCATTATCGTCGATCCGACGTGCAACTGGTTGTACAGTAACCACAAGGATCATTAGTAACTGGTTCGCAAAAAGATAGCTGAGCTCACGATGCCTCCTGCGCCCACTACCTCTCATTTGGTGGAGTAGAATTGTCTTCAGTGTGAGTTCCGCAGCGAAATGATCCGCGATGACCAGCGATGACGTGTCTGGACTCTCCTTGCACAGCGATGGGATACCAATCTGACTGTAGCCAGCCATACTGCCGGATAATCGTGAGTGATGGTCGAGGGAGTCATTCCATTTCATAGCAGGCATCCGTGGTACCCTTACAGCACAGTCGTACGTCGATGATATTCTACGCCCCATTTTGTTCTCCTTGATGACAAGCCATCCTGGACTTATATTAAAGCAAGATAATGCCCGCCCAATTACGGCGAAAGTTTCTACTGCTTGTTTGCCAAACCCTTCGATGGCCAGCAAGGTCGCCGGATCCGAACCGAATTGAGAACTTTCGGAGCATTATGGGCGCGGCCCTCCAACCAGCGCGGGATTTTGACGATGTAACGCACCAGTTGGAAAGAATTTGTCACGATATCCCTCAGGATTACCTCCAATACCTCTGTCAATCAACGCCCAACTGAATAACTGCTCGCATACGGGTCAGAGTGGACCAACGCGTTATTGACTAACTTAGTTTGTGAAGCTCTTTCTCTTGAATAGATCATCCACTTTTTCTGAAATCTACGCTTCCGTTCAGGCCGGACAATTTCTTGGTGGTGCGTCGTTTTTGTCTGTCTTAGACTGTATGTCCAGAAATCACAGCAACAAACGTGGGACCCTGTTGGGATAGAAATTGTGATTGAGGCAATAGAGAATCATAGGATGCCTTCTTCTACAGCGGCAATGCGATTTCATGTTTCACGTAATACGCTGAAAAGAAAAGTTCTAGGAAAGAAATAGAGATACAGTATGTAGGGAAATGAATGTGCGAAACTTACGTAGTGTTTTCTGTAAAGAGCGGGAACAACAAACACTTGATTGTGTTTCTGAAACGGAAAAGTAGTTTCATGATTTTACAGGGATCTTCAAATGGTTCAAATGGCTCTAAGCACTATGGGACTTAACATCTGAGGTCATCAGTCCCGTAGACTTAGAACTACTTAAACCTAACTAACCCAGAGGACGTCACACACATCCATACCCGAGGCAGGATACGAACCTGCGACTGTAGCAGCCGCATAGCACCGGACTGAAGCGCCTAGAACCGCTCGGCCATCGCGGCCGGGTTTACAGGGAACTATCTATGGACATTAGCATTCAAGTCTGCAGAGTGAAACAAAACACCGCATAACGCCTACAACCGCGGCTGGCTTTACAGGGAACTATCTATGGACATTAGCATTCAAGTCGGCAGAGTGAAACAAAACACCGCATCGTTTTAACAAACAGACGGAGATGGTAGCGAAAGACAGCAACCTAACATTACTCCGATAAAGGCTACCTCAGTGGCTAGAGGACAGTCTTTTAACAACTTCAACATAGACTAGTTTTATGGTATCATCAAAACAGCCAAAAAACCAATTTCATGCTGCTCGTCATATTTATAATGTGGATGAAACCTATGACAGTTAATTGGATGAACAGCGAAGTGTTTGCAGTTAAAAGAAAACGCCGAACCCGTGGTGTTACTTCAGTACAAAGAGAACTGCTGTCGACTTTCGTAGTATGTATCTACGCAGTGGCTTTTTTACACAGCTAGGTTCGGAAACCTTGTCACTATGTAAAGCTTCAGATACATGCACATACCGTAGGTCATATTCATTATATATCTTCTTTTTCTTGTAAATATTTAGTGTGACATAATAAATGCATTCAAAATATGTAAGCGGCAAGCCTTTATTAATGATCACGGTTTGTAGAAAATTCAGTTTCCCATAGAGTGGTCACCTTGCCCAATGTCCCCCAAAGGATGGTAGCTATCACTGAAACAACAAGTTTTCAGTTATATCGTTTTTTTTTATCTCCAGTCTAACCTGACTGTTAACACAGCACAAAGAAACCGGTTTCTGAAACAAGAAATTTACGATTTTTGTTGCTATTATTCTAAGTAATTAACGTACGCAGTACAAAGATGGAAAAGTTCTAAGACTCCCTCAATCTTTTGCATTTTACATTTCAAGATACGTAGGACCAAAAATCAAATAAAATAATTAAAAGAAAGAAATCTTAGTCTGTCGCCTGTTTCCTGCTTTTCTCGAAAATTATTGTCGCTGCGGGACTCTACCGATTGTAATGTGTTTACTGATCGTTTCTAACCATCGGCGTTGTTATTAAAATAGCACTGCCAGGTTTTGCATTTCCCATAATAACACAGTCCGCCCCGATAGCTGATTGCTGCCGACATGGTAACTCAGCGTGTTCGGTCAGAGGGTTAGCTGCCCTCTGTAACAAAAAAAAAACTGAGTTAATCGATCAAAGACGAACTGAAACGGGTGTCTTGCGACGTCCGCCACGAGCAGATGTAACGAACGAAAACGAACAAAATGAGATTTAAAAAAAAAAAAAGTGGTCAGCGCGGTGGTCTGTCACGCCAAGGGGCCCGGGTTCGATTCCCGGCTGGGTTGGAGATTTTCTCCGCTCAGCGGGTGTTGTGTTGTCCTCATTATCATTTCATCATGTCCAGTGGAAGGCAACGGGGAACCATCAATTGAATCACTTCCCTACACGCTCAGGCGGTCGACCCCTCTGCGAGGCTTCACGCAGTATTTCAAAGTTATGAACTTTTTACGAATAAGCAATCGTATTTAAAAATCGTATTTAAATAACGAAAAGAGGCCGAAGTGTCCGAGCGGTTCTAGTCGCTACAGTCGGGAACCGCGCAACCGCTACGGTCGCAGGTTCGAATCCTGCCTCGGGCATGGATGTGTGTGATGTCCTTAGGTTAGTTAGGCTTAAGTAGTTCTAAGTTCTAGGGGACTGATGACCTCAGATGTTAAGTCCCATAGTGCTCAGAGCCGTTTAAATGAAAATTTTAGCACAGTGCTACGGAAAATTGATAAACCGGTTTTTTCCTTCTTATCGGTAGAAAAATAAAAAATCATGTTCAAACTCAGGCCATGTAAATACCGGAAAGCAGCGATTATTTAGAACTCTAAACTGGTATCGGCTTTCAACGAGTGGTTTTCCTCGTCCCTACTTCCTCTGTGTTTCTTCGTCCTCTGAATATCTCGGGGGAATACCGACAAGGCCTGCACGGGGGCTTAGCAACAGGCGTTTTACACCCGCACCATTCGCGACTAGAACGGGTATCAAATGGAGCGCCAAGTATCCTCCGTCGCACACCGTAAGGTGAGCTGCGCCGGTCAATGTGGCCGCACATAGCGCCCGCTGGCCGCCTGCCGGCTCCGGCACATAGACACAGAGGCCTGCCCGCGCCCTCAGCCTGAGCACACAGCCGCTCTTTGGTCGCGTGCCGCCCCCTGCAACCCCCGTGCCGCCCCCGCCGCCGCCGCCGCAGTCACCGCCACCAGCCGCGCTCCCCCGTATCGATTGGGCGTCGGCAGCGCTCCGCCGAGTGCCACTTTCGCGCTCTCACGCGGCCGTTGGCGCAACTATCAGCGCCGAACGTACTTACCCGCTCGGTGGTGCGCCGCGTTTGATGTTTAACGTCACGGCCGCTTCCGAATCGTCATTAACTCTGAAGCATTCGGTTCAATTAATTCATAAGCCAGTCATCAGGACACTCGGTAGGAGCGGTTTGAGGTAAGTGAGGAAAATGTGCAGTGATCAAGTCATGGAGCCAACCTCGAACTATGAGGACAAATTATTCCACGAGTGAAATACTGATAACGTTTCCTGCAAGTTCTTTGTAAGTTGGAACGGCGGCTACTGTGATTATTCGTTTACATTATAAACAAGTGTGCCATTTGCATCCTGCAGCATATAAATACACTACTGGCCATTAAAATTGCTACACCAGGAACAAATGCAGATGATAAACGGGTATTTATTGGACAAATATATTATACTAGAAGTGCCATTTTATTACATTTTCAGGCAATTTGGGTGCATAGATCCTGAGAAATCAGTACCCAGAACAAACACCCATGGCCGTAATAACGGCCTTGATACGCCTGGGCATTGAGTCAAACAGAGCTTGGATGGCGTGTACAGGTGCAGCTGCCCATGTAGCTTCAACACGATACCACAGTTGATCAAGAGAAGAGACTGGCGTATTGTGAGAGCCAGTTGCTCGGCCACAATTGACCAGACGTTTTCAATTGGTGAGAGATCTGGAGAATGTGCTGGCCAGGGCAGCAGTCGAACATTTTCTGTATCCAGAAAGGCCCGTACAGGACCTGCAACATGCGGTCGTGCATTATCCTGCTGAAATGTAGAGTTTCGCAAGGATCGAATGAAAGGTGGAGCCACGGGTCGTAACACATCTAACATGTAAAGTCCACTGTTCAAAGTGCCGTCAATGCGAACAAGAGGTGACCGAGACGTGTAACCAATGGCACCACATACCGTCAAGCCTGGTGATACGCCAGTATGGCGATGACGAATACAGGCTTCCAATGTGTGTTCACTGCGATGTCGCCAAACACGGATGCAACCATCATGATGCGCTAAACAGAACCTGGATTCATCCGATAAAATGACGTTTTGCCATTCGTGCACCCAGGTTCGTCGTTTAGTACAGCATCGCTGGCGCTCCTGTCTGTGATGATGCAGCGTCAGGGGTAACCGCAGCCATGGTCTCCGAGCTGAAAGTCCATGCTGCTGCAAACGTCGTCGAATTGTTCGTGCAGATGGTTGTTGTCGTGCAAACTTCCCCACCTGTTGACTCAGGGATCCAGACGTGGCTGCACGATCCTTTACAGCCATGCGGATAAGATGGCTATCATCTCAACTGCTAGTGATACGAGGCCGTAGGGATCCAGCACTGCGTTCCGTATTACCCTCCTCAACCCACCGATTCCATATTCTACTAACAGTCATTGGATCTCGACCAGTGTGACCAGCAATGTCGCGATACGATAAACCGCAATCGCAATAGGCTACAATCCGACATTTATCAAAGTCGGAAAAGTGATGGTACGCATTTCGCTTCCTTACACGAGGCATCATAACAACGTTTCACCAGGCAACGCCGGTCAACTGCTGTTTGTGTATGAGAAATCGGTTGGAAACTTTCCTCATGTCAGCACGTTGTAGGTGTCGCCACCGGCGCCAACCTTGTGTGAATGTTCCGAAAAGCTAATCATTTGCATATCACAGCGTGTTCTTCCTGTCGCTTAAATTTCGCGTCTGTAGCACGTCATCTTCGTGGTGTAGCAATTTTAATGGCCAGTAGTGTACCAGGAAAACACTGCTGAGCAAAAATAAAAGGACTGCCTGCCCAGTACTCTGGTAGTGCACCACTTGAGTGTTATACAGCAGTGAGTCTCCGCGGAATGGGTTTAACAAGTCCATGGCATGTTTACAGTGGTATCTGGCGCCAGAAATATATTTGTGTGTGTGTGTGTGTGTGTGTGTGTGTGTGTGTGTGTGTGTGTGTGTGTGTGAAAGAGAGAGAGAGAGAGAGAGAGACAGAGGGAGAGAGAATCAAAGACAAATACAGAAATAGCCAAAAAATATGTAAGGGTGTTACAGGCTAAGGTTTGAGAAATAATTGATAATCAAATTTTGTCTTCTGATCAGTTTTTTCTGAGCACAACCTACTTTGGAACAGTCTTGCAAGCTTTTCAGACCTTTTCTGACCACCTTGTACCATATATACTACTTCAATACAACACACCTGTCGTGCAGAGTAGCCTACATGATGGGGCCGGACATTTAGTCCCGTGACATCTAGGCTGCGATGTACAGTAGGTCGCTCAGGTAGGCCAATACTATTCCCATATTCCACACCTGTTGTGCATGGAAACTCATGTGGCAGGGGCTGAGAAAACATGTTTTTGATCCTACCTCCACCCTAAGGGACCTAGGAGGCTATAAACCCTAAAATAAATACTTGTGAAGTTTGCTATTTGAATGCCAAATTTCAATTAAATGGAAGCCCAGACGTAATTGTGTGTGCCTAACAAGAAAAAAAAATACATGTCACAAAATTGGCACAAATCAGAGGCTGGGTGGTTCGCGGGCGAAGAACTGGAGCTCGAAAGCGTCCAGCCGTGTTCCATCGCGTTCAGGTGAAGCGAATTTCGTGCCCAAGAATTCACACTGAGTTCGCTATCACGCTCCTCGAACCAAAGCAGCACGATTTTGGCCTTATGACACGGACAGTTATCCTGCTGAAAGATGCCATTACTATCGGAAAGACATCAAGCATGAAGGGACGGCAGTGATCAGCAGTAGTGATCAGATATCTTTGGGATTGATATTTTTATCATCAGATCATAGCTGCTTTCGTGGCATTGAAAACCACATCCTCAGGTGACATGTGACTAAATTCCTAAGAGCTAAGTATCCCAGAAGATGAGGCCCAACATTCTTTGTCAGACCAAACTAATAAGCCGTTTGGTTTGACAACGAATGTTGAGGTCCATGTTCTGATATACTTAACTCTTATGATTTGGTTACATGTCACCTGTGTATATGGTCCGACAACGAATGTTGGGGTCCATGTAGGCTGTTATCACTTAGTTACATGTCACATGAGGATGTGGTTTCACTGCCATGATACTAGATTTGGTCTGATAATGCCAGGGCTATTCGGAAAATAAGGAAAATGGAAACCAAACCGAAACTCAAAACTGTTTTATTTGCAGCAGTTAGCAACACCTTCCAGCTACGTCCCTACATATTCGCCACTCCGCCTTAGACAACTGTCGTAGCGTTGTACCAACTTTCCAATGCCCTCGTCATAGAAGGAAGCCTCTTGCACTTTCCGAGAATTTTTTATGCTATATTGCAGATCGTTGTCCGTGCCAAAAGTTGTCCTCGTATCTAGCGGCTCCTCTGAGCAAAGATGAAAGTCAGAGAGAGCCACGTCCAGGTAGTATGGTGGGCGATCAAACACTTTCCACCGAAAACGCTGCAGGAGCGTCCTCATAGCCCGTGCAAGATCCGGCTGAAAACTGTCATGAAGAAGGAGGTGCATGGCAGTTACGTTTCTGACACTTTTCTCCTTTTCTCTCTCGTCAGAGTTCAGCAGGAACACTCTTTGAGTGCGTTAACGTCTATAGAATAAATGACTGGGGTAAGGAGTGGACCTTTATTGTATGACAGAGCACAGTAGTGTTTAAGCTGTACACAAATGGGCTTTTGATGCGGAAATTTTTTTCAAATAATACACGAATTTATACATTTTGCAACGTGGCAATGTTAAGACAGTGGGCTAGATAATGCATCTCGTCCTGAGTAAGTGAAATAACTCTAAACACAACAATATCAAATTTTAACTAGACGTTTCTTGACAACATTATTCTTACTACTACATCATGAAGTTGGCCAATACTACGATAAATCATCCGATTTCGGTTCTAAGTTCGGTGCTATTTATGATGACAATCAAGTCTATGGAGGATGGTTAGTTTTGTGACAAGCTGAGCGAAAGATTACCCAAGATTGCTCGAGTTTACAGTGGACGAAATCTGGTGAACCAACAAGTTTACACCTCTGCTCGCGGTATTTACCTTAGCTGTGATGAGCTGTCTTCTGCGTAGCTGCTCTCGTCCTCTGAAATTCCCATACAAGCTAATCAAATCCTTTGCCGATCTTTTTCAGCAGAATCTGTCCTATGTTTCTCGTGAGGCCAGGAAACGCACTCATCCCTCATCTTGGAATATGGCGATATGCATGCGCATGGCTGGAGCAGTGTGCATATTTCAGTGCCCTCTCAATTCTCGCAAGAGCAATTAACTAAGTGGCTGGTTCGTTTCTCCGCATTTGGAGCTCAACGACGCTACAGCTAATATGTAACTGAATGTCAGCCGCAGTGAACGCAGTGTTCACACAAATTTCTCCTCTGCGTCGTACAGAGCGTTATGCGCCCCATTCTGCACTTGATGCCAGTTGAGTGGAGAGTCCCCTGAAAATTTCGGTCTTGTCTTTCTCGTAGCAAAACTGTCTCTCACCAGGGTCCTTTCGTGCTCCACGTCATGGCTTTTTCTGATAAATACGATCGTTCCTCTTATTTTGTGGAAACTCTCTCTGACAATCGCAAAGTCCCTACCGTTAAACTGCGTCGAAATCTTGACACTTCACTCCTTCCTAGTTCGTTTCTGCCATCGGACATTTTGAGCCCACACCAGACGCCTCAAACTTACATGTGCCCAGCATGAGGGTACCACATGCTGTTCATGTGATCAACTACATCACCAGTTTGTTCATACCCATTTGGAAATTCTGAAATGCAGTTTTCTAAAGCTTCTTTCCATTGTAACCCAGTGGCCCACAACTTTCTCTCCTGCATGAGTCAACTGGTGTCCGTTCGTTAACTCGCGCCATGGGACACGCCCTAAGAGCTTTCCGTTTCGGATTTTTCTCGCCATGGCTTTTCCTGTCTGGTTGTGAATATCAGACAACAGATAAATAATAATAATTATTATTAATAGTAGTTATCAGTTTATACAAACCTTGCGTGCTTGACAATGGCTTTTTGCGTAAGGTCTTTTCATTGTAAGTTTGACTGTGTGTGATTCTTTATCGGATTTCGTACATTGAATTATTCCAAAGCTTTCGTCCGTATTGTACATTGGTATAATTTGTAACACTGAAACTTTAGCCTTGCCAAGACACCATTTAAATGGAACAATAGCTTGCAACATAAATGAAACACAAGATTTATTAATATCACTGTACTGACAAAATATTATATTAAATTAAATAACATACACACTAACATTAATTCTGTTGCTGTGTGCAGCTATGAGTACACCTAGTGAGATTGCGTCTCAATACATATAATAATGGCGGTGTGCCAAATAATTACCTGCAGCAATGGCAGATATGCGTTCGATCAGGATGGCTTCCAGAACAAAAAAGGTGCCTTCTTCTCGGCAAGACAACTGAACTGCATAGTTATTCTAATGTTTCAGCGGTTGCAAGCCACAATCGATAGAACTGCTTATACTAATTAATATCTTATGTAATTCTTTATTTATATTCTGAACTTATACCTACGTTTTTGCTATATATACACGCCCATCCTACAAATGTGCCTTCAAATGCCTTTAAACATTGTATTGCCCTTGGTATGCCCTTTGTGACTGCTCGTGTCTGCTTCCAAACTAAATCTTTCCTCTAGCCGCTTGTTTCACCTCTTTCTCATTGACATGCGGTACATAGGATCGGTGTGTTAATACCGTAGATTGAGTGTCATTCCTTTGCGTTACATACTTATAGGCAAATCTGTTCATTTTTGCCGAAGTAAGTTAGGTGTCATATTCACCTTCCCATTACGATGTATAAAAACTCACATGTAAGGTGCTAAATTGAACTTCATTTAATCTGCCACCTTACACATTATGTGGGGTTGCATGAAGTCAGGTGAAATCTCTCGAGAGGCAGCCATACTTGGAGGGAGACACTACTTTCTAGGCACTATTACGTGGTCACAGTTTACTTACGTTTTGAATAGCACTCGTAAAAATA
This sequence comes from Schistocerca piceifrons, assembly GCF_021461385.2. Taxonomy (NCBI): domain Eukaryota; kingdom Metazoa; phylum Arthropoda; class Insecta; order Orthoptera; family Acrididae; genus Schistocerca; species Schistocerca piceifrons. The sequence continues at coordinate 110,072,596 of NC_060143.1, forward strand.
TTAAATACAGCTGCAGCGGCTTCCCAATCGCCAAGATGATTACTCACAGCTGTGGTTGTCCTGTCTAAAAGGTTTTCTGCAAATAAATATTCACGTACTCCATATCTGCCATGGTGCCTTTGATTACTACCAGAGGACCTGTTGGCACCCAGGTGGATGCTCCCTATATCATAATACTGACACCACCAGCTGCGCCCATAATGCGGTGCATGTTCCAAGTAGCAATTCGCCTGGGTGACGTGGTATCCAAATACGACCATCGACTTGGTACAAGGAGAGACCTGATTCATTCAACAGCCGTCACGTGTCCTTCGATGTAAGGCTGAATCTCGATAATCCTTTTCCAGCTGCAATCGTATTCCACAATGTCGTTGGGTCAACATGGGGAAACGTAACGTTCGTCTGCTGCAGAGCCCCACCTTCAACGATGTACACTGTGCCTCCAACAGCCCTGTATTCGTCATCATATCCACCACAGATCACCATCCATCCTACTTTACAGAGAGGGCAAGCCCCAAACCTCCACTTGCACACAGATGCTCTCGACAGAAACAAGCAAAAGGCTACCATCTTCGCCAATTCCTAGCTGCTAGTTTCTATGCGCTGGGCCATAACAGTCTGCCCTGTGTCAGAGTACCGTATGTCAGCTGGTTTCCCCGTTCACGGCACAAACCGTAGCTAGAATTATTCCCCGCTTATATTGGATACCGTGTCACGCATCCATGGCACCAACAGGCGGCACTCTTTTTCGCGGTGGGCGGTGGTCAAAATGTTTCGCCTCATCGGCGGGCATCTCTAAGCGTCCATCAAATATAAATATTCATAAAGTCAGCTGCGACCAGCTCGACCGCGTCAGAACGGCCTGAGCCAGCGAGGTGTGCGCATCGCTGCCGTTGCGCGCTACGCTTACTCGGCCATTGAGAGACTGTGAAGAGGTTTCTGTGCTGTGGGCGCCAAGGAAAGCAATTTGTCGTGTGTTGTTTTCACAACGCCTGCAGATTGTCGTGTCTGCGCTCTGCAGCATGGGAAAGAAGTACGCGCAGCGGAAACCTGCTGCTACGAAGGGTCCTTCGGTCGTGCAACTCACTGAGTCTGCCGATCAAGCAAGCAAGCCCCGAGGAGTCGCGGCCTGTCCCCCCTCTGTACGTCAAGTGCAAAGGCGGGTGGACAGCGCTGTTAGACACTATAACGAATTGCGCCAAGAGCGAGTTGGTCTACGAGTCTGTCGATACAGACTCGCTGATCTGCGTTCGGGCAGCAAACGTGGCTGACCACAGGGCGATCGAGGTCGCAGTGGCGACCACACTGTCGACGCGCCGCCAGCGCTTGAGAAGGCACCTTCCGTTGGAAGGAAGAAGACGACTAAGGCACTCCTCAGGGGGTTACCTTAGGGCATTGACGGGGCAGCGGTGCGGGAGGGTTGCTGCGAGCGGGATTTGGTAATGCAACCGCAAGATTGCACAACCGAACCAACAAGAATAGGGCGCCTCTCTATGCCATGACCGTGCAAACGGCCGACGGCGAGAGCGACATATTCGACTTGCTGGTCTTCCCGGTTATGATAGAGGCCCCAGTGCTTCAGGTGCCAGGGCGAGGCCCATGTCGCGATGTATTGCCGCAACGCGGCGCGGTGCGTCAAGTGCTCCGGCGAGCACGACAGCCGCGCCTGCGACCGTGGCAGTAACGTTCTGCCGACTTGTGTCCGGTCTGAAGGTCCGCACGTCGCCAGCTGGCGCGGCTGCCCGGCTTTCTCAAGTCGCCACCGTGCCGACGGCGGCGAGGCGGCCGCGGCCGCACCGACGCAGCGGAACAAGAGAAGACGACGTCAGCAACGACGTAGGGCGCAGACCAGCTGAGGGACGGAGCAGAAGCAGCTCCACCTACCAGGACCGGGGACGACCGCGCGGAGGCGGGCAGTCGGGTGCAGCTCGCGCCCCCGATAAGAACTGTGGCCTCGAACTCGGCACCGCCGTGGAGGAGGCCACTGCAGCCCTCAAAGCCTCCATGGCGGCAGAGAGGGCTGCCTTCGCAGCCGCCGTGGCCCCAGAGAAGGAAGAGGCCTTGAGGCAACTGCGTGCAGTCTTCGCAAAAGGTCTCCGTGCAGTAGTACCTGCGCACACTCCTGCGACCTCGCAGAAGGTCGTTCGCATGCCTATCCCTGCGGCTGCCCCAGCAACACCGCAGGTGAAAGGTGCAAAGAAGACAACTGCCGCCCCAGCGGTATCGGCGGCGACGCCGACAGCCGCGGGGGCGGCCCCCGCAAGGGACCGAGAAGCCAAACAGGCAGCCTTCATCGCGTGAGCGCGACGAAGCCACTGCAACAGGCCCAGGAGAATCCACACGAGCCCAGTTGAGCACCCGGACTGACCCAGCTATAACGAACACACAGCGACATAGGTAACGATGCACGATACCTCACCTTACATGTGCTGTCACAGCTAGCAAGCCGCTATTGCCCTTACTACCCGTCCTACTGTCGCAGAGGTTTTCTCCCTTGGCGCTTGCCTTGGCACTTTTTTTCCTCTACCCTTACAACCGCTACCCTTCGATCGCTTTCGTCCACTTTCTATCTCCTGATGGACCATGTAAATGAGTAATCTTACCCAGACGCATTGATAACATCACAGCCCGCATCCTGTGACTCCTGATTCAAAAACTAACATGTTATACGGAGGTGACAGTAGAACTTTTGGTTTGGTCACCACGTTGGTGTGGGCGTGGAGGGGCCCCATCCTAGACAAAATGCGACCAGCTCTAATGTAACTACACAGCCAACTTACAGGGCGATAATTAATGGGCTATATGAAAAAAAAACCGTAGTTACAAACTACAGCGTGCACACACTTTATTCAACACATAAACGTCACCACAGATATTCGGATTGAGGTAATGACATGTTCAATATGCCTCCCAGCATTGGCGATGATGTGGCGCAGGCGAATAACGAAATTCTGCATGACCCGCTGAAGTGTGGGAGAACCGATGCTGTCTATGACCTCCTTAATGGCTGTTTTCAGCTCAGCAATGGTTTTGGGGCTACTGCTGTATACCATGTCTTTAATATAGCCCCACAGAAAGGAGTCGCATGCGTTCAGAACTGGAAAATATGGCGGCCAATCGCGGCCCGTGCCAGTGGCCTCTGGGTACTCCAGAAAGCCAGAATGCAGTCCACAAAGTGCTCCTCCAGGACATCAAACACTCTTCTGCTTCGATGCGGTCGACTACTGTTTTCCATGAACCACATCTTCTCGAAATCAGGGTCACTTTGGATAATGGGCATGAAACCATCTTCTAAAACCACGTACTGTTCAGTACTCACCATGCCATCAAGGAACATCTCACCGATTACTCTGTGACTGGACTTTTCATACCACACAGTCACCCATTGAGGGTGAAGAGACTTCTCGATCGCAAAATGCGTATTCTCAGTCCCCCAAATGCGCCAATTTTGCAAATTTCCGAACACATCCAAATAAAAGTCAGCTTCGTCGCTAATGCGCATGCGTAAGCACATACTAATTCCCATCATGTCCCGCGATCAACCGTGCAGTCTGAGCGTCTTTAAGCAAACCATTTGGAAGTTCCAGAATGAGATTTTCACTCTGCAGCGGAGTGTGCGCTGATATGAAACTTCCTGGCAGATTAAAACTGTGTGCCCGACCGAGACTCGAACTCGGGACTTTTGCCTTTCGCGGGCAAGTGCTCTACCAACTGAGCGGTCGGGCACACAGTTTTAATCTGCCAGGAAGTTTCATATCAGCGCACACTCCGCTGCAGAGTGAAAATCTCATTGTGGAAACATCCCCCAGGCTGTGGCTAAGCCATGTCTCCGCAATATCCTTTCTTTCAGGAGTGCTAGTTCTGCAAGGTTCGCAGGAGAGCTTCTGTAAAGTTTGGAAAGTAGGAGACGAGGTACTGGCAGAAGTAAAGCTGTGAGCACCGGCCGTGAGTCGTGCTTCGGTAGCTCAGTTGGGCAGTCTGCCGCCGGCAGTGCTGCGAGGCGGTCACGCGCCAGAGCGCTGCGGGTGAGGCGCGCACGGTGTGTTTGTGTTTACTTCGGCCGCTGTAAGTGCCGTTTTCCTTCTAGACCATGGCGCACAACTATCGGAAGAAGACATTACGTTTCAACTTTTGTTCTGACTTCGCCCGACCCAAGGCCCTGGAGGTAGAACGATTTATACGCGATGAAGTTAAAATACCACCAACGGATCTAATTGGTATCCACTTGTCCATAGTTAGCAGTACCGTCTACGTCAAAATGATCAACGATGCGGCGTGCGACAAGGTGCTTCAAGAGGCAAAACGTGGACTGCGCTTCTGTTATTCCGACGGCAACGTCGGACCCGTTACCGTCGATCACGCAGGTCTCGGCACACGGACGATAAGGATCTTCGAACTGCCGTTCGAACTACCTGCAGACGTCATCGAGGCGCTCCGTCCCTATGGCAACGTTCTGGAACATGTTGCCGAACGATGGGTCCAATTTCAGACCTATCCAGTTTTAAACGGTGTTAGACAGGTCCGCATCGAGTTGCAGAAACATGTGCCTTCCTATCTACGTATCGGAGGCTGCCGTGCCATTATAATGTACGACGGCCAACCTCGGACCTGTTCCGGTTGCGGGAAAGGAGGTCACCTACGGTCTGAATGCATTCAACGACGTGTCGCGCAGCTCCCGTTGTCGGAAGCGTCCGTCACACCCACGATGACCGCCCCACCGGTCACTTACGCAGCGGCTCTTGCCACGTCTACAGTTTCGTCCAGTCCGTCGCCCGGTCCTTCCGATCGGCACGTCCCACCGTCCCAGTCACCAACGGACGGTACAGACGTCCCACCTGACAACCTTGCCGCCGAACAGGCTCCCGCACCGGACGCTGAGGAGACCAGTACATCTTCACAACACCTGTTTGACAATTTCATTGTACCCACCGACGCCTTCGAACCAGATCGACGCTCCTCCTTGCCGTCGTCCGACACTGAGGAACACGTGCGCAAACAACGCTCGCCACGTAGGCGCAAACGCCGTCGCCGTTCACCCACGGTCTCTCAGAGCGTTGCCACCCGCGACGACGAAGACGACACCCAAGCAGGCGACATTTCCACGCAGAGGTCGGCGGACAACTTTCACGATGAACAAGACGTTTCGCAGGACGGGACCACTATGGAGGTCGCCACGCACAATGTAACAATCGGTGCGCCGGTTGAGACGCCTGTCTCCCCGCCGACAACTCCAGATCTCTCTCACCACGACGCAATTCCCATGGACATTGGACAGACCCACGGCACAGGAGCATGGGCCGACGACATTGAGGAAGGTACGCCCCCTCCTCCGGATGAGTTACCTCCGCCGGACGAGGCTGCCTGTTAACATCAAAAGCGAGGCATTGCAGCTGATGGGACGGGACTTCCTGTCGGTGCCCTCCTCTTACTTCCCTTGGTGATGGTAGATGCGCGTCCACCACCACTGAAACAAACATACCGGTTTACCACACTGAACATCAACATGATCGGCACTGCACCCAAGCTGCAACTCCTATGTGACATGCTTCGGGCCTCTGACGTCGACGTCGCCCTTCTTCAGGAAGTACGCGTTGCCACACTACCACCAGTCTACGGCTACGATTCATACACGTCCACATGTGATCAATCAGGGCGTGGAGTGGCTTTCTACATACGCGAAGGAATCCCACTCACGGACACGACAATCCTTCCCTGTGGAAGAGGCATGGCTGTTACCATCTTCGACACGCGCGTCATCAACATCTACGCTCCGTCTGGCTCCACGAACCGTCGGCAGCGGTCCACTTTCTTCGGACATGACGTGGCGCCCCTATTTTCTGGACGCTATGATCGCCTTACCATGGGAGGCGATTTCAACTGTGTCCTCCATCCGCAGGACCAAGTACCTGGTTATTCGCCATACCCGGCGCTGCTCACCTTAATCGAAGATTTTCATCTAGTGGACGTTTGGGAGAAAATTCATGGCAATACCCCCGGTTTTACCCATTATACAGCACATTCTGCGAGAAGACTGGACCGGTTTTATGTCTCTGCTCACCTCGGCAATGAAGTCGCCCAAGCTGAACGATGGCCCCTTGCATTTTCGGACCATTGCGCCGTCATTTGCTCCCTGGCTCTGCCACCTCAGTCAGTGTGGCGCAGCAGAGGTTACTGGAAGCTTAATACCTCCCTCCTTAATGATCCACACTGCCGACAATGTATTGCCACTACATGGGCGTCTTGCGAAAGACGCCTTCCGCAATACACATCCACGTTCCATTGGTGGCTCCAATGTGCCAAACCTGCGATCAGAAAGGCCTTCATACAATGTGGCAAGGAAGCAGCAGCATGGCATCGAGACACCACAAATTTTCACTACGCCGTCCTCCGTGAGCTCGATGCACTCCCTCCATCACCTGACACCCACAGGGAACGACACGTACTAAAGCTCGTCTCCTCTCTCTTCAACGTGCACGACTGCATGGTGTCGTGGTGCGTTCCCGACGACAAGACCTCCTCCACGACGAAACCCCATCCACAATCCATGCCGCATCCGACCATAGTCGTCGACGTCGGCTTTTCGTCCCCAGCATCACGACCTCCGATGGTGTTCACCACACAACACAGGCGGCGGTCGTGTCCGCCTTTGCTGAACATTATCGCCAATTTTATGATGATGAACCGATGGCGACGCCCATTCCTCATGATCTCCGTCCTTCCCCTGATCGGACCCTCACAGTAGCGGAGTCAACGTCCATGATGTCTGCAATCACCGCAGAAGAGGTGGTAAATGCGATCAACAAAGGGGCCAAGAACAAATCACCCGGACCAGATGGTCTCCCAGTGGAGTTTTACCGGGCGTTCACCACGTTAATGCTTCCTCGCTGGACGGAAATGATTCAGGAACTCTTTACTCCGTCCTTCCCAATTCCACCTGAATTCGTCACTGGCATTCTTCTACCTGTGCCTAAACCGAAGGGAGGGTCTCATGTCTCTGCATATCGCCCCCCTTACACTACTGAATGCAGACTATAAAATCTATGCACGCCTCTTAGCAGCGCGCATACGCACCGTCTTACCTACGGTCCTTTCACCTGAGCAGACTGCACGTGGTTGTGGGGTCACCTTACAAACAGCCCTAGGAGAATGCCGTGACCTCATTGCACTGGCGTCGGTTTGTCGCCTTCGTGCAGCACTGGTATCCGTCGATTTCACGAGTGCCTTTGATCGCGTTCGACATCCATTCCTCCTCATGGTGGCGACACGTATGGGGTTCCCATTGCTTTTTGTCGATGCCATTCGCCGGTTACTCCTTCCCGCGGTCTCGATGGTACAAGTCAATGGGAGGCTTGTAGGACCGATTCCTATACGCCGCTCTGTGCGTCAAGGATGCCCTATGTCTACTTTACTATTTGCCATTGCCCTTGAGCCCCTCATTACTGGACTTACCTCTAGACTGCAGGGCCTCACTTTGCGTGACCACACCTTTCACTGTAGGGCTTATGCGGACGATCTCCTCTTTCTCACCTGCTCCTCCACGGAACTCAATGACGCCATCCAATGGATCCACCAGTATGGACGTCTTTCTGGTAGCATTCTTAATGTCCGTAAATCGACTATGATGCACATTGGGCGCGGCCTCCCGGCTATGGTGCCGACCCCACTCCCAGTTAGTGCCACCCTTCGTTACTTGGGTATCGAATTTACGAGCTCCACACACCGCACAGTGGCCCTGGCTTACCGGCGGCTTTTGCAGTCGATTCGGCACCATGTCCGCGGTCAAATGCACCGTAACTTAAACCAACTCCAACGTGTGTCCTATGTCAACATCTATGTCGCCCCTAAACTGGTACACGTCTCCCAGATCCTCCCAATGCCGTTACTCCTTGGCCGCCGCTTCCAATCAGCCTTTGGATATTTCGTGTCAACAGGGGCACTTTTCAAAGTCCGCTACAACACTCTAACACTGCCTCCTGCAAAAAGTGGCCTCGGACTCATCAACGTGCGGGCACGCTCTTCTGCACTCTTTGTCCACACTCTGTTGCGGCACTGGCAGGGGCCGGTCCCGTCTTTAACACGCAGTCTCTTAGATATCCTCCGACCAGCTTCTCTCGATCCACCGATCAATGTGGCACCTATTTCTCCACTATTGTACTACGTCGCCAATTGTTTCATAGAACTCAGCTACGTTCGGGCCGATCTTCCAGTCACCCGTCCTCCCCGTACTAAAGATTATTATCGTTTGTTTATGCTGTCCAACCCTTGCGACCCCATGGTGCTACAGCATCCTGAGATTAACTGGCGCACGGTCTGGGGGTGTGTGCATGCACCCTTTTTACCGTCGTCTGTGTCTGCACTCTGGTATGTTTTAGTCTATGGAAAATTCCCGACTAATAGTCGACTTTATCGCATAGGACTGGCCACCTCCCCTCTCTGCCCTGACTGTCAGCTCGAAGACACCGACGAGCACCGTCTTACGTGCCCCCTGAAACAAAACGTATGGCTCTTCATCCAACGAATCGTGGGCTTTTACCTCCGTGCCCCGCCAACGACGGTAACCCCGGATTTCCTGTTGTTGCCCCAGACATTTCACTACCCTCTTGCTAAGCACCATACCCTAATCTGGTTTCGAGGACAGGCTTTAGAATATCTCTTTCGGAGTGGTCCGCATACAGTCCTTGACTTCTGGTACAAAGTTGTGACCGCGCATAGCACCCTCACCCGAAAACCATCTTACCGACAAACTTTTGCCGGTTATCTCCGCAGCGTCTTCCTTGACCCCCGTCAAAGTTGGGGTGTACCATGCCTACCTGTCACATGATGCAACACCCTTATCCACGTTCTCATGCATCGACCAAAAACAAACACAATTTTTTTTAAAAAAAAGGAAGAAGACAGAATATGTTATATTTTGTTGTATTTAATGTTTTTCTTTTTTAATATTTTTTTGTTTAACTAACAGTCATTTGTATATTTTTAAATGGTACCTTGAAGAACTCCTGCATAGTGAATATATATGTACTTTTAGTTTGTTCAATACAAATTTTTAAACAAAAACAAAAAAAACAAAAAAAGGTAATCAGGATATGTTCTAATTTGTTGTATTTCATGTTATTCTAATAATTTGTTTACCTAACACTCATTTGTATATGTTTAACTGGCACCTTGAAGAACTTTTGCTTTGTGTATATATATATGTACTCTCCGTTTGTTCAATAATAAAGATTACAAAAAAAAAGTGGTCACCGCGACGGACTGTCAATCCTAAGGGCCCGGGTTCGATTCCCGGCTGGGTCGGAGATTTAAAACAAAAAAAAAACAAAAAAAAGTTGGTAGAGCACTTGCCCGCGAAGGGCAAAGGTCCCGAGTTCGAGTCTCGGTCGGGCACACAGTTTTAATCTGCCAGGAAGTTTCATTTGAAAGTTGATGATTCTATTTCATATAGTTCAATAATTGTCACCCAGTACACACAAATAACACATCTCTGTATTTCTTTGGTCAAATATCATTTTATTTTTCTAATTTTTCTTACTATACTGATCAACGGTATATGACTATAGTAATTTTATTGCATTATTGTTTTGCTGGATGAGCAGAAATTTGTATTAGTTACATCAAAGAAATTGTAATCGTAATTTTAATTGTATTATCTCACACTTGTTAAGCTCTTAATTTTCAATTCTTTGGATGTTCTGGGACCCAATAAGCTGCGGAACCACTTGTGAAGTAGAGGCACTCTGCAGATTGGCGTGTGCGCAAAAAAGCCTCAATACGTAACAGTTCGTAATCATTTGTGTTCCTGGAAAGACGTCGCTGCTCCGTGCTGCGTGCGAGGAAAGAAGAAATCTTAAAGAAGACAAAATGAGGCTGCATTCTGCTCAACGTAATGATTATTAGCACCGTATCTATCCTCTGTAACATGCACAGCTGTTGGATTCATAATTACACGAAAGAGATATGCAAGGAAGAACAATGTTCGAATGGTACGTGAGCGCACAAAATGACGCAACTTGCCTCATCACTTCCTAATTGATCGCGTATCTCACCATCATCGACCAGAAGAGGCAAGAGCTGATATTATTTAATTTTACTATTTTAACATAGTGATGATCAGGCTTTTTAGTTCATATGACCTAAAAACTCCACATGTATAACTAACTGTAAAAGTCTCTATTACGCAAGTTGTAATGTGTATCTTTTTGTGTGTGAACGAAGTCCATTGAGCATTTAATTCACTATCGACACAGAGAAATCCTCAGTTACCAGTGCTACTTGAAAGCTATGAACTTCAATGTACAGTCGTGCTCAAAAGTATTCGAACGACCTGAATTGCATTTCGCCTGAGTCGCATGCCACCCACATAACGCAGCTGTCTAGCAGGTCCTCTAATCGTTCATGGTACAGTCGTTTGCCTATTGAAAATGGTTCCAACAAGTCACCACTAGAAAACACTGCTCTGTATCGCAATAACTCAAGATGTAAAGTAATACTACGATACTACAAATATCAGGGAACACCTTATCACAGGTAAGACCGTCCTTAAGGCTTGTAAGCTCACATTTGTTACAATAAATAACATACCTGAAATGACACCACTCTCATTATTACGCCAGATAGGTAATGCACGTAGTAAGTTCGTCGTATTCATTATTTCCTCTTCAAAGTAACATACCGTATTTATTATTTAACACAAAATGACATTAAAAATTTAAGTTATTCACGAGCAGCTAGTTGAGAATATGTAGGAACTTCAAATGACACGACGAACCGTCTCGTTCTGCATATGGATTCAAATTCAGGTCATGCAGACTAAGCAAAGATTTCGTGACTGACGGAAACTAACAGTCTTTCCTGATTAGGCATACAGAGAGTGATTGATATAGCTCGATTTTAGACAGTATCAGTTACCAAATACCAACTTCAAATTACATAACGCAAACATTTTTAACGGACGCGAATTCCTACCCAGCATCTATTGTCCCTGTTGACAAACTACGAGAGATGTTAAATATTGCTTCTTAACAAGTAACTTATTTGAAATGCAACTTATTTGAAATGCCGTGAGGTAAAGCTTTGTGTTGGACAGGGATTCGAACCCAGAACCTAATAAGATATATATCGAAGCACAGTCAACTGTGACATATCGGATTTTCTCGGCAGTAGCTAGATGTTTTAACCGAAATGACGAGACGAAACATTAATTTTTTCCTTCCCAGGACTCCAACCCGGCACCTATCGCTGTTATATTCTAGGGAAAACGAACGTTAAATATGGCTTTGTTGCACCAGCAACGACATTTGAGCATGTTGGAACTAGAAATAATATGACGAAGAGTTAAGTGCTGACTAGGAATACTCGTAGAGCTCCACACATATCATTGTTGACTACACACAAAGAAACTTCAGTTGGAATTGAAAGCAGACCATAGGTATATGAACCTATCATCAGCCCAACAGACCACCAAATCCTCTTCTCAGGGGCTCATTTTTCTATCATAACGCTGTTGTACCACACTGGCTGGGAATTCTGACACACAGGCTCCCTGTATCAATTTGCAGCATGTTCAGTAAATTCATTTACTTGGTTGATCGAATCATCAGCAACTAACTGCCTCGGCTACCCAGTGCATGCATTCATCTTTATTTTGTAATCACCAAAATAAAATCACGTAACTGCCACCAACACAGAAATGCCAACAGTGTAGGATGCAGAAATTTAAATAGGATGTGTTCCTTTCCACTTGAGCTACTCTATTGCGCTATCGGTTTGTTGAAAACGTCGTACAGTGCAAAAGAAAAGGCATAACTGTTTGTCTCTCATAAGTATTGACCTGGCAATATGCATTATCCCACAGCGCTGTGGAATGCAGTAGTTCTGGAGGAATTGTTGTTGACTTCTGGAGCTGTTATAGCTACGTGTCAGCTAGTGGCCTAGTGGTAAGTGTCGCGCGCGGTACATACGATGTCGCGAGTTAGAGTACATTCACTGCTATATTTTTTAAAACGCAATTTTGCTGTCTGCTAAAATTATCAAACTAATGGAATTTGTAACATAATTTCCTTCAATTCTCAACCCAAAATAGTAGTATGTGGAAAAAGGGCCCAACGTAAACCGGCTCTGCCCACTTGGTAATGAAGGAACGTGATGTTTAATGCGGATTCTGCATTATAACGTCTTTCTCTTGATGTTACCGGGGGTAAAGTAAATCTGTTTGTGCCTCTTAAAAGTAAATGCCTGAATCCATGCATTGCACCTGTGATAGTTTGTTCCGCCAGACCATTGTGGCCACATTTCCTAGCCCCAGGAATGTGCTGTAACAGGTGATGTGCTTAGCTTACAAAATTAGTCTCGGTGAAAAAACGTGAGACTATTAAATAGTTCAGTAGAAGCAAGCTTCTGAAGCGGAGATTATGCTATTCTCATGTCAGCAGGATGTAAAGACTTATAGGCTCGATGTGAAGCCATTTTGAAATTTTCACAAATTCAGCAAATTTCTTAGTTCGAGAAAATCCACTGGGAAGTGTGAAGTTATCGGATAATTCGATTAACACTATCATTATTACAATCATTTTCTTCGTACCGCTGCTGGAACACTGTTCTTGAAGATCATTTGATGCCTTTTGGTCATTATAGAAGTAGTTTCCCAAGAACAGGTTCTTTCCCTTCCACGGAATCCTCTTCATGTTAATATCAAACATCAGTAATAACTCGTAGATTACATTAAAACTAAAGTAATTGATGAAGACGTTACTTGAAAACAAAAACGCGCTGCCTTTTTTCATTTACTTGCGCCTAGAAATGGCTATCGAGTACTGCAAAACCAAAAAATAAGAGATCTTACTGCCTTCCGATATACGTCGCTGTCAGTTCTTCCAAATAATATGGTCAACATAAACTGTTTCAAGTTGTGTATGACAGACAATGTTTTAGAAAATCAATTGTTTTCCTTTGCAATAAACAGAAAGATTTTCATTCTAAGCTGTCCAAGTACAAAATTTTCGCAATGTTAGTTCAAATTTAATATTCGCTTCTATAATGTAGGAAAGTGTTTCACAGTTGCAAAACTCGCAGCCGGTTCATTGAACTTACACTTAGTCGCTGACCATAAACTCTAGCTCAGAGTGACACCAGATTAAGTAACCTAATGTAGCGAAGACTGTTTGCCAGTGCTCTTTCTTTCCGGAAAATACGCAGTTCACTCATTGGGCTCCATAAGTACACTGTAACAGTAATTTCTGTGTGTATGCAATACATGCGAATTAGAATTTAGTGGTGCTCTCCCTTCCACTTCTGTGTACAATATGCCTGACTTAAACGGACCTTTTATCATTACAGATCCTGGGCAGTGCAACATCATACTGACAACAGTAATGTGCTTATACTGACAACCTGACTTCGTTTTACCTGATTTTGTAATCATTTAAATAAAACATGACCTTTCAGTGGGAGACATTTCGTCCCCCTTTTCCTTCTGTGAAATTTGTCAGTAAGCTTTTTGCCTTCCAACCAGTGAAATGCGACCGAGTACGGCCAGTAAATAATTCACAAACCACGATTTTATGACGTTAAGACGATTTATTTAAACGTCACAAGACTGCACATAGGTGCAATTGATTTCGAGGTGCAAAGTGTTTGTTTTCTTACTTTTGTGACAGGTGGTAATTTCCAAAGACTTTTTATGGTACTGAAATAATCTTTTGTCACAAAGTAACAAGGTAAGTGTTTGATTCGTATCTACACTCCTGGAAATTGAAATAAGAACACCGTGAATTTATTGTCCCAGGAAGGGGAAACTTTATTGACACATTCCTGGGGTCAGATACATCACATGATCACACTGACAGAACCACAGGCACATAGACACAGGCAACAGAGCATGCACAATGTCGGCACTAGTACAGTGTATATCCACCTTTCGCAGCAATGCAGGCTGCTGTTCTCCCATGGAGACGATCGTAGAGATGCTGGATGTAGTCCTGTGGAACGGCTTGCCATGCCATTTCCACCTTGGGCCTCAGTTGGACCAGCGTTCGTGCTGGACGTGCAGACCGCGTGAGACGACGCTTCATCCAGTCCCAAACATGCTCAATGGGGGACAGATCCGGAGATCTTGCTGGCCAGGGTAGTTGACTTACACCTTCTAGAGCACGTTGAGAGGCATGGGATACATGCGGACGTGCATTGTCCTGTTGGAACAGCAAGTTCCCTTTCCGGTCTAGGAATGGTAGAACGATGGGTTCGATGACGGTTTGGATGTACCGTGCAGTATTCAGTGTCCCCTCGACGATCACCAGTGGTGTACGGCCAGTGTAGGAGATCGCTCCCCACACCATGATGCCGGGTGTTGGCCCTGTGTGCCTCGGTCGTATGCAGTCCTGATTGTGGCGCTCACCTGCACGGCGCCAAACACGCATACGACCATCATTGGCACCAAGGCAGAAGCGACTCTCATCGCTGAAGACGACACGTCTCCATTCGTCCCTCCATTCACGCCTGTCGCGACACCACTGGAGGCGGGCTGCACGATGTTGGGGCGTGAGCGGAAGACGGCCTAACGGTGTGCGGGACCGTAGCCCAGCTTCATGCAGACGGTTGCGAATGGTCCTCGCCGATACCCCAGGAGCAACAGTGTCCCTAATTTGCTGGGAAGTGGCGGTGCGGTCCCCTACGGCACTGCGTAGGATCCTACGGTCTTGGCGTGCATCCGTGCGTCGCTGCGGTCCGGTCTCAGGTCGACGGGCACGTGCACCTTCCGCCGACCACTGGCGACAACATCGATGTACTGTGGAGACCTCACGCCCCACGTGTTGAGCAATTCGGCGGTACGTCCACCCGGCCTCCCGCATGCCCACTATACGCCCTCGCTCAAAGTCCGTCAACTGCACATACGGTTCACGTCCACGCTGTCGCGGCATGCTACCAGTGTTAAAGACTGCGATGGAGCTCCGTATGCCACGACAAACTGGCTGACACTGACGGCGGCGGTGCACAAATGCTGCGCAGCTAGCGCCATTCGACGGCCAACACCGCGGTTCCTGGTGTGTCCGCTGTGCCGTGCGTGTGATCATTGCTTGTACAGCCCTCTCGCAGTGTCCGGAGCAAGTATGGTGGGTCTGACACACCAGTGTCAATGTGTTCTTTTTTCCATTTCCAGGAGTGTATTTTGTAGGAAACTGTAATCGTGATGGAAGATGATACACCTGAATGTTTGACACCACTTTTAGGAGAAAACGCTGCATATTAACCAAACCCCGCGCCTCCTCTCCGTATCCTCCTATGACACGAGCACGGGATTCTCCTCGCATACCGCTACAGAGGTGTTCCTAGCACAGCTGAGAATTGGCAACATCTTCACAAACATTAGACAACACTGTGACAGGGCAGTCACTTCCGCATATGGTACTGAATTGACTCGCTAAATTCACTTGATATTCCCTTTCCATTTGAATGACTCGTGCTATATAATCTTCATGTAAACTAAGACACTGAGACAGAAAATTCAGTTTTTTGCCTAAAGAAATGCTATTCTTCACGTAAGTGACACCTTTTACTATCTTTCACGATGCGTTATGAGGCTGAGCGACCAGTACCATGACGAGAGGGGCATACGGGCAGGCCGGCCGCGGTGGCCGTGCGGTTCTAGGCGCTGCAGTCCGGAACCGCAGCAGTGTGTCCGTAGCCCGGTGGTACCGCCCGTGTCTCGGGTCAGAACGGCTCAATCAGTCGTCAATTGTAACCGTGGTAGGGGCCAGCGTGTGCGAGCCTTTTTTTCTGTTATATTTTATGGAGCTGCGAATTTCCAGAAAAAAATTCTGTATCGAAATCGGAAGAAAACCTTTACACATCAAATCCTCTTGGTAGTTCGACTCAGAAAGTTGTGTTAATGGTCATAGAGCTTGGCTTTGTGACTGCCAAGCTGCTTCGTAATTCCAGCGTCTCTGAAGAAATTCGAATCGACCATCAGCGATACGAATTTCAATATCGTTCTTCACTTAAGACTCACATGCCAGGGTGATAAGTATGAAGGAAATGAACCTCTTGATTACTATAGGGCCTCTATGCTAAAGTTCCACAGTAGCAGTTAGGAACTCCCTGCAGACATTTGCTAACAGCGGCTCTAGCAACTTAGTTTTTCTCTGGGTAGCTTCAAATATGGGCAATTTTGTCGCCTTAAATCCAATTGAATATTTTAAATATCACTTGTGAACAGCGTTCACTTCTCCATTAATTAAGGTACAGACCTCAAAACAAGCAACTTGCCTGAGTAGCTATAGAGCAGGTTCTGATAGGTATTGACACAATCTTTTGCATCCATTTACCATAGAGTGTCAAAGAATGAAACCGAACATATTACATTCATTTACTCCCTGTGCCTTGACTAACACATATGAATCCATGACAATAATAAATTATTTGAGGAATCTCCCGTGAAAGGAAAAAGAACAGAATGTGACGCTTTAATTGTAGTGCACTGGATCAGAAACAATGAAATTAATTTAGTGCCACATTGATGTATTGCATTATAGTATAATAAAATAATCATCAAATAAAAACGGTTTTGTGCCTCCTTTGCTAACAAGAGTGAAACACAAATCGTAGACAGATTTTATGGGTCACCACTCAACAACAAAGCATTTTACATGGTCGAGAGTGCGGAGTGGAGCAGACGTTGTCGGCAAAAGGCGAGACAATGCAGTGCCTCAGCCCCCGCCGGTAGGCAGTAAATGGGTCCCAGAGAACTCAGACGCATGCGGTGTTCAGAGGCGGATGGTCGGCAAAGAAATCTTTCGCTAAAACATTTTTGGACCGAACTATTATTACCAGTGTGACAGAAAGCGAAATCTATTGTAGATTCTCTTGAATTACAATCATAGCTTCAGCACCGAGAGGAAAGGGGCGATAAAAACTTCGTCGACGTGTGCTTTTAGTTACCAGACGTCGTATCAGCTAGTCTCGCGTTTTACCTCAAAACTACGGTCGTACTCAAGAATAAAGTACTAAGACTGAAGTCAAGATTTCCTCTGGGATGCGTCGCAATCTACAATGTCGCCAGATGGAGCATATTGCCGGACATATGCCTCTGAGAGGAGCACAACTGTATTGCCCACCTTACGTGAACGACACGGCGGTCAATTTATTGCTCTAAGACTGTATCTACAACACATATTGCACGCTGAAGACCCAGAAGAATTAAAAAACAAAATTAGTTTATGAGAGCAACGTTAACTATAGCGTTCGAAGTATTCATAGTATTGTATACGTGTGTGTAAATGCCCTCCAGTTCCCACTCAAGGAAGACAAGGATACACAGTCTAGCTTCAATATTATAAATTCGCCTCAGTTTGCGGATGAACTCAGAATTAGGTTGATAATCATTTTGAATATTTAGCAGTACTGTACCCATAGGTGCTGTTTTCAGCCAATGATTTCCACAGCTACAGGAACACTACTTGAGATACCTCATAGACAATATACTTACGCAGTGATATCAGACGAAAAGATCAACCTGACACAAACTGTGGGAAGTTTCTTTTGCAACCTTCGTACCTGGGTAATGAGCTTTTCCCTATTTCAGATGTCTGTGAACGTAGCTGCTTGAGATGATTTAGGACGAAACTAAATTCCTTCAGCTACGACAATGTTTAAAGAAATCGTCTTAACGGCACTAAATCGAGGTTTGTGAATCGTTTACCGGCCATACTCTGCAGCATTTCGATGGCTGAAAGGCAAAAAGCTTACTGAGAATTTTCACAGAAGGAAAAGAGGGACGAAATGTCTCCCACTGAAAGGTCATGTGAAACGAACAGTCAGGTTGGCAGTATAAGCACATTACTGTTGTCAGTATGATTTTGCACTGCCCAGGACCTGTAATGACAAAGGGCCCGTTTAGGTCAGGCATATTGTATACAAAAGTATGCATTGCATACACACAGAAATTACTGTTACAGTGTACTTATGGAGTCCAAAGAGTGAATTGCCTATTTTCCGGAGAGAAAGAGCACTAGCAAACAGTCGTCGCTACATTAGGTTACTTAATCTGGCGTCACTCTGAGCTAGAATTTATGGTCAGCGACTAAGTGTAAGGTCAATGAGTCGGCTGCGAGTTTTGCAACTGTGAAACACTTTCCTACCTTATAGAAGCGAATATTAAATTTGAACTAATCTCGCAAAAATTTTGTGCTTGGATAGCTTAGAATGAAAATCTTTCTGTTTATTGCAAAGGAAAACAATTGATTTTCTAAAAGATTTTCTAAAACATTGTCTGTCATACACAACTTGAAACAGGTCATGTCGACCAAATCATATGGAAGAACTGACAGCGACGTATATCGGAAGGCAATAACATGTCTTTGCCTTTTGGCAACACACACACACACACACACACACACACACACACACACACATTCTTTTTTTTTTATTTGTTAGTTGGGGTCGACTATCGGCGAGGCACGAAAACGTCTGTGAATGAATTTCTTAGTTTTAAGTACACTTACGAAAGAAATATAAAAACAACTATGGGAGTTACTGATTTATGATGCTTGGTTTGCAGTCAGTTCTGAGTATTATTAGTAACTACGCTCCAGTCCCTAAACCTAGTTGCATAAATGCGAATCAGACACATTACGTATTCCAGGCTGTAGCAGCCGCGACTTGGAGACACCAACTATGGTCACTTCCCAGCCCGCTGTAAGATCACATCGGTTCGTCTTCTTCCTGCTGGTATTGTAACTGAAATTTGGCAACAAGGCAATATATGTTTGGCAACTCTGTGATCGACGAGTTACTTCCTGATGTGCACGGAATTAAGCCTCAAAGTTCACTTGATTTTACCTGTCATTTCCATTGAGTAATCTGACCTATTATCGCTTGAGGTGTAACAAAAGATTGTAAATTTACGGTTTTCAGCCCAGGAAAGTCATTGTACATGAAAATCGCAACTAATCTTGTCCTTCAAATAGCGGTTTACGAGTTCTAGCCACTATTGGTCTCGTAAGTGGAAGCTAAGACATATACTTCTTCGCCAGCTCTGTGGTAACGTGCTGACCTCTGAAAAAACGTCTGATATGGTTCGTAGTTCCAGTCTCACTGAGTGTAGCGTTTTTATCCCTTCTGTGAAAGAGCTACAAGCAGTCAGATCAAACATCGATAAGGAAATCGCAAAGAAAATACTTTCGGCTCACGGTGCTATGGTGAATAACTTACAGTGCTGCACAACAGGTAACACCTCTTTCTGCTGCTGACAAGCAAATTTTGGGTTTCTAGGAATACATAACTTTATTTATGAAATGCCACATTTGCATACCTCTTGAGTATGACACAGCATACCAATTAAACACAGACCCAATCAAAATCTAAGTGAGTAGTATTTTACCAATTCGTGACGATAGAGGCACATTTGTGTACAGATACTCAGTTTTATTAAAACAGACTTTCGTCTTAAGGTTATCGTGGGTAGTTTTATTTCATTTTTTATAATACAGTTCACAATTTTTGTAAGGTTTCCTTTAATGTTGTTAAAACAATAGTAAACATGAGAGCGAAATTAATCATCAACGATATATGCGAATTCTCTGATGTCATCTATAACAGTCTGAAAATGCAGATTTATTGATTACATGCATGTAGAAAACTTGTTCTGAGTTAAAGCTGTCAAACAAGGTTTGAAGAAGAATAATGCCACTACCAGACGACAGCTAATGTAGAAAAATACTTTTCCGACGTATTTTGGCATGATGCGCTCTACCCATACGTAATACACAAGTTTCGAGATGCATCTACTGTCTGGCTGTCTATTAAACCTGAAATGAACAAAATGTCGCAGAAGTTAGCCCTTTTTCCACATACAACTATTTTGGGTTGAGAAGTGAAGGAAATTATGTTACAAGTTCCATTAGTTTGATAATTCTAGCAGACAGCAAATTTGCGTTTTAAAAAATATAGCAGTGAATGTACCATGCGCGACACTTACCACTATGCCACTAGCTGACACGTAGCTATAACAGCTCCAGAAGTCAACAACAATTCCTCCAGAACTTCTGCATTCCACAGCGCTGTGGGATAATGCATATTGCCAGGTCAATACTTATGAGAGACAAACAGTTATGCCTTTTCTTTTGCACTGTACGACGTTTTCAACAAACCGATAGCGCAATAGAGTAGCTCAAGTGGAAAGGAACACATCCTATTTAAATTTCTGCATCCTACACTGTTGGCATTTCTGTGTTGGTGGCAGTTACGTGATTTTATTTTGGTGATTACAAAATAAAGATGAATGCATGCACTGGGTAGCCGAGGCAGTTAGTTCCTGGTGATTCGATCAACCAAGTAAATGAATTTACTGAACATGCTGCAAATTGATACAGGGAGCCTGTGTGTCAGAATTCTCAGCCAGTGTGGTACAACGGCGTTACGATAGAAAAATGAGCCCCTGAGAAGAGGATTTGGTGATCTGTTGGGCTGATGATAGTTTCATGTAACTATGGTCTGGGTTCGATTCCAACTCTGGTCAATGATTTTATATAGGGAGAGAAAGATTCCATTCTCTTCTGGCTACACCAAGTGAAGAAGATATAATGGCATTGTGGTCTGAAATTCACATTAAAAATGATATTCCTTCTCTACCAAGTAGACGTTAGGTTGAGCCACAATAAAGTCTGGAGTGGCGACATACAGAAACTCTATCACCAGTAACCTTTTTTATACTAGTTATTTATTTCTAGTGACGAAACAAACGTTATGTAGGCTCACAGGACACTTATTCCATCTTTTATCTGAGCTACTCTATCTCGATAAAATTGGTTCTGAACTGGGAATGCAACTCAGACCGCCCTTAACGAGGAATTTGATCCCTTCATGACAATACAGCTCGGCTACAGTTTGTTGTTTGTTCAAAACTCCAGGTTCCTCAACATCTCCACATATTGCGCGTGAATGGGTTCGAATCCTGGCCCGGCACTAAAGATTTCATTATGTATTATCAAGCTCTAGCATGAGAACACCTATCTGCTGGTGGATAATAATTTCGATTTTTAGTGTATTTTCATTCGTTGTCAACACTAACGATATTTGACGTTTCTGACTCCCAGTGAGACACAGAACTATTTGCGAGATCGCTGTAAGATCAAGATGTTATTCTGAGCTGCTGGTGGAGAAAAATTCGGTAGCTGACGTTTCTTTATGTGTAGTCAACAACGATATGTGTGGAGCTCTATTCCTAGTCAGCACTGAACTTTTCGTCATATTATTTCTAGTTCCAACATGCTCACATGTCGCTGCTGGTGCAACAAACCCATATTTAACGTTCGTTTCCTCTAGAATATAACAGCGATAGGTGCCGGGTTGGAGTCCTGGGAAGGAAAAAAATTAATGTTTCGTCTCGTTATTTCAGTTAAAACATCTAGCTACTGCCGAGAAAACCCGATATGTCAGAGTTGATTGTGCTTCGATATCTATCTTATTAGGTGCTGGGTTCGAATCCCTGTCCAACACAAAGCTTTACCTCACGGCATTTCAAATAAGTTGCATTTCAAGTAAGTTACTTGTTAAGAAGCAATATTTAACATCTCTCGTAGTTTGTCAACAGGGACAATAGATGCTGGGTAGGAATTCGCGTCCGTTAAAAATGTTTGCGTTATGTAATTTGAAGTTGGTATTTGGTAACTGATACTGTCTAAAATCGAGCTATATCAATCACTCTCTGTATGCCTAATCAGGAAAGACTGTTAGTTTCCGTCAGTCACGAAATCTTTGCTTAGTCTGCATGACCTGAATTTGAATCCATACGCAGAACGAGGCGGTTCGTCGTGTCATTTGAAGTTCCTACATATTCTCAACTAGCTGCTCGTGAATAACTTAAATTTTTAATGTCATTTTGTGTTAAATAATAAGTACGGTATGTTACTTTGAAGAGGAAATAATGAATACGACGAACTTACTACGTGCATTACCTATCTGACGTAATGATGAGAGTGGTAACATTTCAGGCACGTCATTTATTGTAATACATGTGAGTTTACAAGCCTTAAGGACAGTCTTACCTGTGATAAGGTGTTCCCTGATATTTGTAGTATCGTAGTATTACTTTACATCTTGAGTTATTGCGATACAGAGCAGTGTTTTCTAGTGGTGACTTCTTGGAACCATTTTCAATAGTCAAACGACTGTACCAAGGAACGATTAGAGGACCTGCTAGACAGCTGCGTTATGTGGGTGGCATGTGAATCAGGCGAAATGCAATTCAGGTCGTTCGGATACTTTTGAGCATGACTGTACTTTGGTGCAGTTACTAACTTCTTTTGTTCTTTTTTCGGTGATTAAAACAGTTAGGACCATCAACGACGCATTTTTGTAGCAACTTATTTAAACCCAGTGACGTACAGATATGCGTTCTACACTACTGGCCATTAAAATTGCTACAAAAATAAGAAATTCAGATGATAAACGAACATTCATTGGACAAATATATTATACTAGAGTTGACATATCATTACATTTTCACGCAATTTGGGTGCAAAGATCCTGAGAAATCAGTACCCAGAACAACCACCTCTAGCCCTAATAACGACCTTGATACGCCTGGGCATTGAGTCAAACTGAGCCTGGTAGGCGTGTACAGGTACAGCTGCCCATGCAGCTTCAACACGATACCGCAGTTTATCAAGAGTAGCGACTGGCATAATGTGACGAGCCAGTTGCTCGGCCACAATTGACCAGACGTTTTCAATTGGTGAGAGATCTGGAGAATGTGCTGGCCAGGGCACAATCCGTCCGTTATCAAAGTCGAAAACGTGATGGTACGCATTTCTCCTCCTTAAACAAGGCATCACAACAACGTTTCACCAGGCAACGCCGGTAAACTGCTGTTTCTGTATCCAGAAAGGCCCGTACAGGACCTGCAACACGCGGTCGTGCATTATCCTGCTGAAATGTAGGGTTTCGCACGGATCGAATGAAGGATAGAGCCACGGGTCGTAACACATCTTAAATGTAACGTCCACTGTTCAAAGTGTCGTCAATGCCAACAAGATGTGACCGAGACGTGTAACCAATAGCATCCTACACCATCACGCCTGGTGATACGCCAGTATGGCGATGACGAATACACGCTTCCAATGTGCCTTCACCGTTATGTCGCCAAACACGGTGGCGACGATCATGATGCTGTAAACAGAACCTGGATTCACCGAAAAAATGACGTTTTGCCATTCGTGCACCTAGGTTCGTCGTTGAGTACACCATCGCAGGCTCTCCTGTCTGTGATGCAGCGTCAAGGGTAACCGCAGCCATGGTCTCCGAGCTGATAGTCCATGCTGCTGCAAACTTCGTCGAACTGTTCGTGCAGATGGTTGTTGTCTTGCAGACGTCCCCATCTGCTGACTCAGGGATCGAGACGTTGCTGCATGATCCGTTACAGCCATGCGGATAAGATGCCTGTCATCTCGACTACTAGTGATACGAGGCCCTTGGGATCCATCACGGCGTTCCGTATTACCATCCTGAACCCACCGATTCCATATTCTGCCAACAGTCATTGGATCTCGACCAACGCGAGCAGCAATGTCGCGATACGATAAACCGCAATCGCGATAGGCTACAATCAGACCTTTATCAAAGTCGGAAACGTGATGGTACGCATTTCTCCTCCTTACACGAGGCATCACAACAACGTTTCACCAGGCAACGCCTTTCAACTGCTGTTTGTGTATGAGAATTCGGTTGGAAACTTTCTTATGTCAGCACGTTGTGTATGTCGCCACCGGCGCCAACCTTGTGTGAATGCTCTGGAAAGCTAATCATTTGCATATCACAGCATCTTCTTCATGTCGGTTAAATTTCGCGTCTGTAGCGCGTCATCTTCGTGGTGTAGCAATTTTAATGGCCAGTAGTGTACATTGGTAGTGAATTAAGTGTTTCTACTTCCTAAAAGTTCATTCAGGAAGACAACATTCATATTTATAACAGCTTTAATTTTTCAGTCCTGAGTTTCTAAAAAAGATATTTAAATCTTTCGAATGGATTGTGAATGGCCTGTACCAGCTTCTGTCTCAGCGAGTGTGTACTGCACCAGCACAAAATTGTGTTGATCTTAAAGGGAGTGAAGGGCAGGCAGAAATTGATATAAATAATTAATGGCCATAGTCCAGTGTGGCATTGTGTCTTCTGTTATCGATTGCCTTGCTATTACATTACGAGTGGTCAATAGGTCACGGTTTAAACTCGCTACGACTGTTTCACTAGATGACTACTTTGATACTGTGATAACGCGGTGTTGATTGCAAGTATTTCACTACATAGTTAAACAATTTATTCAAGAAATCTATTCAGGAGACTGTATAAGTAAAAGTTAAAACATTAATTAAAAATTTATTGCGCAGTTGGAACAGCATAAAAAGTCTGAATAGAAACCTCAACTCATTTGACTTTAAAATAGGGGCCGCTATACAAGCACTTATGAAATATTTATTTCCGTGAATTACTTTTCGAATCCTTTCAGACTGATTTTTAGGTGAGGCATAGCGAAATTTCCATATTCATAGTCTGTAGCTCGATGTTGGCACTAGTGGCTGCTCCATACAGCAGTGCAGACGGTATTAGTTTAACATTCATTTGGCAGTTTCCATTGTGATTACCCATCAACTAGAGGGGTAAGCACTGCCCGCCACCTTCCAATATATGCCACTACTATTGACTAAGTACTGAGTGTCGTCAGAAACCAGTCAGCACTCAGCACGTGCTGTACAACTGAGTTCTATATATCTGAGCACCAGACGTTGACAACTAAGGCAGTCGTCAGACTTTGGTACAGAGAAACGGAATCGTCAAACGAATAAATGACTGGAAATACAGGGTGATTCTTTCCACCGTGTACCAACTCTACGGATTGATCGGTGACAGGATTCACAACAAAAATGTCTTACGAACTTAGGTCAGGAAGTGCATTGTTTCCACGCTAGAGACTATTTAGTGAATCATACTTTGTTACAGAGACTGTGGTCTAATAAGCGCTGTACCATGCCGTCACAGTTACATGTGCCGTGTCAGTACCAGACAGATAGTCTGCCAGTACAGGGTAAGCCAGGTGACCATGTGGAACATTCTCCATGACAATTGTTACTACCCTCATCACTTACAGCGTGTGCAGAGTTTACTAGCAACAAACTTTCCACATCGGGAGAAGTTTTGTCACTGGTTTTTCCATCAGGTAGCCACGATTCCGGCATCTGTGTCATCCATCCTACTCATCTTTACGAGGAGTGGTACCTTCAAATTTCATAACAGTCATCTATGGGATAGTATGCAGAATCCCCACGGTATGGTGACAGGGAATCATCAGCGTCAGTGGGCCGGGATAATTGGCGACCGTATTTTGGGACCAGTCTTCCTTCAACGTTGCCTAACTTGCCGGAACTATCGGCGTTTCTTGAGGGTGGCTTTGCCTCCCCTGCTGGAAGAAGTGCCAGTGATGATTCGAATGGTTATGTGGATGGTACATGATGGTGGTCCAGGCTTCTTCTCCGTTAACGTCCAGAAACATCTCAATCTGGTCTTCCCTGGTTGATGGATCGGACGAGGGCCTCCGTTTCCATGGCCTACTCGTTTACTGGACATCAACCCGTGTGATTTCTGGTCATGGAGCCATCTTAAAAGTATAGTGTATACAGATCCGATCCAGATGAAGAAAGACTGGAGCAGCGTATTCTTGCCGCCTTTGACATGGTTCGCATGCAGCGTGGTCGATGTGAAGATGTGAGACAGAACACGCTTTGGCGCGTATACGCATGAGTTGAGGCCCTGGAAGCCATTTTCGACACACACAATAATTATGGCTCCATGGTACAGCGCATTTTAGACCGCAATCTCTGCAAAAGTGTATGACTGGCTAAATGGTCTCTAGCATGGAAACCATACATTTCCGGACCCTGATTTATTAGACCTTTGCCGGCCGGTGTGGCCAAGCGGTTTAAGGCGCTACAATCTGGAACCGCGCGACCGCTACGGTCGCAGGTTCGAATCCTGCCTCGGGCACGGATGTGTGTGATGTCCTTAGGTTAGTTAAGTTTCAGTAGTTCTAAGTTCTAGGGGACTGATGACCTTAGAAGTTAAGTCCCATAGTGCTCAGAGCCATTTGAACCATTTTTATTAGACCTTTTTTGTTCCGTATCCTGTCCTCGATCAATTCCTAGAGATTCTACACGGTGGAAAAAATCACACTGTATAAGATCAACATCAGCGTCATAGGTTAGGATTTAAGGACTGACGTGAACCTATCATCGTTCCCAGGACAGTCCTCAACCTCGACGAACTGCTGCTCTGATTACTAGGCTGTTCGGCTATCCTAAATTCGGACAACAGCTGCAGTCGCGGCAGCCATTTAATTCTGTATCCAATCAGTGATCCTCTGAACTGCCAGCTCTGCACATATATTTTCGCCCCTTTTGTTGTCAAGCCGTCGATAATCATCAACTTCACTTTCGTCCTCTCAGCTTGTTTGACCTCGTCCGATTGTAAACTCCAGTTTCCACTACCAAGCAGCAAAACAGATATTGCAGTTACCTTTCATAGCTCTAGTATTTTTCTATTTAGTGGCCCCACTCGCAGTATCGACGGCGTCTTCATCGACTACATCTGGTGGCCCACGCGCCGCTCACAGCTACGCCATAAACGGTACATTTACACCTCCGTCAGAATGCCACCGGGCGAGCATCGCTCTTCCATCGCTCACTGTTCTCCGGGGGAAGCGGTGAAGGCACGCCTACACGCCACAAGAAGAGCACGGTGAGATCACGTGACATAACGCGTGGGTCACTGACTGGCCAGCGCTTCGTACGAGATTAAGTTCAAAAATGGTTCAAATGGCTCTAAGCACTATGGGACTATCATCTGAGGTCATCAGTGCCCTAGACTTAGAACTACTTAAAACCAACTAACCAAGGACATCACACACATCCATGCCCGAGGCAGGATTCGAACCTGCGACCGTCGCAGCAGCGCGGTTCCGGACTGAACCACCTAGAACCGCTCGGCCACAGCGGCCGGCGAGATTAATTGTATCGACAGACTTATCGACATACGACACATGACTGCACCGAGGACACACACCGTCATAGCACGACGCTGATAAACATTGCTGAGCGTCAGTGATTTATATAAGTGCATTCAAGACTATCTGTTACAATCAAGGACGTTTCTCTCCTTGTATATAACTCAGCAACACAGAAGAACCTACAGCATGCCTAACTCAATTAGTAAGTGCACATGGTGAAAGTAAAATTATTAACAGATTACCTTTTTCTAGATGTCTAATTGTATTAATTGGCCACCGTCACTACCAACACAACACTGGGTTCACTGTACTGTTCCCATGCAACGCCTAAATGTCATAAGTTTGGTGAAGTTGACGTGCGTTTGTGACACGGTATGTGTATGGCCAAATACACTGTTGGACAATAAAACTGCAACAGCACTTCTAACGTCTACCTTTACACCTACCTCACTACTTTGCTACTTAAATTTATGTGTCTGGCAAAGAGTTTATAGAACCACTTTCACCCTATCCCCCTGCTCTTCCATTCTTGAACACTGCGCAGGAGAAATGAAGTTTTCCGTGCGAGCTCTGAGTTCCTTATTTGATTATGGTGACCATTCCTCCTTATGCAGGCTAGCCTTAACAAAATACACTTTACTACAAAAAAACCGACGAATCGCAAAGGAATTATCCGAATGGGGCGGCAATCGGTAGCTAAGATGAAATTTACAGACAGACAAATAACTACAATTTCAGAATAATTCTATGAATTGAGCAGCAATTGGTATCGCAGTGAAACAACGAACTGTTACAAATCGGTTCCTTCAAGGACAGCTCCGAGCCAGACACGCTGTATCATACATTCCACTGACCCCAAACCAGCGCCGTTTGCGGTTTCAGTGGTGTCAAGTGAGAGCTCGTTGAAGAACAGGATGGAGGTCTTTAGTGTTTTATGTTGAAAGCTGGTTCTGCCACGGTGCCAGTGATGGCCGTGTTTTGGTTACAAGGAGGCCACCTGAGAGCTTGCAAACAACCGGCCTGCTTGCTAGACACGCTGGACTTACACATGACCCGCTGTACTTACACATGAAGCTATGATCTGGGGTGCGATTTCCTATGACAGTATGAACACTGTCCTGGTTAACCCATGTGCCATCATTACAAAACTGTAGGCCAATCTGGCTATACTGCCATTCATGAACAGAATTCTAGCGGGTGTTTGCCAACAGGATAACGCTCGTAGACATAGTTGGTGTAACCCAACATGCTCTACAGAGTGTCGACATGTTGCCTTGGCCTGCTCGATCATAAGATCTCTCTCCAATCGAGTACATATGAGGCATCATCGGACGATAACTCCAGCGTCGTCCATAACCACCGTTTACCTTCCCGTATTGACCAAGTGCAACAGGCATGGAACTACATCCCACACACTGACATCCAGCACCTGTACAACACAATGCATGTACGTTTGCATGACTGCATTCACCATTCTGACGGTTACGCCGATTATTAATGCATCGGCATTTCACTTTTCCGTGACACTCTCTCCCCTACTAAGCGATATTACAAAACGGGTTGCCCTTCTTTGCACTCTCTCGATCTTCCCCACCAATCCCGTCTGTTACGGATCCCGTAACACGCAGCAGTACTCTAGAAGAGACCGGATAAGCATACTGTGGGCAGTCTCTTAATTAAACCTCTTCTAAGTTCAAAGTGTTCTGTCATTAAAACGTACCCTCTGGTTCGCTTTTCCCGTAACATTATTTATGTGATCGTTCCAGTTTAAGTTTTTTGTAATTCTAATTCGTAGGTATTTAGCCGAATTGCTACCCTTTATATTCCTGTGATTCATGTGGATGACCTCCCACTTTTTGGTATTTTAGAGCGAACTGCCACTTTTCGCACTATACAGACGTCTTAACCACATCATTTTTCAGATGGTCTTGATCCTCTGATAACTTTACCATGACGGTAAATGACAGTATCATCTATAAGTTATCCAAGAGCGAGGCTCAGATGGTCTCCCAAGTCGTTCGATAGCTTGGGAAGAGCAGAGGGCCTATAAGACTTCATTGCGGAACGCAAGCTGTCACTTCTGTTTTGCTCAATGACTTACCTTCAGTTACGACAGAAAGTCACGAACCCAGTCACACAGGCACATGGTGATGAACGGTGTCAAAAGCCTTCTGGAAATCGAGAAATACGGAATCAGCTTGAAATACCCTGTCGATAGCACTCGTTACTTAGTGCGAATAAAGAGCTAGTTGTGTTTCGCAAGAACGAAATATTCTGAAACCGTGCTGACTGCATATTTGTACACTACTGGCCATTAAAATTGCTACACCAAGAAGAAATGCAGATGATAAACGGGTATTCATTGGACAAATATATTATACTAGAACTGACATGTGATTACATTTTCACGCAATTTGGGCGCATAAATCCTGAGAATTCAGTACCCAGAACAACCACCTCTGGCCGTAATAATGGCCTTGATACGCCTGGGCATTGAGTCAAACAGAGCTTGGATGGAGTGTACAGGTACAGCTGCCCATGCAGCTTCAACACGATACCGCAGTTCATCAAGAGTAGTGACTGGCGTCTTGTGACGAGCCAGTTGCTCGGCCGCCATTGACCAGACGTTTTCAATTCGTGAGAGATCTGGAGAATGTGCTGGCCAGAGCAGCATTCGAACATTTTCTGTATCCAGAAAGGCCCGTACAGGACTTGAAATGTAGGGTTTCGCAGGGATCGAATGAAGGGTAGAGCTACGGGTCGTAACACATCTGAAATGTAACGTCCACTGTTCAAATTGCCGTCAATGCGAACAAGAGGTGACCCAGACGTGTAACCAATGGCACCCCATACCATCACGCCGGGTGATACGCCAGTATGGCGATGACGAATACACGCTTCCAATGTGCGTTCACCGCGATGTCGTCAAACACGGATGTGACCATCATGATGCTCTAAACAGAACCTGGATTCATCCGAAAAAATGACTTTTTGCCATCGTGCACCCTGGTTCGTCGCTGAGTACACCATCGCAGGCGCTCCTGTCTGTGATACAGAGTCAAGGGTAACGGCAGCCATAGTCCATGCTGCTGCAAACGTCGTCGAACAGTTCGTGTAGATGGTTCTTGTCTTGCAAACGTCCTCACCTGTTGACTCAGGGATCGAGACGTGGCTGCACGATCCATTACAGCCATGCGGATAAGATGCATGTTAGCCCGCATCTCGTGGTCGTGCGGTAGCGTTCTCGCTTCCCACGCCCGGGTTCCCGGGTTCGATTCCCGGCGGGGTCAGGGATTTTCTCTGCCTCGTGATGGCTGGGTGTTGTGTGATGTCCTTAGGTTAGTTAGGTTTAAGTAGTTCTAAGTTCTAGGGGACTGATGACCTAAGATGTTAAGTCCCATAGTGCTGAGAGCCATTTGAACCATTTTGATGCCTGTTACCTCGACTGTTAGTGATACGAGGCCGTTGGGATCCAGCACGGCGTTCCGTTTACCCTCCTGAACCCACCGATTCCATATTCTAGTGACAGTCATTGGATCTCGACCAACGCGAGCAGCATTGTCGCTATACGATAAACCGCAATCGTGATAGGCTACAATCCGACCTTTAGCAAAGTCGGAAACGTGATGGTACGCATTTCTCCTCCTTACACGAGGCATCACAACAACATTTCACCAGGCAACGCCGGTCATCTGCTGTTTGTGTATGAGAAGTCGGTTGGAAACTTTCCTCACGTCAGCAGGTTGTAGGTGTCGCCACCGGCGCCAACCTTGTGTGAATGCTCTGAAAAGCTAATCATTTGCATATCACAGCATCTTCTTCCTGTCGGTTAAATTTCGTTTCTGTAGCACGTCATCTTCGTGGTGTAGCAATTTTAATGGCCAGCATTGTAGATGTTTTTCTACGAGGTAATTCGTAATGTTCCAATACAGTATACGTTCCAAAACCCTACTGCAAAGGCGACACCGAGATAGAACGCATGCTCCATTGCACCTCATCCCTCCTTGGCGTGAATTGTTCAATAGTTTTTTATATATGGCTGATTTCATGACCTAGTGTGAGCTCGAATTATTCAAATTCAAAGTCAGAAAAGGCGATATGGTAGGAAACCTTTATTGAATGTTTTGTTGGTATTTAATTGATGTCATGAGCTAATGTGAGCTTTAGTTATGCACCAGAGGAGGGTGTCTGCGCGAAAGAACTGAGAGACATCGTTGCCGACTTTACAGCACATTCTCTCTAGGAAGAATTATATGGGCGTCGCGAAGCTTCCAGACGCGTAGGCGGAGTAATGCCGCAGCTGGTTACTCGGGCTAAGAAGCGGAGTTCCTGCGAGGAGATACTTTCGCTGCGAGAGTGAGGACGTCCTTTTTACACGAGCGGCGGAAAGACGGTAGAAATTGCGAAGCTTTTGTAGACCTTACAAGCGCTCTTCTTAGAGCTGGAGCGGAGGGTGGGAAAGAAGGTTCCGGAAATAACTTTATCAAGCTACCTCGGTATTTACGGGAGAAGACCCAGTCAAATTACTCAAGTGAAGTTATACGTAGCGGGAGAGTACGTTTGACCGAGCACTCGACGGAAGCCTGTGTAAGGGCTCGAAAGAGCCACGACGGGACTAAGACAGATGCTGCGGAGTTAATTGCGCCGAGAGCTGCAGAGGAACTACCAGATTCTTCTATGCTCCATTACGCTGCGCTACGACGAGGATATCTTCCGTGATGGTGTATCATCCCAGCAACTGCTGTAACGCCAATCCTCTCGAGAGTGCGTCACCATGCATGCCGACAGTGGCCTTGTGGGGCGGCCCAGAACCGTGTTTCACCACTGCCGCTGAACACTGTGCGACGTCAGCCTTCAGCAGTCCGTACTTTCCGGTCAGGGTAGCATTCCAAACGCAGCCGCTCGTGTTGCGGTGTTAACGGCAGTCTACGCATGGCACGGTAACTGCCTAGTGCGGCTGCTTTCAATGGAGCGGGACGCCACAGAATGTGGCAGGGAGTCCATTACTTGTTCTCGGAAAAGAGGTTACGGTGTGAAGTAGTCCTCAATTGGAAGCACACCTAATTAAACTTTGTTTATTTGATCAAGTAAACTTCGAACAACAAAAGAAAATAAACGTTCTCCAGAGTTCTTACACGGGAAACTCCCCATTGCACCCCAGTCAGATTAGGGGGAGATCCACGTTCAAATCTACCTCATGCCCCATATACAGGGGGGGGGGGGGGGGTCCTTTGATCGTGACCGGGCCAAATATCTCACGAAATAAGCATCAAACGATAAACTACAAAGAACGAAACTTGTCTAGCTTGAAGGGGGAAACCAGATGGCGCTATGGTTGGCCCGCTAGATGGCGCTGCCATAGGTCAAACGCATATCAACTGCGTTTTTTAAAATAGGAATCCTCATTTTTATTACATATTCGTGTAGTACGTAAAGAAATATGAATGCTTTAGTTCGACCACTTTTTTCGCTTTGTTATACATGGTGCTGTAATAGTCACAAACATTTGGCTCACAATTTTGGACGAACAGTTGGTAACACGTAGGTTTTTTAAATTAAAACACAGAACGTAGGTACGTTTGTGAACTTATTATTTCTGAGAACGCATGCTGTTACAGCGTGATTACCTCTAAAGACCACATCAATTCAATAAATGCTCAAAATGGTGTCCGTCAACCTTAATGCATTTGGCAATACGTGTAACGACATTCCTCTCAACAGCGAGTAGTTCGCCTTCCGTAATGTTCGCACATGCATTGACAATGCGCTGACTCATGTTGTCAGACGTTGTCGGTGGATCACGATAGCAAATATCCTTCAACTTTCCCCACACAAAGAAATCCGGGGACGTCACATCCGGCGAACGTGCGGGCGATGGTATGGTGCTTCGACGACCAATTCACCTGTCATGCTATTCAATACCACTTCAACCGCACGCCGGACATCCATCATGTTGGAAGTACATCGCCATTCTGTCATGCAGTGAAACATCTTGTAGTTACATCGGTAGAACATTACGTAGGAAATCAGCATACATTGCACCATTTAGATTGCCATCGATAAAATGGGGGCCAATTATCCTTCCTCCCATAATGCCACACCATACATTAACCCGTCAAGGTCGCTGATGTTCCACTTGTTGCAGCCATCGTAGATTTTCCGTTGCCCAATGGTGCATTTATGCCGGTTTACGTTACTGCTGTTGGTGGATCACGCTTCGTCGCCAACTTCTCTTGTGCCCAGTGCCAGAACTGTACACGACGTTCAAAGTCGTCGACATGCAATTCCTGGTGCATAGAAATATGGTGCGGGTGCAATCGGTGTTGATGTAGCATTCTCAACACCGACGTTCTTGAGATTCCGGTTTCTCGCGCAATTTTTCTGCTACTGATGTGCGGATTAGCCGCGGCAGCAGCTAAAACATGTACTTGGGCATCATCATTAGTTGCAGGTAGTGCTTGACGTTTCACATGTGCCTGAACACTTTCTGTTTCCTTAAATAACGTAACTATCCGGCGAACGGTCCGGACACTTGGATGATGTCGTCCAGGATACCGAGCAGCATACATAGCCCACGCCCGTTGGGCATTTTGATCACAATAGCCATACATCATTGTCCATTTTAACACGGGTAATGTATCACGAAGCAGAAACCGTCCGAACTGGCGGAATGTTACGTGATACCACGTACTTATACGTTTGTAACTATTACAGTGCCATCTATCACAAAGCGGAAAATGTGGTCTAACTCAAACATCCATATTTCTTTACGTACTGCACGAATATGTAATAAAAAATTGGGATTCCTACTTTAAAAAAACGCAGTTTATATCCGTTTGACCTATGGCAGTGCCATCTATCAGGGCAACCATAGCGCCATCTGGTTTCCCCCTTCAAGCTAAACGAGTTACGTTCTTTGTAGTCTTTTCGTTTGAGGTTTATTTCGTGAGATATTTGGCCCGGTCACGATCAATGGGCCACCCTGTATACACTTTTTTTTGTTTTGACAAAATTATAAGCTTTCCATCCTCTCATTGACATATCTATTCTCCTCCTGTAGTCTTGGCAACTGTCATACTATACACTGGTTATATAATATGAGTCATGCGGTAAGACTATATTACCGTCTGAAGTAAATATGATGAATAGTGAGAACAGACGTGTCACAGAAATGAAAACAACAAGCAAAAGGGAGTGAACTACAAAGGAATTTAAGAGTGAAAACTTCCAAAATGGAACGCATGAGTCAAAAAATGTAGTACTTGGGTAGAACAAACAGGAGGTATGTACGAAGGGTGTCCAGAAAGTAAGTTCCGATTGGTCGCTAAATGGAAACCACAGTGAAAATCAGAAACATTTTATTTGCAAGAGTTAGCTACACTTTCCAGATACTTCTCTACATAGTCGCCGCTCCCACTTAGACATTTGTCAGAGCATTGTACCAAATTTCCAACACCATCGGCATAGAAGGCAGCCGCCTGTGCTTTCCGATAATTCTCTACACTGGTCTATAGCGCGTAGTCTGCGCCCAAGTGTTTCATGTGAACAGAGATGCTACTCAAGACGAGCTGTGTTGTGAGTGATCGAACACCTCCCATCGAAAAGGCTGCAGGAGCGTCTTCACTGCCCCTGCAGAATGAGACTGTTGCCATGGAGAAGGAAGTGCGTGGCAGGTGTGTTCGGTGGGCTGCATTCATTAAGGCGCAGCCTCTCAGCGGGCCCTCCTACTTGGAAGAGACATCGTTGTTCTAGGCACCTCTACTTTTTCACAGTGCGCCCACAACTGAGAAGAGCGTCTTTATGCGATCGACTGTCATACTAGAGACACTATCCAACACATCTGTGCAAAGCTTCATCGGCTTTTTACTGTGGTGTCCATTTCGCGACCGATCGGAACTTACTTTCTGGAAAACCCTCGTACATCTAGAAGTCCCATCCTTGCATCTAGCTGTTGCAAGCGGACTTTACTTGGATACAGCGAACAGACACTTCAATCCCAGGCCAGACAGTATATAATTTTGTGAAGAAGAAAATACGGGGCGCAAGGGAGATCTGAAAATGGATGTCCCCCTTCACAGTCCAACACGATGACTACAAAACCACGACGCCTTGCTTGTTGAAAGTCGTTCGACGTTGGCACATCTTGAGACTGAACCGTTCACTGTCTATTTTTCTTTTGTTTTCACTGTTCATTACAGTTTCTTCCTATTTTCATGCTTAACCTGCGTTCAGTTTTTGACGGGTTACGCACTGGGCATCTCACCACTACACCTGAGATGGGTGCGAAAAGGAGTTTCCCTTGTTAGTAATGTACAGGAAAAAATTCGCCACAAACAACAAAAATAAATTCTTGAGAGCATACATTACGTACTCCTGACCAATTAAAAGTCTATCTTCAAAATAAAGTACGTATTCAAATTTCTGTGTCACGACTATCTCGACTTGTGCACGGAGCAGAGCCCCAAGAGTCGGAGCAGAGGGTAGGTGGCGAAGGCGACGTCCGATACGAGCCGGTGTCCAAACGGTGATAGCACGTCAGTCGCTAGAGAAGAACTGGCTCCAGCCGGCTCCGAGCGGGCGGGAATACTCGCGTGGCAGAAGGTTACAGTTTTCCTATTGGCTACCGAAGTTGCGGCAGATGGCGCAAGAGGTGCACGTCTGGAGCGACCCTTCTTGCTGTCTTATACCTACGCCTCCTGGCTGTTTACCGGGAGGCCCTCTGCAGGCTGAGCTGCATATAGCGAAAACCAGCCTGAACGTAGTGGTGGAGCTGACGATAACCCACGAAGTACTGATGCGTTGCGGGTTGGCGGTGTCGAAGGCAGAGCAGAGAGATGCTCCCTGCATGGTTCACAATACAGCGGTGGTCACTTGTGTTGGTCAGACACTGTCAACCGAAAACTTGACGGGTTTATCTGCTCACACGTTCCCATGCAGTACAACACGCGGTCAGTGTCACAGGTGAATCCTCCACAGATCTGAGTACTGCATGATTTGACCAGCAGGCCACGTGGAGACCCACAAGGAAGCCCTTTTCAAACTGTATCAGGTGCTGATAACTGTCTCATAGGGTTATGCGGCATCTCTGTCTCCTTCACAGTGATCACTCAACATCTGACGGTCTCATGCCCCTTATATACATTGCCGTCCCTGGTAATAACACTAAACACGAATAACACTAACACACTATGACGACTGTTCTATGTGTGGTATAGACCATAATCATTTACTTACGGCGGACGGCGTGTACACGTACGAAGATGCACTGACATCTGCCCGTGTCTTCTGGCAACTTCATTCTTTTTGTCAGGCACAGTACATCAAAAATGTTCAAATGTGTGTGAAATCTTATGGGACTTAACTGCTAAGGTCATCAGTCTGTGGGGCGGCGGGTGGAATAATAGACTAAATGTTTTGTATTTATGCTGTTTGCCGTTCTCAACACTGGCTCTCTAACAACAATATTGACAACCAGAAAGTGATAAGCAAAACGTGAAGCCTGTAATTAGAATACCTAGTGCCCACTTCATCTGAGAAATACATTTATAGCTACAGTTTATAGCTCTGATGAATTAGGAGATTGTCTGGGATTCATAATCAAAAACCATTCTCTCTAAAAAGTTCACTATATTCTGAAAGTCACAGACCAAAAAGAATCCACACAATCCAACTACCAGAGCAGTTCAGAGTCTAATGTGCTGATGCCACTATAACTGTTCAAATTAAATGTTTAAGTGAATGCTCGCCATAATTTGATGATAATGTTCATCAAACGCCACGCTAATAATGATAGAGTGTCTGTCCTGCGGCGGCGCGTGAAAATACGACATACGCAAACTAAAGATAGATCATTAACGTCATCCCAAAATTAACACTGCACTCGAAAACGATTTCATGGTTACGCGTATCCTGAGTAACTTATTACTGCATCCGAGGCTGTTTATATCAATGATACCGACGCGACGCGACTCCCGGCACAGGTGGTGCGCTAATCAGCGTCTGGACAGAACTGGGGCCTTCCTTTTCTCGCGCAGCGTTCTTACATATAAAGCCGCGGGTCGGACGGCTAAGGGAACGTCTGATCAAATCTGCTCTCCCGACTAGCCGCTGGGCTGGTAATGCACCACTTTAAGTTATCGAATAAATCATTGCTTCCTTTGCTGATGGCCGATGAAGCTTCCAATTTAATTGTGCAATCAGCACACAAGTAAGTAATCATAATACAAGTCTGACGTGGCTAAGTCAAATATTTTGGGCGAGAGAATTAATTACACTATACGCAGTAGACGAGCTCTGAACGAGATATGCTATAGCTATAGTTTTATAGTTATTCTGTTGAAACTTCCCACATTTTTATGATTATAGCGTATCTCCCTTCTACTTAAATTTAAACATCCTAGCTTTATTTATTCGCCTACTTAATCTATCTTGCTCCCTTAATTTCTAAGACAAAAACCAGAAAATCATGAATTTCAACTAAAATTTTAATTTGTGAGATCCAGAATACTGTTTCTACTAAATTATTATGCAAAAGGATCTAAATATAAATTTTTAAGTTTCTAGCTCTTTTCCGTTGCGCCAATGATTTTTACAGAAAAACGTCCAGATTTCGAAAATGGTTAAAGTTATTGAACTGATATCCAACACATATTGATTTTGTATTACTCCTGACATGCTAGAAACGTTTCGGGTTATTTACTTCATTTTAAAGTATTGCTCAATATTTATGACGTCGGAGCTAGTTACAGCGGACTAGGCTGGCACACAATGGAAAGACTGATGTGAATTTTATAAGGCATGAGTATGCTGCTTCTCTACAAGTCCCTAAGCCTACACACTACTTAACCTAAATTATCCTAAGGACAAACACACACACCCATGCCCGAGGGAGGACTCGAACCTCCGCCGGGACCTGCCGCACAGTCCATGACTGCAGCGCCTCAGACCGCTCGGCTAATCCCGCGTGGCCACAGTACGTCAACGTGCTTCACAACAGTGCACGCTCCGATACAAACTGGATCATCGTTTCCGAAAACAAGACATAAGCAGTGTCTAAGTAGTGCCAGTCCAATAAAATAGGCGCGACGGCTTCTGGAGGAGTGTGAAATAGGAGAGAACTACTGACGGAGTAGTAATTCTGAAGACAGACTAGGCGATAGAAGCCTTGTCCGCCAAAGGCAAAGATCCGGCACACAGTTTTGAGCAGGCCAGGGTGGCCTAGCGGTTCTAGGCGCTACAGCCTGGAACCGCGCGACCCCTCCAGTCGCAGGTTCGAA
Organism: Schistocerca piceifrons; assembly: GCF_021461385.2. NCBI lineage: Eukaryota > Metazoa > Arthropoda > Insecta > Orthoptera > Acrididae > Schistocerca > Schistocerca piceifrons. Next base: position 110,110,915 of record NC_060143.1, read on the forward strand.
TCCTGCCACGAGCATGGATGTGTGTGATGTCCTTAGACTAGTTAGGTTTAAGTAGTTCTAAGTTATAGGACATTAGAACTTAAGTCCCATAGTGCTCAGAGCCATTTTTTAAACACAGTTTTGACAAGTCAGAAACTTTATCTTTTCTGTCGCAGAAACATCATTCAAATCAACCTCTTTAATCCTTTCATTTGACATACTAATTGAATGAAAAGAAACTCATACAGAAGATGTACTTCCTACATTGTGTTTGTTCTATTTCACTTTAGTATCCATAAGTCATAATATCTACAATAAAGCAACGAGTTATGTTTTATGCGTAATAAATCTTAAACAAGGATTCATCCTGGTTGTTGCTACCTCGTATAAGTGTCTGGTGGTAGAATCTCCTCCGATATCACTGCATAGTCTACACGCTTCATCCTTCCACCACTCTATGTGACTGAGGTTGCTCTTGAGGTCACACAATCAGATCTGTCCTCGTAGTGGATCACTAATGCACTTTTAAATGTCTTGTAACTGAGTCCATACCGTTTGTGTCATTAAAATTGTCTCACCACGCAGTCTATAAATACAAATAGTTTACTGTTTATTAACAACGGTAGCTCCCACATAGGTATTTTCCAGAAATTCTTCCACTATATCTCGAAACGAAAATGGGAATTAACTGTATCTTATTGCAAGGCTGGTCTCTCTGTACATCTATGTGTATACACTGCTTTGTAAAAAAATAAGGCGAAAGTAAGTTTCGCATAATGTCACTGCCAAGACCGAGCGCCGTTCAATAAGTAATGCAAAACATTTTTTTCTCAGCCAGTTTCGGATGAAAAAAATATAGAATTTGCTGTCGGTCACCGTGGAATGTTCCTGTTTCAGCCTCTACAGATTCATGAAATTGCAACACGTAGCGGTACTGTAGGTCGCCTTCAAAATGGCGTCTGTGACGGAGGTGCGTTCCAAGCAGAGATCTGTCACTGAGTTTCTTTTGAAGAAAAACTACAGCATCGCAGATATCATAGATGATTTCAGAATGTCTATGGAGACCTGGCAGCGAACAACAGTACGGTGAATGGTCATAATCGCAACAGGGTCGAGCAAACCTTCCCGAACTCGCACGTGCCTACTGGCAGCACACAGCTGTGAATCCTGTAATGTTGGAACGTGCGGACAGTCTCATTCGAGGTGATCGACGGATCACAGTGAAATATCTCGCTGCAAATGTGAGCGTCTCTGTTGGTAGTGCTGACACACTCGTCCACCATTTGAGGTACTCAAAGCTGTGTGCGCCCTGAGTTCCTTGCCGAATAACAGAACATCATAAAGAGCAACGAACGGCCATCTCTGAGCGATTGCTTGTACGCTACGAGGCTGATCGTAGCAATTCTTTTGTCGGACATCGTCGAGGCGATGTAACATGGGTTCTTCACTTGGAACCGGAAACAAAACGTCATTCCATGAAGTTGCGCCATAGTATGCAACGGTCTTCTGGGACTGTGGAGGGGTTATCCTATTGTCTCCCTCAAAGTGAAACGCTCAGCTGAGAAGTGTGTTCCGTTACCCTCAGGAAATTGAAGAAACGACATCAGCTTGTTCGTCGCCACAAAGATGAAAACGAACTTTTCTTTGTGTATGACAAAGTATCCAAGAGGAAATCTCAAAACTTCACTGGATTGTTCTTACTCATCCACCACACAGACCCGAATCTCCCACCTTCCGACTTCCATCTCTTTGACCCAGTTAACAATGCACTCTGCGAGGAGCAGTACGTGGATGATGGGGAGGTTATTGATGAAGCAAGGCGTTGGCTCTGACACCGACCAACAGAGTGGTGCTATGAATGCATACAGGGTCTTCTTGTAAGTTGGCATAAGGCCATCACATTGAACGGAGAGTATGGTGAAAAACAGGTTTCTGTAGGCAAAACAGTGGAGAATAATGAGAATAATGGGGTGTACTGGAATCCTGAATAAGACCAACATGCGTTCATAAAAAAATGTGTTGCATTACATATTGAACACCTTACGAAACTTGGACCATACGTAGAAAGAACTGATACAGTTCAATATGGAAGGTAAAAGAAAGAGAAACGAAATGAGACGAACTTAAGCTAGACTTTTATTCAAAGATAGTGATTATACTGCAGTCATCGAGTTTTATTATTGCCCCCCCTCAACATTACAAAAGGAGAGATATGGTTCTTAAAAGAATTACCAATACAGACGCCAATACACACTCTGCAGCGAGCTCCCAAGTATGATAATGAGTTGTTGTGGTAGGGCGTTCCATTACTCCACCAGGACAGTTGACAACTGCTGCACGCTCTTTGGTGTGTATGGACGTGCTGCAGTACATCTCCCCAATCCACCTAAGGCGTTCTCGATGGGATTTAAGTAGGGGGAACGGGCATGCCAATCCCTCCACCGAAAATCAACTCATTCCAAGAGCTCCTACACCCGTTGTGTTCGATGCGCTGGCGCAATGTCATCCATAAAAATGTAGTTGCTGTGACCACACACTTCGGACATCGTAGCGCCTACTGCATCGGCATCCCTCTTTACGTCCAGCCATCATGGGATGCCTGCATCACAGGGTGTATATTCACCAGGAAAACCTACGGCATCTGTGTTGTCAAAACAAAGACTTACCGGCGGCCACAACACAACACACCACCAGGTCTCCACCAGGGACCGCTACCAGTTCGCGGAGCCTGCAGAGCAGCTTCACCAGAGGCTGCAGCTAGCCTAGGAACTACTTTGCTGCTCCAGGCACGTGATCGCAAATAGTTCCGGCAGATACATCTGCCAATGGGCTTTATAAGGCGGCGCACTGCCGGCAAAAGGCAGTTCGACGCACCGCTCGGAAGGATAAAGAGCTGCCTCCCCGGCAGCCACGGCCAGACGCCTCTTCTAGGTGGCCGATCTCTTGGTATAGTCGATGAACCTCTTGATGTTGTGGAAATGTTTGTGTTCGCTCCCTATGAAGAATTGTTTTTTATTATTATTATTTGTCATTGTGTATTTGTGTTGATCCGAAGTTTGGATCGAGTCAGTTTTTCTTTTGGATATTGTATTATTGTTTCGTTTTGGTGAGACCAATAAATTATTTTCGGACTTGTTTTTTCCGCATTTCTATTCTGCTAGCGCAGATGCTTCAGAAGTCATTGACGAATACACATCTGAAAACACTTAGCGGTGAATGTACCGTGTTCAAAAATTTGGATGTCACCACATCCATGCAACATTATGCCTTCCGACACCGTAAAACCTCTACCATCAAAATGATCATATCGGACAAAATTCCTGCGTGCATTACGTGTCCCCACTACTCGCTATATGAAGGTACGTCCGGATTCACTAGTCAGACAGAGTCTGCTCTCATTCGAGAAGACCACACTCCTCGTCTGACTGTTTCCACTTCACAGTCACATCACTAGCAGTCAACCTGCGTCGCTTTAGAAAGGTTGAAGGGTCGGATCTGTTAATCAGGTGGCATCCAGTGACTAATTGACGTTATGAGTCACTGATCGCACCTGACCGACCCATTTTGCTCTTACTGCTCGTCTGCTGGCAACGCCTACTTTTGTACTGGCGCGTCCATCTATCATGGCATGTAGTGGTCAATCACGCATTACAATGGAGTGTCTGGAAACATTTGGCAGTGTAGTACTACGAATAACCTCAGTTGGAACGACCACATAGATAATGTTGTGGATAAAGTAAAACAAATACTACGGTTTATTGGCAGAACACTGTGAAAATGCAACTGGTTCACTATAGAGACTGCCTAAGTAGGCATGTACGTCCTATTCTGGAGTAATGCTGTGTAGTGTGGGATCCGAATCAGGTACGATTGACGGAGGACATCGAAAAATTTCAAGGAAGGGCAGCTCGTTTTGTTCTTCCCTGAAACAAGGGAGACAGCGCCACGGATAAACTAGGTGGAGTGTCAATCATTAAAACAAAGACATTTTTCGTTACAGCAGGATCTCCTCATGAAGTTTCAATCAAAAACTTTCTCTCCTTTGAATCGCGCTATTGGAATTCGAATGGGGCATTCGACTGAGTTCAGTGACATATGCTAAAATCCCCACAGAAGTAAGCTACCATGTACACAACCCACCAAAAACACACTGACTCATTTTATACATGAAATCAGGAGGGATTCCCTTAATAAGCTTAGTAACATTTAATTCGGTTTACGCCAAATATTGATTGGAACTGCATCGACCGTTTTATCAATAATCCCCTCCCCCCCCCCCAAAAAAAAAAATACAAAGTAATAATATCAGGACAGACGCCTTACAACAAACATAAGATACAAAAAAATTTATCAACCACTACGCTTCTCCTCTCAAGTAAAAGGATTTATCATATTAGATAAGACATGATACCTGGAAGCTCTAATCGTCATATCTTGACGTTAAACTGAACCAACATAGTACATAAGGAACAAATACCTTCAGGTGTGGATCCCTGGTGGCGCTCCCTTTCCATCCAATCCTCGAATACGGATCGTACCAGCCCGTTCAATCAAGAAAAAAAAGCAAACAACAACAGCATCGCATGTCGCAAGTCTAACAGGGCAATATTAGACACCAGTGACGCACATCGCATAAACACAGTCGCTCCTATAAATAATGACAGGGCACGATGCTAGTTTGTGAATATTAGTTAGTATCAGTATCCACACTTGACGTGCTCACTGAACAAGGCACACATAAATTTATTCTTGTTCGTTAATAAGCACAGTCAAAACCAGTCTGCCGTGGGGTACATAATTCAAGCCCCACAAGAAACGCCGGCCGCGGTGGTCTAGCGGTTCTAGGCGCCCAGTCCGGAACCGCGCGACTGCTACGCTCGCAGGTTCGAATCCTGCCTCGGGCATGGATGTGTGTGATGTCCTTAGGTTAGTTAGGTTTAAGTAGTTCTACATTCTAGGGGACCGATGACCACAGATGTTAAGTCCCATAGTACTCAGAACCATTTGAACCACAAGAAACAAATCAGTCATCCATAAGCGGCGCCCTGCAGACGAACGAACAGAAAACCGTACGGGTGGTAACGTTGGCCGAACACAGTAGCTCAGTGAGACTGCATCATCGAGAAGCAATCAACACGTCCACTCGGCGGGTCATACTCATGTCCAACATTCAGTTACGCCGCTTGTTCGCCCGCAATACAGCTCAAGCACCTCGACCCCACTACTGGTCACCTCACCGCCGAAAGGAGGCATAACCGACCTAGACGGCTAGAGACAACCTAAACCCATAATGCCGTGCGCGGCACACTAGTCATGTAGATAGATGTACATGTACACAGTCTATATAATTCAAATCTGATATGGGTCCTGCACTGGTGAACAACACGTAATCAGTCACACAAGTGTGTCGTAAAGCCACTTCATTCGTGCATGAATTAGATTGTCTTAGGGCTTCCTTGGGCGTTACGGTTAGTTTTCTCATTCCTCCTTAAGTAAATAAAATCAGAGGAAAGGAACGGTTCTAAAGTTTCTATTCGTACCTGCGGTGCACGTTTCTGACGTAGAACTGCTCTCTCCGCGCCAGACTCTGCAAACATGCGACGGTTCTTCGGTACGGAGTGAACATCGGCGAACAAAATTGTCTCTGGGCGTTCACCCAGCTGAGGTATATTCCGAAGCGTGAACCGATTCTAGGGACCCGCTGACAAATGGTCTACGCAGCTGGTACTCCAAGACACACTCGGCGCTGTCTAGTGGTGTACACACCAGCGCCTGCGGACGCCGTTTCGGCCTTTCCACGGTCGCGGGTCGTTTTGGCGCTCGGCGCGAATGTCTCTTGTTTAGTCTGTTCCAGTCGGCGGTCGCGCAGAATGCTGCTTTATGCGGGCGCAACTCTGTCGGCATATCGCATTATCGTGTTAATGAGTTTCTAGTGTAGCCCCATCCGCGCTTTAATCGAGTTCGGTATTTTCCACGACCCGCTGCCCCCTCCATAACATGTGGTGTGTGTGTGTGTGTGTGTGTGTGTGTGTGTGTGTGTGTGTGTGTGTGCGTGTGTGTGTGTGCGCGCGCGTGTGCTAGTGTGTGTGAGTCGTGCATGTGTGCGCCAGTGGGTGCCCCTTTTTTTTCATTTTCCGCGACGAGGGCGATGATGAAAAGCAATTTAAGCAGCTACATCCTGTCATCATACCCTCGTCACTTATTTCATATCGTGTACACGCTTATGAAGCCCTCCATCCTCTATTTCAACCAAACCAATGACATCCCACAATTATCATATAGGACAATGCTTTTCATACAGTATGGCTGTTTTACTTGATTTCACGCATCCCTGTACGCACGCACCCACCCTTACACACACAGACACACACACACACACACACACACACACACACACACACACACACGAACACACGCTCACAGCACCATGCAACTTCCTTTGTAATACGTCCACAATAACCGATACAGAAGTATAATTGAAATACGATATAACAATCATGCTAGCTGAATACAAACACCGCGAACGTACTGAACCAATGAATTTCTTACTTATCATTAACACTCTATCAGGCACAATTCGTTATTTCAGTAATAAATTACGGCGTGTTTCGAGTGCATATCTCCCACATTCAGTCATTATACGCACAGAAATTGCTACAGTTAATCTTAATATTGAACTTAATTCGCCTGCAGTACGTATATTGCATTGCGTTAAGGATTACTTCTGTTAGTTCTTATGAGCTCTGAAATTGAAAGCATTATCTTTTCGAAGTCTGTTGCTGATACTTTTGAACATTAATTTATTTTATTGTGATGCCTCCATGCCAATGTTCAGTAACGATTTTGTTAGCTCAATATCCTGGTGACATATCTTAAGACTCATCAGGTACAGACTGTGGACACACGTAACTAATTTTTCGGGTAAGATGCTATGAAATGTCTCCAGTCAGAAATGAAATACCCTGCATCAACATAAAAATGCTTCTAACTGTAGTCACAGATTTCAGTAATTTGGGAGTCTTAAAGCCTCTCTTAATCCAAATAGATTACCATGACACAGACATGTGTAAATGTACCGCGATTTTTTTATACACACATCAAAAATAGGTTTGCATCACCCCAGTTCCCAGAACTCCTGAAGACAGGCGGTTACTACGGATATTGTATCACAGGCACCGCACATTTGACTATTCAGAGATGTCACTAAACCAGCCCAAAGATGTAAACAACCATTCATGAGCAGAGTCAATTACACGGAGGGGGTCCGACAGCCGACCAGTTCCTGTCATTCCACCAGGAAGGAGGTACATGGCTCGTGTTGTCTGTAGTTCAACCATGCCCAGACGGTCAATACCGCGGTTCGATCGCATCCGCATTGTTACTTTGTGCCAGGAAGGACTCTCAACAGAGGAAGTGTCCAGGCGTCTCGGAGTGAACCAAAGCGATGTTGTTCGGACATGGAGGAGATGCAGAGAGACAGGAACTGTCGATGACATGCCTCGCTCAAGGGCTACTGCTGCAGTGGATGACCGCTACCTACGGATTATGGCTTAGAGGAACCCTGATAGCAACGCCACCATGTTGAATAATACTTTTTGTGCAGCCACAAGACGTCGTGTTACGACTCAAACTGTGCGCAATAGGCTGCATGATGCGTAACTTCACTCCCGACGTCCAAGGAGAGGTCCACCATGCAGCGCGGTACATATGGCCCCCAACAACATGCTGAATCAACCGCTCAGGATTGGCATCTTTTTCTCTTCACAGTGAGTGTCGTATATGCCATCAACCAGACAATCGTCGGAGATGTGTTTGGAGGAAACCCGATCAGGCTTAACACCTTAGACACACTGTCCAGCGAGTGCGGCAAGGTGGAGGCTCCTTGCTGTTTTGGGGTGACATTATGTGGGGCCGACGTACGCCGCTGGTGGTCACGGAAGGCGCCGTAATGGCTGTACGATATGTGAATGCCATCCTCCGACCGACGTGCAACTATATCGGTAGCATACTGGCGAGGCATTCATCTTCATCGTGTACATTTCGTGAATGACTTCTTCACTATAACGACATCTCTCGACTAGAGTCTGGACCACCACCTCTGAAGGTCTCGCTGTATGTGATACAACATGCAATGTGTGGTTTTCACGAGCAATGAAAAGAGCGGAAATGATGTTTATGATGATCTCTGTTCCAATTTTCTGTACGGGTTCCGGAACTCTCGGAATCGAGGTGATGCAAAACTATTTTTTGATGTTTGTAGTTTAATGGCAGAATATAATAAACTTCTAAGTGTGTCTGGTTCAGAATGGTTCAAAGGGCTTTGAGCACTATGGGACTTAACTAACCTAAGGACATCATACACATCCATGCCCGAGGCAGGATTCGAACCTGCGACCGTAGCAGTCGCGCGGTTCCAGACTGTAGCGCCTAGAACCGCTCGACCACCCCGGCCGGCAAGTGTGTCTGAATCACTTTGATAATATATGCTCCTCATACGCGGGAAACGAAGAATAAATTTGGAAACAGAATCAAAGTTCAGGGAGAGGAAATAAAAACTGAGGTTTGCCGATGGCTCTGTATTTCTGACCGAGACGGTAAAGGACTTGGAAGAGCAGCTATACGCAATGGATAGCGTCTTCGAAAGACGTTGTAAGAAGAACATAAAATGAAAACAGAGGTATCATTTGAGAGACACAGAGGCGAGTGAGTGTGCCGGGACTTACTCCAGTTCACTGCCAGTAGCGCCACGTCATCTTAACATGCCTGTGTGTAGCATACAGAGTATTGCGACATAATCTGAGAATGAAATTAAAAATTAAAGGAACTTTCGCACCCTTTGTCAATATATGCTTAAGTAAGTTAATGTTCAAACTGCTACATCTGAGAATGATCAGATGAATATGTTTTGCTAAATACATTGTTTTAAGAAAAAATAAGTTGTGCTAAATAAACAAATTGTTCAGAATGTGTAAATTTATGTCGCAATCAGTTGTGAGAAGTCTCAACTTGATAGGGGTAATATATTTTGCACAAAATCGGCGTTTTTACTGAAAACTGAAGCTGCTAAATATTAGACTCGGGAAGATGAAAATTCGTATGAACCTTCAGTTTGATATAAGAACTTAAGCTATGTGACTCCATTAAGCTACCTCCAATAGTTTTCAAGTAATTTACTAAAAACTAGCCGCGCGGGATTAGCCGAGCGGTCTATGCGCTGCAGTCATGGACTGTGCGGCTGGTTCCGCCGGAGGTTCGAGTCCTCCCTCGGGCATGTGTGTGTGTGTGTGTTCGTCCTTAGGATAATTTAGGTTGAGTAGTGTATAAGCTTAGGGACTGATGACCTTAGTAGTTAAATCCCATAAGATTTCCCACACATTTGAACATTTTTTGGACTAAAAACTAAATTTGGAACAAAAAAGTTATTATATGCAATAGATTAAGTATCACTTGTATTAATGATAGAAAGTTCTAGTTACAGCACTTGATTACATCCAGTAAATAATAAAGCTACACCAAATTTCAAGACTTTCATGAACTTGATTATTGGCAATACGTTACTTCAGAAAATCATGACATTTTACTTCATTATTAAGCTTGAATCACGAACTTAGCAATTTTTTATATAAACCATAGCTATTATGTTCTGAAAGTCAACATATTTTCTTAAATAGTCATTTTTTGAGCTAGTTTGCAATTTATAATTTTAGATGTTGCTCTACTTAGAAAATTGAGTGACGTTTGTAAGTTCTACCTTCATCTCGCTAAATTATAGTACAGAGTACGGATTAGTACTCTAAAGAAGTCATTTGTTCGACAGTAGTTTCCACCATTTTACCATATATGTCAGCCTGCTGGCTTCATTTCTCCTGTTTCTCCCTATTTTCATTTATGTATATATTTGGACGCTTCTTTTTCCGTTTTATCTCCGTCAGCCTACTGACCTCATCATTTACATATATTTTTGGTGTGATCCTCAGATCACTCACCTCTAGTGACACCATTTTATTATCCTCTCTTACTTACAGAAAGTCTTGCTCCCAACTGAAAATTATTAATTAATACAAAGTTTATGGTTTCAGATTTTAGAAACTTACAGCTTAATTAATTTCTCTTAACGCAAATTATCTGTATTTTGTAGTTCTTAATCCTTTTTATTTACCTTATTTATTATTTATTTACTTCAACCATTACCTTCCTGTAATTAGTGCACAAAAATTAACCATTGTTATTTTAGTATTTAGAATTTACTATGGTAAATCACCTCTCATATTCTCTTGTAAGTCATCATTTGGAATAGTCATTCTCGGGGATCATTCTTATTTACTAGGGAGACATTACAAACTAATACCCTATGTACAACATGGAGACATTATTCCATACTTAATACGATAGGACAGAAGAAGAGAATGAAATAAAGTTTCATCTAGATGGGACCACACAGTACGCCAAGCTGTGTATTCTCCAAAGAGTGGTAGACTCCCTACAGAATCTAGTGTAGATAGGACAGAAGAAGAGAATGAAACTTGAAAGAGAAATAAAGTTTAATCCAGCTAGTACCGCACAGTACGCCACTCTGTGTATTCGCCAAAGAGCGGCAGACTCCCTGTAGAATCTAGTTACTGTCGCTTCTGCAGCTTTCCAGTTCAACAATGTTTCGTAGACCTAGTTCTTTTTTACTTTTCGGGTATTCCAAACGGTATGCGTTTGCAAGAGGCTTACTTATTATCCTGAATGCTCCTTGATGAACAAACACAAATGGTTCAAATGGCTCTGAGCACTATGGGACTTAACATCTATTGTCATCAGTCCCCTAGAACTTAGAACTACTTAAACCTAACTAACCTAAGGACATCACACAACACCCAGTCATCACGAGGCAGAGAAAATCCCCGACCCCGCCGGGAATCGAACCCGGAAACTCGGGCACGGGAAGAACAAACACAAACTTTTTTGTTTCAGCTGAAATTTTCTTAGATTTGTCTTTATTTCTGACTAGCTCTACCTAAAACTAGTGAAGGAAAATTTGGCGTCATGTGTTCTTTCTCCGTCCAAGGTTCTTTTATCAGATATTTGATTTTTTGATTGTACCTTTGCCTCTGTTTCTTTTAGGCTATAGTTCCCTTCAAATTAGCATCTTGCACATTACTACAGAATCCAGTATCTTCCTGCAAGTATCCCTTATTCCTTATTACTCTAAAAGGCAGTTCCTATGCTTAATTATTACTGCTTATGTAATTTCCTATGAAATTTTCTTTAATCACCTGCGAATCACGTAATGTTAATACTAAGTGATTCTGGTCAAAATCAATCCTTCCTTGATATTTTGTTACGAAATCTGTGCCAATTAACATCTCAACACTTAAACCGAGTGAGCCGTGTGTGGCTCGTGTTACAGCCATCATGTATTTTACACCCTGTTTTTAATGTACTTCCACCTCCCGACGTTAATTTAAATTGCTACTGTCACTGAGCTGCTGCTTTCCCTGACCGTGACTAGCATTAGCAGCGCATATCGACATATCCCCTCTCGTAGTATCTTTGTTCGACTGCTATTACTTCCCGTTCGTTGTATGTCGTAGAGAGATCGTGGCGAGTTCGGGATGACAGTCAGTTGGAACGCGCCTGGAGTGCAGTCTGGACCTGCCAGTCGGTGAGTTGTAATGCAGCACTAGTGTAGTCAGGTTGGAGCAGCAGTGAGATCTGCGTCGACGTGGCTCGCCCGACCATTGCCGCCACGCATCACTTGAGCCGGGCCACGGTCTTGGTGGATCGTCGGTCGGTCGTCCTACCGGACGACGCGTTTTAGCTCGCCGATCGTTTATGAGTCGGCTGTGTGTGTGTGTGTACATCGACTCCCGATTTGTCTTCGTGCGTGTTTAGTTACTGTTGGGAATCGTTCAGGTCTTCGTGCAAGTGTTTGTCAGGTTGTGTGTGTAGTTGACGTTATTTCCACTGACGGCAGTATAGATGTTGTCGGCATTCTGAGAGGAGTCGGTCGGTTGCTGCGGACCAGGGGAGTTATCTCCGAGCGGAGCAGTCGGCTGGGTCCGCTGGCAGTCCCTGCGCAGTGATGGAGCAGGTGTGGAGCTGTCCGATCGCTACGAGCTTCGTGGTTCACCGACCCAGGACGTCAATGTTGAGTAGTGGTTTCAAGTACCCAAGCTACGTCCATTCATGTTTTGTGGTTCGTTTCGGTGGTTCGCTGTTGGGGAGGTTTTCCTGTGAGCAACACCGAGTGTTTGTATTTCTGAAATTTAGCCGCCATGCTGTGGAATTAACTATATTGGTTGACTACAATTCAAGTTCACCAGCGGAATTTTCTGCCTTGTGGCCGGTAGTGTTCCGGTTACCTGCCCTGGTCACTAACGTAATTTCAGGCAGTGTCCTTTCCTCACCTGTTGTCGCTGTCCAGCACGGTGTGTAGGTTTGACAGCTTAATACATATACATATTTGATTGAGGATAACCACGCCAATAACATTTGGTGTTTGAATTCTCATGTATCGATTGGTGGCATGCAAGTCGTTTGTTGGTCGGTCCATGGCTATCCCTTGGTTAGGTTCCGACAGATAGTGTGGTTGGGCTCACCAACTGTCTCACCTAAGTGAACGTGGGCAGACCGACCACCTAGAGGCTTCTGAGTGCTGTTGTCTTTACTGTCTTTCTCATCGGTGTTTAACTGTCTGTTTGTAATCTATCATAGCCAATGATAAAAAAATTCTTGGTTTTACTGTGTTTTATGTAGTAAGTTTGAATTCCGGCAAGTGGATATTTGCTGAAAGGTTATTGCCGTCGTGTTGTCTTTTCTTCTAGTCCGCTTTCAGCTACTTAAAACTTAAGGCTTATGGTTTTTTTTTTAATTTTGGAAAATTATTTGTGAGCCTTCAGCCTTGGAACCTTATCCTTAAAATTACCTTTCAAGCTTAAACATCGCTGCTTGGAACTTTTTCATAAAATTACCTTTCAAGCTTAAAGATTGCGGCCTTCTGCCTTTGAAAGGTTATGAAATTTATTATACAATCTTGAAAATTTTATTGTGGGCCTTCAGCCATTTGTATTGCATCTTCTTTATGTTTGTCTATCCACTTTTGCCTTGAGGCCTGTCACAGCCTAGCTGTGACGGATTTATATTTTATTTTATTTGCTATTTTAACTGCATTTTTATCTTTTTGATTTTTAAGATTTCTTGTTTGGAAGCCTTCAGCCATGATAGAATTGCATGTTGAAACTCGTAGTTGTAAAGGTTCTGCTATGTGCTGCTTTGATTGTAAATGTGTTGTTAAACTACAATAAATTACAATTTTAAGGTGAAACTGACCCCAACCTTATGTGGCCCTTTCCACAATCCTAATGACGTGTTCTGCCCAGCGGGTTTAGCGGGCGTTTCACGGAGCACTATTAAACAAAGATGATCTATTATTATGACACCTATATCATTTGGTATCAAACTTTTCCAGTAGCAGCTTCTATTCTTGAACCACTTCCTTTCAAGACAGTTGGTTCATTCTTATTAGAAATAGAATCAAAAAATTCTTCTGACAAAGCACTTGCTTCATTGCCACTATCAAGAAGACAATACACCGTTACCCCTAGGATGCTAGTTTTTGTAATAGGGCGAGTTATTCTAATTTGAACAGTATCCTCATAAAAGTCTTCTAATAAATCCTTTTCAATCTGTTTCCAGCTAAAGCAATTTTATTCAGTTGCAAGTACGTTCACACTTAGATTGACAGGGTCATCAATCTCTACATTCTTAGCTGCTTTTTACAACCTGCCCAACACTTTCAGATCAAAGCACTTGACGACTTCCTCTAGTTCCGTTTGCTGTACATCAGCTAAACTATTCTCTACCTTTGAGCAACTGCGTCTCTGCGCAACCTTGCTATCTATAACACTGTCGTAAGCTTTTACAGTTTGTGGCAAGTCAGTAGAGGTAATAGGTTCCTTGGCCTCATGATAATAGCTACCGCCCTCATCCATCAACTCCTCCCCTTGAAAACCTTGCAAAACAAAATCTACCTCTTCTACTGGAACCTTATCCTTCAGATTGCCATTATTTCCGAAGATATAAGCTTTTGTTTCATCTTCGGGCTTATCAGACTCAAACCCGTTAATTTGTTCCTCCCTGTCATCTGTAGCGTTCTTTTTCCCTTGCCTAATTTTTACAATGTGTCCAAAACGCTGTCATCTAAATAATTCGAGTGGTTAAGCACATAACTGGTACTATCTGTTCCTATTTCGTCATCCTTGTTATCGATTTGCACGTGCTTACTGAGTGTGGTATGTGTTTTTGTTACAGGCTGTGTTACTGTTTCCGCCTTGTGACCGTCACTTTCCTCATAGACGGGACTTGGTTTTCCACATGCAGCCTGTTGTGTTAATTTGATACAGAATCAGATGGGACAGCATTCTGCTCTCCTTCTTGTCTCAACAGCACATGATTTATGTTTCTGCTTTCGTCATAATAATTACTGCGAAAGTGTGGTGGCTGTCCACCTCCCACAATAAAGTTAATAACAATTTTCTAAATTAAGAAGAAACTCTTTATAGTAACTTCTCAATTGTTTATTTATATTATAGAAGGAAAATGTAACATAGAATGTGTTTTGTCCTCCCTTGGATGTAAGTTTCTCAGGGACATGGAGCCTTCATGAAAGGCAGCTTACAAGATGTATTGGAGAAGAAAGCGAGGATACAATCTACAGTAAATCCAGCCCTTCCCTTTTTGTAATGAAATATATAGATAACGCCATAAATCGACTTCCCACCCTCAACTTCAAATATTTTAGTAAAAGTAGTTCATACAGAAGCTCACATTGGTGCCTACGATTGTGATTACAGACGTGAGTCCTGAAAAGTGAAATCTTTTGTGTGTTTCTCTTTCAGGTAAAGACTGAAAAATCTGAATCAAAAAAGTAACTTTGTAATAATCGAAAATTTCATTTCTTTTTTATATGTAATTTATGTATATGATTTGTAAACATTGTCATGTTTTCATATAAATTTTGTAGGTGTATTATTAATGAAAAATATGCTAAAATCAGTTCCATTTAATGGAGGCCAGCTATAATAATACTTGTTTCTAATATATAATTTTGTTCAAAAAATAAATATTTCCACAAAAATAAATAGGGGGTGACGTGGCGAAACAAGTACTGTATAATTTGAGAGATACAAAGGCGAGCGAGTGTGCCGGGATTCACCCCGTTTCACTGCTGCTAGCGCCACGGCATCAAAAAATGTTCAAATGTGTGTGAAATCTTATGGGACTTAACCGCTAAGGTCATCAGTCCCCAAGCTTACATACTACTTAACCTAAATTATCCTAAGGACAAACAAACACACACACCCATGCCCGAGGGAGGACTCGAACCTCCGCTGGGACCTGCTGCACAGTCCATGACTGCAGCGCCTTAAACCGCTCGGCTAATCCCGCGCGGCACCACGGCATCATAACGTGCCTGTACGTAGGATACAAAATATTGTGCCATAATCTAAGGATGAAATTAAAATTTAAAGTAGCTTTTCCAAACTTCAAGATATGCTTCAGTATATTAATGTTCAAATAGCTAATATCAGAGTGATCAGATGAATATGTTTCGCTAAATACATTGTTTAAGAAAAATAAGTGGCGCTAAATAATGCAGCTAGAAACCTAAAAATTGTTCAAAATATGCAAATGTACGATACAATCAACTATTGTAAGTCTCAGCTTTATCGGAACAATATTTTGCTTAAAATCGGCGTTTTCACGAAAAATTGAAGGCTCTAAATATTAGACTCAGAAAGTTAAACTCCTATGAAGCTACCTCTATTACTTTTCAAGTAATTTCCTAAAAACTACATTAGATGATCTCAATTTTGTGACCTCACTGTCAAGTTCATCCCATAAGAGTTTAGTAGTATGTGAGTGAAGTGACTGACTGACTTGGCCAAATCACACTGTTCACCTCTCAATATTTTTCTTTTCTACTAACATACTCTCTCCACAATTTAGAAGCATGCTTGGATTCACTGCCCTGCTGCAGATCAAACCCACGACCAATCAGTCTCTTGCCAGATGGAACTGCATTGTTGATCATTGCCCGGTGTTCCATTAATTTTCTCTACCTCACCAACTTTATCACCCGCAAAACATACCCACACCATGACCGACGTCCCACTATGCTTCACCGTTCACGTCACACTCTGACTCTTCATACGTTCTCTACGAAGTCGACGAAAGAACATTAGACGATGGTTTCCAGATATTTCAAACTCAGATTCGTCCGTGAATAACACCTTGGACCATTACTGCGCGGCCCAGTTTTCATGTTACTGTCCTCATTGCAATTTTTCACCTTATTTGCTTTGCGTGACAAAGTTTTCTCGCCCGCTGAGCACCCCTTTAAAGTATACACTGGAAGTATGAATTAAAAAAACACCTTCAGTCACAAATTTTCGTGTTTTATTAAAAACACGATGCATTCCGAACCCTGTGGATCCATCATCACCTGTAACTTGACTTAATAAATGATTTATTTTTTTCTCTTGACTGAGTTGAAGTGCGTATTCCGTCATGGAAAGGTCTGATGTTAGGTTACGAGTTTCGCAAGTCAAACGCGGAACATATGTGCGAAATAGTGGAAAATGAACAGTGTTAACTTACCACATAACGCAAGAAAAGCGTTTTTAACTTTTTAGCACCATCATACATTGTTTTATCCAGTCTATTAACACATATCACATTACTCAAGAGGCACATTTGCGTGCACTTATTTGAAAACACTTCACACATGTTGTTCATGGTGTGATCAAAGATGAATTTCTTCTTATTGCTAGAGATCTAATAATTAAACAACTGACATATGCAGGGAATAACTTTAGAATACATCGTTATAATTACTGAAATGACTGTGGCTTGCGAAATCTGTTTGTTCATTTAACATAGACACTGGTATTTGATTTTATCGAGGTATCCAGTTGTTCTATTAGATTTAGGGTCTTATCATTGGCTTTATTACGTAGTACTACCAAATTGTTTTCTAGACTGTTGATGATATGTTTCGTTTCCAACATAAGTTGTGCAATAACTGATTTTTCGAAGTTTTTGAGTCTAAAAGCATTTACGTGTTCTTGAAAACGGGTTCCGAAATTTCTAGATTCTCCCTGTTATCCGTACATAGTAGGCATGACAATTGGGCATGATACTCCGTACACTCCACTGTTGAATTTTTGTGTATTTCATTTTATGTTATTGACGAGTAAGTTTCCTAACTTATGATTAGTTGAGAATGCAACTGTTACGTTTGTTTCTTGACAAAATTAGCGATTTTTCGTGATATAGGGCCCATATATGGGATACTGGCAAATATTTTCTCTTCTTTCCCAGTTTGACCATTTGTTGTCTTACTTTTGTGTATTTGTCTGTGTAAGTTGTCATTTGTTTTAGCTGGGTAGCCATTATTTATGCCAATCTTCTTTATTGCATCTACCTCATTCCTAAGGCTGTTTTGTTGTACTATGCATTTCACCTCATTCAAGAGAAAAATGTATTAAGGCAAGTTAAATCTGATGATGAACCCACAGGGTCCGAAATGCATCGTGTATTTAATAAAACATGAAAATCTGTGACTGAAAGTGTTTTTCAATTCATACTTCCAGTGTCTTGAATACAGTCACGTTTGAAGCTGCAAAATATGGATAAAATTAAATTCCTTTAAAACATGTTCACTAAGACGGCGTTGCACTGTTTGGACAGAGATTGGTGCTCTTCGCATACCACTTACTTCCTATAGAATTTCTGGCGAAATACGAGTTCTCTGAATTTACTCTCTACACATGTAAACTGATCTCTCTGTATGGTGTTACTCGGGTTCTTCCAGATCGCGAAATACTTGCATTGGCACCAGTTTGTTTTATCCGCTGCAATGTATATACCATTGTAGCTTAGACTACGCCAGCTTTTGTGCTATTGTGTTACTAGAATAGCCTTCCTGACACAGAGCTACAATTGCAGGACGTTTTCAGATTACAGTCTCTTCCTTTCGTCCATTAGGAGGTACATGGTATGGAACCTATCAGGTACACAAACACACTGCTAGAGGCACACAGTGTGCTGCAAACTATTGCGGACTGATTGCCACACAGACAGCAGAAGGAAGGATTTCTATTCGAATGGAATTGTCACACGTTAAGGCACATCAGTGTTGTCGTGGATACTCATCAGCGTTCCTCTATGCGCACAATAGGCCAAATACACATCCGTTTGTTTTGCTATCAAAACGGGAATATGATTGAATATTCAAAACGAAATCCCTGTTTTAACAAGAAATCCATAGCTGTGGTAGGTGATCGGAAGCTTTTGACCGGTAGTGTACAATTGAGCAAAACGCGACATTTAGACGAGTGCAGCCTTCACTGACGTTATGCAATGACAAGCGACACAGAGCATGTGTATTGAAATCATAGCTAGGTGCACACAACAACGATCAAGCCAGAGAGAGAATACTGAAACGAATCTCACCACATGGCTGGCGCCGCTTTTTTGTAGTCGTAGTGCAAGACACTTGGCGCTCGCTGGTTGAACGAAATGGCGTGCATACACAAGCTGTTCAAGGTGATGAACAGCATAACTGCTAGTGACAGCAAGGCGGTAAATGGCTGCAGCAAGATGCGTCTGCAACAGTGATGAAGCGCGAGCTATTGGCCCATCTCAAACATCCTACTGAATGCGCACAGGACGTGGGGTTCCCAGACTTTTTGTGACTTAGCTGGCGCTACATTCCTGTACGCTCTTCACTTTGAAACACAACTGCTGCCAATTACGCGGGAGGATAGGGGGGCAAAACCTCACAGCTGATACATAGAAGATGACCACGTCTTTTTATCGCTAGATTTTTCTTATTCTGCTTCACACTCAAACGTCAGAAAGGCGGTTCTTAACTGTATTCCTACAACTCCACGAGCATGAAGAACAGCTGTTTCAACTCCAGTAGTTCTTAATGTTTGCCGCTTTCGGTAAGATTAATCGGGAAATTATGGCTACAACAGTTGGTTCTTCATCACCTGGGGTCCTGATCGCCATCTGATTGATCGCTTATTACGTAATATGGAAATATGGTTCTGCCTTGAGCAAACACAATTCTTTTTGTTATAATACCCAATCATGTTTCAAAGAAGTTTCTCTATGTTCAGTGGGTTCATTTCTTTTCTGTCAAATAAAATATAAAGATATTTTTGCATCATAGTACTTTACCGTTTTTGAGATTATTCAAATGTATGTAGTACTAATTCATTGACAAAACTATTAACGGAAAAGTATTGACAGGTAAAATATATAACTTCGTATTACTTATTGATGTCCATGTTGATCTCTGAAATTCGTAGGACAGATAGTATTTTGCACCAGTTTGGCATATGCAACTAATTATGATTTTTCAATATTTTGTCAAGTAATTTGCCAAAATGTTAACCTTAAAATGTAACTATCGCTTTTAAATAATGTTATATTGTAGTAGTACTGTCACTATATTATGTCGTGCTGTCAACAAAGATTCGTTGTTTTGTTCCGCAACTATCATTTTTTAGCCTAAAGTACTAGTTTTAGAAAATGTGTTGGAGGTATGATGAATATGAACAAGTGAGAACTGGGAAGGGGGGGGGGGGAGAGTAGTGGAGGGGTAGGAAAGGCTATGTACATTGAACTTCCACCCACTCACCACCTGTTCATAATCGTCACACCTGTAACAAATTTTGGAAAACTACTATTTTAACCTAAAGAATGATAAAGACTGAAACAACGAATCTTTGTTGACAACACACCTTAATGTAATAACAGTACTAATGTAATATAACCGTAGAAAAACAGAAAAAAGCGATAATTTCATTTTAAAGTTAATATTTAGGCAAACTGCGTAACGCAGTGTTCAAAATTCGTAATTAGTTTCAGATGTCAAACTGGAGCAAAATAATAGCTTACTGTGAATGTCAGACAGCCACTTGAACGCCAGTATGTAGTACTAACGTATATATTTTTCCTCTAATATGTTTTCGTTACTACTTTTATCAACGTAAATACCGTAATATTAAAACAGACTGCGTATTATCTATAATAACTGAATTCACAAAAGTTGGAGAACTTCTCCGAAACGTGTTTGGGTGTTAAAACAAGAGGAATAGTATTTGCTCAAGGCAGATTACACTGCATATTAGGAAGAAAATGCGGAGAAAAGGGATCTTCAGGCCGGCCGCAGTGGCCGAGCGGTTCTAGGCGCTATGGTCGCAGGTTCGAATCCTGCCTCGGGCATGGGTGTGTGAGATGTCCTTAGGTTAGTTAGGTTTAAGTAGTTCTACGGTCCAGGGGACTGATGACCTGAGAAGTTAAGTCCCATAGTGCTCAGAGCCATTTGAGCCATTTGGATCTTCAGCCACAAGACGACTGCTTATTAATATCTACCCAAATCTTTCTTATTTTTCGAACAGGTGCCGCTGCCGACGCGTGCATGTCGCCACTTGGAGGTCCGGGAAGGTGTTACAAATTGATGCGTTCTCTTACTCAAACACTTAAATTTCTTTTCCCCACAAACCTTCTAACTGGATGGTGGTCTGTGGCACCGTTCCGGCTTAAGGGCAAGTGATTTTCCCCGTGATAGCAATGGAGTCACAAGGCCTGTTAGAAATAAACTTCGGAAAACTCTACCAGAAAGCAGTGATTGGAACTGTTATTAACGTGACTGGGATTTACCAATGAATCTTCCTGCACTGTGTTTCTGAGCGCCCAAAATGTTAACATAGTATCGTTTTGGAGCTCGTGGAATGGTAACTCGGCCGGTAGATCCTTTGGGGCGAAGGGGGTGCGTCCCGGGTCCTTTGGACGGAGGTGTAGTTTCGAAATATAGTTCTGGTATCGATTGGTGCTCTTCGGAAGTGGGGAAAGTGAATCGTAAATCCGTGTGGGGTGAGGTGATACGTCAAGTGTTGCGAGAATAAGGTAGGGAATGGGTGATCCCGAGTTATTAATGAAGGTGTTCTGCCAGTGCGGAAAGATCTACGTGGGAATTCGGCTTGGTTATTTGGCAATATCCAGGCGAGCCTTGAAATAGTCGTTAGGGAGGGAGCGCATGGCATGCTAGTACGTGGAACCTTTAGATAGCTGCAGGTGTCGTATGACCATAGAGGCAAATTTTTCGACGTCTAATAGAAGCGACGCCCACCCCAGAGTGTTTAAGGAATCCTACTTTATGTATCAAACAGCTTCAAACATCTGATTGCTTTACAAACGAGTTTATCACGCATCTCAATGTTTACAGCGTCATACCTCCTGACCTATGTATTCTGCAGTGATACAGTTTTGCAAGTATTCAGTGGTATATGTGGATATTGTTTGCGAAATGTGTTGCGAACAGAGTTAGTAGTAAAGAATTAATAGACTGAAACGTCATGCCTGATGTTTAAGTTTTACTGCAAGAATAACGACAGTGTATTAGTTTGGTGCATAAGTTGGTAGCGTTTTTGTTTTGCATGTCGATATTCCACGTTATTTTAACATTTGGAGATAGTGAGTGTAGCTGCGGATGCTAGAAAACAGAATGCGAAGCGGAGAACTCTGAACATTTCCAACATATTGTTCTGTTTGATTTCAGTAGAGGGCTGACAGTAGTGGAGGCAACCAGAAACATTTTCGCAGTGTATGGGGATAATGCCATTGGACAGAAAACTGCAAGAAAATGGATTTCTCGTTTTAAGAGGGATTCTTGACATTAGTGGCTATCCCCGTTCAGGAAGACATTCGGAGCTTGATGAGAATCGCTTAAACACATTAATTCACAATCATAGACATAGGTGTACTCAAGAAAAATGATTCAAATGGCTCTGAGCACTATGGGACTTAACATCTGAGGTCATCAGTCCCCTAGAACGTGGAACTACTTAAACCTAACTAACCGAAGAACATCACACACATCCATGCCCGAGGCAGGATTCGAACCTGCGACCGTAGCGGTCGCGCGGCTCCAGACTGAAGCGCCTAGAACCGCTAGGCCACACTGGCCACTCAAAAATGTAATGAAATGTAATTATTCCAACATCGTGTGAAATTTGCATGAAATGGAAAAGGTTCAGAAAATGAGTGTATGGGTACCGCATGCTCTGAGACAAAATCACAAGAATCAGCGGTTGGCCACGCGTGCATCTGTGCTTGCTAGTCATCAACTAGCTCGTGAACATCACCGGCCATTCCTATCCTATATCGATACTGGTGACGAGAAATAGTGTTTGCCCTAATATAAGGAAAAAAAAGGAATGACTGAGCCCAAACAAAGCAGCAATTCCCTATACAAAGTCCTGCGCACGCGCAAAGGATGATGTTATGCTTGTAGTGGAAAGCGACAGTGTGGTGAACTACGAAATAGTTCCCCAAGTTGTTACCATCACTGTTCAGATTTACTGCCAACAACTGAGACGTCTTGCAGACGCAGTCCAAGAACAACGCCCAGCAAGACTGCGTGTAGTGATGCTACACCACAATAACGTCCACCCGTATTCTGCTAGATTGTCAAAAAAACATTACAGGGCTAATACAAATGATTGAAACGATTTCATAAATTCACTGTAGCTCCATTCATTGACATATGGTCACGACACGCTACAGATACGTAGAAAAACTCATAAAGTTTTGTTCGGCTGAAGTCCCACTTCAGGTTTCTGCCGCCAGAGCGCTCGAGAGCGCAGTGAGACAGAATGGCGACCGGAGCCGAGAAAGCGTATGTCGTGCTTGAAATGCACTCACATCAGTCAGTCATAACAGTGCAACGACACTTCAGGACGAAGTTCAACAAAGATCCACCAGCTGCTAACTCCATTCGACGATGGTATGCGCAGTTTAAAGCTTCTGGATGCCTCTGTAAGGGGAAATCAACGGGTCGGCCTGCAGTGAGCGAAGAAACGGTTGAACGCGTGCGGGCAAGTTTCATGCGTAGCCCACGGAAGTCGACGAATAAAACAAGCAGGGAGCTAAACGTACCACAGCCGACGGTTTGGAAAATCTTACGGAAAAGGCTAAAGCAGAAGCCTTACCATTTACAATTGCTACAAGCCCTGACACCCGATGACAAAGTCAAACGCTTTGAATTTTCGGCGCGGTTGCAACAGTTCATGGAAGAGGATGCATTCAGTGCGAAACTTGTTTTCAGTGATGAAGCAACATTTTTTTCTTATTGGTGAGGTGAACAGACACAATGTGCGAATCTGGGCGGTAGAGAATCCTCACGCATTCGTGCAGAAAATTCGCAATTCACTAAAAGTTAACGTGTTTTGTGCAATCTCACGGTTAAATGTTTACGGCCCCTTTTTCTTCTGCGAAAAAAACGTTACAAACACATGTATCTGGACATGCTGGAAAATTGGCTCATGCCACAACTGGAGACCGACAGCGCCGACTTCATCTTTCAACCGGATGGTGCTCCACCGCACTTCCATCACGATGTTCGGCATTTCTTAAGCAAGAGATTGGAAAACCGATGGATCTGTCGTGGTGGAGATCACGATCAGCAATTCATGTCATGGCCTCCACGCTCTCCCGACTTAACCCCATGCGATTTCTTTCTGTGGGGTTATGTGAAAGATTCAGTGTTTAAACCTCCTCTACCAGGAAACGTGCCAGAACTGCGAGCTCGCATCAACAATGCTTTCGAACTCATTGATGGGGACATGCTGCGCCGACTATGGTAGGAACTTGATTATCGGCTTGATGTCTGCCGAATCACTAAAGGGGCACATATCGAACATTTGTGAATGCCTAAAAAATCTTTTTGAGTTTTTGTATGTGTGTGCAAAGCATTGTGAAAATATCTCAAATAATAAAGTTATTGTAGAGCTGTGAAATCGCTTCAATCATTCGTAATAACCCTGTACAAAGGAGTTGGATTGGGAAGTAATTTCTCACCCACCACATTTACCTGATCTTGCACCCTCTGATTTTCACATTTTCCGTTTTCTATCGAACAGCCTTCAAGACACTGCCTTTCCGGATGGAAATGCGCTCCGAACATGTCTCGACGAGTTCTTCGCCTCAAAACAACGTGATTTCTACAGTTGCTGTATCGAATAGTTACCTCGGTGTTTGCAGAGCTGTGACCAGTGAAGGAAAATATATTACTGATGAATGAAGTCTCTGTTACGTGCATCTGTTGTGTTTATTAAAAGTTACGAAAAACGCTGCGAACTTATGCGCCAATCTGATAGTAAGCTCTAAACCCTTTCCTTTCTTTATTCTGTGAAGGTGACAGAGAGGTTTCGAAAAGCTTGCAATTTACGCAGAAAGTTTGTTGTTAGTCGCTAAGTGCTCTCTCATTCTCAAATATGGATGAATATGGTCTGGGTAATTTGACGCCTTGAGCTACAATGCCACAAGAAATATACACAGTTCATAACTTTAATAATTGTGTTGTCGTGTTAAACTTCTAACGTAAGATTATACCTCTCTATGAGTAGACAGTAAAAATGTTTTAAATATTTAACTTTGGCCACTAATTAAACGAAGTAATGAAAATTACTGTGTGGAATGTCAGATCCCTTAATCGGGCAGGTAGGTTAGAAAATTTAAAAAGGGAAATGGATAGGTTAAAGTTAGATATAGTGGGAATTAGTGAGTTCGGTGGCAGGAGGAACAAGACTTTTGGTCTGGTGATTAGAGGGTTATAAATACAAAATCAAATAGGGGTAATGCAGGAGTAGGTTTAATAATGAATAAAAAAATAGGAGTGCGGGTTAGCTACTACAAACAGCATAGTGAACGCATTATTGTGGCCAAGATAGACACAAAGCCCATGCCTACTACAGTAGTACAAGTTTATATGCCAACTAGCTCTGCAGATGATGAAGAAATTGATGAAATGTATGACGAGATAAAAGAAATTATTCAGGTAGTGAAGGGAGACGAAAATTTAATAGTCATGGGTGACTGGAATTCGTCAGTAGGAAAAGGGAGAGAAGGAAACATAGTAGGTGAATATGGATTGGGGGGAAGAAAGAAAGAGGAAGCCGCCTTGTAGAATTTTGCACAGAGCATAACTTACTCATAACTAACACTTGGTTCAAGAATCATAAAAGAAGGTTGTATACCTGGAAGAATCCTGGAGATACTAAAAGGTATCAGATAGATTATATAATGGTAAGACAGAGATTTAGGAACCAGGTTTTAAATTGTAGGACATTTCCAGGGGCAGATGTGGATTCTGACCACAATCTATTGGTTATGAACTGCAGATTGAAACTGAAGAAACTGCAAAAAGGTGGGAATTTAAGGAGATGGGACCTGGATAAACTGAAAGAACCAGAGGTTGTACAGAGTTTCAGGGAGAGCATAAGGGAACAATTGACAGGAATGGGGGAAAGAAATACAGTAGAAGAAGAATGGGTAGCTCTGAGGGATGAAGTAGTGAAGGCAGCAGACGATCAAGTAGGTAAAAAGACGAGGGCTAATAGAAATCCTTGGGTAACAGAAGAAATATTGAATTTAATTGATGAAAGGAGAAAATATAAAAATGCAGTAAATGAAGCAGGCAAAAAGGAATACAAACGTCTCAAAAATGAGATCGACAGGAAGTACAAAATGGCTAGGCAGGGATGACTAGAGGACAAATGTAAGGATGTAGAGGCTTGTCTCACTAGGGGTAAGATAGATACTGCCTACAGGAAAATTAAAGAGACCTTTGGAGAGAAGAGAACCACTTGTATGAATATCAAGAGCTCAGATGGCAACCCAGTTCTAAGCAAAGAAGGGAAGGCAGAAAGGTGGAAGGAGTATATAGAGGGTTTATACTGGAAATGGAAGAGGATGTAGATGAAGACGAAATGGGAGATATGACACTGCGTGAAGAGTTTGACAGAGCACTGAAAGACCTGAGTCGAAACAAGGCCCCGGAAGTAGACAACATTCCATTAGAACCACTGATGGCCTTGGGAGAGCCAGTCATGACAAAACTCTACCATCTGGTGAGCAAGTTGTATGAAACAGGCGAAATACCCTCAGACTTCAAGAAGAATATAATAATTCCAATCCCAAAGAAAGCAGGTGTTGACAGATGTGGAAATTACCGAACTATCAGTTTAATAAGTCAGAAGTGCAAAATACTAACGCGAATTCTTTACAAACGAATGGAAAAACTGGTAGAAGCGGACCTCGAGGAAGATCAGTTTGGATTCCGTAGAAATGTTGGAACACGTGAGGCAATACTAACCTTACGACTTATCTTAGAAGAAAGATTAAGAAAAGGCAAACCTACGTTTCTAGCATTTGTAGACTTAGAGAAAGCTTTTGACAATGTTAACAGGAATACTCTCTTTCAAATTCTGAAGGTGGCAGGGGTAAAATACAGGGAGCGAAAGGCTATTTACAATTTGTACAGAAACCAGATGGCAGTTATAAGACTCGAGGGGCATGAAAGGGAAGCAGTGGTTGGGAAAGGAGTGAGACAGGGTTGTAGCCTCTCCCTGATGTTATTCAATCTGTATATTGAGCAAGCAGTTAAGGAAACAAAAGAAAAATTCGGAGTAGGTATTAAAATTCATGGAGAAGAAGTAAAAACTTTGAGGTTCGCCGATGACATTGTAATTCTGTCAGAGACAGCAAAGGACTTGGAAGAGCTGTTGAACGGAATGGACAGTGTCTTGAAAGGAGGATATAAGATGAACATCAACAAAAGCAAAACGAGGATAATGGAATGTAGTCAAATTAAATCGGGTGATGCTGAGGGAATTAGATTAGGAAATGAGACACTTAAAGTAGTAAAGAAGTTTTGCTATTTAGGGAGTAAAATAACAGATGATGGTCGAAGTAGAGAGGATATAAAATGTAGACTGGCAATGGCAAGGAAATCGTTTCTGAAGAAGAGAAATTTGTTAACATCGAGTATAGATTTAAGCGTCAGGAAGTCGTTTCTGAAAGTATTTGTATGGAGTGTAGCCATTTATCGAATTGAACCATGGACGATAACTAGTGTGGACAAGAAGAGAATAGAAGCTTTCGAAATGTGGTGCTACAGAAGAATGCTGAAGATAAGGTGGGTAGATCACGTAACTAAAGAGGAGGTATTGAATAGGATTGGGGAGAAGAGAAGTTTGTGGCACAACTTGACTAGAAGAAGGGATCGGTTGGTAGGACATGTTTTGAGGCATCAAGGAATCACTAATTTAGCATTGGAGGGCAGTGTGGAGGAAAAAATCGTAGAGGGAGACCAAGAGATCAATACACGAAGCAGATTCAGAAGGATGTAGGTTGCAGTAAGTACTGGGAGATGAAGAAGCTTGCACAGGATAGAGCTGCATCGAACCAGTCTCAGGACTGAAGACCACAACAACAACAATGAAAATTAAATGATTGTTGCGTTTGGAAGCCGTTAGATAGGCAACCAGCAATTAGCATCTGGTTTCTGTTCTTCCGGAAGCTTGTAGATTAGTGTTACTGTGCGTGTGTCAATTTGTTTCTGGGGAAATTTCTAGATTATTACGAGGGTTATTCGGAAAGTAAGGAACGATCGGTCTCGAAATGACGGGTTGAGCAGTGCCCGTCGATCGCGTTACGTCGTTCTTTAGTTCTGAACACACAGGGAGCACATAAAGATACCTAGAACAGTAGTGTCTCCCGCCAAGTAGGAGTACCTGGTGAGAAATTCGTATGAAGTTATGAGCCAACATTACACAATTGTCCTGCGTTTTCTTCTGCAAGACAATTCTCAGCCGCATTCTGCAGGGGCAATGAAGGTGCCCCTCCATCGTTTTCATTTGGTAATGTTTGATTACCCAGAATATAGTCTATGGTGATAAGTAGCTGGAAGTTGTAGCTAGCTGTTGCATATGAAACAGTTTTGATTTTTACTGTGGTTTCCATTTCGCGACCTATCGTTCCTTACTTTCCGAATAGCCCTCGTTATTTTGTGTGTACCTTTTTTCCTGCTAAAACTTGTATATTATTGTTTCTCTGTGTGTGTCCTTTTCCTTTTTGGCTTTATATAGTACTTTGATTTGTTGATCGAGGTGATTTTTTGAGATGATGTACTAACTGTTTTCGGTGTATTACATGGCAGTTTTTTTCTAAACCTGTAGCGTAACCTGTTTAACAATCCACTATGCAAATGCGATTAGTAAATCAAGTCAGATCACTAACACTCCATGAAATCTATAATCTATAATAACAAATGCCAATGCCCCCCCAGGGGGTCCTCAACTCTTTTTGTGGATACGTGCATAGCGAACATGGGACCCTGAGCTAATGTGGCCCTCCTTCCTTTCCGGGCTGCATACCTTCCTTTTCCGCACCATTCCCTTTCCCCCATCTTCCCCCCCCCTCCCCTCACCTCTGGCTCTTTCCTTCCCTTTCTCACCCTCTGGGAGTATGGTTTGTGCCTACGTCTGGAGACGGACGCTCGTAAATTTAACGCATTCTTCGCCTTCTCTGCTTGTATGTCTTCATCCTTCCTTTGTCCTTCTCTTTTCCTTACCTCTTCTCTTTACCCTTTTCTCTGCTGCGGCGTTTGAGACCTCTCTTCTTTCCTTTCCCTTTCTTTGTTTTTCCCTTTCTCTTTCTTCCTCCCTGTGCGTGTCTGAAGGCCGACCCACGCATTTTCGTGCATAGCCGGTGACAGGGTAACGCGTAATTCCTCGCCCTGGGTAGACAGGTAGGACACATACGAACACCCTGGTAACGGCCAGGCCCAGGGAGGGGTGATTACCCAAGCTGATACCTTCCGAAAGTGTCGATTGGTCCCTCCATCCGTTTGTCGGGAGGTGTGACCTGAGGTGTGAACAATAACCTAAGGCGGGAGTGCCCTCAGAGAGGGCCCCCACAAGGGAGGAGCGCGCCATCGGAGACGCCGGTAATCATGGGGGATTCTTCCACAATGGTTTCCTCACCTTCCACTATGTCTGCTCACAAGCGTAAGTTCACTGAGTCTCAGCGACAGACAGTTCTTCCATCGTTGCCACAGTTCCTTGTTGTTTCTCGGTCTGATGAAGGTCACGACTTCTCCATGGTCAACGCTTTCATTATTCAGAAAGGTGTCGACGCAATTGTAGGTTCTGTAAAGTCTTGTTCCAGATTACGGAATGGCACCTTGTTGTTAGAAACACACAGTGCCCTCCAGGCACAAAAATTGCTGCATACTTCACTTCTCCACACCTTCCCTGTCTGGGTGGAACTTTAAATTCCTCGCGTGGAGTCGTTTATACACGCTCCCTCGATGGATTGTCTGACAACGAAATTCAGCACTACCTGTCTGACTACGGCGTAACGGCTGTTCATAGCGTTATGAAAAGGGTTGACACGAACATCATCACAACCTTCTTGACATTTGGCAAAGTTCAACTCCCATCCAAAATCAAAGCAGGCTATGAGATAATTTCCGTTCACCCTTATGTCCCAAACCCTACGCGTTGCTATCCGTGTCAGCAGTTCAATCACACCAGCCAGTCCTGTTCCAATCCGGCCAAATGTGTTATGTGTGGCAAGGATGCCCATGAGGGTGCTTGTCCACCTCCATCCCCTCGCTGCATCAACTGTATGGGTGACCACGCTGCTTCCTCTCGAGATTGCCCCATTTTTAAAGACGAAAAGCTCATCCAGGAAATCAGAGTGAAGGAAAAGGTGTCGACCTTTGCTGCTCGAAAATTATTCGCCAGTCGACAGCCCACCGTGCCTCAGACAGGAAAATACAGCACTGTCCTTGCTTCTCCTCGGCCAACAAAGGAGGCGGCCATGCAGACTTGCGACCTCACCTTTAGTGCCACGGTCGTCAGATCAGCCAGCGCAAAGATCGCCCGTTCAATCTCACCACTTTCGCCTGCCCACTCTATGGCTCACCCTTCATCGGTTTCTGCTAAATCTCGATCCCAAAAGTCAGACACCAAGACTTCGAAAAAAGAGCATACTCGTGAAGATTTTTTACGTACCCCAACTTCACAACCATCGGTTCCTCCTTCATCTAAACATCATATTTCCAAGATGGCTAATAAGAAACCCAGTTCATCTCCTTCTCCGCCAAGGCGTGTCTCATCTACAGCACCACATGGCGGAAATCGCCCTCGGCCATCTTATGTGTCGCCGAGGCGCACTGTTGGCGGCCGATCAACCAGCCGATCGCTGGTGGCAGGAGCTGCTCCTGAACAACCTATGGATCAGGATCTTCTGCCTTCGGCTGAATGCCATTCCATGCTGTCGGTCGCAAGCTCTGAGCAGTCATTGAGTTGACGGCAACCTTGGTCACATTCCTCCATTTTCTGTTCACCCTATGTCCATTATCCACTGGAATATCTGCGGCATTCGAGCCAATCGGGATGAATTGTCGTTTCTCTTACGATCTTACTCGCCGGTCATCTTCTGTCTTCAGGAAACAAAGCTGCATCCCCATGACCGCTTTGCTCTCCCCCATTTTCAGTTCGTCCGATTTGATCTCCCCTCTGTTGAAGGCACTCCAGCCCATGGAGGACTCATGATTCTTCTCCATGATACTCTCCATTATCACCCAATCCACTTAAACACTTCCTTCCAAGCTGTCGCTGTCCGTCTTTCCCTTTCTGGATATACCTTTCCTCTTTGTACTGTATACATTCCATCGTCCACACCAATAGCACGAGCTGATCTCCTTCATCTTCTTGGTCAGCTTCCACCCCCCTATTTGCTGGTTGGGGACTTCAATGCCCACCGCCTGCCTTGGGGATCTCCACATCCTTGTCCACGTGGCTCACTATTGCTAGACGTCTTCCACCAAGCGGATCTAGTTTGCCTCAACACTGGGGTCCCTACATTTTTGTCTGCCTCCACGACAAATTTCTCTCATTTGGACCTTTCGGTCGGTACTGTTCCGCAAGCTCGGCGCTTAGAATGGTTCGCCCTTGATGATACACACTCGAGTGATCACTTTCCATGTGTCCTGAGACTGCAGCCTCAACAGCCCTATATGCGCCCGCGACGCTGGAAGTTTGCCCAAACCGATTGGACACTTTTTTCGTCTCTAGCGACATTCGATGACCGTCACTTTCCTAGCGTCGACGATGAGGTCACACATATTACCGACGTTATTCTTACAGCTGCGGAACGTTCAATACCACGCACCTCAGAATTGCCCCGGCGCCCCCCAGTTCCTTGGTGGAACGAGGCATGCCGTGACGCAATACTTGAGCGGCGACGTGCTCTTCGCGTTATCGCCACCATCCTACTTTGGCCAACTGTATCCGCTATAAGCAGTTCCGTGCGCGATGCCGACGCGTCATCCGCGATAGCAAGAAGGCAAGCTGGAAATTCTTTATTAGCTCATTTAACACCTTCACTCCCTCCTAGGAAGTTTGGAGTCGGATTCGACGGTTATCTGGCGCGCATAGTTTCTCCACGGTCTCTGGGCTCACTGTCGCGCATGATACATTAGTGGACCCCGTCGCAATTTCTAACTCATTGGGTCAACACTTTGCTGAGATTTCGAGCTCTTCAAATTACCCGCCAGCGTTTCTCCCGAAGAAACGTGCAGTGGAAGTGCGACCTCTTGCTTTCTCCTCTCAAAATCGCGAAAGCTATAATACTCTTTTCTCCATGCGGGAACTCCAACATGCACACTCTTCTTCTCGCTCCTCCGCCCCAGGACCGGATGGTATCCACTTCCAAATGTTGCTGCATTTATCATACCATAGTCTGCGTTACATCCTTCGCCTTTATAATCGAATTTGGACCGACAGTACTTTTCCCAGACGATGGCGGGAAGCTATCGTCGTTCCTGTTCCGAAACCTGGAAAGGACAAACATCTCCCCTCTAGCTATCGCCCCATTTCTCTCACGAGTAGTGTATGTAAGGTTTTGGAGCGTATGGTGAATTGCCGTTTAAGTTGGTGGCTGGAGTCACGCAGTCTTTTAACACCTGTACAATGCGGTTTCCGAAAGCATCGTTCTGCAGTTGACCATCTTGTTTCTCTCTCCACTTATATCATGAACAATTTTCTCCGGAAATGCCAAACAGTAGCAATATTTTTTGATCTGGAGAGAGCATACGATACCTGTTGGAGGACAGGCATCCTGCGCACACTGTTCTCTTGGGGCTTTCGAGGTCGGCTGCCCCTTTTTCTTCGCGAATTTATGGCAGGGCGCACATTTAGAGTGCGGGTGAACACTACTCTCTCCCGTACTTTCTCCCAAGAAAACGGGGTACCCCAGGGCTCCGTGCTAAGTGTTGTACTGTTTGCTATTGCCATAAATCCAATTATAGATTGTCTCCTTCCTGATGTCTCGGGCTCCCTCTTTGTGGACGACTTTGCGATCTACTACAGCTCTCAACGGACCAGCCTTCTTGAACGACGTCTTCAAGGATGTCTCGATCGCCTCTACTCTTGGAGCACCGAAACCGTCTTCCGTTTTTCTCCCAGTAAGACCGTTTGTGTTAATTTTTGGCGACGTAAGGAGTTTCTTCCACCCTCCTTACATCTAGGACATGTCAACCTTCAGTTTTCGGACGTCGCTAAATTCTTGGGTCTTATATTTGACAGAAAACTGTCTGCGATCGCTCAACACCCTCCGTGTCCTGAATGGTACCTCCTGGGGAGCGGACCGAGTAGTCCTTCTCCGCCTCTATCGCGCCTTAGTGCGCTCGAAATTGGACTATGGAAGCATAGTTTACTCCTCTGCTCGGCCGTCTATTCTTCGTCGTCTCGACTCTACCCACCACCGTGGATTACGTTTAGTGTCTGGAGCTTTTTACACCAGCCCTGTGGAAAGCCTTTATGCTGAGACTGCTGAACCTCCGCTGTCCAATCGGCGAGCAGTCCTTCTGAGTCGTTATGCTAGCCATCTGTCTTCCATGCCTGCTAATCCAGCCTATGACATTTTTTTCGACGCCTCCTTTGATGTAGGGTATGCAGGCCGCCCCTCCTCCCTACTACCACCGGGAGTCCGCTTCCGTCAACTGCTCCATTCTCTTTCCTTCCGCTTTCCTAAAACCTTCTTGACAACTTGGGGTACAGCACCGCCTTGGCTCCGTCCCGGGATCTGCCTGCTCCGTGACCTTTATCAATTTCCCAAGGATGGTACCCCTTCACTTGTTTATCGTCGGGCATTTGCTGCTCTATGTGCACAAATGAAGGCACACTGATGGCTCGAAAACATCGTTAGGTGTAGGGAGTGCCTATATTGTTGGCGACACCCCAAATCAATTTCGGCTTCCCGACCAGTGTTCGGTTTATACTGCGGAGCTTTACGCTGTTCTCCAGGCTGTCCACTACATCCGCCGCCATCAGCGAATACAGTATGTTATCTGCTCAGATTCTCTCAGCTCTCTCCTCAGTCTCCAAGCTCTTTACCCTGTGCACCCTCTGGTCCACCGGATTGAGAACTGGCTGCGCTTGCTCCACCTGGGGGGCGTCTAGGTGGCGTTCCTCTGGCTCCCGGGACACGTTGGTATCGGTGGAAATGAGGCGGCCGATATTGCGGCCAAGGCTGCAGTCTCTCTTCTTCGGCCAGCTATTCCATCGATTCCCTTCGCCGATCTACGGAGCGTTTTATGTCGTCGTGTTGTTCTCTTATGGCACGCACATTGGTCGATACTTCCCCATAATAAATTGCGGGACGTGAAAGCTCTTCCTTGTGCTTGGACCTCTTCCTCCCGAACGCGTCGTCGGGAGGAGGTAATTTTAACTAGACTCCGGATAGGGCACTGTCTTTTTAGCCATCGACATTTTTTAGGCGGCGATCCTCCCCCACTCTGTCCCCACTGCTCTCAGCTGTGGACGGTAAGACACCTTTTAATTGAGTGCCCCTATTTTACTCCGTTACGCGCCCGTCTACAGCTGTCGCCTGATATATCGTCAATTTTATCAGATGACACGCGCTCGGCCGATCGCGTTCTCGAGTTCATTAGTGCCAGTGAAATGACGTCAGTCATTTGAAGCTTTTTTTTTTGGGGACAATCAACCCCTTTCTGTAGTGGATTTTTAAGCCTTCCTTCTGCTTTTAGTTTCTCCAATTTTTTGAGTTTCGTTCCCATTGCTGCTGGTTTCCATTTTCGGTTTTTACTGTTTCCTAAGTCACTGACCGGGCGCTAATGACCATAGCAGTTTTGCGCCCTAAAACCAAAACAAGAAAAATGCCTACAATTCAGTCTCTGGCTCTTCTCCTTTTGGTACTGTGACGGATTCTTGTTACGGGTTGCAGTCCGTGGTATTCAGCTGGCTGGCGAAAGGAAAGAGTGACGAAGGAAATCGCATGGTGAAATTAACCGTCATTCTGGTGCTAAACTGCCAGTGTCATAATAAGACGTTACGTCGAAATCGTGTTGAGCCTCGGCCGTTGTGGATGCAGTCAGCCTACCACATTTATGATTTCAACATCGGAATGCTATACGAGCAACTGCAATGCTCGCTATAGATTAATTTAAACAAATTTACAGCAATCGCCGAAGCACCGGTACCTGTATTGCATCGGACTATATTTATTACTGAACAGTCGCCTAGTTTAGTTTCAAGAGTATCAGCTCTATAATTGCAAATTAAGTTACCTGCACAATGTCGATTTTTTGTGATCAATTTTCTACACCCACCAATGAAGATGACTGTTAAGCAGTTAACAACGTGCGAACATCACTTCTCTGAACATTAACGCAAAACAGTGGCTCACCAGAAACTTCATAGCATCTGAATGTACCGCTAACACATTGGAGGACACGACAAATGCAACTTAAAGACTGCTTGGGAAGCGCGACAGCTTTCGTAATCTGCTCAGGTCGCGAGTACAAAATAAGCGAGTGCAAGACTGACGAAATAGTTAATTGAGCAATCCTGCAAATTGCAAGCTGCTCAGATAGCGGACAGCCGCTAACTGTGAAATGCGAAACTTACTTAGAATTCAGCAATTGTGCTCCACAACGCACAAATCAGCACCGAATATAAAACGGCAGAGATGGCGGCAGAGAAAAGCTGCCACCAACAACAGGAGAGGTGCGGATGTGTTCCCCGAGGCAAATACTGAAGCGGAATTCACTCTCTCCCTAACTCTCTACTTCTTGCAAAATTCAGCCTCGAGGGGAAGACGGCCAGCCATTGTCACAGTGACCAACGAGAATTTTGCTTCCATTTTCAGAATACAGGAAAACTCTGCACACACTTCCCATAGTTAAAAGAGTGAGCCGCCATATAACTGTGTATTATTACATTTATCTTCTGTATAATCCATATGGGCTTTGGACGGTCTTAACAAATATGACTTCACAATGGTCTAACAGTCTTTATCATTGTACACTGAATGGTCAAAGAAACTGGTATAGGCATGTGTATTCAAATACCGATATATGTAAATAGGCAGAATACGGCGGTGCGGTCGAAAACGCCTTTATCAAACAATAAGTGTCTGGCGCAGTTGTTAAATTGTTTACTGCTGCTAAAATGGTGGGGTGTCAAGATTTAAGTGAGTTTGAATGTGATGTTATAGTCGGCGGACAAGCGATGGGACGCGGCGTCTCCGAGGCAAGGGTGAAGTGGGGACCTTCCCGTACAAACATTTCACGAGTATGCCCTGAATACCATGGATCCGGTAAAACAACAAATCTCCAACATCGCTGCGGCGGAAAAAGATCCTGCAAAAGGACGGGATGAACGACGACTGAAGAGAATCGATCAGTGTGACAGAAGTGCAACCCTTCGCCAGCCGGAGTGGCTCAAATGGCTCTGCGCACTATGGGACTTAACATCTGAGGTCATCAGTCCCCTAGAACGTGGAACTACTTAAACCTAACTAACCGAAGAACATCACACACATCCATGCCCGAGGCAGGATTCTAACCTGCGACCCTAGCGGTCACGCGGTTCCAGACTGAAGCGGCTAGAACCGCCGGCCACCCCGAGAGTGACACAGCACTTAGCGA
This sequence comes from Schistocerca piceifrons, assembly GCF_021461385.2. Classification (NCBI taxonomy): domain Eukaryota; kingdom Metazoa; phylum Arthropoda; class Insecta; order Orthoptera; family Acrididae; genus Schistocerca; species Schistocerca piceifrons. The sequence continues at coordinate 110,146,760 of NC_060143.1, forward strand.
CTAACAACAAACTTTCTGCGTAAATTGCAAGCTTTTCGAAACCTCTGTCACCTTCACAGAATAAAGAAAGGAAAGGGTTTAGAGCTTACTATCAGATTGGCGCATAAGTTCGTAGCGTTTTCTGTAGCTTTTAATAAACACAACAGATGCACGTAACAGAGACTTCATTCATCAATAATATATTCTCCTTCACTGGTCACAGCTCTGCAAACACCGAGGTAACTATTCGATACAGCAACTGTAGAAATCACGTTGTTTTGAGGCGAAGAACTCGTCGAGCCATGTTCGGAGCGCATTTCCATCCGGAAAGGCAGTGTCTTGATGGCTGTTCGATAGAAAACGGAAAATGTGAAAATTAGAGGGTGCAAGATCAGATGAATGCGGTAGTGAGGAACCATTGTTTTTTTTGTCAGTCTACCAGAATATGGGTGGACGTTATTGTGGAGTAGCATCACTTCACGCAGTCTTTCTGGGTGTTGTTCTTGGACTGCGTCTGCAAGACGTCTCAGTTGTTGGCAATAAATCTGAATAGTGATGGTAGCAATTCGGGGAACCATTTCGTAGCCGGCCGGGGTGGCAGAGCGGTTCTAGGGGCTACAGTCCGGAACGGCGCGACCGCTTCGGTCGCAGGTTCGAATCCTGCCCCGGGCATGAATGTGTGTGATGTCCTTAGGGTAGTTAGATTTAAGTAGTTCTAAGTTCTAGGGCACTGATGACCTCAGAAGTTGAGTCCCATAGTGCTCAGAGCCATTTGAACCATTTTGCAACCCTTCCAGAAATTGCTGCAGATTTCAATGCCGGGCCATCAACAAGTCTCAACGTGCGAACCATTCGACGAAACATCATCGACACAAAGCTTTACGCCTCGCCTGGGTCCGTCGGCGTCGACTTTGGACTGTTCATGACTGGAAACATGTTGCCTGTCGGACGAGTCCCGTTTCAAATTGCATCGAGCGGATAAACATGTACGAGGATGCGAACAACCTCATGAATTCATAGACCCTGCATGACACCTGGGAACTGTTCAATCTGGTGGAGGCTCTGTAATGGTGTAGGGCGTGTGCAGTTGGAGTTAGGCATGGGATCCCTGATACGTCTAGATACATCTCTGATATGTGACACGTCCTGTCTGATCCTGTCTGACCACCTGCATCCATTCAGTTCCATTGTGCAGTTCGACAGACTTGGGTAAATCCAGAAGGACAATGCAACACCCACACGTGCAGAATTACTACAAAGTGGGTCAAGGAACACTCTTCTAAGTTTAAACACTTCCGCTGGCCACCAAACCCCCCAGACATGAACATTGTTGAGCATATCTGGGATGCCTTGTAACGTGCTATTCAGAAGAGATCTCCACCCCCTCCTACTCTTAAACGGATTCATGGACAGCCCTGTTGGATTCACGGTGTCAGTTACCTCCAGCACTACTTCAGATATTAGTCAAGTCCATGCCACGTCGTGTTGCGGCACTTCTGCGTGCTCGCGGGGAGCCTACACGATATTAGGCGGATGTACCAGTTTCTCTGACTTTTCAGTGTATGTCTCTGCTGAAAGCAAAGTGTAGGCCAGGTAAATGTGCGAAAAGCACTCTGAACATAATGGAAGCGACAAGCGAGGGCAGCCCAGCTTGTTACGAAGTTTCATTGCATGCAAAGTGCAAAGAGCACCTTTTAGCAAAGATCAGATTTGAAGGAGAGGAGAAAACAAGATGCTCTTAGCATGGGTCCCAGTTAGGCTCAGAGGAGGCTCGCGCGAAATTTGTTCAAAGTTTAGTAAGCCTGACTGTCTCATAGCCTGTGTGGACATGCATGTCTTCTCATTGGATGTAACTGGAAATATGCTACAGAGAAGGGGAGATTTTCTGCTTCTATCCAGCTCTAAGGGACAGATGTACTTCATTCATTAAACACAGCAGGATCTTTAAGAACAGAGATTTTGTTAGATTCTCTATTAAATTAGCGTTGATTGGAATTCACTACGTCCGTTGCAACAGGCTGGCGAGATATCAACGCTGGCAGAACCAGCCAAGTTCAGTAGAGGAGAGTAAGAAACCAGCTTCTCCTGGAGTGTTGTAGCGAGCCCTTGCTCCAAGAACGTCATTGTGAACACTAGAGCTGCAAAGCAAGATATCTTCAACCTAAAGAAGAGCTCAGACGCTGCGGACGAACTTAGAATTCTCAGCGATTCCTGCGGCCATCCTACGTGTTCTTATATCACTAGAGTGGTTGCATTCACTGAGGCGAGGCGAGTGTGAAGTCATTTACCTAGCTTCAAGGTTGTGCTTCCCTGATCTAATTTTCACAGCCAACTATCTGCATCCACTATGCGCTTATTCAAGGGTAATCCTGTTTCGTGTTTCTTCACACTTTTCAGGGACTTTCCTTTAGCTTTCTAGTTTATTTTTCTGCAATCATTGGTAATATTTGCCAACACAGTTTTGTATCGGTTCTATATGTATACAACCACCTGTGCTAGGGCTGTTATACACGTTTGCAATCCCTTGTTCCCTTGATGATCATTTGTTTTCTCGATTCAGTAGATAAAATATTTTTGAGGTTTCCTAGCAATAAATTAGATTGCTATAGTGGCACTTTGTTTCTGTTTGTGGTTTGATCGATCCTGTTACAAATATTTCACGCTTAATTGGGCCATCCCAGGTAATTCAATTGGACTTTGTTTTCTTTTAATTCGCATGATCTAGTGGCGAGTTATCTATCATTGTAGATCTCCTAGGGTAGGTTCGGTAGTGTCTCAGCTGTATACTCAATGCTCAACCGACACTTCATAAGTGTTCGTATTCCGATCTATTGGTCGGACCTGAGACTCTTTCAAGGTAGTTACACTGCTTAGCCAAAGCGAGGGAGGCGATCCTTACTTAGGCTAGTTTAGTTGTGTATTAGTGCTGACGACTAATCGTAATCTGCCAATCAATAACCTGAGTAAATCAATGGAGCAATACGACACGCAAATACTCTCATGTGTTGCGCTCTCAAACAGTGCGTAGATTCTGACGAGTAGGACTGAACGCGTCCTCAAACGGGACGTGAAAGCATTCGTGGACGCCGCGCGGGGTAACCGCGCCGTCTAGGGCGTACTGACACTGTTCGCGTGGCGCCCCGTCGGAGGTTCGAGTCCTCCCTCGGGCATGGATGTGTTTGTTGTCCTTAGCGTAAGTTAGATTAAGTAGTGTGTAAGCCTAGGGACCGATGACCTCAGCAGTTTGATCCAGTTTCCGTTCGTGGACGACGAGCTAGTCCAGTTTCGTAACGTCACAACGTGGAATTTCACGTTACACCGCATTCGGAACTGTGAAAGACGGAATAGGATGAGTCAGATTTTTGCTTTTTGATGAGGAACGTAGCCAATGTGAAGTGAGATCGCCTTCTACCGCACAAGGATAACATGGCAATGGCATATTGGATTACCATCAGGTTACCTTCCATTCAGAAGGCTGTTGCACGCAGCGATTGTCATATTGACTTGTAACTAATAGATTTCAGCTATCAGTCGTCCTTTTTAAATTTTATTGGCAAATCTAGATTTCAGCTAGAAACTAGCCATTATCAATGCACTATCATTTTTGATCAATTCATGTAATGCCTGTTGGTCGGGCTTCATCCATAGTTCATTGAATACTACATTGGATTACATCATTTGCTACTGAAACCCTTATTTGGTGAGTTTCATATTAAAATTACATCCTGTGAACATGTGTTGTTTCAAAGCACTAGTACGCTGAGGATCTCATGCAAACGCATCATGTTTCTTACAATTTCCTGTACTAAATACCGAGAAACGTCGTATTGGTAGTTAAAGAATTTTCGAATTCGTTGTTTTTGTGTCATAACTTGCGTGTTAAAAAATATGCCGTTTCAGAGGGAAAGGCGCAATGAAAATAAAGCATAAGCGTGTGTTTGTGGTACGATAACTTAAAGATAAATTGAGAGAATGACATATTGGCGATTAAAGCCTTCAGGATAGCGTCATGTGAAATAGAAACAGATGATACCACTTCACTGTAATGCAGTGCATAGAGTCGCGGATTAATGACGTCACATGTTCGCGTCCTGCTATCTCCATAAAAAATATTTTTTGTCCTTACCAACCTCTGAGAAATTCTAGGACTTTCTCATTAATTACGTAGACATATGTTCTGTATTATTCGAACGCACTCTCTCTCTCTCTCTCTCTCTCTCTCTCTCTCTCTCTCTGTCTCTCTCGGGAGTTAGTGTGGAACATCGTCTACGAACTGGAACACAGCTTTCTACATCACTGCCGTATTCGATCGAAATTCAATCTTTATTTAATTATTCATATTACAGTTTCACAGATTAAGGGATACATATTTCTTTTATAAATACTGAGAATGATTGTGTCCACAAAACCACATGTACACACATGAGTGAACGTACGCGCGAGCAAGCACATGCACACGCACGCGCACACGCACGCGCGCGAGCAAGCACACGCACACGCGCGCACAAGCACACGCACACGCGCGCACACACGCACACGCGCGCGCACACGCACACGCGCGCGCACACGCACACGCGCGCGCAAGCAAACGCTCGCACACGCGCACGCGCACACGAACACACGCGCGCACACGCGCGCGCGAGCAAGCACACGCACGCGCACACGCACACGCACACGTGTGCGCACACGCACACGTGTGCGCACATGCACACGCAGTATAGAAAATTTAAGAGCAATATTGGGGTAAGTAAATGACTAGTGGAAAAATGCTCGTGTTTAAAAGACTCACTGAAAAGTGGCGTATTAGCTCCATGTACAACGGGAGGTTGCCAGAACCTTTCTGATGACATCGCAGACACTTTACAGCGTTGTGTTTGTTTGTTGAGGTCTTCAGTCCTGAGACTGGTTTGATGCAGCTCTCCGTGCTACCCTACCCTGTGCAAGCTTCTTCATTTCCCAGTACTTACTGCAACCCACATCCTTCTGATTAGTATATTCATCTCTTGGTCTCCCTCTACGATTTTTACCCTCCACGCTGCCCTCCAATGCTAAATTTGTGATCCCTTGATGCCTCAGAATATGTCCTACCAACCAATCCCTTTTTCTAGTCAAGTTGTGCCACAATTTTCTCTTCTCCCTAATTCTATTCAATACCTCCTCATTAGTTATGTGATCTACCCATCTAATCTTCAGCATTCTTCTGTAGCACCTCATTTCTAAATCTTCTATTCTCTTCTTTTCCAAACTATCTATCGTTCATGTTTCACTTCCATACTTTACAATACTCCATAAAAATACTTTCAGAAACGACTTCCTGACACTTAAAACTATACTCGATGTTAACAAATTCCTCTTCTTCAGAAACTATTTCCTTGCTATTGCCAGTCTACATTTTATATCCTCTCTACCTCGACCATCATCAGTTATTTTGCTCTCCAAATAGCAAAATTCTTTTGTTACTTTAAGCGTCTCATTTCTTAATCTAATTCCCTCAGCATCACCCGATTAAATTCGACTACATTCCATTCTCGTCGTTTTGTTTTTATTGATGTTCACCTTATATCCTCCTTTGAAGGCACTGTCCATTCCGTTCAGCTGCTCTTCCAGTTCCTTTGCTGTTTCTGAAAGAATTACAATGTCATCGGCGAACCTCAAAGTTTTTATTTCTTCTCCATGGATTTTAAATCCTGCTCCAAATTTTTCTTTTGTTTCCCTTACTGCTTGCTCTATATACAGATTGAATAACATCGGGGATAGGCTACAACCCTGTCTCACTCCCTTCCCAACCACTGCTTCCTTTTCATGCCCCATGACTCTTATAACCGCCATCTGGTTTCTGTACAAATTGTAAATAGCCTTTCGCTCCCTGTATTTTACCCCTGCCACCTTTAGAATTTGAAAGAGAGTATTCCAGTCAACATTCTCAAAAGCTTTCTCTAAGTCTACAAATGCTAGAGACGTAGGTTTCCCTTTCCTTAATCTTTCTTCTAAGGTAAGTCGTAAGGTCAGTATTGCCTCACGTGTTCCAATATTTCTACGGAATCCAAACTGATCTTCCCCGAGGTCGACTTCTACCAGTTTTTCCACTCGTCTGTAAAGAATTCGCGTTAGTATTTTGCAGCTGTGACTTATTAAACTGATAGTTCGGTAATTTCCACATCTGTCAATACCTGCTTTCTTTGGGATTGGAATTATTATATTCTTCTTGAAGTCTGAGTGTATATCGCCTGTTTCATACATCTTGCTCACCAGATGGTAGAGTTTTGTCATGACTGGCTCTCCCAAGGTCATCAGTAGTTCTAATGGAATGTTGTCTACTCCCGGGGCCTTGTTTTGACTCAGGTCTTTCAGTGCTCTGTCAAACTCTTCACGCAGTATTGTATCGCACATTTCATCTTCATCTACATCCTCTTCCATTTCCATAATATTGTCCTCAAGTACATCGCCCTTGTATAGACCCTCTATATACTCCTTCCACCTTTCTGCTTTCCCTTCTTTGCTTAGAACTGGGTTTCCGTCTGAGCTCTTGATATTCATACAAGTTGTTCTCTTTTCTCCAAAGGTCTCCTTAATTTTCCTGTAGGCAGTATCTATCTTACCCCTAGTTAGATAAGCCTCTACATTCTTACATTTGTCCTCTAGCCATCCCTGCTTAGCCGTTTTATGCTTCCTGTCGATCTCATTTTTGAGACTTCTGTATTCTTTTTTGCCTGCTTCATTTACCGCATTTTTGTATTTTCTCCTTTCGTCAATTAAGTTCAATATTTCTTCTGTTACCCAAGGATTTCTACTAGCCCTCGTCTTTTTACTTACTTGATCCTCTGCTGCCTTCACTACTTCATCCCTCAGAGCTACTCATTCTTCTTCTACTGTATTTCTTTCCACCATTCCTGTCAATTGTTCCCCTATGCTCTCCCTGAAACTCTGTACAACCTCTTGTTCTTTCAGTTTATCCAGGTCCCATCTCCTTAAATTCCCACCTTTTTGCAGTTTCTTCAGTTTTAATCTACATTTCATAACCAATAGATTGTGGTCACAGTCCACATCTGCCCCTGGAAATGTCTTACAATTTAAAACCTGGTTCCTAAATCTCTGTCGTACCATTAGATAATCTATCTGATACCTTCTAGTATCTCAAGGATTCTTCCATGTATACAACCTTCTTTCATGACTCGTGAACCAAGTTTTAGCTATGATTAAGTTATGCTCTGTGCAAAACTCTACCAGGCAGCTTCCTCTTTCATTTCTTAGCTCCAATCCATATTCCCCTAGTATGTTTCCTTCTCTCCCTTTTCTTACTCTCGAATTCCAGTCACCCATGACTATTAAATTTTCATCTCCCTTCACTACCTGAATAATTTCTTTTATCTTATCATACATTTCTTCAATTTCTTCATCTGCTGAGCTAGTTGGCATATAAACTTGTACTACTGTAGCAGGTGTGGGCTTCGTGTCTATCTTGGCCACAATAATGCATTCACTATGCTGTTTGTAGTAGCTTACCCGCATTCCTATTTTTTTTATTCATAATTAAACCTACTCCTGCATTACCCCTATTTGATTGTGTGTTTATAACCCTGTATTCACCTGACCAAAAGTCTTGTTCTTCCTGCCACCGAACTTCACTAATTCCGACTATATCTAACTTTAACCTATCCATTTCCCTTTTTAAATTTTCCAATCTACCTGCCCGGTTAAGGGATCTGACATTCCACGCTTCGATCCGTAGAACGCCAGTTTTCTTTTTCCTGATAACGGCGTCCTCCAGAGTAGCCCCGCCCGGAGATCCGAATGGGGGACTATTTTACCTTCGGAATATTTTACCCAAGAGGACGCCATCGTCATTTATCCATACAGTAAAGCTGCATGCCCTCGGGAAAAATTACGGCCGTAGTTTCCCCTTGCTTTCAGCCGTTCGCAGTACGAGCACAGCAAGGCCGTTTTGGTTAATGTTGCAAGGTCAGGTCAGTCAATCATCCAGACTGTTGCCCCTGCAACTACTGAAAAGGCTGCTGCCGCTCTTCAGGAACCACACGTTTGTCTGGCCTCTCAACAGATACCCCTCCGTTGTGGTTGCACCTACGGTACGGCCATATGTATCGCTGGGGCACGCAAGCCTCCCCACCAACGGCAAGGTCCATGGTTCATTTTACTTTATTAGGTAGGTTTAGCCTCATATCGGTTTTTACGCGCTTATTTTACGTGTGCAAGTAGGGTAACTTTGAGGTTCTGTACCTTGCAAACAGGTTAGAAATCAAGAAAATTTACAAGTTTGTTCGACATCTGGATCTTATGATTATATCATAAAAATTCCAGCCATCCTGAATTCCAAGGCTTGGTTTCGGCACACAAAATGGTGAAACGAAACGTATAAATTGCTGTTCACTAAGGAATCGGCAAAGAGCTAATAATTTTGAACGTATATATCTCAGAAACGAATAAAGACTTCAACAAAATTTTCGGAGCTGTTCGGGTTCGGGGTCTTACGAAAATATCGCAGAACTTTAGCCGTTTGTTGTGCGCTGCCTTCTAGGAATCCGTGGTTCGGTTTTGGTACGAAAGTATTGCAAAAGAATTGTTTGAAGGTTTTCTGAGGTATCGTCAATGAATTAATGATATATCTATAATCTCCTTAAGGCTCATGGTAGACCACATCAAATGCAAAAATTACCAATCGATTTGCTTGAACTGTCAAACAGGGAGGACGTTTGTAATAATCGTATTTATACTTTTACCCTTTACTGTAGGATAGCCGGCCATTGTGGCCGAGCGGTTCTAGGTGCTTCAGTCTGGAACCGCGCGACCGCTACGGTCGCAGGTTAGAATCCTGCCTCGGGCATGGATGTGTGTGATGTCCTTAGGTTAGTTAGGTTTAAGTAGTTCTAAGTTCTAGTGGACTGTTGACCTCAGATGTTAAGTCCCATAGTGCTCAGAGCCATTTGAACCATTTTTTTGCTGTAGGATAGTGAGTGACACTAAGAATATCCCTCTGTTGGGTACACAAATGGTCCGTAACCCAAGAGCTATCGATAACACTTACTCCTACCTTGCTATATTCAACACAACCCGGGGTATGAACTCCTGAAGAATACCACTTTTTATGTGCGGCGTTCTGGAACTAATACATGCATGCTGTCTCGTGCGTGCCGATTTTTTTATTTGTTTTAATTACAAAAGGTTGCACTAGTTGTAGTAGAAGACTTTATAAAAAGTAAGCAAACGACCGCATTTTCAATATTAGGGAGTGGATTGACCGCCGTGTCATCCTCGGCCAATGGCGTCATTTGGAAATGACGTGGAAGGGCGTGTGGTCAGCGCACCGCCCTCGCTGTCGTTCTCGGTTTTCTTGAGGTTAGAGCCGCTATTCCCCAATTAAGAGACGCCTCAATTGGCCTCAAGAGACCGCGTCTACCCCACCCCAGTCCACCCACCAAGAAACCGAACCCGAATCCCCAACACAGAAGCCACATGAGCTGATCACTGACCTACGAAGGCTTGCAGGAGATTTCCACTTACTTATTTGAAGTCTCTTGTATCGGACATGTTCTAAAAGTTCTGCTTCTGAACAGAAGCAGAGACCAGTCAGAATGACCATAGAGTTTTAAATAATGTGAGAATGATGAAATGATTTTTATCTTACATTGTAGGCTATTGCAAATTTGTATCGCTCTGTTTTTAAGGGAAGTTTTAAAAGTCGATGTCATTACCGACTAGATGTAGAAGTTTCCTTTTTTGTCTTGCATCTTGTTCACGAGACATGCATGTTTTGTTTATGTATACTAAAAACATAACATGGCTAGCGTTTGGTCAAGGAAGGATGTGTGTATCCTAATAGGGCAAACGTAGCAATTTTACGTTCCTCTATGTTATTTGCGAGGCAGATACAGCCGAATACTGCCGATGGAGAGCTCTACGGCTCCAAATCACGATGAGGAACACGTTCCGTGTGACGCACCAGCTCGCTTCTGAAGTCGTCGGCACACGGACCGCGCATTCGAAAGTTGAGTGTTGAGCATGCCGAGTTTCTGAAATCACATCGTGGAAATAACACTTTGGGGAATATCTTACATACCATATATTCGAGTCTGAAGGTAGACCAGTGAGATAGAACAACACCAGCGACATCACATGACGCAATCTCTTTTCAGTACAGTCGTGGCACCCCGTTTTAGCTTACAGTTGAAGCCCGTATGTGTATGTGTCGTTTCTAAATACCGGAAAATTTAGGTTCTCTAGAGAACCCGTCCTTAATTGTATGATTTGTTGTAATGAAATGACAGGAAGCGTCATTTTGGAGATTGAAGAATTATTCTAGTTTGCATATTATGAAAGTATGCCACTTCCAGGTAACAGAATATTGATACTCCATCAAAAACGTATTGTTCTAGGTAAAATTTGTTATAGTTAAATATCAGTTAACAACATATCTACGATTATTACTTTAAGGAGGTGATAAGATGCAAAGCATGGTCGTAAAGTCATTTATGTAATAAAATGAAATAGGTGCAGCCGTCCTTTCGATGCTACTTATTACATAGCAACCAGTTTCGGTGACTCAGTACACCATCTTCAGGCCTTAGCTGATGCTGAGGGGATAAACTCCAATCGTATACACGATCCCACCAGTGGCCAACATCAATTAACTGGCTTCCACAGAATACTGTAATAGTGATGTCGTGTCGCTATATAATAAATAACATCGAAAAGACAACTGCACGTATTTTATTACGTAAGTGAACGGCCGAAGTCCCACAAACCTCCAATCAGAAGGATGGAAACAGAAACCACTTACAGTGGGTGTAGCGAAATGAGCAGAGACGCAGAGTAGTAATGTAACACGTGTTGTTGGTTCGCGTCCCACTGTATCCCAGCTTTTTTTTTTATTCACCTTCGCGCTTTCTTTTATGTTCTGATAGTTTCTTGTTAGTTTGATAGCAAAATATTCCATACTATTCAAAGTTACGTGAACATAAGTGCGCTCACAGTGTACTTATTCGACTGGCTTTATCTACAAGACAGCTTGCACTACTTGTAGTCAGATATTTTGCTCTTACTTGTTCCAAGTTTTGTATTTCACATGTTGTAAACAGTCTGCTCTTCAATGGGAACGATGATCAAGGAAGAATGATGTTACGATTTTACTAAATAGTGAGAATGAAGAGAGAATTTTTATCTTAGGTTGAGAAGAGTAATCGTAAATTTGTATCGAACGATTTCTAACGGAATTTTTTAAGCCCATGTCCTTATCGACTAGACATGGTACTTTCCTTTTTACCTTGTACCATACTATGGATATTGAAGTTTTTATTTATGTATGCTACAGACAGAACAACATGACTAGCTTACGGAGGACAAAGTAGTAAATGTGCTCTTTAACAGAGCTAACGTAGAAATTTTATGCCCGTCCACTTCGCTGACAGTGTGATTTGCGAACCAGAAACAACTGACAACTGCCGCTGGAGCACGCTGCGATCGCGTATATCATGTTGAGACAGATGTACCGTACGCACAAGACGCATCGTTTCTGAGTATTCAGCAGCGCGTTGAACTCGGCACGCTCAACGTTGATGTTAGAAAGCATGGCCCGTGTGCCATCGGCTTACGTAAGCACCAACCACGATGGAAACTCTCTGGCGTGCTTCACGGCGAGAAACACGTCCCGTGTGAGGACGGCTGTAGGGTGAGGCCACGGTAGTTAGGAGGACAGGTGTGAGGAACGTTTCGGCTGCGAAAGCGAAATACCGCGTATGTAAGCTTTTTAACTTCTTCCCTACCTCACCGACAATCGTTTCACAAAGCGTCCTCTTTATCACGCTTAAGTGTTGCATACTGCATCATCTACATCTACGTGACTGTCCTGCAGTTCACACATAAGTGCCTGAAAGAGGGTTCATCGAACCATCTTCACACTATTTCCCTACCGTTCCACTATCTAAGGAGGAAACCCGGAAAAAATCGAATTCTTAAAACTTTCCGCGCGAGCTATCATTCTTCTCATTTTATGGCCCGGCCCTTTCTTCCCTATGCAGTATTAAAAAAAATTCACATTCACAAGAGAAAATTGGTGATTGAAATGTCGTAAGAACATACAGTCGCAAAGAAAAACTCATTTCTTTTAATGATTGCCACCCTAGCGCGATTGTCATGTTCATGACACTCTCTCTCCTGCTTCGCGATAATATAAAACGAGCTTCCCTTTTTTGTACTTTTTCGATTTCCTCGGTCAATTCCATAAGGTAACGAGCCCATATCGCTCAGCAGTCCTCCAGGAGAGGACGAGCAAGCATAGCGTAGGCAGTCTCTTTTGTATACTTGTTACATTTTCTAAATGTTCTGTCAATAAAACGCAGTCTTTGGTTTGCCTTCCCCACAACATTACCTTTGCGACTGTTCAAGTTTAAGTTATCCGTGATTGCTTTTCCTACATATTTAGTTGAACTGACAGTCTTCTGCGATACTTCGGGTAACCGTAATTTAACGGATTCTTTTTACTACTGATGGGGAGACCTAATACTTTTCATTATTTAGAGTCAATTGGCACTTTTCGCATCATCATCACATATATATAATCTTTCAATTGGTTTCAATGTTGTGATGACTTCACTACACGGTTAACGACGGCATCATGTTCAAACAATCTGAGAGCTGCACATATTGTCTCCTAAATCGTTTATATAGATTAAGAACAGCAGAGGGTCTATAACATTTCGTTGGGGAACGACACATGTCTCTTCTATTTTATTCGCCGACTTTCCTGCACTTACTAGGAACTGCGACCTTTCTGACAGGGAATGAAGAATCCCGTCGCATAACTGAGACGCTAATTCGTAGACATGCACTTTGATTATAAATCGCTTGTGAGGAAAGGTGAGAGAAGCGTTCTGGAGACCTACAAATGCGGACTCAAACCGATGTCTCCTAAAACTTTTCGTGAATAAAGAGCCCGTTGTGTTTCACAACAACGACGTTTTCTGAATCCATGTTCGCTGTGTATCAATATTTCGTTTTTTGTAGGTTATTGATAATGTTGGAGCGTGATATATGATCAAAAACCCTACTGAAAATCTAAGTCTGTGATGTGGGTCGGTTACTAAATGGATTACTGCTATTTCGTTTCTTGAATATTGGTGTGACTTGTACGAATTTTCATTCTTTAGGTACGGATCTTCCGTTGAGCTAGTAATTGTATATAACTTGTATTCCAGCAGCAGACTCTGAAAGGAATCTTACTGGTATACAGTCTGGACCGAAAGACTAACATTTATTGGTTTAAAAGGGAGAACGCTAGCGAGATGGGCGAAAATACTGCTCAAATTCTTTTTTTTTTCCACTGTACTGGAATGTAATAGACAAATGGAGTTTGCTGCAATGAATAAAGCATGCAGTGAAGTTTTTATGGTATTTTTATTGAAAAATATTATTGTCTTCATTGTGCGATTGACGTAGATCGACGGTTATTGCTGTGGAAACATGAAATTAACATATCGTCGTGATCCCTTCAGATGTAATTCCAGTTTATCGTAGGGATTTGCCAAAAAAGAAAAAAGTTTGGCGAAATTGTAGGTGTTTGAAAAAATGGCCATGTTTCGAACTGTTCCTTTCTCCCCGAAAAAAATATTAAATATCATCATAAAAAATATCGTCTATGCTGAAGGTGAGAGAATTCAGTTTGCTTCAAGGGAAACCAACAACCATTACAGTCGGACGAAAATCGTAGCGCGGACGACGACAACCACGCCGAAAAACATTGTTTTGAGAAAAATAAGTTTGAAGTTTGACAAGTAATTATTATATGAAAAAGGGACAACGCTTGAAACTTAAGGGATATCATCGATGTCTGGTCCACAACAACTATCGCCCCGGCTAATGGATGGCCACTTTCTGTTAATTTGGCATTATAAGCCCTTATTTTTATCCTCAAAGCCCTTTTCGGCCCTGAGCGCATCGCCGCTGGCATCTCTATCTTCACAGAATCGGCGCAGTTCATCGCCAATTTTGATTTGAAGGACATTTGCCACGTGCATTAATGCAGTATGGCCTACACTGAATAGACATACGGCCAAATTTGAAGTAATTCTGGCAGTTTCGCTTTGGCTGGGTGTTATTTTGCCCAAACAACGCTCCAGCGAATCAGGTTTACTCAAATTGCAATAAATAGGGGCGATGGCATCGATAACGACTTGTGGCAATGGCGTTTTGTGTTGTGCACGCTCAGTTTCAAACTTTCATAGAATCGTTAAGTTTCGGAGTATATACATTCGAATTCCGTAATATAAAAAATTTCGAGCTTTTCGACCGTCACTCTGTCGTTCCCCCTTAAGCGGCTTCGCTAGATAATATCTATTTCTGAGTTATGTTGCCATGAATTCTTGATTAGAGTTCTGGAATATTTACTTCATCTTCTCTGGTGAAGGAATGTCAGATGCCTGTATTTAGTAACTCCGCTTTAGTGACACTGTCATTGGTAATGTTAACTTACCATCGGGCAATGGCAATATGCTACCGTAGCCTCTCGATGGTGGCGTGAACATCTTCCTTCTCAGCCCGCCTTTCGACGCCGGCTAACACCTCTGGGAGGCACATTGCTGATCCCAGGCCAAAATGATACAAAACGAGCGTCGCCATAAAGAGGGGCCCTGCACAGCGAAGCCAGGCGTCGCGGCGGAGGGCGTAACCTCGCCCCAGTGCCGCCGTCCCCACCCCCTTTCACGCATTATGGGGCGCTGCGGCACGCAGGTCACGCAGCAAGCCGCAAGTGGCAGCTGCGAAACAGGCTGGCGGCCCCAGCAGTTGGTAGCCCCGGAAGTGGTGGCTGGGGAGCGGCCGGGGGCAGGGGGTGCCGTTGAGGCGGCGGCAGGGGCAGGGTAGGCGACACGCGACACGTGGCGGCCTACCCAGGCAGGCACCGCGGCAATCGCAGCAGCTGCCGACTTCCGAGGAGTGGAGCGTCAACCACTTGCTACGGCCGTCTTCGCCCGCTAATGGGAGAGGACGCAAGCACTGTAGAAACCAACGGAAGGACAAGACAAGGGACATCGACATGACACGTACAGGGATGAACAAAAATGTGGAACCACCAAAAACGCAACACACTGCTAAGAGCACATTGCATTATTCTTTAGCAAACCGCATTAGTGTTCAGCATACTCGGCTGTGGGGTGGAATGGCGGACACAAGGAGGTAACAGCAACAGCATCATTCACACTTCGAAAGAAACAACAAAATATTTAATAAAATGTGCAGAAAATGGAACAGGGCATTAAACCACTGCAACTTAGTGAATCAGGGAGGTGATTGAAATCTGGTTTCGCAGGACAGAGCGAATCAAGTACTGGAAAGGAGCCAAGCCCAGTTGCTGTTGATTACACAAGAACGCACAACTTTATTCCTCGAAAACCAATGCACAGTTTTATCTTTAAAACAACAAAGATCAATTCACGGCTAAGGGCCCAAGTAACTTCTCAATAATAAAGTTTAAACAATTCCTTTTAAACACAAGGATTTAGAGAAACTGCTGAAGGCCTTTCTTAAGGCCGGCCGAAATGGCCGTGCGGTTCTAGGCGCTGCAGTCTGGAACCGCGAGACGGCTACGGTCGCAGATTCGAATCCTGCCTCGGGCATGGATGTGTGTGATGTCCTTAGGTTAGTTAGGTTTAACTAGTTCTAAGTTCTAGGGGACTGATGACCTCAGAAGTTGAGTCCCATAGTGCTCAGAACCATTTTTGAACCTTTCTTAAGTAAAATTAAAATATCCTTAAATAATTCCTTTTAAGGCACAAGAATTTAGAGAAACAGCTGAAGGCCTTACTTAAATAAAATTAAAATATCTAAAGGCCAAAATAATATTTCATATCAGCAAAGGAAATTCTTAAAAGGCAAGCATTTACAAATTTCGGCTAAAAGCCATATTAAGGAAAATCTAAATTAATTCCTCGGCTGAAAGCCTAGTCATGTTTCAACATAATACAAGGGAACCGTTAAAGAAAAGCATTTAAACAGTACAACAGAAAACCATCTTAAGAAAACTTTAAATACCTTGAGTGCTGAAGGCCCAAACAATTATTCAAAATAATTAAAGACAAACCTTAAAATAAGCATTTGCACAGTACGGCTGAAGGACATTTTAACATTTCAAGATAATTAAAGACAAACCTTACAGACAGGAATTTACACATTATGGGCTGAAAGCCACACATTTTAAGACAAACGCAGCTGAAGGCCTAAATACAGAGCAGAAATGGTTCAAATGGCTGGAATACAAGTTGTATACAATCACTAGCTCGACGAAAGATCCTTACCTAAAGAATGAAAATCCGTACAAGTCACACCAATATTCAAGAAACGAAATAGCACTAATCCAAAAAAAAAATGGTTCAAATGACTGAGCACTATGGGACTTAACTTCTGAGGTCATCAGTCCCCTAGAACGTAGAACTACTTAAACCTAACTAACCTAAGGACGTCACACACATCCATGCCCGAAGCAGGATTCGAACCTGTGACCGTAGCGGTCGCGCGGTTCCAGACCGTAGCGCCTAGAACGGCTCGGCCACTCGGCCAGCTACAGAGCAGACAAGAATTATGAATAAAACACGGCTTAAGGCGTAATCTTAAAATACTTCACATAAGGTGGCTGAAGGCCATATACTGAACATAGAACAGACAAAATTAATACACAGTACTTGCGCAAACAGCAGAACAGTGGTGCTCAGAAGTGTTCCAAGGGTCGGCCCGGGGAGGAAACTCTAATAACAGTTTAGGTGAGACAGGCAGCCAAGCATAACACTAAATAATCGGGTGGCAGCACGACCTAGGGATGGCTGAAGAACCAACCAACAACCCAATCAATTCCCTTCCACCCAACCAATGGGACCAAAAATATCAGTGAGTACGAGGATCGCAGCAGCAGGACTATGTCTTAATAATTGGCGTATAAACACAGTCAAGGTACAATAACCACAGGACAACATCAAGCTGTCGAACTAAACGCCGTGCCAGGCAGTATCAACATGGTGAGGAAAACACACCGCCGGAAAACTACGATACCGACCAGGGCAGGCAATCGGAATGTAGACGGCCACAGGGCAGAAGATATCGCTGGTGCACTTCACTAATAAATTACAATCATTTCAAAAGTTAAACACCATACAGGAAGACAGCTGCAAAATTTTGCCGACTCTAGCACACCATCTCGTTGCTGCTTGCGGGAACAGTCCAGGAAGGAACAACCAGTAACCAACAGAGATGTCACAGCAGTTGAGGTCTCATAACTGGTTCACTGATTACTCAACTCTAGTATGCAGGTTCGGTGGGCGACGAACTTTGCAGCTCTCGCAGCTAGAGCCACACACCTCCAACCACATGTGCATGCCGCCAGTGGCCCCGTCCTGACCTCACGCGACGGAGACTTCCTCGCTGCTCCGTCGCAAGTGACCAACTGCCTCACACACACCACGACACGGAAGTATAGCGGCCACACCAAAGAACGTACAGCAGTACTAGAATCGATAAACGCTTCCGCTGCCACTGATGGAGGCACGTGGGCAACACGTTCAGATAGTAACTGAGGGAGCAATAAGAAGCCACTCGACGCCAAAAACGAAAAACGGCATCAGCGCGAGCCTACCACGGCTCAGTGACAGTGTCAAATTTTTCCAAGAAAATCTTACTACAATTGCTCCATTATTTCTCATAGATGGTAGAAGATTTTAATTGAAATTCGAAAAAAATTTAACAAATTTTAATGAATTTAACAAATATAAAAGCAAACAAAATTCAGACTCTTAAAAACTCTGATTTACATCAGTTGCTAGATGCTCAGACAATTTAAAAGTTGAACTCTTAAGAAACAAGTGAATGAAGTAGCTTTCTAAAAATATCTATGATTAAAGTTAACAACATCAAATGGGATAGAGCATTAATATAATGTTTAAGGAAATCTCTTATTTGTCAAAGGTTCAGTATGAAGCCACAGTGAAGTTGCCATCAGCTGGGATGCCGACATCACTTTCCATGGAACAAGGGCCGGGACTGTTAGGCAAGGCAAGTTTACAACTGGCCAGATGAGACCAAGCAGTACTGAAATCTACGAAAAACTAAAACGAAAGTGAGATTACACAGTTACAGGCTGATTAACACACAAAGTAATACATTGTTAGGAGGAGGCCCAGGGCAGGCCAGGCTGTTGGACTGTGGGAGGGAGGGGGACGGGATCGTGGGCTGGCGTTTAGGTAAAATAGCGACGTTCAACTGACAAAGCCTATTTCTACAAAAGGTCTTTTAAGATTTGTCAGTATCCACAGTAAATTTGACTTAAGTGTTAATAAAAATAATTCAAGATATCACTTCATAACTCGTAAGACAGTGATGGGACTAAATAACTGGCCGAAATATTTAATCAGCTAGCACCAAAATTAAAATTACAGTTTCGGAAAATTTTCGGGGAACGGTTACTACTAAACTACTCCCAAACAGGCCTCGGAAGACCCAAAGGTACCGAACGACTGCCGTCCCATCCTCAGCCGATAGGCGTCAATGGATGTGGATACGTATGGGCATGTAGCCAATACATTGCGCTACCACACGTTATCTGTTTCAGTGACCAGGGCCTCTACTTCTCAGTCAAGCGGCTCCCCAATTGGGCCCACAAGGGTTGAGCGCTCCCGCTTGCCAGCTGCACTCGGTAGACCCTGATGGTCACCAACCCGGGTTTTAGCCAAGCCCGACAGTGATTAACTTCGTTGCTCAAACATTGAACCTCTGGCAAGGTCGTTGGCTGTTACTACTAGTAAGCAATTAATTCGGCCTGATGTTAATGGCCGTTGTTGTTGTTGTTGTGGTCTTCAGTCCTGAGACTGGTTTGATGCAGCTCTCCATGCTACTCTATCCTGTGCAAGCTTCTTCATCTCCCAGTACCTACTGCAACCTACATCCTTCTGAATCTGCTTAGTGTATTCATCTCTTGGTCTCCCTCTACGATTTTTACCCTCCACGCTGCCCTCCAATGCTAAATTTGTGATCCCTTGATGCCTCAAAACATGTCCTACCAACCGATCCCTTCTTCTGGTCAAGTTGTGCCACAAACTTCTCTTCTCCCCAATCTTATTCAATACCTCCTCATTAGTTACGTGATCTACCCACCTAATCTTCAACATTCTTCTGTAGCACCACATTTCGAAAGCTTCTATTCTCTTCTTGTCCAAACTGGTTATCGTCCATGTTTCACTTCCATACATGGCTACACTCCATACAAATAGTTTCAGAAACGACTTCCTGACACTTAAATCTATACTCGATGTTAACAAATTTCTCTTCTTCAGAAACGATTTCCTTGCCATTGCCAGTCTACATTTTATATCCTCTCTACTTCGACCATCATCAGTTATTTTACTCCCTAAATAGCAAAACCCCTTTACTACTTTAAGTGTCTCATTTCCTAATCTAATCCCCTCAGCATCACCCGATTTAATTTGACTACATTCCATTATCCTCGTTTTGCTTTTGTTGATGTTCATCTTATATCCTCCTTTCAAGACACTGTCCATTCTGTTCAAATGCTCTTCCAAGTCCTTTGCTGTCTCTGACAGAATTACAATGTCATCGGCGAACCTCAAAGTTTTTACTTCTTCTCCATGAATTTTAATACCTACTCCGAATTTTTCTTTTGTTTCCTTTACTGCTTGCTCAATATACAGATTGAATAACATCGGGGAGAGGCTACAACCCTGTCTCACTCCTTTCCCAACCACTGCTTCCCTTTCATGTCCCTCGACTCTTATAACTGCCATCTGGTTTCTGTACAAATTGTAAATAGCCTTTCGCTCCCTGTATTTTACCCCTGCCACCGTCAGAATTTGAAAGAGAGTATTCCAGTTAACGTTGTCAAAAGCTTTCTCTAAGTCTACAAATGCTAGAAACGTAGGTTTGCCTTTTCTTAATCTTTCTTCTAAGATAAGTCGTAAGGTTAGTATTGCCTCACGTGTTCCAACATTTCTACGGAATCCAAACTGATCTTCCCCGAGGTCGGCTTCTACCAGTTTTTCCATTCGTCTATAAAGAATTCGCGTTAGTATTTTGCAGCTGTGACTTATTAAACTGATAGTTCGGTAATTTTCACATCTGTCAACACCTGCTTTCTTTGGTATTGGAATTATTATATTCTTCTTGAAGTCTGTGGGTATTTCGCCTGTCTCATACATCTTGCTCACCAGATGGTAGAGTTTTGTCATGACTGGCTCTCCCAAGGCCATCAGTAGTTCTAATGGAATGTTGTCTACTCCCGGGGCCTTTTTTCGACTCAGGTCTTTCAGTGCTCTGTCAAACTCTTCACGCAGTATCTTATCTCCCATTTCATCTTCATCTACATCCTCTTCCATTTCCATAATATTGTCCTCAAGTACATCGCCCTTGTATAAACCCTCTATATACTCCTTCCACCTTTCTGCCTTCCCTTCTTTGCTTAGAACTGGATTGCCATCTGAGCTCCTGATATTCATACAAGTGGTTCTCTTCTCTCCAAAGGTCTCTTTAATTTTCCTGTAGGCAGTATCTATCTTACCCCTAGTGAGACAAGCCTCTACATCCTTACATTTGTCCTCTAGCCATCCCTGCTTAGCCATTTTGCACTTTCTGTCGATCTCATTTTTGAGACGTTTGTATTCCCTTTTGCCTGCTTCATTTACTGAATTTTTATATTTTCTCCTTTCATCAATTAAATTCAATATTTCTTCTGTTACCCAAGGATTTCTATTAGCCCTCGTCTTTTTACCTACTTGATCCTCTGCTGCCTTCACTACTTCATCCCTCAGAGATACCCATTCTTCTTCTACTGTATTTCTTTCCCCCATTCCTGTCAATTGTTCCCTTATGCTCTCCCTGAAACTCTCTACAACCTCTGGTTCTTTCAGTTTATCCAGGTCCCATCTCCTTAAATTCCCACCTTTTTGCAGTTTCTTCAGTTTCAATCTGCAGTTCATAACCAATAGATTGTGGTCAGAGTCCACATCTGCCCCTGGAAATGTCTTACAATTTAAAACCTGGTTCCTAAATCTCTGTCTTACCATTATATAATCTATCTGATACCTATTAGTATCTCCAGGATTCTTCCAGGTATACAACCTTCTTTTATGATTCTTGAACCAAGTGTTAGCTATGATTAAGTTATGCTCTGTGCAAAATTCTACAAGGCGGCTTCCTCTTTCATTTCTTCCCCCCAATCCATATTCACCTACTATGTTTCCTTCTCTCCCTTTTCCTACTGACGAATTCCAGTCACCCATGACTATTAAATTTTCGTTTCCCTTCACTACCTGAATAATTTCTTTTATCTCGTCATATATTTCATCAATTTCTTCATCATCTGCAGAGCTAGTTGGCATATAAACTTGTACTACTGTGGTAGGCATGGGCTTTGTGTCTATCTTGGCCACAATAATGCGTTCACTATGCTGTTTGTAGTAGCTAACCCGCACTCCTATTTTCCTATTCATTATTAAACCTACTCCTGCATTACCCCTATTTGATTTTGTATTTATAACCCTGTAATCACCTGACCAAAAGTCTTGTTCCTCCTGCCACCGAACTTCACTAATTCCCACTATATCTAACTTTAACCTATCCATTTCCCTTTTTAAATTTTCTAACCGACCTGCCCGATTAAGGGATCTGACATTCCACGCTCCGATCCGTAGAATGCCAGTTTTCTTTCTCCTGATAACGATGTCCTCTTGAGTAGTCCCCGCCCGGAGATCCGAATGGGGGACTATTTTACCTCCGGAATATTTTACCCAAGAGGACGCCATCATCATTTAATCGTACAGTAAAGCTGCATGTCCTCGGGAAAAATTACGGCTGTAGTTTCCCCTTGCTTTCAGCCGTTCGCAGTACCAGCACAGCAAGGCCGTTTTGGTTAATGTTACAAGGCCAGATCAGTCAATCATCCAGACTGTTGCCCCTGCAACTACTGAAAAGGCTGCTGCCCCTCTTCAGGAACCACATGTTTGTCTGGCCTCTCAACAGATACCCCTCCGTTGTGGTTGCACCTACGGTACGGCCATCTGTATCGCTGAGGCACGCAAGCCTCCCCACCAACGGCAAGGTCCATGGTTCATGGGGGAATGGCCGTTAGGTAAGAGTAAACTGTAGAACCATAGAAGACCAACTTAACACCACGCTCGTACTTAGGTTGTTGTTGTTGTTGTTGTTGTTGTTGTTGTGGTCTTCAGTCCACAGACTGGTTTCATGCAGCTCTCCATGCTACTCTATCCTGTGTAAGCTTCTTCATCTCCCAGTACCTACTGTAACCTACATCCTTCTGAATCTGTTTAGCGTATTCATCTATTGGTCTCCCTCTAAGACTTTTACCCACCACGCTGCCTCCAATACTAAATTGGTGATCCCTTGATGCCTCAGAATATGTCCTGCCAACCAATCCCTTTTTCTAGTCAAGTTGTGCCACAATTTTCTCTTCTCCCCAATTCTATTCAATACCTCCTCATTAGTTATGTGATCTACCCATCTAATCTTCAGCATTCTTCTGTAGCACCTCATTTCGAAATCTTCTATTCTCTTCTTTTCCAAACTATCTATCGTTCACGTTTCACTTCCATACTTTACAATACTCCATAAAAATACTTTCAGAAACGACTTCCTGACACTTAAAACTATACTCGATGTTAACAAATTCCTCTTCTTCAGAAACTATTTCCTGGCTATTGCCAGTCTACATTTTATATCCTCTCTACGTCGACCATCATCAGTTATTTTGCTCCCCAAATAGCAAAATTCTTTTGTTACTTTAAGCGTCTCATTTCTTAATCTAATTCCCTCAGCATCACCCGATTAAATTCGACTACATTCCATTCTCGTCGTTTTGTTTTTATTGATGTTCATCTTATATCCTCCTTTGAAGGCACTGTACATTCCGTTCAGCTGCTCTTCCAGGTCCTTTGCTGTCTCTGAAAGAATTACAATGTCATCGACGAACCTCAAAGTTTTTATTTCTTCTCCATTTATTTAAATACCTACTCTAAAATTTTCTTTTGTTTCCTTTACTGCTTGCTCTATATACAGATTGAATAACATCGGGGATAGGCTACAACCCCGTCTCACTCCCTTCCCAACCGCTGCTTCCCTTTCATGCCCCTCGACTCTTAAACTGCCATCTGGTTTCTGTACAAATTGTAAATAGCCTTTCGCTCCCTGTATTTTTCCCCTGCCACCTTCAGAATTTGAAAGAGAGTATTTCAGTCAACATTGTCAAAAGTTTCTCTAAGTCTACAAATGCTAGAAACTTAGGTTTGCCTTTCCTTAATCTATTTTCTAAGATTAGTCGTAGCGTCAGTATTGTCTCACATGTTAGGCCGTAGTTTACTGAAAACGGCGAACCCACGTCGCAACGAGCGGCAAGAAGCTTAATCAGTATGCTCAGACAATAAACGAGGAAACATTTCTACGTTTCAATCATCTTAAAAATACCCACAATAAGAGTGCCGTTATGGCCTGCGGGGTCACACCAGTTCAACAAGCAGAATAGTAATTCAGACATTCGCACTCATTCGAGAATAATAGAATTTAGAGTGGTACAGTCTTAGATCTATTCTGATAGAAAGCCTTCCGGTTGTCGCTCGTAAGCTCATTCCCCGACTTCTCGAGTCATAGCCCGGCAGGCACAAATAGCGGGCGCTGCTCAGTCAGCGTTGCGTTTCTTGGAAATAATTCCACTGACTGTCCAAAACACGCCTCTACCAAACAGGCTCATGGCTTCTCCAACAGTACAGTACTCCGTACCATTTATTCCACGCTGCCGTCCTTCCTCGGAGCCCACACTGCATGGAGCCCACCCTCCAACTACCGAGGCGCCTCTGTTGCGCCACAGAGGAGCACTCGGAAAAAGATGGCCACACAAAGGCGCAACCGACACCCGAGACACCGAAGGAAATAGCAAGGCTCAATTACCGTGGTGAATTACACAAATGGTTCAAATAGCTCTGAGCACTGTGAGACTCAATATCTGAGGTCATCAGTGCCCTAGAACTTAGAAGTACTTAAACCTAACTAACCGAAGGACATCACACACATCCATGCCCGAGGCGGGATTCGAACCTGCGACCGTAGCGGTCACGCGGTTCCAGACTGAAGCGCCTAGAACTGCTAGGCCACACCGGCCGGCGGTGAACTACAGGATCTGCAGAATGGGATGAACAGTCTAATGAGTACAAAATATGAGCGTAAAGCGAAGAAAGGCGAAAGTAATGAGAAGTAGCAGAAATGAGAACAGCGAGAACAAAGTAGATGAAGTTAAGGAATACTGCTACTTAAGCAGCAAAATAACCTATTATGGAAGGAGCAAGGGCAGGCCGCTGTGGCCGAGCGGTTCTAGGCGCTTCAGTCCGAATCCGCGCTGCTGCTCCGGTCACTGGTTCGAATCCTGCCTCGGGCATGGCTGTGTGTGATGTCCTTAGGTTAGTTAGGTTTAAGTAGTTCTAAGTCTAGGGGACTGAAGACCTCAGATGTCAAGTTCCATAGAGCTTAGAGCTATTTGAACCATTTTTTGAAGGAGCAAAGAAGATATAAAGGCCGCAAGAAGTGCCCGCGCGATTTGAGGCGCCATGTCACGGATTTCGCGGTTTACTACTTTAAGTGTCTCATTTCCTAATCTAATACCCTCAGCATCACCGGATTTAATTTGACTACATTCCATTGTACTCGTTTCGCTTTTGTTGATGTTCATCTTATATCCTCCTTTCAAGACACTGTCCATTCCGTCAACTGCTCTTCCAAGCCCTTTGCTGTCTCTGACAGGATTACAATGCCATCGGAGAACCTCAAAGTTTTTATTTCTTCTCGATGGAGTTTAATAGCTATTCCGAACGTTTCTTTTGTTTCCTTTACTGCTTGCTCAATATACAGATTGAATAACATCGGGGAGAGGCTACAATCCTGTCTCACTCCCTTCCCAACCACTGCTTCCCTTTCATGTCCGTCGACTCTTATAACTGCCATCTGGTTTCTGTACAAATTGTAAATAGCCTTTGGCTCCCTGTATTTTACCCCTGCCACCTTCAGAATCTGAAGGAGAGTATTCCAGTCAACATTGTCAAAAGTTTTCTCTAAGAATACAAATGCTAGAAACGTAGGTTTGCCTTTCCTTAATCTACTTTCTAAGATAAGTCGTAGGGTCAGTATTGCCTTACGTGTTCCAATATTTCTACGGAATCCAAACTGATCTTCCCCTAGGTCGCCTTCTACCAGTTTTTCCATTCGTCTGTAAAGAATTTGCGTTAGTATTTTGCAGCTGTGACTTATTAAACTGATAGTTCGGTAATTTCCACATCTGTCAACCCTGGCTTTCTTTGTGACTGGAATTATTATATTCTTCTTGAAGTCTGAGGGTATTTCGTCTGTCTCATACATTTTGCTCGCCAGATATTAGAGTTTTATCAGGACTGGCTAATGGAATGTTTTGTACTCCCGGGGCCTTGTTTCGACTTAGGTCTTTCAGTGCTCTGTCAAACTCTTCACGCAGTATAGTATCTCCCATTTCATCTTCATCTACATCCTCTTCCATTTCTGTAATATTGTCCTCAAGTATATCGCCCTTGTATAGACCCTCTATATACTCCTTCCACCTTTCTGCTTTCCCTTCTTTGCTTGGAACTGGGTTTCCATCTGAGTTCTTGATATTCATACAAGTGGATGTCTTATCTACAAAGGTCTCTTTAATATTCCTGTAGGCTGTATCTATCTTACCCCTAGTGAGATAAGCCTCTACATCCTTACAGTTGTCCTCTAGCCATCCCTGCTTAGCCATTTTGCACTTGCTGTTGATCTCATTTTTGAGACGTTTGTATTCCTTTTTGCCTGCTTCATTTACGGCATTTTTATATTTTCTCCTTTCATCTGTCTGTCACCCAATGATTTCTTCTAGCTCTCGTCTTTTTACCTACGTGATCCTGTGCTACCTTCACTACTTCGTCCCTCAAAGCTACCCATTCTTCTTCTACTGTATTTCTTTCCCCCATTCTTGTCAATTGTTCCCTTATGCTCTCCCTGAAACACTGTACAACCTCTGATTTAGTCAGTTTATCCAGGTCCCATCTCCTCAAATTCTCACATTTTTGCAGTTTCTTCAGTTTTAATCTACAGTTTATAAGCAATAGATGGTGGTCAGAGTCCACATCTGCCCATGGAAATGTCTTACAATTTAAAACCTGGTTCCCAGATCTCTGTCTTACCATTATATAATCTATCTGAACCCTGTCAGTATCTCCAGGGTTGTTCCATCTATACAACCTTATTTTATGAATGTAAATAAGTTATACACAACTGCAACCAGTCACTTTTTTGAATAATAATGCTTCATTCCGTAAACCGGTTTTCAAACCATTTCAGGTTCATCTTCAGATGGTTTCGGGAGGATCCGGGAAGTTACATCATTACTTGTAGTAGCATAATGCTGGGTGCTGGTTCTATGGCAGAAAGATGGGTCACACTTTAATGTCTCGCCATGACTATAGCTTATCTGTCGATATGGATGTAAATTTAGTTTTCACTTACTGTGACAGTATAGATGGCTTTTTTCGGATCTGGCTGCCTCCATTTTGATGTCCAGAACACTTTCACACGAACTATATTAGTTTACACTTTACCAGCATCCAGCATGGGCTTTACAACTGTTGCTTGTAACAAAGATCTTGACAGAAAGATATGGCATAACCTACTTTGTACAGAGATGTAATTTGTTGTTCTTTACATGTGTTAAAGTCGATATAAGGGCAAGTATTTTAATGGCGATAACATGAGAGCACGAGATAAAATAAATAAATTACTACAAGAACAAATTTCAGGTGATCTGATATCTTATTTCTAGAACTATGTTCTGTGCAAAATTCTATCAGGCGGCTTCCTCTTCCATTTCTTAGCCCCCAATCCATATTCACCTACTACATTTCCTTCTCTCCCTTTTCCTACTATCGAATTCCAGTCCTCTATGACTATTAAATTTTCATCTCCCTTCACTACCTGAATAATTTCTATTATCTCATTATACATCATGACGATGTTTAGGACAACACAACACCCAGACCGTGAGCGGAGAAAATCTGCGACCCAGCTGGGAATCGAACCCGGGCCCTTAGGATTGACATTCTGTTGCGCTGAGCACTCAGCTACCGGGGGCGGACATTAGATGGACTGATAAGGTAC
The DNA here is from genome assembly GCF_021461385.2 of Schistocerca piceifrons. NCBI lineage: Eukaryota > Metazoa > Arthropoda > Insecta > Orthoptera > Acrididae > Schistocerca > Schistocerca piceifrons. Next base: position 110,173,943 of record NC_060143.1, read on the forward strand.
GAAATGAGAAGGTTCTCCACTGAATCGGCGAGGAAAGAATATATGGAAAACACCGACAAGAAGAAGGGACAGGATAGCAGGACATCAATTAAGACATCAGCGAATGACTTCTATGGTACTAGAGGGAGATATAGAGGGTAAAAACTGTAGATGAAGATAGAGATTATAACACATCCAGCAAATAATTGTGGACGTAGGTCGCAAGTGCTAATCCGAGATGAAGAGATTGGAACAGGAGAGGAACTTGCGGCGGGCCGCATCAAACTGGTTAGAAGACTGATGAGTCAATATAAAAAATTCGGTGAAGGAAAACCTTTGGCATTCAGAACAGTTTCCAGCCTTCTAGGAATGGACGAATACATGTCCCATATGGTTTTCAAGGAGACCGTATAGCATTCTTCGTGCCAAATAGTGGCGACATCAGTTAACGGTGATGGAAGTGCGTAACGATCACGCAGGCTTCCCTCCAAAGTAGACTACGAAGTCTCAATAACACTGAGGTCTATTGACTGTGGTAGCCAGGGGACATGCGACAACTTTTCCTCGAGCTCACAAAACCAATTCTGAACAGTGCTAGCTGTGTGAACAGGGCCTTGACGTCTTGGAACACGGCATTACCACTGAGGAACAAACATTGTACCATGCGATTCACATGATATTCAAAAATTGTCACACGATCCTTGGGAGTAACACGACTTTTTCAGAGTCCCATGTAATACCACGATGTGGTTGCCCAAGTCATCACCGAACCCTTGCAATCTTCAACTTGAAACAAGTCGCTCAGTTACTAGAGTAAACTGACTGGTTTCATTTTATGCCCTCTTACTCTACTCAAGTAGACAAAGGATGAGAATAGTCATCAGACACGACATAAATCTATAGTACAAGCTCGATCAATAACAGTTTACAAGGTCTCATTTGCTGTGTTGTTAACATACACCCCCGTTAATCAATCGTTGGTAAACTGTGGTCGTTTACAAAGTAAACAGTTTCTGAATATATCAAATGTTGTCAGAATAGGAGACAGGGATTGTAGGCAAATATTGCTGTAACTGCCGGCCTGACTGGCCGAGCGGTTCTAGGCGCTACAGTCTGGAACCGTGCGACCGCTGCAGACGCAGGTTCGAATTCTGTCTCGGACATGGATGTGTGTGATGTAGTTAGGTTAGTTAGGTTTAAGTAGTTCTAAGTTCTAGGGGACTGATGACCTGAGAAGTTAAGTCCCATAGTGCTCAGAGCCATTTGAACCATTTTTATTGCTGTAACTATGAGTATGTGGAGGTGATGTGTCAATGTACATATATCTTTACTGTTCGGGCAGGTTACTAACAAGGGAACCTCCCCATCGCACCCCCCTCTGATTTAGTTATAAGTTGGCACAGTGGATAGGCCTTGAACAACTGAACACAGATCAATCGAGAAAACAGGAAGAAGATGTGTGGAACTATGAAAAAAATAAGCAAAATATACAAACTGAGTAGTCCATGTGCAAGATAGGCAACATACAGGATAGTGTGATCTCAGGAGCACTGTGGTCCCGTGGTTAGCGTGAGCAGCTGCTGTGCGAGAGGTCCTTGGTTCAAGTCTTCCCTCGAGTGAAAAGTTTAATTTTTTATTTTCAGACAATTATCAAAGTTCAGGCACTCACACATAATCAACTTCGCTCTCCAAAATTCCAGGACATGTTCTTTTTTGCTTGGACATATGCAGGATTTGACGGTTCACACACGAAAAAATTTGAAAACGTTAAAAACATATGTTTTGACAGAGCACAGGGAAAACTGTGCGACTGTGAAACTGTTGCATTCATTTGTTGCAGTTTATGTGACAAACTCTTATGTTTTCATCACTTTTTGGGAATGATTATCTCATCCACAAGAAAACCTAAATCGTGCAAGGTACAAGAATCTTTTCACCCATTCGCCAAGTGTACAAGTTAGTTGGATCGACGACATATTCCTGTCATGTGACGCACATGCCGTCACCGGTGTCGTATAGAATATATCAGACGTGTTTTCCTGTGGAGGAATCGGTTGACCTATGACCTTGCGATCAAATGTTTTCGGTCCCCATTGGAGAGGCAACGCCTTTCGTCTACTAATCGCACGGTTTTGCGGTGCTGTCGCAAAACACAGACACTAAACTCATTACAGTGAACAGTGACGTCAATGAATGAACGGACAGATCATAACTTTGCGAAAATAAAGAAAGTAATCTTTTCACTCGAGGGAAGATTTGAACCAACCACCTCTCGTTCCGCAGCTGCTCACGCTAATCACGGGACCACGGCGCTCCTGAGCTTACGCTATCCTTGATGTTGCCTATCATGCACATGGACTACTCAGTTTGTATATTTTGCCTATTTTTTCATAGTTCCACACAACTTCTTCCTGTTTTCTCGATTTATCTGTGCTCAGTGTTTCAAGGCCTATCCATTGTGCCAACTCATAACTAAATCTGAGTGGGGTGCGATGGAGAGGTTCCCTTGTAAGTATGACGATTGTGCATTTATGTTTTGTGTTTTACTTTTGACTTCAGGTAAGATTCATATGATAAATGTCAGTCTGCAATTATTGACTGTGACGAGAATAAACTCATAGACATTTCAATGCATAAAATTTTCATGACGCTGTACAACTACTATCACAGATAGCGTACCTCGGTATAACAGATTTTACGTCAGCATTCAAAATGAGAGTATTATGGACGTTGAAGTCGTACACACCTAGCTGCATTTATAAGATTACATGTGATACGAAGATGGTAGTTAAGCTAACGAAGGTGGTCATCACTTTGTAAAAAAATTTTAATGTTAAACGCGATTGAGACAATATATTGAAAATATTTGAAAATTTTAAGACGTTTTATACAAAGTTTTTAAAATTTTTATAATTTTCTCTTTGAATAAATAGTTACTCGCTCTATTGTTACATTTTCATACGGGCTCATGGAAACGCCTTTCTTTTTTCAACCCAGCGGAAAACATGCGGGTTCCTCTCTTCGCCTATTCAGAGTACGTTGGTTACGCCTGCAAGGCCGGAGGCGTCGACCCTTTAGAAATACAGCGGCTTTCACAGCGTGTGTGGCGAGTCGCTGTCACTACGGCGAAGGACGTTCTGTCTGCCTGGGAACGAGTCTATTACAGAGAAGCTGTTTTCGTAATACAGCCGGCGCAACGTGCTTGCTATCTCATGCCCGTAGAATTGTTAAACTACGGTAGGTTGCCGTAGACTGTCGTAAGTAAGCATTGACTGCGGTAGTTTTCTTAGTAGTTAAGAACGTAACCACGTTACCTGTACGCTAAGTGTGCTGCATATCTACCGGGCATTGCCTCGTTTCGATCGTTTGTTTGCGTATGCAGTCAATGTCTTACTAGATTCTCCTAAAAATCGAAATGGCAAAGTATCTAGGAACTGAGTGGTGATATATAAAGGGCTGCCTGACCTATTGAACAGTTTTCCTCTAAGTGGTTATCCACCTGTCTGTTACTTAAAAACAAACGTACTTACAGCAAAATTGAAACTGCCGATGTTTAATTCAGGTTTTATTCGAAAGTTGTTAATTTTTAACATAGGGACGTTGTAGTAAAACTAAATAACAATAAAAATTCATCACAAAGCGCTTCAAAACGCAACTTCCACAAAAAAGGATGAAATTTAAAAAAAACGCAGAATAGACACATTGCAAGCACCACTTCAGTACTTCGTCTAGCTTATATAAAACAGTTTCTGTTGTTTATAAACAACTTTTGCACTTGTCGATAATAACAGCAGACCCTTGCCTTTGATCACGATGAAGAATGTTCTATTGAGTGCAAAATAACAATAGTTGTATAGACCTTTATGTAAATTGTCCTTGCAGCAAAAGAAATTTCTTTTGTTACATGAAGCGCAGAAGTTGTGCGATCAACTACTTTTTATTACTTATAAAGTGTAATTTACATTTCCTAAGGATATAAAATAAACAATCAACTAACACGGAACTATGTGCTGTTCTAATTATGTGCGAAACAAACAAACAAAAGAAAAACAAAGAGAGGTCGTCGACGGGAGTTTCTCCCTCACACATTCATTTATGTTTCTTTCCCTACCAGTGCTACCAATATCACCGGTAATTCTACAATTTATTGCGTCTTTTATGTCATATACCAAAAGTAGCGAACTGTAGAGCGGAACTTTATTCATGCTCTAATAGGAAGAGTAGGAACGAGACCCTTGTTCTCTGGCCAAAACTATTTTTCCGCTACTCCTCAGAATGTCACCCAGACACCATCCACACCTCCACACTCGACAGCTGTTCGGTGATGAGCCCCTGATGAGCGCATTGCTACGATCACACAGTATTTATTGTCGCGACAGACCGGCACCACCACAGTTCGGCAAACAACAAACTTTTTCAGTGACGTACGGTAAAATCTGCTTGGGCCCTCAGTAAACCTCCTGTGACAGGGGACGGCGACTTATCGTTTCTTTTGTCTCACTCGCGGACCGCTGTTTGCAAGGATACTGACGCAGAAAGCTACGCCTTTTTCTTAGGAATGTATAAGTGAAATCAGGAAGTAGGAAAGTCATTCTAGAGCGAAACTCGGAGTGAGACAGGAGGGGCGCTGGCACTGAGACGTCACTACTGCCGGCCCATCCTGAACGTCGCAAACTCCGGGTCTCTGGGAGCAGGGTCCATCACATCCTGAAGCTGCCTCCACTCTAAGACGGCGGGCGCTAAATTTGATAAGCTTGGCACCACTACAGAAGTGTAAATCAGCACAAAGGCAGTCTTCCTACGAAATTAATAGGTCAATGTCTATAGCACACTGTATAGAATTTATTATGAAAGTATACATACAAGACATAAACAATCGTGACGAAATTACATAGCTTCTTTCATAACAAGAGCAGCAAAATACGGATTTCGTATTTTCTGGGTGGAAATAATTAAAAAAGCACTTATTACCCTGTTGTGTTACTGCATTGTTAGTAGTTTGTACAGGCCCCGTTCTTTCTAATTACCTCAAAAACTTGCTTCGGTATTGAGCTTCTTAGGGTTTGTAGTTCTTGCAGCGAAATCGCCGCTCACACTTCTCGTGTCGCACTTTTCAGATCACATGCGGCCTCATGTTGCCTTCCTTTGCTTAAACACGCCTTGCAAGTACTTACCCGACGATTTCTCACGGGATCCATATCTTGGCTATGTACAGGCAACGGCAAGATATCGCTATCTTTATTTCAAACCACTTCTGATTGTAGCGGAAACGCGAGCAAATGCATGATCTTGTTGAAACATTAGACTTTCGTCCCCTAGGTCCTCATTCATTCTAGTCAGTTCCGCCTCTAGCATCTCAGTGTACATGTTAGAGTCCAATTTATTGTTCGATAAAGCAATGCGCAGAAAGCTGCCCAAATCATAAAACAGTGTGTTTCAAAAAGAATATACGTATTTCGAATGCATATATTTGTTAAACCTTAAGACATACGAATATGAAACTTTACACACATATTTACGAACCTCTCAAGTTCAGATTACAGATGTTCAGTAAGTCCTCCATCAGCAGTACGAACAATATCACATTGATACTCAAATTCCTCCCATACTCGGGAAGGGATGCCCTTCGTCACCGATGTCATGCCAGTACGGATCCGGTTCTTCAACTCTTCCCGGTTCTGTGGGAGTGATGGTACATTAACGTTGTCCTTAACGAAACCCCACAGGAAGAAGTCAAAGGTTGTCAAACCCGGTGACCATGGAGCCCAGCTGAGACATGTTAAGTCGCCAGCTCCTTGACGACCAATCAAAAGGTTCGGTAGAGTTTCATTCAGATTGGCGACTCCAGTGACGGGATGCCCAGTCTTTTTGAAAAATGAAGTTGTCTTCGTGCAGCCTCGGAAACAACCAGTTTTGTAACATAGCGAGATACTGGTGACCGTTAAACCTGTTTCCGTATACATTTTCTTCAGGAACACGTGGGCGGCGAGGACTCTTTCCTTTACACACACATCCTGTATCTAGAAACTGTCGATACCATTTGCGAATGTGCCACCCATTCAGAGGATCAATTTGGTACCTCAACCTGAAACGTCTTTGCACTGTGATCACCGAATTGCACTTCGCAAACTCGAGAACACAAAATTATTTCTGCTGCGGAGTAGCCATTTTAAATATATGACGGTAACCAAGCAAAACAGAAGACAACTGACATCTAGCGGCTATTAGTATAAACTAGACTATGTATTCTTTTCTCCAGTAGCGCAGCCGAGGTTCAGCGATCGATAGTTTGGACAAAATAATACTTTGTAATACGTATACTCTTTTTGAAACACCCTATACTTTCATCACCAAAATTTCTGCTCATTCCTTACCTGCTACTCCGTACTCAGATCATGCCAATAATACTGGAATGCATCCGACCAATCTAAATTAAACTTCTTCACGTCACTGAAGATATTTGATCCCATTCTAAAGTCCATGACACATGTTTCTGAGCCAACTACGATCTAACCTGTTATGTTTGTGTGTTAGAGAGGCTTTCTGCAGTCCTTTCTTGAAAGCAGGATGTTTGTCATTTGACGTAATTTTTCGTACACGCCTGGCAGTTAATAACAACCATATACCAGCAACAAGTTGAGAGGAATAACGGTTAGTGGCCATTTTTCTGCGCAAAAGGAACCGCTTCGATGCCTCAAATAAATTTCTGTTTAGCCTATATTTTCCCTTCGGGCCATGTCGTGCGTCCAGTCTAGAAAAATTATCAATCACTGTATTTGAACATTTCAACCCATTTCCTTGTATTCACCGATTTTTGTTTCTTCATCATATGGCGACTGTTTTCCCCGTCGCATTGTCACAATGGTACTCTTTGTACACAACACGCTCTCTTACTAATGGTGTCTGTCTCTTAGCTGCAGTAAAGGCACACACGCACACACAAACAACACACAGAACCGACTGCCTTTATACTGAGTTCCACCCTCTGCCGGCCGAATCGTTGATGTCCTGTTATACACTACACTACTAATACAAAATGCCACAGCATTTGACAGCTTTTGTCGGTACATTGCTTCTCATACTACTGCGTATACAACTATTCCAGTCACAACATTAATTTTCCTACAGATATCCATGGCTTTATACTGATTTCCACTACTGTATATACACTGAAGCGCCAAAGAAACTGGCATAGGCATGTATTTTCAAATATAGAGACATGTAAGCAGCCAGAATACGGCGCTGTGGTAGGCAAAGCTTTTTTGAGAAAATCAAGTGTCTAGCGCAGTCGTTAGATCACTTATTGTTGCTACAATGGCATATTATCGAGATTTAAGTGAGTTTGAAAGTGGTGTTTTAGTCGGCGCACGAGCGATAGTACACAACATCTCCTAGGTAGCGATGAAGTGGGGATTTTCCAGTACGATCAGTTCACGAGTGTACCGTGAATATCAGGAATACGGTAAAACATCAAATCTCCGACATCGCTGCGGCAGGAAATAAAATCCTACAAGAACGGGGCCAACGAAGATTGAAGAGAATCTTCCAAGGTGGCAGAAGTGCAATCCCTCCTCAAATTGCTGCAGATTTCAATGTTGGATCATCACCAAATGCCAGCGTGAGAACTATTCAACGAAACATCATCGAGCCGGCCGGAGTGGCCGTGCGGTTCTGGACGCTACAGTCTGGAGCCGAGCGACCGGTACGGTCGCAGTTTCGAATCCTGCCTCGGGCATGGATGTGTGTGATGTCCTTAGGTTAGTTAGGTTTTATTAGTTCTAAGTTCCAGACGACTGATGACCTCCGAAGTTAAGTCGCATAGTGCTCAGAGCCATTTGAAACATCATCGATATGGGCTTTCGGAGCAGAAGGACTACTTGTGTACCCTTGATAACTGCACGACACAAAGCTTTTCGCCTCGTCTGAGCCCCGTGAACACAGGCATTGGACTGTTGATGACTGGAAACATGTAGCGTGATCGGACGAGTCTCGGTTTGAATGGTATCGAGAAGACGGTCGTGTACGGGTATGGAAACAACCTCATGAATGAATGGACACTGCATGTCAACAGGGGACTGTTCAAGCTGGTGGTGGCGCTCTAATAGTGTAGGGCGTGTGCAGCTGGAGTGATATGGGACCCCTGCTACGACTCTGAAATGTGACACGTACGTAAGCTTCCTGCCTGACCGCCTAAATCCATTAATGTCCATTGTGGATTCCGACGGACTTTGGCAATTGCAGCAGGACAGTGCGACACCCCACACGTCCAGAATCGCTACAGAGAGGCTCCAGGAACACTCTTCTGAGTTTAAGCATTTCCGCTGGCCACCAGACTCGTCAGACATGAACTTTATTGAGCATATCTGGGATTCCTTGCAACATGCTGTTCAGAAGAGATCTCCACTGTTACGGATTTATGGACAGCCCTGCAGAATTCATGGTGTCAATTCCCTCCAGCACTACTTCAGGCATTAATCGAGTCCATGCCACGTCGTCCTGTGGCACTTCTGCGTCCTCGCAGGGGCCCTACACGATATTAGGCAGGTGTACCAGTTTCTTTGTCTCTTCAATGTAGAACGCTAGTGCGAGCCGAGTTTGTCAAGCCTAAAGGAAATTATGCAGGTGCAGGTTTCACCTTGTTTCATTCGGTTAACTGAACTAGCCGCTACTCTTTAACTCAAGAGCAGAAGAAAGATTCGTGAATACTTCTCCATTGCAAGCAGACGTAGCTTCACCTCATGCGTGCGGAAATAATATATCTGTGGAAACGTATCATCAAAGCAATTGTGTTTGTTGTCACATCAAGGAGTTTTGGGCCTAACCCATTGCAAGTGTCGTCTTTTGTTTCGTTCCGCGAGTTTTCCTTGCGGCCCAACCACAAATATGCCATGTCCATTCCTTACGTTCTTTCAATATGTTAATTATTATTCAGGAGTCCCTTTGAGATATAAATAACTTGCAGAATCCTTACCGCAATTGTGATACTTGTGAGAAACATAAAATAATCTGAAGTACCCAGGACTTAAAATAGTCAGCAAACAGGTCATTCAAACTCTTAGGACCCAAATTTGGCCAGAATTTAGAAACAGTGCGAAACAAGACTCATCCGACCAAATGAGTTTCTTCCACTGTTCCATAGTACAGTCTTTATGGCTGCGGCAACAAGTTCTACATCTACAGATCTACATCTACATATATACTCCGTTAGCCACCAAGCGGTGTGTGGCGGAGGGCACAATACGCGCCAAAGTCATATTTCCCGTTACTGGCATTTACATCACTGATGAATGAGTTTGGAATTGCAGATCGCCATGCTATTGCTTGCTTGGGGAACTACATTCGTGCTGTTTTGGCACTGCCAGCGTTCGCGAGTGCGACATCCAGTCCTACAGTAATTTCTACAGCTTGTAACCTCCCCCTCACTTACCGACCTTAATGACAGTGAAAAATGAAACCGCGTGTACCTAATGGGAGTTTTGGAAAAGCAATCGTCACCGAAGTTAACCTGTCGGTAAAGAGGGAGGAAAGGGTTACATCTAAATGAAAGGAAAAATGCAAATGAAACTGGTGGAAATTAATTTTGAAAAGGGGTAAAGTTAATAAAGAAAGTAAATGTGCGGCCGTTACGTTAACAATTAACTAGCGGTAATTAGATATTTGAGATTTGGGGGAAATCACGGTCGCCAGTCCTAAGGACAATTACTATAGTAACTGAAAAAGAAAGGTTATTACACATATAATTAACACTAGAAGCGTGGCAACTGAAGGTTGACACGTGTAGTGTGAAAACTGAAAGTTTGTCAGAAGTAATAAATTTCGCTACACTCTGACTTAATTTAGCAAAAGAATTAATAAAACCGGAAAATCGAAAGTTAATTTAGTGACTGAAGTTAATAGTGAGCTTTCTTTCTGAAGCACATCGAAATTCAGTAAAATACGGTTAGTCTTGGACTACCTCAACAATCATTTCAAAAACTACTTGAATCTACGCAATTTAGAAATAAGAGATTTAACTTTGATCTTGAATTAAATGATTCTGAACAATTAACAATAGTAAAATGTAGTACGTACCAAGCTGAGCTGCAGTCACAGGTAAGCTAAAATACGGTAACAAAGCTCGCACTCTTAATTCGTGCTTGTGTAATCTGAATATTGTAGCCAGCTCTGAGACTTTAACTGAACTTTGAAATTAAAGCAGTGAAATCTAAATATATTATTTTAATGCTGGCGTTTGAATTTCAACGACACTCGGGTTCATTTCGGAAAAGGAAGGGACCCTGCTTGGCAATGCAATTGGGACAATGAGCAACAAAGGTTCATGCTAAGTTGCTGTAATTTTGCGAGGCAAATGGAACAATTTGAAAAGCTGAGGTCTGCCGTACAGTTCTGAAACTTTACGTGCTTTTAGTCTTCCTTGTTGGTTGATTGAAGGTTTGAAGCCGTCGATCGAGGAGGTGGCGACAGTCACTCATTGTCGGCCGTCGCTGTTGCAGAAGCTGGATGTTGGAGCGCCTTCTTCTCGACACGGTCACCAGGCGAAACGGGCTCTTGATGTGCGCCAGCTAATGCTTCCCGTCCGCGACACCATGTCAGAAACTATCATCGCGAGTCGAGCGCAATTACATGCTGCCAAACCCCGAAAGCGCGGCAACTCGCGGGAGCGTCACACAACACCTGCTCCACTCGCTACTCCCGCCAGACTCTCACCCTTCAGCCCGCGCTCCACGCGGCAGAGTTAACACTACCAAAGATCCTACACACTTTGATTCTTCACACGACCCATCGATGTAATCGTTCGATAGCAGTTTTCCCTAGGCAAGACCCAGCGTAAAAATACAAATAATATTTACGAAACAAACCAATTATACATCGACATGAGTGCATAAATATATATATATACAAACAGTAAAACAATTACAATATATAAAGAGACAGAAATGTCATATCTTGAGGTAACAAAACAAGGAAAAAAAATAATAGTACAATAGATGGAAATAGGAGGATATGCATTTCCGGCGTTACAAGCTGTCGTCCTCTTATTTTTCTTCACAATCCACTTCAATGACCGTCCGTCACGATAACTGAGAACACACTTTTGTCTACGTTGTGACTTGGTGAATGACGTTTTTCCGCTTTCCCTGTATGACGTATAAATCTTCGATATGGTAATGCCTGTTGAAACACCAAACACCCGGCTGCTTTGGTTACCGAAGAACCCACCATACGTGCACCAGCAATCTACCCGCGTTAGAAGTCACTTAGCTCCGACATAATGCACTCACAACTACACATAAGACTGCTCTGTCCATGATTCGGCCGATACCTGCAAGTAATTAGTGCACTGTACACCTTGCATTCACGGCCAAATATAACTGCGCAACCTGAACACCGGGTCAGCATCTGCATTTATGCTCAAGCAGGCATTTCTCCCTGTGTCTCCACATTTTGTCCATCCCCTGTTGATTCTTATTTTTCGTCAGGGATGTTTAATGAGGTGGCAATAGTGAATTTTACCCATAGTGGAAGCTGTTGAACTCCGTGAGCCGGCTGGAGTGGCCGAGCAGTTCTAGGCGCTACAGTCTGGAACCGCGCGACCGCTTCGGTCGCAGGTTCGAATGCTGCCTCGGGTATGGATGTGTGTGTGATGTCCTTAGGTTAGTTGGGTTTAAGTAGTTCTAAGTTCTAGGGGCCTGGTTGGTTGGTTGGTTGGTTTGGGGAAGGAGACCAGACAGCATGGTCATTGGTCTCATCAGATTAGGGAAGGATGGGGAAGGAAGTCGGCCGTGCCCTTTCAGAGGAACCATCCCGGCATTTGCGTGGAGTGATTTAGGGGAATCACGGAAAACCTAAATCAGGATGGCCGGACGCGGGATTGAACCGTCGTCCTTCCGAATGCGAGTCCAGTGTCTCTAGGGGCCTGATGACCTCAGCATAGTGCTCAGAGCCATTTGAACCGTTTTTGAACTCTGTGATTGTTCCTTTATAGTGTGTAGAAAAATTTCCGCTACCACTCACAAAAAATGATTATTTATTCTTCACACGGCCGGTTTCGGGCTTGTGCACATCCTCAGGTGTTTATACATTCATGTACTTGTTTATATTGCTTGAGATCGCTGTTTAAACACAATGAAAATTATTTGCTGGTGACTAAACAGATTTAAGTGGAACAATTGTAAGTGGCAAGGCAGCATTTGTCGAAAATATCTGTACCAACAGAAAGATGAAGCATCCTTATTACATTCATGCAGTGGTTACAGTTTTTTCTACTCAGTTGCACTTTTATCATTTTCACGTCCATGTTTCATGAAACTGCTGCCACTATAACCATCCATATATGCGAAAGTGTTACCGGTGCAGGATTTTGTGCACGAAGTGTCTTCTCACTTATGTCCAATAAACGTTCGATGACATTCGTGTCGCCGGCCGCGGTGGTCTAGCGGTTCAGGCGCTCAGTCCGGAACCGCGCGACTGCTACGGTCGCAGGTTCGCATCCTGCCTCGGGCATGGATGTGTGTGATGTCCTTAGGTTAGTTAGATTTAAGTAGTTCTAAGTTCTAGGGGACTGATGACCACAGATGTTAAGTCCCATAGAGCTCAGAGCCATTTGAACCATTTTTTGAGATTCGTGTCGGGCGGCCTGTGTGGCCAAATCATTCGCTCGAGTTGTCCAGAATTTTCTTCAACCAAATCGCGAACAATTATGGCCCACTAACACTTATGAATTTTATTGATGAACGGAGAAAATATAAAAATGCAGTAAATGAAGCAGGCAAACAGGAATACAAACGTCTCAAAAATGAGATTGACAGGAAGTGCAAAATGGCTAAGCAGGGATGGCTGGAGGACAAATGTAAGGATATAGAGGCTTGTCTCACTAGGGGTAAGATAGATACTGCCTACAGGAAAATTAAAGAGACCTTTGGAGAGAAGAGAACCACTTGTATGAATATCAAGAGCTCAGATGGCAACCCAGTTCTAAGCAAAGAAAAGGCAGAAAGGTGGAAGGAGTATATAGAGGGTTTATACAAGGGCGATGTACTTGAGGACAATATTATGGAAATGGAAGAGGATGTAGATGAAGAAGAAATGGGAGATAAGATACTGCGTGAAGAGTTTGACAGAGCACTGAAAGACCTGCATCGAAACAAGGCCCCGGGAGTAGACAACATTCCATTAGAACTACTGATGGCCTTGGGAGAGCCAGTCATGACAAAACTCTACCATCTGGTGAGCAAGATGTATGAGACAGGCGAAATACCCTCAGACTTCAAGAAGAATATAATAATTCCAATACCAAAGAAAGCAGGTGTTGACAGATGTGAAAATTACCGAACTATCAGTTTAATAAGTCACAGCTGCAAAATACTAACGCGAATTCTTTACAGACGAATGGAAAAACTGGTAGAAGCAGACCTCGGGGAAGATCAGTTTGGATTCCGTAGAAATGTTGGAACACGTGAGGCAATACTAACCTTACGACTTATCTTAGAAGAAAGATTAAGAAAAGGCAAACCTACGTTTCTAGCATTTGTAGACTTAGAGAAAGCTTTTGACAATGTTAACTGGAATACTCTCTTTCAAATTCTGAAGGTGGCAGGTATAAAATACAGGGAGCGAAAGGCTATTTACAATTTGCACAGAAATCAGATGGCAGTTATAAGAGTCGAGGGGCATGAAAGGGAAGCAGTGGTTGGGAAAGGAGTGAGACAGGGTTGTAGCCTCTCCCTGATGTTATTCAATCTGTATATTGAGCAAGCAGTAAAGGAAACAAAAGAAAAATTCGGAGTAGGTATTAAAATTCATGGAGAAGAAGTAAAAACTTTGAGGTTCGCCGATGACATTGTACTTCTGTCAGAGACAGCAAAGGACTTGGAAGAGCAGTTGAACGGAATGGACAGTGTCTTGAAAGGAGGATATAAGATGAATATCAACAAAAGCAAAACGAGAATAATGGAATGTAGTCAAATTAAATCGGGTGATGCTGAGGAATTAGATTACGAAATGAGACACTTAAAGTAGTAAAGGAGTTTTGCTATTTAGGGAGTAAAATAACTGATGATGGTCGAAGTAGAGAGAATATACACTCCTGGAAATGGAAAAAAGAACACATTGACACCGGTGTGTCAGACCCACCATACTTGCTCCGGACACTGCGAGAGGGCTGTACAAGCAATGATCACACGCACGGCACAGCGGACACACCAGGAACCGCGGTGTTGGCCGTCGAATGGCGCTAGCTGCGCAGCATTTGTGCACCGCCGCCGTCAGTGTCGGCCAGTTTGCCGTGGCATACGGAGCTCCATCGCAGTCTTTAACACTGGTAGCATGCCGCGACAGCGTGGACGTGAACCGTATGTGCAGTTGACGGACGTTGAGCGAGGGCGTATAGTGGGCATGCGGGAGGCCGGGTGGACGTACCGCCGACTTGCTCAACACGTGGGGCGTGAGGTCTCCACAGTACATCGATGTTGTCGCCAGTGGTCGGCGGAAGGTGCACGTGCCCGTCGACCTGGGACCGGACCGCAGCGACGCACGGATGCACGCCAAGACCGTAGGATCCTACGCAGTGCCGTAGGGGACCGCACCGCCACTTCCCAGCAAATTAGGGACACTGTTGCTCCTGGGGTATCGGCGAGGACCATTCGCAACCGTCTCCATGAAGCTGGGCTACGGTCCCGCACACCGTTAGGCCGTCTTCCGCTCACGCCCCAACATCGTGCAGCCCGCCTCCAGTGGTGTCGCGACAGGCGTGAATGGAGGGACGAATGGAGACGTGTCGTCTTCAGCGATGAGAGTCGCTTCTGCCTTGGTGCCAATGATGGTCGTATGCGTGTTTGGCGCCGTGCAGGTCAGCGCCACAATCAGGACTGCATACGACCGAGGCACACAGGGCCAACACCCGGCATCATGGTGTGGGGAGCGATCTCCTACACTGGCCGTACACCACTGGTGATCGTCGAGGGGACACTGAATAGTGCACGGTACATCCAAACCGTCATCGAACCCATCGTTCTACCATTCCTAGACCGGCAAGGGAACTTGCTGTTCCAACAGGACAATGCACGTCCGCATGTATCCCGTACCACCCAACGTGCTCTAGAAGGTGTAAGTCAACTACCCTGGCCAGCAAGATCTCCGGATCTGTCCCCCATTGAGCATGTTTGGGACTGGATGAAGCGTCGTCTCACGCGGTCTGCACGTCCAGCACGAACGCTGGTCCAACTGAGGCGCCAGGTGGAAATGGCATGGCAAGCCGTTCCACAGGACTACATCCAGCATCTCTACGATCGTCTCCATGGGAGAATAGCAGCCTGCATTGCTGCGAAAGGTGGATATACACTGTACTAGTGCCGACATTGTGCATGCTCTGTTGCCTGTGTCTATGTGCCTGTGGTTCTGTCAGTGTGATCATGTGATGTATCTGACCCCAGGAATGTGTCAATAAAGTTTCCCCTTCCTGGGACAATGAATTCACGGTGTTCTTATTTCCATTTCCAGGAGTGTAAAATGTAGACTGGCAATGGCAAGGAAATCGTTTCTGAAGAAGAGAAGTTTGTTAACGTCGAGTATAGATTTAAGTGTCAGGAAGTCGTTCTGAAAGTATTTGTATGGAGTGTATGGAAGTGAAACATGGACGATAACTAGTTTGGACAAGAAGAGAATAGAAGCTTTCGAAATGTGGTGCTACAGAAGAATGCTGAAGATAAGGTGGGTAGATCACGTAACTAATGAGGAGGTATTGAATAGGATTGGGGAGAAGAGAAGTTTGTGGCACAACTTGACTAGAAGAAGGGATCGGTTGGTAGGGCATGTTTTGAGGCATCAAGAGATCACAAATTTAGCGTTGGAGGGCAGCATGGAGGGTAAAAATCGTAGAGGGAGACCAAGAGATGAATACACTAAGCACATTCAGAAGGATGTAGGTTGCAGTAGGTACTGGGAGATGAAGAAGCTTGCACAGGATAGAGTAGCATGGAGAGCTGCATCAAACCAGTCTCAGGACTGAAGACCACAACAACAACAACAACACTTTTGGGGACATGAAGACTGTGAATGACTGAAAATGATCCCCAGGTAGCTGAACATAACCATTTCCACTCAATAATCGATTCAGTTGGACCAGAGGACCCAGCCCATTCCATGAAAACTAAGCCCACAACATTACAGAGCCACCGCCAGCTTGCCAGTGCGTTTTTTACAACCTGAGTCCGCGGCTTCGTGGGATATACGCCACACTCGAAACCTCTTACCCACTAAAATCGGCAGGGCACGGCCTTACAGTCATCTGGGGTGCAACCGATATGGTCACGAACTCAGGAGAGATGCAGCAGGCGATGTCGCGTTGTTAGCAAAGGCACTAACGTCGGTCGTATGCTGCCATATCCCATTAACGCGATATTCTACGCACTCTATTAACGGATACGTTCGTCGTACGTTCCACACTGATTTATGCGGTTATTTTAAGTACTGCTGCTCGTCGGTTAGCACTGACAAATCCATGCAGAAGCCGCTGCTCTCGGCCGATAGTTGACGGCCGTCGACCCGTCGACCACTGCTTTGTCCGAGGTGAGAGGTAATGCCTGAAATCTGGTACTCTCAACACACTCGTGACACTGTGGATGTCGTAATATTGCATTCCCTAATTATTTCCAATATGGAATGACCCATACGTGTTCAAAGTCTGTTAATTTCCATCGTTCGCCCATAATCATGTTGGAAACATTTGCACATGAATCACCTGAGTGCAAATGACAGCTTAACCATTGCATTGCCCTTTTATAACTTGTGTACCCGGTACTGTTGCCATCCGTGACTGTGCATACCGCACTCCAATGGCTTTTGTCACCTCTATGTAACTGTTGGAAAATAGTAGTGGAACGGGAAGCTTTCTGCCACAGTGGCTCAATTTGAACAGGAACCAAGCGAACAAGGTGGTCAGAAACTCTGGCTGTTGGAGCAGTGATGTACGAATGGCGCAGCACTCTGTGTGAACTGCCAGGTGGCAGCTCCATAATGCGATGGCCGTCCCCGGCACCGATCCCATGGTGAGATAAAGGGCTCGCGTCCGTTGGTGCGGGCGTCGGCGCGGAGGGGGAACCGCGCCTCGGCTCAGAACGGCGATGACGCACTGCCGGCGCAGCGGCCGAGTGCCGGTTTATTTCCTAAGCCTCATCCATTACCGCTTTATGCGCCGCGCCGGACGTATACTGCCGATTCGCACGAATTTATGTCCGGCGCCGTTATAAATGGGCCGAAAAGAGGGAACATTAAGTTATTGCAACTTCGGACAGATTTTTGCTCTCTAAGCCGGGATAAACTTTCTCCGGATGTGCTTTATTATCCTGCAGGAGGGCGAAGGTGCGGAAGGGCTGGAGCGGGGACCTTCTAGCCGCCTCCGCCGCCTACGCCTTTATGTGGCAGTAAAACGTGGCCCGCTGCGGGCTGCGAAGTCTCCCACCTCAGCACCCACTCCTCCCCACCACACCCCCACCCACCCCCACACAGCGCGCCTTCGCTTTGAGTTCCACGTATAGGTGATTCTCCTGAATAAGGCGCACCAGGAGGCCTTGCGTAGCTGCAGTCTTGAGGTGCACAAGTAAGGGTGGTGGAATGGACGTGCCAACAAACGACACACGGCTTCTTTGTTCGACAGCGGCCCAGCGAGGTGCTTTGCTACATTGTCCGAGATGCGACGGTGCCGCTATGCGACGTAAGCATCCTGCTGCCGGTGCAAAACCGTCACCAGTGGTTGTTATAACGTTCTACTGTATGCCCTGTTACATATGCATAGTGCAGTGGAACTAGCCAGCATAATGATTAAATGCTGCTTTTTCATCTTTTGATGCATACTCAGGCCTAATGTGAAAAGTAATATTATGCACTGTCAGCTTCAAAACTTTTCTCTTTGTTGTTATGTAAATTATTTTATAAATCTTACTCTCTCCTTTTACTTCCTACATAATTTTATAATGTTCCTCTATCTTACACTTGGCAGTAATACTAAAATGGTATGCAGAATTATACGCTGACAGAAAAAATAATTAATGTAAAGTAATGAAATTTCGGGAATACATTTGGCTGAGTAACTTATTTCAGTGATTTAGGATGGAAGTTCACAGGTTAATGCAAGTGCGAGATAACTCATTGCAAATGTGAAATTCTGGTATTTTAATAACAAGCGTAACCACCAGAATGTTAAATGCAAGCCTGCAAACGAGCTTGTACTGTGTTATACAGGTAGTGGATGTCAGTTTGGGACGCTACGCTATGACGCTGTAGAAAATCATTAATCGTAGAGAGTATTTCACCGCAACGGTTTCTTTTAACTGTCGATTTTCTCGACAACGGTTGAGAAGTGCATCTTGGTGCTTTGCCACATTACACCTCTGGCCATGAGCTTTTATTATGCGCAGTATGAATCGAATCTGAATTTCACAATTGGCGGCCTCCCCTTGTCAGTGTGGTGTTCATAATGGTGTCTTCGTCGCCTTAAAGGCATTCTTGACTAACATCAGCTCACCACGTCCTGTCTCAAAGGTAACTAACTCTCACGACCGTCACAGCGTGTATTTAAAACAAACCTGATTTCCATCCGCAGAGGGGCTCTGCTAGCACCATTCTTACGCGACTGGCTCGTAATTTGAATAGACGTGCTCTTTCAGATATAGAAACACGGTTATCAACTTTTGTTTAAGATGCACAACTCCTTCTTGCTGCTGCGATTTTTTCACGGCAGTGTAATTACAAAAGAAATGGTTTTCCGTTTTTAAAGTCGCATATAGACGACACTAAGAGTGAAGGGAACTATGTACAGTTTCTGTCACCTATACAGGGTGTCCAGCAGGAATGGTCAGTATTCAGGGGTATGACAGGAACGATTATTCGAAGCAAAAAGTGTAGCAAACATCGGCTCTAAGATGCAGCCCTTAAGAGCTATGAGGACTCCTTCATCTCCTATTCAATGAAACGGGACTCTTCTACTGCAGGCTCCTTACTTTCTACATTTTTAGAGGTGTTACTATGCGACTGTCGTTGAATGATTGTGAGAAAATTAATATAGTATGGAAGCAGGGAAGGGAACGCTCCATACCAGGCAAGCAGCAAGAAAGTAGGGCAGAAGTTTAAAAATCAACGAACCCCTCCCCCTTACACTTTTTTAAATGGAGGAACCGTTCTCTGACAAAAGTCGTTTTAAACACGACAGTGAAGGGAACAGGCCAAGACAAAGATAAAGGAAGTGAAGCCTGAAGCGAGAGAGTGGTTGGTCAATTCATACCCAACGATCCCCCTACCCCCCTCCCCACCACTCTACATTTTTAAACAGAAGTTCAGTCCTCTGGCTGGCGTGGGAGTAGATAAGACAGATGAAGAATAGCTCCGACTAAGATTAGAAAATCAGTACGGGAGTGAGAGATTTGCTTGGTGACGCTCTACGAATCTCTCTCCTCCCCCCCCCCCCCCCCCCCCCCCCGCACTCTTCCCCAATCACTATTTTCGCTAGTAGTTGTGTTTTCGAAACACTTCTGGCTCAACTGGCTAAGTTAGTGGACGTCCTCGTCAGAGTATTTCTGCCTGGTCTTGGAGAAAGGTATCAGAATGTGCGCTAGTTTTGTGATTTATCGCTTTCAGTCGCGTTTAGTTCAGCGAGGAACAAGAACAACTACCAGGCAACTAAAGAGGCGGCGCAACAACAATAATATTTTGCATCTCTCCCAATTCTCATCCTGTATCGCCTTTCAGTTTTTTTTCCGAATGACGATGGCACACTAACGGCAACAGACTCCAGAAATACGCAGGAACCTAGCGTTTCGTAAGTGCACACAACACTGTCTTTCGACATAAGTGTAAATCAAGACCCCCACCAACGAAAGCTTAATTTATCATCCCAGCCCGTCCTATCGACAAATCACTTCACCCAAACATCAATTCCGTCCTGTTTCCACTGCTGAAAACATCATCCTTTTCATTATGTCCTACAAAATACCCACGCATATGAGCATCCACAAATCCATCAAATCATACTTCCATTTAAATGCCACTGCCATTTACTCCCAAACTCATTACCACTTCCTATTTTCACGACTAGACACCCTCGCCCAATCCCTTCTCATTCAGTCTTGTAAAGTACGTCCAAATCCACAGCAGACATTCTCACGCCTCAACATAGATACTATAGATCTCTGCCGTTACCAGAACTTTTAGAAAGCGAATGTAATATCCATTTTTCCTTCTACATAGCGCCAATGTCAGTTTGCTATGTTCTATCCTTCTGCTCTCACGATGATCTTTTTACACCTGTGCACCTGCCCATTATCTGGAGCTGGTCATCAAGCGAGAAGCGACACCGGCATCATCTTCATCTATTTATCACGTCCAAGCAGCTCATCACGCACAGCCAACTCCACCGAATCAGCATAAACCTGTTTTTAATATCATCTTTTTCATAGCCTTCCAATAGCTCTAATGCGTTTTAAAACGTTTATTGCTTACTTCCTCTGTTAATCCAGAAAACATTCAGATCAGGTATGACGTTTTCATTTACTACTTCTTTACTTCTAACCCTATTCGCAACGTATTTTTCAGACAGTATAGCATACACCACTGCATATACTTGCAAAACTGAATCATTGTATGACACGTAATTCAGGACATATTATACCATAAATATTTAGATACATGAAAAACTAGTTTTTCTTAAAATGGAGCGCAAACTATTCAGAATACACTCATCCAGTGTGTGACAGCGAGAGAATTTAGCGACTTAGCATTAACGTAATTTTTAGCTCTTATTTGCATGGGAGTTCAATACTTAAACACCAACTGCTGGCAACTCAGATATGTAAAACGTCTCCACAGCTTTTTGAAACCAAGTTGTCTGAAGCACTCCTGACAGCTGCTGTTAGTCATGTGGCTAACGAATCAGACAACCAGTGAAACGACTCGGTCTGACAAATGTTTAATTAGGTAGTGGTGCAACCAATTTAAGATCCCAAACCATCTATCTGAGGGCAATTCTAACAGGGTAGTAAGGCACAATATATTTCTGAAAGACATTAGCATCTTCACGGAAGATACACTATGCGATCAGAAGTATCCGGACACCTGGCTGAAAATGACTTACAAGTTCATGGTGCCCTTCCTCGGCAATGCTGGAATTCAGTATGGTGTTGGCCCACCCTTAGCCTTGATGACAGCTTCCACTCTCCCAGGCACGTGTTCAGTCAGTTGCTGGAAGGTTTCTTGGGGAATGGCAGCCCATCCTTCAAGGAGTGCTGCACTGAGGAGAGGTATCGATGTCAGTCGGCAAGGCCTGCCATGAAGTCGGCGTTCAAAACATCCCAAAGGTGTTCTATAGGATTCAGGTCAGGACTCTGTGCAGGTCAGTCCTTTACAGGGATGTTATTGTCGTGTAACCACTCACCCACAGGCCATGTAGTATGAAAAAGTGCTCGATCGTGTTGAAAAATGCAATCGCCATCCCCGAATTTGTCTTCAAAAGTGGGAATCGAGAAGCTCCTTAAAACATCAATGTAAGCCTCTGCTGTGATGGTGATTCAACAAGGGGTGCAAGCCCCTTCCATGAGAAACATAATACCTCCACCTCCGAATTTTACTGTTGGCACTACACACGCTGGCAGATGACGTTCACTGGGCATTCGCCATACCCACACCGCCATCGGATCGCCGCATTGTGTACTATGATTTGTCACTCCACACAACGTTTTCCAAATGTTCAGTCTTCCAATGTTAACGCTCCTTACACCAAGCGAGGCGTCATTTGTAATTTACCGGCGTGATATGTGGCTTACGAGCAGCCGCTCGACCGTGAAATCCAAGTTTTCTCACCTCCAGCCTGTCATAGTACTTGCAATGGGTCCTGATGCAGTTTGGAATTCCTGTGTGATGGTGTGGATAGATGTCTGCCTATTACACATTACAACTCTCTTCAAATGTCGGCGGTCTGTGTCGGCCAACAGACGAGGTTGGCCTGTGCGCTTTTCTGCTGTACGTGTCCCTTCAAGTTTCCACTTCACTACCACATCGGAACAGTGGACCTCGGGATGTTTAGGAGTGTAGAAACCTCGCGTACAGGGGTATGACACAAGTGGCAACCTGTCACCTGACCACGTCGAAGTCCGTGAGTTCTGCGGAGCGCCCCATTCTGCTCTCACACGATTTCTATTGACTAATGAGGCCGCTGATATGGAGTACCTGGTAGAAGGTGACAGCACAATGCGCCTAGTATCATAAACGTATGATTTGGGGGGTGTCCGGAATGTTATATACATGTATCTAGCACACACAGTTATTCTAAAATTCACATTTAAAAGTTTAATAGTAAGTGCACAGAACCACTTTGAGACTATTCCTTTCCAGTTCGACTCTCGAGTAGCAGGTACGATCAGTACTGTACCCTGGGATCTCGGCTGTACCGCAACACAACCAAAGCCAACAGCGACCGTCTCGCTACGTGTCGGCCGCAGATACATAAACACAGGATCGCCGGCGGACTGGCGAAAGGCACCGAGTCACCTTCACCGCCGGTAAAAACAAACATATTTACAGGCTCGCTTATGGGAGGTTCCGTGTTACACTGCAGCGACAGCATCGTCCCAGGTGACGCCACAATCACCGAACCACTTTCCTACGCCCATCACGTGCCGCCTGGGAAGTGCTCGAGTAGCCTTCCACCCAGTGTGTACTTACGCAGCCACCCAGCACCTAGCCAGCGAGTTCCAGCTGAATCTCCAGTCCCAGATGTTCAGCACTTCTGCTCGTTCCTCCAGAAACGAAGCCGCCGCGGCTTTCAGGTACTGCTCAACACCGCCTCTGCCTTGCTGAGCTCTACATTCATGAACAGCAGATGCCAATGGTTGTTGACATTGTCAACGTTGGAGACGAGCGAGCTGTCGTATTTCTCTTTTTTTACAAATTAAGGACACAAAATCCTTGAAGTCAAAAACTAACAAATTACATTGTGATTACTAGTTTCAATTACACACGAGTCTTCTTCAGATCTCAAAAAACAGGCTTGGTTAGTGTAACTACCACAACAGCTTAACAACTCGTCATAAAATGTTGAGTGACAACATTCATACCGGATGTATAGGTGAAATAATTTTACATATCGTTCATATACTATCAATTAGTACGAATGTCATAAAACTAAGGGATTATATTGTTAAAGCTTAGTAACTTGACAATATAATGCCTTAGTTTTATGACGCTCGTTCTTCTTAATTGATGGTAAATGAACGATATGTCAAATTAATCCACCTGTACGTCCTGTATGAATGTTTTCATTCAATATTTTATGACCATTTGTTCAGCCGTTGTGCAAGTTACACTAACAAAGACTGGGTTTTACTATATGAAGATGGTTCATGTGTAGCTAGAACTATAAATCACAATAAAATTTGTTTGCATTCTTGACTTCAAGAAATTTTAATTCTGAACATATTTTAAAAAGTAGTAACTTCCAAGTTGAACTTAGCCTCTGTGAGAAACTTCTTATTAGTTAGATTCAGTGCTGACCTTGTATTTTGTCGAGCAGTGATAGTTAACTATCCTTTTGAGACTTTATCAAAACAGTGAACGTTTCGTTACTGCTGTTGATCACGATTCAAGAACAGCTGTTTATCTTGAGTTGTTCTTTATTACTTGCGTGCACTGGCAGCCAATTAACTGTTGTTTGTGTTCAACTATATGTTCACTGACTTAATAAGAGTGTTCTTGTTCATTGCTTCGAGTGAATGCCTGATTAGATTTGTTGCTCCCTTGGGTCACAAAAACAAATGAATACGTAAATCTTTCCCTGCGAGCTCTGATTTATTTTATTATGATATAGCCTCAAGCCCATATATAGATGGAAGTCAATAACATATATTCGCATACAGAGAAGAAAGTTGGTGATTGAAATTTCGTGAAAAGATCTATTCGGTTCGAAAAAGACCTTCGTTTTAATGGCTGAAACCACAATAATCATGTCCGTGACACTCTCTCCCTTATTTCGCGATAATGGGAAACGAGCTGTCCTACTTTGCAGTTTTTCGATGTCCTCTGACAATCTTCTCTGGTAACGATCCCACATCGTACAGCAGTAGTTCAGAAGACAACGGACAAGCATAATCAAGCAGAGTCTTTACTACATTTGTTGCATCGTCTAAGTTTTCTAGCCTGAATCATTTTAAAATTTGTGTGGGTCTTTTGATGCCTTTTCTTGGCAATGAACAACAGTATCATCTGTAAACAATCTAAGAGGGCTACTCAAATTGTCTCCTAAATCGTTTATAAGTCGGTTAAGAACAGCAGAGCACCTCTGATACTTCCTCAAGGGACCACAGATGTCGCTTCAGTGCCACTAGATGACTAGATGACAGGAAATCATGAATGAGATTATAAGAGCCATTTGTGTTTCATAAAAACGTAGTTTCTGAAACCTTGCTGGTCATGCGTCAGTAAATCCAATTCTTCGAGGTATTTCAAATAATACTTACTACAGATCTATGTCCATGATATGGAACTGTAATTCAGAGGATGATTTCTTGTGCTTTGGTGTGAACTTTAAAGTTGTTAGGTAGGATAAACACTTGCATAAAGAAATAATTCATCAAAGCTAAAATCGCTCCTATACGCTGACGATCTTGCACTGATTTTTTCAGAAGAATATGGGTTACGAAAAGGAAATCAAAGAGTAAATAAAAGCTTGTAGTAAATCTAAGTCAGTGTCAATCTGTGGAAAGTATTCAGTGAGAACTAAGATAGTAGTTAATGAAAAAACAATGGAACAGGTAAAATACTTTAACTATCTTGGATGTAAAACATCGTATGAATAGGATAAGCAGATTAAGATGATAGATTTGAAAGCATCTGCCGAAAAATTAATAGAGTAAAGCGTAAAACGTATAAAGAAACGCAACTGAAATTTTATAAAACAGTCGCATTGCCAACCATATTATATGGAAGTGGATCATGGGTACTGAATGAAAACAAGAGAAACAAATACACGGAAATATCTTACAGCGATGAAGAAATAATAGATAGATAAAACACTAAATTAAAGTTCTTAAAAGGAGTTGAAAGTTTGGAATCTGGAAGATAAATTAGATGAAAACAAAAAGAAAAGTAATGAACATCAAAAAAGAACAGGAGACACTACCACGTCAGATGAAGAACTTGAAGTCAAAATGGGAGCGAGATCCTCGCAGACCGAGGAAGATATGGGAATCGTAACATACCACAAAAATGGTTCAAATGGTTCTGAGCACTAAGGGACTTAAGTTCTGAGGTCATCCGTCCCATAGAACTTAGAACTACTTAAACCTAACTAACCTAAGGACATCACACACATTCATGTCCGAGGCAGGATTCGAACCTGCGACCGTAGCGGTCGCACGGTTTCAGACTGTAGCGCCTAGAACCGCTCGGCCACTTCGGCCGGCAACAGACCACAACTAGCCTAATACAGATAGTGCAGAAGACGGTCCAAATTACTTATGTTGGTAGGTGTTCTTGATTGGAGATGATAGTCCAAATTTTATATTAGTTAGATATCATGAGAAATTTTGCAACACAATATTGCTATGACATGTACCTATACGCTTCGTGTGTCGACTGCTTTTGGTCCGCTCTGTGCTGGCGACCTCTGCCCGCACAGGATTATGTCCGGAATGCACATCTTAACACAGCCGTGTCTCGACTTCTGCGGCTCTGTGCAGCGAATGTTTGAGTGAGTCAGCTTCCGAATCTCTGCTTGGTGGGAATACAAGTGGGCGATCGCAATCTCCAATGCTGATTCGTAAACACAGTGGTACAAAGTGACACATATCTGAATTAATGATACCACAGAATGCTCAGGCTGAAAGGCTGTCCTCCAGTTTTACATAAAAGGACGCGAGCAGTGCGGCACAGAGTTCGTCTAGATATCTCAGTGATTTACAGTTACGTACCACAAAATAATGACTACTGTCCAAAGCTACATTGCATGGCGCCTGGTGCCGTTGCGGACACGTGACGCAATAAGAAAAGTGTACACCTATAAGTGGAGCAGAGGCGAACGGATAATCATTCTAGCGATGATAGGGTCGAAAGTGGCGACATCCACTAGCATAAGTGATTTCGACAGACAGTAGATTGTTGTGGCATTTCGTCTGGGGACAAGCGTCTCGGAAATGACGAAGGCGGTCAACCGTCCTCTTGCTCCTGTCTTGAACATTTATGGTAAGTGGTGGGATGAGTACGAATAGGTGACAAGGTGTTGGACGTCCACGCCACATAATAGAACGTGGAGCTCCGACGCTTGCCCACTCTGTAAAGGAGGATGGCAATCTGTGTTAGAAGTGACGACGAAGTAAAATTTCGTGCATGCACAACCGTTTCGGAGCTACCCATCAGCTCATATTGTTAAATATCGTCCAATGTAGTGAACACGGGATCATGACATTGGATCTTGAATTAACGAAAACGTATCACCTCGTTGGATATCACGCTGCTTCTTACCCCAGGTCGATGGTCATGTCATGTGGACGAACGGCTGTTCGAAACATCCATCGCATCGCGGATGCACACCGGTCAGTCCATTATTACCCTATAAGGGACTTTCACCTGCGCTTAGAAAACAACTGTGGATCACGTATTACTGCGGAAACTCCATGGCTTCTTCCAGCAGGATAATAGTCCGTGTCACAAGGCTAGAACCGTTCTACAGTGGTTTGAACAGAATGAAAGTGAATTCACGTTGATGTCTTCGCCACCAAATTCGACTGATCTGAACTCGATGGATGCTATTGGGCGCCACCTCTACGCCAACAAATCACCGGCCCTGATTCCATGACACACAGAATACCTGTTGTATAGCATCTACGTCTACGTCATACCCTAGAAGTAGCCTAACGGTGTATGATGCACGGTACTTCTGCTAATACTGATTCCATCTTCCTTGTTTCACTCCTGAGTGGAGAGCGAGAAGAATTATTATCGACAAGCCCTATATTAGCTTTAATATCTCTAATTTTCTCAGCATGATCATTTCGCGAGATGTGTGTTGTGGGGAAGTAATAGCCCTACTCGAAATTCCAGTAGTAAACCTCTCTGTGGTGAACCACGCCTCTCTTGCTACGTCTGCCAATAGAGTTTGTTGAGCATCTCTGTAACGCTCTTGCGCCAACTACACGATCCCGTGGCGAAACGAGCCGCTCTTCGTTGGTTTTCCTCTATCTGTTCTATCAGTCCTACCTGCCGAGGATCGCAGATAGGTAACAAGTACTCAAGAATCGGCCGAACAAGCGCCTTGCAAGCCGCTTCGTTCGTGCCTGAGTTACATTTCCTTATGATTTTTCCTGTCACTCTCAGCCAGGCATCTCTTACTATTTGTTTTGTGTGGTCATTCCACTTCAGGTAGCTCTGCATAGTTGCTCCTAGGTATTTTACGGTAGATACTCTTTCCAGGAATTTGTAGTCAGTAGTGTAGTTGTGTAGTAATGGAGTTCTTTTCCTATTTATGTGCAATGCGCTACATTTATTTATTTTGCAAACCAAAGGAGGACCAACACGGTGTTAACCAAGTAACATAATTTTTAGACACTTCTATCTACAACGGATGTATGAAATGTGCACCAGTAGCTTATCGAGAACAGCAGTGTAAAATTTATGCTTTCTCGCACGACGCTCATCAACAGCATTGACATTTTCTGTGCGAAATTTGTGTATTATAGTCAGCAATGTTTAAAATTCTGTAACGTCACGGGTGGATTCAAAGTGCTTCATTCTAGTCAGAAATCCAGAGAGAACATTTCTCTAATCAGCTGTCGTAATCGGTTAAACAAATTCTCTTGCCGACACGAACTGTTCTCTTGCAAAAGGATCCCAGAACTGAGCAGTTGCTAACTTTTCAGCCCGCACATTGTGTTCAGTGAAGCAAAGTTTCACTCCACTTGTGTCATACGACTGCGTTCTAATTTTTTTGCATTAAGAGAACGAGAAGTGTAATAATTCCCTCTGCGTTACTGATGCGTGCGCTGCAGGCGTGGATTTTCAGCTCCGGCGCCCGTCGCAGAAGTTAAGCCCAGGCCGCCAAGTGGCACAGTTTGGCGCGCGCCCACGAAAATAAAACCAGAGTGCACCGAGCCCCGCCTTTTATCTGGTTTATAGGAAACTAAAGAGGGGCTGGCAGGAACAGCGCAAGGGCGTGGCCGCCATGACAGGGCAGCGCCGGACGCCCTTTTTGTCGGTGTCGCCGGCGCCGCGCGGCAGAAACACGCCCCGTCAGCCCTTCGTGGCCGGGTGGCGGCTCAACGCCATTTTTCCCTTTATTCTTTCCTCTTTTCAGATTCCAGAACACAGCTAACTAAGTCACGTCTATCAAGCGAAACTGGTGACAAAACAGCTTCTATGAGCTGAAAAATAGGTACCTTTTTATTGTTGTTTCATATCCTCGCCCTTCACACAGGGGAGGGCAGGACTGGCACCAACTCAGCATCCCGCTTTTCAGTCACAGATTTTACAGACTATCAGAATGCATGTTTTTCCTCTTTAAACTCATGAAACTAGTGATGATGAAAAATTTTATACGAGGGCCGTTCACTAAGTAATGCCCCACTTTTTTTCTCAGAACATATTTATTGTTAAGAGTCAGAATTTGGTGACAAAATACATCAACATGTCTTGTCCATGCCCCATTTTTCTACGTAGTCTCCATCACGTTCTATAGCTGTACGCCAACATTGTGGAAGAGCATGTATTCCCTGCTGGTAAAAACTCTTGTCCTGTAGGCGTAGCCACGTTTTCACTACATGACTGACACGTTCGTCATCTTCAAAGTGTGTTGCCAGTTGAGAATCTTTAAGCTCCAACAATTCAGATGAAATGGCCTTTCTTTGTATCTTGTGGTCCGCTGTGAGCACTCGTGGAATCGATCGTGAGCACCTCTTTAAATATCCGAGTGTCTCGATCACTGCAAACGCACTTCCCATTCTGATAGACAACTGTAGAGCCAATTGTCGAGTTTTGATGCACCGGTCGGCACGAATAATGGCATCCGAAGGATTAAGCATGTCTGCAGCAGTGGCTGTGATAGGACGTCCCGAGAGTGGCTGCTCATGGAGCTGCTATTAGCTGCACATCGCCACACACTGCACATAAACGTTTACGGATTTTCACCTCGGTTTCTTTTTCTGCACACAAGAATTCAACAACAGCACGCTGTTTGTAACATGAGTCGTACGTAGGCGCCATTTTCATGCTGTACTACTGCCCCGCCATCTTCCAGGACGGTCCGAAACGTCACCGGCGCACAGAACTAACATCAGATGTGAAGCACCAACAAGGACTTTTGACTATGTATATTAATGGCTTTTTAAAGAAATGTGGGGCATTACTTATTGAACGACCCTCGTGATATACTCTAAGACACAAAAAACGACGATCGCCATGAAGGACTTATCGGAATGAGACCGAAATCAGTATTTTTCAAGTATATGTACATAAAAATAAATGAGTACAGTTTCGGAAGAAATAAATAAGAGCTGCACAAACTGGGCAAGTCAATAACGCGTTGGTGCAAAAAAATGGCTCTGAGCACTATGGGACTTAACATCTGAGGTCATCAATCCCCTATACTTACAACTACATAAACATAACTAACCTAAGGACATCACACACATCCATGCCCGATGCAGGTTTCGAACCTGCGACAGTAGCAGTTGCGCGGTTCCGGACTGAAGCGCCTAGAATCGCTCGGCCACAACAGCCGGCGCGTTGGTGCATCTCTGGCACTTATGCAAGCAGTTATTCGGCTTCGTACTGATTGAAAGACTTGTTGGATGTACTTCTGAGGGATATCGTGCAAAATTCTGTCCAATTCGTGCGTTAGGTCGACAAAATCCGAACTGGTTGGAAGGCCCTGTCCATAATGCTCCAGATGATGATGATGATGATGATGATGATGTATGGTTTGTGGGGCGCTCAACTGTGCGGTTATCAGCGCCCATACAAAGTCCCTATTTTTATACAGCCTATTTTTTCACAATCCACCCTAGTCCCTGTCACAAGGTTCGAACATAAGGTTATGTTAGCAGTTGGATATCATGCATCAGTACCATAGAAGCAATGCTAAATTGTCATAGAATGATCAGTCCTGTCGAGGAGGTGAGCGCTGCTACTGTTGGCGCCGACGTCGTCTCCTGGGCCAGCAGCTGCTGCTGCTGCTGCTCCTCCTATGTTGCTGCGTGTTCCGGTTGCTGCAGCTGGGCTCGTATAGATTCTCCTGGTCCCGCTGCAGTGACTTCGTCCCTGTAAGAAGGAAATTAGTGAGGCAACGCGCGCTTTGCCATTACGCCCTCTGCTGCGCCGTGTCGTCAGTGACTTGGCACAGCTTCATCAGGCTGGTTGCTGAACAGCGGCAGCCCGCTGCCATTCGGCGTCGTCCTCCTCTACTGCATGGCGCAGCTCTGCCGCATCTGAGCCTCGAGAAGCACCGCTTGTTCGGTGAGCTGCGCCGCTTCAGCTACGGTGACGTGGGCGCCGTTTTCTCGCATTACTGCGATGAACGGTGCCTCTTTGGCTTCTCTGCCCCTTGCGAGGGCCGCCCCCGCGGTGGTTGGCGTCGCCGCCGATGCTGCCCCTCTTCCGCGGTGCTGCTGCTGGGGCAGCCGCTGGGACAGGTATGCGAACGTCCTTCTGCGAGGTCGCAGGAGTGTGCGCAGGTACTGCTGCACGGAGACCTTGGGCGAAGATTGCACGCAGTTGCCTCAAGGCCTCTTCCTTCTCTGCAGCCACGGCGGCTGCGAAGGCAGCCCTCTCTGCCGCTGTGACGGCATTAAGGCCTGCTGTTGCCTCCTTCACGGCGGTGCCGAGTTCGAGGCCACAGTTCTTGTCGGGGGCGCGATCTGCATCCCGACTGCCCGTTTCCGGGTGGTCGTCCCCTCTCCTGGCAGGTGGAGCTGCTACTGCGTCGTCCCTCAGCTGCGCCGGGCTGGTCTGCGCCCTACGTCGTTTCCGACGTCGTCTTCTTCCGCTGCGTCGGTGCGGCCGCGGCCGGCTCGCCGCCTCCGGCATGGTTGCGGCTCGAGAAAGCCGGGAAACCGCGCCAGCTGGCGACGTGCGGGCCACCACACCGGACGCAAGTCGGCATAACGTTACTGCCGCGGTCGCAGGCGCGGCTGTCGTGCTCGCCTGAGCACTTGACGCACCGCGCCGCGTTGCGGCAATACTTCGCGGCACGGCCCTCGCCCTGGCACCTGAAGCACTGGGGCTGGGGGTCCGTGGCGGTCGGGAGAGCCTCTGTCGTAACCGGGAAGCCCAGCAACTTCCGCAAGTCGAAGATGTCGCTCCCGCCGTCGGCCGTTTGCACGGTCACGGCATAGAGTGGCGCCGTCTTCCTGTTGGTCCGGTTGTGCAACCTTGCGGTTGCGTTACCAAACCCGGCTCGCAGCAGCCCTTTCCGGACCGCTGCCTCATCACAGCACCGAGGTAACCCCCTGAGGAGTGCCTCGGTCGACTTCATCCTTCCTACGGAAGGGGCCTTCTCACGCGCCGGCGGCGCGTCGACAATGTGGTCGCCACTGCGACCTCGATCGCCCTGTGGTCGGCCACGTTTGCAGCTCGAACGCAGATCAGCGAGTCTGTATCGACAGACTCGTAGACCACCTCGTTCTTGGCGCAATTCGTCATAGTGTCGAACAGCGCTGTCCACCCGCCTTTGCACTTGACGTACAGAGGGGGGACAGGCCGCGACTCCTCGGGGCTTGCTTGCTTGGTCGGCAGACTCAGTGAGTTGCACAACCGAAGGACCCTTCGTAGCAGCAGGTTTCCGCTGCGCGTACTTCTTTCCCATGCTGTGGGGCACAGACACGACGATCTGCAGGCGTTGTGAAAACAACAGACGACAAATTGCTTCCCGCGGCGCCCACAGCACAGAAACCTCTTTACAAGCTCTCAGCGGCCGAGTAAGCGTAGCGCGCAACACCAGCGATGCGCTCGCCTCGCCAGCTCAGGCCGAAGTACCAACAACTGCACCCGACACTTGTTGTCTTGTATAGGCGTTGCCGACCACAGCGCCGTCTTCTGCCTGTTTACATATCTCTGTATTTGAATGTGCATGCCTATACCAGTTTCTTTGGCGCTTCAGTGTATATACAGAAGATAAGTGAAAGAGTAACGTAGTGATACAAACAGAAATGACACTTGTTTCAAAGGCAACATTTACACTGAAGCAGTACGATTTGTGATAGTCCCCCGGACATTACTTAATAGGGTGATCATCGCGGACAACAGTCCATGATCCGCAACGTACTCCCAACCTGACGACACGGTTGGTAAGAAGTTCTTATGGTAGGGGTTGCATTCCTCCACCAGCGCGATTGACAACTAGTGGGCGGTTGTACGGTTGTCGGTGTACGTGGGCGTTCTGCAGTAAGTCTTCCCAAAGCATCCCAGACGTGCTCGATGGGATATAAGTTGGCGCAACGGGCAGGCCAGTCTATTCGCGGAATATCCTCTCGTTCCTAGAGCTTCTCCACCAGCGTTGTTGATGCGATCGCGTATTGTCATCCATAAAAATCAAGTAAAGATCGAATGCACTTCTGAAAAGAGGCACATGCGGAACGAGTAGAGTCTCAAAATAACATTGACCAGTGAGTATGAATTTTGAAGCTAGTATGCCCATGCAACATAATTCCTCCCCACACTGCAACAGTTGGACTTTCAAAACGATCATGCTCGACAATATCTCTGAGTGTATTACGTGTTCCCACATCTCGCCACACGAGAGTAGTTGCAGAACCACTAGTCAGACAGTATCTGCTCTCATACGACAAGAGCACACGATCCCACTCCTCGATGGTCCAGTCCCTATGATCTTGAAACCAAGGCGAAGGCACCGCCGACGTGCTGCTATCAACGGAAAGACGTACTGGTTGTCGCACAAAGAGACCCCTCTCGCGCAGTCGCCATGCCTGTGTGGAGCGAGAGATCTCGTGCGTTGTAGTCCTGTTAAATGTGGTTTCAATTGCACCCGCTGTTTATTGTTGGTGCCTTCTCGCCTGTTACGCAGTGTAGCGGTCGGCTATTGCTGTAGTTAGCCGTGGTTGACCACCTACTCTCCGTCGGACAACAGTGCCCGCGGAACGGTGATCATGCGTGTGGAACAATGCTATAGGGAATACGAAACTTCTGGGCTACACTCGTCACACTTTGTCCTCCTCCTAGTTTCCCGGTGATTCTTCCCCATATAAAGTCATCCAGATGATGTCTCGAGCCCATATTGTAATGAAGAACACCACCATAGTGCGCCGTAAGTGCTCGTTGATTGGTAAGCACAGTCTTTTCCGGTTCCTTCGACTGCCTCGTGTCGTGGTGCCAGCACCATTTGGCGCTATAGTCACGCTTACCTCACACAACATGACGTCTAGTTTCCCGTGCACTGCTGGATACCTCTGGCAACACGTCCCAGCACTTTCAATCATTCCCACCGAGCAGTTTTATTTATTTCTCTATTTATTTATCGTATCCAAGACATCACTTTTACAAAATCTTTAAGATTACAGTAAAAACAAAACATGAAACATAAAGCAATACAATATACGGTAGTGAGAGAAGTGAAGATTAAATAAAGTAAAATACAAAAACACAGAAGAGCTGATACGATTCTGTCTGGGATTACAATCTTTATATCCCATGCGAAGCCCAGTACGTTGGATCTTGTACGGCCTTGTCATTTGCTGTTAGTAGGTCCTGTAACGTGCAAAGCTCGTCCAGTTTCCTGCAGACTCGTAGGTGTTGTGGGTTTTACAGTTCTCCACAATCGCAGAGCTCGTTTCTACTGATATAGTCCCATTTATTCAGGTTTACTTCACATCGTGATACACCCGATCTTAATCTATTCAAGGTTTTGCAGATCGTGTACGGAAATTCAAAGTGAGCTGTAGGTTCTTCCCTGGAGCTATTCCCAGGTCTTCCTGGTTCCGAGTTTCGCCACAGTTCTTCTCGTCGTGCTTTAGGCGGAAAAATGCTTGGATCAGTTGTTTGTACAAAACTCTTCCTTGATTTAAGTCTTTTAGGTCGTGGGTAGTGTCAAAATGTTGGATGTGTGGGATCTGTTTCTTGTTTTTGTTTCTCGAATTCTGCAGCAGTTCTCCTTCTGATGTCTGGATGGACTATGCCCATAAATTAGTGCAGCTGGTTTGTGGGAGTTGGGCGGAGGCATCCTGTTATAATGCATCCTGTGTCATCCAGGTGCCGAGTAGTTAATACGTTATGTTCCTTTATCTAGATCGTCGTAAATTTTGTACACCGATGCATTATCAAATTAAAAATTAAGTGGAATATCTTAGTCAAGCATATCGAACGGTAGTGTTTGATGCGAGTAATATGAATGTGAAATCATATTTTACATAGGTTACTTTACAAGAAGTTTTAATTTATTTATATTAATGAAAATATCTTGTCGCGTGGGAAAGTAGGTCTCAACCAATCCACTTTTATCTCATTTTCCGAGAGAGGTAGCTGAATTACATCAAAGAGCTGTTAATAAGAATTAATTGAAATTACGTGTCGCAGTGATGAAAGACAGGCCTTAACATCAGATAGAAATTTCTGAGACTGAGCGTCTGGAACACAGCATTGTATGGAATTGAATTACGAACTGGGGGAGAACCAGAACAGAAGCGTTTCTGATGTGGCGTTAAACAAGGTTGCTGAACATTGATTTACAAGGACCGAGGAGGTCCTCCACAGACTCAGCAAGAAGAGGAATATATGACACTGACAAGAAGAAGTAACAGGATAAAAGGACACCTGTTAAGACATCAGGGAAAAACTTCCATGGTACTACAAGGAGCTTTAGAGGGTAAAAACTCTAGAGGAAAGCAGAGACTGGAATACATCCAGCAAATAACTGAGGATGTAGAGTGCAAGTACTACTCTGAGAGGAAGAGACTGGCATGAAGAAAGTAAATAGTGGCGGCTCGTGTCAAATCACTCAAAAGACAGATAACAAGAAACAAACGAGCCACTGAGAACCATAAGGTCCTAAAGCACACCGTCACGGACTGAGATTGTAGCATGTATTCATGCTCCCGACGGCTGCTGATTTTGAGGTGAAACATTTTTACGTATATTTGTACGCCTACACTGTGTATATATATATATATATATATATATATATATATATATATATATCAAAATCTGTCTCACTGATTTCTCGGATATTCATTTCGATACGGGATCAAAGAATAAAGCATAATTTTGTTGCTCTGTCCTGTTCAATTGTCTAAAGTTGGCAACATAATTTAGAGTCTACATCATCCACGTAGTAGTATAACCTCGTAATCGAAGGTTTATCGGCAGTTTTATCTGAACCTCAAGTCACAAAGTGTGCTTAATGAAACTGATGATAACGACCATGAAGTGTTGGAATAGATCGTAATTGTGTGTGATGCAGTTAGCACCTATTCTTTTTGTTCTAATTCTAGTTTCACATTAATTATAAGCAACTGACAAAATACGCTATTGTCACTAGCCTATTTATGGAAGTCTTCTGAGTTAACTTTAATAATAAATATAAACTTAAATATCGATTAATATTTCATAACATAAGGTGGATATATTATTTTTTCATAGGAAGTATAAGATGTTGTGAGTTGGTTAAAAAACAATTCAAACGTATGAGACTGGTGGGTTGTCTATAAATATGATTTTCACAATCACCTGTTTTTCGCAAAATTTCGTTTCTCTGCTCTTGGCCTTTACGGTTCTCAGTGCCTCATATAGTTAAATTAAATGACATATAAAAATTGTAGGCATGCCCTCTTGAAAGGGGCTCAAAAGTGAAAACGTTAATCACATACTGACATATGTCTGAGTAAATCTACATAGTTTGGTGCTAAAAGAAACAGAGCACGACAAGTTATCATATACTGAAGAAAAAGGAGTATCTCATACAATATCTGAACCGCTTTTTATTATGTGTAAATGTAGGTGAGATCCCCTGCTATACCCGCAGGACAGGATAAATAGTTTAATTTGTGGAATGGGGCCAAACTGAGTGGCTGTCAGTTGCACTCCAAGATACTACTTTATTCATTTGACAAACATTACAAGAGTAAAGTCATTAAAAACAGCGCAAGCCAACATTAATATTAAAACTTAACTACCGGCTAAATACGCCATTCAATCTCACGCCTCTAGGGCAAAACAAATTTAATTTAAAACCGGCTGAAGGACAATCACTTAAAACTCAAAAACAAGAATTTGAATTTTAAAAGGCAGAAGGCCTCATCTTAAAACATTTCTCTAAATTAGGCTAAAGGCTGTGAGGTAAAAGGCGAGTCGTGGTGCTCTGAAAATATTCTAAGTTTGGAGGAAGCAGTGGCCACACGGGCCACACGGCAGGCCCACCACGTGGTGCCAGTCATTGCCCGAAGCAAGAAGGGTCCAACCACGTGGCTGGGAATTCTTTGGTAACGCTGTGTTGATGAAGGAGACACGCCGGGAGTGCCATAGGTGGAGGACTTTGTGAAACCTTAATGGCAGACATTTCACAGTTCGTAAAGAAATTACTACTAGCCAGATGAATCATGATACCTCAAAAAGAGACAAGTACATTAACATTATTAGCCTGATGATTCTGATGGTGTAATCAGATTTTCAATATCTTTATTAGTTTAAAGTTCAGTAACTGGCTAAATTATACAAGTAACACCCAGCAACGACTTTACAAAATCTAAACGATTCATCCGATTTCGTCGATCCACGTGTCTTTAGAAAGCTATTAGTGTAAACCTAAATTGGTATGAATTACAGGCATGTAACTTGAATAGTACATGAGTTATTGGAGGTCAAGGTGGCCGATTACTACTAATCACGCCAGGCCATAAGTACTCCACAGTGACACAAAGAAACGGTAGCAGTATGCTTATAAATATATCTATTCGTCTATGTCTTTGTTTGTATCCGATATATACTATTCAAGAAGAAGTTGGTTAAATACACTCCTGGAAATTGAAATAAGAACACCGTGAATTCATTGTCGCAGGAAGGGGAAACTTTATTGACACGTTCCTGGGGTCAGATACATCACATGATCACACTGACAGAACCACAGGCACATAGACACAGACAACAGAGCATGCACAATGTCGGCACTAGTACAGTGTATATCCACCTTTCGCAGCAATGCAGGCTGCTATTCTCCCATGGAGACGATCGTAGAGATGCTGGATGTAGTCCTGTGGAACGGCTTGCCATGCCATTTCCACCTGGCGCCTCAGTTGGACCAGCGTTCGTGCTGGACGTGCAGACCGCGTGAGACGACGCTTCATCCAGTCCCAAACATGCTCAATGGGGGACAGATCTGGAGATCTTGCTGGCCAGGGTAGTTGACTTACACCTTCTAGAGCACGTTGGGTGGCACGGGATACATGCGGACGTGCATTGTCCTGTTGGAACAGCAAGTTCCCTTGCCGGTCTAGGAATGGTAGAACGATGGGTTCGGTGACGGTTTGGATGTACCGTGCACTATTCAGTGTCCCCTCGACGATCACCAGTGGTGTACGGCCAGTGTAGGAGATCGCTCCCCACACCATGATGCCGGGTGTTGGCCCTGTGTGCCTCGGTCGTATGCAGTCCTGATTGTGGCGCTCACCTGCACGGCGCCAAACACGCATACGACCATCATTGGCACCAAGGCAGAAGCGACTCTCATCGCTGAAGACGACACGTCTCCATTCGTCCCTCCATTCACGCCTGTCGCGACACCACTGGAGGTGAGCTGCACGATGTTGAGGCGTGAGCGGAAGACGGCCTAACGGTGTGCGGGACCGTAGCCCAGCTTCATGGAGACGGTTGCGAATGGTCCTCGCCGATACCCCAGGAGCAACAGTGTCCCTAATTTGCTGGGAAGTGGCGGTGCGGTCCCCTACGGCACTGCGTAGGATCCTACGGTCTTGGCGTGCATCCGTGCGTCGCTGCGGTCCGGTCCCAGGTCGACGGGCACGTGCACCTTCCGCCGACCACTGGCGACAACATCGATGTACTGTGGAGACCTCACGCCCCACGTGTTGAGCAATTCGGCGGTACGTCCACCCGGCCTCCCGCATGCCCACTATACGCCCTCGCTCAAAGTCCGTCAACTGCACATACGGTTCACGTCCACGCTGTCGCGGCATGCTACCAGTGTTAAAGACTGCGATGGAGCTCCGTATGGCACGGCAAACTGGCTGACACTGACGGCGGCGGTGCACAAATGCTGCGCAGCTAGCGCCATTCGACGGCCAACACCGCGGTTCCTGGTGTGTTCGCTGTGCCGTGCGTGTGATCATTGCTTGTACAGCCCTCTCGCAGTGTCCGGAGCAAGTATGGTGGGTCTGACACACCGGTGTCAATGTGTTCTTTTTTCCATTTCCAGGAGTGTATTTACTGTGTTTTAGAAAGCACAGAGACATTAGGCTATTGGCCTACCTTTTGTTCCATTCCTTTGACATATGTTTATTTAATTTGTTTATGTATTTAATAATATGTGTTAGAGCATGTTTATGGTCCAGCCGTAGGAATATTTATTTATTTTCTAGTTATTTAAAAGTAAATCCAGTGTCTCGCATGAGTTTCAATATGTTTATGAGTGCACGTTGGCTTGGGTAACATGGAGGGATCGCTCTAGCTAATCACAGTGGTCCTTGCTAAGAGAGATGTATGGAGGTTGCAGAGGAGCATCGTTTCTGGAGAGGACACGGTGAGTTCTGAACAGGGCGGCGCGAGTGAGAGTCGCACAGGACACGAGGAGTCTTTGACAATACGGCGCGATGGACGCACAGTCTCGGGAAGGACTTGGACAGTGGAGCAATTTGCACGTGGTCGCGGAAGATAGAAATATTTCGGAGTGCTGTCGTGTGCTTTTGTGTGATTTCCATGGCTTCTGCAGTGAAGACGTAGTGTGCGTTTAGAAGTGAATATCTCGCGAGCTATGTTGTTGTTGGTAACGGCCTTGCCGCAGTGGATACACCGGTTCGCGTGAGATCACTGAAATTAAGCGCTGTCGGGCGTGGTCAGCACTTGGATGGGTGGCCATCCAGACCGCCATGCGCTGTTGCCATTTTTCGGGGTGCACTCAGCCTCGTCATGCCAACTGAGGAGCTACTCGACCGAATAGTAGCGGGTCCGGTCAAAGAAAACCATCATGACGACCGGGAGAGCGGTGTGCTGACCCCACGCCCCTCCTATCCGCATCCTCCTCTGAGGATGACACGGCGGTCAGATGGTCCCGGTAGGCCACTCGTGGCCTGAAGACGGAGTGCCATGTTGTTGTTCATAAGTAATGACGCGCAGTAGGAATCTATTGTTTCCCTGTTAGTCAACTTATATTTTATTTAATTGCTGAATCATCGACACCAATAAGTGTTTTGCAGAAATATACGACATTCTCAAAAGTACTTCTCCTGTCGTGCTCATCATTTAAAGTAGTTAAAATAGTACCTGCAGATTTTATTTAATTTCACTCTTTCATTTATAAATTTCTATATTAATTCGCAATTGCCGAGTGATAGGAACCTTCAATCATTCGATTCATGTGTGTATTCGTATTGTATACTGTAGACTCAGCAGTATTTGGCTTGTAATGTGGCAACTACGTATCCCAGCCCCTAGACAACGAAACCAGCCAAAACTTTCAATATTTCAATTCTGAGTCTGTGGGTGCATAGTTGAGGGCCAACTTCTCCATTTCATTTTTATTTTGAAAGCCTGCAATTGGGGGCTCGTCCGGAATTTGTGTCCTGCAAAGTGGTAATTCCTTTGCTCTCTGCTATTCAGTGTGCTATGCGAAGTGTAAAAACCTTTCCAAAACCAGTAGATTGAATTAAAAGGAAGGTCTGCGTTGGTCGTAATGTTGGTGTTTTATTGATAGCAGAATCGATTTTCGATCACATAGCGATCATCTTCGGTGCTGCACACATTAAACTCAGACATTGGTATCAAGTTATCAGTAACCAAAACTGAGAAGCGATCACAATAATTTGAGTTGTTGTGATAGCTTCTCAGTTTTGGTTCTTGATAACTGGATACCAGTGTCTGAGTTTAGCCGGAATCAGTTGGTCAGGTAAGGATTGTACACATGTTATTTATTAATCATTGAATACAGAAAGTCGTGAATCTGTGAAAGTTATATCACACACTTCAAGTACATTAAAGAACTGAGTAAGTTAAATTATATACGAAGGTGGATCAGGTCTCATTAATTCAACTCCGGAATCTCGGGTGTGCTTGAAATCTGTATAAAACCTGTGGTATTCTTCATCTCACTTTTAATCCTAAAATCCATTACGAAACTTAGCTTGCCTCTTTCTCACATCACATGCTGCAAACAATGGATAAAGGGCAGCAGACAGATTCCATATTTCTAGATTTCCGGAAAGCATTTGACAGGCTGTTAACGAAGATACGAGCATACGGAATAAGTTCGCAGATATGTGAATGACTCGAAGACATCTTAAGTAATGAACCCAGTATGTTGTCCTCGACGATCAGTGTTCATCACAGACATGGGTATCATCAGCAATGCCCCAAGGAAGTGTGCCTGGACCGCTTATGTTCTCTATATACATAAATGATTTGACGGACGGGCAGACAGCAGTCTGTGGCTGTTTGCTGATGATGCTGCAGTGTATTGTAAGTCGTCAAAGTTGAGTGACTGTGGGAAGATACAAGACGACTTTCTAGCTCTAAATTTTGAAAAATGTAAGTTAATGCGGGTGAGCAGGAAGATCAAACCTGTAATGTTCAGTTAACCAGTACTACTAGTGTCCTGCTTCACACAGTCGAGTCGTTTAAATCTCTGGGCGTAACAGTGCAAAGCGATATGAAATGAAACGATCGTGTGAGAACTGTGGTAGGGAAAGCGCATGGCGACTTCGGTTAATTAGGAGAATTTTAGGAAAGAGTGGTTCACCTGCAAAGGTGACCGAAAATAGGACGCTGGTGCTTGAGTACCGCTCGAGTCTTTGGTATCCGTACCAGATCTGACTGAAGGAATACATCGAATCAATTCAGAGGCTCGCTGCTAGATTTGTTACCGACAGGTTCGAACAACAGGTAATTGTTACCGAGATGCTTCGGGAGCTCAAATGGGAATCTCCGGATGGAAGGCGACATTCGTTTCGAGAAACACTATTGAGAAAATTTAGAGAACCGGCATCTGAAGTTGATTGCAAAAACGATCCTATTCCATCAACATACATTGCGCGTCATGCGAGAAATTTGGGCCTATGCAGAGACACGTAGATAGTCTGTTTTCTCTCGCTCTGTTTGGGAGTGGAACAGGAGGGAGAAATGGCAAATAGTGGTACCCTCCGCCAGGCACCGTACGGTGGTTTGCGGAGTATCTATGAGGTTGTAGATCCATAATACCATTTTCATGTAAGTGACGCCTCCTTTATCCTCCCATTCCCCCTTAAGGTAATATTTTTTCATATCCATATATTTGATGAGGCAACATATTCACAGTAAATAAGAGAGTTCTTCCGTGTGGTCACGATTAGAAACACCACACGTTTGGAATACAGATCATCCTATCAGTCAGGTATCTGTTGTAAGACTTTCCGCTTATTTGTACTAGTGTCTATAGTAGGTTTTGCTTCATTGGGTGCCGCGCAGGATTAGCCGAGTGGTCAGTTCGGCGCTAGCGGCCGTGCGAAGCGGAAGTCCGATACTTCCGCCTGTGCGGCGTGTGCGAGTGTTTGTTTACTTGTGGACTTAGTCTGCGCGCGGGCTAGTAACAACGATCATGGCGAAAAAGTACAGGAAAACTACATTACGATTCAATTTCTGAAAAGACTACGAACGACCAAAGGCTTTAGCAGTGGAACGATTCATTCGGGAGGACGTCAAGATACCGCCAAACGATATTGTCGGAATTCACCTGTCCATCGTTAGTCCCACGGTGTATGTTATGTTGGTAAATGACGCGGCGTGTGAGAGAATTCTACAGGCGACAAAAGCAGGTCTCCGATTTTGCCATAGTGACGGGAATGTCGGCACGGTAACTGTAGAACATGCTGGTGTGGGTGTACTGACAATACGTGTTTTTGAGCTGCCATTTGAGCTCCCGGCTGACGAAGTTATCGAGGCTTTTAAGCCATACGGCACGGTACATGGCTACACAGCAGAACGCTGGATACAATTCGCCACGTACCCCGTTCTTAACGGAGTGCGACAGATCACTATTGATCTTCAGAAGCATGTACCGTCCTATCTGACAATTGGTGGTTGTCGGGCGGTGGTGATTTACGATGGTCAACCACGTACATGTTCTGGCTGTGGCCAGGAGGGACACCTTAGGTCGAACTGTATGCAACGGCGGATTACGCAACTGCCTTCAGATGTGCGGGAGCCGTCGCCGGCGATGACAGTACTACCGATCACCTATGCCAAAGCCCTCACTGCGTCCGCTGATGACCGAAAGGACACAGCTCCGGTGGAAGATCAAGATGGCACTCTCCGAAACCTTGTAGCAGACGTCGGGATGACAGAGGATGCTGCTCCATCGAGCATACCATCTACGGCGACATCAGATGAGACCGAACTCCCACCAAGCACACCGATAGTACACGAAGCAGTCCCAGCCACTACGGATGCTGTTCCGTCTGGAACGCACTCTGTGACGACGACAACATCAGTTTCGACCGAACTCCCGCCAAGTACAACGACGGGACTCGCAACAGTTCCAGTTCCTACGGATGCTTTTCTGGCGGGCAGCCGTGATTCCCTACAATCTGAGGACACGGAAGGAAGATCACGCAAACAACGTTCCCCGAAAAGGAGGAAACGGCGTCGTCGCACGACATCTCCTAGGGATGACTCCCCTTGCCCCGACGACGATGTGCCTGTGGACCAAGACGACACAACAGCCTCTACGAAACAGGATGAGGCAATGGAAACTGTTCGATCAGACCCGCAGCGATCTGTCACATTGACAGTACCGGGACGTGGTGATGCTGAAGAGGAATCACAACCAGTTGGCTCTCCAAACGCAGATGCTGTGGCTATGGACACGAATATATCACTGCCTGCTAAGATGTGGTATGACGATATTGAGGAGGCGCCGGACGTCATACAGAGGCAGCCGGCACTCACGAAGACGGCCTAATAATTGCTGAAGGTGAAGGGAGAGGGGCGAGAGAACGTCTTCTCAGCCCCCAACGCCTATGCAGAGAGATGTTGTTGCGCATCGACAGAGTGGGATTCAACGCCATGCGAACCGTATTGCGACAT
Organism: Schistocerca piceifrons; assembly: GCF_021461385.2. Lineage (NCBI taxonomy): Eukaryota > Metazoa > Arthropoda > Insecta > Orthoptera > Acrididae > Schistocerca > Schistocerca piceifrons. Next base: position 110,217,179 of record NC_060143.1, read on the forward strand.
TAAATATAAATGACGTGCGTTCACCGGCCAAAATACACCTACTGAAGGAAACGATTTGGGCATCTGATGTGGATATTGCTTTGCTGCAGGAAGTCCACGTAGCTGCACTCCCATACATCGCACACTACCAATCCTATTCGTCACATGGAGATCACAATGGGAGTGGGGTGGCAGTTTACGTGCGAGATGGCTTCCCAGTGGAAAACGTGTGTTACCTTCCGTCGGCCAGGGGAATGGCTTTCACGACGTTTGGGACACGCATCATCAATCTTTATGCACCGTCGGGAAACAATCGGCGGCGGGAAAGGGGGCGATTTTATGCAGAAGACATTGCCCCACTTTTCCATGGACGTTATGAATGTGTAATAATTGATGGAGATTTCAACTGTGTTCTCAGCCAGAAAGACCAATGGCCGCAACTAAACATCAGCCAGGAGTTGCGAATCGTTGTCAACGACCTTGTACTTAGTGACACGTGGGAATTACGACATAGAGATGCACCGGGTTACACCTATGTGACAAGTCATTCGGTGAGCAGATTAGATCGCATTTATATCTCACGGGCTCATGGAAATGATGTCCAGGATGCGGAACGCTGGCCATTGGCATTTTCCGATCACAGCGCTTACATCTGTACGGTGCTTCTTCCCCGTACAGAGGTGTGGAACAGTAAGGCCCCGTGGAAATTAAACATTCAACATCTACATGATCCTGAATGCCGTCAACGGATCCTTGAGACATGGACGATGTGCGAGCGAAGGGTTGGAAAGTATGCGACGAAGCTTGATTGGCGGCTGACTTGTGCTAAACCGGCGCTTCGCCGTAAGTTCATCTCATATAGCAGGGAGATGGCAGAATGGCGCCGCCGTACGACCGACTTTTATTTTGCAGCGCTGCGCGACCTGGACGATGGTCCGCCGGGACAGGACGTCTGGATCGAACGCAAAAGGATAAAAGCTAAACTACTGGCTTTAGCTCGGAAACATCTTCAGGGAACCATGGTGCGCGCCAGATGACACGATACGATAATGCACGAGATTCCTTCCATGCACCACGTCGTGAATGAACGAAAGAACCGGCGACACGTTTTGGTACGGTAATTAATTACCCGCGAAGACCGAAGAGTGACGCGTCAAGCGGACATTCTCTCTGCATTCGTCGACCATTACCAACACATCTATCGGGAAGAAGCAGCCCCTGTCGATGTCCTCGAACGTATAGCCACGTACGTCTCCCGTACACTGACGGTGGAAGCCGCGGAAACCTCACTGGAAGCCATTAGCTGTGAGGAAGTACATGATGCGATCGCAAAGGGTGCGTTGAATCGGTCCCCAGGCATTGATGGACTTCCTGCTGAATTTTATCGAGAATTTCGCAACGAAATGGCACCGCGATGGACGGAAATGTACAACGAGGTGTTAAATTCCGATGCGCCTATTCCACCGGCTTTTATGGAAGGCCTCTTGGTGCCAGTACATAAACCGAAGCCAGAAATTACGGTCACACATTATCGCCCCATCACCATGCTTAATGCCGACTAGAAGATCTTTGCACGGTTGCTAGCGTCCCGATGTCGTATGTTAATTCGTAGCGTTCCCTCTCCCGAACTGACGACACCGGGTGGATCGGTGAATGTGCAAACAGCTACTGGCGAATGCCGTGGTGTGATAACGCTGGCGGAGGAGTGCCAGCTTAAAGCGGCGATGGTGGCGGTTGATTTTGACAGTGCTTTTGATAAGGTGCGCCACAACTATCTGTACGCTGTACTGGAACAAATGGGATTTCCAGACCGTTTTGCTGGTCTCATTAGAAGGATTTATGGGGGTGCACAATCCTTGGTACAGGTTAATGGGCGTATAGCAGGGCCCATTCAAATTCGACTATCCATTCGCCAGGGCTGCCCTCTTTCGATGCTGCTGTTAGCGATAGCGTTGGAACCATTAATTGGGAGGCTAACAAATTCTCTTTCTGGGATGGAACTGCGGGGCTACACCTTCAAATGTCGTGCCTATGCGGACGACCTCCTGCTGCTCGTTCGTTCTGAGGAAGAGGTGAAGACGGTCCTTGAACTGTTGTTGGACCACAGTGTGACGGCGGTTAGGGCAGTGAACATGAACAAATCGGCAGCAATGCCGGTTGGAAGGGGCCTTACGCCGGAAGAAATCAGTCCGTTTCCTTATGTGCAACGATTCCGCTATCTCGGCATAGACTTTACCTCATCTGTAAAACATACTGCGGCATTTAACTACCGACGTATTTTACAGACAACACGTACCATGGTCCGACAACATCTCCTACGGTGCCTTGATCCTTTGCAGCGAGTCGAATATCTGAACGCTTATGTGGTTTCTCGAATGGTGCATATTTCGCAGATCCTGCCCCTACCACTCACGCTCGGACGTCGACTTCAATCAGCACTAGGCTATTTTGTGATGACTGGGTCGCCCCTCAAGGTGCGATACGCAACGCTCACGCTCCCTACGGACGAGGGGGGACTCGGACTTACGAATGGTCACTGCCGAGCGACGGCGCTCCTTCTAGCCACGATGTACAAGCAATGGCGTAGCGGGCGTGATTCCCTTACATCCCGCCTACTGTATCTCCTAGTTCCAGCGTCCCTCACACCTCCGGTGACGGTGGGCAACATTACGCCACATTTTGCGCATGTATCAACATTTATCGTGGAACTTAGTTACATCAGAGACGAGCTTCCGCGCACGAGACCACCATGTGCAAAGGATTTTTATGTTTGGCTGCTACGACGGATAAGTCGTAATGTCATTGAGCTCAAACACCCCAAGTTGCATTGGCCGAAGATTTGGAGACATGTGCACCAAAAAATCCTTCCTACCTTCGTTCGGGCATTGTGGTTCTCTGTCACCTGTGGCAAGTTCAACACCAACCAACGACTCCATGCAATTGGGCTAGTGGACACTCCACTATGTCCGACATGTCGCCAAGTGGATGACGACCATCAACGCCTAACTTGTATCGCGGTGGAGGACGTATGGCTCCTAGGAAGACAGATGGTGGCTTGATACCTCCGTGTGACCCCGCAACATATTACACCTGCTTCCTTCTTACATCCGGAGAGTGACTACTTTCCGACGACTAAATCACACTCGATCATCTGGGTCAAAGGTTGGACGATCGAGTACCTCTATGGGGATGCTGCCAAGTCGCGACTCGACTTTTGGTATTTCTTGCAGCAAGCCCACAACGAGGTTCATAGATGGTCACACTATCGGAAAACCTTTGCCAACTATCTTCAGGCAGTCTTCCTCGACCCCCCACGCAGTTGGGATATGCCGGGTGCAGTCGGTGTGCACATTTGACAGCTGATAATGAACCTCACGCTTCTCTCACCGCTCCATATGTAATGCACATACTATACCATGAAATGATCTACATGTTCCTTTTAACAGAGTGATCTATATGGAAAATACATAAATAAAAACAACATCCCTGTAAAAAAAAAAAAAAAAAAAAAAAAAAAGTGGTCTAAGGCACTGCAGTCATGGACTGTGCGGCTGGTCCCGGCGCAGTTTCGAATCCTCCCTCAGGCAAGGGTGTGTGTGTGTTTGTTCTTAGGGTAATTTAGGTTAAATAGTGTGTAAGCTTAGGGACTGATAACCTTAGCAGTTAAGTCCCATAAGATTTCACACACATTTGACCTTTTTTAACAGCTTCATTGGGATCTGAAGGGATCGAGGTATGCGACGTTCCTTTAAAATTATTTCTGATGATAGGTTAAGCCTAAATGAATTTTTTGGTTAATGAAAATAAAAAGCCTTCAAGATAGAAAGTTCAAAATGGTTCAAATGGCTCTGAGCACTATGGGACTTAACTTCTGAGGTCATCAGTCCCCTAGAACTTAGAACTACTTAAACCTAACTAACCTAAGGACATCACACACATCCATGCCCGAGGCAGGATTCGAACCTGCGACCGTAGCGGTCGCGCGGTTCCAGACTGAAGCGCCTAGAACCGCTCGGCCACACCGGCCGGCAAGATAGAAAGTAATTAACTCTAATATGAACACCTGTAGGCATTATAATTTGTGACATCGATCAATAAAATTTACTTTTTTCGTTGCACTACGTTCAAATATTCCGAGAGTCACCTACCTCTGCGACACATGTTTCATTTCAAGAGTAGCAAAAACATCCAGTGGTGCCCTTTTCAACCCGACACAAAATAGATGAATCCCAGTCTTTATCGCAGTTTCATCCTTTATTTCTTGTCACACCTACGACAAAGTTATGTTTATGAATCTGTCTCCTAGAGAACCACTGTTCACAACAAAACGAAGCACAGTTTTCAAGAAAACAAAAACTAAATCAACTAATGTATCTATCTCGGTTAGTGAGTTAGAGAGACCCGTTGTTCATTGTTTTTAGGTAAGAGGGTAATCTGTCCTCATCACGAAGGCTGGTACGAATACAGCAATGCTTTACTAGATATGGTTTCAGTGCTGTTGGTATGTCCTTGCCTTCACGCGGTTATGGTAATGATTCACCCAACCAGTTATATGGAGACATAGAAGTAAACGGAAGTTCCAAGAAATGCTGACTGGCTATGCTTCAGATAAATGAATCCTTGCCACAATTGAAAGAAGTGATAAGTAATTGTTAGTACCGGTTGAGAATTGAATGCAAGAGCTTTAGACTCGCCGTCTGACGCTTACACATAAAATCATGTTCATCATTTTGTGAACTGTTGTTAATCTAGATGCTAACACTTCATCTTCGCTTTAAACGTACCGAAATGTGTTTCAGGTGAAACACCTTAAGAAGAATACTGTAAATATTAGTTCAGTGAAAAAATTCTGAGGTAATTATTATCAATGATTTTGTAAAGTGCATTAAAACGAAGCGCTTGCTAGTTGCCTTTTGTACAGCAAGCATCGGATATGAGAGCACTAGAATCACACAGTACGTAATGCACTGTGTGCTTTTGTTTCCCTCTCTCATTTTAAAAAATATTTCGGCGTGTAACAGGGAGCAATTGTGTGACTGTATAGAATGAAAGGACACAATCAGACGCGAACTGCATCGTGACGTTTAATATGCCAACTGTACAAATACGTTCCCTGGGTAATTGCGTAAGGGATTATGTTTAAGCTCCAGTTCTTGTCTGGCTTGTCGGTCCTTTTAAGCCCGCTTAAATTCATCGGTTGATATCAACGAACTAAGGAAACGAGACTCAATGCATTGAAAAAATAACTTTTAGAAGAAGAGAAATTGCAGCACTCTCTGTTACGCTGGTTAGCCACGTTATTAGCGAGTGACGGGAATAAAGAATAATCTCAAGGACTACCAGTGGTCTCTCATTCTCCTTATCTTTCTGTTGCTGCTGTTCATGGTCAACACTTGTGTGACATAGATTCGTTACGTTAACCCTTTCTACCACATATAATCCCAATACATATTATTGTCATGGTAACGAGCTTTCTCTAAATCTAGAAAAATGTAAGTCATATGCAAATCAGTAGAAAAACAATCCCATAATGTTCTAACACAGTATTAGTAGTGAACTGCTTGACACAGTGACGTCGATTAAATATCGAGGCATAATGTTGCAGTGCGATATAAAATCGAACCAGCACATAAGGGTGGTAGCAGGGAAGGCGAATGGTCGACTTTGGTTAACTGGGAGAATTTTATGAAAGGGGATTTATCTGTAAAGGAGACAGCGTACAGAACACTAGTGCAATCCATCCATTGATGATTATTGTTTGAGTGTTTGGGATCCCTTCCAGGTCGGATTAAAGGAAAACATGCAAGCAATCAAAGGCGTGATGGTAGCTTTTTCGGCGGTACGTTCAATCTGGATGGCCGGCCGGAGTGGCCGTGCGGTTCTAGGCGCTACAGTCTAGAACCGAGAGACCGCTACGGTCGCAGGTTCGAATCCTACCTCGGGCATGGATGTGTATGATGTCCTTAGGTTAGTTAGGTTTAATTAGTTCTAAGTTCTAGGCGACTGATGACCTCAGAAGTTAAGTCGCATAGTGCTCAGAGTCATATGAAACATTTCAATCTGGATGCAGGAATTGTGGATATTCTGCGTGGACTCAAATGGGAATCGATGGAGGAAAAACCACATTCTTTTCAGAGAACACTATTGAGAAAACGTAGAGAATCAGCATTTGAAGCTGACTGCATAACTGTTCTACTGCTGCCAATGCATTATAGCGTTAGGAACACGAAGATAAAATGAGAGAAATGTCTCGTATGGAGGCATATAGACAGTTTATTAACAGAGGAAATTGAGTTTCCTGTATGAGTCCGTGATCGTTGTGAATCTCAGAAAGCTAATGTCACTGGTGGATTTCAAACCTGGGAAATAGGTTACGCCAGAAAGTTGGAAAGAGACGCGACAAGTACAGTGAGTCAGGAGTGTATAAAATAAGCTGCAGTGATTGTAATAAATTGTACATATGACAGCCTGGAGGTAATTCATGTCAAGGTTTAAAGAACACTCCCACGATGAAAATCGTAGCGCACTGACGACGTATATAAAAATTCAAAAGCAAGTGCTAGGCCAGAAAGAATGGAATTATTGCACAGGGTCCAAAGGGGCACAGCCTAAGCATATTAGAGGACCTACAAATATTTATCCACAAAAACAGAGCACCACAAACAAATCTGAACGATCAGAGCCGGTCTGTCACTGCTTGTTTTTCGACGTTTTTTCGAGAATTAACAGTGTGACGTGAGCTGACTGTGACGTGATCTCCTGCTGTTGACAGGACCACACCTTGCCTTGTATCTGCTGGGACCGCGGAGCTACAGCTGCTGCGTGCAGAACGACCTACCTATAGCAGCAAGTTGCTGCTACTCTGCAAGATGGAGCTGCCTTCCAAAACATTTTAATTCAGAAACTGAGTTGTTTCATTATTTATGATATATTTTATAAGGATAAAGATTTTAATCTGTTCCTTGACTATGTTTTAGTTCACAAGACGCAGCTTTTTATTTATCATACGTGCCTAATTATAACAGCAAGTCTACTTTTATAATATTTATGGAATATTCAATCGTCTCTTAGAGGAACATACACACATCAATAACTTCTGGAACATAAATACGTTGTATTCAAGTTATTAACATTACTTTTATGTCAAAAGTATACTTACTATTGGTTCTGTTATATGGATACTACTGTGTAGCAGATTTAATGAATACTTGTTAGTTTGGAGAACTCCACATGGGTTAACTGGGGCGACCTGAATATCTTCTTTGACAACTATGGAATTACAGTCATTTAAATGGTATTTTATAACATGACTTTCAGTGTGTATATTTTAAAAGTGATATTTCTTTTTGTATGGCTGGCTCTGAGCACTATGGGACTCAACTGCTGAGGTCATTAGTCCCCTAGAACTTAGAACTAGTTAAACCTAACTAACCTAAGGACATCACAAACATCCATGCCCGAGGCAGGATTCGAACCTGCGACCGTAGCGGTCTTGCGGTTCCAGACTGCAGCGCCTTTAACCGCACGGCCACTTCGGCCGACTTTTTGTATGAAGACACAAATATATATATTAAATAAAATATGAATGCCACATCCACGACAGTAGAGCCACCTTCCGATTAAAACTTAGATCCTTATAATTTTTTTTAAAACCAAGCTGTTACTTTACATCCCCATTAAGCATTGGTTTTAGTCCTGACACAGAACACATTTGTAAAAGTTTTCAGCTATTTGGTAAGTATATTTTCAAGATTTTAACTTATTATCTTTTGATAGCTTCTTGTTGTACAATAAATGCCTGTTTCTCTGTATGTTCTTTTCATCTGAACTGCAGATATCGGTGATAGCAGTAGCCAAAATCTCTTAATAAAAAAAGAAATTTTATTAACCAGTCTAGACGGTTTATTCACGAAATATAGACAGTCGTTTTCTCCTCTTTCTCTGCGAGTGGAACAGGAAAGGAGATGACTGTTAGTGGTACAAGTACCCTCCGCAAGGCACCTAACGGTCGCTTGTGAAGTACGTATGTAGATGTAGAAAAAGACAAGCGTAGTCGATTTCTTTAGAAACAGAGTTCATATCGGTGTTCATATATTCTCTTTTGTACAGTGTGTTCCAAGAAGTCTCCCAACTTCAGAAAAGTATGTCCTCTACATGAATGAACGCAGAAATATAGGCTGAATTTTAACTTACGCATCGAAACTAAAAGTTTACCTCGACACCAGGGTGTCTCTGCTGCAGCTAGCTCGCTTGTTCATTCCCAATGGATATCTGGTTTCTTCCACAATTACGAGAACATGTCGAAAATTACATTTATCTATAGGCAGTGACACCTGCTTGTAAGAGCATTTATTATCCACTAGCCTTTTCCCTGCTGCTTTACTCTCATACACGTTCGACGCATATACTGCAGACATCTTCCCCTCCTCCCTCTCCACCTCTTCCTTCCTCCCATCTTCTGCCTGCTTCATCCTCCAAATTCTACATGTCGGTCTCCTAATTCACACTCTGTTTCTCTACCTCCTCCCCCCTTCTCCTTATTAGTCTCCTACACCCCTCTCTCCCACCATATCTTATTCCCTTCTCCCTGTGTCCAGATCCTCCTGCCTCTCTTCCTTTTTCACCTGACCACTACCTCTCTTCTCCTTCCATCTGCATCTCCCCCCTTTTAATGTATATTTTCTCCTCCCCTTCTTTGTCCATCTCCTTCTCATCCATCTACCAGTACATTTTTCTGTCCCCTCTCTCTGTCCATCTCCTCCCATTTCTCTGTCCATCTCATTCTCCCCTCTCTCATTCGCCATCTCCTCCCTCCCCCATCCCTCTTGTCAGCCATGCCCATCTGCAGGTGCAGCCCTTGCAAGGTATGCCAGTGCCTCCTGCACAACATGCCTCCACCCTTCACTCTCCCTCTCTCTCTCTCTCTCTCTCTCTCTCTCTCTCCCTCCCTCTCCCCCTCTCCCCATCACCTCCTTCCTACACTTGCTGCCCATCTGTTCCTCCCTCTCTCTATACATCTCCTCCACCCCTGTCTGTCCATTTCTTTCCCTTTCCTTTGTCCACCTCATCCTCCCTCCCTCTCATTTTCCATTTCCTCCCACATCTCTTCGCTCAGCCATTTCCATCTGCTCACGTGGCCCATGCACAGGAAGTCAGCACAGCAAGTTGATATTACTCCCACACAAAGCACCTGTCGTGCAGGGCAACCTAAACGTTGGAAGCTGTAAAACTATTTCTCGCCCCTGATGTATAGGCTTCACTGTAAAGTAAGGTGGTAAGGTGGGCCAATACTATTCCCACATAATCTGTCATACAGGGCAGCCTATACGCAAGGGCCTGGAAAACACTTTTTCCATATCTCTGCTCCTATTGGAGTCATGAGGACTGTTCTTTCTATAGAAAATTAGGTTGGAATCGATTCATAGGTTTGTGAGATGATGCTAGACATATGCACATACACTCAGCTTTTTATATACTGGATGACTGTTTTCGACTGTGTACAAACTCCAGAGGTTGATCGATGATAAGATACAGAACTTACGTTCAAAAATGAATGGTTTCCATGCTAGAGACCATTTATTCAGTCATACTTTGTTATAGAGACAGCGGTCTAATATTCACTCTACGATTCAGCCATAGTTACAGTATGCATGGTTTCCTCCTAGAGGATGGCACTGTTCCTCATATGTCATGCCCACTCCTGCTATAGCAATTGGTAATGTTATGTCCGATTCACTTCTCTTGCGAACTCACCTTGTAGTGGATGTGATACAACATTGTACACGGTGACTCAGTATTGGAATCGATAGCTTGCCGACATCCTGTTTACTTATGGGACAAATGGCAATGGGCGGCAGGCAGCAAGGTTGTATCAGGAGACCTCTTTATCGACAACCACCAGAGTATTCAATATTTGCAACAGTGTTTTGCCATTTGTTTGAGACAGGGTCACTTCAGGAAGCAGAAAATTATGAAGGACATTCCCAAAATGTTTGCACACCAGACTTAGAGAAAACGCTGTGGAAGGTGACCACCATGTCAGTACCAAGCATTTGGCCCTTCAGTGTAGGGCAAGTCAGACGACCATATGGAACATTCTCCATGACAATTGTTACTACCCTTATTACTTAGAGTGACAGACTTTCCACATCGGGAGAATTTTTATCACTCGTTTCTTTACCAGACAACCACGATTCCAGGATTTGTGTGATGAGTCCTATTCACCGATGAGATCACCTCTACATGGAGTGGTATCTTCAACTTTCATAACAGTCTTCTGTGGGATAGTATGCAGGCCCCCCATGGTATGGTGACAGCAAATCAACAGCATCGGTGCAGCTGGAATGTGTGGGCCAGGACAATTGACTACCATATTTTTTGACCAGTGTTCCTTCCACATCGCCAATCAGGCTGGAACTATTGGCGTTTCTTGCAGGTAACTTTGTATCCCCTCCTCAAAGAAGTACCATTGGTGATTCGAAGGATAGTGCTCCAGCCCACTTCGTCCGGATGCGTCTCAATCATGTCTTCACTGGTCGATGGATGGGACACAGGCGTCCAGTTGCGTTGCCTTCTCATTCACCAGATCTCAATCCATGAGATTTCTGGTTATGGTGCCATCTCAAAAGTACCGTGTATGCAAGGTCCATTCCATGCTGCCTTTGACACTGTTCGGATGCAGTCTAGCTGATGCGAATGAGTGAGACAGAACATGTACTGGGGCAGGTACACACATGCGTTGAGGCATATGGAAACCAGTTTCAACACATACTGTAACTGTGTCTGCATCGTGCAGCGCGTATTAGACTGCAGTCTCTGTAACAAGACAGAATACATGGGCTCTAGCATGGAGACCATGCATTTCCAGACATAAGTTCAGTATAACTTTTTTTTCCATTCCTCTCATCGATGAATCCCTAGAGTTTGTACAAGGTCGAAAAAATCACCTTGTATGTAAAGATGGACCGTCTTAGCGACGGGTCGACCGTAAGTGGCATACTGCTCTCGCATTGCACCACAAAGGCAGCCTCGCATCATGCTATACGATCGTTTTTCTTTTGTTTTTTTTTGTCAGAGTTGTAAAACACTCTTCTATGTGACTCCCCTCCCAATGCCACCACACAACAACAGTAGTGAATACAATAACTCCAACATGCTCACAAAAGCGTCGAACTAGTTTGACTTTCGTTTGGATCTCTGTCGTGTGTCCATTGCGACACAGATCAAACATTTGCGAAACACGCAAATGGAAACTTCGATCCCATACATAGTTGTAAACAGTACGTCACGGCTATAAACGTATGCATGTAAAAGATAACTCATTGCAAAAGTAGATGATTCTTTTGTAAATAAAAACTCTGTAGCCCTGTCTAGAAGTTGAAATTTAATAGTTCCTATCTTTATTCATGTAGAAGATACAGTTTCGTGGAATCGGATCACACTTTTTGAAAAAAGCGTGTTGTCACTGCAAGCATACATAAACGATCCGGATGTGCTGCATACTTACTTTTGTCTAAGTAAAGTTTCAGGACATGAAAATTGATCATCTCAAAGCACCGATAGCTTGTGAACAAAACTGCACTCCGAAATTTTTTAAAGGCACACGTATGAAATAATCACATCTCTGAAACAAATAAGAATAGACAAACTGACTGGAGAATATCTTGAGTACTCTGCAGACTCATCTAGCACCGATACAGCCATGAAATTGTGCTTAGAGATCCACCACTGGTGCACAAGGCACATTAAGAGTAACGCACAACGCACACCATCTGTTTATAATCCACACCTCTTCACTACAGGACAGATCAGGTGACCGTCTCAGATGTGTGTTCTGACTAAAATCGTTGAGAGCTATTCGAGCAACACGATAAAAACTTGCGCAGATGCATGTAGCAGAACAAATCTGGACTTGAATTTCATTCTCTGAACTGTGATTTATGGGCGCCGCATAAACAGCGCCTTGACCTTTAGTGGAGACTCCTCGCTTTGAAATCTAAATAAACTGTAGAATTCGGAGATTTGTTCATAATTTATTTTATTTGCGCAGGTATCTGTGTAAATAAAATGTAACAAAATTCTACGGAACAGATTATAATTTCTTTTGTAACCTGCCCTCTGCTTCCAAACTCAATGGAATTCCTGGACCGCTTATGGGACGTGACCATTTCGCTCTCAGTATGACAGCAATTCTGAATACCCGTACTCAGGATTTAAGCAACAATATTAGTTCAAAAACAGGCTGCCATTCTATATGTAGTTTGCACTGCGAGTATGCAATTACATTTAACACAATTAACGAGTATTCCAGACAACACTGAAATAACTTTCATTTTTATCTGAAATATAAAAATCTGAACTAGATTTCCGTGACATACCTAGATTAATAGGCTGCAAGAGATGCATATTAATCTCAACCGGTTTTTCTATTGAAATGTTTCTATCATGATAAACCCCATTTGTATTATTGGAACTTATCAAAAAAACGTACACCTACTGCTCCAATAAGATATCGTAAATAAGAAAATGCGCATCCTGCATCCGGTTTGAACAAAAGAGCTTTCGATAAAATTCGACAGAATAGATTTGCTTCGAAGAGAACACTCTAAGACACAATAAGTAAATTTTTACACCTTCGATGCCAGTTCCAAAAATTAAATTAAAAACCAGTGACCAACTAAACAGACAGTTCCAAAACCCAATTTTCACTTTATACAAAGTGAAAATTAGTTTCTTCAAAGCTCTACGCTTCTCTATGGAGGTACATGTCGATAAAAGATTATCCTTACGAGCAGACTAGCTTGCGAGTTGCTGTAATAAAGCAAAACTAACTGAAATTGTTTCCTAGGAAGTATAATATCACAGCAAATTGGCGTGACAAATGGGTAAACGCACGGACAGAATATAGTTGCGTATTGTTGTGCATTTGATTCATGAGCTTCTCAATTATTATTTTCTGACACTACAAAATGGTTCAAATGGCTCTAAGCACTATGGATCTTAACATGTGAAGTCATCAGTCCCCTATAACTTAGAACTAGTTAAACCTGACTAACCTAAGGACATCACACACATCCATGCCCGAGGCAGGATTCTAACCTGCGACCGTAGCGGTCGCGCGGTTCCAGACTGAAGCGCCTAGAACCGCTCGGTCACACCGGCCGGCTATTAATCCTGTAATATTGCAGGAAGACTTGACAGGAACGTAGCCACTGTATATGACTGCTGGCAGCAGCAGTCACGAGAATGTACACACACAAGAAGACCTGGCTCCGGACGGCAACGTTGCACTACCGAGAGGGAGACCATAGTGTTCTGCATATGGCTCTAGAGCATAGTACTGCATCTGCATCAGTAACTTGACTAACGATTGGCAGCCCTATTACACGATCTCGTTCAAACTCAGTGAGGTGTTGATAATGGCGCCGTTGACGCCTTAAAGGCATACTTGACTAACATCAACTTACTACTTCCAGTCCCGAAAGCAACTACCGCTCACTACCGTTTCAGGATGTATTTCAATCAAACCTGAGTTGCATCTTCATAGTGGCGCTACTAGCGCATGCTTATGCGACTGATGCAAACTTTTAATAGACATCATCTTTCAGATGTAGAAACATTTCCGATCAAGTTTCGTTTGTGTCGCACAACTTCTTCTTGAGGTGGCGATATTTTTTCCTTCAGTCTACTTATCAGGTCCCGTCGTCCCATACCCCCTTCGTGGTGTTGTTGTTTTCTTGCTTTGGGAGACCTTAGGGAAACTGTAGCGCTTCCTAAGGCATCTTCCTACCGTGATGATGTTAAATTGCTCACTCGAATATCTTGGAGAAACTTAACAACAGTAATTTCTCCGTTTTACTCTCTCCTCCTATATTTTATAGTGTCTCATGTACAGTGCTCTATTAGCACATAGTACACTACTGGCCATTAAAATTCCTGCACCACAATGATGACGTGCTACAGACGCGAAATTTAACCGACAGGAAGAAGATGCTGTGATATGAAAATGATTAGCTTTTCAGAGCATTCATACAAGGTTGGCGCCGGTGGCGACACCTACAACGTGCTGACATGAGGAAAGTTTACAACCGATTTCACATACACAAACAGCAGTTGACCGGCGTTGCCTGGTGAAACGTTGTTGTGATGCCTCGTGTGAGGAGGAGAAATGCGTACCATCACCTTTCCGACTTTGATAAAGGTCGGATTGTAGCCTATCGCGACTGCGGTTTATCGTATCGCGACATTGCTGCTCGCGTTGGTCGAGATCTAATGACTGATAGCAGAATATGGAATCGGTGGGTTCAGGATAGTAATACGGAACGCCGTGCTGGATCCCAATGGCCACGTATCACTAGCAGTCGAGATGACAGGCATCTTATCTGCATGGATGTAACGGGTCGTGCAGCCACGTCTAGACCCCTGAGTCAACAGATGGGGCGTTTGCAAGACAACAACCATCTGCACGAACAGTTCGACGACGTTTGCAGCAGCATGGACTATCAGCTCGTAGTCCATTGCTGCGGTTACCCTTGACGCTGCATCACAGACAGGAGCGCCTGCGATGGTGTACTCAACGACGAACCTGGGTGCACGAATGGTAAAACGTCATTTATTCGGATGAATCCAGGTTCTGTTTACAGCATCATCATGGTCGCATCCGTGTTTGACGACATCGACGTGAACGCACATTGCAAACGTGTATTCGTCATCGCCATACTGGCGTATCACGCGGCGTGATGGTATGGGTGCCATTGGTTACACGTCTCGGTCACCTCTTGTTCGCATTGACGGCACTTTGAACAGTGGACGTTACATTTCAGATGTGTTACGACCCGTGGCCCTACCCTGCATTCGATCCCTGCGAAGCCCTACATTTCAGCAGGATAATGCACGACCACATGTTGTAGGTCCCGTACGGGCCCTTCTGGATACAGAAAACGTTCGACTGCTGCCCTGGCCAGCACATTCTCCAGATATCTCACCAATTGAAAACGTCTGGTCAATGGTGGCCGAACAACTGGCACGTCACAATACGCCAGTCACTACTCTTGATGAACTGTGGTATCGTGTTGAAGCTGCACGGGCAGCTGTACCTGTACACGCCATCCAATGTCTGTTTGACTCAATGCCCAGTCGTATCAAGGCCGTTATTACGGCCAGAGGTGGTTGTTCTGGGTACTGATTTCTCATGATCTATGCACCCAAATTTCGAGAAAACATAATCACATGTCAGTACTAGTATAATATATTTGTCCAAAGAATACCCGTTTATCATCTGCATTTCTTCTTGGTGTAACAACTTTAATGACCAGTAGCGTAGTTAGATAAGAAGTGATTCGCTGCGGAGAACCCTCACGATCTTTGTAAGCTGCGGCACACGGCCTGGCGTGACCCGGAGCAACGTTTCTGGAGCCTCTGGGGAGGCGACCTCCCATTCGCCCCCCATCGACCACCCTCCGCCTGCAGTGGCCTGGCTGGCTGTTACCCTCCGCTCAGTGCCAAGAGCCGTCGCGTGACGCTAATCTGACACGTGACGCTTTCTCTCAGTGGTTTATCGGAAGCAAATATGTTAGCGGCCTGCGGGCACCAGAGGGCGCCCTGTTTGTACGCACGCGGGCAGCGTGATTCGAGGCCTCACGATTTCAATATGCAAAGCACGTTACCGTAATAGACTGCTGAAAGGTGCTACTACATGCAGTAGCTGCCAGGTTAGGGTTAGGTTAGGTTAGTGGTGTTTAACGTCCCGTCGACAACGAGGTCATTAGAGACGGAGCGCAAGCTCGGGTTGGGGAAGGATGGGGAAGGAAATCGGCCGTGCCCTTTCAAAGGAACCATCCTGGTATTTGCCTGAAACGATTTAGGGAAATCACGGAAAACCTAAATCAGGATGGCTGGAGACGGGATTGAACCGTCGTCCTCCCGAATGCGAGTCCAGTGTGCTAACCACTGCGCCACCTCGCTCGGTTGCTGCCAGCGCTAGGACTCATACGGTGTATGCAGCCGTGAAACTTCGTAAACTAATATGTTAGTCATAGTCTTAAGCAACTTCGATATTCGTCGAGGTATGTACCGTCCATACAACTAATTGAACGCAGTTTGTTTACCGTCGTTCGCGTTTCGCTTCTTTTATTTGGGAAGCATCATCAGTGACCTGTAATACATTTTTCCTTTTATACATTATGTGGTAGAACAGATATATCGAAATCTGCAGAAAACCCAAAGAGACTCTGGTCATACTTAAACCACGCCAGTGGCAAGACGCAATCAATACCTTCACTGCGCGATGACAACGGTGAAGTCACTGATGACAGTGCCACTAAAGCAGAGTTATTAAACACGGTTTTCCGAAACTCCTTCACCAAAGAAGAGGAAGTAAATATTCCTGAATTCCAATCAAGAAGAACTGCCAAGATGAGAAACATAGAAGTAGATATCCTCGGTGTAACGAAACAGCTTAAATCACTTAATAAAGGCAAGGCCTACGGTCCAGATTGTATACCAGTGAGGTTCCTCTCAGAGTATGCTGATAAAATAGCTCCATATTTAGCAATTATATAGAATCTCTCGCTCACAGAAAGATCCGTACCTAAAGACAGGAAAATTGCTCAAGTCACACCAATACCCCAAAAGGGAAGTAGGAGTAACCCGCTGAATTAGAGGCCTATATCAGTAACGTCGATTTGCAGTAGGATTTTGGAACTTATACTGTATTCGAACATTATGAAGTACCTCGAAGAGAACGATTTTTTTACACATAGTCAGCACGGTTTCAGAAAATATCGTTTTTGTGAAATACAACTAGCTCTTTATACTCATGAAGTAAAAAGTGCTATAGACAGGACATGTCAAATTGATTCCATATTTTTAGATTTCAAGAAGGCTTTCGACACCGTTCCTCACAAGCGTCATCTAACCAAACTGCGTGCCTACGGAGTATCGCCTCAGTTGTGCGACTATATTCGAGATTTCCTCTCAGAAAGGTCACAGTTCGTAGCAATAGACGGAAAGTCATCGAGTAAAACAGAAGTAATATCCGGCGTTCCCCAAGGAAGTGTTATAGGCCCTCTGTTGTTCCTGATCTATATTAACGACATAGGAGGCAAACTGAGTAGCCGTCTTAGATTGTTTGCAGATGATGCTGTCATTTACCGTAAAGTCATCAGATGTTCAAAACGACTTGCAAGATGATTTAGATAAGATATCTGTATGGTGCGAAAAGTGGCAATTGACCCTGAATAAGGAAAAGTGTGAAGTTATTCACATGAGTACTTAACGAAATCAGCTACATTTCGATTACGCGATAAGTCACACAAATCTGAAGGCTGTAAATTCAACTAAATACTTAGGGATTACAATTACAAATAACCTAAGTTGGAACGAGCACATAGATAATATTGTGGGTAGAGCAAACCAAAGACTGCGATTCATTGGCAGGACACTTGAAGATGCGACATGTCTACTAAAGAGACTGCTTACACCACTCTTGTCCGCCCTATTCTGAAGTATTGCTGTGCGGTGTGGGATCCGCATTAGGTGTGACTGAAGGATGACATCGAAAAAGTACAAAGAAGGGTAGCTCGTTTTGTATTATCGCGAAATATGGGAGATGGTTTCACGGACTTGATACGTGAATTGGAGTGGCAATCATTAAAACAAAGGCATTTTTCGTTGCGACGGGATATTCTCATGAAATTTCAATCACCAGTTTTCTCCGCCGATTGCGAAAACATTCTGTTGGTACCCACCTACATAGGGAGAAATGATCATCACGATAAAATAAGAGAAATCAGGGCTCTCACAGAAAAACTTAAGTGCTCGTTTTTCCCGCGTGCCGTCCGAGAGTGGAACGGTAGAGAGACAGCTGAAGGTGGTTCATTGAACCCTCTGCCAGGCACTTTATTGTGAATAGCAGAGTAATCACGTAGATGTAGATGTAGAGATACAATATGCTGCTAAATTACATTTTGTTGTGTTTTTCTCTTGTTTTTTAGATTAGAATCAACTTTTGTAGCACAAATTTCGTATTGTGAACTTGGCGTTCGATGTCACGATTTCCAGCGCTGTTCACTCATTTGTGTGGTCCTGAAGATGTATTCGTTGGTTTCCATACTCCAGCTGGCCGATTTCTGGCGTTCTTTCACCCACATTTGTCACACAACATGTATCACTTTCTATATTGTGATCAGCCTATGTGTTTTTTTGGTGTGTAGTGTTGCCAACTGTTCTTGTGTGATTATCTGACTTTTGTTTGTGTTTTGTTGTGTTTTGATGTTTTTCATTTGTTGTGTATGTATTTCCTGTGTGTAATTGTGTAATTCGTTCTTGAGAGGATTTTTGTGTGTGTGTGTGTGTGTGTGTGTGTGTGTGTGTGTGTGTGTGTGTGTGTATTTTTCTGTATGTAAATGTGTGATTTTATTTTTTAAATATAAATATATGTTTATGTGCGTGGGGAGAGAGAGAGAGAGAGAGAGAGAGAGAGAGAGAGAAGGGGAAAGGAGATTTATAGAGTTATTAATTATTTATCGTGGCTAAATTTCGGTTTGATGTTGGTTTGGTGGCTAGCATGATCAGATAGTTATTGCTTATATGGATTTGGTCGTTGAGTACCTTCGTTTTCATTGCAATGGCTGTTTGTATGTGAAAGTTTTCTTGCAATGTCAGGAGTTTTTGTTGTGATTATTCACTCTGATAACTGTCATGTCAGCCGGCCGGAGTGGCCGAGCGGTTAGAGGCGCTACAGTCTGGAACCGCACGACCGCAGGTTCGAATCCTGCCTCGGGCATGGACGTGTGTGATGTCCTTAGGTTAGTTAGGTTTAAGTAGTTCTAAGTTCTAGGGGACTGATGACCACAGCAGTTAAGTCCCATAGTGCTCAGAGCCATTTTTGAACTGTCATGTCACATTGCATGTTGGATGGTTCATGTTCATGTTTTATCCGGTGTTCGGATAAGGTAGAATGGCTATTTTCATATTTCCAATTTCTTGTATGTTCTTTATATCTATGTCTGAAGTTACTGCTTGTCATACCCAGATTTACTGATTTATATTCGATATGCTCCATAAAGCTTATTTTTTTTACCTCTGGAAGTCTTTCTAAAGCTCTCTCACTTCTTTCGTTTTCCAGAATCCTTTCTTTCAGGCCACGCGGGGTAGACGTGCGGTCTAGGACGCCTTGTCACGGCTCGCGTGGCTCCCCCCCCCTCCCCCCGTCGGAGGTTCGAGTCCTCCCTCGGGCATAGGTGTGTGTGTGTGTGTGTGTGTTGTCCTTAACGTAAGTTAAAGTGTTAAAGTTAGAGTAAGTAGTGTGTAAGCCTAGGGACCAAGGAGCTCAGCAGTTTGGTCCCATAGTCCTTACCACAAATTTCCAATTTTTTCCTTTCTTTCAGAAACGCCATGAGCAAGAAATGTGGAACTTCCTGGCAGATTGAAACTGTACGCTGGACTGGGAAACAAACCTTGAACCTTGCCTTTTGCGGGTAGTGCTTTTCCTAAGCTATACACGCACAGTTCACAGCTCGCCGTCACAGCTACACTCCCGCGAATGGTACGACTAGAAATCTTCGCTTCTTCCCACATCATTTTGTCATCCCTTTTAAATCCCGCCTCAGACAAACCTTAACTCTCTTAGATTTCTGGACTTTCCCACGCATCTCAATCTTCAGCACTCGAGGCTCCGATTTGTAGAACTTTAATACATACTTCTCCTTACATCTTCGTGCAAAGAGTCCCTCAGTGGGGATCCAAACAGATGACTCTGTAGTATCTTTTAAATAAAGAAAATAACATGAGAAAGTTTCGGTGCACCTAATGCCAGGTGTGGCTTTAATACAGTTGTTTCCGTTGTTTCCGTTGTTTCCCCACGCCGTTGATCAGTACTGACCCATTCGCATTTTGTGGTAGTGCCCCAGTCCGAAAATATTAAGGTGCACCTAATCTCTGTCTGCTGCTCCGCATTTCATTCGAAAGTTACATTGCAAGAAGAAGGACGACTTTCTATTCTGTATGCTACTGTCGCTGGGTTCAAACCCTAAACTTTTAGATCGGCAGTCAAGTACTCTAGCAACGTTTTTCAGTGACTATAGAGTGGAAGGAAAACAATAGGATGACGAGGTAACAGGATGACGAAGATCCGTAATTAACTCACCTCCCAGAGCATGCCTGGTTTGGGAAGCTTTACCATTAGCTGAGGTATCGTCAGCGTACTTTTCGCCTTTACACAAATTCGTAAACCACTCTGCCAATGTTTTCATTGCTACGATGAGCATCCTTATAGTTAAAGAGCTTCCGTAATTAGTTATTTACACCTGGAGACAAAGGCTATTTTCAACTTTTACAGATACCAGGCTGCAGTTATAACGGTAGAAGTACATGAAATGGAAGCAATGGTTCAGAAGGGACTGAGACTCGATTTCATTCAGTCTGCACTTTGAGCAAGCAGTAAAGGAAACCAAGGAGGAATTAAGAGAGAATATTAAACAACTTAACACTTCCGGGCTGAGATGCAGTAGTCTCCCCTGACGTTTCGCCTTCGACTGCGGAAGGCATCCTCCGAGGACAAACGGCGAACTGCAACGAGAGCGCCGTATATGTAAGCCATACAGGTGGCACCGCAGTCAATTACGTGACGTCGGCTGTGCTATAACCTCAGATATTGCCAACTTTCTCAATTGAAATTAATCGATTGTCCCGCTGTTGCTGCAATGTTGACATCCATATCTTATCCAGCTTAATGCCTTCATCGTTTCTATTAAAATTATTGCAGTGTTTGGCAATTTCAATAGCCTCTCTGTACATTCGCGCATAATAATGCGACGTCTTTGCTATGACGGTCGTCTCAAGAAACTTTATTTCATGATCCCCTTCCTGAAACACATGATCCGCTACAGCCAATTTATCAATATGTCCGAGGTGACAGTTCCTTTTATGTTTACCCAGACGGGTGTTGACGCTTCTTTTTGTTGTGCCTATATAGAACTTTCCACAACTGCACCGAATTTTATAGACACGTGGTGTAGCTAGAGGATGTCGTTTATCTTTTGCGGATCTTCTTTTATTTTCGTGGTGGATCTGAAAACAGTTTCCACATCGTACTTGTTTAAACTTTTCCAATGCGATCAGTGACCTTACTGATAAATGGTAAGAACACTTTACCCTTGGGTTGGTGTCGATCATCGTCCGTCCTGATTGTCGGTATAGGGCGTAGTGCACGATCTGTCTCTCTGTTGGAATACCCATTCTTCTTGATTAAAACATTAATAGACAGGGCGCACAAAATATGTGAACCAGCTCACTTAGATGATGAGATTGAACACCATAGAGCGACCTTCAAGAAGAATGGGTATTCCAACAGAGAGACAGATCGTGCACTACGCCCTAGACTGACAACCAGGACGGACGAGGATCGACACCAACCCAAGGGTAAAGTGTTCTTACCATTTATCAATAAGGTAACTGATCGTACTGGAAAAAGTTTAAGCAAGTACAATGTGGAAACTGTTTTCAGACCCAACACGAAAATAAAAGCATGTTTAAGATCCGCAAAAGGTAAACGACATCTTCTAGCTATCTTCTAGCTATCGTCTCCCACTACTAAAATTATGGACGCCTGCTTTGTAGACCGTGTCGTCGCAAGCTCTACACCAATGGCTCCCTTGCATTCATTCCAGCTTTCAGCCTCTAATCCAGGCCATAGCTTATCGTGTTCGATGCAATGGGCCCGAGGCTACACGGCTGTTTGCATCCATCTCCATGCTCTTTTCTCCAGCGAGTTCAGCCACCAAGCTTCCTAAAAGCTTCCCTGTTAAGATACTTCGGCCTGGAGCCGACAAATCGCCAAGCCAGCTCCTCAGACAGCCGACGCCGCACTGAACTGCCTGCTACAGTTTCTCCACAGAGTGTCTGCCAGCAAGATTTCTGTTTCCTTTTGACGGCAGGCACACCCGACTAGCCTCCATCCACATACTCACATGCCAGTAAATGCAGATACTACCACCATCAGTTAGCACAAAATATAGACAGAAGAAATTACTCTCCAGTTGCTGATCCATCATATTCATTGCTGCAATTGCAGTCCGATGATTGACGAATTAATAAAATCGCCTACATGAACAGAAATTATCTACTAAATATGAAACCTGACTGGCAAAAGCCTGACATTTTTCATAGTACACTGACAAAAGCATGTAACATAAATATCGACAAAAGTAAAACAAGGGGGTTGGAACTAAGTCACATGATGCTGAAGTAATTAAATTAGGAAATAAGACACTAGAAGTAGTGGATCAGTTTTCCTATTTGGGCATCAAAATAACTAATTATGGGAGAAGTTGAGTTGGGGTTGTTTTGGGGAAGGAGACCAGACAGCGAGGTCATCGGTCCCATCGGATTAGGGAAGGACGGGGAAGGAAGTCGGCCGTGCCCTTTGAAAGGAACCATCCTGGCATTGGCCTGGAGCGATTTAGGGAAATCACGGAAAACCTAAATCAGGATGGCCGGACGTGGGATTGAACCGTCGTCCTCCCGAATGCGAGTCCAGTGTTTAACCACTGCGCCACCTCGCTCGGTGGGAGAAGTAGAGAGGATTTTAGTGCAGACTGGCTATATCTCGAAAAACATATCTGTAAAAGAGAAATTTGTTAACATAGAATATGAATTTAAGTATTAGGAAGTCTTTTCTTAAGTTATTTATTTGATGTGTACTGCAGTGAATCATGGACGATAAGCAATTCAGGTAAGGAGAGAGTAGAAGATTTTGAACTGTGATACTGCAGGAAAACGCTGAATGTTTGATGGGTAGGTGATGGAATTACCGACGAGACACTGGTCCGAATGGAATTTAAGGCAAACCTTGATTAGAAGTCGTTAACAGATAGGATACATCATGAAGCCATTTAGTAGTGGAGGGAAGTTAACCATTGTGGAGGCAAACAAAGGTGTGAATATAAGGGCGGATTGAGATGGATATCAGCTGCAATAGTTATTCGGAGACAAAGAGGCTTGCACAGAATAGAGTACCGTGGGAAGCTGCATCAAACTAATCTTCGAACTGAACACCCCAACAATAACAACCAAAATTATATGCAGGACCACAAACACATTATATTCAAAATCTCAAAACCATTGATCACAAGATTTCACTTCAAAATCGTCATAGTGGCTGTGATCGACAAATTTGTTAACATTCAAAGCCACAGTAGTGACACTCTTTCTTTTCATCGGTCTTTTGTTTGGTTTTGTTGCAGTAAGACACGCCGTCATTTACTGTGCAAATCTCCATCTCACTCTATGTCACTAAATTTATTCCACTCTCCGTCACCCCTTACCGTATCTGCCCTCCACAGCATCCTCTAGTAGCATGTACACTGAGACGACATAAGTCATGCGATAGCTACATCCGCATATACAGATGAGGGCAGTATCGCGTACACAAGATATAAACGGCAGTTCATTGGCGGAGCTGTTATTTGTACTCGGGTGACTGGGAATTCCGACGCGATCACGCTTGCACGACGGGAATTCGCAGACTTTGAACACGGAATGGTAGTTGGAGCTAGACGCATGGGACATTCCATTTCGGAAATCATTAGGCAATTCAATATTCCGCGATTCCCTACAGTGTCAAGAGCGTGCCGAAAGTAACACATTTCAGACATGCGTTAAACGTCCGATGGCAGCGGCGTTTGTGTAGAATTGTGAGGGGCTAACAGACAAGTGACACTGAGAGAAATAAACACACAAATCAATGTGTAACGTACAACGAACCTATTCGTTAGGACAGTGCGGCGAAATTTGACGTTAATGTGCTATGGCAGCAGACGGTCGACGCGAGTGCCTTTGCTAACAGCACGACATCGCCTGCAGTGCCTCTCCTGGACTCCTGACCATATCGATTGAGCCCTAGACGACTGCAAATCCGTGCCCTCGTCAGATGAATCCAGGTTTCAGTTGGTAAGAGCTGATGGTAGGGTTTGAGTGTGACACAGATCCCGCAACGCCATGGATCCAAGATGTCAACAAGGCACTGTTCATGTTGGTGGTGACTCCATAATGATATACGCTGTGTTTACAGGGATGGGATTGGTTCCTCGGCTACGTTCGGTTACTTGTCGTCCATTTGCAGCTATTCATGGAGTTCATATTACCAAACTACAATAGAATTTTTGTGGATGGTAAAGTGCCCTGCCATTGCACCACAATTGTTCGTGATTGGTTTGAAGAACGTTATGGACAGTTCCAACGAATTATTTGGTTACCCAGTTCACCCGATATGAATACCATCGAGTATTTATGGGACATAATCGAGAGATCAGTTCGTGCACAAAATTCTGCACCTACAATACTTTCGCAATTATGGACGGCTATAGAGGCAGCACGGGTCAACATTTCTACAGGGGCTTCCAACGGCTTGTTGAGTGCATGCAACGTCAAATTTCTGCACTGCGCCGGAAAAAAGAAGATCCGAAATGATGTTAGGAGGTATCCTGTGTCTTTTGTTCAAATGTTTCAAATGGCTCTGAGCACTATGCGACTTAACTTCTGAGGTCATCAGTCCCCTAGAACTTAGAACTACTTAAACCTAACTAACCCAAGGACTTCACACACACGGTCTCGCGATTGCAGACTGTAGCGCCCAGTACCGCTCGGCCACTTCGGCCGACTCTGTCTTTTGTCAAAAAATCAAATGGCTCTAAGCACTATGGGACTTAACATCTGAGTTCATCAGTCCCTTAGAGTTAGAACTGCTTAGACCTAACTAACCTAAGGACGTAACACACGTCCATGCCCGAGGCAGGATTCGAACCTGCGACCGTAAAAGCCGCGTGGTTCCGGACTTAAGCGCCCTAAACCGCTCGACCCCAGCGGCCGGCTGACTTTTGTCACCTTAGTGTAAGTTAATGACTGTTGTAAAACGTATTCTACCATCCTCTTCTTTCTATATTAAGCGACTCTGTGAGAGTACTGTTAGTTCAGGGAATTTTTTTTTCTGTGGCTCAGATGGAATTACTAATATTCCTTCAAGTGGCAGAGAAGTAAGAAGATTCATACAGACCTGTGCACAATCTCGAACTATTCGCGAGATAAATTCTTGAAATTGTTTTTATCAATTCGGAATTATTTTATTTTCTTATGTTTATGTGATAGTAATACGTTTGTCGTGTTAATAATTTATAACAGCTCATAATACATTTCCAACACTTCATAATAAATTCACAGGAGGTCACAATTCAATCTCGACACTCCACAATCAATTTTCAGGTGTTGTCAATAAATTTTCGAGATCTCCAACAACAACTTCAGAGCACTTTCGTATTCCCTCACCTATATTACATACACACACGTCACTATGTCGTAGCAAACAAAAAACGGTTTTGTATATTTAAGGCTCTTTATCACACAATAAAACGTTGGCACTTGTTGAAAGACGCACCTCGAGTTTCACAAGGTTTCGTAGTAAAATATTTTGGTGGGTTTCCAAGAAATTGCAGGTAAACAGTAAGTGGTTGACATCTCCTTCTTTTCTGACAGTCGCGGAAGGGATTATTCTTGATGCCTAAGCGATGTAAATGAGAATGAGTTGAACCATGGTTGGTATACTACCACGGTAGTCATCAGTTCCTCGCTCGCTTGAAATTTTCGATATCAGTGGCGCTTCCAATTACTGGTTGGGTAGAAGCGTAGGTCAGATATTTATGACAGACATAAAGGCGCAGGTCTTCCGCCCATTCTTCCTCTGTCAGTTGCCACATTCATAATCGGAGAATGGTAGATACTGACGTTCATTACAGGGCCAGAAATAGCAACCTCTTTAGCAGACAGGTCGACATTATTATTGTAGACCAATCCAAAATGCGCAGGGACCCACAGGAATGTGGTCTGATACTAACGGGCCTTTTCTCTTTGTTGCAGGCACTGCCTTACATTTAATCACATCTACAGGAGTTGGGCAAGAAAAGGGAAACCTTGGGAGAAATGCTTGAACATGCTTGAACATAAATGCAGATGTTAGTCAAGTCTGCAACTGGCGCAGTTGTACTCGTCTTCGTCTGTTTAGCAATTATTCTCGTATGATTTACAGTATTTCAGTGCCCATTTTACTGTTCCATTTTGCGTTTTCTATTGGAATATGATTTTTTAGTGTGATACTATCAACAGATGTTCAACTCCCGCGAGGCTACCATATTTGAGAGTGTCTCTAATCGCTATTGCTTCGGCTGCAAAAATTGAACGATATTGGGCACAGAGGGTATTTCAGTTTTGGGAACAAGAAACGCACATCCTAGTGCTGAAGCCTCTTGATATCCATCCGCCAATGAAATAATGTGGTCTGATACTAACGGGCCTTTTCTCTTTGTTGCAGGCACTGCCTTACATTTAATCACATCTACAGGAGTTGGGCAAGAAAAGGGAAACCTTGGGAGAAATGCTTGAACATGCTTGAACATAAATGCAGATGTTAGTCAAGTCTGCAACTGGCGCAGTTGTACTCGACCACGAACGGCAACTGTGCACTGCCCTCAATAAATTGCAAGTGTCAATCGTGGTCGCAATACTGTTATGCGAAGTTGTGAATGCATTATGTCGGAGCTAAGTCAACTGAATGTGGGCAAATTGATGGTGGTCGTATGGAGGCTGCTTCCGTAATCAATGTAGCCAAAGTGTTTGCTGTTTCAACAGGCACCGTACCGAAGATTTATGCCGCATACACGGAAGGCGGAGAAACATCGTTCACCAAGTCAGAACGTGGAGCAAAATGTCTGCGTGCTCGTGAAGACGGTTATGGAAGAGGACTCTGACGAAAAAAGAGACGACGACAGCTGGAAAAGTCACTACACAATTGAATATCGTACTCCTGAACTCTGTCAGCATCAAAACAACAGACCGAGCGAGGTGGCGCAGTGCTTGGCACACTGGACTGGCATTCGGGAGGACGACGGTTCAATCCCGCATCCGGCCATCCTGATTTAGATTTACCGTGATTTCCCTAAATCGCTTCAGGCAAATGCTGGGATGGTTCCTTTGAAAGGGCACGGCGGACTTCCTTCCCCATCCTTCCCTAATCCAATGAGACCGATGACCTCGCTGTTTGGTCTCTTCCACCAAATCAACCCAACCCCCAAAACAACAGGAAGTGAGCTCCATTACCAGGGAATTGCACGGCGAGTTGGAAATCCGAAACCTCTCATCAATGATGCAAATTCCCGCAGCTGGAAGCGTGGCGCAGAAGAGACAAAAATTGGACTGTGGAGCAATCGAATAAAGTCGCAAGAGTCTTCTTCAGACTGTCTCCAACTTCTGGCCGAGTTTACGTCCAAAGAGAGGAATAGGACGGGGGTTCGCTGAGGATTTGGGCAGACATATTGAGGTTTTTCGTGGGTCCCATGGTTACTCTGCAAGGTCGCATCATTGCCAAGGTTCAAATGGCTCTGAGCACTATGGGACTTAACATCTGAGGTCATCAGTCACCTCGAACATAGAACTACCTAAACCTAACTAACCGAAGGACATCACACACATCCATGCCCGAGGCAGGATTCGAACCTGCGACCGTAGCGGTCGCGCGGTTCCAGACTGAAGCGCCTAGAACCGCCTGGCCACAACGGCCGGCGCCAAGGATTATGTAGACACTTTGGTTGACCAGGTCCATCCCAGGGTACAATGTTTGTTCCCCAGTGGTGGCATTGTATTCAAAGACGCCACGGCTCCTGTTCACATAGCTTGCAGCGTGCAGGACTGATTTTTTTTAACACGTAAATGAGTTGTCACCAGGTCTCAATATTACTGAACGTTCATAGCCTACTTTGCAGAGAAGAGTATGTGATTGATATCCACTTCCATCATCGATCCCATGATAACCATACAGGACCTGTATTTATGTATTCGGAGACGACCGGAAACTATTACGTATGCCAAGAGCTTTCCTACACCGTATTAATCACGGCAATGTTTAGTGTTTGTGGTGTCTCCATATTTTCGACCAACCCCTGTATTCTTTACATATAAATTGAAGATGGAGAGCGAAAGACAGGAAAGGAAAGGGATTTGATCACTGCTGTCAGCTACATCGGGTCATTACACAGAATCAGCAGCGAGAAGTGAAAACGTGTACCGGACCGGGATTCGAACCTGGGATCTCCTGCTTAGTAGGCAGGTGCGGTAACCACTGCGTCATACGGGACACAGCGTTATCGCAACTGCACGGACTATCTCGGCACGCCTCATGTCCGATTCACATTCCCACAGAGCGCCACCTGCCCGCAGTCCCTGTCCATTCACTCCATGTTCGCTACTCTGAGATTCCCACAGGAGACTGGACGTATTTGTGCATCTGCACTGAAGAAGTAGGATCCATTGATGAGCTAGGCCAATCAAATTACAATGAAGTGCCAGATAAATTGGTACAACTGCCTAATACCGTGTACGACCCCTGCGAGCACTAAGAAGTGCCATAACAATACTTGGCATGGACTCGACTAATGTCTGAAGCAGTGCTCGAGGGAACTGACACCATGAATACTGCAGGGATGTCCATAATACAGTAAGAGTACGAGAGGGTGCAGATCTTATGTGAACAGCACATTGCAAGGTATACCAGATATGCTCAATAATGTTCATATCTGAGGTGTTTCCCGGCGAGCGGAAGTGTTTAAACTAAGAAAAGTGTTCCTGGAGCCACTCTGTAGCAATCCTGGACGTAGGGGTTGTCGCACTGTCGAGCTGGAACTGCCCAAGTCCAAACGATTCAAATGGCTCTAAGCACTATGGGACTTAACATCTGAGGTCATCAGTTCCCTAGACTTAGAACTACTTAAACGTAATTAACCTAAGGACATCACACACATCCATGCCCAAGCCAAGATACGAACCTGCGACTGTATAAGGCGCGCGTTTCCGGACTGAAGTGCCTAGAACCTCTCGGCCACACAAGGCGGCTGCACAAGTCCGTCGGAATATACAGTGGACATGAATTTATGCTTACGTACGTGTCACCTGTCAGAGTCGTGTCTAGACGGATCAGGGGTCCCATATCATTGCAACTTCAAGCACTTCACACCATTACAGAGCCTCCACCACCTTGAACAGTCCCCTGATGACATGCAGCGTCCGTGGATTGATGACGTTGTCCATACTCGTACATGTACATCGGGTCGATACAATTTGAAACGAGACTCGTCCGACCAGTCAACATGTTTCCAGTCATCAGCAGTCCCATGTCGGTGTTGACGGACCCAGGCGAGGTTCAAATGGTTCAAATGGCTCTAAGCACTATGGGATTTAGCTTCTGAGGGCATCAGTCCCCCAGACTTAGAACTACTTAAACCTAACCAACCTAAGGACATCACACACATCCATGCCCGACGCAGGATTCGAACCTGCGACCGTAGCAGCAGCGCGGTCCCGGACTGAAGCGCCTAGAACCGCTCCTCAGGCGAGGGGTAAAGCTTTGGGTCACGCAGTCATCAAGGGTACACGAGTGGGCCTTCGACTCCGAAAGTCCGCAGCTCGTGGTCTCGCGGTTGCATTCTCGCTTCCCGAGCACGGGGTCCCGGGTTCGATTCCCGGCGGGGTCAGGGATTTTCACCTGCCTCGAGATGACTGGGTGTTTGTGTTGTCCTCATCATTTCATCATCATCCAGGAAAGTGGCGAAATTGGGCTGAGCAAAGGTTGGGAAATTGTACCGTCGCCGATAACCGCGCAGTTGAGCGCCCCACAAACCAAACATCATCATCGACTCCAAAAGCCCATATAGCCGGTGTTTCGATGAATGGTTCGCACGCTAATAGTTGTTGATGGCCCAGCATTGAAATCTGCAGCAATTTGCGGAAAGTTTGCCCTTCTGACTCGCTGAACGATTCTCTTCAGTTGTCGTTGGTCCCGTTCTCGCAGGATGTTTCTCCGGCGGCAGCAATGTCGGACATTTGATATTTTACCAGAGTCCTGATATTCACGGCACAGTCGTGAAGTGGTCGTACGGGAAAATCCCCACTTTATCGCTACCCCAGAGATGCTGCGTCCCATCGCTCTTGGGCCGACTGTAACACCACGTTCGAAATCACTTAAATCTTGATAACCTGCCACCTTAGCAGCAGTAACCGATCTAACAACTGCGTCAGACACTTGTGGTCTTACATAGGCGCTGCCGACCGCAGCGCCGTATTCTGCCTGTTTACATACCTCTGTATTTGAATATGCATGCCCATACCAGTTTCTTTGGCACTTCATTGTGTATGAATGCGAGATGTCTGTTGTTTCGGAAATGTGTGAGAAAACAGACCCCACACATTAATATATGAGCTGCTCGAGGGAACACAATGGTAAGCGCCATCGCCGTGTATTTTGCGGTATATGGCTAATGACACCACCTGTGGGATGCACAATGCAGTAAACTTACTAGTAGTTCCAAATTCACTCAACAGATGTCAGGGCCGAGCTTAATGGTAAGCGCCATTGTCCGTATGTTGCGGAAACATAATGGTGACAGACAGAATGGCGGCAAGTAAAAACATCTCCGAGATTATGGCAACAATGAACTTGGAAGAAGACGAGAAATATACTTCCAATGATACTAATATCTTCGAGAGGGATCCAGAATACATTCCTAACGATTCAGATGACTCGGAGGTATGTTATTTTGTAAATATACTGTCTTTAGTACGTTTCACGAACATAATGGTAAGTGCATGTACATACCATTATGTTCCTGAAGTACGCTAATTTTGAGGTTATTTTAGAATGGCTACATTTTTTTGGCTAAGTGGTGTGTGAAAGCGCATTTTTCATTTATATTGTTACATGTAATAATAATAATGGAAACGGTAATAGTAGTTTTCGTTGTTATACAGGTTAATAGCGAATCAGATCATATTGCCCAAAACAACAAACAGTGTATTGCTCCTGCAGAAACCATTCAGGAACAGACAAAGACGTCGTCTCGGAAAAGGTGCTGCTGTGGCCAAAATAAGAACTCGAACATGGTACTGTCTTGGAAATATCTAATTTCAACTGGTAGATTTCGTGTAATTGAACACCACTTCCCCGTGAGCGGGCACACAATTTTGCCGTCCGATAGAGATTTCGCGACAATTGAAAATTACATTTGCCGACAAGTACAAGATGTGTACAGTCCAGATCAGTGGTGCGAGATCATCAAGAAGTCGGCTAAGAAGAATCCATTGCTTGTATATAATATGAAAAGAGAGGATTTCTATCAAATACAATAAAGAAGCGTTTGTCTTCAGAAAGAAGACAGTTGATAGTCGAGATGTCAACCTAAGGAAAGTATGTAGATGGAAGGTGACCTCCGAATATCCATCATCTTTATTCATCAGCGAGACATTTTGTCATGACATTTGGCATGAAATAAGCTTCAGGAAACGTGGAAGACAAGGACCAGTTCCCATGCTTCGACTTAAATACAATGGGAAAAGGCTTATTGAAAAGAAGAAAGTTGCTGACGTCCTGTCGCTCCTAAATTACATACCTCGTGTCCACCATGGATTTATCCTGTCACTAAAGCCAACAGTTTGGGATGAAAAAGACTTTAGTAATGAGAGTGATGAATGATTTTGCAGTTTCAGTAAAGTGTTGAAGACTTACTGTAAAATTTAATATGTAATGTTCTATAACTATGTGTTGTAAGACGTATGCGTTGCCGGCGATGGGCGAGGCATGGGAGAGTCTCTGACCAGAGAGCAGTATGTAGTTAGTTGTTGCTTGTCGCTAGTCGGCAGTAGTCTTGAGTAGTCTGCGTGAGTCGGCAGTAGTCGGCGGTAGTCTGCGCGTGTCTGCGTGTGTCGGGAGTCTGCTCTGGTCGGGACAATGGAGGATGAGTATTATTGTTTAAGGTAAAGAAGCAGCCTTGCGCATATCTAGTAATGTATGTAACTGTCATCCAATTTCTTTTAAAAGATGCCCCAATAATAATTTTTATAATATAAAGTAATTTAAAAAAAAGCGTTCATTTCAATTTAAAGATTTTATCCAATGCATGATTATTCCTTTCACGGATCACAAAGCATAGGCCAACATTGCACAGAGCTGTGCCGAAAAATTTTTTAAGTAAGAGCAGATATATTCGCAGTTTTTATTGAGGTAAGAATTTTTGCTTTTTTTATTCAGAATACAGGGCCGTGGCGCAGCGCTGCTGTCGTCATAAAATTTACCAGGTTACTGAATTTTTTTTATTTTTTGGTTTAGGAATTTTTCTGTTTCGAACTTAACATGAAATGAGAAAAGAATTTTGTGGTTACATTAAATGTGAATGCATTTCTGCACGGAGACTATAAATGGGAACCAATTTTGTTCAGAGGTTACAATATTTAAAATTCATTTAATTAATATTTCCGTGGGGAAGTTACACTAATTTTTTTTTAATTATTATTTCCGTGGGAGGTTACACTTGGTTCATGGTTCATTTTAATTTTTAATAATTTTTGTGGGGAGGTTACACTTGGCGACATCCGGCCAGGATCGTATTTATTTGTGAATATTCTGAGAAGTAGTCATATATCTGCTCTTATTTACTTAAATGTAGTTTGCATCTGCCGCAACGCATTTACTAATTTGTCACTCTTTCTTTCACAGATCATCGGCAATTTGTTGCTCTTTGTTGTAATTGTGTTTGTTGCTTTTTGCGTTGTCCTTGTTTCATTTGTGCTTAGTTTTGATTTGTGAAAAATGCCGCGAAAAACTGTCAACAGTACATCGCGATGTGCAATGAATGAAATAGCCGATTCGAATATTTTGACTGATAATACTAGCGACACTCAGTTTCTTAATGATAGTCCTCCATTTTCAGACAATCGGTGCGTACTGATCACTAGTAATGATTTTAATGCTAATGATGAGCAAACAAATTCAATTGTGTCCTCTGTTAATTTAACGACAATTGATGACGCGGGAGGTTCTGTTACAATGAACGCTGCCCAGTTCGACACGCCCGATTTGCAAAATTTGAATTGTGAAGAGATAAATTTTTCTAACGAAAATGAACAGTGTACTCAAAGTACGGCAGATTTATTTGATTCCGAGGTAGTGACTAACAGTGCACATCCGATTAGCAAACATTTTCGAGAATCACAGAATGACGAAATGGTTACACAAAACGTGACAATTGCAGCTGCGCCATCAAACAGCGCAGAGAATAGAGTAGGTAATATTGGCTTGGATCAAATTATGGCAATATTGCTACATCAGAATGAAAAACAAAACAACAATTATAAACAAATTAATGAAAGTCTTAAACAGTCGAAAAAAGAACAAGACAACAATCACAAACAACTTAGTGAAAATCTCAAACAACTTAATGAAAATTTCAAACAACTTAATGAAAAACAAGACAACCTTAGTGAAAATTACGAACAACTTAATGAAAAACTAGATAACAATTCCAAACAGCTTAGTGAACAGATTGCAGTCGTTGCCGCGCGATATCATGATACTAAAGAACAATTACGTGAGGAAATTAAGGCTTGTACTACGAAAAGTAGTGAAGAAATTAGATCTGTGGCACAAGAATTAAGGAATACGCAAGCAGCTGCAACAGAATCACTTAGAGACGAAATTAGTGCAGTCGCTAAACAATGCTCTGAAAGCGCAACACAGTTACGGGACGAGTTTAAATTAAGGTCAGCAGAACTTTCGCGCACACTGGATGCAAAAGTAGACGCGAAATTCGACCAACAGAATAGTCAAATTCACGAACGTTTTAATCACCACCTACAAAACAGTGAAACGCGTTACCGTAAATTCATACAGGAACAGAATAAAGTAAAACGACAAGTCATGGAAACAATTACTGCACAGAGGCAGGAAGATAAACGTAAATTGTTTACGAAAGCAAAAACACACGTAGACAACAATATTGCTACAGTATCAGACGAAATTAATACTATCAAACAGTTGAACACCGAATTGCGTGATGAAATTTCCGATCTTAAATCAAAAACAGATACACACACAGTAGACTTTCAGACAGTGACCGACAGACTCTAACAATTAGAACTAATACAGGATTCCGATGTCATCAAAGCAGACGTTAAAAAATTGAACGAAACCACACGTAAAATACAAAAACAAATTAATGCTTGTGACACTATAAATGATGATCAGGTAAAAATACTGACTGAAAAATATGATGAATTGGCCAGTCGTATTGATGTTATCGAAAGTAACAATGACAGCAAATCAGACGATACTTCACCGATTTCGTTTAATCAAACACCTGAATTCCAAAATTTACAGCAGACGATCAGTGAGATAGATTCGTCCAATAATACATTACGTAGAAAATTGTCGACTTTACAGCAAGAGGTGACAGAGATAAAAAATATTTCAGTTAATAACACGTCACAGCATACGGCACATTCCGAACATTTGTCACACTCACACAGCCAGTATAATTTAGGTAATTCACAGAGACTACGTGACTTAGAATACGAAGTGTCACAGACAAATAGATTCTCATACAATCCTGAACCTGTTCAGACATACAGAGACGATAATTTTGATTACAAGCATTTTCTATCCGTGAGAAAATTTAAAGTATTTAAAAATGACAGAACACAGATTCACCCCTTGGATTGGATACAACAATTTAGCTTTGCTTTTCCACCGACTTGGCCCGTAACACACAAACTTGAATTTATTTGCAGTTTTTTGGAAGGCGAACCGGCAACTCATATGAGACCGATTGCGAGACAATGCTATTCGGTAGAAGAATTTCAGAATGCTTTTCTATCAGCGTATTGGACAAAGAGGACACAGCGCGGAATCAAGGATCAGTTAATTGGTTTACCGAATTATGAGAACTCAAATTTTCCCACTGTCACGCAATTTTTTGAACATATGGTCTAACAAAACCAGTACTTAAGTGAACCTTACAGTGAATCTGCACTTATTCAATTATGCATTTCTAAATTACCACGATCATTAAGAGTGTCACTTTTAATGGGTCAGCAGAAAGAAAACATTTCGGCATTCAGAGATCTGTTACAGCTTTTGGAAGTGCAGCAATCGGATTATTCCTTCATAAACAAAAATTTTTCACATAATGACCAAGGTGAACGAGGATACAGCAATTACGATCAGTCACGCTATTTCAATAGCAAAGCTAATAGACGCTTCAGGAACGACAACCACCAGAACTTTAATAACAGACAAAATTTTAATTATCAGTATCGTCAAGATTATCAGCAACAGCGAACGCATTTTGGTAACAATAGAGGTTTTTCACAACAACAGCATGAAAGCCAACCGGTTAGCATACCTAACCAACAATGCAGTCTGCAAGGTCAACCAAGCTTTAATGTTTCGCCGCCTACGCGTATAGCGTCAGCTCCAACAAATAGTAACGCACAGCAACAAGGGAATCAGTACGTACAGAAAACACACTATTTCAATTCCTATCGCAATGCACCGTATAGAAATAACTATCATGACAGACGTAAAAGTAATGAGCACAATTTTCAGCGTACGTTTAATAACAGTCGGTCTTACCAACAGCAAAATCATCTGCAACAACATATTATCATGAATGAACCATACAGTAGATATCATCCCGAACGTAATACGCCAGGAAGAAATAACAGAACAGTACAAATAGTTGAAATGCCACAGCACCCTCCAGAAAATAATAGCACATCAGATAGAATTCGACTAAATACAGTACAGGTTGCATCTTCCAGCAACGTAAGCAATACTTTTGACACAGAGAATCTTGTTCACGAAAATGTTATTACTTTTGACGACATCCGAGACACTCTTTTGCAGGAAAGACCAGTTATTCAAAAAACCATTTCACACCCTGTCATCGAAGTAAAAACTGGACCATCCAAATTTTCAGTAGTAAATGATTCTGGATCTCCTATGTCAGTCATAAATGAGGAAACTTTCAACGAATGTAATAAAAAGAATACCTATCCTACGTTACCATTAGGCAAAACTAAAGTAAAAGGAGCAGTATCTGGTAAAGGAGTAGATGTAAAATTACAGACACATTTATCATTTTGTATTGCAGGTCATACATTTCACTCAAATTTTTGGATTGTTCCCTTATTGACGATAGACGTTATTTTAGGTACGAATTTTCTGGTACAACACGACGCAATTATTGCCTTTCAAAACTCCTATTTAATGTTAAAGGATGAAAATGTACAACTGGCTTTAGAATTTCAGCACTCTTTATCTGCAGAAGAACAAACAATTAATCGTACAGAGGTCATTTCCGCATTACGTAACATAGACTGTCATTCCACATTGTTCACAGATACGTACGTACACAACTATAATACTCCAGACGAAGCCGACTATGACGTTATACAGATGATTTCTGATAAAGTTAAACAGAGCAGTGCAAATACAGACGACGAACGCACGCAACTACGCAAAATTCTTTTGCAGCAAGCTCCAGTTTTTGACAACGTTCCTGGTACTATGTCCGGTTTTACGTATGAATTTCAAGTTAAACAGCACGACACATTTAAAGCTAAATATTATCCCATTCCGTATATTCATAGAGAACAAGTTAAGAAAGAATTGCAAGCTGTGCTTGACCAAGGAATTATTGAACCGGCAGTTAGTCCGTACATAAACCCGCTCCATATTGTTAAGAAAAAGGATGGTTCACTTCGCCTCGTACTTGATTCGCGTCACATCAATGACATTATTATTAATGAAACAGATCGCCCACAGACACTAGAAGAACTTCTACAGAAATTTCATGGTACTGCTATTTATTCCACATTGGATTTGAAATCGGGTTTTTGGCAAATTCAACTCCATCCGGACTGCAGAAAGTACACGGCTATTCTCTGTTTTGGTGACTGTTATCAATTTTGTAAATTACCGTTCGGTTTAACTATTTCTTCAGCAGGATTTATTCGCGGTTTGAATACAATACTTCCGACAGAACTTAAATCACAACGTATGTAGACGACATTCTTATCGTAGAAGCTAACTGGTCTGAACACAATCTGATTCTTGAACAACTGTTACGAACTTTTCGTGCACAAGGACTCACAGTTAATCTCAGTAAATCGCACTTTGGCAATACTTCTATAAAATTTCTTGGACATGTAATTTCAGCAGAGGGCATTGCGCCTGACCCGGAAAAACTTAAAGCTTTACGTGACATTACTGTTCCTACGACGAAGAAACAACTACGCAGCTTTTTGGGTTTAATTAACTTTTTTCGTAAATTTATTCATTACTCTGCTTTAGACACTCCTAGTGGTCCTGGGATAGCCAAGCACATTCTGAATTTGTGAACCTGAAAAAAGCTTTGTTGAATGCACCACTTTTATCACATCCAGATCTTACTAGAAATTTTTCCATTGCCACCAACAGTTCTAACACCGCTTTAGGCGTACACATTTTTCAGGAAATTGAAGAAGATGGCACTACAGTAATTAAAAACATAGCCTTTGCGAGTCGCATTCTGTCACCTGCTGAACGTAATTATTCTGTTACAGAACTTGAAACATTATGTGTTGTATGCGCATTTACGAGATTTCGGCATTTTCTTTATGGAAGACATACGACCGTTTACACAGATCATAGAGCGATACAGCTTTTACTTTCCGCTAAATTTACACACGACAGATTAAGCAGATGGAAACTTTTTTTACGGGAATTTAATTTTACAATTGTTCACATTCCCGGTACACAAAATATTGTAGCAGACGCACTATCCCGTTCTCTCAGCAACAATCAGCAAGACATCGCAACCAACTTCTGCAAAGCAAATTTCAGCGTCATGTACATTCAACAAGTTGCATTTGAAAATTTCATTTCGTCGTCATTACAAGACATAGCACAAGAGCAGAGTAAAGACAACATGTGGAAAGAAATTAAACACCTTTGGCAAGATAGGAATAGTGTTACCATTAGAAACCATTACACTGTACGCAATAACATTCTGTTTCGCCGGTCTCACCCTGACAGCAAAAATTGGTTATTATGCATTCCTGACGAACTTGTTAACAAATTAATTTGGTATACTCATTTAAGTTACGCACATTACGGAGCCAGAAAATGTTTTCTTATACTGAGACCGAACTGTTATTTTACCAACATGGAGAAACGTATTCGACTGTTTTCTTTTTTTATTTTTTTTTTTTGATCACTTATTCAATTATATTCACATGAACACTTACTTACGATTATCGTATTTTTTCTTGGCAAGTGCCCGGCAAGGTATGGTTAGCAGGTCGCTCTTCTTGTCGTTACACCTCAGACCGTGCACATTTTTCCAGATAAGCTTACACATTTTATGACCACTTATGCAATTATATCTATGTGATTACTTAGTGATGATTATCGTATTTTTTCTTGGCAAGTACCTGGCAAGGTAAGGTTAGCAGGTCGCTTTTTTTTGTCGTTACACATCAGACTGTGCACATTTTCCATTCTTCATGTAAGTATGATTGTTTTCCTATTTTGTTTATATGCACTATGAAATATTTAAGGTATAACGAACACCAGTTGACTTTGACATTTTGCCTCATGGTATCTCAACATCGTGACTATTTTACATTTTTTTTTCTTTTTTTTTTGCTACATTGTGATACTCTGTGTACATTTTTGCACCTGCACACTGCCTATGTTTTTGACATATTACGTTTTCTGTCATGCTATGCTGTATGCTTAATTATATCACTATAAACCAGTTTTCATTTAATGGGTATATGATTTAAATGCAAGACATTAATCATTGTTTATCATTTTCAGAAAGAAATAACGTGTAAAAGAAATAAATTATGGGAATTTCACCTTCGGAATGAACGAAAGAAGATGCAATACCTCGTCACGAAGAATAAATGGATCAGAATTAACAAGCGTTAACAAGAATATACTATACACATCGTATGATAGCAGTCTTAACTAATTTTTTCTTTCAGAATACGAGGCGATTGATGCAGTCTGTCAGACAGAACTACACATCTTAGTTTTAGTGATGAAATATGCTAGAAATAAGGAACTCTATACTATGAATAGTTGTATAATGAATAATGAAGTGACTTTTTTGCAGATGATAATGAATGATGATGAATAGTGATGTAGAATATGCTAATATGGATAATGAAGTTTTTCTTTACAGGTGATGATAATAACGGAGTTATGATGATATGGATAATGAAGTTTTTCTTTGCAGGTGATGATAGTGATGATAATGAAGTTTTTCTTTGCAGATGAGGATAATGTTGAAGTTTATGTATTTATGCTATGTAGTTATTTAAGTATTTGTTGCAGTTCGCCTTGACAGTATGTCTTATGTCGCATGGTATGATGACTGAAGGTTTTGGAAAGGGCAGCTAGAGAACATATATATTTTATACACATTTCATTACCTGTTAATTCGAAGTTAACTACTTTTCAGCATAATATGCGTTTCTTCTTTCAGCTTAATAATCAATTTTGTATTTTTTGCAGGAGAAATTATTCACGAAATTAATATGCTATAAACAGTTGGTCATTAAACCTGTGTCATTCGTGAATGTGATCACATATACTCTATTTGTTTCATAACATTGCTACAGCTGACACATGACGAATGACGTTACACATCTTCATTTGCAGCAATAAGTCAAAAGCAAATATTGTTATGCCCCAGCAATTATTATCGATCCCAACGCAATGCATTGCTAGCACAAAAAAAAGTATTACCAGTCCCAAATAATGATACCAATTTAAAAGAGTTATGAGTAATACTGAATGATGTTTTCCAACTACAGACTTGAGTAATAGTTACAGAGTGTTACATTTTTAAATATGTCATAAGTCACTTGAATGATGAAAAATGTTTTGTAATATTCAATACTTGCTGAGCACTGAATGCCACTGTTTCTTATATTTTAAATTTATATTATGTCACTTTCATGCTATATATGTGAATACCAGTAGCTTGATGCTACACTCTTTAACTCCTGTTTTGAATGATGACTTCTGATGTTTTGTAACTGGTCAATGAGTGCCAATGTTCTCTGTAAAAAAAATGACT
The DNA here is from genome assembly GCF_021461385.2 of Schistocerca piceifrons. Lineage (NCBI taxonomy): Eukaryota > Metazoa > Arthropoda > Insecta > Orthoptera > Acrididae > Schistocerca > Schistocerca piceifrons. The sequence goes on from NC_060143.1 coordinate 110,257,156, forward strand.
TATGAACATTATTCTGTAATACTTCATACATGGTACAGAAATGTTCAGTAACTGGCAATGAGTGCCACAAATTACTCAAATTAGTTGTTAGGCTAGTGTAATTATCAATGATGACTGGCATAAGACTTCATGTCCTTCACCTGGTGACCTAATTACCAGAAACTACTGTAATATCCGTTTGTCCTGTCTATCCTCATGCTCATGGAGCACTATATTTGGTTTTTGCACTAATTCTACGTTGGTGTACCTTACAAGAACGTGGTGTTGACACGACATGCTGTCCACCACCTTGAGCGATGGAGATATTATTATGGTCCCACTGTTTGGTGTACCTAATGTACTACCAAAATGATAACATGGAATATTACTACGACATTTCAGTGTCTTGGCTACACTGATTAATACTTCAGGGAAAATAACTTCAGATTGTCTCACTTGGTGTTGTGCTTCTGTAGAAAGATATGGACTTTCAGTGCAGCTGCGTGCAACCTAATGTGCTACAACCATGATGCAGTCCTTCCCTTTCCTATCCTAGTTCTTGTAAAATAGTAAAAAAAAACTACAGTGCGTGTGCACTTTTTGTCATTTGTTAATATGATTTGTACTCATTACGTATACATTTTGTGATTTGCTGATATGTTCTGAACTACAGTGCGTGAGCACTTTGTCATTTGTTAATATGATTTGTACTCATTCCGTATACATTTTGTGATTTCCTGGTATGTTCTGAACTACAGTGCGTGTGCACTTTGTCATTTGTTAATATGATTTGTACTCATTGTGTATACATTTTGTCATTGCTTGATATGTTCTGTACTCAGTGCATGTGCACTATATTTTATTTCATGTTCTGCACTTATATATATGCATATATTCTGTGATTGTAAACTTAGTTAATTAAGAAAAATTTGTTGCTCATGGCAAGTCCAATTGACTCACCATCGCTGCCAAATTTTTGCCCCCCCTCCAGTGGAGGGTTATGTAAGACGTATGCGTTGCCGGCGATGGGCGAGGCATGGGAGAGTCTCTGACCAGAGAGCAGTATGTAGTTAGTTGTTGCTTGTCGCTAGTCGGCAGTAGTCTTGAGTAGTCTGCGTGAGTCGGCAGTAGTCGGCGGTAGTCTGCGCGTGTCTGCGTGTGTCGGGAGTCTGCTCTGGTCGGGACAATGGAGGATGAGTATTATTGTTTAAGGTAAAGAAGCAGCCTTGCGCATATCTAGTAATGTATGTAACTGTCATCCAATTTCTTTTAAAAGATGCCCCAATAATAATTTTTATAATATAAAGTAATTTAAAAAAAATCATTCATTTCAATTTAAAGATTTTATCCAATGCATGATTATTCCTTTCACGAATCACAAAGCATAGGCCAACATTGCACAGAGCTGTGCCGAAAATTTTTTTAAGTAAGAGCAGATATATTCGCAGTTTTTATTGAGGTAAGAATTTTTGCTTTTTTTATTCAGAATACAGGGCCGTGGCGCAGCGCTGCTGTCGTCATAAAATTTACCAGGATACTGAATTTTTTTTATTTTTTGGTTTAGGAATTTTTCTGTTTCGAACTTAACATGAAATGAGAACAGAATTTTGTGGTTACATTATATGTGAATGCATTTCTGCACGGAGACTATAAATGGGAACCAATTTTGTTCAGAGGTTACAATATTTAAAATTCATTTAATTATTATTTCCATGGGGAGGTTACATTTGGTTCATTTTATTTGTGGGGAGGTTACACTTGGTTCATTTAATTAATATTTTTGTGGGGAGGTTACAGTGTTGTTAAAGGTGTATGGTACTGTAATAATTTTTGTATATTTCATTTGTTTTGGTCAGTTCTGGGTTTCATTTACGTCTGTATAGTAGAAGATAGATGTTAGAATCACTACAGAATAAAAGTACTGTTCAAAAAAAATTATTCAGATTTGCAGATCAATTGAAACTTCAGGTGCGCTGTATCCCGAAACTGTGATTTTGGCGCTTACCATTTTGTTCCCCAGAGCAGCTCATATACACACATCAAAAAAAAGGTTTGCAACACTTCGGTTCCGAGAGTTCCGTAACCTGTACAGAAAATTGGAACAGAGATCAACATAAAAATCAATTCTACCCTTTTTATTGCTCATGAAAACCACACATTGCATGTTGTACGACCAAACATTGAGACCTTCAGTGGTGGTGGTCCAGACTGCTGTACACACCGGTACCTCTAATACCCAGTAGCACAACCTCTTGCACTAATGCATGCCTGTATTCGTCGTGGCATAATATCCACAAATTCCTCAACGGCGATTCGGCGTGGATCCTTCAGAGTGGTTCGTGGCTCACGTCGTCCATAAAAAAAGCCCTTTCCAGTCTATCCTAGGCACGTTGGATGGCGTTCATGTCTGGAGAACATGCTGGCCACTCTAGTCCAGCTGAGGGAAGTCATTCACAAGGTGTGCACTATGGGGGCGCGAATTGTCGTCCATCAAAATGAATGTCTCGCCAATATGCTGCCGATATGGTTGCACTATCGGTCAGAGAATGGCATTCACGTATCGTACAGCCGTTATGGCGCCTTCCAGGACCACCAGCGGCGTACGTCGGTCACACATAATGCCACCCCAAAACAGCAAGGAACCTCCATCTTGCTGCACTCGCTTGACAGTGTGTCTAAGGCGTTCATCCTGACCGGGTGGCCTCCAAACACGTCTCCGACGATTGTCTGGTTGAAGTCATTTGCGACACTCATTGGTCAAGAGAACGTGATGCCAATCCTGAGCGGTCCATTCGGCATGTTGTTGGGCCCATCTGTACCGCGCTGCATAATGTCGCGGTTGAAAAGATGGACCTTGTCATGGATGTCGGGAGTGATGTTGCGCATCATGCAGCCTATTGCACGACGTCCTGCGGCTGCACGAAAGGTATTGTTCAACATGGTGGCGTTGTTGTCGGGGTTCCTCCGAGCCCTAATCCATATGGTTCAAATGGCTCTGAGCACTATGGGACTTAACATCTGAAGTCATCAGTCCCCTAGAACTTAGAACTACTTAAACTAACCTAAGGACATCACACACATCCATGCCCAAGGCAGGATTCGAATCTGCGACCGCAGCGGTCGCGCGGTTCCAGACTGAAGCGCTTAGAACCGCTCGGCCACACCGGCCGGCCCATAATCCATAGGTAGCGGTCATACACAACAGTAGTAGCTCTTGGGCGGCCTGAGCGAGGCATCTCATTGACAGTTCCTGTCTCTCTGTATTATGTCTGAACAACATCGCTTTGGTTCACTCCGAGACGCCTGGACACTTCCCTGTTGAGAGCCCTTCCAGATACAAAGTAACAGTGCGGACGCGATCGAACCGCGGTACTGACCGTCTGTGGAACTACAGACAGCACGAGCCGTATACCTCCTTCCTGGTGGAATGACTGGATCTTATTGGCTGTCGGACCCCCTCCGTCTAATAGGCGCTGCTCATGCATGGTTGTTTACATCTTTGGGAGGGTTTAGTGACATCTATGAACAGTCAAAGGGACTGTGGCTGTGATACAATATCCACAGTCAACGTCTACCTCCAGGAGTTCTGGGAACCTGGGTGATGCAAAACTTTTTTTTATGTGTGTATGTAACTCTGTATCCTGGTATTGCCTCGACTGAAAGTGCAGCAATCAAGCCGAAATTTATATTGCGACAGATTTATAACCCTTTCAAGTGCCGCTGACGGGCTCTAGTTGAATTAATACAGACGTAGAAATGTGTCTTTCAGATTGGCGGCTTAGCTAGCTCCCCGGGGCGCTTCGTCTTTATGGCTCTGCGTACTGCTCTGCGTATCTCCCGGCGCAACATGCAGAAATCGCGCAATCGGGCCATAAAAATACATTGGCTGCCGCTCCAGTGTACGGGCTCCGAAACCCCTGGGGAGATCGGCGGCGATTGGCGGGCAGGTCTCTGGTGCGGCGGTGGGTGGAGGACGTGTAGGTCTGCGAGGGTTGGGGAAGGAGGCAGCGGCAGGAATTAGCCGGCTGGCGATTTTATTAGGGCAAAAAGCGGCGGCCCTTCGATAAGGAAGCAGCCATAAACCTGAAACATAAATGCCTCTTAGCCGGAAATTTACGGCGCGAGCGATCTGAGGGAAAGTGAGGTGCGGCGGCGCGCTGGCCCGGACCGCCCCGCGCGAATCGGAGGAGGGCTCTGTTCTGCCGATCCTGCCTGCCGTAAAGCCGAGCGTCGTGGGAGTGGGAGGAGACAGGAGGGGACCCTCACTCCGGGGCCGTAAAACCGTGCCGTGACGTAGCGCTGCAGCACGCTAATTAGAGCCAGCGCCGACTCGACCGCTGTCGCCGATAGAGCAGTTGCTCTTTAATGAGAAATACCTAACAGCGTAGCGTAGGTATGGGAACTGCGTGGACAGCACCTACTGTACCACCAAGCAGCACTTTCGTTTACAGAGAGAACACCTTGCGGTCACGGTAAGGAACATTTTGTCTCCTGTGAGTTTCACACACCCACGCACACACATACAAACAAGGAGGAACTTCGCCTGGCACAAATACGGAAGAAACGATTATGGTTCGATAGAGGAAATATCATCCAAAGGTGAGCCAACTGAAAAAGGTGCTGGAAACAGTTCCGTACTGTGGTCCAGTGAACCAAATACAGGGTGCTTCTAAAGGGATTGGACGTCATTGAAAATTTATATAGATTTTTTTGTATGACTAATTGTGCTGATGTAAGCTGTTACCATCACACTGGGTGGCAAAGAGGTTGCGAGGAGATCGATAGAAGCAAAAGACAGATTCGCAAGAAACGCGCCGCCAACGCCCTCTCGGCCGCCGCAAACCAGAGTGTCCAGTCAGTCAACCAGCGAGTCAACGAGTTGAATCAGCAGCCGCAGCCCAGTGGTAGTCGCAATCACTGTTAGCTCAGCCTCTAGCTCAGAGTCAGTCAGTACCTAGCGAGCACAGTAGTGCACATAGCGGGACTTGTACTTCACCAGCAGTGAGGCTAACGTGGGCTATTACAGAAGAGCTTGCATCACAACACCTGGTCTACCTTAGCTAACTTTTTGTTCTTATGAATACATGCGTGCCGTTTGTGTTATGGAAGATGATACTGGCCACCAAACAACATCCTCTCCTTGCTTCCCATGGTACAAGCCAACAGTGCCAACGAGGCGACGCAGAACTTAATCTATACTCCTTTGAACCATTGTAATTGTCCCCATTCTCTATTGCCACGCAGATGTTTGGAATTTAGCTTGAACCTTCCCCTGTAATGGTGCAAAGATAAAGCACCTTGCAACGTCAACTTCGACCTCAGTGACAATTCAAACACCAAAGTGACGACACACATAAGTAAAAGTCCAGGGCTCAAAAGTTTATGTGAGATGTATTGGATGTTAATGATTTCACATTGGCACGAAATTTCACAACAGTTCTGTCCAACGCCAATACCGACGTGTCACACAATGGAAAGATCATTATACATCCCTCACCTTATGCTCATTTTACCCCTTTGCTTGACGCCTCCGCACTGGAGAACAGAACCGCGATGCCTGGCATTGAAATCACGCGGGTTTCTTGTGGGTGACAAAGGTACACACGGCCACTAAGAAACGATGCGAAAAGGCCTCATAAGACGGGACAAATGATGGCAATGAAATCACTCCTTCCCTATGGGTATTCATTTTCACATATATCGACTCGAAACTTGATCGTGCTACGAAGCAGAAAACGCTGTTGACGCTTTTTCATCTGTCGCTTTTCGCGCCTTCCTGTGGCGTGTGCACAGAGGAGTGCGACATTGAAACACACGTGAATGAAATGGCAAAAGGTCCCTCTACGCATTCCTTCATGCCACTCAGGTACCTCTGTTTGGTACTTTAAAAAGGTCCCTGTACAGAGATAATCATTCGCCGTTACCTACCGGTACATGGGACCTTTTGCCGTTTCATTCTCGTGCGTCTCACTATCACATCCGCTCGTACAAACTCCACAATAGAGCGCAAAGAAGAAGGGATGAAAAAGCATGAACACCCTTTTCTGCTTTGGATCACGTTCAAGTTTTGTCTAACGATTTTGAATTGTATCCCAAAGCAAAATATGCGGTCGTGCTACACTCGAAAGCGTGAGATCACATTCAGTGGTCATTCCGCGATGTCCTTAGAAAAGGATTGAATCGTCGGGGGAGGGGGGGGGGGGGCGCAGCAGTAGAAAAATTTGTCAAGAATGTCGTCCTGTAGTACATCGCACTGCAAACTGACGTTTTTTAGAGCGAAATGTTTGTCTACATGATCGCCTCTAGGGAAGGGATAGTTCCATTCACATCCTTCATGGCCCCTTCTATGGCCTTTTTTGCTTCCCTGCAGTTCTTTCCACAATAGCAGTTCTACCAGGACTCCGTCCAGAACGGCACTTTTCCCCGACTACACACAGATCGCTAAAAAATGACTCTGTTGTCCTTCCCCATACTGGAGATATAATCAGCATTGTGTGACTTTTGTCAGCCGGCACCAAAACGGCTTTCTTTCACAACACTTTATGACCCGACTGTTTGGAATGGTCTTTCGCAAAAGTGTGGGCGTATTTCCGCGAATACTGCTGGGGGCTGGTTCCCTACAGGTTTTATTGTCCTACAGCGTATTCCCTCACCCACAGCCAAGCGCAACACGCAACGCAGATCAAATGAAGAAATGGTTAACCTAAGTAGTTCTCTCTCTCTGTCTCCCTCTCCCTCTTTTCGTTGAGTTGGTTCCGACTCACCGTGACACCATGAAAAAAAGTATGCCAATTTCGTTTGTTCTGTCCTGCAGTTTCTCCCATTGGCTTTCCAGGTTGGGACACATTACTTCTGTGATCCAATCGATCCATCTCATCCTCTGACGCCCTCTTCTAGCGCCTTAGATCTTCCCCAGCATTAGAGTTTTCCAATGAAACACGTTTTCTCATGATGAGTCCAGAGTAGGTCAGCTTTTCTTTTAGTATCAGATCTTCCAGGGAGCACTCTGGTTTTACTTGCTCTAATATTGATTGATCTATTAGTTGCCTTTGCAATGCATGGGACTCTGAGAAGTTTCCTCCAACATCACAATTAAAAGGAGTCTATTTTTCACCATACCGTCTTTCTCACATCCACACATCATAACTGGAAAGACCATAGCACTTACAATACGCATATATGTTGCTAAAGGTATACCTCTCCCCCGTAAAAGCTCGTCAAGGTTTGAAATAGTCTTTCTACCAAGCAGCAAGCGTCACTTGACTTCGTGACTGCAGTCACCATCAGCAGAAATCAGGGAACCAAGATAACCGAACGTAAACGCTGCCTCCATTGTTTCTCCTCCTATATGCCTTGAAATGATAGGTGTAGTTCCATTAACTTTCGTGTTCTAACATTCAGCCTAAGACCAGCTTTCTCACTTTCTTCTTTCACCTTCAGCATGAGAGTCTTTAACTTTTCTTCGCTTTCCGCCAACAGTATAGTATCCTCTGCGTACCCTAAGGTCATTCATATTTATCCCTGCTACTTTAATCCGGTTTCTTCTTCATCTAGCCCGGTATTCCTCATAACGTACTCTGCATACAGACCGAATAAGTAAGGGGATAATATGCAGCCTTGCCGTACCCGTCTCTGAATCTTGATCCATTTAGTTGTGCCACTCACCGTGGCCTCTTGGTCAGAACATAAACTCCGTACGAGATGAACAAGTGATCTGGAACTTCCTATAACTTATTGTGACCGACACAGTCAAAGGCTTTGGCATAATCACTAAAGCAGAGATACACGTCTTTCAGAAATTCTCTTACCTTTTACATAGTTCTCACACTAGATACTAGCGAAGTCTATTTTGTAAGATTTTCGGCATGACTTTGCTAGCATGTGAAGTAAGTGCGATGTTCGGTGATATGAGCATTCTTTAGAAATTCCCTTCTTTGAGATCGAGATGACTACTGATCTTTTCCAGTCTTCTGGCCACTGTTGCGTGCTTCATATTTTCTGACATATTGAATGCAGCTTCTTCACTGCTTTCTTTCCAGTGACTTTGAACAATTGCGCTAGAATTCCATCTTGACCACAACTTTTGTTGTTAGCAATATTTTCCAGAGCCCATTTGACTTCACTCTCCAAAATATCTGGCTCTAGTTCTAAAATAGCATTAACTTCATCGGCAGCAGTATTGTCAGTATGCAGTTCTTTCTAAGATTAGATTACATTCAAGGAAATTAGTATAAATACGAGTAAATCTAAGTATTTAAGTATTGGCAGTTGCTGGTACTAATTTATATTTCATTTCCGAGTTGTGATTAACTTATTTAGATTTGACTTCTCTCTTTCTTTGGGTTTTACGTAAGTTACGGCACAGTTGGGAAAAAAATGATCAAGTAACGTTGTATACAGAAAGTCGCGACACTAGAAAACAGTAGCGAAAGTCACGACGACAAGCTGAACATTAACGCTTGGTGCAGGGGTTGGCAGTTGACCCTCAACATGAACAAACCGGTGTAACTTACTGCTCATAAGAAGGCACAAAAGTCTTTTATTTTATGACTATGCATTTGCTGAAGAATCATTGGAAATAGACGAATCCATAAAATATCTGGAGTACGTAGATTGGAGCTATTTAAAATTCAGTGAAAACATAAAAGTAATTTTAATAAAAGCAGATGCCACACTGAGATTCATTGGAAGAATCCTCCGGAATCGTAGACCACACACGAAGCAGTTGGCTTACAAAACCTTCACGCGGTCGCGACTTGATTATTACTCGTCAGCCTCATGCCCATACCAGATATGACTGACAGAGGAAATAGAGAAAATCAGAAGGATTACCAGATATGATTGACTGAGGAAACCGAAAAGATCCAAATGGAAGTTGCGCGCTTTGTAATGGGTTCGATTAGTAAGCGCAAAGCGTCAGGGAGACGCTCATCCACCTGTGTTGACGGACGCTACTAAAGAGATGGTTTACTGTTAAAATTCCGAAAGTTTAGGTTCCTAGAAGAGTCAGCAAAAGATCCTGAAGCTAATACGAGAGAGATTAATACTCACACAGAGGTTACCAACAATAGTTATTCCTGCACGCTGTTTGAGAGGATGGATGTTCCAGTCATCGTCTGACCTTCCTCATTCAGGTTTCCTGTGGTTGACCTAAATTACTTGAGGAAAATGCAGGGATGGTTTACATGTGTGTCATCCATGTCGAACTACACCTGTAAGCGCTGTGCACAGGCGGTCGCTGGAGGAATGGTCAATACTTAGGGATATGAGAGGGAAGATCATTCAAAGCAAAAAATCTAGTAAGCAAGGGCTCTAAAATGCATACCATAGTAGCTATGAGCACTTCTTCATCTTTGATACTGTGAAACAAATCTCTTCTACTGCAAGTTCTTTGCATTCCATATTTTGGAAGGAAGTAGAATGGATCAAAACAAGAAAATATTGTGTGGTAAATATGGCCTCTAAAATGAATACCTTAACACTACTCCTTCAGTAGAAGACACCGTAGAAGACATGGGTTTCGTAGTAGCGAAGATGAACCAGTGCTCATACCCCTTAAGGCATGCACTCTAAATCACATGGTTACTGAACATTTTTTTTCTTCTTTTGGTACATACTACCACACTTAACTCCTCTGGGTATCACGAAAGGCGGCACACGGTTCTTAATAGGGTATGTGATCACCATGTACGGCAATTCATGCTCTGCAACGTGCTGCCATGCTGGCCACGAGGGTGCTAAATAGTTGTAGTAGGGCGTCTCATTCTCCCACCAGTGCGGTTGGCAATTCCTGGATGGTCGTCGATTCGTATCGACTTGTAACAATACGTCTCCAGAACGCATACCACATATGCTCGATGGGATTTTAGATCGAGTGAACGGGCATGCCAGTCATTTCTACCAATATCCTCTCGTCCCAACAACTCACCTGCGCTGTTCGATGCGGTTGCACTTTGTCATCCGCAAAAACGAAGTCGGAGCAGAATACGGCCCTGAAAAGGCGCACTTGGAGAAGGAGTACAGTGTCACAAAAACGTTCACATGAGAGTGTACCGTGATTCAAAGATTTGGAGGTCAGTATGACCATTCAACATTATGCCTTCCCTCACCGTAACACCTGAACCACCAAAACGATCATGTTTGACAACGCTGTACGTACCGTTACATGGCGAGAGGTAGATACACACATTGCACCCACGAACACTGTCATATTTATTAAGTGTCATCTGTGCTGTAAAGGCCCCGTAGCGTGGAACTAAAATCAATATAAACACATTTTATTAGTTCCTTAATATTCTGCTAAATTCCTCATCACACTGGCGTAAGGCTCTACCCTGTGTGGCGGTACAGCGCAGAGAACATACATCGAGGTGTTTGCCGATGCGTCCCTGCCATATGACACTTCTGTTGTAACAAGGTCGCTGTTACACAACTTTGAGATTTTAACAGTGCCTACATTATTGTTTAGAATCACTGTTGCTACCCTGCAATCCATATTGCCAGCTACTGTGACAGTACCAGTGGGCAGGTGCTTTAATTTCCCAAGTGGCGCGAAAAGCTTTTGCAGACATAGAATGCCAGTTTGTAAGTCCTGGGCAACCAACAATATGTACAGCAAGAATTCCAACGTGGGGCACGTCTGGGGTTACTTCTACTTCTGTCGATGATATTCCATCTAAGATAAAATGTAGCCGCCCTCATACCAAGAAATTCGTAAGCCAGTAACAAATTTCGTTTGATACCCCTGGTCTAGGGGTAGTGTCTTCGATTAGTAATGTACATGTTCTCGGTCCCGGTTTCGAACCCCGCCACCGCTTAAATTTTGAATAAAAATCAGCAGCAATGGTGGCCGAACACTTCTCGCATAATAAGTCACCGTCATCCTTCCAACGGCCTTGTCAAAGAGGGTGCGGAGCGGGCAGAGGTTAAGGGCACTCGCTTGCCCTTGGGTGGAAAACTCCTAAAAGGCGAAAGAATCAGCAATTATCAACGGCATGAGGCTGCAGAAGGCAATGGAAACCAGAGGATACGTGGCATATAAATATCGGTCACGAAAACTGACAGAGGCCGGGAGAGCGCTGTGTTTACGACATGCCCATCCGTATCCGCATCCGGTGACGCCTAAGGGTTGAGGATGTCACGGCGGCCGGTCGGTACCGTTGGAACTTCAAGGCCTGTTCAGACTGTGTTTTTTTGTTTTTTTATGTGCCCTGTAATTGAAAAGTGTCATGGTGATCACTCGATTGGAAAACGATTCCGGAATAGTTCCCCGTTCGGATCTCCGGGAGGAGTATGACAACGGGAAGGTGATCATGAGAAAAATATTTAATAAGCAACGAAAGGATAACCTTCTACGAATCGAGCGTCGGCTCTGAGCACTATGGGACTTAACATCTAAGGTCATCAGTCCCCCAGACTTAGAACTACTTAAACCTAACTAACCTAAGGACATCACACACATCCTTGCCCGAGGCAGAATTCGAACCTGCGACCGTAGCTGCAGCGCGATTCCGGACTGAAGTACCTAGAACAGCTCGGTCACAACGGCCAGCTGAGTCGGGCGTGAGAATGCCAGAAGGTTGAATGTGACCTTAAACAGGGAAGCTAGAAAATCTGGAAAGGGAAATGCTAATCCTCAGTCAACATATAGTGGAGGCCAGTGATGTGAAATGGAAAGAAGACAAGGATTTCTGGATAGATGAGTATAGAGTAATATCAGCAGTTACAAAAAAAAGTATAACAGGAGAAGGATTCGTTATGAATAGCAAGGTAGGGCAGTGAGTTACTGTGAACAGTTCAATAATACGGTTGTTCTCATCAGAATCGAAAGCAAAGAAACACCGACAACTATAATTGAGGGATACACGCTCACGTCACGCAAAGGGCGATGAAAATCTAACAGTCATGGGGAACTGGAATGTGGTTATAGGGGAAGAAGTAGAAGAAAGGGTTACGGGAGAATATGGGCTTGGAACTATGAATGAGAACATCTGAGGTCATCAGTCCCATAGAACTTAGAACTACTTAAACCTAACTAACCTAAGGACATCACACACATCCATGTCCGAGGCAGGATTCGTACCTGCGACCGTAGCGGCAGGGCGGTTCCAGAATAAAGCGCCTAGAACCGCTCGGCCACCCATGCCGGCAATAAGTATCAGCTAGTAACAGCGAATACTCTGTTGAAGAATCATAAGAGGAGGAGTTATTCTTGGAAAAGGAAGAACCATAAGAGGAGGAGGTATTCTTGGAAAAGGCCGGGTGATGGGGAGCCCTATTAGTCATAATGGGGCTCTGCCCACTGGACATTAAAATTAGAGAGCAGGCTGCGTGGTTCTGGGTCAAGACAGGGAACATCACGAAGACTGAAGAGATATTAGGCGCTGGGGCTAGGGATAAGGGTGATATTCGGTAAAGGGGCGAGCAATTGTGGCAAGAACTATGAGAGGTGGATGAAACAGGGCGTAGAACATTTGAATTTCTTCCAAGCGTTAGGGAACGACCGAAAATGAGATACTTTGAACCCACTAGAGGACTGATCCATTTTCTCTCTGGACATGGGCCATACCCGACATATTTATGTCGTTTCGGGAAAAGGGCCACACCCGCGTGTGAATATGGTGAATCAGAGGATACCCCCGATCATGTGATCTACGAGTGACCCCTTTTCAATGATGTTGCTTCTACATTACGTGACCAATTACCTGACCGTGACACATACCAATTATAAGACAAGAAGACACTTTTCAAACTCTCAATAAACTAGCAGATGAGGTATCACGAAAAGTGTTAAAGGAATACCTGTGGGACATAAATTAATGTAAAAATTGAGACATACTAAATAGTGGATACGCACCCTACTCCTATACCGCCTGCGCATGGATAGGCCGACTTTTCTCATAGTCTGGAATCCACCACGTACAGGACTAGGGGGAGTGGGGAACAATACCACCAATACTAGATAAAGCACCGGACTTGACTTAGGTTAGAACTATTTAGTAGGACTTAGATTAGGAAATTAGTTATTAGGAACCTGCAGCGAATAACATCTTGGCCTGCCCAGTGTCAGGGCCACGCCCATCGGGATTAGCTCGATGGGCACGGCGCTAAAGTAGGTTTATATATTTCTGACACAACTGTGACGCTGCAGGCAGTAGAGTTTTTAGTTAAGAGATTATACATTAAATACTAATAATTATAGTAATAGAAATTTAGCTGCCCATTGTCATTAGTTACAGCTGTAGCTCACAAAGTAATGAAACCTATAATTAGCTGCATTTGATGTTTGAACAAATTAGGACACACTAATCATACAAGGAAGGGGGTTATGTTGTATAATTATCATTGTTATTTAAATAAAGAATTTTTTTTAAAAAAAAGGGCCGGGTGATACGGGAAGATTTCAGTTGGATTACATCATGGTCAGACAGAGATTCAGAAATCAGATACCGGATTGTAATGCTCACCCAGGAGCAGATATAAGACTCAGATCGCAATGTGGTAGTGATGAATAGTAGGCTAAAGTTGAAGAGACTAGTCAGGATGAATCAATATGCAAAGAAGTGGAACACGGAAGTACTAAGGAATGAAGTGATAAGATTCAAGTTCCCTGAGGCTATAAATACTGCGATAAGGAATAGCTCAGTAAACAGCTAAGTTGAAGAGGGTAATCACAGAAGTTGGGAAGGAAAATGTAGGTATAAAGAACGTAAATGCGAAGAAACCGTGGGTAACAGAAGAAATGCTTCAGTTGATCGATGGAAGAAGGAAGTACAAAAATGCTGAGGGAAATTCAGGAACACACCAATACGAGTGGCTTAGGAATGAAAGAAATAGAAAGTACAGGAAAGCTAAGGCAAGGCTGTATGAAACATGTGAATAAATCGAAAAGGAAATGACTGTCGGAAGGACAGATTCAGCATATAGAAAAGTCAAAGCAACCTTCAGTCAACACCACTTAAAACTTCCAGGGTATTAGGCCGTATAAGCTTTCTCCGATAGTTTCCTCTCCGATTACGGGAGATTTCTTCAGAGGTAAAATGGCGAACATTGTATGAACCTTCAGCGTAATAATTAAATTAATGGTGGTAACATTAAGAGTGCAATGGGAATTATACTGTTAAATGCAGAGAGAGCGGATATGTGAAACGAATACAGCGAAGGTCTGTATGAGTGTGTGTGTGGGGGGGGGGGGCGGGGGGGGGGGAAATTTGTCTGATGTGATAGAAGAAGATACAGGAGTCGACATAGAAGAGATAGAAGATCCAGTATTTAAAAGAGCTTTCGAAGACTTACGGTGAAATAAATCAGACGGGAGAGATAATATTTCATTGGAATTTCTAAAATCATGGGGGGAAGTGGCAATAAAAAGACTACTCACATTGGTGGGTGGATTATATGATTCTCAGGATAAGCCATCTGACTTCTGGAAGAATATCATCCACGCAATTACGAAGATTGTGAGAGCTGACAGGTGCAAGAATTACCGCGTCATCAATTTAACAGCTCCTTCATCCAAGCTTCCGACAAGAATAATACACAGAAGAATAGAATAATGGAGAAGAGAATTGAGGATGTGGTTAGATGACGAATAGTTTGGCTTTAGGAGAAGTAAAGGCGCTGGAGAGGCAGTTCTGCCGTTGCGGGTGATAATGGAAGCAAGACTAAAGAAAAATCAGAACACGTCCATGGCACCTGTGAACCAAGAAAAAGGGTTCGACAGTGTGAATTGATGGAATATGTTCGAAATTCTGACAAAAATAGGGGTAAGCTACAGGAAAATGCAGGTAATATAGAACATGTACAAGACCCAAAAGGGTATAACAAAGCTGAAAGAGCAAGAACGAAGAGCTCGGATTAAAAAACGTATATGGCAGGGATTTAGCCTTTCGCCTCTACTATTCAATCTATACATCGAAGAAACAGTGATGGAAATAAAAAGAAGTTCAAGAGCGGAATTAAAATTCAAGGTGAAACGATATCAATGATAAGCTCCGGTGATGACATTGCTGTCCTCAGTGAAAGTGAAGAATAGCAGGATATGCTTAATACAATGAACAATTTAACCAATACAAAATATGGATTGAGAGTAAACTGGAGGAAGACGAAAGTAATGAGTAGTAGCAGAAATGAAAACAGTGAGAAACTTAACATCGGAACAGATGGTCACGAAGTAGATGAAGTTAAGGAATTCTGTATACTAGGTAGCAAAATAACCCATGACGGACGGAGCAAGGACGGCATCAAAAGCAGGTTAGCATCGGCAGAAAGGGCTTTCCTGGCCAAGAGAAGTCTACTGGTGTGAAACGTAGGCCTTAATTTGAGGAATAAATTTCTGAGAATGTACGATTGAAGCACAGAATCGTACGGTAGTAAAACATGGACTATGGGAAAACCGGTACAGAAGAGCATAGAAGCATTTGATATGTGGTGCTACAGACGAATGTAGAAAGGAATGAGGAGGTTCTGCGCAGAATCGGAGAGGAAAGGAGTATGTGGAAAACGCTGACAAGGAGAAAGACAGGGTGATAGAACTTCTGTTAAGACTTGAGGGAATGACTTTCGAGGTATCAGAGGGAGCTGTAGAGGGTAAAAGCCATACAGGAAGACAGAGATTACAAATCCAGCAAATACACTCCTGGAAATGGAAAAAAGAACACATTGACACCGGTGTGTCAGACCCACCATACTTGCTCCGGACACTGCGAGAGAGCTGTACAAGCAATGATCACACGCCCGGCACAGCGGACACACCAGGAACCGCGGTGTTGGCCGTCGAATGGCGCTAGCTGCGCAACATTTGTGCACCGCCGCCGTCAGTGTCAGCCAGTTTGCCGTGGCATACGGAGCTCCATCGCAGTCTTTAACACTGGTAGCATGCCGCGACAGCGTGGACGTGAACCGTATGCGCAGTTGACGGACTTTGAGCGAGGGCGTATAGTGGGCATGCGGGAGGCCGGGTGGACGTACCGCCGAATTGCTCAACACGTGGGGCGTGAGGTCTCCACAGTACACCGATGTTGTCGCCAGTGGTCGGCGGAAGGTACACGTGCCCGTCGACCAGGGACCGGACCGCAGCGACGCACGGATGCACGCCAAGACCGTAGGATCCTACGCAGTGCCGTAGGGGACCGCACCGCCACTTCCCAGCAAATTAGGGACACTGTTGCTCCTGGGGTATCGGCGAGGACCATTCGCAACCGTCTCCATGAAGCTGGGCTACGGTCCTGCACACCGTTAGGCCGTCTTCCGCTCACGCCCCAACATCGAGCAGCCCGCCTCCAGTGGTGTCGCGACAGGCGTGAATGGAGGGACGAATGGAGACGTGTCGTCTTCAGCGATGAGAGTCGCTTCTGCCTTGGTGCCAATGATGGTCGTATGCGTGTTTGGCGCCGTGCAGGTGAGCGCCACAATCAGGACTGCATACGACCGAGGCACACAGGGCCAACACCCGGCATCATGGTGTGGGGAGCGATCTCCTACACTGGCCGTACACCACTGGTGATCGTCGAGGGGACACTGAATAGTGCACGGTACATCCAAACCGTCATCGAACCCATCGTTCTACCATTCCTAGACCGGCAAGGGAACTTGCTGTTCCAACAGGACAATGCACGTCCGCATGTATCCCGTGCCACCCAACGTGCTCTAGAACGTGTAAGTCAACTACCCTGGCCAGCAAAATCTCCGGATCTGTCCCCCATTGAGCATGTTTGGGACTGGATGAAGCGTCGTCTCACGCGGTCTGCACGTCCAGCACGAACGCTGGTCCAACTGAGGCGCCAGTTGGAAATGGCATGGCAAGTCGTTCCACAGGACTACATCCAGCATCTCTACGATCGTCTCCATGGGAGAATAGCAGCCTGCATTGCTGCGAAAGGTGGATATACACTGTACTAGTGCCGACATTGTGCATGCTCTGTTGCCTGTGTCTATGTGCCTGTGGTTCTGTCAGTGTGATCATGTGATGTATCTGACCCCAGGAATGTGTCAATAAAGTTTCCCCTTCCTGAGACAATGAATTCACGGTGTTCTTATTTCAATTTCCAGGAGTGTAACTGAGGACCTAAGTTCCAAGTGCTACCCTGAGATGAAGAGGTTGACACAACAGAGGAATTCGTGGCGAGCCGTATCAAATCACTCACAAGACTGATAACTCGAAAAAAAAAAAAACTGTTCATATCATCGTACTTTAGTTACCGAGAGTTTCTGTAGTACTGCATCAATGATTTTCAGAAGCCAAGAAATACTGTGTGATTGCCTTCTGGATGTCATATGAAACAAGCATTAGTAGTGGTTCCGCATGAGCGATTTAATTCGATATACCTCATTATGTTTGAGGTCTGAAAACTCATAAGCTGCTACAACCGATGACTGTCAACTATACTGAGACGATAGTTTTGTGCATCACTTCTGCTGATATTCTTGTAGACGGGTGTGACCTGTGCATTCTTCTAACTAGTGAGCGCCGTTAATCTCCGTTCTCCTGAATACGAGTGCAGTGTCTTAACACTGTGCAACCCCTCTTGGTACACAGTGGACGATTATATAGGTGAAACTTATTCAATCTGATTTGCAGACTAGTTTCGTTTGTGCGGTTTTTATAGAGTACTATTGAAACAGATGCTTTGGAATTGCTAAATACGTATGTGAATTGGACATACGTCCTAATCTCATCCCTCCACCTCTCTCTCTTTGGCCATCTTGTCATTTCCCTCTCTCTCTGCTCACCTCCTCCTTGTAACCCCCTCTCCCTGTAGCCGTCCCTGACTGCGAGAAAGAAAACGAAATCACATATTTTCACGGTATAACATACCAGAGCATTTTCTTTCTCACAGTCGATTTTAATAGAAAACCTGTACATTATTGTTTAAAAATTACTAGAATATCATGCAAGAGTTGATGCAAATCGACCAAGAACACTTGCATACTTACAACGTTGCCTTTTTACATCTACGTATTATTAAGATTAAAAAAGTATGTAGCCTCTGTCCATGTGATTTGAAGCAAGTTGATCAAGGACGTTTCGAGATTTTTGGAAATTTCATGAAACAGTGTTTCGTCTTCGTTTATATAATGTTACCTACGTCCGAACAAACGTTTACTGGAGCATTGTGTAAAAATTTGAAGTAAATCACGGAAGAAATATTTGACATTTTCGGGAATAACGTTAAATAATGCGTTGTGTTTATAACATTGTAATTTCGATTTATAGCGCTCGTGTTGCTTTCAAGTAGATGGCAATACCAAACAGATTGGGCTGACTTCAAACCCTTGAAAATGTTGGATAAGTTAGCCTTCTAAATAATATCTGATTTTGATGGTTCTATCCACATGTATTCCCGTAAACTTTTTGAAGAATATTAGATTAGACATGTCTGGGCATAACATTGCAGAGCGATATAAATTAAACTTTCTTGAAAGTCAGTACCGCCGTTAGACTGTTGTTTATTTACAGTGATACATTTTCACTTACACAATCATGATTTCGGCTGCAAAGTGCCATTATCAAGTGTTTTTACAAGTGTTATAAATTGCCTAAGATGGCATACTGTCGTATTAAAATACGCTATTAAACACATTGTGCCGTATTAAAATACACAGTATGCCATCTTAGGCAATTTATAACACTTGTAAAAAAAACACTTGATAATGACACCTTGAAGCCGAAATCATGATTGTGTAGCTCGGTACGGGCTTTTGTTGAAGTTTCGAGAACATACCTTCACCGAGGAGTCAAGCAGTATATTGCTCCCTCCTACGTATATCTCGCGAAGAGACCATGAGGATAAAATTAGAGAGATTAGAGTCCACACAGAGGCATACCGACAATCCTTCTTTCCACGAACAATACGACACTGGAATAGAAGGTAGAACCGATAGAGGTACTCAGGGTACCCTCCGCCACACACCGTCAGGTGGCTTGCGGAGTATGGATGTAGATGTACATGTAGACTGTAAATAAACAACAGTCTAATAGCGGTTCTGACTTTAAAGAAATATATTATGACTGTGGCCCCGCATTATGAAAAAAAATTAAATAAATTAAACTGGCATGTACGACTGTGGTAGAGAAGGCGAATGGTCGACTTTGGTTTACTGAGAAAATTTTAGGGAAGTGTGGTTTATCTGTAAAGCAGACCACATACAGATGCTGGTGTGACCTATTATTGAATAGTGCTCAAGCGTTTGGGATTTGTGCCAGGTCGAACTGAAGAAGGACATTGAAGCAATTCAAAGGCAGGTTGCTGCATTTGTTAAACGTAGGTTCAAACAACACGTGAGTGTTACATAGGTGCTTCGGGAACTCTAATGGGGATCCCTAGAGGGAAGGTGACGGTCTTTTCGAGGAACACTATTGAGAAAACTTGGAGAACTGGCATTTGAAGCTGACCGCCGAATGATTCTACTGCCATCAAAAAACAACACGAGTAAGGACCACGAAGGTAAGATGCGAGAAATTGGGGATCATATCGAGGTACACAGACAATCGTCTTTCCTCGCTTTGTTTGCGTGTGCAACAGGTAAGGAAATGAGTGCTAGTCGTACAGGATATCCTCCACCACGCACCATATGGTCGCTTGCGGAGTATCCATATACATGTAGATGTATATTTCGAAAAATGAAGTATTCAAATTCAATTGACCAATGGTTTATTTAGACGAGATGTTAATCCAGCTGTAGTGCATTGCAAGTAAATGCCAGTGACGGAGCAGTGTGTGATGAGTACCACCAGACGATAATAATATCAGCATTTAATTTTCACTACGCATTTAGAGTGTGAAAGTGCTTCACTTGTGTGAATAGTGGTTTGACTGCAGTTTATAGTTACGTAAACACAATGTTACTGCCAACTTCTAAGCTAGAAGTTCAGTCTGACTTCTCAGGAAAAACTACTCTAATCAACAGATGCCGGCCGTTTTGTAGATTCGAGATTGTAACTGTTTCAGTGATGTCCATTTCCTGTGATATTCTCAAGTTTACTATTGTAAAAATCTCAATCACCCCACATTCTCCTTGCGGTGAAGTCAGTGTGTAATGAGCTGTTACGCAAATATTGACTGTTGGCGCTGGCAGCTCTCTTCCACTAACCGCAAACCAATTTTCACTGTTTAGCAGAATTGTTTGCCATAGTGGGCGCCTCTAGCAAACAGTTGTTCCGAAGCGGTCCTCCCCTGAATTAGTCGGTAGGAAGTGTTTTGCAGAAAATCAATTTCGTCGTCAGTAGCAATGGGGGAAAGATGAGGGACGTGTCTCTAGCCAGCCAACTGTCGAAGCTATCCAAGTTTAACAACTAAGTTTATTGACATCGCCTGAAAATTGAGTGGTGTGCATAGTGCTAATACAGTTAGTCGTTTAAACATAAAATTAAATACGGATTTTATCTGGCCTCTGGCAACAGTACATAGATGCCAACGGCGTGTTTCCGTAGAATGGTTTCGTGGAAGTACTTTCGGACAACAATAAAAAAATTTAAGAGAAATAGCTAACGTACTATTACAGTGGAAATATAGAGAACAAAATTGCAGAAGCAGATCTCCGCAAGTACATTTTAACTAAACCAATGCCGAATAATTTGGGAATACCACGGCAGCCACCCATTACAGATACATCGGTAAGTATGAAGAGTTTATAGGTGCATTCCTGAGTCTTGCAGAATTTTCAGCATCCTATAACGTCTGTGGGATTACATTTGTTGTTACTGAGCTTACGAAATATAAACTCACTTGGTCGTCCACAGAAGAGAAAAATCTTGATACTTAACCGACGATTAAATTTGTTTGCAGTCTTTTTCAAGCAAATAAGTGAAAACATTGTATGCTGCTAATGAAAATTCAACCATTTAATGACTTTGTTTTCCAATGAGCTAGTCGTAGATCTCACTGCAATGAACGTAGTCCTATTTGGTTCACATTCGGAGGAGCAACATCTTACACAATGTGCCGCAGCTATACAGTTTCATAGTTGACGTTTCATATAACTGCTGCTTGGTGTCCCATAACCACTTTATTTATATTGAAATTAAGGACATTACACAACGGGTGTCAAAATTTGCCTACATAATAGAAAGCAGGAATTATGTTCACTGTATGATTCTTCATGCCCTTCCGCATCGTTTCAATATCAAAGCCATGTTTAACTTTGAAGACGGTGGTCGACCACGAACAGCGTCTTTCCTGAGACATGATTCTTGCGTGCACGCTTCTTTCCACTCACAGTCCGGATGGGGGCCTCCTGGCTATCGATGCCATAGGCTCATTCCCATTTTTCTATTCACAATAAATTCGCGAATTGTTCTTATGCTTCATGGCAGTGTTCGAGAAACGAGTCGTCTATTGAGTGAAACAGATAATGGTTTCCTCACTGAAACTGAACTAAAAATCCTGAAAACCAAACGCGATTTACAAAGGAGCTTGGTTCATTCACGGAAACATCTACGACAGTTGCGTATAACGCAAACCGAAGATGAAGATAATAGTAGCCTTGGACCGGATAGCAGAGGCAGAACTGAACTTAATGTTTCGTTGACGGTTAAGTCCTCAGAGACAAATAATTAACTCAGTTGGACGAAACAGGAGAAGGAACTGTCCCTGGGCTCTTAAAAGAAAGCATGACGTTATTCACCTTAAATAGCTAAGTGAAATCGGGGAGGACGTATATCCAGAAAGGTGGACAAAGATTAGATGTCCGTTTCCGCCCCAGAAGTTCCATCTCCGAATGACAACCAAATAGGTCTACGTTCATTGCAGCGAGATCCACGACAAGCTCCCTGGAAAAAATTTGTCATTAAATGGTTGAATTTTCATTAGCAGCATACAAAGTTTTCACTTTCAGTAACAAGTGCAATTATCACAACGATAGTTTATCGAAGGGCTATAGTCTGACAGTGCCGTGATAGCAGACACATTAATGCTGAGAGCCAAAAATTTTTGAAAATCAAGACAAAGAACGTAACAGTATATTACAAACGATAAATCGATGATCGACTTATTCTTTATCAAGGTAACAAAGATGGAGTGAACCAGTTAATACAGGGAATGAGTACAGTATGCCTAAATATACACTGCCGGAAAAAAAATGCAGTACCGTCAAGGAAAAGATAACTTGATTGACATGTAATGTTACAGGTAGTTAATGATTTTGGGAGTATATGGTAAAAAATTACGATCCAATGAAACACACATGTCACAGGAAGGGCTGCCAAACAGTCGCATCAGTACACTGTGCACCCACCCCCCTCCCCCTCCTCTGGGGGCAACAGAGACGTGTATTCTGGCATTCGAACGATCATAAAGGTTTCGAGTGGCATTTTGCGATAGACTGTCCCAAACAATTTGTATCTATTGTTGTGATTCGATAGTGGTTCCTGCTGGCGCTGGGGAATGGCTACGTTCTCTGGTTCCTAATTTGCCATATGTGTTCAGTTGACGAGAGACTCCTTGATCTTGCTCGCCAGGGCAATTGTACACCACGTTGCTTCCCAATACCTGTATGTGGACGTGCACTGTTCTGCTGAAAAAGTAGGCGTTTTTCTGTCGAACAAATGGGTAGCAGCACGGGGATGACAAACTGTGCAGTGTAGCGGGCACTGATTACTTTAGCCTGCAGGAACACCACACCTGGCAGCGAGTCTTAACTGATAGTCACCCTCCCCCGCTCCCTCCCTCCCCCCCCCCCCCCACACACACACACCAGAATCCTGTGTTGGTACCTGTGCGTCGTGGACCAATACACTTCGGAATAGGCTGCAGAACCCTTGGACATATTCTCAGCTCGAATATAGTAAATTTCCTTGAGACAGAAAGGCTTCTGTCCACAAATCAAATTGGAAAGCATCGCTCGTGTGAAACTCCACTTGCAAATTTTCTCACATCGAACTGTCGATGAAAGGCAACAGGCAGATTCTATATCCTTAGATTTCCGTAAAACATTTGACACGGTGCTACACCGCCGAACGTTAACGAAGGGTCGAGCATACGGAATAGATTTCCAGACATGAGAGTGGCTCGAGGATTTCTTAAGTACAAGAAACCAGTATGTTGTCCTCGACGTCGAACCAGGGATATCGCCAGGAGTGCTCCAGGTAAGTGTGACTGGACCGCTGCTACTTTCTACATAAATATCTGACAGAGAGGGTAAGCAGAAGTCTGCCGCGGTATGATAAGATTGGAGAGATTAGGGCTTGTACAGAGTGATACTGGTAGTCGTTTTGGCCTCGCTCTACTTGTGAATGGAAAAGGAAAGAAAATTATTAGTGATATAGGGTACCCTCTACCATACGCCATAAGGTGTCTTCCGAAGTGTGCATTTAGATGTAGATAGGAGACTCACCAGTTCCACGCCGTACGCGTGTGTGTCCTTCTCTCGCACACATGCAACACAGCGCCATTCCATTCTCCAGTCGACTCCTCCACGACAAAAAATGGTTCAAATGGCTCTGAGCACTATGGGACTTAACTTCTGAGGTCATCAGTCCCCTAAAACTCAGAACTACTTAAACCTAACTAACTAAGGATATCACACATATCCATGCCCGAGACAGGATTCGAACCTGCGACCGTAGCGGTCGCGCGGTTCCAGACCGTAGCGCCTAGAACCGCTCGGCCACCGTGGCCGGCCCCCCACGACAGCAGGGTGGCCGTGCTTACTGGTGTCCTCGAGTCAGTGATAGTCTGGCCATACGTGATCCTAGTACTGCTGCAAGCAGGCAATTCCCAGAGGTTCCCGGTGACACAGTGGGTGCGGCACATTACTGGATTTCATTCCTGGATGACGTTCGGTCGGCCGCCGCTGTTCGCGCTTTGTGTCAATGGACGTCGAGAACCTGGTCTACAAGTATCGCAATGTTCCACAGACTACTGCTGAAAGGGGCGACACACCAGCGATACAGTGCATCCAACACGTACTGCAATCCGTCGGTACGTTCACACAGCTTCCCGTAGGCCTACAAGTCGACTCCGTCCAGATGGCTGAATTTGTTCAACGAGAGTACGTTTTCGTCGGTGAGGCATGGTTGTACCCAACAATGAATGTTAGAAACACTGTACACCTCTAAAATCAGCACAGTTACTGCCTTTCAGAAGCAAAACAGAGGCGGACAGACAGCCTACCAGAGCGCCATCTGATCGCTGAAGACCGTGGCATATGAACTGCTATGGCTGCAACCCCTCAGCATGCACATATTACACCCTGGTGCCACTAGACACAGTCACTGAGTATGTTGCATTTTATATATTGTGGCAATGTTTCTGAAGCAAATAGAAAGATAAATTTCTATGACCTTGTAAACTCAGAAATTGATGACAAACGTATTTTCTGTGTATGGACACCAATTTCTCCGGATGCCATCATCAACACCAAATAGAATCATCATGAACGCCATAAATAAGCGCCTTTATAGCCTGTATACACAAGGTATTGCATTTGTCGCAAACGAATTCGACAATTGAGGAAATTGTAGACAATAATAGCTTTGATCCATAGCAGGATGATTAAGTGACAAACTGAAATTTTAAACCAAGCCTCTAACAATGTTGGTAATGAGAAGATAAAACACACTATTATGAAATAAAATGGAAATACTTGCGATAAAATTTAACGTATATTTCGAAAGAAAAAATGTAAAAATTACGTTGTGAACCACAGACAAGTTACAAATTTCATTTCCAACATGACTTAACGACTATAAATAAGTTAAAACAGTTTAGCCATTTACAATATTTCTTTGTTTAAGTGCAAGAATCACTATATTTTCCAAAAGGGAAGAATATTTCTCACTCATTACAAAGAGTGTACTTACACGAATGTCAACATAAGCCGGCCGCTATGCTCGAGCGGTTCTAGGTTCTTCAGTCCGGAACCGCGCTGCTGCTACGGTCGCAGGTTCGAATCCTGCCTCGGGCATGGATGTGTGTGATGTACTTAGGTTAATTAGATTTAAGTAGTTCTAAGTCTAAGGGACTGATGACCTCAGATGTTAAGTCCCTTAGGGCTCAGAGCCATTTGAACCATTTTTTTGTCAACGTAACATTGGGTTTGGACTTATATACTAGGAAAAAGAACATTCCAAATATTGATGGCAATCTAAAAACTTGTACTAAATATGTCACGATCTCTCCCAAGACTGTCACATGTAGTGAGGTGCTCGTGGACATCTCACAAGGCCGGAAACAGTGGGTGTGTCGAGTAGAAAGTAATAAATAACAAATTAGGAGACAGATGAGGGACCCTTTTATGATGAAAAACAGTTGGTAATTCGTAATTTGCATATGAATTTGATTTCGAAGTACCTAAAAATACAACAGCGAGTTAAAGCATTAAAGATATTTCAGAGAGAAATAAAACCTTATAATAATAATTCCCGACGTACAGAGGCGCCGAAATATGTAAACAGATATCGGCTGTCGTCGTTTTGGGAGGAGTTGATAATTTGCTGAAGGTGGCGGCAACCGTTAAAAAGATTCAAATTTGGTCGTGAGATATGTAGGAACATAGAAAAGCCCGCTGTTCCAACGCTTTGAACGGCGCCGTGGCATGAAACCTCTGGGGCAAAGTAAGAAGCGGCGATTTCCTATGGCCAAGCAGACGAGAAGCAAAATGGTGCAAGAAATTCGAAATTCTGAGAGAAATAGGAGTAAGCTGTAGGGAACGACGGGTAATATACAGCATTTAGAAGAAGTAGCAGTAAGACTGAAATATCAGGAACGAAGTGTTCGGTTTAAAAAGGGGGTAGGACAGGGATGTAGTCTTTCGCCCCCTAGTGTTCAATCTACACATCGAACAAGCAATAACGGAAGTAAAAAAGATAGGTTGAAGATTGAAAGAATATAAGTGATAAGATTCTGTCATGACACTGCTATTCTCAGTGAAAGGGAATGAGATCAACAGTCTAATGAGTGCAGAATAAGGACTGAGAGTAAACTTAAGAAAGATGAAAGTAATTAGAAGTAGCAAAATGAGAACATCGATAAACTTAATATCAAAATTTTGTTCTGTTTCTCTGTTTTGAGCTGTATACCACATTTATATAAACTTAACAAGAGTTGTCATTCTGCAGCCAACGCTGACACTAGCTGTGTCACGTTTCCTGGGGATAACAAGCCGCGTTGTTATTATTGTTTTTGTGCTAGCTTTCCACCCATAAACTGTTGTGCACGAGCTACTCCGCGAACGCCTGTGTAGGAAATGGACGACGCCTGAAGCTTAGGCTATCCGGGACACGAGCGTGTGATGAGGTTGCAGTGCAGTCGGAGTGTAGGTGCGGACACCGCACACCGTGAGCCTAAAGAACACAGGAACGTAGTCTCAGCCTTGTCTTTCAGTGCGGACTAGAAAGGAAGTGACGTAACGTGCACAACGACTGTGAAAGATTCCATTTTGAGCGGATGTTGGAGAGCACTAGTTCCCCTTTTTGAAGGGATGAAAAAAGGAAAGAAAACCGCTTTGGTCATTAGGGTCGTTCTAAAACCAGTGGATCTGTGTCAGTTGTTGGTAAAAGCATTACCGTTGTATTTGGCACATATAAAACAATGTATGATAAATAGGTTTCGGAGAATATTAGAAACTGTACTTCTACATCTACATCTACATGACTACTCTGCAATGCCTGGCAGAGGGTTCATCGAAATACCTTCACAATTCTCTACTATTCCAATCTCGTATAGCACGTGGAAAGAACAAACACCTAAATCTTTCCGTTCGAGCTCTAATTTCCCTTATTTTATCGTGGTGATCGTCTCTCCCTATCTAGGTCGGTGACAATAAAATATTTTCACATTTGGAGGAGAAAGTTGGTGATTGGAATTTCGTGAGAATATTCCGTCGCAACGAAAAACGCCTTTCTTTTAATGATGTCCAGCCCAAATACTGTATCATTTCTGTGACGCTCTCTCCCATACGTCGCGATAATTCAAAACGTGCTGCCCTTCTTTGAACTTTTTCGATGTACTCCGTCAGTCCTATCTAGTAAGGATCCCACACCGCGCAGCAGTATTCTAAAAGAGGACGGACAAGCGTAGTGTAGGCAGTCTCCTTAGTAGATCTGTTACATCTTCTAAGCGTCCTGCCAATAAATCCGTCTTTGGTTAGCCTTCCCCACAACATTTTCTATGTGTACCTTCCAATTTAAGTTGTTCGCAATTGTAATATCTAGGTATTTAGTTGAATTTACGGCTTTTAGATTAGACTGATTTATCGTGTAACCGAAGTTTAACGAATTCCTTTTAGCACTCATGTGGATGACCCCACACTTTTCGTTATTTAGGGTAAACTGCCAATTTTCGGACCATTCAGATATCTTTTCTAAATTGTTTTTCAATTTGTTTTGATCTTCTAACGATTTTATTAGTCGATAAACGACAGCGTCATCTGCAAACAACCGAAGACAACTGCTCAGATTGTCTCCCAAACCGTTTATATAGATAAGGAACAGCAAAGGGCCTATAACCTCGGGGAACGCCAGAAATCACTTCTGTTTTACTCGATTACTGTCCGTCACTTACTACGAACTGTGACCTCGCTGACAGGAAATCACAAATCCAGTCACATAACTGAGACGATATTCCATAAGAATGCAATTTCACTATAAGCCGCTTGTCTGGTACAGTGTCAAAAGCCTTATGATACAGACATTAAACTGCACGGCAAAAGTTCAGTAGCTACAGAAAACATAACTTGTTCGTTATGAAAGCGTAACAGGACTGCTAATGTTCACAACATACAAAGGATGTTTACAAAAAGTGTCACATATTCATACCGGTGGTATTATTGATCAATACTAGAAGAAAAGTTCCTATAAACATACATCCTGAAACTGTGTCAAAAGCCTTATGATACAGACATTAAACTGCACGGCAAAAGTTCAGTAGCTACAGAAAACATAACTTGTTCGTTATGAAAGCGTAACAGGACTGCTAATGTTCACAACATACAAAGGATGTTTACAAAAAGTGTCACATATTCATACCGGTGGTATTATTGATCAATACTAGAAGAAAAGTTCCTATAAACATACATCCTCAAACTAATACCTGTTGAGCTAGGAGTCAATCTGCCCTCTCAGATCCATCTGTCTGTTATGTAGAAGTAGACAGTATAGGTAGCGCTGCATTATGTTACCGTGCATCCGGACGCGTTCTTCGGCCTTTCTTCGCTGTGAATCACACGCTCTTTCAAATACGATTGGCTCCTTTCGGATTGTTTAGCTTGCACTGATCTTACGTTCTTGTAACGTATGCACAGACTCGAGGGGTATGTGCTGTATATTATCGATCTCTGCGCAATGAATTATGAGAACTGTTTGAGAACGTTACTCTTGCAAAAAGACAATGACTTTGGTTTATGTATGACGAGGCACAACTATATTTTTTTGTGGATCGTGAGAGAGTATCTCACCGAAACGTTAAACGAGATGGGCTGATCAGTCAGTTGTAGTAGCGTAGCTTCCCGGTTCATCGCAATTGAATCCCTTGGAGCTCTGGCTATGAGGACTCTTATGGGCACTGGTTTATACCCAACCCATCATGCATGTACAGACAAGTGGCCATTGCATGCGACACAATCCGAATGGAGCCAGGTGTATTTAAAAGATGTGTCAGGATGCAGCATTGCCTATAGCATCTACTTCTGCGTAACACATGGGTATAAGACGCCAGACCTCCTTTTGCGTGGTGTATTACAGCAACTCTATATGGTGTGGACTCACCATGTTGTTGGAGTTCCCCTGCAAAAGTATTGAGCCATGATGATTCTGTAGCCGTCCATAATTGCGAAAGTGTGGTCAGTGCAGGACTTTATGCACGAACTGACCTCTCCATCATGTAGCATAAATGTTCGATGGGATTCATTTCGGCCGATCTGAGTGGTTAGATCATTCTCTCGAATTGCTCATAATTTTCTTAAAACCAGTCGCGAACAATTGTGGTCCAGTAATATGGCGAATTGTCATATACAAAAATTCCATCGGTTTTTGGGAACAAGTCGTCAAACATAAGCATTTCCAGTCAACAGTCAGTTCAGATAGACTAGTGGACTAAGGCCATTTCATATAAACACTATTTAAACCATCACGGAGCTACCACCTGTTTGGATAGTGCATTGTTGGTAACTTGTGTCCATAGCTTCGTAGAGTGGGCGTCACACACATACCCTACCTATCAGCTCTTATCAATTGAAATTGTTTCTTATATGGCCAGGCTACTGTTTTGCAATCGCCTAGGATTCAACCGGTTGGTCACGATACCAGCAGAGGCGCTACAGGCAATTTTGTGCTGTTCGCAGGGCATTCGTGTCGCTCGTCTGCTGCCATAGCCCATTAACGCCGTATTTCGACGCACTGTCGTCGTGCGGTTAATTCAAGTAGTACACTAATGGCCATTAAAATTACTACTCCACGAAGATGACGTGCTACAGACGCGAAATTTAACCGACAGGAAGAAGATGCTGTGATATGCAAATATTTAGCTTTTCAGAGCATTCTCACAAGGTTGGCGACGGTGCCGACCCCTACAACGTGCTGTCATGAGGATAGTTTCCAACCGATTTCTCATACACAAATAGCAGTTGACCGGCGTTGCCTGGTGAAACTTTGTTGTGATGCCTTGTATAAGGAAGAGAAATGCGAACCATCACGTTTCCGACTTTGATAAAGGTCGAATAGTAGACTATCGCGATTGCGGTTTATCGCATCGCGACATTGCTGCTCGCGTTGGTCGAGATCCAATGACCGTTAGCAGAATATGGAATCGGTGGGTTCAGGAGGGTAATACGGAACGGCCTCGTATCACTAGCAATTGAGATGACAAGCATCTTATATGCATGGCTGTAACGGATCGTACAGCCACGTCTCGATCCCAGAGTCAACAGATGGGGACGTTTGCAAGACAACAACCACCTGCACGAACAGTTCGACGACGTTTGCAGCAGCATGGACTATCAGCTCGTAGTCCATTGCTGCGGTTACCCTTGACGCTGCATCACAGACAGGAGCGCCTGCGATGGTGTACTCAACGACGAACCTGGGTGCACGAATGGTAAAACGTCATTTATTCGGATGAATCCAGGTTCTGTTTACAGCATCATCATGGTCGCATCCGTGTTTGACGACATCGACGTGAACGCACATTGCAAACGTGTATTCGTCATCGCCATACTGGCGTATCACGCGGCGTGATGGTATGGGTGCCATTGGTTACACGTCTCGGTCACCTCTTGTTCGCAATGACGGCACTTTGAAAAGTGGTCGTTACATTTGAGATGTGTTACAACCCGTGGCTCTACCCTTCATTCGATCCCTGTGAAACACTACATTTCAGCAGGATAATGCTCTACCGAATGTTGCTGGTCCTGTACGCGCCTTTCTGTATACAGAAAATGTTCGACTGCTGCCCTGGCCAGCACATTCTCTAGATCTCTCACCAATTGAAAACGTCTGGTCAATGGTGGCCGAGCAACTGGCTCGTCACAATACGCCAGTCACTACTCTCGATGAACTGTGGTATCGTGTTGAAACTGCATGGGCAGCTGTACCTGTACACGCCATCCAAGCTCTGTTTGACTAAATGCCCAGGCGTACAAGGCCGTTATTACGACCAGAGGTGGTTGTTGTGGGTACTGATTTCTCAGGATCTATGCACCCAAATTGAGTGAAAATGTAATCACGTGTCAGTTCTAGTATAATATATTTGTCCAATAAATACCCGTTTATTATCTGCATTTCTTCTTGGTGTAACAATTTTAATGATCAGTAGTGTATTTCTTGTCTGTTAGCACTGACATCGCCAACTCCACTCCTCTCCTTCGTTAAGCGAAGGTCGTCGGCCACTTCGCTCTCGGTGGTGAGACGCAATGTCATGAAGTTTGGTATTCTCGGAACACTTTTGACACTGTGGATGTCCTAATACTGAATTCTCAGACGATATCTGAAATGGAATGTCCGATGCGTCTAGTGCGGCCATAATCACGTCGGACACCTTTCCACGTGAATCACATGACAGCTCCGCCAACGCACTGCCCTCCTACACTCCGCGTATGCGATACCACTGCCATCAATATGTACTCACAACTTAGCAGTCCTATTACGCTTCCACAACGAAGTCTCTGTCCGATTCCAAACATTCATAAGGCATAAAATATGACACATAGACAAATATTTTTTACCTTGAATTTCATGTGACGTGTTCAAGTTTTTGTGTACATACATACTTGCTGTTGCTTTGTTTGTTACTGGGCCCAGTGATGTAAAAACAGCGGCATCTGACACCATTTGCAAACGCCGTGTACTCACACCAGGAGAAAGCTGATTGTGTCCTGTGGTATCACGAGACACAGTCTCCGCAAATAGTCTGGAGAAAATTCCAGACCGCACGTCATAGATAGCCACTCGAATTTAAAAGCATCATGACTTGGTATGTGAAGTTTAAGGCAACAGGAAGCGCCTCTAATCGCCATGAGACAGGCCGGCCTGGACCTAGTGCGCAATAATTCAGCCATTGAGAGACATCTTCGTGAGAAGTTCCAAGAACACAGTCCGCAGGGCATCACGTGAATTGCAGTTTCTGAAGACCACTGCATAGCATCCTACATAAACAACTCTTTCCGTGTGTACCAAGGACAGAATACGTAGCCCTCCAACCAGCGAATTACAACATTTGCTGTTGCCATGCTGGCTGAGAATGAGAAGGATGATGACTGTCTGAAACGTGCCCTTTTCTCAGATGAGGCCACATTTCATTTGAACTGTGTTGCCAACCGAAGCAATCTTAGGATGTGGGGATCCGAGAATCCCCACACTGTGTTTGAGACCATCAGAGACAGCCCTAAGCTGAATGTGTGGTGTGGTATTTATGCACATTTAAATCATAGGACTTTTCTGCTTCAGTGAAAGGACCATCACGGCCAATACCTATCTTGATATGTTGCATCACAGCCAATACCTATCTTGATATGCTGCAGTTATTTGTTGCCCCACAGATTCAGGACATTCCTGATCCCGCCGGAGGTTCGAGTCCTCCCTCGGGCATGGGTGTGTGTGTTTGTCCTTAGGATAATTTAGGTTAAGTAGTGTGTAAGCTTAGGGACTGATGACCTTATCAGTTAAGTCCCATAAGATTTCGCACACATTTAAACATTTGAACAGGAGATTCCGGACTTAAGTACCCAATAGGGTTGTGCGCCACCTAATAGGGGATTAGATGTTTGTGCCCGTTTGGATACAACATTTCAAGGAAGATGGAAAGGGCGTGGTGGCCCCATAAACTGGCGTCAGCCATCTCTGGACATAAGACCGCTGGGTTCCTTCATTTGGGTTATGTCAAGGACCAGGGCTACTAGACACCAGTGAACGAGATCGCAGCGTTACTGAGCAGAATTATTGGCGTCATAATAACATCCACGAATCACGAAATGTTGACCAACACAAGGGTGAATTGGAATATCGCCGGAATATCGTTCTGGCAACGAAAGGGACACACATCGAAATTTATGTAATTGTGTGTGTGTGTGTGTGTGTGTGTGTGTGTGTGTGTGTGTGTGTGTGTGTAACACTTCAAGATACGTGTCTATGTGTCATATTTTGTGTCTTATGCCTGTCTGTAATCAGGAAAAGACTTGTGGGACACTGTGTATCTGCTGAAATATCGCCCTTCAGCATAATGCCCGCATCTTGAGTTATCTGCGTAAATGCAACTTTTAGTGTTCTCCGAAACCTATTTAGCATTCATCGTTTCCTATACACAGATTAAACTAAAACAGCTCCACGTCTTTTAGAAAGAGAAAGAATGACACTAAAGACCAAAGCCGTTTTCTTTCCTTTTCTCTCCTCAAAAGGTGAAAGTAATGCCCTCCAGCAGCCACCCAAAATGGGAACTTTCACAGTCTCTGCAAGCACACCTCACTTCCTTTCCAGTCGACCCTAAACACAAGGCAGAGACTGAGTTCCTGTGTCCTCTGTACACTATCTAGGCTTCCCAAGCATAATTTAAAGACCATATCTGATCTCGAAAAAATGGTTCATATGGCTCTGAGCACTATGGGACTTAACATCTGAGGTCATCAGTCCCCTAGAACATAGAACTACTTAAACCTAACTAACCTAAGGACATCACACACATCCATGCCCGAGGCAGGATTCGCACCTGCGACCGTAGCGGTCCCGCGGTTCCGGACTGAATCGCCTAGAACCGCTTGGCCACACTGGCCGGCATATCTGATCTCGAAACTGCTTCATAGCGAGCGCAATCGCAATTATATATTTACTCTGCCGAGATAACACTGAAGTTTACTTGACAGCCAGAATGCATTTTATAATTTCCTTGATAGCAACGACGTATTTTCTTTAATATCAACCATAATAAGAGCTAGCACATTTTGAAGCATATGGCATTCTCATCTCCATTACTAACATTCTGCGTCCTAGTTAACAGCAGGACAGGCATTACATTGGAATGTCTCTTCACGCTCCACTTGTCTCCAAGTATTACTTAGTACGTTTCACACGCAACGCTAAGACATAATGTAGCCCCAACCTCAGAAATGGTATCACAACGTTCTTGCGTAAATCGACCTTTTTCTGTGATGTATAGGAATTTATTTCCCGCAGGTGCCGTAACAGACGCTGTTATCTCTCATTATTTGGTCATTCATTTCTTGTTGTAGAGCTCCGTAGCTACTTACCCTGCACGCAATTGCCTCATTTATAAAAGTGGCAGACGGGACGAGAAATGCAGCAACCCCTGGCACAGAGTCGCACAGGCTAAATAGTCCTATGCAGGGTCAGAGTTCATGGCAAGTGACATTTGATGTAATGAACCACGTTTTGGTGTATTTTGTGA
Organism: Schistocerca piceifrons; assembly: GCF_021461385.2. NCBI lineage: Eukaryota > Metazoa > Arthropoda > Insecta > Orthoptera > Acrididae > Schistocerca > Schistocerca piceifrons. The sequence goes on from NC_060143.1 coordinate 110,290,962, forward strand.
GCAATTTTTATAAGCAGATAAATCTTGTGTTAAACTGTTGAGAAGAAGCACAAAAATCGTGAAAACTGGCATTATGCAAGATTATCTACTTCAACAGGGTGGTGCAAAAAAGACTGACCCAGTGAACAGAGTTCCAGGGTATAAGGAAACACAGCAGAGGAAAGGAAATGCAGTACTAATCTGACTATATCAGGTATTGGTAGTGACCACCATTCATCTCTTTGCACTTCTGCGCCCTGATCAGCAAGTTGATGAAGGCAGATCGAAGCTGGACTGCTAGAATTGCTATCTCATCCGAAATGTTTTGTTGCAGTTCTTCAAGACTGTGGGTTTTGTTGCGATACTACTTACGCTTAAGTGCTCCCCACACATACTAATCGCACACTGACAGAGCCGATGACTTGCGTGGCCAGCTAGGGCCGCGACCAGATTGATCTCGCCTAACAACTCCGTCAGGCGAGAAGATTGTGTAAATGTGCTCCAAGGTTCGGCCAGTTGTATGGGCAGCGGCCCCATCCTGTTGGAAGTAACTGTAGGTCTTTTCCTCCTCCGTTAATGCTGCCACAAATGGTTCCAAAAGTTTGGCAATGTATCGCGCCGAAGTCTCCCTCTGACGAAAGAAGATGGGACCAATAATGCGGCGTGTAGACGCTGCACTCAAAAACTCAACCTTCAAATCATGCAATGGTGTTTCATGTAAGTTATGTGGCTTCTCCGCGGCCCAGAACCTGTGATTCTGTGAGTTGACATAACCACTCAGGTGAAACCCGGCTTCATCACACATAAAGAATGGATCCATGTCCAAGCCATTCATTGTTATCTTAGTGAAGTCATTGCATGAACTATAGCCACTGGGTAGGGATGCATGTGCACTGACGCCATTTTCGGACCAAACGTTGCACGACACTCTTTGCCACAAAGAGCCACAAAGAGACCGTGTGCCGCAAAGGGCGCAGATTCACCACGAGATGGGGAAATTCACAGGCGTCTACTGTCTATTCGGGCCTAAGCGCTGTAGTATGAGAGAGAAACAGACGAGAACCTACATCATAGTGAAACCCAGTAGAAACCATTTGTGTTCAAGGAGGCGTAGCAGTGTTAAATATGGCGGACCTAAGATCGGCCTTAAAGGGAAACATTTATGAAAACTATTAAGTCTGTAGTAACGCAGGGAATGAAGCCATAGTAACTTTAGTCTGCCATCCTACATAAATTTTCATGGTGATCCCAACAAAACTTGGATTTTGATCATACGTATAATAGTTTAGGGTTTACTGTTGAAGTGAAATTAACAAGTTTTGTAACAAAGACCTGAATGCTGAAATCTGAATGCTTCAGTCGATCTTAACGATCGATATTTCATATAGAAACACACCATTAAAATGACGAATGTTGTAAATATCAACTCTGTAATTTTATTTGTTTAAAAGATATAGTAAATATAAATTATCAGTATTTTCAGTTAAGCATCAGATCATCATTTCCTCCACACAAAACACATCTAACGATGACAGCATGACACCTTATTGGATCATTAGGTAATAGAATATTTGTTGTAAAGGTTAATTCATAGTAGTTACTTTTGTTCTTTATTTATTTATCTGAAAGCATACTGGTGCAAGGCTACTGGCTCTAGATGGATAAAAATGTTGCATTCCAATTTTAATGGTAACAAATTGTTCATTTATTAGGCACAACTTTGAATCGTCGCCTGCCTCTACCATCCACTTATTTTTTCCTCATGTGATGTTCATTTATTAACAAACAAATGATAAACTGCGATTTATGTAATCAAAACTCTGGGCTGTTAAGTTTATTGCTTTTGCAGTATCGCGCTTTAACGACACAATTCTAAAATAACCATATTCTTCGCGGTTCCAGAAATCATTACAAATTTTACTAAACATTCAATCCTTCAGAGCCACAAGAGCTTCCACGACATTGCCATGATGATCACGTTAAGTTCGCTCCACTGTTGACACCGATATTTCCATTTCTCATACTATTAAATCTATGTCCTCTTTCTTTAAGGAAACTTTTAATAATCCGCGCTCCTTTAACATTTTCTCTCTTTTCCTTTATTTCTTTTGCTTCCTATAATAGTCATAGTCTTCCACATAATCGATTACTTTCTCTAGGTCTACAGCACCTCTACCCACTTTTCATTGCTTCCTTCTTTTCTTTGCCCTACTGGACAACACCGGAATCTGCATCAAAATCTCCATAAAAATTCTCATCTGCCATGACTAAAATAAGAGCGAACACAGATGACCTGGCCGCTACACTGGCGGCACTTTCGTTTAACAGTGCTTACCTTACGTGTACGTAAGTCGCAGTCGAAAAAATTTCTTTTCCCAGAGTTCTGGGAAAATATGCGTTTGTGAGCGCCATATGAGTTGATGAAAGATACTCAATTTTCAGTTATTTATCAATCACCTCAATTGTGGGTCGACTACACTTCATGAACTTTAGGAACACTTTTGAGAAAAAGGGGGAGGGGGGTTGTTGCGCCAAAATATCTTAAAGTTTCCGTTTTAGGTTTACACAAGCGACTTTTCAGATATGAGCTGCATCAGTTGACCATGTCTGAGACCTTCCCCTATGAAGTACCTGTGGCTGGACGACTTTCTCTGACATAGATGGAACAAATTATACACAAACCTCTCCCAGCAGTCACACAACCATTACAAAAACCGTACAGCAGTTCCTGACATTAGCCATCACATACAGAAAGAGATATATAGTTGGGGATTCTAGTCCAGCTTCGCTGCTGTCTGGAGTTGCAGCGGCTGTTTACTTTATTGCTTTCTTGGCAGATGCCGCCTCCTCAGCAGCTGACCGGCTTGTAGCTTCCATCTTTGTCACTAGATGTCACTCCAAGCGCCAGTTAATACGGTGACTGCTCTGCTGCACCACTGGTGACCTCATCGCAGCCATCATCATTTTGAACAATTTCCAGCCTCAGGCTGGGTCTGTTTGCAGCATGAGCCTCGTCATCTAGTTCTGTTGCCCACCATATTTCTGTGTTTCCTTTGGTCCAGTCCTCGCCTCTTGTTTCAATACAATTCTCCACACCCTTCAGCCATGTATTCTATGGTCCTCCTCTTCGTCATTTCTTTTGTATCTCCATTTCATGTACGACTTGTGCGAGGAAAGTAATGAGACTGATTTTTTATCTGTCAATTTTTTTATTTTTTCAAATAACACTATTGTCCTCTTTGAAATAGATGCCTACAGAAACTATACACTGGCAAACTCGTTGACCCAATCTTGGTAGCAGCAATGGAAGGCCTCGACTGGTAGGACATTTAACACGTCGTTCACATACTCTGGAATGTTATCCAGAGTCCCACAACGATGTCGTTTTCGGATCACGTGAATATGAGGCGGTGGAACAACAGAAATGACTTTACAGATCAAAATTCCGTGATGGAATTGGCTGTATGGCATTGGAAGTTGTCACGATGCAGGATCCGCTTGTCTGCAATGTTCAGACTTCTCCTATGCCTTTCAAGCACCTCTTTATAAAAAACTTGATTAAAAGTTTGTCCGTAGCATGCACACGTTTTATATTTTCGTCGGTTTTTGAAGTTGAAGGTCTCCCTATGCGAGATTCATCTTCAACGTGTTCACGGCCTTCCAAAACTGACATGTGCCAGTAACAAACTTGGGATCTTGATAGGGATTGTCCCTCATAGGCCTGTTTCAATTTTCAATAGGCCGCACTCGCTGATCTCCCATGTTTAACGTATTGTAAAACTTGATGGCATAACGTTGTTCCAAATTTCGTTGTTCCATTTTCGTAACACACAACATAAACACAACTTCGCTGATGGCGATTTCAAAAATCACATGATGCCTGTATAGAGGTGAAACTTGGATTGAGCATCTGGAAGGGATGAACACACCGGTCTACCCAAGTAAAACAGCACAGTGTTGCCAGATCGTTCGCAGTGTTATCAGGCTCATTACTTTTCTCACACACCTCGTCTGTTCTTGGGAATCCTGATGTTTTCCACTCTCTTCACATGCCTTAGTGTTTCTATTACGCTGTGCAAGGGATGCTCTTTCACTATTTCGCTTACCCATTCGTTCCTCATCCTATCTCTCCTTGTTACTACTATCCTACTACTGAGGGACTTCATTTCACAAGCTTGTAATCTGCTTACATCTCTTTTATTCCGTGTTTCAGATGCTTAGGTCAGTATTCGGATGTAGTAACTTCTATGTCTACTTCTCTGTTTTTTGTGGACGTGTTTGTTCCAAATCAGGCTCCTAACACTTCGCTCGGATGTCTCTGCATGTCTGCCACCGTTCTACGTTCAAGTAGCAGTCAATGTGTTGAATATGGAACAGACAACAGCTGTAACATTTACAGATTGTTAATGGTAGTAACACAGGTTAAAGTACGATGGACGAAGGACAAAGCTTCTAAGGACTATGAGAATTAGAAATGGAAAACGTATTTGCTAAAACAAAATTCCAGAGATCGAATAAATGGCGTGATAAAACAGAAGAAAACCAAGCTCTAGAGAAAAAATGAAAAAAATATTACAACTCTAATAGAGCAGACACCTGCAGAGATCTAGGACATCAAAGTCAAAGCAAAAATTAAAGACTAATCTACTGGAACGGTGACATATACAAATTTACGAAGAGCGGTAAAAAGGTTTATTTGAAATACCAGAGCAAGACAGCTGAGAATAGACAGGAATGTAAAATACTGTCCAAAGAAACTAAAAAACTATGCAGGAAAATTAATCAAGAAAGCTGGGATAGAGTCATTTTGGAAATGGAAAATGATATGGTAAAAAGGAATTTGCTTATAAAATGATGAACTTGAGTGAAAATATAAAAGACGGTGAAAGAATACATATGATGAGTAAGATAGAATGTCCTGGGTTTTATACAACAGGAGGCGATGTATATAAAAGTCTGGGCGGTAATAATAGACAGGAAGAATAGAAAGAGGTGACAGTAGATAGAATAGAAGTGAAGGGATTATAAAATGTTATGCATTAAATTAAAAATGGGAAACCACCAGGCAGTGATGGATTTAAGACATAGCTGATAAATATTTATCTCCACACCATGCTTCTCACCTACATTAACACGTGCTGGACAAATAAAACATTTCTAGTGGACTAGACATTATTAACAATAACACCTGTTTGCAGGAAACGAGACGCGAGTAGTTACGAAACCTATAGGAGCAGCTCTCTATTAGATATGGAGTATAAATATATTGCAAAGTAGTAACACAGGAACTAGCACGAATCGTTGAAAATAATTTGGTAGAAAAGCAAACGGACTTTACAATGATAGAATGTACATAGATAATACGTTTGCTGTTAGACAAATCAGTGAGAGACACAGAGTTCAATAGAGAGAAACATTTACTGTACATAGACTATGTGAAAACTTTCGATAAAGTAAACGGAGAAAGCTGTGGGAGATAATGCACGAAAGAGGAACATCGCTGCATATAATGAAGTTAGCAGAAAGCATGCACCAAAGATCAGAAATCATCATTGCAGGAAATGTAAAATCCATGACCAGGACAAATTTGGGAGTATCACAAGGATGCAGTTTGTCTCTGATTATTTTTAATATTTATGTCGACGGCATGCTAAGGCATTCGATAAGTAAATTACGTTTCTGCACATGACTTCAACGAAAGGAGGTGTTGTATGACATTACTCTTTGCTGATGACAAAGTCGTGATTGCTGATAGTGGGAGCAGACTCCAAAGAGATGCTCGTGTTTTATCCACAACAAACGCCTAAGTTATTTAATCTGTTAGTACGTTAAAAAAAACAGAAGTTCGCCTTTCAGGAGCAAGGAGCCAGCTCCCAGGAAAGTAATAGTAACAGATCATAAAATGGAAAGAATAAACTCGCTCAGCTTCTTGGAAAATTCTACCTTACTCATGACTGAAGTGGACATACAGAAGAAAGTAGAAATATTTGATTACATTAATGGAACAATCTATAGAAACATAAGACTAAAGTACGAAAGGAAACACAAGTTCTACAAAACGATTTCGTAACCAATCATGACATACGGAAGTGTGTCGAGGACAGTAACAGAAAGAAATGGACAAAGAATAGAAGCATCTGAGATGAGATTCCTACGAAGAGTAACTGGGTGCGCACCACCCAACAGGAGGGGGAACGCTGACATCAGAGAAGTACTGGGAGTGAGAAGCTTAAGTGAGTAGATTAAAGAATACAAGAAGAACTGAAAGAGCTCTGTCGCAACAATAGAAGACGACAGAAAACCAAAAATAATGATGAGTTGTTACCCAATGGGCAGAAGTTGTTCAGGAAAATGCTTGGCATCCAGAGAAAAGAAGAAGATAACAATACATTTCCAAAGCAAGCATCTTTACAGTAATTATAATTTTAAAAATGAAAGCACTTCCTAAAGGTCTGAAAAATCGTGTTTATTTAATCACGAAGTGGATTTCGGATTCTTGGGCCAACTTCAGATTGCAGCTGAATGTCACAAACAGAAAGAGCACGATGTACTGCTTACACAGATACTATTTTTAAAGAAGATACAGAAATGACACAGAATGTTTGCACAGAAAAACATTATATTTATTGACAAACTGAAATAATTCCATAGAGTAAAAATGGAGGGAAAGAAAGTGTTTTTATGGAGACATATTTAAAAACTGATGAAAAGCAAGATGAGTTTACAGTGCAATTCTAGTACAGTGTTCGTAACGAAAACTTAATTTAACAAAGGGGAAAAAAGGAAACTGAGTCTGATCATCTTTATATACAAAAATTAAGCCTGCATATGTTCGTGTTAACAAAACTGGAAACCTAGTCAGTCGATTGACTTGAAATTTCGTCACAACCTTAAATTGGCATATGCACGTGTTTTTGTACGGCTAGTGGAGCGCCATATTGATCTGAAATTTTGACACATCGTCCCACGTGAAGACGTACGTGTTTTTGTATACTCATTTTGTAATATATATAAATAAATATGTAATATACAAAGCGGAAATGTTCTTATCCAAAACCTCGACAAGTTCTTGGCGGATTTACTTCATACTTTTACACATACTGAAATGAACATACAGATGGACACCGCTATATATATATATATATATATATATATATATATATATATATATATATATATATATATATATATATATATATAAAGAGGGCTCGTTGTTTCCAAAAATATCCAAACATTCTTGATTTACTTAATTTTAGTCCGGACTCTAACGAACATTCAGATGAACAGCAGGCTATATATATTTTAACATGCACTATGTTCAAAAGTAACCGGACACCTGGCTGAAAATGACTTACAAGTTCGTGGCGCCCTCCATCGGTATTGCTGGAATTCAATATGGTGTTGGCTCACCCTTAGCCTCGATGACAGCTTCCACTCACGCAGGCATACGTTCATTCAGGTGCTGGAAGATTTCTTGGGGAATGGCAGTCCATTCCTCACGGAGTGTTACACTGAGGAGAGATATCGATGTCGTTCGGTGAGGCCTAGCACGAAGTCGGCGATCCTAAACATGCCAGAGGTGTTCTACAGAATTCAGGTAAGGACTCTGTGCAGGTCAGTCCTTTACAGGGATGTTATTGTCGTGTAACCACTCCGCCACAGGCCGTGCATCATGAACAGGTGCTCGATCGTGTTGAAAGATGCAATCGCCATCCCCGAATTGCTCTCCAGTCGCGGGATGCAAGAAAGTGCTTAAAACATCAATGTAGGCCTGTGCTGTGATAGTGCCACGCAAAACGACAAGGGATGGCGATGAAAAACACGACCACACCATAACACCACCCACTCCGAATTTTACTGTTAGCACTACACACGCTGGAAGATGACGTTCACTGGGCATTCCCTATACCCACACCCTGCCATCGGATCTCCACAATGTGTATCGTGATCATCACTCCACACATCATTTTTCCACTGTTCAATCGTCCAATGTTTATGCTCCTTACACCATACGGGATGTGTGGCGTATGAGCTGCCACTCGACCATGATATCCAAGTTTCCTCACCTCCGCCTAACTGACATAGTTCTTGCAGTGGATCCTGATGCAGTTTAGAATTCCTGTGTGATGGACTGGATAGATGTCTGCCTATTACACATTACCACCCTCTTCAACTGTCGGCGGTCTCCGTTAGCCAACAGACGATGTCGGCCTGTACGCTTTAGTGCTGTACGTATCCCTTCACGTTTCCACTTCACTGTCACATCAGAAACAGTGGACCTAGGTACGTTTAGAAGTGTGGAAATCTTGGGTACAGACGTGTGACACAATCACCTGACCACGTTCGAAGTCCGTGAGTTCCGCGGAGCGCCCCATTCTGCTCTCTCACGATGTCTAATGACTACTGATGTCGCTGATATGGAATACCTGGCAGTAGGTGGCAGCACAGTGCACCTAATATGAGAAACGAATGTTTTTAGGGGCGTCCGGATACTTTTGATCACATAGTGTACGTATAGTGTCTAAATATTTATGTAGAATACAAAGGCGAAATATTGTTACCAAAAACCCCAAAAAGTACTTGACCGATATACTTCAAATTTTTACTGGTTACTCCAAAAATTGTTTGTAAGAGTATAGGATATATTTAGTTTTTAGAGAAATACATCACATAAATGAGCATATAAAATATGTAATGCTGAAACATTGTAAGCAAACTCTCGGAAAGTTTTTGATGTACTTGACATTTTAAACAGTACTGTATTAAACATTAAGAACAATGTACAGGTTTTGTGTTAAAGTCGACTGCGAGAAGGAAAATGAGCGGTTTTATTATATTGTCGCAGCCAGTTTAATAAGGGCAGCAAGCAAGGAGCAAATTCACGATCAAATGCTCCACCCGTGACAGAAACTCTGGCAGGGAATTTAAATCGATCAGTTGTTTCTCACGTATAAATTCTTTCACGTCATTTATATATTTTATATACAAATTGTGTGCATAATAAGGTGTTTTGGTTTCTTCCTCACAGACGCTTTTCACAGGAAACAGGGAAGTTGTATTACTGGCTTATCGGCTTATGATTGGAACACTACTGCAATAGCAATAACAATAAACAAGGCCCAAGGAGCAAAGGGGAAGAGGAGATGGAGAGAGGCGTGGCAAGAAATGGACATAGAGAGCGAAAATGAGGAAGTGCACAGAGAGAGGCGATAGGAGGAGACGCAGAAAGAGGAGGGAGGATAAGATTGACAGAGAGAAGGTGGAGGAGGTGACGGACAGAGAGGGGGGGGGGACATCCTCAGACAGTATTTTGTAGCGAGAATTCTTCATCACAAGCACAGTCAGAGGTTTGTCTTGGCCGATTCGATGCCAATAGGTGGCGCAAGGTCGGTGACCCGTCGAGTATCACGCTACTTCAAAAATTCAGCCACCTCATTCCCTCTCTCTGTTTTATGTCTGGAAAAAGAAACATAAGGGCGCCTCGTTTTTGGGCGCCGTCCATTCGTTCCTGACAAGTGTGGAGAACGTGATCGTGAATTTGCTTCTTGCTTGCGGCCGGTGTTAATATTAAATTCTACTGTTCATGATGTAGTTCTTTCATCGCCGGTTTTTTTTTCGTATCTGGAAATAGAGTGGACGTATTTTAATTATTACCTGCAACGTCTCAGCTGACACAGTGCCAAAAGCTCCCATGAACCGGCGTAATGTCTCGCGTTGCACCCTGATAATTACCCGTACTGATGTATGAGTAAAAGTCTCCGCGCCCAAACGGTATCATAGTATCGCGTGATCGCAGTTAGTATAGCGCTCTTTTTGTTTGCATTGGTAGTCTACAATGGTGACTGGCTAGGCTAGTAATTTTGTCCTTCTCTGTCGCTTATTTAGGATCTTATCAATATGCAGCCTAATAATTGATGCGCATGCGATAGGATGCGCACCCTAATACGTTCCAAAAGGCCGCACATAAAAGCGGGATTTTTCCGGTGTTCGTACATGGATTCTGTTGGTGACAGAAAGGTAGGGTCAGGCATTTTGGATAGCCCTTGGGCTAGAGACCAAGGATCGTTTTGCTGTGACTATCACACAGCACAGCGTCAAAATTTGAATATTACACACTTCCTCCAGGATAGGCAAATCGACCAAATCGGCTGGTTCTCCTTGCAGTATACGTGGTCTATGGTTCACCTCAAAGGATTTATGGAGGCACCATTAGATTCATAGGTGGTTCCTGAGAAAACCCGAAAAACATCGCTTGTTGATATGAAAACCGAGCCGCGTATTCCGAGATGGCTATGCATAGCAAGTTTTTACGATATTTTCCTATGATCCCGACCCCGACCAACCTTGAAACTTTTCTTAATATCTTTATCCGTTTCCGCGATGTGTTCAAAGTTACCCTACTTATATTCCTAAAATACACACGTAATATCCGGCTTGACACGAAAACATAGTTAACTACGTGATGTAGCACGGCACGGAGATCTATGCAGTTTAGTGTCTCTGTTATCCTCAGAAGGGTTCTGGGAGCCCCACGTTGTAGTATCGAAGCACATGCAAAATCTTCTTGCACCTAAAATCCGGTACGAGGTATAAAACTAGTTTTACGTTATTTCAAGTTCTCATAACTATTCAGATTTTTGTGACCCGTAAAGTTGTTTTTATATGAGTGACATGTCCTGTCGTAGCAGAGGAAAGAAGGGAATCAGAGGAAAAATGCTCCTATCGGAGCACAAAAAAGGCTAATATGTTCCTGTTTTAAAAGACTCTGACTTAAAAGAGGAATACTAACTGCCTCATTCTACTGTCCTCATGCCTTTAAAAATTTACCCAAATATGTTGGGAAAGAAGCAGAAAAGGAGTAAACACTGGGAGATAGTGACAGTGGTTGTGGCATATAATGAACGAAGGAGGCAACGGCAGTGTGAGAGAAAGAGAGGGGCACAGTGCCAGTGGAATATAGCTGACAGCGACAGAATAATACTATGAAATGAGTGGAGATAGTGTCAGTGGGAGAGGAATAAAGAAGAGGAGAATGTAGATGTGGGTGAGAGACAGTGATAATGAAGAACTGAGTCTATGATAACGACAACGAGGAAGAGAGAGACAGTTACAGTGAGAAGAGACAGCAGCAGTGTGAAGGAATGAATGAAATAGTAGCAGTATGCGAGAGAAAGAGGGAGGCAAGGACAGAGAGAGGAGACAATAGTAGGACAGAACGAAGGAGACTGTGACTGTGACACAGGAGACAGTGACAGAGATACACAAAGACACAATGGCAATGAGTTAGGCTGGATAAGTGAGTGAGAATGGACAAGTGGGAGTAGATGGGTATGTGCGACTGAGAGCGAAGGACTATGCGGTGTGAGCGAGTTACAGTTTAGGGGGGGGTTGTGGGAGTGGGACGTGAGTTACATATTAAAAAGAATACGAATATGTCCGAATGCCAAAATTTTTGGGAAAATTTTAAAAGACACTGAGGAAGGTAGAATGAGGCAGCTGGTACCCCACTTTCCAGAATCCTTTAATTACACATGATAATGAGTTACCAAGAAAATACTGTTGAGCCGTGGTAAAATTTGCTGTTTCGAAGAGTGCGCCGCAGTGCGTAGTGTGAAGCAGTCGCCCTCCGTTTCTGGCGGTGGCAGGCGCTGTGGCAACCGCAGCTTTCGTGTCTCCCTCTGGTGGGAAAGGGGAAAGGTAGCCTGTTCACGTGCATTTAACGGGCGCTATGAGCTCGCCAGTGAGTCAGTCTCAGTTCAGGCGATCATCATAGGCGGCACCACCCGCTCCTTCCGCCTCCATGATTTCTACCTCATCATTTATGGCCGTCCTATCCACTTCACTCCTACCCTCAAATACTTTGGCCTCACACTCGACCGCCACCTCACCTGGAATCCTCATCTCCTTACCATCCAAAACAACGTTCACAACCGCCTCCGCCTCCGCCTCCTGAAACTCCTGTCCGGCCGGATGTGGGGTCTGCATCCTTCCACCATCCTTCACACCTACAAATCCTTGATCCGCCCCATCCTCTGTTATGCAAGCGTAGCTTGGATTTCCGCCTCTTCCCGGTTCTAAAAGGCCCTCCAAATCCTCGAACGCCATGCGCTCCGCCTCGCCTTCTGCATCCGCATTCCATCCCCCATGTGCATCCTCTACAACCTCATCCCCTTCCCCCACCTCCTCCTTTTCCTTGAACACATCTGCACACTATATATTGTCCGCCGCCTTGATCCCCCTCACCCCCTGGTGTCTCCCTTCCTCTCCACCCCCAACCAGTTGCCGCGTCTTTACCGCTGTGTCCCACCCTCTCTCCATCTCCACACCCTCAATCTCCTTTCCCAACGCAACTTCCACCATCTACCCCTCCCGGATGATGAGCTTCGCCCTGACATCTACCCTTCCTACCAACTCTAACCCCATCTTCCTGCCTCCTCCTTAGGGCTCCCTCTCCTCCCCCTCCCTCCTCCTGAGCGGCTTCCCCCTCCTACTCCCACTCCCTCTCTTGTGCCCCCTTTCAGTGTCTCTGCACTCCCTCCTGCCCTGTCTTCCCTCTTCATCTCCCGCCCCACACGTCTCCTACCTCTTCGTGTGCCCGCTGATGCTCCTCCTCTCTTCATCCCGCCACTTCACCTGCTGCCCCTTGCTCTCCCCTCCTTTTCCATCCTTTCTGACCTTTCCCTCAGCAGGTCCCACCTGGCAGTTTTATTCTTCGTCGTGTGTGCTGCACGTGGGTTTTTAGTGTGTTGTTCTGGAGTGTTTTTAATACTGTGGCCGATTTTTAACCTGTGCATATCCATTCAGTGTCTTCTCTGTGTTTTAAGAATTGGCAACTGTGTTTTTTTTAGCTTTCTGGTGACCTTTTTAACTGTCCTCCATGAACGTCTCCGTGTCAGTCTCTTTTTACCTCCATTTTCACCCATTATTCTGTTTTAAGTTCCCCTTTTTTATCGCCTTATGTATGTAACATCTTATTCTTATTTTAAGTTGTCATGTCACTCGGCTGAAGAGTGGCGGATTGTGCTGCTGACAGCCCTCCCCTGCCCATATGGGGCAGGGGAATGAAATCACATTAAAGAAAGTTGGTCAGTCGGAGTGAGTCTGGGTCAGTTACTCGTCACCAGTTGCTGATCTGTCTCTCGTTCGCCTGTGTGCGGCAGTTAGTATCTGTCAGTTGTCTGGAGTGCCAGTATGTCTGTCGTTCAGATCAACCTTTAAGGCCGGTTGGATCAATCGGTTGGTCGGTCGTGCACTGAGACACATGATGACTTGTCCGTCTTGAGCACGGCGCATGTGAGGTCGCCACGTGAGCCCAATAGGCCGCGCAGTATAGCGAGGGGTAGTGGCTTCACGGTCGACACGAGAGCAACAGGAGTCAACCCACGACATCAATCTGGCCGGTGCGAGCTGCGACGCCGTGTGTAACTGGTTCTCCGAGCGCTTCTGGGCCCCTTCAGTTACCATCTTGTGAAGCTTGGCTCGGTCCTTTCCTAGTGCAGGATGTCGTTTTGCCAGTGGGCGTGTTTCCTTTGCATGGTTGGGTCCGAGCCAGTATTTCCGCCGTCGTGTGTCTGGAGGTGAGTGGGAGACGCACCCACCAGCAGTGCAGTCGCGACGGAGCAGCAGTCGCGGACGGAGCAGCGGGCAGTCGGTCGGTTGCTGCGGACCAGGAAAGACGCGAGATCGGCGCGCCTTCCTGCGTCCGTTGAAGCGGCTGGCAGCGGACGGTTCGTGAGAGCGATTTGGGGGTACTGCGCCAGGTCGTCTCGAGAAATCGTAGTTTATTAGAAGTTAAGTGATTGGTGACAGGTTGTGTGATTTACTCTTGTTAAATTTTACTTATTTTCTTGGTCAGTCTCTCATCCCTAACTTGCTCGCCTGTCTCTCGTCCGCATTTGTTAGGCAGTTAGTGTCTGTCTATCGTTCGGAGCTGCCTCTGTCATGCTTGTCGGATTTGGTGTGTTAACGAATTTATTGCTTGGAGTGTAACGGCCTAATTCCCGATATATGTTTTTATCTTGCCTGTCATCTTGAGAGGCGGTATATGTGTACTGTAGAGCATGTTTGGCCAACCTTGTGTAATTTTATGTAAGATTGCATTTCATGGGCTTTTATTTAAATGGTCATTTTAGTATATAAAGTTGCCACCCCTCCACAGTAAGACTTTTCTTAGAAGTTAAAATCAAGTTGCACCTTCGGTGGCAAGTTAATCTTTTAATTTTAGTGTTTTGTACCATTTCTATCCCTCCTACTGGGTGCATAGTTTGTGTGCTTGTGTGAATTGTTAAAACTTTTACTTTAAGGTAATCTGGTGTGTTGCAGATTTGCACCTGTGTAGTCTTTCAGAGGTTGTTGTGAGCGGTCGTGACTACGTCCGTGTCAAAAGGGAGTGGCAAGGTTCTCAGCCCGAAAGCTCATACACTTAAAAAAGATTTTCTTTCTGCCTCTGAATAAATGGTAGCTTGATATTTAGAGGGTGCTTTTTGCTTATAATTTTAAATCTGTTTCTTAAAAAAAGGCTTTTAAGAATAAAATTCCCATTTGTTAAAAACAATTTCATTTTGATTTCACCAGTTACTCCCTGGCAACTATTTCCACGCTCACATAGTGTGATTAAATGTGTTAAGGTTCTTGATGAATCGCTAGTAAATAAAATAAAATTTTAAGAATATTCTTTGAAATTAAATTCACGGTTCAACTGTTTACTTTTTCAAGTGTTGAAGTTACTCCACTAGGTTTAATTATACTGTGACGCTGTAATGGTGTCATCAGCTTGATTCATCTTCTCCCAGTCAAAGCAAGAATATAAACGGACTATTACGGACTACAGGTGCCCATTACAACCATTTACACTCAGCACCTACGCATCAAGCACAACAGGTACATTTCGATGAAAAGGTGGGAGTGCTTATGAAAGAAGAAAACCTTTCCAGTTAGGCAGCTTGACCTAGCAGCCTCTAAACTGCCATACCAACCCTAAAGGGATTGTGACGTAAGACGTAGAGCAAAACAAACATACAGAGAAACATTAAAGAAAGAGTTATATTGGCTTTAAATTATCTATATCTGTAAAGAAAAGTTAGTCGTGTGTTTTTAGTGGATCAAGGAACAAAGGCCTTTCGAGACCTAAGAATAAAGTTTGAGGACTAAAGAAAAAAAAATAAATGTATAATCCGCTTTTCCAACCCCCTGCTCCTCTCAGAAATTTAATAAATTCATCTAAAAATAATTTAATGTAATTCTGAAAGCATTTGCGCGATATTTTCCGTAATATTTTCGCCCGACTGCGTCTTATTTAGCGCCAAGCACAATTCATTCCTGAGTGCATTAAAGACGTAATATTCGGAGAGAAGTTATTTCTTTTCGCCATTACGCCCTAAAAAGCCCGCGCGGCGACTTCTCCCCACGCCGGTCTCCCAGCGACACGGAATTTACGGCAACATTAATAACGTCAAACGGTGTCGCCCGCCCGCTCCAGCCCACGGTTTTCCATTACGGGCGAACAAGGCGCGAGGCTGCCCCACTGAGCCGCGTCCCCCTCCTAAGAATCCATTTACGCTGCGCAACACGGAGGAACCCGTTTAACCCGTTTTAACGAGATCTCCTCCATTAACTACAATATCTTCACCCACGTTCAGATAGTTAAGCTTACTGTGACGCCGAACACTTCGTACTCTCAGTGAGAACAGCACCGACTTTCGCGAAGTTCTTAGTGCTCTTAACCAAAAGTGAATAAGTAGAATAAGAAACTACAGATAACTGTCTGTTATAATGGGTGGTCGGGAACAGACTGAAAAGTTTGCAAGTGCGTTGCAGAGTAGGTTGTGCTGGCAAATAACTGTCAAGAAAAAAATTCGGCACGTTGCGTGGTTTTCGAGTTATTTAGCACTAACCAATCAGGCCGTTGCGTGACAAATTTAAGTGGCCTGCCGTATACAATTAGAGTCAGTTTTCGTAGGGTAGACGACAGCGCACGAGAAATGCTCAGCCTTTTCATCTACATCTACATTTATACTCCGCAAGCCACCCAACGGTGTGTGGCGGAGGGCACTTTACGTGCCACTGTCATTACCTCCCTCTCCTGTTCCAGTCGCGTATGGTTCGCGGGAAGAACGACTGTCGGAAAGCCTCCGTGCGCGCTCGAATCTCTCTAATTTTACATTCGTGATCTCCTCGGGAGGTATAAGTAGGGGGAAGCAATATATTCGATACCTCATCCAGAAACGCACCCTCTCGAAACCTGGCGAGCAAGCTACACCGCGATGCAGAGAGCCTCTCTTGCAGAGTATGCCACTTGAGTTTGCTAAACATCTCCGCAACGCTATCACGATTACCAAATAACCCTGTGACGAAACGCGCCGCTCTTCTTTGTATCTTCTCTATTTCCTCCGTCAACCCGATCTGGTACGGATCCCACACTGAAGAGCAATACTCAAGTATAGGTCGAACGAGTGTTTTGTAAGCCACCTCCTTTGTTGATGGACTAAATTTTCTAAGGACTCTCCCAATGAATCTCAACCTGGTACCCGCCTTACCAACAATTAATTTTATATGATCATTCCACTTCAAATCGTTCCGTACGCATACTCCCAGATATTTTACGGAAGTAACTGCTACCAGTGTTTGTTCCGCTATCATATAATCATACAATAAAGGATCCTTCTTTCTATGTATTCGCAATACATTACATTTGTCTATGTTAAGGGTCAGTTGCCACTCCCTGCACCAAGTGCCTATCTGCTGCAGATCTTCCTGCATTTTGCTACAATTTTCTAATGCTGCAACTTCTCTGTATACCACAGCATCATCCGCGAAAAGCCGCATGGAACTTCCGACACTATCTACTAGGTCATTTGTACATATTGTGAAAAGCAATGGTCCCATAACACTCCCCTGTGGCACGCCAGAGGTTACTTTAACGTCTGTAGACGTCTCTCCATCGATAACAACATGCTGTGTTCTGTTTGCTAAAAACTCTTCAATCCAGCCACACAGCTGGTCTGATATTCGGTAGGCTCTTACTTTGTTTATCAGGCGACAGTGCTGAACTGTATCGAACGCCTTCCGGAAGTCTAGAAAAATAGCATCTACCTGGAAGCCTGTATCTAATATTTTCTGGGTCTCATGAACAAATAAAGCGAGTTGGGTCTCACACGATCGCTGTTTCCCGAATACATGTTGACTCCTATAGAGTAGATTCTGGGTTTCCAAAAACGACATGATACGCGAGCAAAAAACATCTTCTAAAATTCTACAACAGATCGACGTCAGAGATATAGGTCTATAGTTTTGCGCATCTGCTCGAAGACCCTTGTTGAAGACTGGGACTACCTGTGCTCTTTTCCAATTATTTGGAACCTTCCGTTCCTCTAGAGACTTGCGGTACACGGCTGTTAGAAGGGGGGCAAGTTCTTTCGCGTACTTTGCTCGGATTCATTCCTTACTATCGTCCCATCTCCAACATCTGTATCGCTCTCTTGTTCGGTTTTAGAAGAAAAAACGAAGAACACGTTTGGCGAAACCGCCTCTGCCGCGTTGCATGAATTTGCACGCCCAACAACCTGACTGGGTAACATCAAAGCTAGTTAACTAGGAAACAGCGCAACTTATCGATTTTTTTTCTCAACAATAATTTATCAGCACAATCCACGCTTACAAGCTCTTCAGTCTGCTACTGACCATCATACAAGTACACTGAAGCGCCAAAGAAATTGGTATAGGCATACAGATATGTAATCAGGTAGAGTACGGCGCTGCGGTGGGTAACAAGTACATAACACGTCTGGCTCCATTGTTAGATCGGTTATGCTGCTACAATGGTAGGTTATCAACCTGAGTTTGGACGTGGTGTTACAGTCGACGCACGAGCGATGCGTCACAACATCTCCGAGGTAGTGATGAAGTGGGGAATTTTCCGTACGACCATTTCACGAATGTACCGTGAATATCAAGAATCCGGTAAAAAATCAAATCCCCGACATCGTTGCGGGCGGAAAAAGATCCTGCAAGACCGGGACCAACGACGACTGGAGAGACATTCGGACAGACTTAGGTTACATATTTTTAATATATATAAATTATAAACATATATATCTATATCTATATTAGTGTATAAACACAGGGCGTCCAAAGCCGGTACCAAAAAATCTCTAAAACTTCCTGACCAATTTACTTCAGATTTTTTCATATTACTCTAATAAACGTTTTGACCGAAACAGCGTATACATTTTTAGTATGTTGGAAAACGCCCGTATCAAAAATCTCTAAAAGTTCCAGATCGATATACTTCAAATTTTCACACATATTCTAACAAATATTCGGAAGAGCGTAACTATATATTTTTTAATCAACAATGTACAGCTCTTCTGTTAAAACCGACTGCATCTCCGACATCGCTGCGACCGCAAAAGGACGGGAGCAACGACGACTGAGGAGAACCATTCAACGTGACAGAACTGCAACCATTCCGCAATTTCGTGCAGATTTCAATGCTGGGACATCAACAAGTGCCAGTGTGCGTACCATTCAAGGAATCGATATGGACTTCCGGAGCCGAAGGCCCACTCGTGTATCCTCGATGACTGCACGACACAAAGCTTTAAGCCTCTCCTGGAACCGTCGTCATCGACATTGGACTGTTGATGACTGGAAAAATGGTGCCTGGTCGGACGAGTCTCGTTTCAGATTGTATCGAGCGGATGGACGTGTACGGGTATGGAGACAACTTCATGAATCCATGGAGACTTCGTCTCAGCAGGAGACTGTCGAAGTTGGTGGTGGCTCTGTAATAGTATAGGGCGTGTGCAGTGGAAGTGATATGGGACCCCTGATACGTCTAGATACGACTCTGACAGGTGACACGTAAGTAAGCATCCTTTCTGATCACCTGCATCCATTCATGTCCATTCTGCATTCTACGGACTTGGGCAACTGCAGCAGGAACACGCGACATCCCACACGTCCAGAATTGCCACAGAGTGGCTCCAGGAACACTCCTCGGCGTTTAAACACTTCTGATGGCCTCTAAACTCCGAATACATGAACATTATTGAGCATACCTGAGATGCCTTGCAACGTGTTGCTCAGAAGAGATCTTCACCCCCTCCTACTCTTACGGCTTTTTGGACAGCCCTGCAGGATACGTGCTGTCAGTTCCCTCCAGCACTACTTAAGACATTAGTCAAGTCCATGCCACGTCGTGTTGCAGCACCTCTGCGTGCTCGAGTGGACCCTACACGATATTACGCAGTTGTGCCAGTTTCTTTGGCTCTTCAGTATACATATATTTCGACGACGAACGTGCCTGCCTCTACGCTTTCCGGACCTGGACATTAACACACCGGACTTTTATTTGTGGGGGCAGTGGAGAGCTTCCTGCATGGAAACCCAAGTACAAGATGGTCCGAGTCTCTGTGCCCGTATTATGAAAGGCTGTGAAACCATACGCAATACTCGATGGATAGATCAGCGCGGCAGAGATTCAACACGCTGGGGCGTTGCTGCATGTATCAGTGCCCTTGGAGGGCATACTGAACATCATCTATTGAGAGAAAGAGTTGCATGTGGTATGGTGGTGCGTCCCGTTCTCATTTGTTTCCCTTAATTAAAGAGTTGGAGAAAATGAGTTGTTAACTTGGAAGCAAAGCGTTTCCCAGACCCACGTCCATATAACCTAGTTTCTTTGTCTACGTCTGAGGAATGTGTCCAGTAAGTTGTGCCGTACATTCTTGCTACAGCCTGTATATAAATGGGAGTGAATTACGGATAATGATTCACTAAAGAGGTCTGCAGCATATGATGCTCTCAGGCATGATGTCAACAGGTAGCCGTCTGTTTGTGTGATTCGCGATTTGTAAAAAGACGCCTTTTGTTCTTTGTTATTTAACCCAACAGTGTACCTTGTGAAACAGGTAAGACCCCAATTACGTCGTTTTCCTACCGGTAACAGGCGACAGTTTTTCCAGATATCCATCAATGTACCCAGTGATAATAATAATAATACTAACAACAATAGTAGTGACAGAACTGAAAGACAAGTATTACAGGAAGTAAATAATGAAAATAATAAAGAAGTTTGGTAATTACCTTTGAATCGAGTTGAAAGCCCTACTGCTGGTGTTATGTCCCAAAGAAAGACAATGGACATGAAAGTGGGAAACACGATAGCTAGAAATACTAGATAGACTCAATGGCAGGAGGGTACACCGAAAACTCGATTCGAGTAATGGACGTAGGTGATGCGCCTATGTGATTTGCATGGGAAATACTTAAGTTAAAGAATCAGGGGTACACCAGGAAGCAGACGGGTGGAATCGGTTCCTTTTCTTTTACTTTGTGGCGAAGGGCTTTAGCTGGAAAAAGAGGAAGCAGTGTTGACAATGGGTCAGAAAGAATGAAGGGGTGTAGTGTGTGAAAGAGAACAGAGTAAACATTTAGAAGCAAAATACGTCTTCAAAAGTGGAAAAATATAAATGACTGCACTCATATTTCTGCGATACCATTAAAAAAATTGCATGTGCTTGGTAATTTCTGCATAGTGATTAACAAAGCTGCCATCATAACACACTGTCGCAAATTGAAAAATTAAAAATGCACCTAAGCCCAGAATCGAACTACGAACTCGAGTATTCTAACGCATTAGAGTAAGGGGGTTAACTGAGGTTCCTGTACACGGAAGCCAACAAGCATATCAGTCTGGAAGATCCTTTGAAACAGCACTTCACCGCTTCACAGTCTAGTTGGGAAGGTGGAAAGAAACTCTACACGTTCAGGAAATTGTTCTCTGCATCCTCCTAGATATCAAGAGGGCTTTTGCAATACGACCTTCGAATCCTCGATTAGAGCTGCAGAAGATCATGGCATTAAGACCACCAAATGCAGGCGGGCTGAGACGACGTTAAGTAGACGAGTGGTGGGAACCACCATGAATGAGAAAATGGTAATCAACACCACCAGAAAGTATCCACAAGGAGAGACTTTGTCCCCAGTAAAGGGGAACCTAGTGGTAAATGATCTCATTGAAGAGTTAAAATGCTAGACATTATCTTTGCCAAGGATACGTAGGCGATGTAATTGCAGTAATATCGGGCAAACACTGTAGTGCCGCTAGAACAATTGCACAATGTTCATCAGACGTTATGCAAAACTAGGGCAATTAATGGGATATAATGGTCCATCCCAAGTAAACTGTTGTACTATCGTTCTCAAGGAAGCATATCCAAAAGACGTGCTGGAATCTCAATTTCGACAAAATTCTACCAGTAGAGACGGCGCTGAAATACCTTGGTGTAATCCTAGATGCAAAACTGTCACCGACCCCTCGCATAAGGGATATATGTTCAATGCGAAAGGTACTCTTATGAGCATTAGAAAAATCTGTAGAAAAAACTTAAGTATGAAGCCCCAAGAGCACTTACTGGATATACACTACTGTAATAAGATCTGTGATAATTTATTGGGCTACAGTATGATGGAACAAAGTGTAACGGTGGTCGCTAAGGAGCTTGAAAAGGGGCAGATCTTGACTGCTCAGTGATAAGCAGTGGTATTAACAGCACGCTCTCTACTTGGATGGTGACCATGTTGGATATGCCCTCCCCCTCCCCCCCTCCCCCCTTACACCTTTAAGCTAGAATGGAGGCCGCAGTAGGAGCATACAGGTTAAAAATCGCAAGAAGCGAATGCGTATAGCATATCAGGAATCTCATAATGATGTAGTGAGTGTGGCAGGAATGGTCGGTGAAATGCTGGATTACCAGACATTAATTTCCAGCTGCATGAATACACCTGTTAATGTAACAACTGGAAGATGGGATCTGTGGAACAACGATCCACGAAACCTTTCAGAAGACATAGCCTGGTCTACTGACGAGTCAAAACGATGATTCTGGGGCGGGGGTATATGGAAGGAAGGAAGGAAGATTAGATTGAATGTCCCGTCGACATCGAAGTCATTAGAGATGGACGCCGGATTGTGTCAAGGACGGGGAAATAAATCGGCTGTATTCTTTCAAAGGAACTAGCCCGGCATTTGCCCGGAGTGATCTAGGGAAATCACGGGAAACCTAAAACTGAGTGGTCGTACATGGATTTGCGCTGTCGTCCTCCCGAATGCGAGTCCAGTGTGCTAACCAGTCCGGGATGTATGGGGTACAGTCTAAACTGTAAAGAGCAGTCTCTCTAGGGAAGCTGGTCACGGTATACAAGGGAAAATACCCGCTATCAGAGTACACCTGGGAGGAGACTTAGCGAAGATGCTACAAGGATCGCAGCATCTACACTTATTCAGACAGCGAAGCAGCTCTCTCGGTCCTGCAACGTGATCAAAGATTGTAGCAGAATGCCATGATGCCCTTATGAGACTGGGGGAAAGCATCTGGGGAATCCTGAAGTGGGTCCCCGGTCATTCAGGAATTAATGGCAATGAGCAAACTAGTAGGCTCGGCAGGACAGGTGAGAAAATTCCATTTATTTGACCGGAAACAGTCCTAATCATCGCCAAGGCCATGGTAAAATGAAAACTACGCGGCTGTATAAGAAGTCAGCACGTAGAATTTTGGACTGTGATACAAAAATAAAAACTTGGCAAGTTAATAACCGCAAAGCCATATCTGAAGAGAAATTCTTTAATCCTGAGCTTGAACAAGGAGACAGATTAGACTCGTGTTAGGACTACTTACTGGCCATGAGGACTTTAGGAAACATCTACACGAGATAGGTATACAAAAATAAGCCCCAAAGGGTGGAATACGTTGTGAAGGTGATGAAACTGTACCACACCTAATCTTCCAATGCTAAGTGTTCGAGGTCAAAAGAGAGAGAAAGACTCCTTGACCCTTGAAGGAAGTTTGTCTGGTTAAGGACTTGTAAGCGTCTCTTGTTGCTCTTTAAGAGTACAGGATGGCTTTGCTGGAATCACACGGTGAGAAATCCCACAACAGACTCAGATTCGGTGGTGGCAATAGTGACCTAAGACCACTATTGTTTTATCTCCTTGTCCAAATCAATCAGTCAGCTCTAATGCAAAGCTCCCACTATAAAAGCTGCGCAGTATCACAGCAGCACAGTACTGAACAAAGATACAGTAGTTGTCGTACATGTGAATGTAGTAATCACTATTTTTGCCATCCATTTTATATATATAATTTAGGAATATATGTATCAAAGAATTCGCCAGAAAGCTAGCAAAATATTTATCCTTTTGAAGTTACACACACTATCTCAAGAAAAGTATCAGCACCCTATTAGTAGATGTTAATATGGTGTGTGTACATCCGTCGCCTTTATGACAGCTTGAGCGCTGAGAGGGACACTTGTAATGAGGTACCTGAATGTCTGTGAAGAAATGACAGCACATTGTTCCGCAAGAGCCGAAACAAGAGAAGGTAGTGATGTTGGACGCTTGAGTCTGGAGCGAAGTCAACGTTTCAGCTCATCCCAAGGGTGTTCAGTTGGGTTCAAGTAGGGACTGTGGGCAGGCCAGTCCATTTCAGGAATGTTTTTGTCCACAAACTTTTGCCCCACAGATGGTGTTGGATGACACAGTGCATCGTCACGCTCATATGAACAATTATTGTCTCTTAACTCTACTGCGCCCAATACTATCTTTCCATAATTTTACAATAAAAGAATAACTTTGGCATAACCAAATCTGTACGATCTTATATGAACTATACCGATTGTAGGCTAAAGTTAACAGATTGTGCGCTATAGTGGGCAGTCGTCGACAGGATGCCTTTCGATCTAGTCATGCGTTAGAGCATGCTCTCGCACTGTTAATGGTAGCTTATAATCAGTGTGAACAAGTTCATTTTACGGTTATTCTCAAATAAATGCACCATAATGGCGTCCCGTGTAAAAATTATTTGCACGAAAAACTTCATCTCGTAAAGTATAGACAGTAGTATTGCACTTTCAGAATCTGGCGGCGCAGCGCTGCTACGGCTCTGCAAGGGGACATGAAACTAAGAGAGCATCTCCACATAACAAGTGGGAAGAATTCCTACGCGGCGGCTCTCTAAGTCAGTTCAAGGGTGGACTGGGTAAATTATCGCAATTCTCGGTTGAGAAAGCGTGGCCAGTTAAACTGCAGGGCCCTTGCACCAGCGTCTACTGGCTCAACGGCAAAAGGAATACATTTCTGGAAGTTTAGCACGAGTGGAGGGGCTCTTGCATCCCTTGGCGATAAGAAAATTTTAAGCTTCTAAGTCAATGCAATCAAAAGACACGGAAATTTTTTTCACATATTTTGATACTCGTAAATACACTCATCAAAACCTATAGGGTACTTCCTGTTGATTGGGTATCATGAATTTCGGCAAGAAGTTTCACAGTACAGGTAATGGAAAAATCCGAAAATTGTTAAGTTGTAATAATGTTGTTGTTGTTGTGGTCTTCAGTACTGAGACAGGTTTGATGCAGCTCTCCATGCTACCCTATCCTGTGCAAGTTTCTTCATCTCCTAGTATCTACTGCAACCTACATCCTTCTGAATCTGCTTAGTGAATTCATCTCTTGGTCTCCCTCTACGATTTTTACCCTCCACGCTGCCCGCCAATACTAAATTTGTGATCCCTTGATGCCTCAGAACATGCCCTACCAACCGATCATTTCTTCTCGTCAAGTTGTGCCACAAACTCCTCTTCTCCCCACTTCTATTCAATACCTCCTCATTAGTTATGTGATCTACCCACCTTATCTTCAGCATTCTTCTGTAGCACCACATTTCGAAAAATTCTATTCTCTTCCTGTCCAAACTATTTATCGTCTATGTTTCACTTCCATACATGGTTACACTCCGTACGAATACTTTCAGAAACGACTTCCTGACACTTAAATCTATACACAATGTTAACAAATTTCTCTTCTTCAGAAACGCTTTCCTTGTCGTTGACAGTCTACATTTTACATCTTCTCTACTTCGACCATCATCAGTTATTTTGCTTCCCAAATAGTAAAACTCCTTTACTACTTTAAGTGTCCAATTTCCTAATCTAATTCCTTCAGCATCACCCGACTTAATTCAACTACATTCCATTATCCTCGTTTTGCTTTTGTTGATATTCATCTTATATCCCCCTTTCAAGACACTGTCCATTCCGTTCAACTGCTCTTCCAAGTCCTTTGCTGTCTCTGACATAATTACAATGTCATCGGCAAACCTCTAAGTTTTTATTTCTTCTCCATGGATTTTAATACCTACTCCGAATTTTTCTTTTGTTTCCTTTACTGCTTGCTCAATATACAGATTGAATAGCATCTGGGAGAAGCTACAACCCTGTCTCACTCCCTTCCCAACCACTGCTTCCCTTTCATGCCCCTCGACTCTTATAACTGCCATCTGGTTTCTGTACAAATTGTAAATAGCCTTTCGCTCCCTGTATTTACCCCTGCCATCCTTAGAATTTGAAAGAGAGTATTCCAGTCAACATTATCAAATGCTTTCTCTAAGTCTACAAATGCTAGAAACGTAGGATTGCCTTTCCTTAATCTTTCTTCTAAGATAAGTCGTAAGGTCAGTATTGCCTTACGTGTTCCAATATTTCTACGGATTCCAAACTGATCTTCCCCGATGTTGGCTTCTACCAGTTTTTCCATTCGTCTGTAAAGAATTCGTGTTAGTATTTTGCAGCTGTGACTTATTAAACTGATAGTTCGGTAATTTTCACATATGTCAATACCTGCTTTCTTTGGGATTGGAATTATTATATTCTTCTTGAAGTCTGAGGGTACTTCACCTGTCTCATACATCTTCCTCACCAGATGGTAGAGATTTTTCAGGACTGGCTCTCCCAAGGCCCTCAGTAGTTCTAATGGAATGTCGTCTACTCCCGGAGCCTTGTTTCGGCTCAGGTCTTCCAGTGTTCAGTCAAACTCTTCACGCAGTATCGTATCTCCCATTTCCTCTTCATCTACATTCTCTTCCATTTCCATAATATTGTCCTCAAGTGCATCGCCCTTGTATAGACCCTCTATATACTCCTTCCATCCTTCTTAGGTTAGAACTGGGTTTCCATCTGAGCTCTTGTATTCATACAAGTGGTTCTCTTTTCTCCAAACGTCTCTTTAATTTTCCTGTAGGCAGTATCTAACTTACCCCTAGTGAGATAAGCCTCTACATCCTTACATTTAGCCATCCCTGCTTATCCGTTTTGCACTTCCTGTCGATCTCATTTTTGAGACGTTTGTATTCCTTTTTGCCTGCTTCATTTACTGCATTTTTATATTTTCTCCTTTCATCAATTAAATTCAATATTTCTTCTGTTACCCAAGGATTTCTACTAGCCCTCGTCTTTTTACCTACTTGATCCTCTGCTGCCTTCACTACTTCATCCCTCAGATCTACCGATTCTTCTTCTACTTTACTTCTTTCCCCCACTGTTGTCAATTGTTCCCTTATGCTCTCCCTGAAACTCTGTACAACCTCTGGTTTAGTCAGTTTATCTAGGTCCCACATCCTGAAATTCCCACCTTTTTGCAGTTTCTTCCAGTTTAATCTGCAGTTCATAACCAATAGATTGTGGTCAGAGTCCACATCTGCCCCTGGAAATGTCTTACAATTTAAAACCTGGTTCCTAAATCTCTGCCTTACCATTATATAATCTATCTGATACCTTTAGTTGTAATAATGTAACACGAAAAAAATATTTTTTTTGCTTCTTTTTCCGTCTGTCGGGTTTGTCCGTTAAGACCCATTTTTCTCGTGAATCGGTCGGCATATCATATTCAAACTTACGTGACTTACTAAAGTATATAGTTCCTTGGCGATGCAGAAAATTTAAAGCTTCTGAGTCGATGAAATCAAAGGATTCGGCCATTTATATTGCATATTTTGATACTCGAAATCTCATTCTCCTAAATCTACACGGTACTTACCGTTGACGTAGAATAATAAAATTTGGCAAGAAGCAAGGTTTCACAGCACAAGTAAAAGAATCTGGAAGTGGTTAAATTGTAATTATATCCCAATAAAAAATATCTCTTTTTCAATAGAACATACACTCTCATCGTCTTCAATCAGAACCATAATAGACGAATGTAAACATAAAATGCAAGTCCTAGTCATGATTTCGCAAGTAAATAAAAATATTTTGTCAAATTTTCTACATCTACATATACAAACTGAAGCCCCTTCTTATTGCATATCCTTACTAGTCTGAGGAACTATTGCAGAGGTTTTGATACGGTCTTGGATATCTTGAAAGTTTCTGTATCGAAAACGGCAGAAATCACAGAGATTCTCGATTCCCAGAACCGATTTTACACGTATATAAGCTTGGACGGAACCCAGTGCGCGAATTCTACTCGTACTTGGCCAATTTTCTGTATGTCTTGTTGTTTTTCCTACAGTCTTCTCCTGAAATTCCAGAAGTACTTATGAACAACTCTGTATACGCTTCTATGTTTGACTCCCCTGAAGTTGCATAAGCCACATTCTTCAAATGTTCCCAGAGAAAGAAGTGCTTTTCAGTAGGTGTTCGTCCCCATACATATCATACGAACAGTATTATCGTTACGCGAGCTAACTGCACAAAATGGTGCAGAAATCGCTTTTGGGTTTCAATAGCGTACAACTTTTTTATTTGGAAACACATTTAATTATTCCTGTCTACCAAGTGCAGTACGTGGTTGTGGACCGAGAGAACACTAGACTGTTAAAAATTATTTCTTTCCAGTGACGGCCACTCGCAGCCTCGTACAGACCGGTTCTTCGCAGTATATTGTTCATAACTTCGCGAAGAAATGCACCGTTGGTGCTTTGTCGAAGTGTACACGTTCTTTGACAGTCCTGTTGTTTCGTCTCCAAATATTAGAAGAGAACTGTATATCTGAAAAGGGTTTGTGCATCTGTGGGATTCACACACTGCACCACATGCACTTTGTACGGCAACAATTTTAAACTCGAACGTTAAAATTCTTTGCAGTGACTTTCGGTTCACCCCAATTTGAGCGGCATATCTTTCAGGGTTGTTATTTATGCTGTCCTCCTCGATGAATGTTTTGGGGAGGTCGAAGCGAGCATCGTCTTCTTATTCTTGGACGGTCGCAGAATGAAAAATGTTGCCGAATATTTGCTTCCAGACGGAGAATTGTAGTCTAGTGAGAACAGTTGCACGCACTGAAGTGCCGATGGTGTATGCTCTCTGGGTGAGGATTTTGCAAAATAAAGTTCTGTCTCTTTCGTAGGCTCTTTAGGACTCAGTCTCTACATGGCGTATCCCCCAAATGACTTCACAGTCTTAAAACAGAAAAAATTAAATTAACAAAAAAGTTTAAAAATAAAATAAAAAATGAGACACTGCAACCTATGCGCAACTTCCGCGCTACCATGTACTTGCTTTATTTGTTTCTCCAGTCACCCACTGCAGCACCCCAAAATTTCTCGATATTGTCTGAAACACTGTGTATACATCATTACGTTGTCTCCAAATTTATACCATGATACGTGGCAGACGATTTGATGAAAAGCTCTTCCCTGTAACCCACCTTGATATTCTTTACCTGGTTAACAGTCGTCCCAGTTAATCTGCCGCCACCGTTCTTATATACACCTCACCAACATGAACACATCTTGAGCCTGCTAGCCTCTCCGGCCTCCACATTTAGAGCCACGAAGCCCGATGCTTTATCCATACGATAAACGTGAAGAGCTAAACGCTAACAGCGGCGTTCAGTATCATTTTTGTATTTAATGCAATAACAAGATTACTCGTTTACATGTTGTGCAAATAAAAATAAAAATATGTGCGTAACGGTTCCGCTCTACCGCTCCACGTGGTTCATTCGCCGCCCGATGAAACGTGACTGCTCAAATTAACGCAGTCCATTAACTCCACAGTCGCATCTCTGCGCAAAAACGGTGATCAGCTCGCAATTAACAAACAACACGTGGTTGGCGTTGAATACGTAGCTTGAATTTACTCATCATATACCTTGTGGAAAATTTTGTGTATCCCCTGAAACACATCTGATATCGAAACTGAGAAGACGACATAGCATTAATTATACTTTTCTTTCTTACATACAGCCAGAGCTGGCCGTTATAAAAGGTAGTGTTTCCAGGTATTCGAGGTAAGGGTAATGTTTTCTCCTTCTCGAATGTTCGGCATTTATAAGAAATTTCGTCTTCGGCATTTTCATCTCAAGTAAGGTTTTCGATTTCTAATACGTGGGAACTTGGTTGATAAGCTCAACATGTTTCTCTGATTACGTTTTGGTAGTGTGCACCATAACACCAAACTTATCACAACACATTTTTTTTCCTCTTGAATTCAGCCAACCTTCTGAAACAACTAGTACATAGGTTTCTTTTCAGCAGAAATTAAATTATACACTGCTCAAAAGAATTAAGGCAGCATTACTTTGGGCGTCTATCGTAAGCCATTAAGCACTAATACAGGACAGAGCATGTTACCAAATTATACCTTTATCTTTCACAATTTCAGTACACAACAAAACATAATTACATGCTCTGTCGTTTACATAAAAAGAACTGAACTGTCCGACAGGTATCGAAAACAAAACGGAAACAACCATTTACCCCGTCATCTCGGGTGTTTTTCAGTGGACTTTGAAACCTCTAATAACGCATATGCCCTCCGCGAGCGTTTATTACCACCTTTCACCGACGTAGTATGTTCCGTATTGCTGTGTAGTCCGATCAAGACGCAGGCCAGGGCAGAAGCACCATACGAGCGAAGATGCGACGTGGCTCCAGGGCCGTAGAGATTCGCCACTTGCGCAAGTTCCACCAGCACCACAGGTGGCTCTGAGGATGAAGACATCGACCTCGCGTCGGCCAGTTGCCGGCCGAGTACAATCCGCCAGTGACCAGACGACAAGGGACAGAAACCTATTCGGAAGACAAAAGAGCAGCTCTCGCCCACTTGGTTGCAGATCATCGTCCAGGGCTGATTTAGACAGGGAACGTCGTTTAGTGAACTCCTAGAAGTGAACAGACAATGGTTGTAAATTTCATTTGCTGTGTACTGTGAAGTTTACCTACGATTATTTGCACTTAGCCATTGAGGGCCTTTTTTGTCTTATGTTACATGCAGTGTTGCAGACTTCATTATTCAACAAGTCACAAAGATAAGTAAGCCTGAAACTTCCTGGCAGATTAAAACTGTGTGCCGGGCCGAGACTCGAACTCGGGACCTTTGCCTTTCGCGGGCAAGTGCTCTAACAACTGAGCTACCCAAGCACGACACACGCCCCGTCCTCACAGCTTTAAATCCGCCAGTACCTCGTCTCCTACCTTCTCGAGTCTCGGCCCGGCACACAGTTTTAATCTGCCAGGAAGTTTCATATCAGCGCACACACCGCTGCAGAGTGAAAATTTCATTCTGGTAAGTAAACCTTTTTGACTCATTTGTGTGACTCTAGTACTAATTTGTTGATGTGTTGTAGAACCTTCGTTCTCATATCCTGTCACCTGACCCTGGGGGCCGGCCGGAGTGGCCGAGCGGTTCTAGGAGCTACAGTTTGGAACCGCGCGACCGCTACGGTCGCAAGTTCGAATCCTGCCTCGGGCATGGATGTGTGTGATGTCCTTAGGTTAGTTAGGTTCAAGTATTTATAAGTTCTAGGGGACTGATGACCACAGCAGTTACGTCCCATAGTGCTCAGAGCCATTTGAACCTTTTTTTTTTACCCTGGAGCATAGCTGCATATTATTGGCAGGGAGAAATTGTCTTACAAGGGGAGGCCGCCAATTGTGAAATTCAGATCCGATTCATACTGCGCATAATAAAAGCTCATGGCCAGAGGTGTAATGTGACAAAGCACCAAGATGCACTTCTCAGCTGTTGTCGAGAAAATCGACAGTTAAAAGAAACCGTTGCGGTGAAATACTCTCTACGATTAATGGTATTATACAGCGTCGTGGCGCAGCGGTAAGCGCTCGGGTTCGTAATCCAAAGGTCGCCGGATCGAATCTCGCACCATTCAACACTTTTATTATTATTAGTTTTTTGTAATTCAAATATATATATATATATATATATATATATATATATATATATATATGTATATGTAAAAACTATTAATGGATTGCTTACGCATGTTGGTGAAGGCGGATCGCTCTCCAATTGTACCGCCTCCGTTTTCCCTGTGTTTAACATGGTGTACCAAAGCTCTCACGTCCGCACTGATTTTCGACGATGTTATAAGTTGCTCTAGGGACCGCATCTACCTTCTTTCGAAGTTAGCAGGCAACTACGCTGTTATGCGGCGGCTCGTTTCGGCCCATTCAACATCTGTCCTTAAAGTGTAACGAGCGAGTAACGGAGTTTATATTTCACAGCTGCCACAGCAAATTTTTGTTCGTGGGGTTTCTATTCTAATTCGAACGTTTGACTTACGCTATCCGTATTCATTTCGGAATATCGTTTCTACGTCTTCCGTTAACTATACGTGGGTAACATTATGAAGACAATTAATAAAATTTCTGAAATACAACTTTGTTTGCGGAAAACATAATGATGTTCGAAGTCGCCAGTTTTTCCACGACAAACGACTTTCAACAACTTACTATATTCATAATTGTTGCCCGCCGGGAACTAATATATATATATATGGGTGGGTGTTTGTGTGTGTGTGTGTGTGTGTGTGTGTGTGTGTGTGTGTGTGTGTGTGTGTGTACACACATTTGAATTACAAAAAAAAATACTAAAAAAAAAAAGTTGCATGGCGCGAGATTCGATCCGGTGACCTTCGGATTACGAACCCGGGTGCTTACCGCTGCGCCACGACGCTGTAGATAATTATTAATCGTTGAGAGTATTTCACCGCAACGGTTTATTTTAACTGTCGCTTTTCTCGACAACGGCTGAGAAGTGCAGCTTGGTGCTTTGCCACATCACACCTCTGGCCATGAGCTTTTATTATGCGCAGTATGAACTGAATATGAATTTCACAATTGGCGGCCTCCCCTTGTTAGCAGTGTACCGCAACCAGGCGGCGTTTCACGAACTCACAAACTCGGCATACTGTAACAACAGCGGCAACTCGGTCTCCACAGCAGTGGCGACCAGGCCTTTACGAAACTGTGACGAGGGTTTACAAAACATATAAGTCTACGGAGATCATCCCGTAGTATCCGTTCCCATTCTTCAACGAGAGCCCATGAGAGTTCTTGGAGAGTCTGTGGTGGAAGAAAACGACACGTCTGTCTAGCATGTCCGACACAGGCACGATCAGTTTAGGTCCGGACTCACCGCCGGCCATTCAGTTACTTGAATGTCCACGCTTCGCAAGATATTCTTGCTAACAACCACTACATAGGCCCTGGCATTAGAAGGAATTCAGGGCCACCAACGTTTGAAACGGCCACCACATGGTTCAACAGTGTCTGTCCGATATACTGCCTGGCTGTGAGGCGACCATGGACAACGAAGAGATTCGCGTGGCTGTCACCACTGAAGCCTCTCCACAGCATCACGAAACCTTGCAAATTTGTCGGTTTCCTGGCCAACATTTGGGAGGTACCGCTCTCAACGGGTCTCCACACACGAACACGGACGGCCATCACCTTACGTCACAGAATATCTGTATTCGTCTGTAAATAACACGTATAGCCAGTGACGAAGTTTCCAGTTGACACAGGAGCGGCAGAGCTGCAGGCGAACTGCAAGATGATGTGTTAAGCGGGAAACATATTACTACACTGACCAATGGTAGTTTATGCAGTTACTAGTAAACTCTATGTAAAATAGTTTCTTCCTATGGTCCGTTCTGTTCTTATTTTACCCTTGACAGGAATGTGCAAGAAATTACAGACCTCTTGCCAATACATGTAACTGAAGTATCAATTAGATCAGCATATCATATTATTCTCATAACTTAATATTCCTCAAGTGGGCTGTTTTACGATGAAAAGCGTTCATGGACGACTTAAGTCTTGAAGAGGACATATTGTTCTCTCTCACGACCCATGATGAATAACTTCCGCTTCTTCCGCTTTTTTTGAAGTAATTTATAGAGAGCGTCGGCATGAATCTGCGTTAACGTACATGCGACATTATTCAAAGCCCTTCCTGTATCGCCCTGATACAATTATTTTTCCTTGTTCGTCCTGTCAGTTCCAACACCATGCACACACTTAACCTCGTTTACCTGCTTACTTTCTATACAAGTCAGTCCAACGTCCTCAGGTTGTAGTATAAAAATTAAAATGGGAAGATAAACATTTTTAGAATCCTACTAAACTCTAGGATTTACAGAAGGAAATAGGAAGACATGGCCCTAGAAGTATGTACTGTACATTCAGCCACTTACCCTGGAAGTCATAACGAAAGCTCTTTATTATCCCAGGTGATATGAACCCTTTAGTAGACTTTTCCAAAATTTTTTTAACAGATCTGACTATCAACAACATTTTGATTTATAATTAGTTTCTATCTTTTGCAAGCATTATCAGGTTACATTGTTAATTTTGTTAATGTGTATATAATTCATTGTAATCAGATCTTTGGGCAGTATGGCGTATGTTTTGAACGACACAAAACATCAAGCAACCAGTTAGAAGTATTTCCGGTCCCGAAGAGTTACCTAAAAATAATATTACAAAACAAAAGCACAATATTTTGTGCGACGGCTGCCCAGAAAGTAATGCACCGCATTTTTTTTCTTCAACAATTCTTTGTTGAACATAATGAGAATTACAAACACGAAAGAATGGTGTTTTTTCTACATACCCTATTTTCCCACGTAATCTCCATCCCGTTCTGTGGCCTTCCTCCAGCGCGAAACACGAGCCTGTGTGCCCTGTCGGTACCAATCCTTCTTCTGGTGGCGGATCCAATGCTTCACTGTGTGAGTCACCTCCTCATCCTCCTCAAAATGTCTTCCACTAATGGCATGCCTTAATGACCCAAACAAGTGGAAATCCGAGGGGGTTAGGTCAGGGCTGTAGGGAGGATGGGACAACACTGTCCAACCCTGTTTTGCGATGTGTTCAGCAGACCTCAGACTTGTGTGGAGCCGACGGTTATCGTGTTGCAGCAAAACATCTTCTGGGGTGCTGTGGTTCCGAAGTAGCCGGAAGCGGATCTTGAGTTTTGTTAATGTGTTGGCATATGGCACTGAATTATTGGTACCGCCTCTTGGCATCACATCAATGAGAATCACATCTTCACACTCCCAGAACACGGTGATCATGACCTTACCGGCGGAAGCAGTTCCTCTGAACTTTTTCTACTGAGGGGAGTGGAAATGGCGCTATTCCATCGACTGCTTCGGGCTCAAAACGGTGAACCCAGGTTTCATCACCTGTCATAATCTAGGACAAGAAGGCCTTCCCTCAGCTTCAAAACGTTGCAACAAATCAAGACAAATGTTTTTTCTGTGCGATTTGTGATCCACCGTTAGACACCGCGGGACCCATCTTGCACACACTTTCGAATGTCTAAGAGTGCGGATAATTGCATCCACACTTCCTTTGCTGATTGACAGATACAGCGCCGACTGCCGAGTCGTAATGCGTCTGTCCTCGCGAATGGTAACATCAGCTCGCTGCAACAGGTCAGCTGTGACAGCCGTGGATGGTCTCCCCGACCGCTGCAAATCGTGGAGCTCCACCGAACCGCCTTCTGATGACCTCACCCTCCGTGCCCAGCGAGTAACTGTACTTCCGTCCACAGAAGATGCTCCATAGCACAGTTTCTTTATCTGCAGTGAGAAATTCAATGACGGCACGCTGCTTGTAACGTACATCACCTACAGACGCCATTTTGAATCTGTCCTGCAGCTACGCTATCTGTCAGAAACGACGGAAACTTGACGCGCTCACTCAGTAGACTTCAAATAATACATACGTAATGTTTCGCATTCGTATCATTGCTTTCGGCTGGGAATAAAAATCCGGTGTCTTACTTTCCGGCAACCCTCGTACGTTCTACAGGATTAATTTACTTTCTGAAATAATCATGGACATTTCACAACAATTTTTCATAATAAAGAAGCTCTGAGTGCAAATATTAAAAGCTGGGTCATATATGAAGATTATGTGCTGTGTATATGGACAGACACTACAAGACAGCTCAAAAAACTCCGTCATAAGTTGAAGAGTCCACACAAAAATATTCAGTTCACATTGGAGATTGAAAACAAATCCCTAAAGTTCCTAGTTGTAGCCATTGAATCAGTACACCAAACATATTTTTTTCAAAATCTGTAGGAAACCTGCAGCTACAGAACAGTAACACTTCCTTGCTCACAAAATGCAATAACACACAAATATGCAGCTTCTATTCAGCGATGTATCGTCTCATATATGTGCCCATGTCCAAAGGACAGTTGAAACCAGAGTTAGACGTATTAAAGTTTATTGTCTCAACCAATGGCTACAACCCTATTCTGACTGACCACACAGGAAGCAAAAATTGAAAATTATATCCATCCTTTATACTCCTTCTGCTGCTCCTCCCAACATCTGCAGTAAGTGGTGTATAATCCCATACCTCAGACAGATATCGGAGAGCATAGCAAAAGCATTGAAATCTTGCAACTACAATTTTCCCACTACGTGAGGAACACGTATCCCAGTGTATTTTCAATGTCAAAGAAAACACCAAATTACTAGCCGTCTCTGCGATACACAAAATTACTTGTCCCGATCGCGGTAAGTTTTATATTGGTTAATCAGGCGAAGACGTAGCATATAGGTTGGCTGAACATCAACGGAGCTGGAACTTTCAGAACTAGGACTCCACATTTACTGAGCTGCTCAGCTATTTAGCAGACAAAGGCCGAAAGCTTAGACGGTTGGAAGCCCTGGAAATCAACCAACGTGAGGCCCACAGTCCTGACTTAATATTAACTGGTCAAACGCAAACAGCACTTGCCCCTTCTAAAGTCCACTTAATTCTCACAATAATCCAATGTATCCCACACTGTCTGTTCCTTTATATTCCTCCATTTTTGCTGTATTTATTTATTTTATTGTGATTGCCTATGAACTCCATATATTCTTTTGATTCTATTGTCACTTCTGTCTTTCACTATACTTTCTGCAACACTTTCCACATGTATTAGCTCTTCAGTCTAGTCTTCAGCACTCTTGCCAGGTACTAATTTTATTTTATTGGGGTTGTATTAATTTAATTTACATTATTATATAGACACTGCTTTTTTTCAAATAAAGTGTTAATTTTTCCCGTTTTCTCCCTTTATATTTATAAACTGTTCAACATTACTACCGCACTGCCAAAGATGACATTTGTGTTCATGCCTCACTCTAGATGAGTAACATCTTTTCTAATGTTTACGAATATTGTAACTTATTTGACGAAGACAGTCGGTGAAAGTCTCATGATAGTTTGTAAGTCGTAAACTGGTTGACTAAATTAATACTGTAGAACATACACAATATTCTGCTCCTCATTTACAGTTGTGTTGTTCTACCAAGAAGCTGTAACGTATCTTTCCAACCTCTCAGATAAAAACTGAAATAAATATTCCAATCTTGCAAGAAGTATGCACTGCATGAGTTAAGGTTTGCCTCGGGGAAGATCACGCCACAGATGGGATCGCATGATGTTTGTTATACTTAATTACTTTCATTACCCTTTTAGGCCATAGCATATTATGCTCTTTTGATGTATCAGGCCTTGTTGGCTGTTGTAAATCATCATTATCCGAAAGCTTGCTGACCGTAAAAATGCTATACTGACGTCCACGTAAAGTGTGGTAAAGGGTGTTAGATCGGACTTCTTAGAAATAGATCTGCAGGTTCAACTTGTTAATAACACAATATTTCAACGACACGGCGCGATCAGTAATCGGTCGATCTGCTTTCGAGCAACGTGTGCACAGTTCCTGACACATTCATCTAAAAAATAACAGGTCATCAAATAAAATTATTATGGTAGTGATAAACTAACTGCTAGCATAATAATTATTATTCGGTAAATCATATATTTTACAAACTTACTAGCACAACACGTACCTTCTACAGGTTTTAAGACAGCACCAGAAATAAGTTAACAAGAAGGGGAAGTCTTCGCTTACGTATCTTTCGTTTTTTTTTTTTTTTGTTATGATTAATATTCGTTTTCTAATTTTTCGTGTTATATGCGCATTTTGTGACAGATTGACGGTTTCTTCGTGAGAATAACAAAAAGAAACAGAATTCTATGACAGAATTGAACACGATATCCATGAAAGACACTCGATAGCTTACAAGATGATAAAGCGTTTAAATAAAACTGAAAAAGAGACAACAAATCCAAATACAATACCAGAATATAAATCGCTTGCACATTATAAACAGCGTTGGTGTAATGAAAACCAAAAATTACAAGAGGACCCCCCTCCTCCCTGCACTGGACAAACCATATGACGGCAACATTATAAAAATCCAAGGAAAAAAACAGGCCTTGAATAAAACAAAAACCGGACCAGACGGTATTACTTAAATACGAGGTATTATATGCTATATCAGAAGATATACCGATAAACCCAGTGGGTCGACCATGATGTAGCTGACCACCAACACTTTTTAATAATATATACAGTGATGATATGATGGAAATATGAAAACAACAAATTTATGTGGATTCCACTCTATCACAAGAGAGTTTTCTAAAGACTATAATATGAAAATATCCATTCCAGAAATAAAAGTGATGGCATTCAAAGCGACAAAACCGCTGAGGAATAAAATCTTAATAGGAAACAAAAACACTGAATAAGTTAGTCGCTTCAGTTACCTGAGGTGGTTAGTAAACTAGACTCGCATTCGAGAGGACGACGGTTCATATCCGCGCCCCGCAAGGTTTTCCGTAATTTTCCTAAATCGTTTAAGGCCAATGCCGGGATTGTTCCTTCAAAAGAGCGCGGCCGCTTCCCTTACCCATCCTTCGTTAATCCAACCTTGTGCTCCGTCTCCAATGACCTCGTTGTCGACGGAGTGTTTAACATTAATCTCCTCCTCCTTCAGACACATGGTAAAATATTGTAAGCTACCAGAATGAACTCGACTTTGACATCAAACTGCACAAATGTCAAATGATACACGGAACAGTCGGCAGAACATTGAGAAATGATAAGACACAGAAATCAAGTTTTAGAAGACAGTGGCCACGCCCTCATTGTTATTTGGAAGTGAAACTTGGACAACCACTAAAAATCAAGAAAGTAGCATTCAAGCAGCAGAAATGAGATTTCTAAGGGGAGTTAAGGGCTGTACAAGATTAGACAGTCTAAGAAACGAAGACATAAGAGCAGATCTTGGGATGTATGCTATAAATGGAAAGATCAAGTCTAATCGAAAAAGCTGTATAAAACATCTATAAAGAATACCAGATTTAAGACTACCAAACCAAGCTTTAAATTTCAGACCTTTAGATAGAAGGTGCATAGGAAGAAAAAAAGAGAGGCCTGTGGCCTAGACCATGATGAAAAAGGAAGAAAAAGGAAATGAAACACGTTTTACAAGATATGTTTCAAAGCGACGGAAGAATCAGGTGAAATAAAAAATAATATATTAATGATCACACAATATAAGCGTTCACGAATGGTCCTGACATCACTTGAAACTTCCTAGCTATTGGGACGTGGTCGATGTATTAAACTTTCTCCTAACGTTTTCTCTCCGACTGCGGCAGACTTCATCGGAGATAAAATGGCTAACTGTAACTAGAACTCGAAGTCGAGCCGATTATACAGCCAGTGTAGAGGGCACCACAGTCTATCACGTGACGTCAGCTACGAGATTATTGCTGCTATTGCCATCATTCTCGATTGAAAGTAATCGATCACCTTTCTTACGTTGCAATGTTGACATCCAAGTTTTGTCTAATTTAACACCTTTCCTCTTTTCTGTTAAAGAATATACAGGAAAGCTACGTATACTGACCGTTGCCTACATAAAGTTTCTGACCAGCACCGCAGACAGAAAAGAGGGGTGATAAAAACGTTGGTAGACAATGCGCAAAATTTTGTGAACCGACTTACTTAAAAGGTAAGCTTCAACATCTACGGTCGACATTCAAGAAGAATGGTTATTCTGATAAGGAGGTTGTAAGTAGGCTGTTTAGGTTTTTAAATTGGTAACGGCACGTAGCGCTCTATATGAAAATCACTGGCTGTGCTATGTGCAGTCTGTGGCTGGTTGGCATTGTTGTAATATTCTCTATTTTAGTGGTGGGCAGTTGGATGTGAACAGCGCATAGCGTTGCGCAGTTGGAGGTGAGCCGCTAGCAGTGGTGTATGTGGGGAGAGAGATGGCGGAGTTCTGAGAGCGGATGATCTGCACGTCTGTCCATCAGAGAGAGTAAATTTGTAAGACTGGATGTCATGAACTGATATACAAATTTACTCTCTCTGATGGACAATATATATATATATATATATATATATATATATGTATATATATATATATACTCCTGGAAATGGAAAAAAAGAACACATTGACACCGGTGTGTCCGACCCACCATACTTGCTCCGGACACTGCGAGAGGGCTGTACAAGCAATGATCACACGCACGGCACAGCGGACACACCAGGAACCGCGGTGTTGGC
Organism: Schistocerca piceifrons; assembly: GCF_021461385.2. Lineage (NCBI taxonomy): Eukaryota > Metazoa > Arthropoda > Insecta > Orthoptera > Acrididae > Schistocerca > Schistocerca piceifrons. Next base: position 110,330,463 of record NC_060143.1, read on the forward strand.
CGTCGAATGGCGCTAGCTGCGCAGCATTTGTGCACCGCCGCCGTCAGTGTCAGCCAGTTTGCCGTGGCATACGGAGCTCCATCGCAGTCTTTAACACTGTTAGCATGCTGCGACAGCGTGGACGTGAACCGTATGTGCAGTTGACGGACTTTGAGCGAGGGCGTATAGTGGGCATGCGGGAGGCCGGGTGGACGTACCGCCGAATTGCTCAACACGTGGGGCGTGAGGTCTCCACAGTACATCGATGTTGTCGCCAGTGGTCGGCGGAAGGTGCACGTGCCCGTCGACCTGGGACCGGACCGCAGCGACGCACGGATGCACGCCAAGACCGTAGGATCCTACGCAGTGCCGTAGGGGACCGCACCGCCACTTCCCAGCAAATTAGGGACACTGTTGCTCCTGGGGTATCGGCGAGGACCATTCGCAACCGTCTCCATGAAGCTGGGCTACGGTCCCGCACACCGTTAGGCCGTCTTCCGCTCACGCCCCAACATCGTGCAGCCCGCCTCCAGTGGTGTCGCGACAGGCGTGAATGGAGGGACGAATGGAGACGTGTCGCCTTCAGCGATGAGAGTCGCTTCTCCCTTGGTGCCAATGATGGTCGTATGCGTGTTTGGCGCCGTGCAGGTGAGCGCCACAATCAGGACTGCATACGACCGAGGCACACAGGGCCAACACCCGGCATCATGGTGTGGGGAGCGATCTCCTACACTGGCCGTACACCACTGGTGATCGTCAAGGGGACACTGAATAGTGCACGGTACATCCAAACCGTCATCGAACCCATCGTTCTACCATTCCTAGACCGGCAAGGGAACTTGCTGTTCCAACAGGACAATGCACGTCCGCATGTATCCCGTGCCACCCAACGTGCTCTAGAACGTGTAAGTCAACTACCCTGGCCAGCAAGATCTCCGGATCTGTCCCCCATTGAGCATGTTTGGGACTGGATGAAGCGTCGTCTCACGCGGTCTGCACGTCCAGCACGAACGCTGGTCCAACTGAGGCGCCAGGTGGAAATGGCATGGCAAGCCGTTCCACAGGACTACATCCAGCATCTCTACGATCGTCTCCATGGGAGAATAGCAGCCTGCATTGCTGCGAAAGGTGGATATACACTGTACTAGTGCCGACATTGTGCATGCTCTGTTGCCTGTGTCTATGTGCCTGTGGTTCTGTCAGTGTGATCATGTGATGTATCTGACCCCAGGAATGTGTCAATAAAGTTTCCCCTTCCTGGGACAATGAATTCACGGTGTTCTTATTTCAATTTCCAGGAGTGTATATATATATATATGTGTATATATATATATATATATATATATATATATATATATATATATAATGACTTTTGAACGCTATTAAGGTAAATACACTGTTTGTTCTCTATCAAAATCTTTCATTTGCTAACTATGCCTATCAGTAGTTAGTGCCTTCAGTAGTTAGAATCTTTTATTTATCTGGCAGCAGTGGTGCTCGCTGTATTGCAGTAGTTTGAGTAACGAAGATTTTTGAGAGGTAAGTCATTCATGAAAGGTATAGGATTTTGTTAGTCAGGGCCATTCTTTTGTAGGGATGTTTGAAAGTCAGACTGCGTTGCGCTAAAAATATTGTGTGTCAGTTTAGTGTTGATCAGAACAAGTAAAGAGAGAAATGTCTGAGTACGTTCAGTTCTGCTCAGCTGTTTGAAAATCAAATAACGTAAGAGTTTTATCAGCACAGTAATTCACTGATTTTTCTTAGGGGACGTTTCAAGGTAGGGGAGGCACTTCGCTCTAGGGAGGGAATCAAGACCGTTGAGGAACGATAGCCGTTCAAAGGGGAAGTTTTCCATCTGTTCATCAATACGATTACAGATCGCATTGGGAAAGTGTTCAGCAAGACGCACCAGGAAGATGAAAGAATGTTTAAGATCGGCAAAATATGTACGACATCCTCTGGCTTGTAGTTGTGGACTGGTTTATATTGGCACCATAAAAAGGAGTGTTAATACCCGTCTCGTTGAACTCAAGAGGAATTACCGCCTAGGAGATATGGATAAGTCTGTCGTAGCGGAACGTCATTACCAATTCGCTGAGACGAGTGTCATATCGAAAATATCGCATTATCATGCACGCATTTATAAAGAGGCTACTGAGATCTACAGATACCATAATAATTTTAACAGAAAAAAGGAAGGTGTTAAATAACACAAAATTTGGATGTCAACATTGCAACGTAAGAATGACGATCGATTACATTTAATCGAGAATGCTAGCGATAATCTCGTAGCCGATGTCACGTTGCAGAATGCGGTGCCCTTGCCCTCTACACTGCCTATATAACCGGCGCTACCTCGAGTTCTGGTAACGATGCGCGATACCTCGAACTAACACAACCACCCCTTGCATGCACTGTCGCAGATAGCAAGCCGCTACTGCCCTTACTACCCGTCCTACTGTCGCAGAGGTTTTTTTCCCTTGGCTCTTGCCTTGGCACTTTTTTTCCTCTGCCCTTACAACCGCTACCCTTCAACCGTTTTCGACCACTTCTACCCCCTGATGGGCCATGTTAATGAGTAATCTTACCCAGACGCATGGACAACATCACAGCCCGCATCCTGTGACGCCTGATTCAAAAACTAACATGTTTACGGAGGTGACAGTAGAACTTTTGGGTTGGTGTGGGCGTGGAGGGGCCCCATCCTCTTTAAAATGAGTTATGGTTGCACTTAGCCATTTTACCTCTGAAGATGTCTGCCACAGTCGGAGAGGAAACGTTAGAAGAAAGTTTAATACATCGAGCACGGCCTAACAGCCCGAAAGTTGTAAGTGATGTGAATATATTACTGATTAGCACTGATAATGGGTATAAAAGGTCGAAACCGGTCACAAAGGCAAATACTTTACTCGATCAAGACCGTTAATTAATCACGAAACTTTGCAACGCTGCCAAGGAAAACCGCTAAATGCCTCTCGCCGCACGTGAAAACTCATTGTGAGTAGCGGCAGACGGAAGCTATCAGCGGACAAAGGCGATAGGTGGTGGCGCGATTACTCTACGCAAACCGGCGCAGCCCCAGGGCTGAGTGGGACCAATCCAATCGGCGCTGCGGCCCCATGCAATATCGAAATCTGGGCTCATTTGCATGAATCCGCAGCTGGCGCCGCCTATTTAATTTGTCCTCCGATTCAAACGCGTGCTGTAGCTTTTAACAGTTCCCGAAATAGACCACTCTGACGCGGGAGCCCGCGGTGGATCTTTAAAGCGAACAGCTACACTCTGCAGGAAACGGCGCTAAACGCACTCACACAAGCCGGAAATATTTTTTAGCTTTGCCCGAGAGCCGTTGTAATGCTGCAAAGTGCCTCATCAAGAGCGCGGCAAAGGAATTAACGACCTGCATTCTGCAAAGTTAGCAAAATTACTTCCATTATTGTTCGAATATCCTCAGATTTTTACACTAACAAAAGTTGTTTCCTTTACTGTCACAGACGAGTGGAAAAACGAAATAAATAATTTCCTATACAGTGAGTGTTCATGAAGTGGATGGGCTGAGATGCTGTGAACCATTTGCCTCACTATATAACCAACTAATTCACGTCTGATATGGGGCGGTGCTATGCATGCAAATGAATAAAACTTCTTTGTATGTTAGGAGAAGAAAACAGTCTTACTTACGATGTTGAAATTACTGTTTATTTATTCATCAGTAACGAGCTTTTCGCCTAATTCAATGGGTGTTGTGTGATGTCCTTAGGTTAGTTAGGTTTAAGTAGTTCTAAGTTCTAGGGGACTGATGACCATAGATGTTACGTCCCATAGTGCTCAGAGCCATTTGAACCAGCCTAATTCAAGGCATCGATAAACGTTGATAAGCAAGTTATGGATACCGTTGATAAAACGTCTGTAAAAATAAATTCCCCTCATGATGTGCAAGGAAAGTAGTCGAGGCAAGTACATGCTTAGAAGCTTCTATTTTGTACAGAACGAAGGGACCGGATACCTCAGAACGTGACATAAAAGAGGCCTGTACAATCTGTCAGATGGTAAACACGCTGGAAGTGCCGTTCGACATTGTGCGACCACATACATCATCAAATGGTACAGAAGATGGAAGCGTCATTCTACATCCCGCGACCACGTACACAGATGACACACATTTAGACTGTACAGCTCTGATCCTCTCAAAAAATGGCTCTGAGCACTATGGGACTTAACATCTGAGGTCATCAGTCCCCTAGAACTTAGATCTACTTAAACCTAACTAACCTAAGGACATCACACATCCATGCCCGAGGCAGGATTCGAACCTGCGACCGTAGCGGTCGCGTGCTTCCAGACTGAAGCGCCTAGAACCGTTCGGCCATTCCTGCCGGCCTGATCCTCTCTTTCCCGAGAGAAAGGCGAGCAACGTAATGTTTTGGCATTACGTCAGTACGAAAACAAATGACAAAAACGGGAGGTTTTCTTAAGTTTTTACTACAATTTAATACTTCTCGCGTTTTCTCGTGTAATGTGGCTGCTACATCTCGTCTCGTTCCAAATTATAAGGTCTTAGGACAACTGCAAGGCACCTAAACCGGTCAATAATTGAATTTTCGATAACTAAAACTTAACCTGTAATACGGCTTTCTTGTCGGTTGCATTAACTTAGAAGCTTCTATTTTGTACAGAAAGAAGAGACTGGATACCTCAGTACGTGACATAAATTTGCAGCCGATAAATGTAAACTTTCCCAAAAGAATGGTGAGCAATGTGATGTTCTGGAATTACGTCAGTACTTAAACAAATGACAAAAATGGGATGTTTTCTTAAGTTTTTACTACAATTTAATACTTCTCGCGTTTTCTCGTGTAATGTGGCTGCTACTACTCGTCTCGTGCAAAATCTTAAAGTCGTGTATTAAAAGTGTAACATCCGATAACCTTTCCAGGATCCGTAATGTGCTCCAGTGAATGCAAGGCATGCTCAGGCCTGTACAATCTGTCAGATGGTAAACACGCTGGAAGCGCCGTTCTACATTGTGCGACCACATACATCATCAAATGGTAAAGAAGGTGGAAGCATCATTCTACATCACGCGACCACGTACACAGATGACACACATTTAGATTTTACAGGCTTGATCCTCTCTTGCATTCACCAGACCACGTTACTGGTCCCGGCAAGGTCGTCGGATGTTAAGGTTTTAGATACATGACAGGGAGCATATATTTGTCTCGGCTATTTTTCTTGCACATAACGAGGGAAATTTATTCTTGCGTATATTTTATCATCGCTATCCTTAACTCGCTTATCAATATTTATTGGGCAATCTGAAGTGCAGCGCATTAGGCGAAACCCGCGTCACTGATGAATACACAAACAATAAATTCAACATCGCAACCAAGATGATTTTCTTCTGCTGATTCTACATATTTGTTACTGTATCACTTCGCCATGGTGAGGAAAACATTTTCTGTGTAGGTCCTGGTTTCAAACAGCCTCTTATTAGGCTGCAGGTTTTATTTAGGGCAATACCGACTTCTTTTGGAAGAGAAAATTTCTATCACACTGGACTACAATATTCAGCAGCAGACTAGTGGAGTAGCAGAATGCTAGGGCAGATCTCCTTACTGTCTGATGACGGCTATGAAAGGTCGAAACCAGCCACAAAACCAAATATTTCAGGCGGCCAGGATTCTTAAATAAATTATTACGAAATTTTGGAACGCTTCAAAAGCAAATCACTAAATACCTCTAACGAAAATCCTACCGTACACACTGATCAGCCAGAACATTATTACCACCTACCTAACAGCTGGTACGTCATCCTTAGGCACGGATAATAGCCTCGGTAGGGAATTTGCACCTCCTCTGCACGCACAAGACCCGTAGTTCTCGTAATTTCCGGCGAGGGACGCGATGTGTTCTGATGCCACGTTCAGTCACATGCCAGATGTGTTCGATAGGCTTCAGATCTTCCGAGTTGAGCGGCCAGCTTATCAATTGAAACTCGACACTGTGTTCGTCGAACCACTCCATCACACTCCTGACCTTGTGACGCAGTGCGTTATCTTGTTGAAAAATGTCACCACCGTCGGGAAACAGGATGGTCATGGAGGGGTGTACGTGGTCAGCAACCAGCGTACGATACTCCTTGGTCGTCAAGGTGCCTTGGACGACATCCATGGAACCCATGAATGCCCATATGTATGTTCCCCAGAGCGTAATGGAGCCATCGCCAACTTGTCTCTGTTCCGTAGTACAGGTGTCAAGGAGCTGTTCCTCTGCAAGACGACGGATTCGCGCCCTCCCATCGGCATGAGGAAGAAGATATCGGGATTCATCAGACCATGCAACGCTCTACCACTGCGCCGACGTCCATTGCCGACGGTCACGTGCCTATTTCAGTCGTAATTGCCGACGTTGTGGTGTTAGCATTGGCTCACGCACGGCTCGTTGGCTGAGGAGGCTCGTCGTTAAGAGTGTTTTCAGATACACTTGTACTCTGCTCAGCAGTAAAGTCCGTTAGTTCTGCCACAGTTCACCGCCTGTCCTGTTTTACCAGTCTGCCCAGCCTGCGACGTCCGATATCTGTAATGAGGGGTGGCCGCCCAAACCCACCTTAGTTTCGCCACGCGTTGAAGACACTGACCGTAGCACTCCTTGAACACCCGACAGATGGAAACAGATGGCCGAGCCGAGTCTCCGACCCATCACAACCTGCCCTCGGCCAAACTCAGATAGATCGCGCGCCTACCCCATTCTACACACTCACAGTGCGTGTGTCTGACTAGCAGTCATTCCTCGCCAAGTGACGCTGCTATCGCCTGGATGGGTTTATATCGATTGTAGGTACATGGTCATAATGTTTTGGCTGTTCCGGGTATTATATGGAAACTCATTGTCAACTGTGACAGACAGAACTTACCACCCACCGTCAGTTTGTCTGAAGTCCAGGAAGAGTTTGTTAGAGTCTTCTGCTCCACTTCAGTCAGAGCCAAGGAAAAACAGGGCTGAACTACAGAAACAAGTGCAGACCGGTTATCTGGAATGCGTCAAAATTGAAGTACCAGATGGTCACGAAGATGGATGATGTACTTGGAAGTCCTTAAACTGTCTGCACACAGGCGTTGCGATATCCGAGGATAAGCCCAAAAAATTGGACATAGTGCGACATGGAGATTCATTGTGCAATTGTGAGACTACGGCTGAGCGTTTAGCACACCTCTGTGATGTTGGCAAAATCTGAACACCTCGACCCATACAGCGAACAGTCCACTCCCCAAAAGATCAAGTGATAGATTAAGAAAAAAGTAGCGCAACGGAAACTAACAACCATCTGAATTTAAACAGCGGTGGACCAATTAAATATGAAATACTCACATAGCTACAACGAGAAATGGGTTTCATTCAATTGAGAAATTAAATCCAAGGTCACAATAACATCCTGTTTATTACTAAGATGCATTAACTTGATTCCAAACACCAATAAACAGAAGAATCAATCATAATGTGCACCAAGTTTCAAATGAATTATAAAAGCAACACGGTAAGTAGGACCTTGGCACGAGTGAGTCGAACTGGAAGTGGAATGGTATAAATCCCTAATGACTGCCGAGTTAGTCAACAGATTAATGGGAAGAAACAGAAAAATACGTGGAAAAACTAATATTCTTGCCAAAACGTATGTTGAGTTTACTAGCTGACTGTGAATTAATATGGAAAAGCAAGGCTCTGACCCGAAACAAACAAGTGAGAGAGAGAGACAAGGGGCACCGCTCATCACGGTTCACGGAAATGTGGCCGACGCTTACCATCGCTCTGGAACTCAGGTGCAGAGAATGGCTGCAGCAATAGCTGACATTTATAATCGAGCCCCAGAATCTGTTAGCAGCTCTAGGACTGCGTTGTCCCTCTCGGCAACCCTAAGACGAAATGTCCTCCTGATGGAGATCTTAGATGAAGTGTCGGTCTGCTCTTCTTCTCAAAAATCTTGCTGGTTATTCCAGCACTGGATTCTCTTTAGCCAATCTCTGGAGACGTTCTGAGTTCCGGCCAATGTAAAGTTTATAACAATAACAAAAATTTCCTCTACCTTAAAGTATCTGCAGTGGTTAACCAGTAACGCACATTTCTCTCGTAGAGTGGGGCAAAAAATAGAGCTTCTCTCCCATCATGAGAATGGTTTCATTTTTCGGCCAGTGATAAGGTCAGCACGTATACTCTTGCGATTCTTCTTCCACTCAATGAAAATAATTTTGGTGAACGAGTCCGGAACTGCCCTATACAATGTAAACGTCAACTCGTGCTGACTTCCTTTGAGCTCTGGAGATTCCTCTCGTTCTGAGTGGGTCGTGTTTCCCATCCCCTTGCAGATTAGTATCTTTTTCGAAAGCATTCTCTACTCAGTTTCTCATAATGAACGATTATAGCCTGGTGAATGCCACGAGGCTGTTATCGGACGTGTGACATAGTCTCTGACAACATCCGACCATCGAAAATACACGGCTCAGGACCTAGCCTTTCAGCTGGGAATATTTTTAAGACACAGTTGCTATTGCAGCCCTGTGTTCTTCACTTTTCCACAGTCTGCCAGCAAGTTAAACTTACAGAAAACATTACAAGTATCTTTCACCGAATACAAATGAAAGTCACTTATTAGATTTGCTGGTGCTTCTTTCATTTACTTTTGCATTTTCATGCATCAACAGTAATTTGAATTACTTTAGTAGTCTAATTTGGGATAGTGGGATATTAATTAGGTTACAGAGCAGTTTTGGAAAAACTGCTACATAGTGGATTGTGGGGATGGGTAAAGCTTCTGGTCGCCTCTCACAATGCCGCCTTTGCCTATGTTCGTGTTTAGGATTGGAACTGGCACTTGCTACTGAAAGCAGTGCCATCGGTGTAGCCAAGTACTTCTCACAGTCATGTTACTTCAGTCGCTGAGGACCTGATTGCACATATCCAACAAATTGCGGGGATGACGATGTCGGCATTTTACCCCATGGGCCAAGACGTCCAGCAGATTTTCTATTGGGTTCAAGTCAGATGGTTTTGCAGGCCAATCTAGATGGGCTAGGGTGGAGGACTGTTCAGAAAGCCAGTCGCATATTCTTCCAGTCCGAAGAAATTTGCTGTTGTGTTCCTTACGTGCCTGTGAGAACAGTGGTCTCTTGCGAGGTCACCGACTCCAAATGTTCATTTTATGCAGTTCCCGTCGCAAGGTTTTCTCGATAACAATTTGGGATGGAGATACATTCACTGCCTGTATCAGTTCCTGTCTGGTTTGGAAAAGATTCTGATTCACAAGTCGTAAAAGGCGTCTGCAGTCCTTCTCTGTCAAGATATTTTTCCAACAGCAATTCTAACGTGGCATATCGTGCCCACTTGTGTTACATCAGTGATTATAGACACGTTGAACAGTCGCCACGTAACGCCAACAAATCCAGCAATTTCGCACACCGTATCGCCATGGACATAGCCAAACACGATTGTCCCCTCTTGCCACTTTGTCACATCCTTAAATTTACCCATGCTTACTTGCAAAGTCACCTTGTCCCCTTGTCCCACTGATCGTTACTGTAGAGTAGCTACTGGTCACTTAGAGGCACTGCGCCTGCGGTTGTGCCCGTGACTCGTTTGCTGCGTCATCTCTAAAGGCGTAACAATCCTTCTGTGTTTGCGTATTGGGGTGACTAATTTTCTGTCCGGTGAGATTATTATATACCCATGCAATCCCGTGGAAGTCTACTTTCAGAGTTATGTTTCTAGGAATACGTCTACACTAAAACCATCGTCGTATCACCCACACAGGGGTCGCGAACACAAAGTTAGACAAACTAAACCTCGCACCGAGGTTTTTACGCAGTCTTTCTTCCCATGCTCCATACGGAAATGGAACCGGATGAAATCCTAATAACTGGTACAATGGGACATTCAAGTCAGCCATACTCTTCACGGTGGCAGAGAAAGGTTTTAGATGTAGATATAGGCAGGTGCTTATTTAAACTGATGACTGTGGCAGCACTGGACTTGAGAGAAGTGAGATGGGAGAGGGAGATATAGAGGAACGCGAGAGAAACACGAATTACGGCGTGTCAGAACGGGTGGCGGAATGGGTGGCAGCGGACACTGAGGACCCTCGAGAATGGAGTGCAGTGCAAGCAAGACGTGTCGTTATAAGAGGACGGACTTGTCGAGGGTCAGTGTTGTAGGTACGCCGGGGGGGAACTTGATGGGAGATGAGGAACAGCAGTTGACTCCCGCACTTCTGAAACCACATCTACTGAGTTGGCACGGGCTCAACCGACACTTGAAGCTATTTAGAGATGATTGCTGAGTGATACGAAACAAAATAATCATAAGGCTTCCAATGGCTCATTACAGAATACCTACACATTACGACAAACCACGTTGATATGGGAAGATAGATATAATAAACATATACATCTATAATAAACATATACATCTATATCTATACTAGTTATAAACATAGGGAATCCAACGCTGGTACCAAAAAGTCTCTAAAACTTCCTGTACAATCTAATTCAGATTTTTACATATTATTCTAATAAGCTTTTGACGGAAACAGCTTGTACATTTTTTAGTACATGTGTACACTGGAAAACGCCGGTAGCAAAAATCTCTAAAAGTTCCAGATCGATATACTTCAAATTTTTACACATATTTTAATAAAAATTCGGGTGAACGTAACTGTATTTTTTGAACAACTATGTACAGGTTTTTTGTTAAATCCGACCGCATCTCGGACATCGCTGCGGCCGGAAAAAGATTCTGCGAGGATGGGAGCAACGACGACTGAAGAGAATCATCCAACGCGACAGAAGTGCAACCCTTCCGCAAATTGGTGCAGATTTCAATGCTGGGCCATCAAAAACTGTCAGCGTGCGAACCATTCAACGAAACATCAACGATATGACCTTTCTGAAGCGAAGGCCAGCTCGATCATTGCACGACACAAAGCTTTACACCTAGCATTGGCCCGTCAGCAGCGACATTGGACGGTTGATGACCGGAAACATGTTGCGTGGTTGGACGAATCACATTTCAAATTGTATCGTGTGGATGGATGGTGTTGGGCGTGTGCAGTTGGAGTGATACGGGACCCCTCTGACAAGTGACACGTACGTAAACATCCTGTCTGATCGCCTGCATTGATTCATGTCCAGTGTGCATTCCGATGAATTTCGGCAATTCCAGAAGGACAATGTAACAACCCACACGTCCAGAATTGCTACAGAGTGGCTCCAGGAACACTCTAATGCGTTTAAAAACTTCCGCTGGTTACCAATGTCCCCAGGCATTAACATTATTGAGCATATCTGGGATGCCTTGTAACGTGCTGTTCAGAACAGATCGCCAGCCCCTCGTACTCTTACGGATTTATGAACAGCCCTGCAGGATTCATGGTGTCAGTTCCCTCCAACACTAATTTAGACATTAGTCAAGTCCATGCTCCGTCGTGTTGCGGCACTTCTGCGTGATCGCGGGAGCCCTACACGATATTAGACAGGTGAACAAGTTTCTTTGGCAATGTGCTGTTTTGTTTTGTACTTCGCAGTCAGTTTTCACAGTTAATAGGAAATTTGTATTAATGGCTTATCAGTTTATGATTATAATACTACCACTGAATCTAAATTTGCAAAAACAAACAAGGGGCAAGGTCAGAGAGAAATGGAAGACGAGATGGCGAGATGGACAGTAAAAGTAGGGGACGGGGGGGGGGGGGGGTACATAGAGAAGGGTTGGGAGAAGACGGACTGATAGAGTTGGGGGAGGAGATGGAGGTAGAGGAGAAGAGGAGGAGATGGACAGAGAGAGGGTGAAGGACTGACGGATTGGGAGAGTGTGGAGACGAAAGAGAAGGAAACGGGCAAAGGGAGTGAGGGGCAGAGAGAAGAAGATTGGGAGGCATATTCAATTTTTACACATATTTAGCAATAGAAAAGCAGTGCCAGATGCACAAGTGTTATTAATATTGCCCATTTCAGAATACAACAACCATGCATACTGTTAGAACATTCAATTAGTCTGGCATTTTCTCAGAATAATTTAATAGTTGACAAAATATCTCCCATTCCATATTATTTTCTTCATGTCACTTCCCTTTTTTGCCACTTATTTAGGGCTGTACGACAATTTTGTAAAACTGGCATGAAAATATTTCATCAACTGCATTAGAAAACTGTTATAGTGTTTTGGTTTCTGATGTTGGTACCATAAACCAGTTCCTGTACAAAAGAACTGTTGTGTCAACACCGAATGGTGGTGGGTGCGTGTCAGCAGCAGTTTGTCTATACTGGAAGGAAAATTAGGAATCAATTTTGCCTCAGCATGAGTCCGAGATGGAGGACAAAGTTGATTTAGTATCGAATGTGGAGGCAGACTAGCTTGCCCTTTCCAATGGAAGCATGCCGCCACTTGCCTGAAGCGATTTAGGGAAACCACAAGGCAGTTAGTTATGGAAGGCCGATCGGGGTATTGAACCCCAGTCATCTCGAACTTGGTTCCATTACTTTAACCACTGCACCACATCACTCGGCGTTTTTGTTGGACTGGGAGTTGTCATATGCAGTCAGTGCCTGTCAGCAATCTCTAGCTCATGATCTTCTCCTAATTCCCCACGACCAATGATTTGAGCAGAGATCTTTCTCAAACTGAAGTCTGAGACAGTGAAGTCTAGCAGGAGTGTAAATTGTAAAAGTCAACAAGAAAATGTATGAACATAAACGTGTATCTGTCTGCTGTACGCACCAAATGTACTTGGTGTCAAATAGAATAAAATGGCAGGAGGAGAACTTCCTACCACTGAAATTAGTTGCTGTCATGAGGCAGCGTTGTTGCACACAGCAAGTATACGGCCCCTTCACAGGGTGAGGCAAAAGTTACAACGAAATGATGGCAACACAGATCTGCAAAGATTTGCAATAATTTATCTGTAAAAACTTTACAAATATTTCACTGTAGTACAATGATAGCGTGTGACAATATGGACCAGTGTTCACTTGCGCGTGGACGTCTTGAAATCTGGTCTCGTCTTGAATCCAGTGAACTATAACTACGATCACTTGAAAAATTTCCACGCTGGGGGGAAGGATGGAGGAGGGGTTGGGCGCAGGACACACCAGAGGAAGGCGGCTGCTAAGGTGAGAAGTTCTTTACTAAAGCGTCTACACTGTCCAGTACACCGGTCAGTGACCGTTTGGCCGCTGAATTCTCGTAGGCTGCCTGCAACTTCCGCACCAGTTTATTAGGATTTCTGACATTTTTATTTCGATAGTCTCCTTAACTCTGCCTTTACAGAAACTCAGTGTTCACCCCGTGATACTGACCGCGTCGTATTTCATTTCGTAATTATATTCAGGGTAGCAATTGGGGACGGCTGATTTGCTTGGTTGTTTTATTCAGTGTGTCGCTGATGTTCCTTGCAAATCTACTTGGCTGTTCTAATGTCTGCCACAAGTAAGACATGCCACATACGAATGGAATGTGGTACACACCCGGCCAACGAAGATCTAGATCGTTTTGAACATTATACAGAATATATATATATATATATATATATATTTATTTATTTATTTATTTATTTATTTATTTATTTATTTATTTATTTAATGAGAGCGATATACACTGGAAGGCATAGTCTGTAGGAGTCAACTGGCGTTTAGAATTTTAGAACATATTGTTTTATCCATACTGGGTCTTGTGAAATCCGCAGTCGATAGTTGATGAATCACGCAACCATCCGAGTAATCAAACTTTCAACACTGTATATAGTAGACGATAAGAAAATTACGCCGCGTGGGTAGCCGCGCGGTCCAGAGCGTCTTGCCACGGTTCGCGCGGCTCTCCCCGTCGGAGGTTCGAGACCTCCTCGGGTATGAGTGTGTGTGTGTGTGTGTGTGTGTGTGGGTGGGTGGGTGGGTGGGTGTGAGTGTTTTCCTTAGCGTAAGTTAGTTTAAGTTAGATTAAGTAATGTGTCAGTCTAGGGACTGATGACCTTAACAGTTTTGTCACATAGAAACTTACCACAAAGTTCCAAAAAAAAAATTTTAAAAATTTAAAAAAATGAAATAAAATAAAACCTATAAATGCTAGTATATAATAATATTATGCTTGATATGTTACACAGATGCTTCTGACTAAATATTGAAAAACAGCGTAATTTTGAATAGCACAAAATAATTAGGTCAAGCCTTTTTTCTCGTTTCCATGAAATCTTGTTAACATATATATTCCTTATTTGCAATACTAATTGAGTAGCGTCGTATAAAAACAGTTATTAGGACATCATCTGATATGTGAATAAGAAAAGGAATAAAGTTATGGCTTTAAAATAAGAAAGGTACACTTCTAGTAATATGTCAGACTTATTCCATCGACAAATAAGTAAATAAGAGGTCCTATAGAATTCTATGTACAAATCTGAAAGAAATGAATTTTACTTCTACTTATATTTCCACAAGTTCCGTGGCTAGAATGTTTCATTCGCAGCATCCCTTGTTGGGGCCGATTTCCTCCCCCTGCCCCACCCCCGCTCCTCCTCCGCAAACAATGATGCTTGTAATGATTTCATTTGCGTACTGGCAATTTATTGTCTTTACTTTTCAATGAATGAATGACTGAAGTACTGTCTTGCTAACAACGTTTGAAGACGGCACTATATGTACTAAACTGTGTTCCTATCTGAGAGGAATTAAAGTACGAAACATTAATACTCCGATCAATCGTATCATCTCCCAGCACAGAAAAAGAAAGTTATAAATGTATGTAATTTTGTAACATACTGTAAAAGAAGATGAACTCTTGGTTAAATAGTAGTCAACTAGTTGTGAGCTAGGTCTAAACGTATATAAAATGCAAGCAAGGCTAGGAGGAGAGAACAAATTTGTTCAGCCTTGGTACTTAATTGTGTTATGTGCATCCCAGACTCTTTGTGATGGATAAAAAGTGAAACGGTGACATTTCACTTACCAGTGGTGTGACGTCACGGAAGCGAGCGGAAAATGCAGTCACGAAAGGATTCTTCGCTTCTTCCAGCGAATAATGCCAAACACCGTCAATTGCTGGTGATTCACACGTCTTGAACGTTCACTAAATCAACGACATATGTGTAGACGACACTCAGTGCGGCTGTGGCAGCATGGCGTAATTCAAACATCCGGCTGCCCAGTGTAGTGACGTAAGACTCAATTGTTGTCGTTGTGCTGATTCAAACGCCTATATTCTTAACGTTCAACGGTCAAATAAAAGACGTTACTAAAATAACAAAACTATGCACTCAGACATTGTATGCTACGTCTGTGTTTACTTATCATTAAACTGAACATTCACTGATGAAATGAGCTAAGAACTATCTACAGTATTCCGTAAGTAAACTGTGCGAAAGTAAGACTAGTACAGCCATGTAATACAGCGGCCTCAAATTTATATTCACGAAAATTCCTTACAAATAAATGCTAATACAAGTGGAAAACAACCATTATCGGATAAGGAGAAAACAACCTTTTCTCGTATCACACGCTTGTATCTCGTAAGTGCAGCTATTCTAAAACGGTTCTGCCTACTTTTTCATGTAATCCAGCGAATATGGACGTCGTCATACTCTTCTGGAATCCTGTTCTGGACGGTCTCGAGGTATCTTGTCCATTACTTTCGATAATATCTGCATCAATGTCTTGGCTTCCGATGGTGTGTCCTGGGACATCACGCTATCGCGTCTGTAATCTTACGCACTTGCTCAGTCGTCTGCAATGCACACGTCGTCGCTCCTATCCATTTGAAGCTCCCATTTACAATTCATTTGGATGTTATTACTAATCAATTTTTAACCCAACCTTTTAAAGAAAAGACTACATCCGTAACCAATCCACTCGTGTTTTCATGTTACACATTAAATAATTAAAGGAACTAAATGTAGTGTACAACTCCTACGTTTGATAATTGCGTAATTGATGTGACTCTTGAAAATACATAGACTGTTAAGTCAACTGACAACTCAGCATCATGAAGAATAGTATTATCTTTGATGTATATGTTTGAAGAATGCTTGAGTCTCATGAAACAAATAGTGCAGGATTTTGTTTCTGCCCACGGATAAATACATACTTGAACATTTGGTATATTTAAGACAGTAAATATTAATTATTTTTGAACATTTGGAATTAGTGAAAAACTTTTGGTCTGATTTCGTCAAGTAAATACGATCATTTCCTTGCTTCAACTAAAAAAGATTGTATAACGACGTATTAGTAATGGACTTCCTGTTTTCCTTATTTTAATAAAAATTTTGATTTTGAGCAAATATAATAGTCTGACTATAAACGGGGTTATTTGTGATGAAGAAGAAACAGTTGCATACTAGATATGCAGTCACCATGCGTAAAATCTGAAGTAATCAGTTTAGAAAATGTTATCGTTGTAGACAATAGCCCTCTTTTGTGTGAGATACTTCTCTTGGTACTTTCCTCCTCACCTTTCCTCCCCGTAGCTACGATCTGTTAAGATGCATGCATTAATGTGAATTTCTTTAACTGAGAATAATACTCATTTTTCCTTAAACCTTGTGTCATGTTATTTTGTTTTGTACAACTAATACCCTTGGCATGTTATTGACAGATTTCACAGTGGAAGTACCTGTGAGTCTGATCATATGAAGGCGAATAACATGGGTGAACAAAACAAAAATTTCTGCAGTGTAAGTTTACGGAGTCTATTTAGATACATATGATGACGAAGTACTTAGCTTGTAAATTATCTTGTTTGAATAGACTCTGGTTCACATGATGAACAGTTCTGTAAAAAATACACGTTTTTTACTGATCTACTCTCATTAACGTGTCTTTTTCGAAGTAAGATAACTGTACTCAACACGGCCTGTGCCTCAGTGCGGCCTAGTGCCTTTGTCTCGGTAACTATGACAGGAAGCCGACAGATGGTATCCCAGGCGCATTAGGCAAACTACGTTAACTCTCTCTGCTTCTCACAGAGAGACCCGTGACTGTTAGCCATTTCACAGGTGAGCTTTTGTTGTTTGCCATTCACTCATTATTATTTTGTGCAGGTAAGCTTCTCGCGTTACCCATTATTTAAAATTTTTCTACAAACATGATAATGTATCAGTTACTTCATGAAACTGTCCTGTTTTGGCGTTTCTGTTATAGGAAGTATTAGAATTCACAGAAGCTTTGTGTTAATCAGCCCGACCTTTTCTGCTGCAAATGTGGGAATTATTGTCAAGAAACGCAACGACGGAATTATAAAAAAGAGAATTTTTTAAAATGTTTGTTTTAAAGTTACCAGGTGTTTTCAATCAAAGTGCTATAAATGATACAAAGCATAACAAAGTTAATCATAACAACAAAAAAATGTCAATAAGAATTAAGAAAAATGTGCTGTATGCGCCTTTCTTCGGCGTTTTTGGTCCAGACAGTATCTCTGCAAGTTCCAGCAGCAGCCTGCGATCGTATGCCAATCCCAACGGCCTTGAAATCTTTCCTCCATAATCTTGATGTCATGGTGGAACCGTTTCCCTTCTTCTTCGCTAAAACCGTTCAAATTGGCAGGAAATTTATCTAAATGGCTGTGCAAAAAATGTGATTTAAGACTCATATTAGCTCCCAGTTTTTGGAAATTTGGGAATATCTTGTCTACTATTTCGGAATATTCTTCAGCTTTGTGATTGGCCAAAAATTTTTTTACAACTGAGACAACGTTTGTCCATGCTTCCAGTTAAACTTGAGTCATGTGGTTTGTGAAACAATCATTGACTATAAGACTATGGATTTGTGGTCCATCAAAAATTCCTGCTTTTAACTTTTCTATATTGAGACCAGGAAATGACTGAAAAATATATTTTAACAATCACCAATCCTATCTAAGGCTTTAACAAACTGTTTTATAGCCCAAGTTCAATATGTGGTGGTGGAAGAATGATTTTTCCCTACTGACCAACGTTCATGAACGACGTTATCTTTTTCTACACTCAATTTCATTCTCAGTGGTCAGTCTTTCTTGCTCCAGAATTCATTTTTCGCATCACTGTCCCACAGCCAAAGAAAACATGAATACTTAGTGTATACATTTTGCTGACCAAATAAGACATTCACCATTTTTAAATCTACACACATTGACCACTGATGTTGATTGTAAGGTAGCAACTACGATATGTAACAGTGTATAAATATACCCTCTCTGTTTTGCAATTTTATTTAAAGCCTTCAATAATAATTTTAATAATAATAAATAAGTAAGGGATTCACTGAAATTTCAACCAAAGTAATTCACGCCACCCATAAGCCGACATGAATTAATATATTTTCGTTATTAATCAAATGAGAGTGTGAAGAAGGTAGTGGGCAGGCGTACGTCGAACGATAGGTATAGAAGGCTCTGAGTCATCTCGAGTGGGAAGACGCACTGGCTGATGTGGCCGAATGTAGATGGGAATGCCACTTGCACCCGAAAATGATAGGTTTCTGATACCTTCTAGAACAATTTCAGCTTAGTAATACAGTTCCAGTGTCAGAAAGCGCGCGGGATTGTGAACGCTGTAGAACTTCGATGGCAATATTGCGAGATATCAGTGCCGAGATAAAATAGTCCCACTTGTTCTTAACCCTTAAGGTTAAGAAAAATATATTTTATGCGTAATCTAAAACACGTAATTGATGACAGAGCTTAAGAAAACGACCTCCTCTCTTACATGCAATTTTCTTTCGTTAGTTTATAAAGTGAGTAATGTGATTACTCATCGGCGCGGACAGGCCCATATGTAACCTCTCCGATGAAATGCTAACTTTATTCGGCCAGTAAGTATTTTTACATTACAAATGGCTTTCCAGGCACTGCTCCGAAAGTCTGGAAAAGCAGTTGAGTAGCGACAGGTTATTCCGCAATTTAATACTCCAGTAAAAGCGTACGCAAGGCAGGCGTCTTGATTGTTTCATACGAAGTGTCATTGGAACTGTTATGAACTTTAGAACAATGGTACAACGGCGTACTGCAATCCAGATGCAGCCTCATCGTCATGGATAAGTGATTTCTTGCATGGCTGGGCGAAGTGTGAACTTCCGATAAGTTTTACTGTAGGCAAGATAGCCGTACAGTCGAGGGCAGTTAAACGAATCTAAACTCATTGTGTAATGTGGTAATGCTCAGGAGAGCGAGTGTCTGTTATAGTTGCATCATTAGACGTCCTGCGTGGCATTGCAAAATTGTTTAACTCTGAGTGAAACCGGAATCTAAATGCTATGTATGTAAAGAGGAGACAGACTGTTCTAGAAGGAGCTAACGTATATTGCATTGTTCTGAAGGACAGAGCCTGATTCAATGTGGAGATAATTCATGAACATAAATGAGAGATATGTCCTCATAAGGCGCGTAAGGGAGGACGTTAGCCCGATACTCTGTCATTTATGTGCTCTCGGATTAAGTACATGAGCCAAACATTACTGTAATAGCTATCCCTTGCAGTCGTATGGTTCAAATAGCTCTGAGCAGTATGGGACTTAACATCTGAGGTCATCAGTCCCCTAGAACTTAGAACTACTTAAACCTAACTAACCCAAGGACATCACACCCATCCATGCCCAAGGCAGGATTGGAAGCTGCGACTGTAGCAGCCGCGCGGTTCCGGACTGAAGCTCCTAGAACCGCTCGGTCACAGCGGCCGGCCTTTGCTGTTGTAACATGTGTTTTATTGGAGGACAATGCACCTCGGAATTATATTTTATTTATCAGGGTAGGTCCGTGTTCTTATTTGCTGCAACGCCCTTCTTTCCTTACAATATTTCTTCGTTGATTTGTTGCTTCCCAAGATTGCTTACATTGAGTAGCACCGAGAACGGGAGAGCAGGACTATCTTTGAGAGCCAAAAATCTTCGAGAAATATAAAGATTGTCTATGGTCTATGGTCTATGGTGCTTACGACACGTAACAAACGTCAGGTGGACGTTGCGCGCCCGATTTAATACAATCTGTGTGGCACCAAGGTTCTCAAGTGACTAACCACTGGCACCGATACATTACGAATAGTGTGCATTCCAGCATTCGGTTTAGTCATAATGGTAGTCAGGGGGAATAAACCTGAGTAACAAACTGCTCCACCGACTCTTCTAACTTCCGCGATGAAATGAAATTGTCTCTAAAACAAGTTTAACATATTGATATTCATCCTTAAGAGTAGTTCACATGGTTCAAATGGCTCTAAGCGCTATGAGACTTAACATCTATCTTGGGAAGCAACAAATCAACGAAGTAATATTGTAAGGAAAGAAGGGCGTTGCAGCAAATAAGAACACGGACCTACCCTGATAAATAAAATATAATTCCGAGGTGCATTGCCCTCCAATAAAACACATGTTACAACAGCAAAGGCCGACTTAGAGTTACTTAAACCTAACTAACCTAAGGACAGCACACACATCCATGCCCGAGGCAGGATTCGAACCTGCGACCGTAGCAGCAGCGCGGTTCCGGACTGAAGCGCCCAGAACCGCTCGGTCACAGTGGCCGGCTTAAGAGTAGTTGAGTGAGCTATCAGGATCCAAGCTAATTTATTTTCGTTATGCAGTAATACGCATTTAAATTATTTTTTTTGGGGGGGGGGGGTCGCTAGAAAAAGTTGGTATTCTGGAAGACCTGTTAAATTTAAAAGCCCAGAAATACCACTACAATATACAATATCATTTGTCTCGTTAAAATACGAAAGAATGTCGCTCTCTCTAGTTCGATAGGATATTATTGGTACGGCATGCTGAAGGCAGTGCTTGTCATTCAGTCTTGCGCAAGAAGCTCAACTGATTTCTTGGATAAATTTAAATCTCGAATCAAGTCGTTTAGCTCGCCATGAGAAAAGCCTTGCAGTGTAGGACTTCAGTCTTCGAATTCACGTTCACTACTGCCTTTGCACTGACTACAGAGGAGAAGCCGTCATAAAGGCGAAAGATGAATGACTGTCGTGTGACTAGGGCCTCCCGTCGGGTAGACCGTTCGCCGGGTGCAAGTCTTTCGATTTGACGGCACTTCGGCGACTTGTGCGTCGATGGGGATGAAATGATGATGATCAGGACAACACAACACCCAGTCCCCGAGCGGAGAAAATCTCCGACCCAGCCGGGAATCGAACCCAGGCCGTTAGGATTGACATTCTGTCGCGCTGACCAATTTTTATACTTTTTTTTCATTTTGTTCGTTGTTGATCGTTGTGTTTGGTCGTTGCGGACGTCACATGACATCCGTTAAAGTTCGTTTGTTGATCCTTCCACTCACATTTTTTTATTACAGAGGCCAACCAGCTCTCTGACCGACCACGCTTTTTTTTATTTTTATTTATTTATTTTTTAAATCTCATTTTGTTCGCTTTTGTTCGTTGCATCTGCTCGGGGCGGACGTCGTAAGACATTCATTGAAGTTCGTTTTTGATCGATTAACTCAGTTTTTTTTTTTTTTTATTACAGAGGGCACGTAACCCTCTGACCGAACGCGCTGAGCTACCGTGCCGGCCGCCACTCAGCTACCGGGGGTGGACAGGCGAAAGATGAACAGACCTGATATTAATATCGACTGATAGGTGTCTGGATACCATTGAGTGTAGATGATAGTAGGTGTGTCAGTCACTGTCTTTTCAAACTGAATATGTCGTTTGGTACACTTATGTGCGTATTTGGGTCAACAGCTGAGTAACGGCGCTGTTTGACGGAGGCGGTGACGGCAGACAAGCAGCGAGAGAGGGGCTCCCCTGCCGGCCGCTGGCGCTGCCACCGCTGCGGCCGGGTGGGGCGGCCACGGCGGTGCGCTGATGAGGGCCTCATTAGGGCCCGCCCCGGCGTGGCCGCGCCCTGGGTGGTTGCGCCCTCTGCCCACCCCCAGCCAGCAGTCGCCGCCACCGCCGGTCGGCGTTCGCTGCTCGGCTGCGCTCCCCGCGGCCACGACCGCTAATGAGCCTCGGGACCCGCCGCCACTCCAGCCCGGCCTGCCGGGTCTTTACCCCGGGATCTGCCCCCAGCCGCCTGCGCCTCCTACACACGCTACCTGCCGGCAGGCGCGCGTCTCGACCGAGGAACTACGCCGCTACAACCTCCGCCTGCTGTCCCACTAACACGACGCTCTATTCTTTTTCTTGCTGTCTGTGTGTGTTATATACACTGAAGCGCCAAAGAAACTGGTATAGGCATGCGTATTCAAATACAGAGATACGTAAACAGGCAGAATAGGGCGTTGGGGTCGGCAACGCCTGTATAAGACAACAAGACTCTGGCACAGTTGCTAGATCGGCTACTGTTGCGACAATGGCAGGTTATCGAGATATGAGTTTCAACGTGGTTTTATAGTCGGCGCACGGGCGATGGGACACAGCATCTCCGAGGTAGCGATGAAGTGTGCATTTTCCCGTACGACAATTTGGCGAGTATACTGTGAATATCAGTGAACAAGTGACTTATTTTCAAAGAATTTTCTTTACAATTTATTCTACTTACTAGCAATTCATCAAGAACATTAACACATTTAATCACACTATGTGAGCGTGGAAGTAGTTTTCAGGGAGTAACTGATGAAATCATACGCAAATTCCTTTTTAACAAATGATAATATATTCACTTTAATGTGCCTAAAGCATTTTTTTTTAAAGAAACAGATTTATAATTATAATCAGAAAGCACCCTCTAAATATCAAGATACAATTTATTCAGAGACAGAAAGAAACAAATTTTTGATTGATTGAGCTTTCGGGCTGAGAACCTTGCCGCTCACTTTTGACACGGGCGTAGTTACAACCGCTCACAACAACCTCTGAAAGACTACACTGGTGCAAATCTGCAACTCACCAGATTACTTTAAACTAAAAGTTTTAACAATTCACACAAGCACGCAAACTATGCACCCCGTAGGAGAGTTGGAAATGGTACAAAACACTAAAATTAAAATGTTAACTTTGCCACCGAAGTTGCTACTTGATTTTAACTTCTGAGAAAAGTCTTACGGTGGAACGGTGTCATCTTTATATACTAAAATAAAAGCCCATGAAATGCAATCTTATATAAAATTATAGAACGTTGGCCAAACAAGTTAATCTGCTCTACAGTACACAGATACCGCCTCTCAAGATCATAGGCAATAATATCAAAACTTCCAAAGATCAAAACATATTTCAGGTATTAGGCCGTTACACTCCAAGTAATAAATTCGTTAACACACCGGACCCGACAAACATGACAGAGGCAGCTACTAACGTACGGCAGATTGATAGGGAGACTACCGAACAACCCGAACCGCAGGTTGCTCCAACACGCCCCTACTCCACAGGGGAAAAACGAACCACCCAATTCATAAATAACCACCTTCCCGCGGGTGGGCAAACGGAGAAGAATGGTGGGACGACCGTAAAACAAAGCGGCTGGCGACCTCACCAGGAAAACAAGTAGAATTTAACAAGTGAATGAAACAACATATCATCAATCACTTCTAATAAACTGCGATTTCTGGAGAAGACCTGGCGCAGCACCCCCCAAATGGCTCTCCCGAATCGTCCGCTGCCAGCCGCTTCAACGGAACCCCGGAAGGCGCGCCGATCTCCCGTCTCACGGCGTCGCAGTTCGCACCGGCCAGACCGATGTCGTTGGTTGACTCCTGTTGCTCTCGTGTCGACCGCGAAGCCACTACCCCTCCCTATACGCCGCTGCCCACTGGACTCACGTGGCGATCTCACATGCGCCGACGCTCAAGACAGACAAGTCATCTTGTGTCTCAGTGCGCGACCGACCAACCGATCGATCCAACCGCCAATGACCATTGCCTGAGCAACTCGAGCAGACTGGCGGCCTAAGGTTCTGGCGGAGGTTCGAGTCCTCCCTCGGGCACGGATGTGTTTCTTTGTCCCTAGGATAATTTAGTTTAAGTAGTGTGTAAGTTTAGGGACTGATGACCTTAGCATTTAAGTCCCATACGATTTCACACACACAAAAAAAAACTGGTGTCCTAACGCGCAGACTCAGATGCAGGAACCAAGCCCCGACCGGGCCACCACTCGCTGAGTTCTCTTACTGGCGGAGTGGAAAAACTCTCATTTTGCCGACCTTAAAGGTTGATCCGAACGACAGACAGACACTAAGTGCCTAACAAATGCGGACGAGAGACAGACTAGCAAGCTGGGGACGAGAGACTGACCCAGACTGCATACTGGCGAGCTCATAGCGCCCCTTAAATGCACGTGAACAGGCAACCTTTCCCCTTTCCCACCAGAGGGAGACACCAAAGCTACGATTGGCATAGCGGCGCCACCGCCAGAAACGGAGGGCGACTGCTTCACACTACGCGCTGCGGCGCGCTCTTCAAAACAGCAATTTTTACCACTGCTCAATCAGGAATCCGGTAAAACATCAAATTTCCGAAATCGCTGCGGCCAGGAAAAGATCCTTCAAGAATGGAACTAATGACGACTGAAGGGAACCGTTCAAAGTAACAGAAGTGCAACCTTTCCGCATATTGCTACAGATTTCACTGCTGAGCCATCAACAAGTATCAGCGTGCGAACTATTCAACGAAACATGATCGATAAGGTCTTTCAGAGCTGACGTCCGAATCGTATACCCTTGATGACTGCACGACATAAAGTTTTACCCCTCGCCTGGGCCCGTCAACTACGACATTGGACTGCTGATGACTGGAAACATGTTGCCTGGTCAGACGGGTCTCGTTTCAAATTTTATCGAGCGGATGGACGTGTATGGGTATGCAGAAAACCTCGTGAATCCATGGACCCAGCATGTTAGCAAGGTCTGTTGAAGCTGGTGGAGGCTCTGTAATGGTGTGGGGAGTGTGCAGCTGGAGTGATATGGGACTTATTGTTATATCCTAGCCAGTAATGCCATCCGAGCCCGCTGCCAAAAGGTTGGCAGCATCAAAGTCCGGACGCCGTCCGCATAAGCAGCTCCAGCGAGACAGGAAATCGCCGCAAGTCTGCGCGCGCCACCGCTGGCTTCTGGCGAGCGCTAGGACAGTTCTGTATTCGCCGCTCAGTTGTATACTCGCCACCGAATTGTGTACTTGCTAGTCAGTTGTGTGTTCATCGCAGCAGAGTGTTGTTTGTCGTCAGCCGACGCTGCCTAGCCGCTCCGACTCGAACTACACAGATTTCTGTAGACTCGGAGTTCACTACTGTGTTTCTGTATCTTCGTAATAAAGATAAGTACCGACTTTTATTTAACCAGAGTGTTTGGGTTTTCATCTTTCTGTTCACTGTTCCAGCGGACCGGTCGGCCCGCTATTAAAAGTGTGGCGGTGACTTCGTAAGCCGTTTCTACAGCGAATTGTTTGTCGCTACGAACGCCGCCACAAAACTGGCGACGAGGACTTCCGAACTCGTGTGCAGGGCTGGTTCAACTTGTTTCTGGTTATACTAATTATAGCGATAAACTTTTGGGGGCTGGTTTAATTTGTGTTCACTATGTCTGCCGAATTACAACAGTTGATCTTGTTACAGAGTCAGCAAATACAAAGTCTGGTGGACGCAATCGCCAAACAAGCGGCTAATCCTCCACCACAAAAGGAACAAGCACAGGCAGCACCACCTTTCTGTGCTTTTGATGCATCCAGAGAAGAATGGCGAGAATATTTCGCGCAGTTGCAGGCGCACATGACAGTCTACAAAATCACAGGTACTGAGCGGCAGCTTTATTTAATTTCCACTGCAGGCGTGGAAGTCTATCGACTACTTTGTAAGTTGTTCCCGGAATCCAAGCCAGAAGCTTTAGACTATGACGTTGTTGTTAACAAGCTTGCTGAGTATTTCGAGTCGCGAGTTCATGTGGCAGCAGCCAGATTCAAGTTCTTCAGATTAAAGAAACTGCCCCATCAATCTAATAAACAGTGGTTAACAGATTTACGGGGCCTCACCCGTCAGTGCCGATTTAATTGTGTGTGTGGAGCTTCCTACAGTGATGTCATGTTACGAGACGCTATTACTCAAAACATTGCAGATTCTCGTATTCGTGCTGCTATCTTAAAGTTGCCTGACCCGTCATTAGAGACTGTGATGAACATCATTGAAGCCCAAGATACTTTTGACTATGCTGAGTGTGAGTTAGATCAGCCATGTATTTCTCAAATTGCCTGTGCTAAGCAAGTTATGTCACGCCCGCGGCCCCACCGGCAGAGTCAGACTGTAAACACTAGCCGGCCGCGTCATGTTAAACACATTCGTCAGCCGCGTGTGCAAAATGATAGAGTTAAGTCTTGTCCTAAGTGTGTTCTTGCTCATCCTCGTGAACGTTGCCCGTTGAGAAAAGCGGTTTGTCACTTTTGTCAAAGGAAAGGACACATCCAGACTGTTTGTTTGCGTAAACGTAAGAACAATTCTAGTGCTGCCCAGCCCATGGATATTCATGTTCTTCAAAGCCAGCCCGCCCAGAAGGTCGCGTTTAAAGACTCTTCCACGGTTCGTGTGGGTAATGAACTTGTTCGCAATAAGCCACCCACCCAGCCCTCTGCCATGCGACCCAGGCGTAATTCAAACGCTGTAAAAAGTAATGTACAGACTGCAAGTGAAGCGGGAGTTGTTGATCCACCCGCCCAACCCACGAGTTGTCGTAAGCAGCGAACACGCGCTACACGCGCTGATTTTGTGTCTTCCGCCTCCACTGCATCGATCCAGAGACAGTGTAATAAACTATTTGTGAAGCTACGCATCCAGGATAAGACCTTCAATTTTCAATTAGACACTGGTGCGTCTGTGACTCTCATAAATAGTATGCGGCTATCGGCCGCCCTAAACTTTCAGCGGCAAAACATTCTTTGGCTACTTATAGTGGAGAACAAATTCCTGTGTTAGGTGTATGTAGCGTGCCAGCCACATTCCGTGGCAATACAAAAACAGTTTCATTCACAGTGCTCCGCGCTACAGACAGTGTAAACATTTTCGGATTAGACTGTTTTGACTTGTTTGGCCTGTCTATCCAAGACAATGTGTTGCAAATTAATTCTGTTGTTGTTCCTCAAGACAGCATAACCGATTTGTGTAAACGATACAGTGACATATTTAAAGACGAACTAGGTTGTGCTGCGAACTTTGCCGCTCATATTACGTTAAAAGATAATGCTCAGCCTCGATTTTTTCGTGCTCGTCCAGTGCCTCACGCCCTCCGGGCACCTGTAGCAGATGAACTTCGTCGTTGGCAAAACAACGGTGTTATTCAACCCGTTTCAGCGAGCCAGTGGGCTTCTCCCTTAGTTATTATAAAGAAACCGTCTGGCAAGTTACGTTTGTGTGCTGATTTTAAGTCGACAGTTAATCCTCAGACTGTCATTGATTCTTTTCCTTTGCCTAGACCGGACGAGCTGATGGATAAGTTAGGGGAAGCTCGTTTCTTTTCCGAAATTGATCTCCGTGAAGCATATTTGCAATTGCCCCTCGACGAGCAATCACAACAGTATTTTGTCATAAACACGTCGTTGGGGTTGTTCCGTTTTCTGCGTTTGCCTTGTGGTTGTGCGTCAGCTCCAGCTGTTTTTCAGCGTTTTTTTGTCACAGCTTCTGGCTAATGTGCCATCGTGTTGCAACTATTTAGACGATATTGTTGTGTCCGGTCGGACGCCTGCTGAACATTTCCGTAATTTGGAGTGTTTGTTTAAAGTGTTGTCTCAGGCAGGCCCACGTTGCAACATCGATAAATGTTCATTTTTCCTTACGGAGATGGAGTATCTGGGACGTTATTAATGCTCAAGGCATTCATCCCTCCCAGTCACATTTAGCAGCTATTCGTGATTTGCCCGCCCCTCGCAATCTGCATGAATTGCAAGCAGTTCTTGGCAAATTGACGTATTATATTAGGTTTATACCTAATGCATCACAGATTGCTGCACCGCTGCATCGTCTCCGCCGTAAGAATGTTCCGTTTGTGTGGTCAGCTGATTGCCAATCAGCCTTTCAGCAGCTTAAAGGGGCTTTATTGAATGATCGTTGTCTGGTCCATTACGACCCTAACAAGCCTCTGGTGTTAGCTTGTGATGCCTCTTCTTTCGGCCTCGGTGCTGTGTTGTCTCACCGAGTCGGTAACACCGAACGTCCTATTGCGTTCGCATCTAAATTGCTAAACAAAGCTCGGTGTAATCATAGCCAATTGGACAAGGAAGCGTTGGCTATTGTGTTCGGTGTCACAAAATTCCATCACTACCTCTATGGTAGACCATTCTATTTAGTAACAGATCACAAGCCCCTGACGTCACTGTTTCATCCGTCTAAACCAGTTCCTCAGCGGACAGCTCAGAGACTACAACGTTGGGCTCTTTTGTTATCACAATACCAGTATGAGATACTGTATCGCCCTACAGCTCAGCATGCAAACGCTGACGCGCTTTCTAGATTGCCGATTGCTGCGGATGATGTCTTCGATTCCTCTGACGACTCTTGCCATCAGATTGACGCCGATGAACATCAATCCCTCCGGGATTTTCCGATTGATTATCGTCAGGTGGCACGTGAGACAGCTACGGATCCTCATCTGAGTTTACTATTACGTTTTGTTCAACGTGGTTGGCCGTCCAAGGCAAAGGACATATCGGATCCTGTGGTTCGTCGCTATTATCCGCAACGTCATCTGTTGTCTGTTTCGCACGGAGTTTTGCTGTTACGCACCGAGAATGACCAGCTTCGTGTAGTGGTTCCCCAAGTGCTCCAATCCAAGGTCCTCGACTTGTTGCATCAAGGTCATTGGGGAGTGGTCCGCACCAAGCAGCTTGCCCGCCGTCATTGTACATGGATCGGCATTGATAAGCAGATTACGCAGATGTCTACAGATTGTTCGACGTGTGCCGAACACCAAGCTGCTCCGCCTCAACGCTATTTTGAGTGGGCACGCCCTGCCGGTCCCTGGCAGCAAGTACATATTGATTTCGCTGGTCCATATTGGAATTCTCGTTGGCTTATCGTGATAGATGCATTTAGTAATTTTCCGTTTGTTGTGCCCATGCAGTCTACAACGTCTGCACAAACTATACAGGCGTTGACTTCAATTTTTTGTATTGAGGGTCTT
Organism: Schistocerca piceifrons; assembly: GCF_021461385.2. Classification (NCBI taxonomy): domain Eukaryota; kingdom Metazoa; phylum Arthropoda; class Insecta; order Orthoptera; family Acrididae; genus Schistocerca; species Schistocerca piceifrons. The sequence goes on from NC_060143.1 coordinate 110,359,481, forward strand.
CCAGAAGTTTTAGTGTCTGACAATGGTCCACAATTTACCTCTGCTGAATTTGAAAGTTTTTGTTCTGCCAATGTCATTCGCCATGTTCTTACTCCGCCGTTCCACCCTCAATCGAATGGTGCAGCGGAACGTTTTGTACGCACGTTCAAGGATCATACGGACCGCCTTCGTGCTACGCACTCTCGTCAGCAGGCCCTCATCACGTTCCTGTCGTCGTACCGGACCACGCCACGCGACGGCCCTTCGCCTGCGGAGCTTCTCCACGGCCGTCGTCATCGCACCCTACTACGGTTGTTGCACCCCCCGGATCGACCCGCCGATTCTGAGCATCGCACGCGTTTTCAGCGCAACGACACCGTTTTTTTCAGAGTTTATCACGGTCGCCGTCGTTGGGAACGTGGTACCGTGATAAGTGTCCAGGGTCGCGGTTTTTATACTGTTCAAGGTGCTACTGGGGTGCACAGGAGGCATCAGAACCAGTTGCGCCGCGCTGGCCGCCCGGATTCTGCCGCTCGTTCTTTGTCCACAGATTTGGTCCGCGGCGGGTGCCAACCGCGCCTTCCGACTTCGCTGCCGCCCCCAGGGCAGCAGCAGCGGCCGCCGCCGCTACGACGCCGACAGCCCGTCCCGTTGATGCCTCCCGCGCAGCTTCATCCGGGAGCGCCCCAGGTGGTCGCTCCGGCGCCTGCGGTCCCTCTTCAGTCGCCACCGCCTTCGGAGCTGATGGACGTCGACCCCTCAGCCGGGCCGCCTTCCCCAGCGGTGGCTGTGCAGCCTGTCCTGCAGCCGCTTTCCTTGGGCACCCCCAAGGAGTCTGACACCGCAGCGCCTTGTCCGGCGCCCACTCAGCAGCCGTCGACGCAGCGTCAGGAGACGCTGCCTCTCTTCGTGGGTCCCGACGCCCCGTCGCGTCCAGTACCAGAAGCTGCGCCCGTGGTCACAGGCGTGCACCCTGACCTCGGTTTTCAGTCGGTGTTTCCCGAGGCCCCGCGCAGCCAATGCTGGGGTGCGGACCGGGGACTGCCACCGACAACAGTCTCCGCCCCGGTCTCTTCTGCTACGCCTGCGGCCAGACCCCTCCCCCGCCGCGACGCTCGCCACGTCATTACTCAACGACGGTGCGGCGATTTGGGGGGGAGGAGTGTTATATCCTAGCCAGTAATGCCACCCGAGCCCGCTGCCAAAAGGTTGGCAGCATCAAAGTCCGGACGCCGTCCGCATAAGCAGCGCCAGCGAGACAGGAAATCGCCGCAAGTCTGCGCGCGCCACCGCTGGCTTCTGGTTTCTTAAGCGCTGGAGTCGCGAGCGCTAGGACAGTTCTGTATTCGCCGCTCAGTTGTATACTCGCCACCGAATTGTGTACTTGTTAGTCAGTTGTGTGTTCATCGCAGCAGAGTGTTGTTTGTCGTCAGCCGACGCTGACCTAGCCGCTCCGACTCGAACTAGACAGATTTCTGTAGACACGGAGTTCACTACTGTGTTTCTGTATCTTCGTAATAAAGATAAGTACCGACTATTATTTAACCAGAGTGTTTGGGTTTTCATCTTTCTGTTCACTGTTCCAGCGGACCGGTCGGCCCGCTATTAAAAGTGTGGCGGTGACTTCGTAAGCCGTTTCTACAGCGAATTGTTTGTCGCTACGAACGCCGCCACAAAACTTATGAGACGTCTAGATATGATTCTGACAGGTGACACAAACGTAAGCATCCTGTGTGATAACCTGCATCCATTTATGTCCATTGTGCATTCCGACGGTCTTGGACAATTTCAGCGGCATAATGCGACACCCCACACGTCCAGAATTGCTACAGAGTGGATCCAGGAACTCTTCTGAGTTTAAACACTTCCGCTGGACACCAGTCCCCAGACATGAACATTATTGAGCACAACTGGGATGTCGTGCAACGTGCTGTTTAGAAGAGATCTCCACTCCCTCGCTCTCTTACGGATTTAGGGACAGCCGTGCAGGATTCGTGGTGTCAGTTCCATTCAGACATAAGTCGAGTCCATGCCACGTATTGTTGCGACACTTCTGGGTGCTCGCGGGGCCCTACACGATACTAGGCGGCTGTACCAGTTTCTTTGCTCTTCAGTGAATTTTGCCAAACGCAATTCTTGCCCATCACCTGAATTTATTAATAAATACGTTTAATGTATCCAAATCAATTTTATCTTTGCTATTTATGTGTACAAAATGCTGTCTATTCAAGAGTTACTTTACTCCATCTTCGGACACCCATGTGAGTGCCAGAGTAACCTACTTTCTGGATTACATATGCATTCTGTGGTAGGTGGGAGCCACACTCTTCTTACTAAGCTACGCCCCTTTCTACGACATCATCATGCTCCTCCCCACTCCTAAGCCGCTCACCTTTCTTACAAATGGACAAGTCACAGAGCTCTTAAGCGTACAAACAGATATTAGTCATTAATAAAATCCGATGGTTCTGGTTATGGATCCTTGTCGACCCACATTTTAACATGCTCGTGAAGATGAAACATGTGTCCTGAAACTGGGTTGTGCTTTCATTATTAGAAGTAAATAATTTTTACGCTGAAGTGAATTTTATTATTGACAATGAATGTGTCCTGTAAATATAAACGTGAAACACATATTTACAGGGTGACAACTATTGAACTATATGACAAAAAACATAAATTGTCTACAAACTAAGGTCTGCACACACTTTATTCAACATGTAAACGTCACTACAGATATTCGGATTTAGGTTATGACGTGTACGATATCCCTGCCATCATTGGTGATGATATGGCGCAGACGAATATCAAAATTCTGCAGGACCCGCTGAAGTGTCGGAACATCGATGCTGTCGATGACCTCCTGAATGGCTGTTTTCAACTCAGCAATAGTTTTGTGCTTATTGCTGCACGCCTTGTCTTTCATACAGATCGACAAAAAGGAGTCGCACGTGTTCAGATCCTCAGAATATGGCGGCCAATCGAGGCCTATGCCAATGGCCTCTAGGTACCCCAGAGCCAGAATGCGGTCCCCAAAATGCTCCTCCAGGTCATCGAACACTCTTTTGCTTCTATGGGGACGAACTTCGTCTTGCATGAACCAAATCTTGTCGAAATCATCTTCCAAAACATTCACGTACCGTCAGTAGCCACTGTGTGATCGAGGAATATCGCACCGATTATTCCGTTAGCGGACATTGCACTCCACACATTCATCTGCTGAGGGTGAAGAGACTTCTCGATAGCGAAATGCCTATTCTCATTCCCCCAAACGCATCAATTTTGCATACTGACGAACCTATCCAAATGAAAGTGGGCTTCGTCATTAAAACAAACAATGCATGCCCATACTAACTCCCATGATTCCCCGTGGCCAACCGTGCAGTTTGAACGCCCTAAGGCAAATCGTTCAGAAATTATGTCGATTTTATTTCATATAGTTCAATAATTGTCACCCTATCCCAATCACAGCTCATTATTTTAGCGAGCAGTCACATTTTTTCAATTCCTTCTTAAGCCACATCCCTTGCGCAATCAGATATCTTTTAAGCCAACACACACTTATTTGAATCTCCCACTCAAAGTCCAGTATTTTACCAGTCGTCAAAAACAAAACACCAAGAAGTATATACCTCAGAGACAATATCTTTGTTCTTGACCATCCAACCACATTTCGTAGTTCTTTCGTAAGTCATTCCACCTCTGCCATATTGTTCTCTCTATCCCTAAATAAGCCAATGGGAGAGCAACTAAGTCAAGACACAAACATTTAAATCTCCCCGATCGCACTCCAGTATTTTACCGGCCATTAAAATGAAACAGTCAATCACAGACCCGTCTTTTTTCAGCCATTAAACTGAAACAACCAGCCAGTATGTACCCCACTTTTTCTCTGTACCTATTACTTGACAATGACCAAAGTTCGAAATTCGTACATTTGGTGCAGTGCACAATGGACTGTCCAACTTAAATATTTGCATATCTAAAATCACTCATCATCATCATTATTTAAGACTGATTATGCCTTTCAGCGTTCAGTCTGGAGCATAGTCCCCCTTAAAAGTCCCCCATGATCCCCTATTCAGTGCTAACATTGGTGCCTCTTCCACTGTATGATTTATTAAATACCCGTGGCACTACTGACCTAACTTAGAGATTAAGCTGCACTTGGCTATAATTTCGATACACATATTTTTACCTGGTAAAGTGACAGTGTGACTAGGCATCTACACGAAGAAGTCACTATGATCAGCTGTATTGCTGGTGAGGTACATGACCAGTCATACAGACATACAAGCCTCGACATTGGTATGGCTTTTCGAGGTGATGTGCTGACTTAAATTAGTCATAATACTCTCAGTTTCTCGACATCAACATACCTGTTGGTAACCCCTTCTTTAAACACATCTTCAAAATGGCCTTTCGTAATACAAGTTACATACGTACGCTATAGAAAAGAAAAGTTACGAGTTGTTCGAAGTCGATCAGTTTGGCTTTAGGAAAGGTAACCGCACCAGAGAGGCGTTTTATAATGGAAGCAAGACTAAAGAAAAATCAAAACACCTTAGCAGTTATATCAGTGTCCAATTATCTTACTTTGATTGAAATTAAGCTTAATGAGAAGTTCAGACAAGCAGGTACTAGAGATGTGAAAATATGACAAGATTCTCTTAATAGTACAGTGAAAAATAATGTTAGCATGTCACAAGATTCACATAAAAGCAAAGTGAAAAATAATGTTAATATATTGATCAGAACATCAGGGGATTAAAAAGCAAAGTAGATGAGCTTCTTGTCTGTTTAGAAGAATTAGAAACTGAGGGTGGAATAGATGTACTATGCATGACTGAACATCATATAGTCACAGATATGGAGATTGTAAATGTAGGTGGATATAAGCTTTCAGCACATCTAGGTAGAGACACTACGGAGAGAGGAGGAGTTGACACATATGTTAAAATCTGACACAGTGTGAAAAATTTGGAAACTAAAAAATTTTGTGTAGAGCAACTTATAGCAGCATGTGCATGTGAGCTTAAACTAAATAAAGGCACTTTTATAATAGTAGCCATGTATAGGTCCCCACTGGGAAATTTTCAGCTGTTTTTGAAAAATATGTATTCTTTGTTGTGCTATCTGTCAGACAGAGGAAAGCAAATTATTGCTTGTGGGGATTTCAAAGTACATTTTCTGAAAGAGTCCGATAGAAAGCTTGACCTTGAAGTATTACTTGGTTCTTTCATATGCGATCTGAAGTTTTCCCGGCGTATTTCCAATTTGAACAGTTCTCGGGTATCCGACGGGTTAGCGTCGTAATTTCTCCACAGTATTTCGGCTGACGTACACGTTGCCATCTTCGGGTGGTTCCTGATGAATGCTGTGCTGTTCCTCTGGGCGCCCTATATATACTAGCCGTTACCCCCTCCACCGTTCCTCTCCTGGTGTCGTTGGTGCGGCCGGCGCGGCGGCTACTGGAGGTGGTGGGGGAAGCGGTGCCTGGGTCTGAACTGGGGTCTGCAGGCCCCTGCTGCCGCCGTCGGGGGCGGTCCTCGATCTCTGGGACCGATCTTTCTCTCCAGGCTGAGTGCAGGGTTCAAAGCTTAACTAACTTGAAGGCCGCTGTCTTTATTAATTAGATCGTCCTGTAGTCGGATTTCGATTGCCTCTTTAGTAACGCAGTACCAGAAGTAGGAGGATTGACAGAGTATTTTTGTTTTTTCATAGTCCATAGTACGGCCAGTCTTTATACAATGGTCAGCCACCGCTGATTTAGTGGCCTGGCGTAATTCGGTATGGCGTTTGTGTTCGCGACACCACTCTTCACCGGTTGTAGCCAACTTTTTTATGGAGAATTTCGAGGAGAAGGCACTAGAACAATCCAAACAAAAACCAACTTGTTTCTTCCGCTACGTGGATGACACGACGTTGGTACCGAACTACGCCAGGCCACTAAATCAGCCATGGCTGACCATTGTATAAAGACTGGCCATACTATGGACTATGAAAAGACAAAAATACTGTGTCAGTCCTCCTACTTCTGGGGCTGCATTACTAAAGAGGCCATCGAAATCTGACTACAGGACGATCTAATTAATAAAGACAGCGGCCTTCAACTTAGTCAGGCTTGGAACACTGCACTCAGCGTGGAGAGAAAGATGCGGTCCCAGAGATCGAGGACCGCCCCCGACGGTGGCAGCAGGGAGACTGCAGACCCCAGTTCAGACCCAGGCGCCGCTTCCGCCACCACCTCCAGTAGCCGCCTCGCCGGCAGCACCAAAGACACCAGGATAGGAACGATGGAGGGGGTAACGGCTAGTACATATAGGGCGTCGAGAAGAACAGCACAACATTCGTCAGGAACCACCTGAAGATGGCAACGTGTACGTCAGCCGAAATACTGTGGAGAAATTACGACGCTACCCGGTCGGATACCCGAGAACTGTTCAAATTAGTTCTTTCAGTTTGACACCAGTTAATGATTTTCCTACTCAAGTGGTACAGGAAAGCAGCACACTGATGATAATGTTTTCATAGACCAAGATAAATTTAATCAAATAAAAACTTTTCCTGTTAAGAATGCTCTGTCTGATCATGATGCACAGCTGGTTACAGTAGCTCTATACAGTAATGCAAAACTGTCCTCCAAAATAGTGCATTCAATTAAAGATTTAACAATTCAAAATTTTAGGGAAAGCTTGAAACAGTTACACTGGGATGAGGTTTACAGGGAACATGATGCTGCTAATTTAAAATTTAACCTATTTCGTGATACCTTTGCGAGTATGTTTGAAAACAGTTTTCCTAAGAAAACAGTGAAATATAATTGTAAGAAACCTTATAAAAAGCCATGGCTTAATAAAGGGATAAAAATGACTTGTAAACAGAAAAGGGAAATGAATCTTATAGGTAGAAGGAGTAGTGATCCTGAAACATTATAAAAACTACCGCACTGTATTAAGAAAAGTTATTAAAAAGTCCAGAATTATGTACATTATGTCTGAGAGTAGCACATCTGATGGTAAAATTAATACAATTTGGAATATTGTTAAAAGGGAAACAGGGCAACCAAGAGCACATGAAGACTGTATTTCTATCAAACACAAGGAAAAGTTTGTTAACAGGAAGCCAGACGTAGAAAACATTTTAATAATAATTTTTAAGTGTTGTAGAGAAACTAGGATCCAGCTTTCCTTAGAATATCCAAGGCAGTAGATGGAAGAGGCAGTACTTAAGCAATTTAATAAAATTGAAATTCAACCCACCTCTCCTACTGAAATTAGGAAAATAATGAATTCATTCAAAAGTAAAACCTCACATGGAACTGATGGCATTTCCAACAGAGTGCTAAAATTTGTTCCCAACAAATAAGTAGGATTCTCAGCCACATGTAGTAGCTCACTGACACAGGGCATTTTTTCAGATAGACTGAAATACACTATTGTTAAACCATTGCATAAAAAAGGAGATAGATCTGATGCTAGCAACTACCGCCAAATCTCACTTCTGACAGCTTTATCCAAAACTATTAAAAAGTAATGTATTCAAGACTAGCATCACCTATTTGTAAAAATTAAGTACTAACAAAATGTCAATTTGGATTTCAGAAAGGCTTTTCAACATAAAATGCTATATACGCTTTCACTATCAAATATTAAATGCATTGAATAACTGAACATCACTCGTTGGAACATTTTGTGTTCTCTCAAAGGCTGTTGATTGTGTGAATAATGAAATTCTTCTAGAAAAGCTTAAGTATTGTGGTATGAGTGGGACAGTGCACAAATGATTTAATTCGTATTTAACTGGAAGAATCCAGAAGGTTGAAATTAACAGTACAGATAGTCTGCAAAAACCAGCAGAGTCATTTAACTGGGGAGGTATCAAGAATGGTGTACCATAGGATTCAGTCTTGGGTCCCTTATTGTTCTTAATATATATTAACGACTTGCCACTCGATATTCATGAAAATGCAAACTTAGTTCTTTTTGCTGATAATACAAGTATAGTTATCACACCCAATAAGCAGGAATCAGCTGAGGAAATTACAAATAGTGTCTTTCAGAAAATTAGTAAGTGGTTCTCTGTAAATGGACTCTTGCTAAATTGTAAGAAAACACAGTTTATACAATTCTGTACAGCAAATTGCATAACACGATTGATAAATATAGACTATGAACAGAAGTCTGTTGCTAAGGCAGAATACTCAATATTTCTGCGTGTGTGCATTAGTGAGAAATTGAATTGTAAGGAACACATTGATGATCTGCTGAAATGGTTAGGTTCAGCTACTTATGCTTTTAGGGTTATTGCAAATTTTGGTGATAACCATATCAGTAAATTAGCCTGCTATGAGTACTTTCATTCACTGCTTTCATATGGCATCATATTTTGGGGCAATTTATTATTAAGAGAGAAAGTATTCATTGCACAAAAGCATGTAATCAGAATAATAGCTGAAGCCCACCCAAGATCACATTGCATACATTTATTTAAGGAACTCAGAATATTCACAGTACCTTCGCAATACATACATTCACTTTTGAAATTTGTCATTAACAATCCATCGAAATTCAAAAATAACAATGAAGTGCATAGCTACAACACTAGAAGAAAGGATGATCTTCGCTATCCTGGATTAAATCTCACTTTGGCACAGAAAGGGGTGAATTACACTGCCACAAAAATCTTTGGTCATTTGCCAAATAGTATTAAAAGTCTGACAGATAGCCAACCATCATTTAAAAGCAAATTAAAAAATTTCTGAATGACAACTCCTTCAATTCAATAGATGAATTCTTAAATATGAAGTAGTAACTGTAAAAAAATTAATTAATTATGTTGTGTAAAGAAAATTTATGTTAAAGTGAGACATTCTACATCATTATGAAATGTCGTATTCATGATATATGGAACAAGGATCAATGTATGTATGTATGTCAAACTGGAAAAAGTGTCTGACAATGTAAATTTTGAGAAAAAAAAGAAGTAACCTAAAGGGAAAGGTCGTCTTGTACAGTGTGTGCAAGAACTAAGAGCAAACAATAAGAATGGAAGATCAAGAAAAAGTGTTCAGCCTGGTGCAAGACGGGGATGTAGTCTAGGTGTTACTGTTAAATCTGTACATTGAAGAAGCAATGAGTGAAGTAAAAGAAAGGTTAAAGAATGAAATTAAAATTGGAAGTGAAAGGATATCAATAACAGGATATGTTGATAACATTACTATCCATAGTGAATGTGAAGAAGAATCACAAGATTTGTTTAATGGAATGAACTCTAACGAGCACAGATTATAGATTTTGAGTAAATCGAGGAAAGATGAAAGTAATGAGAAGTAGCAGAAGTAGGAACATCAAATGTATATGTCTATCACTTTTTCAAACCAACAGCTCAGTTCATGGAATCAGTACTGGCAATAAGAATAATCTTCACAAGGATTTAAAGTCACTTAATCTTGTACAAAAAGGTGTGCATTATTCAGCAACACACATTTTCAATAACTTGCCAGCAGCCATAAAAAGATTAACAACCAATGAAATTCAGTTTAAGAGAAGCCTAAAAGATCTATTGGTGGCCAACTCCTTCTACTCCATTGAAGTACTTTTGCACCATTTCAGTGCAGTAATGTGTTCATTGTAAATAAGTATTAAATAGTTCTATTACATGTTTATTACTTTATAAATAATTATTTTTTAATTCAGTGCATTAGTGTTTGTAAAATAATTGTTTCATATCATGTTCATTTAAAAATGACGATCATTCCACTTGCAACCTATGGAAGGTACATTAGCTTATTTGTTTCAGTTGTAAATATTTGTCATGTATTATTGTTTTTCTGACATGTTCTACATTCTGGAGGACCTTCTCAATGTGGATCACTTGGAATGAAAGTAAATATAATCTAATCTAATCATTAGAATTGGGGGTCACCAATTAGACGAATTTAAGGAATCCTGGTACCTAGGCATGAGTAGTACTAACAAAAAATGCTTTTCTGGCCAAGAGAAGTCTACTGGTATCAAACACTGGTCTCAGTTTAAGGAAAAGATTTCTGAGAATGTATTTTTGGAAAATACCACTGTATGGTAGCATGTCGTGGACTACAGGAAAACTGGAAAAGAGAAGAATAGAAGGATGTGAGATGTGGTGCTATAGACAGATGTTGAGAATAAGGTGGACTGATAAGGTACGGAATGGGGAGGCTTTCCACAAAATTGGCGAGGAAATGGAATACATGGGAAACACTGACACAAAGTCAGGACAGGATGACAGGATATCTGTAAATACATGAAGGAATAACTTCCATGGCACTAGGGAGTTGGAGCGGGTAAAAACTGTAAGGTAACACACAGATCGGAATACATCCCACAAATAATTGAAGATGTCGACTCTTAAAAATGTACATTATTTGATTTGCAACACAGCCATTTATTTTTCATACTAGTTTTAAGTAAGTTTTCCACTCTAGTCTGTTCATAGAAATAACCACAGTTCTTCAGTACGTTTCGTATTAATATGTATGTCTCATTGTCTTACGTAAAAACTGATAGTATACACTGATTATACAGCTTTCCTTCTCAGACAGTTCGGAAACTTAGTTTTAAATTACTTTTTAGTTTAACAAGAGCACTCTAGGAATCTTTTGAACTTCTGTTTATTTCTTTTGGTCTCTATATGGTCTTGAAACTTCCTGGCAGATTAAAACTGTGTGCCGCACCGAGACTCGAACTCGGGATCTTCGCCTTTCGTGAACAGGTGCTCTACCACCTGAGCTACCCAAGCACGACTCACGCCCCGTCCTCACAGCTTTACTTCTGCCAGTACCCCATCTAGTACCTTCCAAACTTTACAGAAGCTCCCAGGAGAGTTGAATAAGTTCAATTGGAGTTATGATATCATGGTGACTGTATGAGTTGATCTGACGTCCTCTTCTTAACCTACTGTAATCTAATATGGTGCCAGGTATCAGTTTGCTTCGTGGGCGAGGTTTGGAAGTGAGGAATGCTGTGAATATGAGGCAGACGACGCCCAGGGAAACGTACCACAGAAAGCTGCAGGCATGCGAAGCATTGCAGAAATATAGGGAGAAGAATTGCAGGTGTAACGTCCTTGCCATGTCGGGGGTGAAAGTAGCTTTGCCAAATGACGACCACACGGAGCGGTCGTTTTCCAATTTATACCGCGCTCTGTGAGATAGCCAAGATAAAAAGGATTCATATCAGAAGACAGAATTCTGTCAGGGGGTGGTAGAGGCTAGAAGCTTGTTAAGAGAAATACTTGGGCAGATAAGCATCTCCTGGTTTTCCTAAAAAGATTACAAAACAGCGCTGACCTACTTAGTGCTCAGAAGGTGCAGCAGAAGTGGGTGATTAGGCTCAGGAATAGTTCTTTTAACATTTTCATACACACGAAATACGAGAGTAGCTGATGGGTTAATGAGCACCGATTGGTGTGTTAGAAGTAACATTGGAAAGACGTAACTCTTAGTGGGAAGGTTTTTAGAAAAAAGGGGAAGAAATTCAGTTCGCTATAAATTGGTGGGATATTTTATCAAAGAAGCAATTACGCCATTGCAGAGCTGCAGTAACTTTTGAGTGTGGTGCCAGATGTGTTTTGTTGGCAGAAACAAAGAGCAAACTGCTTTTTGGTAGCTTAGAAAAGATAATATGTGGACAGTTCGTGGACAGGACATGGTGGCAAGAGTTGCAGCTGTACTTTTGAGTGGCAGAATCAGCTGGGGTCCAATGTTCGAGCCCTCAACTGCCCAATCATAGCTACTAACTGAGACCAGGAAGCTGCCATGTCTACGCTCTACCGACATTACATGGAAGATTATGGTAAGCATCACATACAGCATAATAGGGCAGGCGAGAGTATTGAAGTTCAAATTCAAGATAGGTTTCATTGTCTCATGTTCGTCTGTGCTTCCTCAAATCTTTGGGATCGTTAGGCTCTTGTTGCAGATGAACAGTCACTGTTATCTTCATAGCCAGGCTGCAAAACAATTCATAGAGTCAGAAGCAATATTATTAAGTATCTCCACCTCATTTAGTAACTTTGCCATCTCAGAGTCATTGGAAAGTATATAACTGTAAAATTTAAATTCACATAATTACTTTTTAATGCCTTATAACTTTATTTGTCTGTTCACTTCATTTGTAACCATAGAGTGTACTTAACTCACGAGTTTATCACATTCAGCTCCTTTCAATGATAAACATTATTTCAATTCCTCTAACTCAAAGTCACTGCTAGGCCTTAACAAATGATAGTATCTGCAAATCTGTTGTATACATTAAATTTGGCACTGAATCTCAGGAGTTTACTGAGTTTATTATTAATTCAGATTCAGATAAATTTCAATTCCTCACAAGCGGTGTTTTGAAACAGGAATGTCTATGATTGTCTGAAAACAGCTACAAAATATAATTAACTGCCTTTCTTATTGCTGTTCTGGTAACTATGTGGAAGTATCCACAAATCCTTTCCTATTGCTGTTTGGAAAGGAATCACCTCAATGACAGTTTGTATATTATCTTCTTAATCATATAAGCACGCTACATAAGTTTTTCACTCCTTGTTCCTAATGACTAAACAAGTGTTCCAGAAAGTTTAACACAGTAATCTATTTCAAGACAATCTTGAAATTTATGTCAAGGTAGATGTATAGATAGATAATTGAAGTACATCTGTAAATTTCACATTTCCTCACCCTTAAGTGGAGCTATGATGAAAAGTTTCCATGTGTCATTGAATGAATCAGTGTTCAGTAAACCTAGTCAGCATGTGGATTTACAAAGATGACACACAATAACAACCAAATAGTTCAATGTTTTTGCATTGATAAATTAAAATCTTCCTTTATCCAAAACTATCCATCACAATACATTTAGCCTCTCAAACGATGCACTCGAGAAAATTCAGAACATTTATTCAAGTGTGGCAGCTGTGGATACAGTCCAAGTTCACTTTCTGTGCAACACTATTGATCGATTAGATTTATTGAGCCATTTTCATCTACAGCTGCACAATGTGCAAGAGATTTTTAGATTTTTATGATAATTTCTACAATTTTACACATTAATATATCAATGAATGTTGTTACACTATACACAGAGAGATAATATACAAATGTTCTTCTGTATGAGATTAAATAGAAAAATTTATTATTGTAGGTATTTATTTATTGTGTAAAAGCAGTGATCAATGAAGTATGACCTCAATTTAGATTTGAAGTGGTCAGTTTTTTGTATGTGTCAAACAGTATCTGGTAAGACGTTGTATAGTCTGATACTAGTATACATAAGACTGTTTTGAAATAACTTTATGTTGGCACTTTGCACATGTACATCCAAATTTTGTCTTGTGTCATAGCTGTGTATTGTGTGATTTTTAGTGATGAGTAGTCTTTTTGTGTGTAAGTTTTGCTTGAAATGCATTATATTTTCAAATATATATATATATATATATATATATATATATATATATATATATATAGAAAGAAGAGGCAGGATTATCCTTTTATTAAACAATAGTCTACTTGATTTTTGATTATCTACCCATTTCATTATTCTTATTTTTTTTTAGTTTTGAATGTTTTGATGGCATCTCCATAATTTACCAAGAACATCGTCACATACCAGAGGTGAGATTGTATTACTGCATAATATACACACTGACAAGTGTTGTAGCTGGTAGAATTTTTTAATGTGCGCAACACAAAACAAGAAGTATTTAATTTTTTGTTCATTTGCTCAATATGTGCTTTCCATTTCAAGTTGTCTTGTATATGAAGTCCAAGAAATTTGATACAGGCTGTTTTGGTCATTATCTGACCATATAGCTCTAGATTGGGTGATATGATATGTTTTTGTTTGTGCTTTGTGTACAGGGTTATTACAAATGATTGAAGCGATTTCATAAATTCACTGTAGCTCCATTCATTGACATATGGTCACGACACACTACAGATACGTAGAAAAACTCATATACTTTTGTTCGGCTGAAGCCGCACATCAGGTTTCTGCCGCCAGAGCGCTCGAGAGCGCAGTGAGACAAAATGGCGACAGGAACCGAGAAAGCGTATGTCGTGCTTGAAATGCACTCACATCAGTCAGTCATAACAGTGCAACGATACTTCAGGACGAAGTTCAACAAAGATCCACCAACTGATAACTCCATTCGGCGATGGTATGCGCAGTTTAAAACTTCTGGATGCCTCTGTAAGGGGAAATCAACGGGTCGGCCTGCAGTGAGCGAAGAAACGGTTGACCGCGTGCAGGCAAGTTTCACGCGTAGCCCGCGGAAAATTGGCTCATGCCACAACTGGAGACCGACAGCGCCGACTTCATCTTTCAACAGGATGGTGTTCCACCGCACTTCCATCATGATGTTCGGCATTTCTTAAACAGGAGATTGGAAAACTGATGGATTGGTCGTGGTGGAGATCATGATCAGCAATTCATGTCATGGCCTCCACGCTCTCCCAACGTAACCCCATGCGATTTCTTTCTGTGGGGTTAGGTGAAAGATTCAGTGTTTAAACCTCCTCTACCAAGAAACGTGCCAGAACTGCGAGCTCGCATCAACGATGCTTTCAAACTCATTGATGGGGACATGCTGTGCCGAGTGTGGGAGGAACTTGATTATTGGCTTGATGTCTGCCGAATCACTAAAGGGACACATATCGAACATTTGTGAATGCCTAAAAAAACTTTTTGAGTTTTTGTATGTGTGTGCAAAGCATTGTGAAAATATCTCAAATTACAAAGTTATTGTAGAGCTGTGAAATCACTTCAATCATTTGTAATAACCCTGTATATACATAGCTACTTTTCCAGTGTTTGTTATTAAGTCATTGTCATCAATGTAACACGTTAGCCTGTCAGTGACTTCTCTTATGATATTTACAATAGATTCTTTGAGTTTCCTGTAATTAGAACACTTGTACCATCAGCAAATTGATATATTTTAGTGCTGTGATTGCTTATGTTTAGGTCATTTACATAGGAAAAGAACAGAACAGGACCCATTACTGATCCTTGTGGCACACAATACTTAAATGTCAGTAGCTTGGAATTATATTTCCTAGTGACATTATCCCTTTCCTGATCTATTTCACATGTTGTTCCCTGTTCTTAAGATAAGAGCTGTGCCAGTTGTTAGCTGTTCCCCTAATGCCAAGATTTTCTAGTTTGTGCAGCAGTTCGTGATGATTTATGGTGTCAAATGCCTTTTAAAAATCTAAAAATATGCCCATGGTAAGTTTTTTGTTATGTAATAATATCAGCACTTGTAATAGGAAGGAGTGAAATGCTGATTTGGTTGAACAGTTTTCTCTAAATCCATGGTAAGATTCTGACAGATTGTCATTATCCTCTAAGAAGTCTGTTGGTCTCTTATTGAAGAGCCTTTCTATTATTTTTGAGAAAATAGACAGAAGTGCTAATGGTCTGTAGTTGGAAATATCATCTTTGTTTCCTTTCTTGTACCATAGCTTTACTTTTGCTATTTTCAAACATGGAGGAAAAGTTCCTGTAGCAAAAAATAGGTTACATAGGTGAGTTAAGGGCTCAATAATCAAGCCTCCACATTTTTTTAATAATGAAATCAGGTATATCACCTATGCCTGCAAAGTGTTTCATTTTGAGACCATTTATTGTAACCTGTACTTTTTCTACATTTTTTGGGTACAGAAACATTGATTTGCTTGAGACTTATTTTCCCTGTTTCTGTATCCTGTTTCCTATTAGAGGTCTGTTGTATTAGTTTCTCTGTTACATTTATAAAATAGTTGTTAAACATATTAGCTACTTCTTCTGGGTTATTAATGTTTCCAAAGCCAGTCTTTAACACAATATTATTAACTCTATTTTTGTCAGGTTGGGTTTCTTTCTTTACAACTTCCCAGATTGCTTTGGTTCTGTTTGAAGCATTTCCTATGTATTTGTTGTTGCCTTGTTTCTTTGCCATCTTTATTATTTTATTTAAGGTGGAGTCATATTTTTGATGTAACTATCAAACTCCAAAGTTGTGTTGTAACTTCTTGCAATATCGCGTAGGTACTGTTTTCTAGCACAAGATTTCCTTATACCACTAGTAATCCACTTGTTGCATTTAGTGGTTTGGGTTGTTTTGGCTTTCAGTAGAAAAGCAAGATCAAAATAATATTTAAACATATTAATGAATGTCTGAAACTTATCTGAAATATTTTCTGTGCTGTACACTAGCTCCTATGATTCTTGTTAGTGATAATTCTGGAATCTTTGTACTGCAGCATTACTGAAAGTTCTGCCTATGTGTGTAGTCTTCCTCATATAATTATAGGATGGATTAGCTTTACCACAAAAGCTTATAGCCTGTGCATGATGGTCTGCCAGTCCAGCTTTAATTACAACTGATTTATATTTTGTTTTGGAGCTAATTATTATTTGGTCTATAGTAGTACTAGAATGATTCATTTCACGTGTAGGGGAGTGGATTGTAATCTCCAAATTATTGGCTATTAATATGTTCATCAACACAGATTTTGAATTGCTTCGCTTATTAAAGTCTATATTTAGGTCTCCACATATAAGAAATACTTTTCCATTTGTTACTACTTTATTTAGTAAAGTATGAAGCTGAGTGTTAAATTTTTTTAAAGTGGCTATCTGGAGATTATAACGGATCTTTTACGTTTGGATAAATTTAGTTTATTGTTTGTTAGACGTTTTCGTTAAATAGCTGAGTAAATTGTAATTAGGAATAATTTAACGAAGCAGAGTAGAAAAGATAAAGTCAAAGAGATGTTCATTGGGCAGACATTGTCATTATATAACGTCATTGCGTTGTTCGGTTGTTAAAACAACTCGTTTGTGTTCCGTTCTGCTGTTCAGTCGTGCACGTATCTGAAAGGAATTAATTCGGGGACTGTAATAAACTTTCACATAACAGTTATGATTCGGTGTTCCAACAAATGGGGTTAACGTCAGTGTTAATTTGAATTGTGGCCGACAGGATTAGTTTTGAACGATACGTGAAAACGGACGTAACGAAAGTTGTTCGCATATCATCCTTGAACGTGACTTTTTATTGATTGTGGGCTCATTAAAAGCTATTATCTCATTATTAGGATCAATCCCTCTTTCCTCCTAGATATTGATCATTCATTAACATTTATGTCATAAGAAAAAGGATTATTAATAAAAGTGATGTTAAATGACAATTACGTGTTATTCTGTTAGTGCGGAACCAACGTAATATCTCTGAAATGACATTGGTATATAATTTGTGTCAAATACTGAACTGAGATAGGAAGTAAATTGAAATTAATGAACATTTGATACTGAGATTATAGAAGCAGAAGCGCTTAAGGTTTCTCTTCTCCAAAATGGCAAAACAGGTACGAACTTTAACTCAATAGACAACATTATGTATTGCAAAGACATTAGCATTTCATATAAATTTTTTGATGATGCGCTGTTAAACAAAGGAACATTGAGTCTCTGTACGAGTAATAAAATTAAATCTAAAAACACAATTAATAATGGCGAACTCCGCTTTAACAAACTGTATTGCGTGTAGTCATCGTGCAATAACTTCTCAACCCTGGAGACTTGTGTGGTGAAGTTAGAAGTCAGGCATATAAAACAAACTTAAAAATTTATTTAAGCTACAGTGGAGTCGGCACAACACGACGTGGGCAGTTATAAGATCTATATAACATATTACAATTAACTTGAATTCTTTCTCACAGATTACAATTTTTGTAGGTTTTGTTCTGAGTGGTACACTCGATTTCAGATAACCTAACAGTTCAGTATTTTCATTTCGAAGTTTCGTTAGATCACTCTTTAAAGTATGAATCGCTGATTGCATGCTTATGATGCACTCTTTTGAATGTTCAGTATCAGCTACACATTTTTTACATGGCAAATTTTCACTTTCAACAGCTGTATTTCCTTATGGTAGTACATTGCGCACATCACACTCGTGAGCCATTCATTCGACGTCATATTCATACCGGTAGTTCACTATTTATAGACCGACTTTCCAGACACTTGAGTGTGCATTTATGATTGCAGTATTCACTGATTTTTAGGTACGTGGCACATTTTTCGCTCAATTTACGTTTATATTTGTAGAGTTAACACACTCGTAATTTAGAAAAAATGGTTTAAATGGCTCTAAGCACTATGGGACTTAACATCTGAGGTCATCAATCGCCTAGACTTAGAACTACTTAAACCTAACTAACCTACAGACATCCATGCCCGAGGCGGGATTCGAACCTGCGACCGTAGCAGCAGCGCGGTTCCGGACTGAAGCGCCTAGAACCGCTCGGCCACAGCGGCCGGAATGCAATTGAGATATTTTGACTCTTACTGTTGGAGTACACTCTGCTTTCACTAGGAGTATTTGCCACCATTCTGAGGAGGCAGATATCATGTGTAAATCTTCTAAGAACCTCATCTAGCTATCTTATTAAGATCTAGGCCATTGTGCTAAGTTTTTATAAAGAATGACTTCCTCCACCTTAAGTAGAAACATCTGATCACTCTCACTTCATTTGGTCAGCATTGCTGATGCTCAATCACTGGATCCCGGGTTCGATTCCCGGTCGTGTCTGGGATTTTCTCCGCTCGGTATGGGGTGTATTTGTGTTATCATCATTTCATTCTCATCGACGAACACGAATCGGAAATGGCGTCAAACAAAAATATTTGACCAGGCGTCCGATCATCCCGAAAGTAGACTCCCGGCCAAGAATGTCTTATGCACATTTCGTTTTAGGTTACTTTTTAATATTCAAAATAGTTTTTAAAACATGTCAGGTTCCATGCATAACGTGAACTCAGGATGTCAACAAATAAGTAAACAATTGGGCAGATTTGAGTAGGATCCGTGGGCTGAGGGTTTCGTATTAACTATGTACACAGATTGCTAGTCCCCTCCAGAAACCGTCTGTGCAATATTTGCCTGTTCTCGACACTGACGCTGGCAAAGACGTCAGTCACACGGATTCCAAAACTTTTCAGAGTGTTTTGATTTTAAGTTTAAAGTCGAGTAACAAAAGCTGATAAATGTGAAATACTGCAACTGGAGCTAGTAACGGGACGTCCTCCTCTAGCATTACGTGTCCTCGACAGCAGTTTTCGATACCAGTACTATTTTTCGAATTTTGGACAGGTCAATGTTATCTCAGCTGCTTTTCTTAAAACTTTCATATAATTTTATACACAGTATGTTATATTTCACGTTAAAATTTATGAAAATGAAGTACTTTATTTCGGATGTTATAATCGTTAAGTACTAGTTCTGAATGTACAGTTAAAATTATTTTTTTAGAAATATTTAAAATTACGAATTATTTACCATACTTAAAATTTCTGTTATTAATTACGCAATCTAGTACTGTTTATTATGTTTATTTCTGGACTCACTTATGAAATAATAATCGAAACTAATAGAAATTCGTTTGTCATGAAAACTTGTAAACCATTTGGAATATTGTTATTAGCCCAGAGTGAAGTAGTAGTAAGCATGCATCCGATGTTACTGGATATTTGTATTTTGTATTTTGTGCGGACAATGTAAATTCGGCTTTGTTAATGTGGAAATTCAAAAGACTGTATGATATACTAAAATGTGACAAAATGTATTAACGTAACAACAAAAATTCTGCAACGACAATCTTCAAATTTATTTAGATCAATTCAACCATGAGGACCTAAAATGTGAGAATTTCAGCTTCAAGAATCAGATTCTTAGACAAGAGCCAACTCTTACATGAAAACCAAAGTAAACTAGAAAGTTTATTGTAATCTTCGCTCCTCTCAAATTTTTCTTAAAAGACTTTGCTTCTTGTGGACAATAACTGGAATTAGGAAGGAGGGGGGAGATTACAAGCTGAACGGCGTTGGCGAAAGCGAAGATTAATTAAAAATATATGCCTTGTTTGATAATAGAACCCCACATTGTAAGCTCAGATTTAAAAGTGAGGCTTACATTTGGTCTCCTTATACAAAATGGAAATATTTTTACTACAAACCCATCTTAGTACTACTGAATTGTGTTGCCAGCTTCAGGTCGAAAAGTATATATTTTATAATCTGATTCCGTGGGACAGCTTTCTGAAAAACCTGTAATAACAATTTTCCATCATCCCAATAAAAGAACATATATGCAGTTCATTACTTCTATCGTCCACATAACTGCTGATATGTCTTCAGTGTTAAGATAGGCACGAAAATTTGACAAAAAACTGAATCCCACGTAATTTCAGTACCTCATCAGAAGTTACCCAGTACTGATTTGCGGCAACACCTGCCCTCTACTCTCCTTGCCTGAACTCCAATACCATATGAAAAAGAACCTGGGTGTAGCTTTGCGCCAGTACTCAACTGTTTAGAAAACGCCGTCGCTAAAGGGAGAAACACCTCCACTTGTCTCGACACTCTCTGAAATTTTCTCAACATATTTCCACACGCTGTAAAACGAGAATTATTGTGAAACGGAAATTATCGAACCCACTTGTTGTGCCGAACCTTCACTATTGCGCTGTGGTCCAAAGTGGGACAGGTAGTGGATATTCTAGACGGTTAGAGCTACTGTAACTGTGAATTCTTGTATGCGTTACATCTACAGCATCAGTCATGGTTCATGAGCCGTGAGTGGCTCATGTTACCGCCATCATGTATTTTACACCCTGTTTTTAACGTACTTCCACCTCACGAAGTTAATTTAAATCACTACTGTCACAGAGTTGCTTTTTTTCCTGACCGTGAACGGCGCTAGCAGAGCGTATCGATGTATCCCCTCTCGTAGTATCTTTGCTGGACTGCTATTGCTTCCCAGTCGTTGTCTGTCGAAAAGGAGTTCCAATCGCGAGTTCGGATCTGCCAGTCAGTTGGAATGCGCCTGGAGCGCAGTCCGGACCTGCCAGTCGGGGAGTTGCAATGTGGCACTAGTGCAGTCGGGTTGGAGCAGAAGTGAGGTCTGTGTCGACATGGCTCGCCCGACCATTGCCGCCACGCACCACCTGAGCTGGGCCACGGTCCTGGTCGATCGTTGGTCGGTCGTCCTACCGGACGACGCGTTTTGGCTCGCCGATCGTTCACGAGTCGCTAGTGTTCGTCAGGCTGTGTGTGTACTTGTCGTTACTTCCACTGATGACTGTTTTAGATGTTGTCGGCATTCTGAGAGGAGTCGGTCGGTTGCTGCGGACCAGGGATATTATCTCCATGCGGTGCAGTCGGCTGGGTCCGCTGGCCGTCCTTGCACAGTGTCGGAGCGTGTGTGGAGCCGTCTAATCGCTACTAGCTTCAGGGTTTACCGACCCAGGACGTCAAAGTTGAGTAGTGGTTTCAACTACCCGAGCCACGTCCATTCATGTTGTGTGGTTCGTTTCGTTGGTTTGCTGTTGGGGTTTTCCTGTGAGCAACACCGAGTGTTTCTATTGCTGAAATTTAGCCGCCATGTGGTGCTATTAATTATATTGGTTGGCTAAAATTCGAGTGCTCCAGCGGAAGTTTCTGCCTTGTGGCCGTTAGTGTTCTGGTTACCTGCCCTGACCACTGATGTAAATTCTGGCAGTCTTCCTTTTGGGTGAAGTTAACTATATTAATGTATTTCACCGGAATTTTCTGCCTTGTGGCCGTTAGTGTTCCGTCTACCTGCCATGGCCACTAACGTAATTTCAGGCAGCGTCCTTTCCTCACCTGTTGTCGCTGTCCAACATGGTGTGTAGTTTTGACAGCTAATACATCTTTCATTGTGGATAATCACGTTCGTAACTTTTGTGTTTGAGTTGGTGGCAAGCAAGTCATTGTCAGTCGGTCCGTGGCTGTCCCCTGGTTGGGTTCCGACGGATCAAGTGTAGTTGGACTCACCACCTGTCTCACCTAAGTGAACGAGGGCAGACCGACCTCCCTGGAGGCTTCTGAGTGCCGTTTCCTTTATTGTCTTTCTCACCGGTGTTTAATTGTCTGTTTATAATCTATCATAGCCAATGGTTTAAAAGTTCTTGTTTTTAGTGGACTTCAAGTATTTTTGAATTTTGAAAAATCAGTTGTGGGACTTAAGCCGCTTAAAACCGTATTTTTCAAATTACCCCTTAAGCAAATACCTTGCAGCTTTCTGCCTTAAAAGATTATGGTAATATATTTTAAAAATTTTCAAATTTAATTGTGGCCCTCAGCCGCTTGTATTGCACCTTGCATACGTTTGTTCTATCTACTTTTGCCTTGAGGCTTTCCAGCCTAACTGTGATACCATATATATTTTAATTATTTTATTTGCTATTTTAACTGCACTTTTACTTTCTTGACTTTTAAGATTTCTTGTTTGGAGGCCCTCAGCCGTGAAATAATTGCCTTTTTGAAACTGGTAGTTCTAAAGGTTAAGCCATGTGCCGTTTTGGTTTAAGGATGCTCTTAAATTACAAAAATTGCAATTTTGAGTGAACCTGACAGACACCTTATTTGGCCCTTTCCCCAATCCTGATCACCTGTTCTGCCCTGCGGGTTTAGCGGGCGTTTCAGTTCATGTACCTACAATCTCATCACAGCCCCGTCACAGCCTCAACAACTTCGATTCGTTCCAGTCTCTCCTTTTCCCATCTCTTCCCTCATGTCCTCTACTGCCGTACTCCATAGCTTAAATTTACATGCACACAACTAAATGCAAGTACAAGTGCTACTCTAAGATAGAGAGGTAGGCACAGAAGGATAATTCAGGGCTGGCCATATCGAAGCAGTCAGAAGACTGATGATCAAAACAAATCCTTTCATTAAACTATTCACAAAAATTTAAAACTGTGGTTTTGTCGTGCTAGACCATTTTTGCTACCTCAATCATTACTTTTCCTAGTGTTAGATTCATTACAAAACATAAGATAGATTTTAACAGAAGTGTCATAATGACTGTAGTAATAAAATACGAATAATTTCTGGTTAAGTGTAAGAGAAGGCCTTGTGGCCCTAAACTTGTTAGTAAAAATGAATCGATAAATGAAATAAATATAGTCGAATTAAACCAGGCGATGCTGAGGGAATTAGATTAGGAAAGGAGACACTTAAAGTAATAGATGAGTTTTGTTATTTGGGTAGCAAAATAACTGATGGCCGAAGCAGACAGGACACAAAATGTAGACTGGCTATGGCAAGAAAGAGTCTCTGTTAACATCGAATATAGACCTATGTGTTAGGAAGGCTTGTCTGGAACGTAGCCATGTATGGAAGTGAAACAGTTTACACAAAAACACAACAGAAGCGTTGTTAAATGTGGTGCCAGAGAAGAACGCTGAAGATTAGATGGGTAGATCACGTAACTAATGAGGAGGTACCCGAATAGAATTGGGGAGAAAAGAAATTTGTAACACAACTCGACTGAAAGAAGTGATCGGTTGATCGGACGCATTCTAAAACATCATGGGATCACCAGTGTAGTATTGGAGGGAAGCGTGGGGGGTAAAAATCGTGGAGGGATATCAAGAGATGAGTACAATAAGCAGATTGAAACTTCCTGGCAGATTAAAATTGTGTGCCGGACCGAGACTCGAACTCGGGACCTTTGCCTTTCGCGGGCAAGTGCTCTACCAACTGAGCTACCCAAGCACGACTCACGCCCCTTCCTCACAGCTTTACTTCTGCCAGTACCTCGTCTCCTACCTTCCAAACTCCGCTGTAGAATGAAAATTTCATTCTAGAAATAAGCAGATTAAGAAGGATGTCGGTTGCAGTAGTTACTCGGAGCTGAAGAGACCTGCACAGGATATGGTAGCATGGACTGCTGTATCAAAACAGTCTTCGGGCTGAAGATCAAAAACAATAAATGAAATAGAAGATATTTCTCCTGTGGGCTAAATTTCTACAGACGGATGCTTGATACGAACGTCGCAGGTGATATTTTTGACCTTTCTGTCATCAAAATCAACGCCTTTCTCCCTTCTAACAGAGACACTATCGAGCCAATTTTTAAAAATTAGCATGAAACTTTCGGTAGCTGTCAGGCTTCTTTCGTAACTGAAAAATTGTATGCTGACGAAGTGTCATTAAGTAATTAAAGCCAAATTACGTTATATCTCATGTTGCCACACATCATTAAGCCATACTACACCTAATATTCTTTGGCGCAGTGACTCAGTATTAAACGATATTGACGATTTAGAGTTTGCAGTGAAACCGAAGCCTTACGAAGCGTAGCACCAGTGCCAGTAGATAATTTATTCAGTAGATCATTGTCACGTTCTAAATGAAATGACTGTATTGATTGAACTTAATATCAGGTATCATTTCGTCTGGGATTCAAACATTCTAAAAAGGTCTTTGACTTGGTTTCGACAAAATCTCTACTAAAAGACATTGAGAAACAATTGAGTGGTTCAGTCTATGCTACTGTTCTGAAAATTCAGACCTATGGCTTCCATTGGACTTCATTACAATAATGGAAATGCAGAATTCTAATTTTTTTGATCAGCCTTAGGAACAATGTTGCCATTAAAAACGCATATATAACAACGGACCATTTGCATGTCTTTATAGAAGGGAGCAATGAATATCCGGTTTGTCACAATTATTTTCTATAGAGTCTAAATTTTTGTCTCAGTTTTAATCAAATCTGTATCAACAGATCTTGCGAAACAAGGCATTGGCGAGATCAATGTTAGTATACTGAAAAATGTATGTGGACGTGCGTAAGATAAGGCTTACACTGGACTTCAATATGATAGTCCAAAGAGCAGAATTGGAGCACGACTCATTCAGAGTGATTCTATTTCACCAGAACTATTCTCAGTAGCTATACATTTATCTACATTTACATCTACTTGAGTACTCTGCAATTCACAATTAGGAGCATGGCAGAGGGTTCATCGATACCTTCAAACTATATCTCTAAGGTTCCTCCCTCGAACAGCGCACGAAAAAAATGGACAATTAAATCCATCTGTGCAAGCTCTCATTTCTATTATGCTACAGGGTGATTCAAAAAGAATACCACAACATTAGGAATTTAAAACTCTGCAACGACAAAAGGCAGAGCTAAGCACTATCTGTCGGCGAATTAAGGGAGCTATAAAGTTTCATTTAGTTGTACATTTGTTCGCTTGAGGCGCTGTTGACTAGGCGTCAGCGTCAGTTGATGCTAAGACGGCGACCGCTCAACGGAAAGCTTTTTGTGTTATTGAGTACGGCAGAAGTGAATTGACGACAGTTGTTCAGCGTGCATTTCGAACGAAGTATGGTGTTAAACCTCCTGATAGGTGGTGTATTAAACGTTGGTATAAACAGTTTACAGAGAATGGGTGTTTGTGCAAAGGGAAAAGTTCTGGACGGCCGAGAACGAGTGATGAAAATGTAGCACGCATCCAGCAAGCATTTGTTCGCAGCCCAGGAAAATCGACTCGCAGAGCTAGCAGAGAGCTGCAAATTCCACAATCAACTGTATGGAGAGTCCTACGAAAAAGGTTAGTTATGAAACCTGAACGTCAACTACCCGAGGCGATGGATCGGCCGCCAGGCAGCCCGTGACACAGCACTTCATCACTGTCCTCCAAGAAGCCCTGATCTTACCCCCTGCGATTTTTTCTTATGTGGGTATGTTAAGGATATGGTGTTTCGGCCACCTCTCCCAGCCACCATTGATGATTTGAAACGAGAAATAACAGCAGCTATCCAAACTGTTACGCCTGATATGCTACAGAGAGTGTGGAACGAGTTGGAGTATCGGGTTGATATTGCTCGAGTGTCTGGAGGGGGCCATATTGAACATCTCTGAACTTGTTTTTGAGTGAAAAAGAAACCTTTTTAAATACTCTTTGTAATGATGTATAACAGAAGGTTATATTATGTTTCTTTCATTAAATACACATTTTTAAAGTTGTGGTATTCTTTTTGAATCACTCTGTATTACAATGATCATTTCACCCTATACAGGTGAGCGCCAACGAAATATTTTTGCATTCGGAGGAGGAAGTTGGTGATTTAAATTAAGTGTAAAGGTCCTCCCACGACGAAAACGGCATTTGTTTTAATTATTGCCACCCCAACTCGCGTATCATATCCCTGACACCGTCTCCCCTATTTCACTATAATACAAAGCGAGTTATCCGTCACGGAACTTTTTCGATGTTCTCCGTCAATCCTATCTGATGTGCATCCAACAGCGTGCAGCAAGAGGACGGACAAGCGTGGTGTAGGTAGTCTCTTCAGTAGACTTGTTGCATCTTCTACCTATTCTACCAACAAAACGCAGTCATTGGTTATCTTTCTGCACAACATTACGTATGTGATCATTACAGATTAAGTTGTTCGTAATTGTAATCCCTAAGTATTTAGTTCATTCACAGCATTTAGATTTGTAAGACTTATCGCGTAACCGAAATTTTGTTGATTCCTTTTAGTACTCATGTGCGTGACAATTGCCACATTTCACAATATACAGATATCATGTCTAAATCATTTAGCAATCGGTTTTGGTCATCGAATGACTATACGAGATGAAAAACGATAGCATCATCTGCAAACAATCTAAGAGGGCTGCTCAGACTGTCTTACAAAGCATTTATGTAGATTAGGAACAGCAGAGCACATATAAGACTTCCTTGGGGAACGCAAGATATCACTTCTGCTTAACCGATTACTTTCCGTCGTTTAATACGAACTATGACCTCTCTGACAGGAAATCGCGAATCCAGCTGCACAATTGAGACGATACTCCATAGGCACGCAGATCGATTAGAAGTAGCTTGTGGGGAATGTGTCAAAATGCTACTGGAATTATAGAAATGTGGAATCAGTCTGAATTTCTCTATCGACAGAACTTATTAATTCGTGTGTATTAAAGAGCTAGTTGTGTTTCACAAGAACTGTGTTTTCTGAATCCGTGCTGTTTGTCAATAAACCGTTTTCTTCTAGCTAAGTCATAACGTTCGAAAACAGTACAGCATGTTCCAAAATCTTACTGCAAATCGACGTTAGTGGTACGAGTCTCTAATTCAGCGGATTATCCTGTTTTGTTTCTTGAGTATTTTTTAGGCTTTTTGGGTGACCTGAGCTACTTTTCAGTGTTTACGTGTGGATCTTTCGTCGAGCGAGCGCTTGTATATGATTACGAAGTATGAAGCTATTGTATCAGCATACTCTGAAAGGATCCTAATTGATACACAGTCTGAACCTAAGGACCTGCTTGTATTAAGTGATTTAAGCTGCTTCGCTGCACCGAAGCTGTCTACCTTTATTAAGCGATTTAAGTTGCTTCGCTGGGCCGAGGTTATTTACTTATAAGTTAATCTTGACGGCAGCTGCTCTTGATTCGAATTCTGGAACATTTACTTTGTCTTCTGCGTTAAAGGAATTTTGGAAAACCATGTTTACTAGCTCTGCTTTAGTGGCGCTGTCATCGGTGACTTACCATTGGTATTACGCAGTGAAGGAATTTGATTGTGTGTTGCTGCAGATGTACTTAACATAGGACCATAATTTCTTAAGGATTTTCTGGCGGATTTAGAGGCAGGATTTCGTTGTGGAAATTACTAGAAGCATCCCACTTTGAAGCCCGCCATAAATTTCGAGCTTCAGTAAAACATCGACAGTCTTGGGGATTTTGCGTTCTTTTAAATTTGGCGTGCTTTTTTCGCTACTTCCGAAATAGTGTTAAGACTTCTTTTGTATACCATTGGGGATCAGTACCATATCTTGTTAATTTATTTGACAAATACCTCTCAATTACCATCGATACTATTCCTCTGAATTTTTATCTGCTTTTCTAAATAGATATATTTCGCCTTCGTTTTTGGTGGACTTGGACGTTAGGGTCTTCAATATTGCTACAATGACCTAGTGGTCACCAATCTTTGCATCCATCATAATACTCTCCAATTACTAAGAGTATGTTTCCGAAACCATTTAAACTTCTAGTGGGCTCCTCAACTAATTCTTCAAAATAATTTTCGGAAAATGTATTCAGTACTCTAAAGGTTGTTTTGAGTTCCTTGAGCAGCGAATACAAGGAATGAATATATGTTAAGTGAACTTATTTTAACCACGTTTGTTTATGACGTCAGGCTGTTTGTCTCTAATGCATGTACACTGATGCCTTGACTGGAAGAACTCGTGTGCAACGTTTGTCTGTCAGTTTGTTAGTGACTGTCTGAAAGTTAATTAAGTGATGGTGGATTTTTATATCATCTAACTTGAAAGATGACTGTTCTTTCATTTTCTCACAAACTATTTCATCTTTTTCAAGATTTCTAGTATTTATTTCAGTGCGATGTCTGAGATATTAAGCTAATCGGCTTTGTTACACATCTGTTCTGTTACGTTTGTAAACTCTTTGCATAACCAGTGCACCAGAAGCGTTGTGTTTGATAAGACGTAGTTTTTCTGCCAATATCAAGCATTGGTGGTAGTGAATGCCACGTGCTTCCGGTTCGAAAATCAATTCAGTCATTATCTCGTGACTTTTCTTGTTCTGGAGGGTAATGTTCCTTATCTTCAGGTGATGAGATATGCTTTGTACTGGAACCATATTTGGAGGAACAGGCTGCTATCACGAAATAATTTTTCCATGTCGGGACCTATGATGAATTACTGTACAATGAGTCAGATTACATGTAAGACAATTCCAAGTGAATTTATTGCTGCGAATTCTGTGTCTCCGCGTGAGATAAATGATAGGCCGAGACGTGAATTTGGCAGTGAAGCTTCGGCCACTCTATTGTTTGCCCTTGGCTGTAAGCAGGGGAGTGTGGAAATCATGGTGTGGTTGGTACGGCACCCTCACGCTCGGCTGCCTGAGACTTCTGGAAGCCCATAAAATCTGTTTTCCGTAGAATCCACGCCCCTCAGTCCTCTGCTAAATGGAGCTAACTGGCATTTCAAGACACAGCCTTAAGACTAGCTACTATCTGTTTAAAGAGCATCATTTGATATCAGCAGTTCCAAAAATGTTGGCTGCCTTTATTTAAATGCGTGTGGAATATATTCATAATTCCTAATAATTTAAATTCTGTAACATGTCCTTTGAGTCAACTCTGGCTGAGAATCTTTAACTATGAACTGCGACGTAATCTCTGTATAGGGAATGTATGGCGATCCTTTTTCGCTCCATTTACCGCCGTATGCAGTTCATGATTAGTAAAAGTCGTGTCACATGACACTTCCGGCCATATTAGGGCCTCATATTATGGATGTAACATTGGAGGTGTTACCCTATCTTCGTAAGTTCCCACTATACATTATCGTGTTAGAAAGATACATGGGTGCACATTTAACATATCATATAGTCTTTGTCCAAAATTTGGCCACTACCAGCCCATTTTCGGTCGCTTCTGCAGCACAGGAGGCTGGACTCAGTCGACGCCGAAGCATGTGCTGGACAGTCTGGACTTCTCCACAGTTGAAACGTCCCCTTTTGAAAAATTATACATGACTGTTCTTAAACTGACACACAATATTTTTAGCGCAACGCAATCTGACTTTCAAAAATCCCTACAAAAGAATGGCCCTGACTATAACATTAACCTATACCTTTCACAAATCACTTACCTCACAAAAATCTTCGTTACTCGAACTACTGCAATACAGCGAGCGCCACTACTGCCAGCTTAATAAAACATTCAAACCACGGAAGGCACTAACTACTGATAGGCATAGTTAGCAAATTAAAGATTTTGATAGAGAACAAACAATGTATTTACCTTAATAGTCATCAAAAGTCATAATATATATAGGAGTTCATACCACCCATTCTTACAAATATCAAAACTCCGCCATTTCTCTCCCCACATCCACCACTGCTGGCGGCTCACCTCCAGCTGCGCAACGCTACGAGCTGTTCGCATCCAGCTGCCCAACACTACAATGGCAGACAACAATGCAAACTAGCAACAGACTGCACACAGTGATTTTCATACAGAGCGCTACGTAACGTTGCCAATAAGAAAACATAAACAGCCTACTTACATAGCCCCCATGCTCCCCACAAAAAATTTTACAAATTGTTTTGGGCACTGGCCAATACAAATTTGAAAAAATTTTTCATAATTAGAGTAAGGAAAATATCAAATGCACACACTTATTAATACAGTGTTGGTCAAAAGCTATAATTTTCTCACAGTCCATAAAGACAGTCCTGATCATTCATCACAGTAAAACTGCCGTTTCTTTTCTCAAAGTCTGAGCAGTAATAGACAATGCACATGGAAGTAGTGGATTTCCATGCAGTCTTGAAGAAGTAGTGTTGTCCTTCCAACGGAAATACAGTGCTGACTCTTGACATGCTGACAGGTAATGGGCCACAACAGAGCAAACCCACAGCAGAGTCATTCGACGTTTTGAAGAATATTGGTAGGTAGGTCATCACTGAGTAGACCCACTGTAGTCCTGGTAGAGATTACGGTATTGGTGGGCCACCAGAGGTGCAGACCCACTGCAGTCCTTGTAGAAATAATGGTACTGGTGAGTCAGCAAAGGTGTAGACCCACTGTAGTCCTTGTAGAAATAATGGTATTGGTGGATCATCAAAGGTGTAGACCCATTGTAGTCCTTGTAGAGATGGCCAGCCGCCACGTGTTGTGACTGTGCAGGTGCACAATCACCATCGAAGAGTCTTACGGACAATATAGCAAGTCCATAAACCACCACTTGTGCACTCACTAAGTTTTTGGAATTGTCCTTAGAACCTGCAATGCTGTTATCCAGTCCCTTGCTGAATTAGTAACACACGTGCAAACACTGACAGTCCTAACTTCTCACATATTGTGCATTACTGTGACCAACAGAAACGTGTGCAGTGAAATGTAACTTAATTTGAAGAACTGGTGTCTATATTATTATAAATTTACAACATAAGAATACAATTACAAAGGTGCAAAATACATCATTAAAGAACATAATATACAGATAACATTTGTGTTAATGTAGGCTTTATAAAGGAATAGAAATAAACATGTACACCAGTGTTACAAGAATTATGACATAAGTACATACATAAAAGACCAGATTAACTTTTGAAACATCAACTTCACACATGAGCAACATAACAGAACAGATAAATAATGTCTAAAAATCTTTACAAAGTAAATAACATAGTATTAGAAAAATTCTACAACGTAACTCCTATCAGCTAAACACATAAAGACAGGAAAAACACAAATATACAAGAGTACACAAACACGTAGCAGAATAACACAAGAGGAAAGGGCAGGGTTTGTTTTCAGTGTATCATTTGGTACTGCAGTATTTTGCAAACAAAGCCTTTTTTTCTTGGAGATCTCCCTTCGTTCATCATTATTCCCAAAAGGTCCTATCTATACCTGCTTTCTGTACTTTTTTCGTATAACTTCTCAATGCATTTCTTCCAATTCATCGCAACTCATTCTCTTATATAATCTACCCCCTCTTAAGCTAACTTAAATCTACTGAGCTCAGATGCTAAACTAAGGGACGAGGCAATGCAGCAGTATAAAACAATTAACACAAACAGCAATGACAAAATATTCAAATTGGCCAAGCAAGCAGCAATATTACAACTAATATAAGGCAATGAGCAGCAAACAAGAAAAATAAATCAGTAGTAAAACTGGCTTAACAGAATAATGCAAAGTGAAATTTAGTAGCACTATGCCTGACAAACAGCAGCAGCAAATGAAATAACTTATATCTAAACATGACATAGCTCAAGCAAAAAAAATATTACACTAAAGACAACAATGCAGACAAGGGAAATGTATATTCACATCTTAATATCTATGTCATTAAAGTGGTGCACCACAACTTATTCTACAAAATAAATTACCAAGTACTTGAAAAGAAAATTATGAATGCAGTTCCTGTGAAGGTAAATGTCTTTTTGTGCTCCCTCATTTTTTTGAAAAAAATTATTATTTACTCGATCTGTAGACAGAAAATATTTATATTAGTACATCTATAAATTTTATTTTGAGCAATGCTGCAGCACAGCTAGAAACTAGATATTAAACAAATTGAGTAAATAAATACATAAAGCAAGCCATATGGCATTTCTTTCAACTAGCACGACAATAGCGGTGAAATGTTTCTCATCGTTTCATTAGGCAATTTAGTAAATATCATAAATTAAGAACTCCACAGTAGAATCATATGTTTTCAAGTTTGAGTGTGTCGTATTTGCGATGCTTTCTACAAAGGAATGTCTATAGCGAGGATGATGGCCTCCCCCTTTTTTTTTTACCTGTGCCTCTGAAAAGGCACACACTAATGGATTTTTCTCCAGGCATCTGACACAGCTGGGTGCCCACGACGCATTACGTGCAAGTGGTCACTTAACTTTCTTATGGAAATATTTATGACAGCAGTTTCCGCTACAGTAGCAGTCTCATATAAAAACTTTCACAGGTCGAGAATTTGCATTGCGATTGTGTAGAAACAAAATCCTATGAATATAACAGTGTCCAAAAAATTTTCAGTGGCATTGTGATACATTCACACATGTACACGCATTTCATAACTCTTAAAATACGATTCTTGGTTTCCAACAACCTTTTTCACAAACCAGAGTCCCTAACCACTACTCATTATTCCTTACCTTATTCGTCGACACTTTTTCTATATTTCATCATAACTGATACATAGCATACTCAAATAACTCATATAGCATCAGCTTATTGATCAGAAACATACCGCAACAGCATAATACACATAGTCATGGTAATAATATCATAACACCTCAGTCAACTCTCAAAATCGTCGTAGCTTCCTCCAATAATTAAAAAAAATTCTCTGCTCATGTTAAAAGTGTCATCTGCCTCAAACATACTTTAAAAATCGTGATCCCATACCAAACATATCATTCAAAGTTCTCATAATATCACAATGGGTCTGAAAAAATATGAACAGTTCACAAAGTACAGCCAAATACAATTTTGTAAGTGTGAAGTTATACAACGGTGTAATTACATAAACATCTGTCACTGATGTAGTAAAAAAAATGTTTGTCTCTCAGTTAAATGATCAGATAGCTGTGTAATTTATGTATTAGGGAAATATGGTACCGATGTGTAAAGTTGTATAAGCAAATACCATATTAGCTAGGGCTCCTTGTGCTTGCCAAACGCATGATACACAAAGTAGGCGTGTACCCCCCTGAGGATATAATGATACCCTCAGGTGTTACAGATTACAGCAATGGAATGAAATGTATCACAGAAAACCTTTGTATCATTGTACTTCAAATATCTTTAAAAATAAATGATTTAAGTACAAAATTAATCACTCAAATACGTGTACTGTAGAGCTAAACTGTGTGTCTTGTTGTAAGATAATTCTGTTGAAGTGTCGTAGTTATCGTCCTCTATAAGCAAAGTTCTGCTGAAGTCAATGTACTCACCTCATCATAAACAAAAGTGAGATGCTTTGCCTATAGATATCGTAGTTATTATGCTTATTGCAGTGATGAAGAAAGTACTATAATGTAACGTATTGTTGTGCTACGAAAAAGGCTGTCTCATTGTAGTTATACCACAAAAGTTACTACTAAAACATGTTTTACTTTCCAGAAGAATTCAGAAAACCTGTGCAGATATGAAACAGATACACCGCAAAAACAACATTGTAAATTGTCACTCATTAGTAGCGTCGTGATAAAATCGTGTAACTGTCACATAAACTAACCACTGTGTCATCTGATATCTCACAGAAAGTACTTTAAATCCAGAATGTATTTTCAAGTAAACCAAAATGTTGCATTAAAATCTCATTAGCAGTACTGGTAAATGTTCTAATTATGTGAGCCTTATAGTCGTTACGTAATCGTGCAACTAACAAGCAAGAATGTACACACACAATACTGTGTCGTCTGTTCACTATAACAATGCATTCGTAATTTCTGTTTAAAAATGTTCCCTAGGTTCTAGACTGGATATTTAACTTCAAACATTGTTGCATGTTAACAGTTTCTTAAGTCTGACAAAGCATACTAGAAATGTGAAGTGAAAGGTTTTATGGCAAAGACAAAGTTAAAAAGCAGATTATCTTTCAATAAACGGTTTTACATGTGAAATGTGGTGCAAACCTTTACTCTTCCTAGTATGCAGAGTTTCAACTTCAACACAATTATCATGTGGTATACGTCGGATTCTGTAAGATCCATTGTAAACTAGAAAGAATTTGTGACTCAAGTGTTTCTTCTTATGTGACAGTGAATGAGCTTTAATGAGAACTTTCTGACCAATATATAATTTCTTTGCATTTGCTTTACCGTGTAGTTTTCTCCTTTTGTCTGCTGCAGATTTTATATTTATAATAGCCAAATCAATTATGTCTTTGTGTCGAAGTTTACGTGTATTCGGGAAAGGTACAAGCTCTCTGATTTTGTTCGGTGGTTCTTCATTCTTTAGTACAAGAGTAGGTGGTAAAGCAGTGGAGTCGTGAGGCATTTCATTCAGCACGTTTTGAAATAAGTGTAAATATCTGTCCCAATGCTGATGCTTTCTGTGACAATAAAGTCTGCAAAGCTTATTGATTTCTTTCATAATCCGTTCAGACGGGTTACAATGTGGTGAGTACAATGAAATAAAAACAGGTTTGATTTTATGATTCCGAAGCATGCGTGACCAAACAGCAGATCTGAATTGCGGTCCGTTATCTGAAATGACTTTACTGACGTGTCCAACTTCACGTAAGAAATTTTTAACAAAGGCGTTGGATACAGACCGTCCAGTGGCTTTACGTAACGGAGTGAAAGAAACAAATTTTGAAGTAAGTTCAACAGCGACTAGAACGTACGAAAATCCATTAGATGTTCTGACAAGCGGTCCCAAGAGATCAACAGCAGCAGATTCTTTTAATTTAGAAGGAATAACAGGAAACAACGGAGCACGATGTGAGACAGTAGATGGCTTCGCCTTTTGACAAAGTTTACAAATAGACAAGACTCTTCAAAGTCTCTTTTCCATATTGTTAAAATAACAAGTCCTTCGAAGAATATGATAACATTTGCGTGGACCAAAATGTGCGTAGCTGAAATGAATGTACCAAATGAGCTTATTAACAAAATCGTCTGGAATGCAAAGTACCCATAGCTTGTCATCAACAGTGCAGCGTTTGAAGAGTATGTTGTTTCTAACCAGGTAATAATGCCGAATCTGTGTGTGTGTCTATTCACGCCATTTGCTCTTGATTTCTTTCCAAATCGGATCTTTATCTTGTTCATGAGCAATGTCCTTTAAAGATGTGGTGATGAAGTTTTCAAAGGCGACTTTCTGAATGTAAAGAATACTGAAATTTTTCTCGAGGTTGCCTTCTGTGTTACTTTTCTCAAGCCCAGCTAGTGCGCGTGACAGTGCGTCCGCAACAATGTTCTCCTTGCCGGGAATGTAGACTATTGTGAAGCGGAATTCTTGCAGAAACAATGCCCAACGTTTTAACCTGTCATGATTTAATTTTGAAGACATAAGAAATTGTAATGCACGATGATCATTGTATACTTTTACGTGCTTACCAGAAAGAAAGAAACGGAATTTGTTAAATGCCCAAGCGACAGTTAAAGCTTCTAATTCAGTAACAGAATAATTTTTTTCAGATTTTGTTAGCAGTCGGCTAGCAAAAGCAATGGTTTTCTGAACAGTAGTGTCATTTTCTATGGCTTCTTGAAATAAATGGGCACCAAGACCGACTTTAGAAGAATCCGTGCTAAGGCAGAAATCTTGTGACAGGTCTGGATGAGCTAGTATTGGCGCGTTAAGTAGCGATTCTTTCAAAGAATTGAATTCCAACTGTGTTTGTTCGTCCCAGTTACAAATAGTATTTTTTCCAGTGAGAGAACAAAGTTTTGGTGTAACTAGAATTTGCATATTCAGAAAACGACGGTAAAAATTTACGAGACCTAGAAAACTGCGGACTTGTCTTTTTGTGGATGGAACTGGAATGGCTCTGATTGCTTCTAACTTTTCAGCATCCGGCTGAATGCCTTCAGAAGAAATAATATGTCCCAAAAACCTCACCTTTGACCTACCGAATTCAGACTTTTCCAAGTTAACTGTAATTCCAGATTCTGTAAAAAAACGTAACAAACTGTTGAGGATGCGATTATGTTGTTCCCATGAAGCTTCTGCTATTAGAATATCGTCCACATATAAGGTGATGCGACGTTTTAAGAACTCAGGTACTATGGAATTTAGCCCGCGAATGAATGCTGCCGAAGAAACGTTCAAACCAAAAGGAAGTTTCCGAAACTGATAACAAACGCCGAAACAAAGGAAAGCTGTGTATTTTCTAAATTCTGGATGAAGTTCGATCTGATAAAAGCTGGATCTGAGATCAATGGAAGACAACACTTTTACACCATTAAAATTTTGAAGAAGTTCTTCCAACGTTTGCGGCCTGTCTGTTTCAGGAATAATGATAGTAGTGATTTGTCTCGAATCTAAGACAAGCCTGATCGATCCATTTTTCTTCTCAACAACATGTAATGGATTGTTGTATGAGCTTACTGCAGGCTCAATAATGCCCTCGTCTAGCATAGATTGTATTTCTGTTATAACACGTTCCCTATAATGTGCTGGAATTACGTATGGTCTATCACAAAATTTAGTGTGCTCACGAACACGAAATTGGTATTGAAATCCCTTGATTGTTCCTGTTTTGTGAGTAAAAACTGTGGAATGTGCTTGTAAAATTTCAAAAAGGTCTTGCCTATCAGTGTCATTACAATTCTCAATTGTTCGAATTTTATTCTGAATTAACTCATTAGTATCAAATATGTCGTCGATATGATCCCTGTCAGTACTTGCAGAGTGATTGTTAGTGTCTAGTTCCGTAGAAAATTCCGAACTGTTGTCTAACAGAAGGTAAAGCCGATTAATTTCCTCGTCATGGTTTGAGAGCCAGTCTTCAAATTTCAAAGCTATTGACTTACCTTCTTTCTCTAAACTTATTTCAGCATCGTGAAAGTTTAAGATTGCTTTGTATTCATTCAAAAAGTCTACTCCCAATATAGCTTCTGTCGACAATAATGGAACAATGAGAAAGTTCATAGAGAAGCTGTGGCTTTGACAAAAGAATTCTAAGTTGGTTTGTTGGCGTACATCTACACTTTTTCCAAAAATTGCACCTTGTAATTTAATCTTACGTAACGGAAGTGTGGGGCAATCGTTCCATTTGTTACATTTGCTAAAGGCTGTTTCACTAATTACTGAAATGGGACTGCCAGAGTCAAGTACCGCCGTAAATTTTATGTCATTTACTGTAATGTGAATCACAGGATATGCAATGTTGTTATGTTTTACGTCGTGTTCCTGGAGTAAGATGTCCCTAATGTCTTCCATTTTTACGTAATTACTAGCTACGGCAGCTGCGTCGTCAGTTTCATATGTACGTTTCGCGGCTGCCAACGGTATGAGTCATTGCCTATTGTCTCTTTGTTGGCGCGCGTCGTTATTGGGATTTGAAGACCTAACTTCTACAAATTCACCTTGTCGAGAGGGCCCTGCTCTGTTTGAATCCCGCCAGTTCTGATGCAATTCAGGTCTGTTGTTACGATCATATCGTCTGTCGTCATGTCGGTAGATTCCATAGTTTCTTTCTTGTCGGTCACGTGGTGGAGAATTTCTCCCTGAATCGTAACTGCACGCTGGACCATTGCGTCTACAGTTATTCTGTGTCCCTTGATAATAATTGTTTTTGTTCCCATATTGTCTGTTTCTATGGTAATCTCTGTCATATTCATTACTATGGAAATGCGATCTTTCTCTGTAACTATTATTACTCTGCCAGTGGTTGTCATATGGGTGGTGTATGTTTTGGTCACGATTTGCGTTGTAAGAATAGACTTGTCGTGTCCAGTTATTGTTTCTGTCATCACGGAATTGTGACGGATGTGACTTGTAGTGATTGTTTTCCTGTTTTCGCATCTCGCGACTGTCTGTGTCAATTTCTAATTCTTGTAAGAGTCCCTGAAAAGCTTCAATGTCGTCTTTGCAACGTCCTGCCAAAATAATATTTCTTAAATGTTCAGGCAATTCCATTAAGCAAATGCAGATGAGTTCTGAAGGGCTGTATGGGATTGAAAGATATTGATTCTTATGGAACATGTCTTCAAAATATTTGACAAGACTGGAAAATTCTGATTGTTCAAAGTGTTCCATCATCATGATGCTATGTTTTACTCGGTCTTGTGTAGCTTGAGACCAATATGCTGAGAGGAAGACATGATAAAATTCTCCTTCACTCTGACAATCGTGAATGACCGATCGCATTCTTACAGCTGGTTCATTCTCTAAGTAGCCACACATAAATTCTAATCTGTGCTCTAATGACCAATTGGGAGGAAAACAATGAGGGAATTGATTGAGCCACGCTTGTGGATGAATGTCGTTGCCAGAATTCTTAAATGTTTTAAATTTACGTGTAGTAATAAACAGCTTATAGTCAAAATCATCATGTCGGCGAGTCGCATATCGGTCATTGTTACGTCGTTTCGGCGGTTCCACTTCAAAATTCGGTGTGCCTTGCCAATTTATTTCATAATTTCCGAAGTGTCCTGTGTCATTATTTTGTGGTTGTTCCGTATTTCTAAGTCCCTCTTCCCGTGTTGGAGCGCGAGTGGCCTCTGAAATACGTAATTCTTGTATTACCTGAGTCAGCTGATCTTGTACTTCCCGGATTTCCCTTTGGTGTTGCGTATTAATTTGATTCTGATTTTTTTAATTTCCTAATTTGTTCACACTCTTCTGTGTCATTAAAGACTACCGGTTTTGTGTCATTCAGATTATCATCTACCTTCGTAGATAAGTTAGCGAACTGATCCGAAAGTTCGGCTACTTTCTCCGATAGTGAACACATTTCCTCAGTGTGTTTTTCTGAACCAAGTTTCAGAGTGTCCATTTGTGTTGAAATCGAATCTACTGTGTCCTTTAAGTTTTCTTGAGTTTTTGCAAGTTGCGTAACCGAATCGGTAGATGCAACTGAGTCAATTTTAGCCCACAAGGTCTCATGATTTTCGTGAACAATGGTTTGCAGTTCTTTTATGGCTGCTTCGTGATTCTGTAATGCATTTTCATGCCGCGAAAAAATAAGTTGAAAATGCTCACAAATTTGTGTTTTTACGTCGTTACAGACTTTTTGACATTTCGATTCGATTTTATGTAACTCAGTAGTTAAATATTCACGTGTTTGTTCAAGCGTGGTGTGAAGATTTTGTTCCATTGCGTCTAACTGTTGCTGTGTTTATCTCTGGTGTTGTTCCATTGTGTCTAACTTTTGAAGCTTTTGCTGTGTTTGTCTCTGGTGTTGTTCCATTGTTTCTAACTTTTGAAGCTTTTGCTGTGTTTGTCTCTGATTTTGTTCCATTTGTTGCATTAGCTGTAATAACAATGTATTAGTGTCTGGAATCTGTTCATCTACGCGTTTCGGCAGTGCATTTCCACCGGCAACATTCACATTTTGACAAGCAAAAATGTGTCTTGGCTTATTTGGGAAAACGGTGAGGACGCAAAACCTGAATCTACAGTATTTGCAAAATTGTGTCCTGTCATTTCGGATTCCTGAGGCGAGCTATTGCCGACCGATCGATCGATAATGCTTCCGTGTTCACTATCTGTTTCACTGTCTACACCATTATTTGACGCCCGCTCCATTTCCCTATGCACAGTTACCAAATTACTACTTTGAATGTCTGTTAATTCATTACACAGCGGTGCTGGTAAGCTACGCTCGTCGTCACTATTATTTCTCTGTTTACTTTGTAGCCTAGTGTTACGTTTTTCACACGCCATTATTGTCACAATATTTCACACGATAACACAGAAAATAAGAGAACACATTAACATAGTGCTGAAAATAATATCTAGTTAATTGCAAGCTGCGAAATACTTGGTGCAAATTTACATGCGTGCCACATCTGTTTTACTGTACAACAATGAAAGACTGCAACTACAAAGCAGATTCTCTCTACAATTACGCGCTAGCAATAAACAAAATCTACACTAATTACACAAACTACAAA
The DNA here is from genome assembly GCF_021461385.2 of Schistocerca piceifrons. Taxonomy (NCBI): domain Eukaryota; kingdom Metazoa; phylum Arthropoda; class Insecta; order Orthoptera; family Acrididae; genus Schistocerca; species Schistocerca piceifrons. The sequence continues at coordinate 110,399,420 of NC_060143.1, forward strand.
AAAAAATCAGAAGACTCCAGTGAGGTATCCTCGGCTAAGGGTTGACATATGAAACGTCCCCTTTTGAACAATTATACATGACTGTGCTTAAACTGACACACAATATTTTTAGCGCAACGCAATCTGACTTTCAAAAATCCCTACAAAAGAATGGCCCTGACTATAACATTAACCTATACCTTTCACAAATCACTTACCTCACAAAAATCTTCGTTACTCGAACTACTGCAATACAGCGAGCGCCACTACTGCCAGCTAAATAAAACATTCAAACCACGGAAGGCACTAACTACTGATAGGCATAGTTAGCAAATTAAAGATTTTGATAGAGAACAAACAATGTATTTACCTTAATAGTCATCAAAAGTCATAATATGTATAGGAGTTCATAACACCCAGTCTTACAAATATCAAAACTCCGCCATTTCTCTCCACACATCCACCACTGCTGGCGGCTCACCTCCAACTGCGCAACGCTATGAGCTGTTCGCATCCAGCTGCCCAACACTACAATGGCAGACAACAATGCAAACTAGCCACAGACTGCACACAGCACAGCCAGTGATTTTCATACAGAGCGCTACGTAATGTTGCCAATAAGAAAACATAAACAGCCTACTTACACACTCACACTTAATATTGTTTTTTTGTACTGTAGCCCCATCATGGCAGATTAAGCCTTGATCTACCCACTCCTGATCTCAGCCTATTAAGAGATTTCCGGGTCAAGTCCTGGAAGTCTTTCCCACCGAAATTGTACCTTGGCATTTTCAGTAGTGGTAGCACGTACCTTTGAGTTTCTAAGGAAACTCTTCCTTAACTTCAGTCACTGCGAATGCGGTTTAAGCCCATACAGGGGATGGGTTTGTTCTTGTTCCACTTTCTTTCGTTCCTTGTTCGTCGCAGTTTCTCTTCGAATGGGAAGTGGTGCTATTCCCGATTGTGGTAAATCGATTCGAGAGAACAGATTTCAAAAACAACCTGTTATAATTCTGCAGGTGACATTGAGAGCTACGTCTGCCTGTTTGGCATGTGATGAATTATACCAAGCGGGACAAGCGTACTCTCCTGAAGAACAGGCTAATGCAAGTGCAGAGATTCGGATGGTTTGAGGTTGACTGCCCCACTGCGATCCGGCCAGTTTTCTTAACAGATTGTTCCTGGTGGAAACTTTCAATTTGCAATTCAAGTAGTGTCTCTTGAAAGCAAAGGATCTATACAGGGTCACTCCTAGATATTTTGGAGTGTAGTAATTTTGTAACTCAACTCCTGACCATACTATAATGAACTTACGATTAGCTTCAATATTTCTCAAATGAAAAGCACACGCTTGAGTCTTTGAGGAGTTTCAAATGGTTCTGAGCACTATGGGACTTAACTTCTGAGGTCATCAGTCCCCTAGAACTTAGAACTACTTAAACTTAACTAATCTAAGGACATCACACACATCCATGCCCGAGGCAGGATTCGAACCTGCGACCGTAGCGGTCGCGCGGTTCCAGACTGTAGCGCTAAAAACGCTCGGCCACTCCGGCCGGCCTTAGGAGTTTCATTTAAGCTGATATGCATTGTATTATCTTTATAGATCTTCAGTGGTATTCGCGAGGGTGTTCTCCACCGAATCAAAGTCTGAGCTCTGAGTGGCAAGAGCAAGGTCATCAGCATACAAGAAACTCCTGGTGCTGGGGGCTACAGATTGGTCGTTTGTATACACGTTGTATGGGATTGGAGCAAAGATGTTTCTTTGGGGAAGACACTTTTTCTGTAGTCTCTATAGTCTGCGCTGCCCTAGAAAGTCAAAGAAGAACCTGCGGTTTTTGCAGGATTGCCGCGATGAACCTAGTTAGTCTAAAATCCTTGGTCATGTTGCATACTTGAGTAGTAGTAACTGGTGGTTGACAGTGTCATAGGTCGCTGATAAGTCGACAGATACCACGCTTGTCATTTTACGAGCTTCAAACCCATCTTCTATGAACTGCGTAAGATTCAGCAGTTGTCGAGTGCAGCTTTTACCAGGACGAAATCCAGCTTGTTGAGGTGTTATCAGGAGGTCAACCAAAGGTAGGAGGCGATTTAAGCCCATTCTTTCCGGGAGTTTGTTAAGATGACAGAGTAATGAAACTGGTATAAAATTCTTTTGATTGTTCCCTTCTTTATCAGGTTTCAGCAAAGTAATCACTCGACTCTTCCGCCGTATCTTTGGGATTTGATATCTGCTCATACAAAGAGTTGCAGAATCCATTTCTTTGTTGTTATGCCAAATTGTTTTATTTGCTGTGTTTGTATATCATCCAAACCAACTGATTTTTCATTCTTACTTTGTTTAGTAGCCTTATCTAATTCTTCCTTGCTGGATGACGTTGTGGGAAGATTTTTCTCCTCTTGCTCTTCTTTTGGCAGATTTTGGCTTTTTGATTTGTGAGTTGCCTTCTCGTTCAGCAGTAATTGTACTATTTTACTGGCTGTAATGTTTTGGTGTACAGCGGTCGTAGATGGACCGTTACTTAGGTGTTTCAGGAGTCCCCAAGCTTTATGACTGTCTCTTTATAGATCCAAGTTTTCTATGGTTTTAATCCATTGATCCCTTTTCATCTTTCTTATAGAAGAATTAATTTGTTCGCTGCTTCCAAAGCTGCATCACTGAAAGGGTCTTCTTCTTCAAATAAGTTGCTGTACCCTGTGAGTAGGGTGGCCTGGTGTGATATAAGTCCAGGAACGTAAGAAGTTCGACAACCACAGCTGCCCCCCCCCCCCCTCCCCCAGGGGGTCCACAACTCTTTTGTGGATACGTGCGTAGCGAGCACGGGATCCCGAGCTAATGTGGCCCTCCTTCCTTTCCGGGCTGCATACCTTCCTTTTCCGCATCCTTCCCCATTCCCCATCCCCCATCTTGGTAGTACGTTTAGTGCCTACGTCCGGAGACGGACGCTCGAAAATGTAAGACATCCTTCGCTTTCTCTGCTTGCAAGTCATCATCCTTCCTTTGTCCTTCCTTTGTCCTTCTCTTTTCCTTACCTCTTCTCTTTACCCTTTTCTCCGCTGCGGCGTTTGAGACCTCTCTTCTTTCCATTCCCTTTCTTTGTTTTTCCCTTTCTCTTTTTTCCTCCCTGTGCGTGGCTGAAGGCCGACCCACGCATTTTCATGCGTAGCCAGTGACGCGGTAACGCGTAATTCCTCGCCCCGGGTAGACAGGTAGGACACGTACGTACCCCCTGGTAACGGCCAGGCCCAGGGAGGGGTGATTACCCGAGCTGATACCTTCCGAAAGTGCCGATTGGTCCCTCAGTCCGTTTCTCGGGAGGTGTGAACTGATGTGTGAACAATCACCTAAGGTGGGAGTGCCCTCAGAGAGGGCCCCCACAAGGGAGGAGCGCACCATCGGAGACGCCGGTAATCATGGAGGATACCTCCGCAATGGTTTCCTCATCTTCTACTATGTCTGCTCACAGGCGTAAGTTCAATGAGTCTCAGCCACAGACAGTTCTTCCATCGTTGCCACAGTTCCTTGTTGTTTCTCGATCTGACGAAGGTCACGACTTCTCCACGGTCAACCCTTTCATTATTCAGAAAGGTGTCGACGCAATTGCAGGTCCTGTAAAGTCTTGTTCCAGATTACGAAATGGCACCTTGTTGTTAGAAACAGTCAGTGCCCTCCAGGCACAAAAATTGCTGCGTACTTCACTGCTACACACCTTCCCTGTCTGGGTGGAAGCGCACTGCACTTTAAATTCCTCACGTGGGGTCGTTTATACACGCTCCCTCGACGGATTGTCCGACGGGGAAATTCAACACTACCTGTCTGACCATGGCGTAACGGCTGTTCATCGAGTCATGAAAAGGGTTGACATAAACATCGTTCCAACCCGTACTGTCTTCTTGACATCTGACAGAGTTCAACTCTGCTATCGGTGTCAGCGGTTCAATCATACCAGCCAGTCCTGTTCCAATCCGGCCAAATGTGTTATGTGTGGCAAGGATGCCCATGAGGGTGCTTGTCCACCTCCATCCCCTCGTTGCATCAACTGTATGGGTGACCACGCTGCTTCCTCTCGAGATTGCCCCATTTTTAAAGACGAAAAGCTCATTCAGGAAATCAGAGTGAAGGAAAAGGTGTCGACCTTTGCTGCTCGAAAATTATTCGCCAGTCGAAAGCCCACTGTGCCTCAGACAGGTAAATACAGCACTGGCCTTGCCTCTCCTAGGCCAACAAAAGAGGCGGCCACGGAGACTTGTGATCTCACCTTTAGTGCCACGGTCGTCAGATCGGCCAGGGCAAAGATCGCCCGTTCATCCTCCCCAATTTCGCCTGCTCACTCAATGGCTCACCCTTCATCGCGTTGTGCTAAATCTCGAGCCCAAAAGTCAGACACCCGGACTTCCGAAAAAGAGCCTACTCGTGAAGATTTTTTACGTACCCCAACTTCACAACCATCGGTTCCTCCTTCATCTAAACATCCTGTTTCCAAGAAGGCTAATAAGAAACCCAGTTCCTCTCCTTCTCCGCCACGGCTAATCTACAGCACCACCTGGCGGTAGCCGCCCTCGGCCGTCTTCTGTGTCGCCGAGGCGCACTGCTGGCGGCCGATCAACCGGTCGATCGCTGGTGACAGGAGCTGCTCCTGAAAAACCTATGGATCAGGATCTTCTGCCTTCGGCTGAATGCCGTTTCACGCTGTCGGTCGCAAGCTCTGAGCAGTCGTTGTGTTGACGGCAACATTGGTCACATTCTTCCATTTTCTGCCCACCCTATGTCCATTATCCATTGGAATATCCGCGGCATTCGAGCCAATCGGGATGAATTGTCGATCCTCTCACGATCCTACTCGCCGGTCATCTTCTGTCTCAGGAAACAAAGCTGCGTCCCCACGACCGCTTTGTTTTCCCCCGTTTTCAGTCAGTCCGATTTGATCTCCCCTCTGTTGAAGGCACTCCAGCACGTGGAGGACTCATGATTCTTCTCCATGATACTCTCCATTATCACCCAATCCCCTTAAACACTTCCTTCCAAGCTGTCGCTGTCCGTCTTTGCCTTTCTGGATACACCTTCTCTCTTTGAACTGTCTACATTCCATCGTCCACACCAATGGCACGAGCTGATCTCCTCCATCTTCTTGGTCAGCTTCCGCCCCCCTATTTGCTAGTAGGCGACTTCAATGCCCACCGCCCGCTTTGGGGATCTCCGCATCCTTGTCCGCGTGGCTCACTATTGATAGACGTCTTCCACCAAGTGGATCTTGTTTGCCTCAACACTGGGGACCCTACATTTTTATCTGCCTCCACGACAAATTTCTCTCATTTAGACCTTTCGGTCGGTACTGTTCCGCTAGCTCGGCGATTCGAATGGTTCGCCCTTGCTGATACACACTCGAGTGACCACTTTCCATGTGTCCTTCGATTACAGCCACAACTACCATATATGCGCCGGAGACACTGGAAGTTTGCCCAAGCCGATTGGACACTTTTTTCGTATCTAGCGACATTCGATGACCGTCACTTTCCTAGCGTCGACGATGAGGTCACACATATTACCGACGTTATTCTTACGGCTGCGGAACGTTCAATACCTCGCATCTCCGAATCGTCGCGGCGCCCCCCAGTTCCTTGGTGTAACGAGGCATGCCGTGACGCAATGAGTGAGCGGCGACGTACTCTTCGCGTTTTCAGACACCATCCTACTGTGGCCAACTGTATCCGCTATAAGCAGTTCCGTGCGCGATGCCGTCGCGTCATCCGCGATGGCACGAAGGCAAGCTGGGACTTCTTTACTAGCTCATTTAACACCTTCACTCCCTCCTCGGAAGTTTGGAGTCGGATTCGACGGTTATCTGGCGCGCCTAGTTTCTCCACGGTCTCTGGGCTCACTGACGCGCATGATACATTAGTGGACCCCGTCGCAATTTCTAACTCATTGGGTCAACACTTTGCTGAGATTTCGAGCTCTTCAAATTACCCGCCAGCGTTTCTCACGAAGAAACGTGCAGTGGAAGTGCAACCTCTTGCTTTCTCCTCAAAATCGCGAAAGCTATAATACTGTTTTCTCCATGCGGGAACTCCAACATGCACTCTCTTCTTCTCGCTCCTCCGCCCCAGGACCGGATGGTATCCACATCCAAATGTTGCTGCATTTATCATACCATAGTCTGCGTTACCTCCTTCGCCTTTATAATCGAATTTGGACCGACAGTACTTTTCCCAGACGATGGCGGGAAGCTATCGTCGTTCCTGTTCCGAAACTAGAAAGGACAAACATCTCCCCTCTAGCTATCGCCCCATTTCTCTCACGAGTAGTGTATGTAAGGTTTTGGAGCGTATGGTGAATTGCCGTTTAGCTTGGTGGCTGGAGTCACGCAGTCTAACACCTGCCCAATGCGGTTTCCGAGAGCATCGTTCTGCAGTTGACCATCTTGTTGCTCTCTCCACTTATATCATGAACAATTTTCTCCGGAAGTGCCAAACCTATTTTTCGACGCCTCCTTTGATGTAGGGTATGCAGGCCGCCCCTCCTCCCTACTACCACCGGGAGTCTGCTTCCGTCAACTGCTCCATTCTCTTTCCTTCCGCTTTCCCAAAACTTTTTTGACAACTTGCGGTACAGCACCGCCTTGGCTCCGTCCCCGGACCTGCCTGCTCCGTGACCTTTGAATAAAAAAGTTTCCCAAGGATGGTACCCCTTCACCTGTTTATCGTCGGGCATTTGCTGCTCTATGTGCACAAATGAAGGAAGCCACATTTATTTACACTGATGGCTCAAAAACATCGTTTGGTGTAGGGAGTGCCTATATTGTTGGCGACACCCCAAAAAATCGATTTCGGCTTCCCGACCAGTGTTTGGTTTATACTGCGGAGCTTTACGCTGTTCTCCAGGCTGTCCAATACATCCGTCGCCATCAGCGGACACAGTATGTCATCTGTTCAGATTCTCTCAGCTCTCTCCTCAGTCTCCAAGCTCTCTAGCCTGTCCACCCTCTGGTCCTCCGGATTCAGGACTGCCTGCGCTTGCTCCATTTGGGGGGCGTCTCTGTGGCGTTCCTTGGCTCCCGGGACACGTTGGTATCCGTGGAAATGAGGCGGCCGATATAGCGGCCAAGGCTGCAGTCTCTCTTCTTCAGCTAGCTATTTGCATGATTCCCTTCGCCGATCTACGGAGTGTTTTATGTCGTCGTGTTGCTCTTTTATGGCACGCACATTGGTCGACACATCCCAATAATAAATTGCGGGACGTGAAAGCTCTTCCCTGTGCTTGGACCTCTTCCTCCCGAACGCGTCTTCGGGAGGAGGTAATTTTAACTAGACTCCGTATAAGGCACTGTCTTTTTATCCATCGACATCTTTTAAGTGGCGATCCTCCCCCACTCTGTCCCCAATGCTCTCAGCTGTGGACGGTAATACACGTTTTACTTGAGTGCCCCTATTTTACTCCGTTACGCACCTGTCTACAGCTGTCGCCTGTATACCTTCCGTTTTAGCAGATGACACGCGCTCAGCCGATCGCGTTCTCGAGTTTATTAGTGCCAGTGAGATGACGTCAGTCATTTGAAGCTCTTTTTGGGGACAACCAACCACCTTCTATAGTGGTTTTTAAGCTTTCCTTCTGTTTTTAGTTTCTCCAATTTTTTGAGTTTCGTTCCCATTGCTGCTGGTTGCCAGTTTCGTTTTTTTACCTTTTTCTAAGGCACAGACCGGGCGTTAATGACCGTAGCAGTTTTGCGTCCTAAAACCATAACAAAAAAAAGAAAAAACCATAGCTGTGGTGTGTGTGTCATAATGCTCTGGTGCTGGAATAGCTTTTTATGGTAGTGGTGAAGGTGTCATAATGTTCTGGTGCTGGTTCTACAGAAATCACTTTGACGTTGAGCAATTCTGCAAATCTTGACCAGTCTGCTTTTCTAAAATTAAACCTTCTTCGAAAAGCTACTTTACGAGATCCAACAGCAGAAAATATTTCACAGATTATTGGACTATACTGTGAGTTGGGTACTGGGCGACCGGCAGATTTTACACGTTGTTGGCTCATACTGTTGCTACTAAATATAAGCTCAGGATTGTAGCCTCACTTCCATCTGCCGTTGTTGAATGATGCTGGTAATTTTGCATCGTGATTTAAATGCTACTGGTTTAGTTCTGCCCATTCTCATCTTCGTGGTCATAGCCCCAAACATTGCTACGGCTGTTGAAATCACCATAAATTCAGCACTGGGTGGTTTGGAAAGGGATGAAATGATACAATGTGCTGTAACTAGACTGAGAATTTTGACATTTTCCTTCGTATATGCTGTGGGTTGTGGATAGGACCTAACTGTCCAAATGAACAAAAATAGCACTTCTGCATTTCTTATGCGGTCTTTCAAAGGCGAGACGTATTCCGTTTTTTCTGCGCAACTACTGTGTATGCGAACATTACAGGATACTGGTGTTGACTGCATAGACCTTTTGGCAGCTTTCCTTTGGCTGCTGTTATGCATTCTATGGTAACAGATATAACGGTTAACTGTAGCCCTGAAAAGGGCTCTGATTTGGATGTTTCTGATGTGAAAGGATCAGGCGGTAGATTTTTCATCTTCTGACGTTGCCCAGGGTACGCCTGATTGCTTTTCTTTATACCGTCCTTGGTCTGATCATACGCCATGGAAGTCTTCGAGGAGACTCCTTTCTTTGACCCCAGTTGCCACTGAAATAATGCCACAATGTAGTGCTTTCAGGTACACTCTTCGAGACTAGAAGAGAGAATAATTTGATAGAATTTCTGCTGAATGGAGAGATGCTGGAAGAAAAATTATTATACAGTAACGAAAACCGAAAAGATTCGTCGAAAAGTGTATTAGGCAACAAACTACTTCAGTGTTTAACTTCAACATATTCTTGATCATACACTACTGGCCATTAAAATTGCTTCACTAAGAAGAAATGCAGATGATCAACGGGTATTCATTGGACAAATACATTAAACTAGAACTGACATCTGATTACATTTTCACGCAATTTGGGTGCATAGATCCTGAGAAATCAGTACCCAGAACAACCACATCTGGCCGTAATAACGGCCTTGACACGCCTGGGCATTGGATAGCGTGTACAGGTACAGCTCCCCATGCTGCTTCACCACGATACCACAGTTCATCAAGAGTAGTGACTGGCGTATTGTGACTAGCCAGTTGCTCGGCCACCATTGACCAGACGTTTTCAATTGGGGAGTTATCTGGAGACTGTGCTGGCCAGGGCAGCTGTTGAACATTTTCTGTATCCAGAAAGGCCAGTACAGGACCTGCAACATGCGGTCGTGCATTATCCTGCTGAAATGTAGGGTTTCGCACAGATCGAATGAAGGGTAGAGCAACGGGTCATAACACATCTGAAATGTAACGTCCACTGTTCAAAGTGCCGTTGATGCGAGCAAGAGGTGACAGAGACGTGTAACCAATGGCACCCCATACCATCACGCCGGGTTATACGCCAGTATGGCGATGACGAATACACGCTTCCAATGTGCGTTCACCGCGATGTCGCCAAACACGAATGTGACCATCATGATGCTGTAAACAGAACCTGGATTCATCCATAAAATGACGTTTTGCCATTCGTGCACCCAGGTTCGTCGTTGAGTACATCATTGCCGGCGCTCATATCTGAGATGCAGCGTCAAGGGTAGCCGCAGCCATGGTCTCCGAGCTGCTACTGCAAACGTCGTCGAACTGTTCGTGGAGATGGTTGTCTTGCAAACGTCCCCATCTGTTGACTCAGGGATCTAGACGTGGCTGCACGATCCGTTACAGCCATGCGGATAAGATGGCTGTCATCTCGACTACCAGTGATAAGAGACCGTTGGGATCCAGTGCGACGTTTCGTATTGCCCTCCTGAACCCACCGATTCCATATTCTGCTAACAGTCATTTGATCTCGACCAGCGCGAGCAGCAATGTTGCGATACGATAAACCGAAATCGCGATAGGCTACAATCTGACCTTTATCAAAGTCGGAAACGTGATGGTACGCATTTCTCCTCCTCACACGAGGCATCACAACAACGTTTCACCAGGAAACGCCGGTCAACTGGTATTTGTGTATGAGAAATCGGTTGGAAACTTTCCTCATGTCAGCACGTTGTAGGTGTCGCCACCGGCGCCAACCTAATGTGAATGCTCTGAAAAGCTAATCATTTGCATATAACAGCATCTTCTACCTGTCGGTTAAATTTCGCGTCTGTAGCACATCATCTTCGTGGTGTAGCAATTTTAATGGCCAGTAGTGTATTGCTGCGTTTGATGTGAGCCGAGATCCTTTACGTATCAATACCTTTTTTTGTCTCCAGGTTGTTCAACACTGAAGTAAAGATAACTTACTACAGAGCCGTCAAGTTAGCTTATGGTTTCATGTAGGTTCGTAGTTAATGACTATTTCTCGAAAACTGCTGCATGCTCTTCTCATTAAAAGGGGCGCTGCGACTTCCCGCGGCACAGCCATGTCTGAATGGGTGCCTGCTCAGCAGAAGCAGTGCAATGACAACATAATTCCGGTCAAGCTCACCGACTGCGCAAACTCTGCCAGTGTCCGCACTGCTTCACAACGCCAGTCACGTGCTCTGAACCAGAGCGTGACAGTATCCTCCCGCTCATCGGGTGTTTAGGAGGCTCCACGGTCCTACGACAGCCAGTTACCTTCGAGTTGTCTACGAGTATCTGCTTCCTGGACGACGCACTAAAAGCCAGTGCCCCTAGAATGGATTTTGATTTAGGGAGGTGCAAACGATTTTGTTTAGGAACTGTTGTCCAACTAATCAATAGTGGACTTGTGTGTTTATGCTGGTACTCTCCATAAGAATCAGAGCTGTATTTACTGTGTCGTTGTTGTCGTGGTCTTCAGTCTGAAGACTGATTTGATGCAACTCTCCATGCTACTCTATCCTGTGCAAGACTCATCATCTCCGAATAACTGCTGCAACCTTTATCCTTCTAAATCTGCTTATTGTATTCATATATTTTTCTCTCCCCCCCCCCCCCCACCCCCACCCCTATATCCCACCAGTAATAAACTGAAGATCCCTTGACGTCTCAGAATGTGTCCTGTCAACCGTTTCCTTCTTCAGATCGGGTCGTGCCACAAATTTCTTTTCTACTCAATTCTATTCAATACCTCCTCATTCTTCCGTAGCACCACATTGCAAAAGCTTCTATCCTCTTCTTGTTTACACTTTAATCGTCCGTCTTTCAGTTCCATACATGGCTACACTCCATACCAATGCATTCAGTAAAGACTTCCTACCACTTAAATTGTATTCGATGTTAACAAATTTCTCTTCCTCAGAAACGCTTTTCTTGCCACTACCAGTCTACAAATTACATATCCTCTCTACTACTGCCATCATCAGTTATTTTGCTGCCTAAGTAGCAAAACTCATCTACTACTTTAGCGTCTCGTTTCTTAATCTAATTCCCTCAGCATCAGATGATTCAATTCGACTACATTCCATTACCCTTGTCTAACCTTTGTTGCAGTTCATCTTATATCCTCCTGTCAAGACATTGTCAATTCCATTCAACTGTTTTTCCAAGACGTTTGCCGTCTCTGTCTGAATAATAGCATCGTCGTCAAACCTCAGAATTTGTATTTCTTGTCTCTGGACTTTAATTCCTATTCCAAATTTTTGTTTTGTATCCTTTACTGCCTGCACATTGTACAGATTGAATGACATCGGGGATAAGTTTCAATCCTGTCTTACTCCCTTTTCAACCACTGTTTCCCTATCATGCCGCTCGACTCTGATAACTGCGTCTATTCAAGTTATAGATAGTCTTTCGTGCCTTGTATTTTATTCCTGCAACCTTCCGAATTTCAAACAGCATTCTAATCAACATTGTCGAAAGTTTTCTCTGAGTCTATAAATGCTATTAATGTAGATTTGCCTTTCCTTAACCTATCTTCTACGAGACGTCGTAGATTCATTTTTGTCTCGTGTGTTGTTATATTTCTCCGGAATCCAAACCGACCTTCCCCGAGCTCGTCTTCTACCAATTTTTCCGGTCTTCTGTAAAGAATTCGTGTTAGTGTTTTGCAGTCATGACTTATTAAACTGATATTTTGGTAATATTCACACCTGTAAGAAACTGCTTTGTTTGGAATTGGAATTATTATATTCTTCTTTAAGTCTGAGGTTATGTCGCCTGTCTCATGTGTCTTGCACAGCAGGCTGAAGAGTCTTGTCATAGCTGGCTCTCCCAAAACTGTGAGTAGTTATGACGGAATGTCGTCTACTCCTGGGGCCTTACTTCGACTTGGGTCTTTCTGTGCTCTGCCAAATTCTTCTCGCAGTATCACAATTCCCATCTCATCATCACTTACTCCCTCTTCCATTTACGTAATATTGCCCTCAAGTTCATCTCCCTTGTATAGGCCCTCCATATACTCCTTCCATCTTTCAGCTTTCCCTTCTTAGGACTGGTTTCCCCGTCTGAGTTCTTGATATTCGTACCCTGCTCTTTTCTCCACAAGCTTCTTTAATTATCCCCCAGTGATATATGTTTATAAATCCTTACATCTTCCCTCCAGCCTTCCTGCTTATCCAGTTTGCACTTCCTGTCAATCTCATTTTTAGACGTTTGCATTTAATTTCGACTGCTTCATTATTTACATTTTTGTTATATTTTCTCCTATTATCAATTAAATCAATATCTCCTGTGTTATCGAACGATTTCTATTAGGGCTTACCTTTTTACATATTTGATCCTCCCCCTTCACTATTTCATCTCTTAAAGCTACCCATTCGTTTTCTACTTTATTTACTGTACTTTTAATAAATGTGGTGGCTTGATAGCCTGCATACATGCACTGGGACACTGGTGATGTCCGAGCTGGTCCCACACATGTCCTATCGGGAACAGATCTAGGGACCTCGTTGTACCTCAACATCACGCAACCATCTGGTAGAGACATGTGCCACATGTGGACGAGCATCGTCCTATTCGAAAAAGGCACAATGATACAGTCGCATGAGAGGCAACACATGAGGACGCAGGATCTCCACGGCGTACCACTGTGCAGTCAGAGTTGTCTCAGTCACTGTCAGCCGTGATGTCAAGTCACACCCCATGGCCCCCAACACCTTGATACCAGGAGTAACACCGCTGTACCCCTCCAAAACACTGAAAAAATGGGACCTCTTCTCAGGTCACCGCCATACTCGCCGACGATCCAGGGTAGTACCGAACAGCGGTTCACCACTGGAACCAATGAGACGCCAGTCATCAGTCGTCCATGCTTCCCGGTCACAATGCCACTCCAGACATAGCTGTTTGTGTGTAGCCTCTGCACTGAACGTTTATTCCCTATGCTGACTACGTCTAATCTCCAATCAATGGTGCAAGATGAAGCAGAATATTGCAGGGAGTCTATTACTTGCTCTCAGGTGCCAAGGAGGAAAAATGAAGGGGTTACAATGTTCCCAGTACAGCGATCCTCCCTTCTGGTGGTCACACCTCATCGATGGGAGTCTTGACGTTCGGTATGCCTGCCCTCACGATCCCACGCAGTCCAACGTCAGGCCACTGTCACGTTCGAATGCCGCAAAAATCTGGATATTGCATGAGTCGACCTATAAGCCGCATGCAGGTCCTAAATGAGGCACCTTTAAAAGTTGTCAGGTGCTGGTAACGCCATCTCAAACAAGTACACAGCAGCTCCAGAGTGACCTGTTCACATCCGCCATGTACAATACTAGATCTGTTAACAACACCAAACATGAACCAACACTAATTGACCCTTATAGTCGTTCTGCCCCAGAGAACTGCAACTTTGAATTATTTGCATACCTTCCGGTGGTGTATACGTGTAAGAAAAATGGTTCAAATGGCTCTGAGCACTATGAACTTAACATCTGAGGTCATCAGTCCCCTAGAACTTAGAACTACTTAAACCTAACTAACCTAAGGACATCACACACATCCATGCCCGAGGCAGGATTCGAAGCTGCGGCCGTGGCGGTCTCGCGGTTCCAGACTGAAGTGCCTAGAACCGATCGGCCACACCGGCCGGCGTATGTGAAAGAACTTACACTGACATTCGACCATGTCTTCTGACTACTTCATGATCTTTGTCAGGCAGCTTGGAACCAATTAATTGCCGCGCGGGATTAGCCGAGCGGTCTATTGCGCTGCAGTCATGGACTGTGCGGCTGATGCCGGCGGAGGTTCGAGTCCTCCCTCGGGCATGGGTGCGTGTGTTTGTCCTTAGTATAATTTAAGTTAAGTAGTGTGTAAGCTTAGGGACTGACGACCTTAGCAGTTAAGTCCCATATGATTTCACACACATTTGAACAATTTTTTTGAACCAATTAATTCTATCGCTTACAAAAGGACGTTAGTTTTTCTTGAAGGTAACATTGTAAATTGCTTCTCATATTTTTGTACTATTAATGTAGATTGCCGATACTGTAACAAATGCAGCTAGTTTTTCTCATTTGCATCAACCCACCCCAACCCTTCCTATACGCAGTGGCACCATTACCTACCATTACAACACTACAACATCTCGTGAAATGGTGACCGCAAACTAAGAGTAATTCTAGCTCATACGATTACCAACAGTCGTTCTTTTCTGGCAGCATGCGCCATTGTAGCTGGAGGAGGGGGTGGGGGAGGGGGGAGGACAGTGGGGAAATATGACAGTGAGAAAGGATGACAATGTTTGCCAGCTATCTGTTTAGATGCAGCAGCAGCTGGTAAGCGTACCCAAATGTCTTTTTCCTTTTTCTCACAAATAATTCGTTCATAGTAACTATGCAATGGAAACGTAACACACGGATATCCACATCAAGTAGCACACAAAAAATATCTTCGTTACGCGGCAACATTAAAAACTTTCAGTTTTCTTTATTCACAGTAATTAGCATTCCTTTCCTTTACAGGCTAAGCTACAGCATTATCTTCATCAGCAGTTGATCGAAACTTCTTCTTCCTTTTCTTCACTTTCTTCTTCTTGTATTTATGGCGTGGTCGTCATTTCTAATATGTTTCCAAAACTTTCCTTATATTTATCATATCACCCGGCTGATGATCGGTGCTAGGGACAAAATTTTCAGGAAACTCACAGCTACCACCTGGGGAGCTGGTCCTCTCGTCCAGAGAACTTCTACTCTTTCTTTGTGTGTCAACTGAAGAGTTTGCATCACTGGTGTGGAGTGCATCTGCTCATCACACCAAGCATATTGACGCTGCTGTCAATGAGTTTGTCGAAATCGAATTCTCTCGGAATATACAAAGCCAGCTCCAATTGATAAACTCTACCTGATTGTTGGAATAACCCCCCCCTCCCTCCCTCCCTCCCGCCCCTTGTCAGATGGATCGTACTACTGATGTAGAGAGGGGAAAGCAGGTCAGTGGTCCCCGTCATCCACTGCACAATCGTCAAGCTGTGGTCGTCGAATGAAATATAGAAAGGGCTTCATCGCTAGGGCTCAACCACTGGTGGGAAAACTGGAATCAAACCACTTCCCCAGATGGAAAGTAACTTGTCGCCGCATGTCCCTGAAAAGGAGGTCCTTGCCCAGAGAAAGATGTGCCCTCTCTTCATGGAGATCACTGTCGCCTTAGGCTGGGTGTCTCCCATTGCAAAACCAACATGCAGAATGGGGACATCCTTTCAGCTCATGGAGACATCCTGCGAGTGCAGAACAACACTTACTCGAGCCACTTGCTCATAGGCCCTCTACTGTAGAGAGGCTACTGCAGGAATGACACTTCTCATGTTACATTTTCATGTTTTATTTAATTTCGTTTGATTGTAGTTCGACTGATATCATGTGATTTACACATGTTGTTGGAGTGATCCAATGTTTTAATTTGTAATATTAGATGACAAGATAGCTTGATGTGAAATAGTTTATTTCATGAGGAGTTTCGACAGAAACTAGCTGTAATCTTCAGATTCTCACATCTCCCAGAAGTATAAGTGCACATCAGTCTCTTTGACATACTAATAACATGCTCCAATTACAATACTACAGCTCCACACTGGTTTATCAAATATAAATTTGATTGATGTCAGTTGATGAATGTTTATGTTTATAGAGAGGAACAGTCATGATAGCAGAGATCTGGACGTCAGTAAATATCTTACTTGTCTCTATATCTACTGGTGGAAGTTGCATGTAATTCTTTCTGTAATTCTCTTGGAGTTGGTGAGCCCCAGAAGGGTCCACGAAGATGAACACCATATCACTTCAGAAACCAGGTGCTGGGACAACCATGTGCGGTCGACTGCCAAGATGGGCGAGATGCGTCGCTGTCTGGTCCTTCATTCATTCATTCATTCATTCATTCATTATTGATCCACTGAATCATTTTGTGTACAGAAAGTACTAGAGGATATGGGACAAGTCATTATAGTTGTTAAACATTTCAAAACTACATAACACCAAGTTAAATGAACCTAGACTTACACAACTTTATGATAGTTATAGATTACAAGATGTAGTATTAGTATACTTACAAGTTGTTCAAAATAAAGGTAAACAAGGCCTAATTAAAATTAAAATTTGTGGATACATTTAAAATCAAATTAAGTACAGATAAGCATTACATAATTATACAATAGGTAAGGTTCGCTAGATAAATATAACAAGTACATACAAGTAGATAAATTTGTAATGGTCGGTTAGACCTTATTGAAATTTACATTTTGAAAATAAATTATACTACAGAAAGATAAATGTGCAAACATATTACACACAGAAAAACACATTCAAAATATTCATGTCAGTTATAAAAAGGTTATTTTAATAATATCAATTTAAGCCTTACTTTATTGTTGATGTTTTTTAGGTTTCGTGGTAGATTATTATGAAGTTTAATCACCATGTATTTTACACTATCAGCATATAATTTGGTGGAATGGGGAAACTGTGTCAGCAAGTATTTCCCTCTAGTGTCGTACTGGTGATAGTCCAGATGCTGCTTCCTGCCAATATTTAGCTTGTTAAAACTTAGTATCTCCAATATGTTCTGGCATAGAAGTGGAAGAACACCTAGTTTCCGGAGTAGTTGTTTACACAAGTCCCTCTGCTTTTTAAATAACATTACCCTGACACCTTTCTTTTGGAGCTTAAATATTTTATTGGACTCAGAACTGTGTCTCCAGAATATGAGGCCGTACGTTAGGATCGAGTGAAAAAGAGCATGGTACACTGACGTTAGGCTATTTATACTCGTCACTTCCCTGACTGACAGAAGCATAAAACATGCTTCACTTAGCTTGGTAGCTTAAACTGTCAGTATGCTTTTTCCAGCTTAGAGTGTCAGAGATAGATATTCCTAGCAATTTAGCAACATTTACCAGTTCAGTACTATTTCCACCTATTTGTATAGTTGGGACGGTGGGATTTCTGTTCTGGACTGTATAAAAGTTAGGCCTACAGTCTTTTTTGCCTTAAGAAGCAGCCGATTAGCTGCAAGCCATGAATCCAGTAGAGCTGTACATTGATTGACTGCAGCTTCATGTGATCATCTGAGTCAGATATCAGAATATTGGTGTCGTTGGCAAAAAGGAAGGTACTGCAAGTCGGTAGGTGAAGAAGAAGATCATTAATGAACAGGAGAGATAGGATCAAGGCTAAAACTGATCCTTGAGGACGCCATGTTTTACAGTTTGCATGTCAGAACGTGAAACTGGATTTTCCTGAAGGAATGACCTCACGTAACTGTACGTACTGTTTTCTGTTTAGTAGGTAGATTGCAGACCAGTCGTAGGCAGTATCCTGTATACCGTAGTTATATTCGAGGGTTGGAACTTTAATAGTGGCAACTATTAATTTACACTCATACAAAACAGATACGTGTTTCCAGTTTTTCTGACCAAAGTAGTCGCCAGCATTGTGTATAACCCGTTGCCAGAGATGTGGAAGTCGTAGGATACTCTTAGCAGTGCCAGTTGTGTTGACAATTCGAGCGGCGCGGCCTATTGCCTGACGAATTTGTAGCAGTTCTGAAGCGAATGCCGTGAAGTGTTTCCTTCAGTTTAGAAATCGAGTTGAACTTACGAGGGCTTAATTCAGGGGAGTGCAGTAGGTGGTATAGCACTTAGCAGCCCCATCAGTCAAACAAATCAGTAACAGCTTGCGCTGTACGTGCTAGACTTTTGTCCTGCAAAATGATGGTCAGGTCCTGCAGAAAGTGTCATCACTTCTGTTTCTATGTTGTTCATTTTTGGAGCACACCCTACGACCAGCTGCACGGCATTCGCTTCAGAACTGGTACAAATTCGTCGGGCAATAGACCGCGCCGCTCGAACTGTCAGCGCAACTTGCAATGCTAAGAGTATCCTACGACTTCCACATCGCTGGCAACGGGTTGTACACAATGCTGGTGACTGTTTTGAAGGTCAGTAAAACTTTGAAACACGTATCTATTTTGTACGAGCTGTAAATAAATAGTTGACATTATTAAAGTTCCAATCGTCGTAGTTTTTGTAACAGTATTCTGTGGTTTACAGTATCAAAGATCAAGGAACAACCCCATAGCTGGCTGTTTCTTATCTACGAAAGTGAGAGTTGTGTCTAGAAATTTATAAACTGCATCTACTGTTGTTTTCTCCTACTGGAATCCATATTGAGCTGGAGAAAGGATAATATGCTTATTAAGAAATGATTTTAGTCTGTCAGCTGCTACATACTCAAATATTTTACCAAACACCGAAAGAACTGCAATTGGCTGACAGTTATTGGGATCTTGTTTAGAGTCTTTTTTGTGTATCGGTATAATTTTTGCTACGGTAAGTAGGGAATATGCCTTCCAAAAATGAAGAATTAATTATATGTGATAGAGGCTTACTTATTGTACTTGAACATCTGTGAACAAGGAAACAAGGGATTTCATCTTGTCCAGCAGAAGGAACCTTTTTATTTCTTGGCTGATTATATTTTCGATTTCTGCTTCTGAGGTTGGTGATAAGAACAGTGAAGCAGTAGGGCTGCTCGAAAGAGGGGCTGGCATAGGGTTATTCTGTAAGTGACCAGTAAGGTTTTCAGCAGAATTTGTCCTGCTGCTGGTCGCATAGCGGTTCACTGAGTAAACTTCACGCTATGTGTGATCCGGCCTCCTGTTTGAGAAAAATCAGATAACAAGGCAGACGAACATTTCAGTTTGGCTGACTCCCAGATTTACCAAGCTGAGCCATCCGACCACAGCTGGTGACAAAAGAGCTTTCTTTTCGTGATGGAAAGTCCTTCACAGAAAAGAGTGAAGTGAGACAGCAGCCATCTTGCAGTAGTGTGAGAAATGAGGAAACCCTGCTCCTCAACTAGGGACAACCAGGCCACTTGCTGATAATTTGCAGCAGAACGTTTCACTGGTTAACAGTAATCATTTAGCACAGGGGAGGAGTCAAATGCTAGTTTCCAGAAAATCCAAACATTGAACACAGCTTGTTGGCTGGTGAGGAAACTCAACTGCAGAGAGGACATGAGGGACAGAATTGTTTAGAGCTGCGCCCTTCTAAGGGTTAATCCTGCAAAACTGTTGCTAACTCGATAATTTTTTGGTTTAATCAATACTGTACCGTTGGCCAGAATATTGTGAAGCCGTCTCATTGGTGAACAGAACGTTGGGCAGGGTCAGAAGTCAGACAGACTGGAGAGCAAGCAGGAATCTTTCCTTCGGCAGTTGGCGAGCGAGTACTTTTCCATCGGTGCAAAGTGGGTAAAGACGTCTTCCCCAGTGGGCAACGTGGAGGGACTCCTTACCCTCCAGAAGCAGCCAACAGCAAATAGTGGCACACGCGTTCTTCTGTTCTACGACTTGTAGAATTTGGTGAGACGATGTGAGTTTAAGTGCACAGGAGACGAGACTCAGATTATTTATAGGCGCGACGATAGGAGCATGTAACTGTAGCGATCCTTCTAACATGGAAAGTTTGAGGACTAATTCACAATTCATCCTTTGGCGCACTATGCATGTTTTTATTAACCATTCTTTCGATGTAATCATACAATCACTGAGAAGGCACCACGAGTGTGTACTTTCATTGCCAATCCGTTATGACATCTTCATCCATTCTCATTTCCTTCCAGTCTTTACCAAACCATTCGTATTCCTCAAGTTAAGCGATTATTCTTTCCGTGTTCTCGGCGTCTCTCAATTTCGTTTAGATCCCGTGATGAAATTAGTAGTCATGTATTTAAAAAAGAGAATTCTTCTTATAAAATCGATCTAACTGGAATCATATTTCGTTTTGTTGTCAGATAATCTCCCTGTTATCTGTTCTATGCATATAAAGCAGAGTGTAGGAGCGTGTGTCTGGGATCCTCTCTCAAACGCTTGGATCGATTTCAACCAAATTTCGTATAGAAACAGAAAGCTTCACAAGTATCAGGACTGTGAGGCTAATAACACCCTAGCTCCAATAGCAGCAGAGATAAGGTGAAAACTTTTTTTTTTAGTTCTTGCCTTGTACAACAGGCATCTTGTATGAGAACAATATCATCCTGACAAATCAACTTTAGGGAAAATAAGCAGCTTTCCGGGGTATATTGTGTAGGTTGCATTGCTTCACAGGTGTGTAGTGTTGGAGTAGTTCAAATGGGTCTGAGCACTATGGTACTTAACATCTGAGGTCATCAGTCCCCCAGAACTTAGAACTACTTAAACCTAACTAACCTAAGGACATCACACACATACATGCCCGAGGCAGGATTCGAACCTGCGACTGTAGCGGTCGCGCGGTTCTAGACTGAAGCGCCTAGAGCCGCTCGGTCACACTGGCCGGTCATGTTGGAGTAGTATTGGCATGCTTTACCGACCTGCTTGGCATGGTGACAGGTATGTCAGAGGCAAATAAATGATTTGCAAGTGCACGATATGTACCCTGCCCTACATGATAGGTATGTTGTGAGAGTATAATCGGCTTGCTTTATTGTACTGACAGCAAAAGCTAAATGTGCCGATGAGCATGGACGACGTTAGGTTGTGATGGACAAAAGAGGGAATGGACAGGGTGAGGAGGAGGTGCAGATGCACAGAGAGGAGAGAAGCAGAGATGTATGAGGCACGTGAAAGGTGTAAGAGAGTGGTGGGCAGTTGGAAAAGAAAGAGGGGGAGGTGCAGACAGAAAGAGAAATGGGGAGTATGCTATGGTCAGAGGGAGGAGGGAAGAGGTCCGAGGGATGAGGGAAGAAGACATGGTCTGATAGAGAGGAAGGCGTAAATGGAGAAAGAAAGGTGGAGGAGCCGAAGAGATAGAATGGGGTGGAGTAGATAGAGAGAGACAGAAATGGGAGGATGAGGTGGACACACAGAAGGAGGAAGAGGTAGACACAGAGAGGTGGAGGAGGGGGTGTTTTCATTTATGTGTCGAATGCATTTGCAGGTGAAGCTGCGCCGTAAAGGTTAGTCACTTCAGTAATTGCATATTGCTGTGTGGTTGGTCTCTCACTGTCTTTTTGTCAAGACCACCATTTTATAATTAATTTAATCCATTACTCACAGTTTTAATTAAAGTGCATGACTGTGGAAATTTAGAAACAAGATACAAATGATAAATAGCTTCTGGAGCAACTTACAACAACACAGGACTTGACTGAGACAAATAACAAGGCCATAAGTGTTACTACATTCTGGAAATGCTGACCGGAGACGTTGCTTCTCGGTGATGTGTTATACAGGGTGCCTCAGGAGGAATGGTTACCTGAGGAGCTGTGAGAACTTGTTCATCTTGAATACTGTGAAACAGATCTCATCTACTGCAAGCTGTATGCCTTCTGTATTTTGAGAGATGGTAGTATGGGCCAAAAACAAGAAAAAAAGTTCAGTAAACATGAACTCCACAATGTATACCTTAAGAGTGATGACCACTTGATCATCTACGACATTGTGTAACATACTTCTTCTAAAGAACAAACGCTCATAGCTCGTAAAACATGCGTTTTAGAGCTCACGTTTACTGGACTTTTTTCCTTGTTTTGATCTACAAGGTGGTCCATTGATCGTGACCGGGCCAAAAATCTCACGAAATAAGCGTCAAACGAAAAAACTACAAAGAACGAAACTTGTCTTCCTTGAAGGGGAAACCAGATGGCACTATAGTTGGCCCGCTAGATGGCGCTGCCATAGGTCGAACGGATATCAGCTGCGTTTTTTAAAACAGGAACCGCCAGTTTTATTACATATTCGTGTAGTGCGTAAAGAAATATGAATGTTTTAATTGGAACACTTTTATCGCTTTGTGATAGATGGCGCTGTAATAGTCACAAACATATGGCTCACAATTTTAGACGAACAGTTGGTAACAGGTAGGTTTTTTAAATTAAAATACAGAACGTAGGTACGTTTGAACATTTTATTTCGGTTGTTCCAATGTCGTACATGTACCTTTGTGAACTTGTCATTTCTGAGAACGCACGCTGTTACAGCGTGATTACCTGTAAATACCACATTAATGCAATATATGCTCAAAATGATGTCCGTCTATGCATTTGGCAATACGTGTAACGACATTCCTCTCAACAGCGAGTAGTTCGCCTTCTGTAATGTTCGCACATGCATTGACAATGCGCTGACGCATGTTGTCAGGCGTTGTCGGTGGATCTCGATGGCAAATATCGTTCAACTTTCCCCACAGAAAGAAATCCGTGGACGTCAGATTCGGTGAACGTGCGGGCCATGGTATGGTGCTTCGACGACCAATCCACCTGTCATGAAATATGCTATTCAATACCGCTTCAACCGCACGCGAGCCATGTGCCGGAGATCCATCATGTTGGAAGTACATCGCCATTCTGTCATGCAGTGAAACATCTTGTAGTAACATCGGTAGAACATTACGTACTAAATCAGCATACACTACACCATTTAGATTGCCATCGATAAAATGGGGTCCAATTATCCTTCTTCCCATAATGCCGCACCGTACATTAACCCGCCAAGGTCGCTGATGTTCCACTTGTCGCAGCCACCGTGGATTTTCCGTTGCCCAATAGCGCATATTATGCCTGTTTACGTTACCTCTGTTGGTGAATGACGCTTCGTCGCTAAATAGAACGCGTGCAAAAAATCTGTCATCGTCCCGTAATTTCTCTTGTGCTCAGTGGCAGAACTGTACACGACGTTCAAAGTCGTCGCCATGTAATTCCTGATGCATAGAAATATGGTACGGGTGCAATCGATGTTGATGTAGCGTTCTCAACACCGACGTTTTTGAGATTCCCGATGCTCGCGCAATTTGTCTGCTACTTATGTGCGGATTAGCCGCGACAGCAGCTAAAACACCTACTTGGGCATCATCATTTGTTGCACGTCGCGGTTGACGTTTCACATGTCACTGAACACTTCCTGTTTTCTTAAATAACGGCCGGCCGGTGTGGCCGTGCGGTTCTAGGCGCTTCAGTCTGGATTCGCGTGACCGCTACGGTCGCAGGTTAGAATGTTTGTGATGTCCTTAGGTTAGTTAGGTTTAATTAGTTCTAAGTTCTAGGGGACTGATGACTACAGATGTAAAGTCCCATAGTGCTCAGAGCCATTTGAACCATTTTGAACCTTAAACAATGTAAGTATCTGGAGAACGGTCCGGAAACTTGGATGATGTCGTCCAGGATACCGAGCAGCACACATAGCACACGCCCGTTGGGCATTTTGATCACAATAGCCATACATCAACACGATATTGACATTTTCCGCAATTGGTAAACGGTCCATTTTAACACGGTTAATGTATGACGAAGCAAATACCGTCCGCACTGGCGGAATGTTACGCGATACCATGTAGTTATACGTTTGTGACTATTACAGCGCCATGTGTCACAAAGCGTTGAAAGTGGTTCCATTAAATATTCATATTTCTTTACGTACTACACGAACATATAATAAAAAATGGAGGTTCCTATTTACAAAAACGCAGTTGATATCCGTTTGACCTATGGCAGCGCCATTTAGCGGGCCAACCATTAGCGCCATCTGGTTTCCCCCTTCAAGCTAGACTAGTTTCGTTCTTTGACGCTTATTTCGTGAGATATTTGGCCTGGTGACTATCAATGGGCCACCCTCTATATTACCTCCTTCCAAAATATGGGGATCAAAAAGCTTGCAGTAGAAGACACTATGGAAGATGAAGAACTGCCCATATGTCTTAGGGTGTGCATGTTTGCTAGACTTTTCAGCTTCGAATTATCGTTTCTGCCATGCAGCTGAATATTGCCCATCACTCCATCTGAAGGGGGAAATTCCACTTATCAGCTTTAAATGGGAGCCCCGCCTGGTCATATGTCAAAGCAGGCGTCCGGTATCGGTAGGTTCAACAGCCCCGGCTGGGCCCTGCCGAGGCTTGGCGGCCCGTACCTCAGGAGCGTCCTAGCGGCAGCTACACCTCCGGTCGGGTATTGGCACACACTGCGCGGCGCGGGGGCTGAAGCAATCTGGTCGCAGATGGCGCCACGGCGCCGCCTCGCAACGCCCCCACCCTCCCCCCAACGGGTCGGCAGCCGCGGCCCACTCAATCCCTCCCCCACCCCTCCTGCTTACCTACTTTCCAGCTCGCCGCCTCTCACAGCGGCAAGAGGGCCTGCGCACCGGCGAAAAGAGGGCGTAAGAGGTACGAAACAAAAAAAAAGCAACAACAACGCTGTACAAAGTCGACGGCGGGGAAAAATAAGCAAGCAAACTGCTCGTTCCTCCCCGGCTCGGTAACCCCTGGCCCGCCCAGGCTCTCCTTATGCCCCGCGAGCTTCGCGCAAGTGTTCTCCTGCGCTTGTGCAAGCTATATAAAAGTCGCGCGAAAGATATTGTCTTTCCCGCTGTCATTCATTCTCGAAAACCCGTAATTCTTTCAAGTGGCGTACCACCGTCGCGTTGCACCCTTACATGGAGCACAGCTGTCGTCTTGTTACTGCCTGATAACCAGATTACTGCGCTTGGCCTCCTGTAGCCGTTATCAGAAATACGCAGTGACGTTACGGTAAACAAGTGTAGTGGTGACTGAGGAAAGCACATCTCACTGTGAATGATTTCAAAACAATTGTGCACAGAGTACCAAGTGTTTCGGCGTGTCCTCATGAAATATCACGATAAAAGTTCAGGGCCGAAGAGACCTTGAAACGTCCCCTTAGAAAAATTTATGAATGACTGTGCTGATAAACCTGTTACATTATTTGCTTTTCAAACAGCTGAGCAAAACTGAACGTACTCAGACATTACTCTCTTTGCTTATTCTGATCAACACTTAACTGACACATAATATTTTTAGCGCAACGCAATCTGACTTTCAAAAATTCCTACAAAAGAATGACCCTGACTAACAATAACCTATACCTTTCATCAATCACTTACCTCACAAAAATCTTCGTCACTCGAACTACTGCAATACAGCGAACGCCGATACTGCCAGCTAAATAAGAGATTCTAACTACTGAAGTCACTAACTACTGATAGACATAGTTAGCAAATGAAAGATTTTGATAGAGAACAAACAATGTATTTACCTTAATAGTGTTCATAAGTCATTATATATATATATATATATATATATATATATATATATATATATATATATATATCAGTTCATGACATCCAGTCTTACAAATTTACTCTCTCTAATGGACACACGTCTAGACCATCCGCTGTCAGAACTCCATCTCACTCCCCACAGCCACCAGTGTTGGCGGCTCACCTCCAACTGCGCAACGCTGTGCGCTGTTCACATCCAACTGCCCAACACTACAATAGCGACTATTCCAACAATGCCAACCAGTCACAGACTTCACACAGCACAGTCAGTGATTTTCATATAGAGCGCTACGTGACGTTACCAACATAAAAACCTAAACAGCCTACTTACAACCTCTCTCCCAGGTGCAATAATATCGTGGTCGAGTAATACACAGGCGGCTGTTTATGCAAAACGTCCATTCCACACACAGGCACACACATAAAATGTGTCACAATGGATAAAACTACGAAGGTATATCCGAAAACGTGTTCAAGTCCCCACACAGCTCTGCAAATTTAAAATTCCTGCGACTTGCCATAATTACATCATATGATTGCAAGCAATAATTTTTTGGTGTGCCCATGACTAATCCTTTTCTCTTTTAACTGTGCTGGTGCTCATCTCTGATTTCTTCTAAGTTGGCCATTTTTTCGTTTTCCCTTCCATTGCACGACCGGACTTCCTCATGGTCCTTTGAACCACAGTTATCCACATCAACGAACAGTAGAGGTAAAGTTTTAATTATTAATTCGAAATTAAAAGACAGGTCAGCGTTGGTCGTAATATTGATGTTTTATTAATAGCAAATCGATTTTTCGATCACATAGTGATCATCTTCGGTGCTGTACACATTAAACTCAGACACTGGTATCAAGTTGTCAACAACCAAAACTAAGAAGCGATCACAATATTGTGATTATTGTGATCGCTTCTCAGTTTTGGTTATTGATAACTTGATACCAGTGTCTGAGTTTAATGTGTACAGCACCGAAGATGATCACTATGCGATGGAAAATCGATTCTGCTATTAATAAAACATCAATATTACGACCACCGCTGACCTGCCTTTTAATTTAACATGCATGGTCGTTGCGCACACAGCACTCCATGGAGTCGCCATTGAATTAAATCGAGTTACGCACTTTAGCGTACAGTGAACAAATACAGAAAATATATGTATACCATATTATTACAAATAAATAACGATATTTCAGTGAATAAACAATAACAATACCAACGAAGAAACTTGGACCACTAACTGTGTATTCGTAGTAAATTTTAATATCAGCAACGTAATTATTCTTTGAGGATGAAAATTTTTACATACTAATTACTTACTCTATCGCAGTTGCTTACGACTACGTATTGAATGCAGTCACGTTCGTAGATGAAAAATATGGATAGAACATCCAAAAATGATTACTAACAAGGAGCGAACGAAGGTATTCTACTATAAATAGGAAGAACAAACCTGTAATGTTCGGATACAGTACCGCTTCACACAGTCACGTCGTTTAAATATATGTGCCTAAGGTTGCAAAGCGATATGAAACGGAACGCACGTGAGGATTGTTGTAGGAAAGGCGAATCGTCAACTTCGGTTTATTGGGAAATGGAAATGAGCGTTTGTCGTTATTGGCCGGGAGGGGCCGCCTTGGTGCATGTCTTATTAAATTGGACGCCACATTGGGCGACCTGCGAGCTGGATGGGAATGAAATGATGATGAAGACAGCACAACATCCAGTCCCTGAGCGGAGAAAATCCCCGACTCAGCCGGAAATCGAACCCGGGCCCGTAGGACGGCAATCCGTCACGCTGACCACTCAGCTATCGGGGCGGACGGTTTACTGGGAGAATTTTAGGAACTGCAAAGAAGAACGCACATACGACCCTGGTGCGACCAATTCTCGAATAGTACTAGAGCGTTGGGGATCCATACCAGGTCGGATTGAAAGAGGACATCGAGTAAATCCACAGGTGGTCTGTTAAACTCGTTACAGGTAGGTTCGAACAATACGTAAGGTGCTTCGGGAACTCAAACGGGAATCCGTGGTGAATACGTGACTTTCCTTTCGAGGAACACTATTGAGAAAATTTAGAGAACCGGTGCCAAATGATTCTATTTCCGTCAACATGCAATGGGCGTAAGGACCGCGAAGATAAGAAACGAGAAATTAGGGCTCATACTGAGGCGTAGATGCTGGTTTTTCTCTCGCTCTGTCTGCGAGTGGAACAGGAAACGACATGGCTAGTTGTAGTACAAGGTACCCTCCGCCACAAATCTTACCGTGGCTTGCGGTGTATCTAAGTAGATGTAGATAAATCAATGCTCAACGCAATGAAATTTTACTTAGCGTGATTAATATCTTCAAGAGTCATAATGGTCATGAATAACACGTCCCTAAATAAATGTTGTTGTTGTGGTCTTCAGTCAAGAGACTGGTTTGATGCAGCTCTCCATGCTACTCTATCCTGTGCAAGCTTCATCATCTCCCAGTACCTACTGCAACCTACATCCTTCTAAATCTGCTTAGTGTATTCATCTCTTGGTCTCCCTCTACGATTTTTTACCCTCCACGCTGCCCTCCAATACTAAATTGATGATCCCTTGATGCCTCAGAATATGTCCTATCAAGCAATCCCTTCTCCTAGTCAAGTTGTGCCACAAATTTCTCTTTTCCCAATTCTAATCAGTACTTCCTCATTAATTATGTGATCTACCCATCTAATCTTCAGCATTCTTCTATAGCACCACGTTACGAAAGCTTCTATTCTCTTCTTGTCTAAACCATTTATCATCCACGTTTCACTTCCATGCGTGGCTACACACCATACAAACACTTCACAGTAAAGCTGCATGCATGCCCTCGGGAAAAATTATGGCTATAGTTTCTCCTAGCTTTCAGCCGTTCGCAGTACTAGCACAGCAAGGCCGTTTTGGTTAGTTTTACAAGGCCAGATCAGTCAATCATCCAGACTGTTGCCCCTGCAACTACTGAAAATGCTGTGCCCCTTTTCAGGAACCACACTTTTGTCTGGCCTGTCAACAGATACCCCTCCGTTGTGGTTGCACCTACGGTACGGCTATCTGTATCGCTGAGACACGCAAGCCTCCCCACCAACGGCACAGTCCATGGTTCATGTGGGGGGGGGGGGGGGGGGAGCCTCAATAAATACCTCAGCACAATACACAGTGTAAGATATAGAAAACGACGCATCACGTAGAAATTATCGGAATGGGACCGATAGCGGTAGATGTGAGGCACATGTACAGAGAAACAGATGATAACAATTTAAAAAAAAATTGGATGATTTATTCAAGAGAAAGAGCTTCACATATATCAGCTAGCCCATCACGTGTTGGTCCACCACTGGCCCGTATGCAACCAGTTTTTCGGTTTGATATTGATAGAAGTGTTGGTGATTCTTCCGCCTTTAGGGGCAATTTCCCACCCCTAGGACAAGAGAGTGCCCTGAACCTCTATCCGCTCCTCCGCCCTCTTTGACAAGGCCGTTAGCAGAATGAGGCTGACTACTTATGCCGGAAGTCTTCCGCCGCCAATGCTGATTATTTATCAAAATTTAGGCAGTGGGGGGGGATCGAACCCGGGACCGAAAACGTTTTGATTATGAATCAAAGACGCTACCCCTAGACCACGGGTGCAGAAATGAGGATGCAGAAGGTAATGGAAACCACTGCATTAAAGACACATAACGTGTATCCACAGGACATGTGGCCTGTAATTGAAGAAAGTGTCATGATGATCTCTCCATTGGCAAAAGATTCCGGAATAGTCCCCCATTCGGATCTCCGGGAGGGGACTGCCAAGGGGGAGGTTACCATGAGAAAAAGATTGAATAATCAACGAAAGGATAACGTTCTACGAGTCGGGGCGTGGAATGTCAGAAGCTTGAACGTGGTAGGGAAACTAGAAAATCTGAAAATGGAAATGCAAAGGCTCAATCTAGATATAGTAGGGGTCAGTGAAGTGAAGTGGAAGGAAGACAAGGATTTCTGGTCAGATGAGTATCGGGTAATATCAACAGCGGCAGAAAATGGTATAACAGGTGTAGGATTCGTTATGAATAGGAAGGTAGGGCAGAAGGTGTGTTACTGTGAACAGTTCAGTGACCGGGTTGTTCTAATCAGAATCGACAGCAGACCAACATCGACAACGATAGTTCAGGTATACATGCCGACGTCGCAAGCTGAAGATGAACACATAGAGAAAGTGTATGAGGATATTGAAAGGGTAATGCAGTATGTAAAGGGGGACGAAAATCTAACAGTCATGGGCGACTGGAATGCAGTTGTAGGGGAAGGAGCAGAAGAAAAAGTTACAGGAGAATATGGGCTTGGGACAAGGAATGAAAGAGGAGAAAGACTAATTGAGTTCTGTAACAAGTATCAGCTAGTAATAGCGAATACCCTGTTCAAGAATCACAAGAGGAGGAGGTATACTTGGAAAAGGCCGGGAGATACGAGAAGATTTCAATTAGATTACATCATGGTCAGACAGAGATTCCGAAATCAGATACTGGATTGTAAGGCGTACCCAGGAGCAGATATAGACTCAGATCACAATATAGTAGTGATGAAGAGTAGGCTGAAGTTCAAGACATTAGTTAGGAAGAATCAATACGCAAAGAAGTGGGATACGGAAGTACTAAGGAATGACGAGATACGTTTGAAGTTCTCTAACGCTATAGATACAGCAATAAGGAATAGCGCAGTAGGCACTACAGTTGAAGAGGAATGGACATCTCTAAAAAGGGCCATCACAGAAGTTGGGAAGGAAAACATAGGTACAAAGAAGGTAGCTGCGAAGAAAGGAGGAAGTACAAACATGTTCCGGGAAAATCAGGAATACAGAAATACAAGTCTCTGAGGAATGAAATAAATAGGGAGTACAGGGAAGCTAAGACGAAATGGCTGCTGGAAAAATGTGAAGACATCGAAAAAGATATGACTGTCGGAAGGACAGACTCAGCATACAGGACAGTAAAAACAACCTTTGGTGACATTAAAAGCAACGGTGGTAACATTAAGAGTGCAACGGGAATTCCACTGTTAAATGCAGAGGAGAGAGCAGATAGATGGAAAGAATACATTGAGAGCCTCTATGAGGGTGAAGATTTGTCTGATGTGATAGAAGAAGAAACAGGAGTCGATTTAGAAGAGATAGGGGATCCAATATTAGAATCGGAATTTAAAAGAGCTTTGGAGGACTTACAGTCAAATCAGGCAGAAGGGATAGATAACATTCCATCAGAATTTCTAAAATCATTGGGGGAAGTGGCAACGAAACGACTATTCACGTTGGTGTGTAGAATATGAGTCTGGCGACATACCATCTGACTTTCGGAAAAGCATCGTCCACACAATTCCGAAGACGGCAAGAGCTGACAAGTGCGAGAATTATCGCACAATCAGCTTAACAGCTCATGCATCGAAGCTGCTTACAAGAATAATATACAGAAGAATGGAAAAGAAAATTGAGAATGCGCTAGGTGAGGATCAGTTTGGATTTGGAAAAGTAAAGGGACGAGAGAGGCAATTCTGACGTTACGGCTAATAATGGAAGCAAGGCTAAAGAAAAATCAAGACACTTTCATAGGATTTGTCGACCTGGAAAAAGCGTTCGACAGTATAAAATGGTGCAAGCTGTTCGAGATTCTGAAAAAAGTAGGGGTAAGCTATAGGGAGAGACGGGTCATATACAATATGTACAACAACCAAGAGGGAAGAACGAAGTGCTCGTATTAAGAAGGGTGTAAGACAAGGCTGTAGCCTTTCGCCCCTACTCTTCAATCCGTACATCGAGGAAGCAATGATGGAAATAAAAGAAAGGTTCAGGAGTGGAATTAAAATACAAGGTGAAAGGATATCAATGATACGATTCGCTGATGACGTTGCTATCCTGAGTGAAAGTGAAGAAGAATTAAATGATCTGCTGAACGGAATGAACAGGCTAATGAGTACACAGTATGGTTTGAGAGTAAATCGGAGACAGACGAAGGTAATGAGAAGTAGTAGAAATGAGAACAGCGAGAAACTTAACATTAGGATTGATGGTCACGAAATCAATGAAGTTAAGGAATACTGCTACCTAGGCAGTAAAATAACCAATGACGGACGGAGCAAGGAGGACATCAAAAGCAGACTCGCTATGGCAAAAAAGGCATTTCTGGCCAAGAGAATTCTACTAATATCAAATACCGGCCTTAATTTGAGGAAGACATTTCTGAGGAGGTACGTCTGGAGTACAGCATTGTATGGTAGTGAAACATGGACTGTGGGAAAACCGGAACAGTAGAGAATCGAAGCATTTGAGATGTGGTGCTATAGACGAATGTTGAAAATTAGGTGGACTGATAAGGTAAGGAATGAGGAGGTTCTATACAGAATCGGAGAGGAAAGGAATATGTGGAAAACACTGATAAGGAGAAGGGACAGGATGATAGGACATCTGCTAAGACATGAGGGAATGACTTCCATGGTACTAGAGGGAGCTATAGAGGGAAAAAACTGTAGAGGAAGACAGAGATTGGAATACGTCAAGCAAATAATTGAGGACGTAGGTTGCAAGTGCTACTCTGAGATGAAGAGGTTAGCACAGGAAAGGAATTCGTGGCGGGCCGCATCAAACCAGTCAGTAGACTGATGACCAAAAAAAAAAAGTGTTGGATGTCCTCCTGAAGTATATCACGCCAGATTCTCTCCAATTGGTGCGTTACATCGTCAAAATACCAAGCTAGTTGCAGGGCCCTGCCCATAATACTCCAAATATTCTCAACCGGAGAGATATACGGCAATGTTCCTGGCCAAGATAGGCTTTGGGCAGCACGAACACAACCATTAAGACACTCTCGAGATTCGCAGGCTGACTTTATCTTTCTGAAATATCAGCCAAGATGACCTGCCGTAAAGGGCAACATAACGGGGCGTAGAATATCGTCGACGTACCGCTGTGCTGTAAGGGTGCTGCGTATCACAACCGATGGAATGGCACATCAGACCATCACTCCTGGTTGTCGGCTCATATGGAGGGCGACAGTACTGTTGGTATCCCTCCGCTGTCTGATTCGTCTCCACACACGTCTTCACTGGTCATCGGTTCTCATCACTAAAGACAGTTGTACTCCAGTCAATGAGATTCCATGCCGACTCTCGCTCACACCCTCTAGTCCATCGCCGTAAGCCACACATACCAATCCTCTACCATTTGTACATACTCACTATTCAGACCACCTCATTATACAGCTTACCGATTACGGATATTTTAGAAACCGTGGCTGTTACTGAACGTACATACATAAAACTGCAACCACTTTTTTGAATAGTTATTATTCCATGATCCGCTTTTCGAACCTTTTCAGGTTCATCTTCAGATGATTTTCTGGACGTTGCTTCACTGTTTCTAACATAATACTGGGTTCTGACATTGTGACAAAATGACAGAAAACGCTTTAAATGTGGCCATGAGTATTGTTTATCTGTCGATACGGATGCAAAATTTTGCAAGTCACGGAGCCAGCGCTCAGTGTTATGTTAGAAATAGTGATGTAACTTCCAGAAAGCCATCTGAAGATGAACCTGAAAAGGTTCGAAAACCAGTTCATGGAATAATGAATAACTATTCAAAAAAGTGACTGATTGCAGTTCTATGTATGTATTTACAACTCATTATTTCTCTGTGTCTGTCTAACTGTCACTATCTCCTGTCTCACAACCAGTCTCCTTTGTTTTTTTCCAGCTAATACTGTCTCTTCTGTCACTGTGTACCTCTTGTTCTCTCTTACTGCTAATGTCCCATTTATCCCTTCCCACTGCTGCTGTCTGTTCTCATTGTCACTGTCTCTCTCTTCCTCGTTGTCATAGACTTTGCCTCTATCAGTGGCTCTCGCCTGTTCCCACTTTCTCCTTCTTTTTATTCCTCTCCCACTGACAATGTCTCCTTCATTCTTTTCCTAACACTGATCTGTCACTGTCAACTATATTCCACTGCCACTGTGTCCCTCTCTTTCTCTCACAATGTCATTGTCTCCTTCTCTCTTTCTATACCATAACCACTGTCACTATGTTCCAGCATTTATTGATTTTCCCTCGCTTTCCCACTGTCACTCTCTACTTCACTCTCAGAATGACAAATTTTTTGTAAAATTTTTAAAGGTGCTGGGGAATGTAGAATAAAGCAGCTGGTACCCCACTTTTCAGTCAGTCTTGTAATTGAACGAGAGCAGATTTGCTTCTATCTGTGCTTCGATAGGACCATTTTTCCTCTGGTTCCCTTCCTTTTCCTCCTACAGCTGGGCATGTCATTCATATGGAACTTTATGGGTCAGCAAAATATTTATGAAATATTCCGTCCGTTCTTAGAAGAACATAGACATACTGATAACTTGAAAACACAACATTAATGTTCCACAACAATATTTATTTAATAGTTCGCTTTTGGTTTCTTAGGCCATCGCCAGATAACTTAATACTAAACAGATAGTCCACACAACTTCAGAGAGTATTCTTAGCTGTACAAAGATTGACATGCAAAGATATGTGACATTTTATGACTATATCGATACAGAACACAAGCATAATATAAAACCTAAACAGAATCTGAACAAATAAATCTTATATTGCGATATATTGAAATATTTAAACTATATGAATGTATAAGCCAAATATGTTGTACAAGTGGGTTGTACAGGCAACTATGTCACTTGGGCAAATGGCTGAATGCGATGAACAGACCGAAGAGAAAGGGGGCGGGCGGGGGGTGGAGAAAAAAATTTTATGGGATGTGGGTGTGGATCAGCTATAATGAGCTCATTATCTAACGGTGAGAGAAATAATAACTTTCTGCTGCTACTTTAGTAAGGGTGAGTAATGGAAATGTGTTTGGTCGTTAAGGACCAGGTCAGAATTCTTTGATTGGCGTTTATTAATGGCCATAATTTCGAGTAATGTTAGTTACCTGCCTTTAGTTCCTCTATGGACAACACCGTATTTCACATAATATGAATGACTTTTTTCTTTGGGGCCCACAGTCCAATGTGTTTCCTCTAACGACATGATTATTATGAATATCAGCCAGCAACACTGCTGTTTAAATGGTTTTTATTTTACAGATCACTCACAATCAGCCCATTTAGGCACACTGCCATTGTCAGGTGCTCTTTAAATACCTAAGTAAGTGGTGGTCTTAATATAATGGTCTGTAACTATGATTAGAAAAGTTATAATACATCCGTTTGGTGTTTTACCTTACAAGTAATATCGTTGCTGCCCTGTCCTGTCTTTTCCTTTTAGAATTATTAATTTCTCCTTAGATGTACGTTGGTGGTGTATATGTGACTTTATCCGTCAGGAGAAAAGCAGCAAATATAAAAAGCGACTAAGGAGAAACTAATAATTCTAAAATAAGATAGAACATGGCTGCAACGATATTACATGTAAAGTAAAAACACAACACCAAACGAATGTATTATAACTATTCTGATCATAGTTACGGACCATTATATTCAGATCATCCTTACTTATGTATTTACAGAGCACCTAATGACGACAACTTGCCGAAATGGGCTCATCGTGAGTGATGTGTAATATAAAAAGCATTTAAAGAGCATTGTTGTGATTTCGACGTATTTGATAAAGTTTTGCCACAAGATTCGCTTTCCATAACAAACCTGAAGTACTACCGACAGAAAACTAAAATCGAACAGTTATCTCAACTGCAACGAGGCCCAACGACCACTAAACGTCAACGGTTTGCAGAACACGATCTTAACCTATAAAATCTAAATTTGTCTTCTGAAGAATTCCACATTTTAAATAAGGGGACTTAATACCCCCGGAATATAATACTCGAATTTCCGAAAAACAGCTGGACGTACTGAAAGAGGATCTCGAATATTCTTTGTCAGACTATGTGTCTACGAGACATATGGTAGCTCATGAACTAAAAACTGTAACCAGAGATATGTTCAACGCTAGTTGTAGGGAGCGAAGTGTTATCCATAATAAATAAAAAATTGTCTTCTCAAGATGTGACTCCCTCCAAGGATGACAAGGGAAGCAGTTTAACGTTACTTAACATGTCAGAATATATTGAAAAAGTGTCTACATTTCTGAATCCTGTAGAGCTCCCTGAGTTACCAAACGATCCCGCTGTTAAATATGCTATGGAAGTGAACAACCTTATTAAAATCTGCAAATCTACATTTGCTAATAGTGACTCGAAATAACTCACAAACGTGAGTCCAATAGCACCCAGATTATGTGGGCTACCTAAGCATCGCAAGGAAGATGATCCAATAAGTACTATAGTGTCTTCAGTTTCAACAACTTGCCATATATTAGTAAAGTGTTATGTTCACTAATGAAAACAAAAGCTAAATTTCAACCAAAATTTGGAATACCTAGTGCACTTGCATTAGTGAAAAACCTAAAAGTTGTAGCCATTCCACTTAGTGCAAAACTAGTGTCATTTGATGTTGGCAACCTGTTTTCCAATATTCCTCTTGCAGAGGCAATGGAAATTTTAACAGGATTGTTACATAAAATCAGAACAAATCCAGCGGGGGTATCAAATATAAGGATATCAACTGAAAAATGCTAAAAGCAACATTATTTCCAATAACAACACTCTGTACAGTCGCGCAGATGGGTTAGCAATAGGGTCCCCACTGAGCCTTGTATTAACTGAAATGTTAACGGATAATTTTTTGCAAATATTTTTAGATAAACAGTCTCCAAGTTCTGAAATACAGGACTGGAGTATGTATGTGGCTGATGTACTGTGCTTGTGGACAGGTGCCATCAGACAATTAAATAACTTTTTTAAAGATTTGAATTCACACCACAGTGAAATCGAGTTTACAATTAAGTTGGGAGGAAACACTATAATCATTTTAGACCACACCACTGACATCAGTAAACAACCGTACTTATTTACGATGTACAGGAAAGTAACATCACCAGACACAGTAATACGAACCAGGTCCCAGCATCCGATAACACACAAACATGCAGCCTTCCATTCCATGGTGGACCGCCTGCTATCTACACCACAAACCAGACAAGATTTTGAAAATGAACTGAAAATTACTAAAGAGGCAGCATCAGCAATGTTTATAGTCCTAATCTAATTGACAACATACGCAGTAAAAAGAGGAGACAAACAATAATAACACTCCTTTATCTATCTCAGACAACACAAAACCACATTGATAACAAATGGGGCCTCACGGTATATGTGGGTAGGACTTCACATGTTCTTGCCAGGAAACTAAAATCCAGGAAATATCAGGTGAGTCGCACATGCTGTCCTATGTTGACGTTTGTTAATCCCGAATACCAAAGACGCCGAAAGGTTTGCCTAAGCAAAACAGTAAAGGGGATTCCACATCAACAGAGAAGAGACCCTGTTAAATCTAAGACCAGCGATTGAAGAATTTACAGCTGTTACTGATGCTACAGCTCATCGCTAGAAAACTTGCTTGTGCCGGTTTCGATTTCTGGGATCGAGAAAGGTGTCTGTGTAGAAGAGTGTTCCTGACCAAACCAATACACACAAGGTCCAAAGCATGTTAATTATCTGTTTCAAGGCATATGAACGTATGACACCCAACTTACGAACAACACATAATGCACCAATCCGTGCTTCATAATTGGCAGTATTACATATCTACATCTACATCTACATGGATACTCTGCAAATCACATTTAAGTGCCTGGCAGAGGGTTTATCGAACCACCTTCACAATTCTCTCTTATTCCAATCTCGTATAGCGCGCTGAGAAAATGAACACCTATATCTTTCTGTCCGAGCTCTGATTTCCCTTACTTTATCGTGGTGATCGTTCCTACATATGCAGGTCGGTGCCAACAAAATATTTTCGCATTCGGAGGAGAAAGTTGGTGATTGGAATTTCGTGAGAGGATTCCGTCGCAACGAAAAACACCTTTTTTTAATGATATCCAGCCCAAATCCTGTATCATTTCTGTGACACTCTCTCCCATATTTCGCGATAATACAAAACCTGCTGCCCTTCTTTGAACTTTTTCGATGTACTCCGTCGGTCCTATCTGGTAAGGATCCAACACCGCGCAGCAGTATTCTAGAAGAGGACGGACAAGCGTAGTGTAGGCAGTCTCCTTAGTAGGTCTGATACATTTTCTAAGTGTCCCTCCAATAGAACGCAGTCTTTAGTTAGCCTTCCCCACAACATTTTTTGTGTGTTCCTTCAAATTTAAGTTGTTCAAAATTGTAATACCTAGGTATTTAGTTGAATTTGTGGCTTTTAGATTAGACTGATTTATCGTGTAACCGAAGTTTGAGTTCCTTTTAGCACTCATGTGGATGACCTCATATTTTTCCTTAATTAGGGTCAACTGCAACTTTTCTCACCATACATTTATTTTTTCTAAATCGTGTTGCAGTTTGTTTTGATCTTCTGATGACTTTATTAGTAGATAAACGACAGCGAAGACGGCTGCTATTGTCTCCCAAATCCTTTATATAGATAAGGAACAGCAAAGGGCCTATAGCACTACCTTGGGGAACGCCAGAAATCACTTCTGTTTTACTCGATTACTTTCCGTCAATTACTACGACCTGTGACCTCTCTGACGGGATATCACAAATCCAGTTACATAACTGAGACGATAATCCGTAAGCAAGCAATTTCACTACGAGCCGCTTGTGTGGTACATAAATGCTATCATATATCTGATTGCGATAAAGAACAATGAATAAAATGAATATCATAAATGATATCCCTTTACACCTATACTACAGACTGACAGATGTTTGTAATTGCATTATTCATAAAACAAGTTCAAATGCATGTCCGCCAAGTTGGACGCATTGATGTAAGCGCCTCCCGGTATTAGCATAGTCACCTCTTAACATTGCTGCAGATACTGAAGCGCAAGCATGACGTATTCGTTCTCTTAACACACCTGGATTTTCAGGTTCCGTTTCTTAGACCCTGGCTTTAATATAACCCTATAAAAAAATCCAAGAGCGTTAAATCAGGCGATCTCGCTGGTCACGATCTACACACCGTTCGGTGTACACATTGTTGAGATAGTCCCTGACCCCGTCTACAGTAATGGGGTGGTAGACCATCGTGCTGCAGCCACTGCCTCACAGCTAACTGAAGTGTGAAAGGTACAATCATTTCCCAAAATATCTCGGAATCACTCTAGATAGAACCCTAAGCTACAAAGAGCACGTCACCAAGCTTTCTCGTAAAGTTGCTGCAAGGAAAAATATACTACATAATCTCAGTGGTACCATCTGGGGAACCTCTGCTGACTGTCTGCGTTTAACCGGCATCAATCTTGTGTACTCTGCTGCCGAGTACTGTGCACCTGTCTGGTT
This sequence comes from Schistocerca piceifrons, assembly GCF_021461385.2. Lineage (NCBI taxonomy): Eukaryota > Metazoa > Arthropoda > Insecta > Orthoptera > Acrididae > Schistocerca > Schistocerca piceifrons. The sequence continues at coordinate 110,438,264 of NC_060143.1, forward strand.
GGAAAGTGTAGATATAAAGAAGGTAGACACAAAACTGAACGACACAATGCGCTGCATTACTGGTTCCATCAAATCAGCCCCATGCCACTGGTTACCTGCATTGAGTCACATCCCTCCACCTCACTTAAGGCGGAAACAAGCTCTACTGAGGGAGGCCAAGAAAATCTCTGCATCACCTTCTCTACCACTGCACCAGGAATTCTGTCATCCGCCGCAGCAACGATTGTGATCAAGAAGACCAGCAAGTATTACTGCGGGACAACTCATTGCGGATGGTTTTGATCTAAATGAAAGCTGGAAGTATGAATGGTCAACAAAAACATTGGGAACAAGAGCCCATCACCTTTATCCCACATAGAAGCCACAAGGTTTTGACCTACCGAGGAAACTTTGGTGCCGCCTCAACAGGTTAAGGACTGGACATGATTTTTGTAGCTACTTCAGGTACAAATGGGGCTGGATCAGTTCACCAATGTGTGAATGTAATCAAGAAGAGCAGACTATTGAACATTTAGTCCACTTCATTCATACCCTGGAATTCCCGATGACTTATTCACTCTCACACCCAGCTTAATTAACTAGTTGAAAAACATGAACTTTAAGGTTTAATCTTGTCTCATATCATATGTATATAGTATAAAATCATTTGCCTTATATCAACTGTATGTTGTGTACAATCACCATAGATTAAATAAATACTAAAGTGTGATATCGTATAGGAGATGTCCAAAATTCAGCTCATTCTGTAGGAATTGCAAACAATGCCGATCAGTTCGTCTGGGAGCGAAATAAACTGGTCCAATGATGTGGTCTCCTAGAACGCCTCACCATACGTTAACACCCCATTGCAACTGCATGTAATGTGGTCGTAACCAGTGAGGACTTGCAGGGGCCCAGCAGTGTAGATTAGTCTTAGAGCTACCTAAACCTGATTAATGCGTTAAAAAAAATAAAAAGTTGTATGAAACCGGTTGGCTGACTGTTACATTTTATATAATTGCATACACGGTTTCTGAGCGCACAGCCATTAAATGTTTAAAAATATCAATGTAGATTGTGTCTATTGACAATGGCGTCACTGGTCAAACAGTATTCATATCCCCATAAAATACGCCTGATGAAATCTGGATTTACGTCTACTTTATGCAGAACGACGCCCGATTTTGGAAATCGTTTCCGTATAGCTGTTGGTACAGGTGCAGCTTAAACCGATGCCATTTTCGTTCCTCCAGAATTCTTTGTAACGAAGGCCTCTTCTTCTTTCTCCTAATTATGACGAAAAATAGCTACAACTGCGCGATATCTAATGACTTCCACCATATTAATACACTACTGGACATTAAAATTGCTTCACCAACAAGAAATGCAGATGATAAACGGGTATTCATTCGACAAACATATTATACTAGAACTGACATATGACACCCTTTTCACGCAATTGTGGTGCATAGATCCTGAGAAATCACTACCCAGAACAACCACCTCTGGTCGTAATAACGGCATTGATACGCCTGAGCATTGAGGCAAACAGAGCCTGGATGGCGTGTACAGGTACAGCTGCCCATGTAGCTTCAACACGAACCGCAGTTCATTAATAGTAGTGATTGGCGTATTGTGACGAGCCAGTTGGTCGGCCACCATTGACCAGACGTTTTCAGTTGGTGAGAGATCTGGAGAATGTGCTGGCCAGGGCAGCAGTCGAACATTTTCGGTATCCAGAAAGGCCCGTAAAAGACCTGCAACATGCGGTCGTGCATTATCCTGCTGAAATGTAGGGTTTCGCAGGGATCGATGAAGGGTAGAGCCACCGGCCGTTACACATCTGAAATGTAGCGTTCACTGTTCAAAGTGCCGTCAATGCTAACAAGAGGTGACCGAGACGCGTAACCAATGGCACCCCATACCATCACGCCGGGTGATACGCCAGTATGGCGATGACGAATACACGTTTCCAAAGTGCGTTCACTGCGATGTCGCCAGACACGGATGCGACCGTAATGGTGCTGTAAACAGAACCTGGATTCATCCGAAAAAATGAAGTTTTGCCATTCGTGCAACCAGACGCTCCTGTCTGTGATGCAGCGTCAAGGGTAACCGCAGCCATCGTCTCCGAGCTGATAGTCCATGCTGCTGCAAACGTCGTCGAACTGTTCGTGCAGATGGTTGTTGTCTTGCAAACGTCCCCATCTGTTGACTCGGGGATCGAGACGTAGCTGCACGATCCGTTACAGCCATGCGGATAAGATGCCTGTCATCTCGACCGCTAGTGATACGAGGCCGTTGGGATCCAGCGCGGCGTTCCGTATTACCCCCCTGAACCCACCGATTCCATATCCTGCTAACAGTCATTGGTCGTTGGATCTCGACCAATGCGAGCAGCAATGTCGCGATACGATAAACCACAATCGCGATAGACTACAATCCGACCTTTATCAAAGTCGGAAACGTGATGGTACGCATTTCTCCTCCTCACACGAGGCATCACAACAACGTTTCACCATGCCACGACGGTCAACTGCTGTTTCTGTATGAGAAATCGGTTGGAAATTTTCCCCATGTGAGCACGTTGTAGGTGTCGCCACTGGAGCCAACCTTGTGTGAATGCTCTGAAAAGCTAATCATTTGCATATCACAGCAACTTCTTCCTGTCGGTTAAATTTCGCGTCTGTAGCACGTCATCTTCGTGGTGTAGCAATTTTAATGGCCAGTAGTGTAATAATGACTGAGCCGTGGCAGGACCAGTGCGAGTAGTATCTCTGACACGAGTACGATCGATTTCCTAGTACAGAGGTTCGTCTTTGGGCTTGGGCCGGCTCGGGATATAAGCGACTGCCGACCGCGAGTAAGGGGGGTGACAACGCTTTGAGAACGAAACGCGGCGGTGCGCGAATCGGCGATTGGCTGGCGGAGAGAGGCGAAGACGGCGTGCCTGAGGCCGGGCGGCGGCTGTCACGTGGTTGTACTGGAGTTGGCGGGAGTTGGCCGGTGCTGTGCATTCTGCGTCAACCTCGTAAGCTGTGGATGTGCCCGGTTTCTTGAAGGTACACGCTGTTAGGGTCTTGCGAAGTGATGGTCTGAGTTCTTCGCAAAATCGCCCCAGCATGAAGACACCCAGTTAAGTACGCCATTTACCAAGAGCGCTTAGTTAACTGTGATTGTGATCGCTCTTAGTACAGTAAAACGTTGCAATACGTGTGATGTTACGTTTGTTCGATTTCATTTGAGGCCTCTTACTAACCGTGTGCTCTGATTCCGCATAATATTGATGTGTTTGCAGATATGTGTCATTAAGTTCTAGTGAGTGCCGGTTTTCCTGAGCCAGTTCATTTCCCACTCTTAGAGTTTGTTTATTAAGTACTGTTTCTCTTAAAGGAAGCACTTGTGAGTGAAATTAGTTGTTGTTTAACCTTAATTTTATAGAGTAATTAACTGGTCAATCTTAAACGTTAAAGTTAAGAAAAGTTTTACTGCTTGCTGTTGTAGGGTGTGATCTGTGTTTCAGTGAGCTGAGGCAGTGGGCAACCGAAGCACAGGGCTTCCATTTAGATTACAAGTTTTGCTTATGGGCTATGGACTTCGCCTGAGCTCGCGTGTTCCTCTTCGGTACAGTTTACTTGATTCACATTTTGGTGGTCTACTCGACGTGGGGTTGCAAACGGAGCCGCGTCTTGGTTCGAAGTTAAGTATTACTTCTCTCGGTCGTGGTTAAACTTCGACCTTATGAGCTTGGACCTTGCTTCTGTTGTTATACATTTATCATTGTACAAAGTTGTAACTTTCTGTAGCTTATAAGTCCATCTTACAAGTTAATTGGCATTTGAATAATTTCGTTTCTCGCAACTTAAGATTGACCAAGTTACGTTTGATAAATATGTTTTAAGTATTCCTCTAAAGTTGAGGCTGTGTGTGTGTCAACTGTTATTTCACATGTGAAGTTTGCAGTTGAAAGGGTTTTAAATAATGTGTCTTAACTAGAGTTGTTTTGTTAAAGTTATGGCCGGCCGTGGTGGCCGAGCGGTTCTAGGGGCTTCAGTCCGGAACCGCACGACTGCTACGGTCGCAGGTTCGAATCCTACCTCGGGCATGGGTGTGTGTGATGTCGTTAGGTTCGTTAGGTTTAAGTAGTTCTACGTTCTAGGGGACTGATGACCTCAGATGTTAAGTCCCATAGTGCTCAGAGCCATTTGATTTTTAAAGATATGGTTAAATTCGGCCATAGTGGCTTTTGTCAATTTCGGTGGGAGATTGATGGCTAATAATTTGTTAGCTTGGTTATGATTTTATGTAAAGAGAGTTTCTTAAAAAATTTTGGCCGACTGGCGGTCCTCAGTGTCTACGGCAAATGTTTTATTAACTTGCTTATGATTTTATGTAATGTCTCTTAAAAAATCTTGCTTGAGTGGCGCCTGTTACAATTCATGTGAGATCGTTTTGGGGGGAGTTAATAAACCCACTGGATTTAAAGGTTAAATAAAACAGCTGTTAAGTAACTACGTACCAATGGCCATAATAGTATTATTATTATAGGTACAAATAACACAGAAACCTAAATGCAATAGCGCGAGAACAGTTTCATTTATACTACGCTGTATGTAGGCACTATTTTCATTTAAGCTATGCTTACCGCGGGTGGGATGTGCTTCAAAATACTCGACAACGTTCCGGCCAACATCGGGTGCGTCGCGTGTTGGTCTTTCCATGACACGTTGCACTTGGAAAGCTCTCTAGGTTCTTAAACGCGTCTCTGTACGTCTAAAAACATACGCAGAAGGTGGACGTCGCGTTGGAAAACGTTGTGACTACAGCCTTAGGGCTTCAACTGCACTGCGGTGCGTCTCCCCAAACATCAGTATTATATCGGTGTGGTCTTCGCTGCAGTACATTGCGGTTGTTACTTGTGTGACTGCGAGACGTGACTCGAACTACAAACAGACGGCCACGCAACGATAGCAGAGCGGAACCAGAAGGAGAACGCACGTAGGTGGCGGCACAGCTCGGTGGAAGTTCGCTTGTACATGCACTTCCCCTTTGAACAGCAGTGATGAGGCAACCCTTCTTGCACTAACGTATGCGAGAAACATAAAACTACAGAGGACGGCCTGCATCGGCCACCTGACATACTCTATCTTTACACATTAGGAATACTGTTGCCCACCTTATGTTGAACAGTAAAAATAAGATTCCACCTTTAGAACTGAGTGCAATTTGATGAATTTCCTGCAATATGTGTGGCAAATTATGTGTATGTCAATTATATAGGGCTATTACTACAAGATTAAGCACGAAATGAGTTGGAGACTGAAAAAGAAAAATTCCATCTTTCCCGAACACAGTCTGAATGAATGCCATTCATATGATGTGACAGTGACATTCTCCATAGAGGAGCCAAAGGTAGAAAAATAACATTATTCGAAATTCTTGCCATTAATAAACACCAGTCAAAGAATCCTGACATAGTCCTTAATGACCAAACGCATTTTTATTACTCACCCTTACTAAAGTAGCGGCAACTCGTTATTCTTTTTCTCACCACTAGATAATAAGCTTGTTATAAATGGACCACACACAAATTCCATAGACTTGTTTCTCCTCCTCCCACTCTTTCTTCGGTCTGCTCATCACATTCAACAGTTTGTCCATGGGACATAGTTGCCTGTACAGCCCACTTGTACAACATATTTGGCTTATACATTAATATAGTTTAATATTTGGATGTACCGTAATATAAGATTTATTTGTTCAGAGTCTCTTTAGGCTTTCCATTATGCTTGTGCTTTGTATCGATAGTCATAAAATGTATCGATAGTCATAAAATGTCACACATCTTTGAACAACAATCTTTGTACAACAATCTCATGTCGTGGATACTTCCGTAACCAATATACCCGAAATGTTCAGTGCTTCAAACCGCACATTATCGAAGATTAATATTGCATAACAGGAAAATTGGAAAAATTTCATCAGCTAAATCACAATGCAGACGAATGTATGTGTTGAGTGATCGTGAAGGACGGTTACTGTAGAGGACGGTGAAGGAAAAAAAGGATGGGGGCTGAGAAAGTCAGTGCAGAACTGAATGTGGCAGTCACGAAGCCCGTCAGCACCAACACACCACAAATGGAGTTCCATGTGCAGGAAATCGTGGTCTAAGGATAGCATCTTTGATTGGTAATCTAAACGTCCTCGGTCTCGGGTTAGAACCCCGCCACCGATTGAACTTTGAATAAAAGCCATCAAAAATGGCGACCGAAGACTTCTAGCATAAAAAATTACCGACATTTCAGCCAACGGCCTTGTTAAAGAGGATGGAAGAACGGACAGGGGTTCAGGGAGTTTCTTGGCCTTGGGGGTGGGAAACTGCCTCTAAAGGTCGAAGAATCAGCAATGATCAACGGCATGAGGATGCAAAAAAATGTTCAAATGTGTGTGAAATCTTATGGGAATTAACAGCTAAGGTCATCAGTCCCTAAGCTTACATACTACTTAACCTAAATTATCCTAAGAACAAACACACACACCCATGCCCGAGGGAGGACTCGAAACTCCGCCGGGACCAGCCGCACAGTCCATGACTGTAGCGCATGAGGATGCAGAATGCAATGGAAATCACTGCGTTAAACATACATAACGCGTATCTTAGGGCATGTAGCATTTAAGCGAAAATGTGTTATGATGATCTCTCCAATGGCAAAGGGTCTGGAATAGTTCCCTGTTCGGATCCTTGGGAGCAGACTGCCAACGGGGCTAGTAATCATGGGGAAAAGATTGAATAACCAACGAGAGGGTATCATTATACGAGTTGGGGAAAGGAATGTCAGAAGTTTGTACGTGATAGGGAAGCTACAACATCTGAAAACGGAAATGCTTGACCTCAATCTAGATACAGTAGCGATCAGTCAAGTAAAATGGAATGAAGACAAGGACTTCTAGTCAGATGACCATAGGATAATATCAACAGCAGCAAAAATGGATTCGTTACGAGTAGGGAGGTAGGGCAGAGAGTGTGTTATTGTGAACAGTTCAGTGACAGGATTGTTCCTATCAGAATTGACAGCAAACGAACACCGACAACGATTGTTCATGTATATATGCCGACGTCGTAAGCTGTAGATGAAGAGATAGACAACGTATATAAGGATATCGAAACAGCAATACAGTATGTAATGGGAGATGAAAATGTAAAAGTCATGGGGGACTGGAATTCAGTTGTACGGGAAGGAGTAGTAAAAAAGGTTATAGGAGAATATGGGCTTGGGACAAAATATGAGAGATGAGCAAAGCTGATTAAGTTCTGCAATAAGTTGCAGCCAGTAATAGCGAATAGTCAGCTCAAGAATCACAAGAGGAGGAGGTATATCTGGAAATGGCCAGGAGCTACGGAAAGATTTCAATTAGATTGCATCATGGTCAGGCTGAGATTCCGACATCAGATACAGGGTTGTAAGGCTTACTCTGGAGCGGATATACACTCGTCTCAAAATTTAGTAGTGATGAAGAGTAGGCTGAAGTTTAAGAGAGTAATCAGGAAGAATGAGTGCGCAAAAAAGTGGGATACGGAAGTATTAAGGAATGAAGCGATACGCTTGAAGTTCTCTGAGGCTATAGACACGGCGATAATGAGTAGTCTAGTAGACAGCTCAGTTGAAGAGAACTGGACATATCTAAAAAAAAGACAATCACAGAAGTGGAAAGCAAAACATTGGTACAAGGAAGGTAATTGCGAAGAAACCATGGGTAACGGAAGAAATACTTCAGTTGACTGATGAGAGAAGGAAGTACAAAACTGTTCAGCGAAATTCAGGAATGCAGAAATACAAGTCGCTGAGGAATGAAATAAATTGCAAGAGCAGGGAAGCTAGTCGAAATGACTGCATGAAAAATGTGAATAAATCGAAAAAGAAACGATTGTCGGAAGGACTGACTAAGCACATAGAAAAGTGAAAACAACATTAAGAGTGCAATGGGAATTCCACTGCATATTGAAGGACTCTGTGAGTGAGAAGACTTTTCTGATGACACGACAGAAGAAGACCCAGAAATTCATATAGCAGAGGTAGGATATCCAGTATTAGAATCCGAATTTAAAAGTGCTTTGGAAGACTTAAGATCAATAAGGCAGAAAGTGTAGATAACGTTCCATTAGCACTTCTAAAAGTGGGGAAGTGGCAACAAAACGACTATTCACATTGGTGTGTAGAATGTATGGGTCTGCCGATATACCATCTAACTTTCGGAAAAACATCACACATACAATACGATTCCAAGAGACGACAAATGCGAGAATTATCGCACAGTCAGCTTAACAGCAGATGTATCCGAGTTACTGACAAGAATAATGTACAGAAGAGTGGAAAAGAAAACTGAAGATGTGTTACATGATTATCAGTTTGGCTTTGGAAAAGGTAAAGGCAATTCTCTGAGAGAGGCAATTGTGACGTTGCAGTTGATAATGAAAGCAAGACTAAAAAAAAATCAAGACACGTTCATTGGACTTCTCGACCTGGAAAAAGCGATCGACAATGTAAAAAGGTGAAAGACATTCGAAATTCTGGGAAAAATAGGGAATTAAAAAGGGTACAAGCAGGTATGTAGTCTTTCGCCCCTACTGTTCAATCTATACATCGAAGAACCAATGACGGCAGTAAAGGAAAGGTTCAAGAGCGGAATTAAAATTCAAGACGACAGTATATCAACGATAAGAATCGCTGCATTGCTATCCTCAATGAAAGTGTAGAAGAATTACATGATATGCTGAATGGAAAGAACAGACTAGTGAGTATAGAATAAGGATTGAGAGTAAATCGAAGAAAGAAGAAAGTAATGAGAAGGAGCAGAAATAGGATTAGTATCACGAAGTAGATGAAATTAAGGAATCCTGCTACTTAGGCAGCAAAGTTACCCATGATGGACGGAGGAAGGAGGACAAAAAAAAAAGCAGACTAGCACTGGCAAAAAGAGCATTCCTGGCCGAAAGAAGTCTCTTAATATCAAACACCATCCTTAATTTGAGGGAAAAAAAATTCTGAGAATGTAAGTTTGGAGCACAGCATTGTATGGTAGCGAAACATGGACTGTGGATGTTGTGTACATAGTTCCGCGTAGTCAGCGCGTACACAACTTTCCCACTAGAGCGCGCCCCGCTAAGCACAACAGCGCAGGCGCAGCGCTCGTCCGTCTCCGCACTACGAGATGGCGCTGTCTTAAAGACGGACCAAATTCTGCATCCGCCGTTCCGCGTATTAATATGTAACGCAGCCAATGAGATTGCTGCTAACGTAGATCCTTTTCTCCTCGCGGATCACACTCGCGCAGTGATACCTGAACGCGCGAGGTATTTTAACGAGTGTACAGACCTCCGATTAGTCAGTCTGCATTAGGCTGCATTTGTCTGTCCCAGTCTGCATCAGTCTTCATCAGTCTGCATTTGTCTGTACCAGTCTATAGTCAAGTTTCAGTCTGCGCCTAATAAGATTATCATATTCCTGTACATAGCCATGAAGATAAATGTATAGACACTTTTGTCAAGTATCAGAGATATGTGAGAATAAGATTAACGTACCAAGACCAAAGGAACTTCAGATTTTCAATTGTAAATCGCATCCAGAACCAAGTTAAGTTATTTTTTATGCTTGTTATTTTTTAATAAATGTGTGTGAAAATTAATCAAGTTCTGTTTAAAGTTGGTCACCGTCAATCTGCATTTGTATCGTCTGACCTAACGGCAGAAGACAAACACGCCACGATAAGACCACGAGACAGATAGCTGACACTCGCCTACTTAGTTAGACCGAAAAGTCAAATAATCTGATGGTGTGTGTACCGAAGGTCTCACAGTACGCACACCACAGTGGAGAAATCGGAAAAGAGGGGAATCTAAGCATTTGAGATGAGGTGCTACAGAAGGATGTAAAAAATTAGGTACACTGATAAGGTAGGGTATGGGTAGATTGTAATACTGACAAGAAGAAGGGACAGAATGGTAGGACATCTGTTAACACATAGGGGAATAGCCTTCATGTCACTAGACTGGACTGTAGGGGGTAAAAACCGCAGGAGGAAACAGAAATTGGAATATATCCAGCAAATAAGTGATGACGTAGGTTGCAAATGCTACTCTGAGACGAAGAAGTTGGCACAGAAGAGGTATTCGGGGCGGGCTGCATCAAACCAGTCAGAAGACTGATGACATTAAGAAAAAAAAAAGGCAGGGATTTGTAGGGCGAGCTGGAATTCCAGAACCACTCATCAGTGATGCAAATGCCCGTAACTGTAAAATGTGGTGTAGAAGTCATAAAATCTGGATTATGGAGCAATGGAAGAAAATCAATTGCTTGGATGATTCGTCTTTCACACTGTTTCCGACCTCTGGCTGAGTTTACGTCGCCAGAGTGAAGCATGGCTGGGGAAGGGTGGGGGTGGGGTCTATAGTGATACTGCATGGGCCCCATGATTACTCCTCTGCGAGGTCGCATTACTGTAAAGAATTATGTGGCCATTTTGGCTGACTACGTCGTTCCAAGGGGTTAAGTTGTGCCCTAAGCCGAAGGGACCTCTTCACACACCTTGCGTCGTCCAGGATTGTTTCGTGAGCAGGAGGATTAATTTTCGTATCTGCCCTGGCCACCAGTTACCAGATCTCAATATCAGTGAGTCTTTGTGATCTACACACATCAAAAAAAGTTTTGCGTCACCTCGGTTCCGAGAGCTTCGGAACCTGTACAGAAAATTGGAATAGAGATCAACATAAACATCATTTCCGCCATTTTTATTGCTCATGAAAACTACACATTGCGTGCTGTTCCACCATACAGTGAGACCTTCAGAGGTGGTGGTCCAGATTGCTGTACGCACTGGTACCTCTAATACCCAGTAGCACGTCCTCTTGCATTGATGTATGCCTCTAATCGTCGTGGAATACTATCCACAAGTTCATCAAGCCACTGTTGGTCCAGATTGTCCCACTCCTCAACGGCGATTCGGCGTAGATCCGTCAGAGTGGTTGGTGGGTCACGTCGTCCATAAACAGCCCTTTTCAATCTATCCCATGCATGTTCGATAGGGTTCATGTCTGGAGAACATGCTAGCCACTCTAGTCGAGCGGTCCATTCGGCATGTTGTTGGGCCTATCTGTACCGCGCTGCGTGGTGTCGTGGTTGCAAAGATGGACCTAATCATGGACGTCGGGAGTGAAGCTTCGCGTCATGTAGCCTATTGCGCACAGTTTGAGTAGTAACACGACGTCCTGTGGCTGCACGAAAAGCATTATTCAACATGGTGGATTGCTGTCAGGGTTCCTCCGAGCCATAATCCTGAGGTAACGGTCATCCACTGCAGTAGTTGCCCTTGGGCGGCCTGAGCGAGGAATGTAATCGACAGTTCCTGACTGACTGTGCTTTGGTTCACCCCGAGACGCCTGGACACTTCCCTTGTCGAGAGCCCTTCCTGGCTCAAAGTAACAATGCAGACGCGATCGAACCGCGGCATTGACCGTCTAGCTATGGTCGAACTACAGACAACACGAGCCGTGTACTTCCTTTCCTGATGGAATGACAGGAACTGATCGGCTGTCTGACCCCCTCCGCTTAATAGGCGCTGCTCATGCATGCTTCTTTACATCTTTGGGCGGGTTTAGTGACATCTCTGAACAGTCAAAGGGACTGTGTCTGTGATACAATATCCACAGTCAACGTCTATCTTCAGGAGTTCTGGGAACCTGGGTGATGCAGAAATTTTCTTGATGTGTGTACTTTGGAGAGAGGAGTGCGTGAATTCTATCCACCTCCGTCATCGTTACCTGCACTTGGCACTATTTTCCAGGTAGAATGATTTAATTTTCCCTTAAAAATCACAGAAAACCTATATTTCTCCGTTCCGAGACTATTGGAAACTGTTTTGAATGCTGACAGTTTTTCTACATCTTATTAGGCATGGTAATGTGCTGTGTTTGTCGTGATCCATATTTTTGTCCACTCCCTGTACAATGAAGCAGCAGGATTGTCGCACATTCTTCTTCGAATACAGGCTCTCTAAATTTGGCCAAGGAGGTACAAGAGATGTACGTCGCCTTTCTTCCAAGTATTCCCATCTCACTTCCCAGAGAACTTCTGTCACATTTTCATGTGAGCTATACCTTCCTGTTACGATCCTAACAGTATTTCCCCAAATTCGTTTCACATCTATCCTCTCGCCTACCTGGCAAGGACTCTGAACACTGTATCAGTACTCTACAGTTAACTGCACTGCCATCACGTGTGCGATTTCCTTTATCAAAGCACTGTGATTTTCCAGGACCTTAGTAACAAATTTAATACTGACGTTTGTAACCTCCTCCTCACTTTTCGACCTTAATGACAGTGAAAAATTAAACCGCGTGTACCTAATGGAAATTTGGGAAAAGCAATCGTCACCGAAGTCAATCTGTCAGTGAAGAGGGAGGAAAGGGTTACATCTAAATGAAAGGAAAAATGCAAATGAAACTGGTGGAAATTAATTTTGAAAAGGGGTAAAGTTAATAAAGAAAGTAAATGTGCGGCCTTTACGTTAACAATTAACTAGCGGTAATTAGATATTTGAGATTTGGGGGAAATTACGGTCGCCAGTCCTATGGAAAATTACTATAGTAACTGAAAAAGAAAGGTTATTACACATATAATTAGCACTAGAAGGGTGGCAACTGAAGGTCGACACGTGTAGTGTGAAAACTGAAAGTTTGTCAGAAGTAATAAATTTCGCTACACTCTGACTTAATTTAGCAAAAGAATTAATAAAACCGGAAAATTGAAAGATAATTTAGTGACTGAAATTAATAGTGAGCTTTGTTTCTGAAGCACATCGAAATTCAGTAAAATACGGTTAGTCTTGGGCTACCTCAACAATCATTTATAAGCTACTTGAATCTACGCAATTTAGAAATAAGAGATTTAACTTTGAACTTGAATTAAATGATTCTGGACAATTAACAATAGTAACATTTAGTACGTACCAAGCTGAGCTGCAGTCACAGGTAAGCTAAAATATGGTAACAAAACTCGCACTCTTAATTTGTGCTTGTGTAATCTAAATATTGTAGCCAGCTATGAATACCTTAACTGAACTTTGAAATTAAAGCAGTGAAATGGAATGATATTACTTTAATGCTGGCGTCTGAATTTCAACGACACTCGGGTTCATTTCGGAAAAGGAAGGGTCCCTTCTTGGTAATGCAATTGGGACAATGAGCAACAAAGGTTCATGCTAAGTTGCTGTAATTTTGTGATGCAACAATTTTAAAAGCTGAGGTCTGCCATACAGTTCTAAAACTTTACGTGCTTCCAGTCTTCCTTGTTGGTTGATTGAATGTTTGAAGCCGTCGATCGAGGAGATGGCGACAGTCACTCATTGTCGGCCGTCGCTGTTGCAGAAATTGGATGTTGCCGCGCCTTCTTCTCGACAAGGTCTCCAGCCGAAACGGGCTCTTGATGTGTGCCAGCTAACGCCTTCCGTCCGCGACACCATGTCAGAAACTAACATAGCAAGTCGAGTGCAATTACATGCTGCCAAACCCCGAAAGCGCGGCAACTCGCGGGAGCGTCACACAACACACCTGCTCCACTGCCCTCCTCCAGCCAGACTCTCCTCTACCCGCGCTCCACGCGTCAGAGTTCACTACCAAAGATCCTAAACACTTTGGTTCTCCACACGACCTATCGATGTATTCATTCGATAGCATGGATTTCCCTAGGCCAGACCCAGCGTATAAATACAAATAATATTCACAAAACAAACCAATTATACATCGACATAAATGCATATATATACAAATAGTAAAACAATTACAATATACAAAGACACAGAAATGTCATATCTTCAGGTAACAAAATAAGGAAAAAATTTATAGTACAATAGATGTAAATAGGAGGATATGCATTTCCGGCGTTACACGTTCTCTGAATGACATTTTCACTCTGCAGCGGAGTGTGCGCTGATATGAAACTTCCTGGCACATTAAAACTGTGTGCCGGACCGAGACTCGAACTCGCGACCTTTGCCTTCCGCGGGCAAGTGCTCTACCAACTGAGCTACCCAAGCACGACCCACACCCCGTCCTCACAGCTTTACTTCTGCCAGTACCTCGTCTCCTACCTTCCAAACTTTACAGAAGCTCTCCTGCGAACTGACGTTCTCTGATGGTCGCATTTCATTTCGTTTCTTACTATTACCCATAAACACTTGTACCATTTGGTATGCTCTGGAGGTTCAGTATTAATCTCGTAATCTGCGATGTCATGTTTTCCCGGCGTATTCCTAACTTGTAAGATTCTCACCGCAACATACGGGGTGATTGAGCTGCCCCTACCAAGTCGTTTTATGCAACCCCCACTACGCCTGTGTCAGGAACAGCGTCCAGCCAGTTGATAGCCATGTAGTTCTCTCTGAGCTTTGGGCAGCTGTTAGCAAACGGAAACATACCGTAAAAAATTCAAGTGAGGGTTCGCCATGAGTTACACGATAGTTTTGGACCAAGATATACCTTACTTCAGAGGTTATATACGGGGAAGTTGTTACTTCCACACTTCACATTTTGATATCTCCTGTTGATTTCGTTGTTTCCGATGGTGAAAGTCATTTTATAAGGCAAAGTTTCAAACCATTTATGAAAGAATAAGTACTATACATGGAATAAATTTAGAGAGACATTCAAAGCTTGTATGACTACACCGCTAATTACACAAGTAAAGACTGGACACACTTAGATAAATGTGGCAGGTGTAAGGAGTATCTTGGACAAAACATACCATATACCTCATACTCTATCCTCATTTGTATTTTTTACAGTATGATTCTGTTTGCTAACAATCGCCCAAAGTTCTGAGAGGGAATTTGTAATCGATTACGTAGCTGTCGCCTGTCTGAATACAGTTCCTGATACAGAAATAGTAAGGGTTGCATAAAAATTCGGTTGTTGTTGTTGTTGTTGTTGTTGTGGTCTTCAGTCCTGAGACTGGTTTTATGCAGCTCTCCATGCTACTCTATCCTGTGCTAGCTTTCTCATCTCCCAGTACCTACTGCAACCTACATCCTTCTGAATCTGCTTAGTGTATTCATCTCTTGGTCTCCCCCTATGATTTTTACCCTCCACGCTGCCCTCCAATACTAAATTGGTGATCCCTTGATGCCTCAGAACATGTCCTACCAACCGATCCCTTCTTCTAGTCAAGTTGTGCCACAAACTTCTCTTCTCCCCAATCCTATTCAATACTTCCTCATTAGTTATGTGATCTACCCATCTAATCTTCAGCATTCTTCTGTAGCACCACATTTCAAAAGCTTCTATTCTCTTCTTGTCCAAACTATTTACCGTCCATGTTTCACTTCCATACATGGCTACACTACATACGAATACTTTCAGAAATAACTTCCTGACACTTAAATCTATACTCGATGTTAACAAATTTCTCTTCTTCAGAAACGCTTTCCTTGCCATTGCCAGTCTACATTTTATATCCTCTCTACTTCGTCCATCATCAGTTATTTTGCTCCCCAAATAGCAAAACTCCTTTACTACTTTCAGTGTCTCATTTCCTAATCTAATACTCTCAGCATCACCCGACTTAACTCGACTACATTCCATTATCCTCGTTTTGCTTTTGTTGATGTTCATCTTATATCCTCCCTTCAAGACACCATCCATTCCGTTCAACTGGTCTTCCAAGTCCTTTGCTGTCTCTGACAGAATTACAATGTCATCGGCGAACCTCAAAGTTTTTATTTCTTCTCCATGGATTTTAATACCTACTCCAAATTTTTCTTTTGTTTCCTTTACTGCTTGCTCAATATAGAGATTGAATAACATCGGGGAGAGGCTGCAACCCTGTCTTACTCCCTTCCCAACCACTGCTTCCCTTTCATGTCCCTCAACTCTTATAACTGCCATCTGGTTTCTGTACAAGTTGTAAATAGCCTTTCGCTCCCTGTATTTTACCCCTGCCACGTTTAGAATCATTTAATCATACAGTAAAGCTGCATGCCCTCGGGAAAAATTACGGCCGTAGTTTCCCCTTGCTTTCAGCCGTTCGCAGTACCAGCACAGCAAGGCCGTTTTGGTTATTGTTACAAGGCCAGATCAGTCAATCATCCAGACTGTTGCCCTTGCAACTACTGAAAAGGCTGCTGCCCCTCTTCAGGAACCACACGTTTGTCTGGCCTCTCAACAGATACCCCTCCGTTATGGTTGTACCTACGGTACGGCTATCTGTATCGCTGAGGCACGCAAGCCTCCCCACCAACGGCAAGGTCCATGGTTCATGGGGGGAAAAATTCGGTAGAGACACCTAAATCACCGTGTGTAGTTTAGCATGGAGTAAAACAGGACGGTGCCCTCTCTTTTCCATCAAAGTCCTGGTGAAACAGAAGCCAGAAGGCAAGTTGGGACACAGTGTGTACATAAAACCTACACATACACACTGATCTGTACCTACACGCCTTCAGCAGTCACCACAACTCTCAGCCTGAAGGCGTTCTACGCTCTATTGTTCACAGAGCGCAATCAACCTGCGACCAGGACAGCCTTCCAGGTGGGCTGAAGCACCTAGAGACAACATTCCGAAGGAAGGGGTACAGAAGGAAGCAGATAAGGTGTGCGTCCGGACAGCTTGTAACCAGACAACAGCAGGAAGAGAAAAAGAGGACAGCAAATCAAATAGCGTGCATGACATACGTCGACAATACCTCCAGAAAAGTCAGCACAGTCTCGAAGCGAGACAATGCCAAACGTGTATTTCGCCCAACCCCGAAGACCATAACGTTATTAGTTTCAGTAAAGGAGCATCCAGGCCTTCGCAAATCAGACGTCTACCAAATCCCCTGTCAATGCAGCAAGGCTACACTTTGGGGAACGCACGTTAGAAGGGATGTGCCGTGGACACAGACGCCACACAGAGTTACGACAGACCACGAAATAAGTCGTGACTGACCATAGTTTAGAAACTAGTCATAATAAATATCAACACTCCTCCAGCTGGGTGATTTTAGAGGCCATTGAAATTAAGGTTCAAGACGGCCTAGCTGTCAAAGATAGTGGTCTACAACTGAGTCAGGCGTGACACCCTGCTCTGAGACGAGAAAACGCAAAGCGTTCCCTTTCACTGAGGTGCGCATCGGACGGCGATAGCACGGAGACTGGAGACGGTAGTTCGCAGCCGGGCGGCTGTGCTGCCACCACACAATGCGGGGGCTGCACGGATAGCGGCAGGTGCGGAGTAGTGGAGGGGGTAGCTTCCAATGAATACAGGACTACGGCAAGTACCAGGAAGCACTTGAATATGACAACGAGTCTGTGTGCTGAACTATTATAAAGAACTTCTGACGTGACAGAGTCTGTACGTGTACAGATCCTCTAATCTGATTCTGTTGGCTTCTTTCTCTTTGTTATTAAGGTATAATCTTACAATTGTCCACTTTCATGAGTTCTACCATTAATCACACAAAGTAGAAATTTTAGTTAAAATTTTTCTACATTTATTGACAACCGTGCGACGGCTTAGGAACCGGTTTCGAACTAAGGAAAGTCTTATGGTTTTTCTTTTTGGTTATTATATTTCTGTTTATGCTTCATATACCCCGAAAAAGTCTCTCTATAAATTTCACCTACACCTACTGATCCCTCTACAAACGACAGGAATTACTGATTAACAGAGGCATGAAGGAAAGGATTTACTGTTTCCAATAAGCATAAAAAAATCAGAGTTTAACGTCCTATTGCAGTTGGCCTCTTTTGAATAGGCGTACCAGCTCAGATGTACCCAGCAGAAAATTTTGATTTTAGAAGAAACTTACCTGGCATTCATAACATTTCAAAGCAGCTGCACAAAACATGAATGAAAAGGTCCGAGCAGGGATCCAAACCCATGTCTCCAGGGTATCTGCTTACTGACAAATCATCCTCTGAGCAGCTGATTTGTTCATTTTTATGGGAAAGATTCGAGTAATTCTGTTTGTTTATTTAGTACAAAAAATGGAAGGTAAGGTTATTATATGAATCATTCCGACAACTGTCTTTAGTGTTTAAACCACAGAAAACCTAAATATGGACTGCTGGGTGAGCCTTTGGACCTCATTTCGTAGACAGTGGCTTGGGTGGATGATACAAAATACGAAGTAGATTTCAGCAGAATTGTAAAAACTAATGGAGACAAATTTCAATCTGCAGTGACCCTCGTTTGCTCGATAACAGCTGCTATGCTATTTTAGAAGATTTTAAGAAATTAAAGGTAACTGGAAATGGAACAACAGATCTTTACATAGCTACTATAGTGAACTCGTGAGGTAAAATGATAATAAGCTCAAAATTTTATTAAGTCTTCTAACAGAGTCCTTTTAAAAGTGTCTGAAACAGCCACTCAGACAACGCTTTCATAGTGTCAGTAAAACTCTTCTGACAAACAAAGCAAAACGGTACCACATTTGAGTTTACAGTACAATATAAAGAAATTAAATCCAAGTCCATCCCGCAGTAAACGGGCAAGGGGAGAATATATACTGACGAAAAAAATCACAACACCAAAAATAATTAATGTAATGAAATACCTGCATGACATTTCTCTAGGTAACATATTTACGTGATGAACATTGCAAAATCACAAGTCAATGTAAGTGCGAGACATTCCATTGCAAACGTGAAATTCTGGTACATTAATAACTGGTGTAGCCGCCAGAATGTTGAGTGAAAGCATGCAAACGTGCATGCACTGTGTCGTATAGGTGCCGGATGTCTGTTTTTGGGATAGTTTTCCGTGCTTGTTGCACTTTGTCGGTCAATATATGGACGGTTAATGATATTTGTGAATGACGCTGGAAATGTAGTCCGATGACGTCCCATCTCAATCTTGGGTCGAACATTGTTCCTTCTGTGTGCAAACGATATCACGTTCTTTTTTCAGATGGCACTAGTAATGTAATCAGTCCAGGCATACAAATAGAAACGGAAGAAATGGTAAACGAAGTTCTTAAAAGTATCTTTGATTGTTTTTGTACGAATGGTCTCTACCTTAGTTTTAAAAAGAAACAACATGTTCACTTTTGCACGTCTACAGCTACCACACCAATGGCAAGTTTAATGCATGGTGAGGAAATAATAAATAGGATGGAAAGCTTAAAAAATTTTAGTTATCCATACTGATGAGAATTTTAAGTGGAAAAAGCATATTTTAGAACTTCTAAAACAACTTAGATCAGCGACATTTGCACCTAGAATCATTACAAATCTTGACAAGAAACAAATCAGTAAGTTACGTATTTTGAATATTTTCATTCAGTAAGGTCATACGGAATAATGTTCTCTGGTAACTTATCTTTAAGAAAGGAATTCTTCATCGCTGAAAAACATGCTGTAAGACTAATATGTGGTGCTAATCCGTGGTCATCTTGTTGACATCTGTTACAAATTGGGCATCCTGACTACTGCTTCACAGTATGTTTATTCTTTCATGTTTGTTGTGAATAATCCACTACAGCTCAAAAAGGAATAATGTTCGACATAATTAGAATACCAGAAGAAAAAAATGGCATTCATTAGCCACATTAAGATTGTCTTTTAGCGCAAAAAGGGGTGCACAATGCTGCAACTAAAATTTTTGATTAGTTACTCACTGATACAAAATTTCTGACAGACAGCAAAGTGAATTTTGAAAACAGAGATACAAGACTAACTTATAAATCTTTTGCATGTAGCTATATTTACGAATTAATCTACGATGTGAATGTAAAACAACTCTTTCCACACCATTTCAATCTATGGTGCAGACGATCCATGAGAGTGAAACTAAATATTCAAATGAAACTATATGGATCCAGAGACATTTCCAAGTATTAAACATCTATGATGCGCACATGCAGTCTGAAGCGAGGAATGAAAATTTGTACCAACGCCGGGATTCGAAGCCGAGTTTCCCGCTCACTAGGCAGATGCGGTAACCACTACGCCACCCTGGCAGAGTGGCTGTACCCAGCTGCGCCGACTACCCAAGCACACCCTCCTCCTCAATCTAAATTACCATTCACGCCTCATCCCTCTTGGTAGTGCGCTTTAACTCGCTCAGCATTGCAGAGGCTCTCCAGATGCATTGGAATAGCACCTCAGCATCGAACGAAATGGGGAATCCTGCCGAAACACAGGCATACGAGCTTTAATCAATGGGAACAATATGGATCCTGAGAATTTTTCAAGTCTCAAACATCTATGATGTACACTACTGGCCATTAAAATTGATACACCACGAAGATGACGCGCTTCAGACGCGAAATTTAACCGACAGGAAGAAGATGCTGTGATATGCAAATGATTAGCTTTTCAGAGTATTCACACAAGGCTGGCGCCGGTGGTGACACCTACAACGTGCTGACATGAGGGAAGTTTCCAACCGATTTGTGATACACAAACAGCAGTTGACCGGCGTTGCCTGGTGAAACGTTGTTGTGATGCCTCGTGTGAGGAGGAGAAACGCGTACCATCACGTTTCCGACTTTGATAAAGGTCGGATTGTAGAATATCGCGATTGCGGTTTAACGTATCGCGACATTGCTGCTCGCATTGGTCGAGATCCAATGACTGTTAGCAGAATATGGAATCGGTGGATTCAGGAGGGTAATACGGAACGCCGTGATGGATCCCAACGGCCTCGCATCACTAGCAGTCGAGATGACAGGCATCTTATCCGCATGGCTCTAACGGATCCCGCAGCCACGTCTCGATCCCTGAGTCAACAGATGGGGACGTTTGCAAGACAACAACCGTCTGCACGACAATTCGACGATGTTTGCAGCAGCATGGACTATCAGCTCAGAGAACATAGTTGCGGTTACCCTTGACGCTGCATCACAGATAGGAGCGCCTGCGATGGTGTACTCAACGACGAACCTGGGTACACGAATGGCAAAACATCATTTTTTTCGGATGAATCCAGGTTGTGTTTACAGCATCTTGATGGTCGCATCCTTTTCTGGCGACATCGCGGTGAACGCATATTGGAAGCGTGTATTTGTCATCGCCATACTGTCGTATCACCCCCCGTGATGGTATGGGGTGCCATTGGTTACACGTCTCGGTCACCTCTTGTTCGCATTGACGGCACTTTGATCAGTGGACGTTGCATTTGAGAGATGTTACGACCCGTGGCTCTATACCCTTCATTCGATCCCTGCGAAACCCTACATTTCAGCAAGATAATGCACGACCGCATCTTGGAGGTCCCGTACGGGCCTTTCTGGATACAGAAAATGTTCGACTGCTGCCCTGGCCAGCACATTCTCCAGATCTCTCACCAACTGAAAACGTCTGGTCAATGATGGCCGAGCAACTGGCTAGTCACAATACGCCAGTCACTACTCTTGATGAACTGTGGTATCGTGTTGACGCTGCAAGGGCAGCTGTACCTGTACACGCCATCCAAGCTCTGTTTGACTCAATGGCCAGTCGTATCAAGGCCGTTATTACGGCCAGAGGTGGTTGTTCTGGGTACTGATTTCTCAGGATCTATGGACCCAAATTGCGTGAAAATGTAATCGCATGTCAGTTCTAGTATAATATATTTGTCCAATGAATACCCGTTTATCATCTGCATTTCTTCTTGGTGTACGAATTTTAATGGTCAGTAGTGTATGTATGCAGACTGAAGTAACGAATCAAAGGCGATGAGTGAAAATGTGTGCCGTACCGGGACTGATACCTGGGATCTACATTTTAGTAATCAGTTGCGTTGACCATTATGCCTTCTGGACACAGTACTTATCGCAAATGCATGGACTATCGTGGTACGCTTCCCAGCCGATTCACATTACCACCCAGCGCCCCTATCTTGAGTCCCAGTCCACGTCTTTCATGCTCGCTAATTTTAGATTCCCGCTGGATGTCGAAAGATGTTGTGAATCCACAGTGAAAGCTGTGGGTTCATTTCCCTTCAACGCAAATTAGTTATATGAATGCATGGTGTCTGTTCCTTCGGAACACAGTTATGATACATATTATGTAAATTGAAGGTGGAGGGACGAAAGAGGAAAGGGAAGGAACTACTTATGTCAGCTGCATCGGGACTTTATGCAGAATGAGTGGCCATGAGTGGAAACGTGTGCCAGACGGGGATTCGAACCTGGGGCCTTCTGTTTAGTAGACAGTTGCGTTACCCACTGTGCAAGCGGTCGCTTGTTTTAACATAAATATGTTTCTAAGTGATGCTAAATTTTATTATATTTACTTATAGAACTTTATTATCTTCTCAACAACCTTCAAGTCGTGAGCTACATCCTTAATTTTTATGTATTAAATCAGTGAATTTACTCATGCGACTTCTGTTGCCTTAATCTGCGGCCACTTTCGGAGCTCAAATTAATCAAATTAACTAATTTAGTACGATAGCATTCTGAATTGCTGGTGTATCCATGTACCGCCACAACGAAATATAAACAGTGACTACTTGGGGGAGTATGAATGGGAACAGTGGCGTATTTAAGTTTACAAAAATAATGACAAGGATTTATTCATCCTTTTGTAACTGTAATAGAGCTAATAAATCTTACATAAAAGAAACAAAGATAAATCAGGAAAATACTGGTGCTTGATTGGTAAAGCTTTCATTAAGGTGGAAACTATTGAAGTTCTCCCCTTGTAACCCTCCTACCTCTCCGGCTAATTATGCTTTTCTACATGACCGTGTACCTGAAGTCCCTAAGATGTGGGGAAAAGGCATCAACTTCGAAGAATAATGCAAAACCGAGAGAACTAGATGAAGCTATAACCGAATCGCCACTGCTCAGTATTTTAGCAATGACGGTTAGAAACAAAGTTCGGTTAACTTTATACATTTTTATTACGTAAATTAGTTTTAATTAAGAGTAGTTAGTGGAAAATTTGGGAAAAAGATTTTCAAAGTATGTCATTAATGAAAAGAACCAACGGTCGCCAGTTCCTCACCGGAACAAGAATAATTAAATCGAAACTGAACTTTATACTCGTAAGTAATCATACGTAATATAGTTATTGGCGACATAACGCAGGAACAGTACCTAACACACACTTTCAAGTACTTCGTACCACACATGTCACAGTAGTCAAATAATAATCCAATAGCAAACACGTACAACGTATCATATCAATTTACAAAGATCAGTTAAACTAAGATTGTTTGCTGGCTGTGGACAGAAACTTTAAGTTATATTACTCACCATAATACTGACTGTCGTAATTATAACAAGAAGAAAGATTGTTTGAATTTACTCATTTGTAAGGACTGTCATTTACCTAGCAGTTACTCTGATATTTCTTTGTAATAAAAGTTATAAATTATGCCACAAGCTATAAATTAGAAACTGTGCTTTGACAGTGAAAATCAATGTCTAAGTTACGTGAAGTTTAACTACCAATTTTTTACCATGAAAGTTACTCTATTTTTAGCAAATGAATTAATACTGCCTTTTGCATCATTCTGCTTCTGACATAATTCATACTACAGCCAAAGATTTCATTATTACGTAATTGTTCAAAAGTTGGAAAAATTATGTTTTGATAATTTAATAAATAAATGTTCACTTCATTTTCAGTTCATTTTCTGATTATCTCGGTTCGTGCAAAAGTATAGAATGTATACTACTTGGATGATGACTTAGGAAAATTATTTACGTGACAATATGCACGAAAGCAATGTTATTTAAGCAATAAAATTCCAACTACGCTGTTCAGCCTATTACACTTTTATATTTAGTTATAAAAAGTCTAGATCTTACTTCACTTCATGATGCCGTTGGTTTGTCGAGTGGCTTCATTTAGCGGTAAAATAGGGCACAGTTTGATCTTGCCATACCATAATCAATTACAAGGGCCCACAGTACCCTTGATATTATGTGAATTACTCTTGCTACATTTGTACTGTGCCCAATAAATGCCATACCTTGCCCGTATTAAACATCCGCAGGCCGGCCGGTGTGGCCGAGCGGTTCTAGGCGCTTCAGTCTGGAACCGCGCGACCACTACGGTCGCAGGTTCGAATCCTGCCTTGGGTATGGATGTGTGTGATGTCCTTAGGTTAGTTAGGTTTAAGTAGTTCTAAGTTCTAGGGGACTGATGACCTCAGATGTTAAGTCCCATAGTGCTCAGAGCCATTTGAAACATCCGCCAAACCAACCATTTCAGTTTTCACTGCTCCGCACTTCGGAAACAGACTTCTTCTCTCCCCACTTTTGCATTGCTACACCGGCGGAAACACACAACCAGCGACACCCATCGTCTCTTCGCGACTACCAACTGCTACTTTTTTGGAGACTCTCACGCCCAGAGATAATGCATTTACAATTTATTACATTCTATGACAATATCTTTTCCCTGACTAGGCCAGCGTGTCTGCTTACAAAATGTTAACATTCCATGCGTATTCTCTCTCTTAAATAACAAATAGCATTTGTCACTTGACAACATATTTACAAGAATAATATCCTGTACAACCAATAAAACGAACTTCGTAAAACAAGTAGAAAATGTATGATCATCCGAAGAGTTGTGGTTTTATGCACTGAATTAATCCCTTTTACAACGCAACCAGACTTGGTTCACATGAATCCAGTGTGGGGCCCAATTCTGTTCAATTGGAATCAACTACGAGCAGGTACACCACAGACTATGGTTCACGGAGAACAGGGAGCTGCGGATATCATTTAACAACCCCACGCCGGAGCAGCAGTACTCTACCCTTTCACCTTGATTCTGGCGGCAGCAGAAAACGGCTCACGGCTGGCGAGCGGCCGAGCGCGGCGGCAGCTGCAATGTTCTGCCCCTACTGCAGCCCTCATTATAACAGCCCCGAATTCTGGCAGATTTCAGTGTGAGGTGCTACCGTTCGCTGGTCTGGCCAACCAATTTGACTCACACGTATTTCTGAAATTGTCAAATGTCAGATGGCTTACTCAGGACAAATATGTTCACTTTCATGACACACGATATGTCTGAGATGATATGCAGTTCAGCTGTCAGTGCAGTTGGAAACTGCCACTGGCCTTTAGTCCACCACAAGTTGCATACCAAAAGTCTCACCCACTAGTGAAAAACCTGAAGTTGAAACTTCCTGGCAGATTAAAACTGTGCGCCCGACCGAGACTCGAACTCGGGACCTTTGCCTTTCGCGGGCAAGTGCTCTGTCATCTGAGCTACCGAAGCACGACTAACGCCCGGTACTCACAGCTTTACTTCTGCCAGTATCTCGTCTCCTACCTTCCAAACTTTACAGAAGCTCTCCTGGGAACCTTGCAGAACTAGCACTCCTGAAAGAAAGGATACCGCGGAGACATGGCTTAGCCATAGCCTGGGGGAGGTTTCCAGAATGAGATTTTCACTCTGCAGCGGAGTGTGCGCTGATATGAAACTTCCTGGCAGATTAAAACTGTGTGCCCGACCGAGACTCGAACTCGGGACCTTTGCCTTTCGCGGGCAACTGCTCTACCATCTTTTTTTTTTTTTTTGACCTTTGCCTTTCGCGGGCAAGTGCTCTACCAACTTTTTTTTTTTTTTACCTGTGTCTTTCGCAGGCAAGTGCTCTACCAACTTTTTTTTATTTTTTTTTAAAGTGCTCTACTAATTTGTTTTAAGAAAACAAATAAAAACCTCTTGGGTATGAAAATAAAAGACGACGTTCTTCAAAAATAACACAATATCCTGTGAAAACGTAAAACATAAAAATATTTCCGCAACGGTCTTCTTGTGTATTTGTATGTTTTTTGGTAACATAAATGAGTGTACAGTCTCACCATCAGCAGCATTTCTTTTTTTTTATTTTTTATTTTTTTTTATTTATTTATTTATTTATTTTTTTTTTTTGGAGCACAAGAGAAAGAAAACAAATAGGCTGCAGATAGAGAGCTATGTGTGAAAGGGATAAACAGGTGTAAGGAGAAAAAAAAACTTAGAAGAGGAAGAGAAAAGAGAACTGAAATAAAATAGGAATACTTTCCGCGCCATGCTCCACTTTGGCGCGCCAGCAAAACAAAATGCATTCTATCATTGACCATTGGAGGGGAACGTGGGATCGTCCAGCCTTGGCTGGCACGGTTCGTTGAGATTCCAGCTTTGAGGCGGGTTGGTGAAAATGCTCTGTAAATAGTTCGCGAAAGTGGCCCGATAGTGTCGATGCCGGCGAAGGGTGTGGTGATACACTTGGAGGCGTGTCCAAAAGTCCGCCGGATCGACGATGTCGTCTCGGAAGAGGTAGTCGACAGCCATGCCACTGATCCATGTGATGGCGTGCCACCTAGCCGATGGAAAGTAGGTCGTGTCGGGATATATCATCATAGTGGGAGAAACGTGATGTGGTGGTACTCGGAGGTAGAAAGCCACAATCTTCTGTACGAGGGTCCAGACAGCTGCTGCTGGCCCACACTCAAAACGATGTAAGTCTGTATCTTCGACATTGCACTTGAGGCACAGGGGTGAGCCCACCAGTGCGATGCGATGCAGTTTCTGTCTTGTAGTATACTTGCCGTTGACGAGAAGGTACCACATAGAGGTGGTGTCAGTGGTGTGATATGGTTGGTGGATCGTTTTCCAAACTGTAGGCCATGAAACCTGGGAGTGACGTGTTTCGACGGGGTTGCGGGGTGGAGACTTTCGGAGAAGGCGGTAGATGTCGCGGGTGGTCGTCTTCCTGGTCCTGGGGAGCTCGGTGCATATGTAGCTGTACTCCAAAAAGAAGCGGCCGATATGTGACATCGGAGGTGGGATGTGTGCCAAAGACGTCGGTGGGCGTCTCGAAACAGGCGCGAGCTCGGTGGTCAACATTCCAGTAAAACTAGCGTTTTGGCTTTCCATAACCGGAGCACAGTATTGGTGTAAAGTGCCGTTGTCCTGGCTCTCACATTAACCAGATCGAGGCCACCGTCCCGCTTCGGTAAGGTGAGAGCTTCATACTGGACTTTGAAGATGTGTCCAGAACAAATGAAATAGCCGAATGCCGCCTGTAACCTGGCCGCCATTGCCGCAGTGATGGGCAGAATCTGCGCTATATGGGGTATCCGAGCTGCCAGATGGGTATTGACGTAGGTGACTCTCTGGCACATATTCAGCGAGCGTAGTATGTGATTTTGTATGTTGGCCCGGATGCGTTGCAGCAGCGCACGAAAATTGATCGCCGAGGTGCGGCGAATGTCTCGCGTGTACACCAATCCGAGACAACGAATGGTGTCTACCAGTTGAAATGGAACTACGCTGTCTGCGGGAAGGCCGCGGCCGATCTTCATGGCGCATGATTTTGCCACGTTCATAGCGCTCCCTGCCCCTGCACTGTAACGGGTAATCCACTGCATCGCAGCTTGTACTTCAGCCGCTGAACGTACGACGAGGGCCAAGTCGTCCGCGTAAGCTCGGCAGCGGAACATATGATCCCGGAGTGGAATACCTGTCAAACGTCGCCGTAATCCGCAAATGAGTGGTTCCATCGCAATGGCATAAAGTACCGTCGACAAAGGGCAACCCTGCCGTACTGAGCGTTCAATCCGTATAGGTTCTGTAAGTCTGCCGTTGACGAGAAGTCTGGACGTTGCTCCACGAAGGAGCCGCATAATCACTTGCGTGAACGTCGGGGGAATTGCCATTCGGTCCATCACTGCGTTGAGGAATGCATGATTGACGCGGTCAAACGCTTGTTTGAAGTCGATGGAGATTAAAGCGCCTGGCAATCGCGAGTGTGTTGCCACAGCGATCACATCTCGATATTCACTGAGGGCAGTCTGTATATTACGATCGCCGCCTAAGGATGTTTGTTCGTGGGAAACAATGTCCCGTAATACATGTTTGAGTCGCACTGCCAGAAGGCGTGTGAAAATCTTGAAGTCCGAATTGAGTAACGTGATCGGCCGATAACTGTCGAGTCGTGTTCCTCCTGCGGGTTTCGGGACTGGTACAAGTAAGCCTTCCATGAACATTGGTGGCGGGTTCGCCGCGCCGGACAAAAGTTCCCAGTACATGTCCCTCCATCGTGGCATCATCAAATCTTGGAAGGTTCTGTACAATTCGAGAGGTAAACCATCCGGGCCGGGAGATCGATTCAGGGACCCCTTGGCCACAGCGCCTTGGACGGCGTCGGTGGTCACTTCAGCAGTCAGGAGGGTTGCAGCTGCTGAGTTTAGAGTACCAAGTGTCTCATGGGCAACCTCAGCAATGGCCTCTGCACCGGCAGGTACTTCTTGATAGAAAAGTCTATTGTGCGTTGTGAATGCATCCGCAATGGTAGCTTTCGAAGTCAGCCGTCGTCCATCAGGTAAGTCTAAAGTTGTCATTAAAGCCTGTCGGCGTCGACGAACATTTTGAACAATATGATGCATAGAAGGTTCTTCACCATTAATCCTGTCTTGGCTGCGGGCTCGTACAATGGCTCCCTCTAGACGGCATCTGGTCAAGGATAGAATCTTTGCCTTGATGCGTTGAGCTTCTTTGAGGCGATCCGGGGATGGAGGATGATCCATGAGTTCACGTAGAGCGCTATAGTAGAAATCAGTTGTATGGTGATTCCACCTGGCTTTTGCTCTGCCATAGTGTGTCAATGTGCGTCGGATGGCCGGTTTGGCGCACAGCAACCACCACTGCAGTGTGGTCTCGTAACGCATAATGCGTTGAACACAGGTGTGCCACGTGTCGGTGACCTGTTGTCGACATTCAGGGTCCCGCAGTAGCGCGACATTGAGTTTCCAGGGTCCTGCACTGCGCCATATAGATTATCGACGTAGGTTCATGGTACAGATATAGATGTCATGATCCGAAAAGGCAGACGGCCAACGTTCCGCGTCGAGGAGAACTGATTTTAGAGCGTTAGAGATGTATATTCTATCAAGTCGGCTGGCGGAGTGGCTCGTGATGTGTGTATACCCCGGGCGGTCGCCGTGTACCACTCGCCAAGTGTCGAGGAGACGAAGGCGGCGGACGAGGAAGCGAAGTTCGGGACATGTGGTGAAATAGGGGTATTGGTCTGTGCGCTCGAGAACACAGTTGAAATCTCCACCTACGATGAGATGATCATATCGACTGAGGAATAAAGGCGTGATATCTTCTGCGTAGAACTGGGAGCGATCCCTCCGTTTATCAGTGCCCGATGGGGCGTAGAGATTTATGATTTTGAGTCCTTCAACTGTTATGGCCACCCCTCGCGCTGTTGGGAGGTATGCGACATCGGAAACTGCAATTCCTTCTCGGAGGAGGATGGCTGCGCCTGTGTGTTCCATAGCTGCGGGGGCGGCGTACGTCTCATATCCATAACACCCAGTCCAAGTCGCTGTCCTCAGTTCTTGTAACAGGGCGATGTCGATGTCCGCTGCTCTTAGCGTGTCACGGAGCAGTTGAAGTTTAGCGTGGGAGCCGATATTATTAGTATTGATAGTAGCTATTCGGTACGCCTGATAGGAGATCCGTGCTGTTGATAGGGTCGTAGCTGGTGAAGATTGTTGTGGTGGATGCTGGAAGTCCATAGAAGTCGCAGGATTCGCCGTAGAACCTTCCCCCATTTTAGTTTTGGTCTAACGGAGAAACAGATCTCATTTCAGCATCAGATGGAGGTGGGAAATCCGTGTCATCCGCCCATGAAAGGTGTCCGACAGGTTTGACATCGGCGAGAGGTGGCAGCGCTGGCCGAGTCGGCTCAATGGCGTCGGTGACAACAGGTGTGCTGTGTTCCATGGCTTCTGGGCGCGGGGCTTGCGCACGATCTCCGTTGGACGGTTCACCGTCTTGTGGATGACGCGTCTCCGTGGCAGAGGAGAAGGTGTTATCGTGTTCTCCGTCGGAGTGATGTGGCATCTCTTCGTCCTGCGGAGGGGGCTCAATGGTCGAGTCTGATGTCTTGCGGCGTTTTTTTCGTCGTTTGGGCGACTTCTGCTTTCGGCAATGAGTTTCGGTGTCTGAGGAAGGAAGAGATTCACGTCGTTCCGGTAGAAAAGCCGCGGGTGCTATGATGCGGTCTTCATTCTCCAGAACACTCTCATTGGTATCCTTGTGATCTTCTAGCGTGGGTGTGTCCGGCTGTTGGACATGTTCACGGGCGGCATCACCGGTGTCAAAGTGCTGGGACGCCTCCGGGTGTATCGGACCAGAGAGACGTTCGTGAACGACGCCTTGTGAGGGCTGGACGTGCAGTGTCGCCGCATAGGTGACTGGAAGGGTGGTCGTGGTTCTGTCGGTGTTCGTATCGTCGGGCCTTAGTTGCAGGCATTCATTACGGACGTGGCCTTCTTGGCCACAACCGGAACATGTTCGAGGTTCTCCGTCGTAAATGACCACCGCACGGCAGCCGCCGATAGAAATATACGATGGAACGTGCCGTTTGAGATCGATTCGGACTTGTCTCACACCATTAAGCACCGGATACGTCGTAAACTGTGCCCATGTCTCGGCTACGTGGCTCTGGACTTTTCCGAACGGGCTTAGCGCCGGGATGACTTCATCTTCAGTCACCTCGAAAGGCAGTTCGAATACACGGATCGTCCGAAGGCCAAGTCCTGCATGGTCGACATCCACAGGCCCGACGTTTCCGTCGGAGTGCCGAAATTTTAGTCCATGTCGCGTCCTTTGAATGATCTCGTTGCAGGCAGCGTCGGAAGTCATCTTAACATAAACGACGCTGTTAATGATCGATAGGTGTACGCCGATGAGTTCGTCACGCGGGATCTTCACGTCTTCGCGTAGGAAGCGTTCGACGGCCAGTGCTTTGGGTCGTGCGTATTCGTTTGAGAAGGTGAACTTAAGAGTGTTCTTCCTGTAAGAGTTGGCCATTACAGCTTGTTCGACTGAGAAGCGCTGTGACGAGGAAGTAAACAAAACACTTCGCGCGCGCAGCGGCGTGGACGGCCGAGCGCGGTGCGCACTGCTGCCGTGCCGAACGCAGACTGCCCAAATCTGAGCTACCGAAGCACGACTAACGCCCGGTACTCACAGCTGTACTTCTGCCAGTACCTCGTCTCCTACCTTCCAAACTTTACAGAAGCTCTCCTGCGAACCTTGCAACTCCGCTGCAGAGTGAAAATCTCATTCTGGAAACCTCCCCCAGGGTGTGGCTAAGCCATGTCTCCGCAGTATCCTTTCTTTCAGGAGTGCTAGTTCTGCAAGGTTCGCAGGAGAGCTTCTGTAAAGTTTGGAAGGTAGGAGACGAGATACTGGCAGAAGTAAAGCTGTGAGTACCGGGCGTTAGTCGTGCTTCGGCAGCTCAGATGGTAGAGCACTTGCCCGCGAAAGGCAAAGGTCCCGACTTCGAGTCTCGGTCGGGCGCACAGTTTTAATCTGCCAGGAAGTTTCGTATCAGCGCACACTCCGCTGCAGAGTGAAAATCTCATTCTGGAAACCTGAAGTTCTCCACGAGGAGAGGAACAGAAGACGAAGAAGCAGAGAATCACAGACACTTTCCACCAAGCCTCGAATAGCAGGCGGATTAGCAGAAAAAACCGTCTGCACATTGTGCAAACCAACTGAACAATCCTCCACTCATTGAATCTCCCATCTTGACTGTTCTGCTGGCCCGGCAGCCAATCCAGACACAGCACCGGGGTTCCCATGCTGGGGGAGCAAGCCCCTGCTTTACATATCCTAAGGGGAGCCCATTAGCGACTCAAAATATCCATTGTCTGAAAAAAGAAGATTTTAGACTAGGGAGGCGTAGTTCTCACAGTAAGCATAGCCATGGTTCAGCAAAAAAGTCTACCTAGACGGGACCACAGTCCTTTATTTACGAAAAGATCTAATTATTCCAAGACGGCCCTTTTTAAAATAAATATCTTTATTAACACAATACAATACAATATAATGATACAACAAAACCCACCACCTTTAATAATTAGTGGGTCTATACATGATACAACATGATAACAGCAGCATTGTTACAATAATTTTTCTAAAACTGGCAGATCTATGAAGAAGGTTAATCTATTCTATTAATCTATTCTATTTCTAATCTAATCTACTCTGCAGCGATTACAGTTGTGCCAGATCATGTATAAACCTACTGTTGTGGCCTGCTCACCGAGCTAATCCCATTCAGCGTGCCGCTGGCACTGGGCTGGCCAAGTTGGTTTTGTGTATAAACCTACTGTTGTGGCCTGCTCACCGAGCTAATCCCATTCAGCGTGCCCCTGGCACTGGGCTAGCCAAGTTGGTTTTGTCGCTGCAGTCCCTACCTAGTTAGTGTTGTTAGTGTTCTATTCTACCAAATACTACTGCTAATTTCTAGTTCTTGACGTAACAGTGCAAATTGTTTTTGCCTGGGAGGTGATGCACCCGCTGGCCTAGTCCAGTATCATGGCGGATTCCAGTCGTAAGAGCGACTCGCCACTTCCGCACCCGGCGGCATGGGCGGTTACATCTTAGTCTATTTCGGTTTTGCTGTTGACCATTTTGGTTACTTATGAATTCCCTCAAGATCTTCTGTGATACCTCGTTTGCCAGAATGTTAAGAACAAAGTATCGGCACGTCGTATTGGGCGTAAGTGTCGATGTTCGGTAATTGTATTCTTAAGTCATGCGCCACATCATCATACAACAAGCAGTCATAGATGATGTGCTCAGGTGTACCGTCTTGAGCGCCACAGTTACACGTTGGTGTAGCTCTTTTCCCAAAACGACATAGGTATGTCGGATATGGCCCATGTCCTGTGAAAAAGTGCAGTAATCCTCTACTTGGCTTGAAATAAGTCATCTCAAGTGTTTCCTTGATGTTGGGCAACAGTTGGAAGACCCTTCTGCCAGTATCTTCATTTTCCCAGGATTGTTGCTACAACTCCTCCCCCCTTCTTTTAGCAGCAAAGCCGACTATTTCCAATTTCTGAAAGAAGGCTGTTAAGCTCCCCAGACAGTCGTGCCGGTGAAAAATATGTTTTTGCCTCTCGCTTAAGGAATTTGGCGACTCGCTAGCATCAGGGGAATTACAGTCTTGCCTCCAATAAAGACGTGCACCAGCCACTTTGATCCTATCGTCCCAGCTTCTAACATGAGAATGCTTATAGTTTTATGACAGTCCCGCCGTTTGCACAAAAGCTCAGATTATAGAAGTCTCTCTTAAATGGCTTCCTCCACAGACTTTCCGCTATCTGGCCACCTACGCGAAGGACTGTCGCCTAGCGAAGGTATAATGTTTTGTGAGCTGACATCCTCCTGCTCCGATCCTAAGTGGGAACAACGGAGTACCATTGCTCGAAGTCCTTCTGCAGGTACAATTCACAGAATTATGCTTCCCCGGATCACTCGTACAGCCATATCGCTGGACATAGCATTTATCGCCCACAATCCATCTTTCTCCCTGTTCTCTATAGCCTCTACTATGGGCCCTCGGGTACAAGTTCTCTACAGGCTACACATGCAGTTATAATTTCCTCATGTAAAAATGTCATAAGCCACACATACCAAATGTAATACTGGGGAACGCGGAAATCATGACCTAAAATGTGAATATTAATCTAACCGAAAGAATAGTTACAGTGAGAGAGTGGCTTGCCATCTTTAAACTGCACCATCTGGACACAGTGTTTACCGCAATTGCATGGACTATCTCTCTACATCTCTACATCCGTACTCCGCAAGCCACCTGACGGCGTGTGGCGGAGGGTACTTTGAGTACCTCTATCGGTCCTCCCGTTCTATTCCAGTCTCGTATTGTTCGTGGAAAGAAAGATTGTCGGTATGCCTCTGTGTGGGCTCTAATCTCTCTGATTTTATCCTCACGGTCTCTTCGCGAGATATACATAGGAGGGAGCAATATACTGCTTGACTCCTCGGTGAAGATATGTTCTCGAAACTTCAACAGAAGCCCGTACCGAGCTACTGAGCGTCTCTCTTGCAGAGTCTTCCACTGGAGTTTATCTATCATCTCCGTAACGCTTTCGCGATTACTAAATTTCGGATTGGATTTCCTTTGGATTCTTCCAATGAATCTCAGTCTGTCATCTGCTTTACCGACGATTAATTTTATATGGTCATTCCATTTTAAATCACTCCTAATGCCTACTCCCACATAATTTATGGAATTAACTGCTTCCAGTTCCTGACCTGCTATATTGTAGCTAAATGATAAGGGATCTTTCTTTCTATGTACTGGCAGCACATTACACTTGTCTACATTGAGATTCAGCTGCCATTCCCTGCACCATGCGTCAATTCGTTGCAGATCCTCCTGCATTTCAGTACAATTTTCTATTGTTACAACCTCTCGATAAACTACAGCATCATCCGCAAAAAGCCTCAGTGAACTTCCGATGTTATCCACAAGGTCATTTATATATATTGTGAATAGCAACGGTCCTACGACACTCCTCTGCGGCACACCTGAGATCACTCTCACTTAGGAAGACTTATCTCCATTGAGAACGACATGCTGCATTCTGTATCTAGGAACTCTTCAATCCAGTCACACAATTGGTCTGATAGTCCATATGCTCTTGCTTTGTTCATTAAACGACTGTGGGGAACTGTAACAAACACCTTACGGGAGTCAAGAAACACGGCATCTACCTGGGAACCCGTGTCTATGGCACTCTGAGTCTTGTGGACGAATAGCACGAGCTGGGACTATCTCGGTAGGCTCCTCACCCGGCTCACATTTCCACCTACCACCATCTATTCATAGTCTCGTTCACGTCCATCACGCACGCTACTTTGAGATTCCTCGGTTGGTCGAACGTAATTGTGGGCCTGCATCGAAGTGGTTGCGTTGCCTATCGAAGCGAATCAGTTATATGAATGCGTGGCATCTGTTCTTTCGGAGCATTCCGAAAGAACGGACAGCATGCATGGTGAATATGTTGAGAAGGACCACCAAAAGCTCCACGTTTAACGGTCGCAACTCGTTTTTTTCCAGGTGATAAAACTTTACTATCGCCCGTCGCGAAGGCATCTCTTCCGCCAGTCGGCCGCTTTCTTCATTTTTCAATTGGCCAGCCTTAATTGGTCCGCGAGATAAGAGCGTGCCAGCACTGGCTGGTCCGCCATAAATCCGATCGGGCCCGGGTGCGCGCTGCACCTCGCCGATGGCCCTCGCCGCGCATGCGCCGGCCCTGTGACGAGTCGCGAGATAACATTGTACTCACCGGCGCGGCGCCCGGCCCGGCGTAGCCGGCGGGGCAATAACCGTAAATAATGATAAAAAGCCCCCGCCCCGGGGGATTATGTTGCCCTGGCCCGAAGGCGCCGGCGCGGATAAACACGCGCTTAGCGCCGGCCGCCCACACACACATTTCTCTCTCCCCCGCCGCACCTTTCTTCTTCGCCTCGCGCTTTCTTTGCCCGCTCTCTCCCTCTTCTATTCTCTCGCTCACCTCCTTAATGAATCTACCGTCCACCCTACTCGGGCCGGCTATTTGATTGCCTTTCCGAGCTACCTGCCGTCCACTTCTTGGTCTTCCATCCAGTCACTCGCTGATCAGTCTGGCCTGGCAACGGAAGACAGCAAAACGAAAGCTGAAATTTTAAATTTAGCGTTTGAAAAATCTTTCACGCAGGAGGATCGTACAAACATACCGCCGTTTGAGTCTCGTACAGATTCCCGTATGGAGGACATAGACATCCCTGGGGTTGTGAAGCAGCTGAATGGGTTGAAAATAAATAAATCGCTAGGTCCTGATGGGATTCCAATTCGGTTTTACAAAGAGTACTCTACTGCATTGGTTCCTTACTTAGCTTGCATTTATCGTGAATCTCTTGCCAAACGTAAAGTCCCGAGCGACTGCAAAAAAGCGCAGGTGACGCCTGTATATAGGAAGGGTAGAAGGACGGATCCTCAAAATTACAGACCAATATCCTTAACATCAGTTTGTTGCAGGATTCTCAAACATATTCTCAGTTCCAATATAATGAATTTCCTTGAGACAGAGAAATTGATGTCCATGCATCAGCACGGCCTCAGAAAGCATCGCTCCTGCGAAACGCAGCTCACCCTTTTCCACATGATATCTTGCGAACCATGGATGAAGGGTAGCAGACTTGACTTTCGGAAAGCGTTTGACTCGGTCCCCAACTGATGACTCCTAACTAAGGTACGAGCATATGGGATTGGTTCCCAAGTATGTGAGTGGCTCGAAAAGTTCTTAAGGAATAGAACCCATACCGTTGTCCTCGATGGTGAGTGTTCATCGGAGATGAGGGTATCATTTGGAGTGCCCCAGGGAAGTGTGGTAGGTCCGCTGTTGTTTTCTATCTACATAAATGATCTTTTGGATAGGGTGGATAGCAATGTGCGGCTGTTTGCTGATGATGCTGTGGTGTACGGGAAGGTGTCGTCGTTGAGTGACTGTAGGAGG
Source organism: Schistocerca piceifrons (assembly GCF_021461385.2). NCBI lineage: Eukaryota > Metazoa > Arthropoda > Insecta > Orthoptera > Acrididae > Schistocerca > Schistocerca piceifrons. The sequence continues at coordinate 110,474,534 of NC_060143.1, forward strand.
ATGCAAGATGACTTGGACAAGATTTGTGATTGGTGTAAGAGATGGCAGCTAACTCTAAGTGTAGATAAATGTAAAGTAATGAAGATGAATAGGAAAAAGAATCCTGTAATGTTTGAATACTCCATTAGTAGTGTAGCGCTTGATACACTCACGTCGATTAAATACTTGGGCGTAACATTGCAGAGCGATATGAAGTGGGACAAGCATGTCTTCGGTTCATTGGTAGAATTTTGGGAAGATGTGGTTCATCTGTAAAGGAGACCGCTTATAAAACACTAATACGACCTATTCTTGAGTACTGCTCGAGCGTTTGGGATCCCTATCAGGTCGGATTGAGGGAGGACATAGAAGCAATTCAGAGCCGGGCTGCTAGATTTGTTACTGGTAGATTTGATCTTCACGCGAGTGTTATGGAAATGCTTCAGGAACTCGGGTGGGAGTCTCTAGAGGAAAGGAGGCGTACTTTTCGTGAATCGCTACTGAGGAAATTTAGAGAACCAGCATCTGAGCCTGACTAAAGTACAATTTTACTGCCGCCAACTTACATTTCGCGGAAAGACCACAAAGATAAGAGAGATTATGGCTCGTACAGAGGCATATAGGCAGTCATTTTTACCTCGTTCTGTTTGGGAGTGGAACAGGGAGAGAAGAGGCTAGTTGTGGCACGAGGTACCCTCCGCCACGCACCGTATGGTGGATTGCGGAGTATGTATGCAGATGTAGATGTAGATGTAAATGTATCGCCCGGACAGCGCACGCGGTAACGTCAAATGGCTGTTTCCAGAGATCAAACGACATGACACGTTCAATGATCAGCAAAGTGCTATGCAAAAAGTTCCCGTAATGCGCACTGCCTCTCAGAAAATGAAACTGGCCATGTGCGAGTAGGATTAGCGCACACAGAATTCCGTACAAACGTAACCTCTATGTACAGTGAAGCACCAAAGAAATTGGTATAGGCATGCTTATTCAAATACAGAGATATATAAACAGGCACAATACGGCGCTGCAGTCAGCAACGCCCATATAAAAAAACAAGTGTCTGGAGCAGTTGATAAATACACTACCAGCCATTAAAATTGCTACACCAAGAAGAAATGCAGATGATAAACGGGTATTCATTGGACAAATATATTATAATAGAACTGACATGTGATTACATTTTCACGCAATTTGGGTGCATAAATCCTGAGAAATCAGTACCCAGAACAACCACCTCTGGCCGTAATAACGGCCTTGATACGCTTGGGCATTGAGTCAAACAGAGCCTGGATGGCGTGTAAAGGTACAGCTGCCCATGCAGCTTTAACACCATACCACAGTCAACCAAGAGTAGTGACTGGCGTATTGTGACGAGCTAGTTGCTCGGCCACCGGTGAACGGACGTTTTCAGTTGGTGAGAGATCTGGAGAATGTGCTGGCCAGGGCAGCAGTCGAACATTTTCTGTATCCAGAAAGGCCCGTACAGGGCCTGCACCATCCGGTCGTGCATTATGCTGCTGAAATGCAGGGTTTCGCAGGGATCGAATGAAGGGTATAGAGCCACGGGTCGTAACACATCTGAAATGTAACGTCCACTGTTCAGAGTGCCGTTAATGCGAACAAGAGGTGACCGAGACGCGTAACCAATGGCATCCTATACCATCACGACAGGTGATATGCCAGTATGGCGGTGACGAATACACGCTTCGAATACGCGTTCACCGCGATGTCGCCAAACACGGATGCGACCATCATGATGCTGTAAACAGAACCTGGATTCATCCGAAAAAACGACGTTTTGCCATTCGTGCACCCAGGTTCGTCGTTGAGTACACCACCGCAGGCGCTCCTGTCTGTGATGCAGCGTCAAGGGTAACCGCAGCCATGGTCTCCGAGCTGATAGTCCATGCTGGTGCAAACGTCGTCGAACTGTTCCTGCAGATGGTTGTTGTCTTGCAAACGTCCCCATCTGTTGACTCAGCCATGTACCTAAGGTGTCTGTCATCTCGACTGCTAGTGATACGAGGCCGTTGGGATCCAGCACGGCGTTCCGAATTACCCTCCTGAACCTACCCATTCCATATCCTGCTAACAGTCATTGGATCTCAACCAACGCGAGCAGCAAACCTTTATCAAAGTCGGGAACGTGATGGTACGCATTTCTCCTCCTTACCCGAGGCATCATAACAACGTTTCACCAGGTAACGCCGGTCAGCTGCTGTTTGTGTATGAGAAATCAGTAGGAAACGTTCCTCGTGTCAGCACGTTGTAGGTGTCGCCAACGGCGCCAACCTTGTGTGAATGCTCTGAAAAGCTAATCACTTGCATATCACAGCATCTTCTTCCTGTCGGTTAAATTTCGCGTCTGTAGCACGTCATCTTCGTGGTGTAGATATTTTAATGGCCAGTAGTGTAGGTTACTGCTGCTACAATGACAGGTTATAAAATTTAGGTGAGCGTGAACATGGCGCACGAGCGCTGGGACACAGCATCTCCGAGGTAGCGACAAAGCGGAGAGTCTCCCGTACGACCACTTCGGGAGTGTACCGTGAATATCAGGAATCCGGTAAAACATCAAATCTCCTGCAAGACCAGGACCAACGACGACTGAAGAGAATCATTCAGCGTGACAGGAGTGGAACCCCTCCGCAATCTGCTGCAGATTCCAATGTTGGGCCATCAACAAGTGTCAGCGTGCAAACCATTCAACAAAACATCATCGATATTGGCTTTCGGAACCGAAAACGCACTCGTGTACCCTTGATGACTGCATGACACGAAGTTTTACGCCTCGCCTGGGCCCATCGGCATCGACATTGGACTGTTGATGACTGGAAACATGTTGTCCGGTCGGACGAGTCTCGTTTCAAATTGTATCGACCGGATGGTCGTGTACGGATATGGAGACAACCACATGAATGAATGGACACTGCATGTGAGCGGGGCATTGTTCGAGCTGGTACAGGCTCTGTAATGGTGTGCGGCGTGTGCAGTTGGAGTGATACGGGACCCCTGATATGTCTACGTACGGCTGACAGGTGACCCGTACGTAAGCATCCTGCCTGGTCACCTGCATCCACTCACGTGCAATGTGCATTCCGACGGACTTAGGCAATTCCAGCCGAACTATGAGGCACCCCACGCGTCCAGGATTGCTACAGAGTGGCTCCAGGAACACTCTTCTGACTTTAAACACTTCCGCTGGCCACCGAACTCCCCAGACACGAACATTACTGACCTACTGACAATATCTGGGAGGACTTGCAACATGCTGTTCAGAAGAGATCTCTAACCCCTCGTTGTCTTACGGATTTATTGACAGTCCTGCAGGATTCATGGTGTCATTTCCCTCACGCACTACTTCAGAAATTACTAGAGTCCATGCCACGTCGTGTTGCGGCACGTCTGTGTGCTCGCAGGAACCCTGCACGATACACTGAAGTTTGTAGATTATTTATGAAATAGGGATGCCGTCCAAATTTACGAGAGAGGAATACGCTGATATGGTTTTTATTTATGGCAAATGTGATGGTAATGCTACGGCTGCAGTTAACGAATATCGCGTACGTTATCCAACTCGGAGGATTCCGAATGCACGAACCATTAGTCGAGTATTTCGAACGTTACGGGAGACAGGTACTCTACCTATCGTTCATAATCAGTACGAATGCTCGAAACGTGAATACGATGATGAGGATATTATGGATGCTGTTCAGCGTACCCCGGGTACCACTATACGATGTAGCTCTCAACGAGTAGGCATTTCACAATCTAAGGTATGGCGAACACTGAAGTACAATAATCTGTGTCCTTACCGTAAACAAAAAGTGCATCATTTACATCCGTGAGATCCTGCCCTTCGCTTGGAGTAGTGCAACTGGTTAAATACTAATCCGCAGTTACACAAATACATTTTATTCACTGATGAGGCATAGTTTACTCGAGATGGTATAAACAATTTACGTAACGAGCACGTATGGTCTTAAGCAAACCCACATGCAACAGTGCAACGTAATTTCCAGCAGCGATTTAGCATAAATGTGTGGTGTGGTATAATCAACACACACTTTACTGGACCATTCATTTTCCCAGGACGTCTAACTGGTGAGACGTACTTGCAATTCCTTCATGAAGAAATGCCCCGCATGCTCGAAGATGTTCCACTTGCTACGCGATTGCAAATGTATTTTCAACATGACGGCGCGCCTCCACATTTCACCAACGCCGTTGCTACACATTTAAATGAACTTTTTCCCCAGAAATGGATTGGTCGTGGTGCTACGAGTCTGTGGCCACCCAGATCGCCCGATTTAATACCAATGGATTTTTGTGAATGGGGATGATGAAAGACATAGTTTATGAGGACAAAGTCAATACACTTGAGGCATTATTTCTCACATTATGAATGCAATAGACGAAATTAGGAACAACCTTGTGAAACTAAAACGAGGAACAAAATCTGTTCATACATGTGCAGCTAAATGCATTGAACTCGGTGGAGACATTTTTGAACATTTATTGTGAATGTATTGTGAAACTGCATGTAGACTGTACAACTTCCTTAATACTGAGCTTTGTTTTTTCAGGTTTAACATGGATTCACGTGTTCTATGGTATTAACAAAAGCAGATTATCTGACACGTTCATACAGTTTCAGTTAACGTTATTACCATCATTTTTCCAAATTAAATTCTCTACAACTTCTGTCGAAAACTTTGTGCCATTGTATGGAATTTAAAAAACAAATTGGGCCAAGTAGTTAATAAATTAAAAATTTTACGAAATTACTTCTTTGCTTCTCTAGATGTTCTGGAAAACCACTGCAGATACACGTCTAGGACATGTTTTATTAGATTCACCAGATCAATAACAACAAAATAAATGAAAATCGTGTTTTACTTTAACCTCGTACAGTTCTGCGATGGCTTCATATTAACTAAGTTACTAAATTTCAGGCAAAATCTTTTATTAACCGCAGCTCCCTAACTAAACACTTGCGGCCGTATGTTCATATGGACTTTCTTCTTTAGTTTTACTTGTAAAATAGCATATTAAAATATTTGCATATCTTCGTGAGTCACCCTGTGTAAAGGGGAACGTCCTGACTGAGTGACCCATCGTCCCCCAGCCCAAACCGCTAGGGGCAGAGACTTGAAATTTGGAGAAGGTGTGCAACACATACTGTTGGCGTCGTATAAGAAGGTATTTTTCGAAATTCCGCCCCTAAGGGGGTGAAATAGCAATGAATGGTTTTTTTAAAAAATGTCGCTATTAAGGCAATTTTGAAGCTAGGTATACAAAAACTGGTACTTGCTTCCCCAGTCAGAAATAAAGAAATACGTGTGTCAGCATTTTAGGAAATTTAACTCTACGGGGGTGAAATAGTGCGTAAAAGTGTTTTTAAAAATAAATAATTACTAAAGAACTACTAAACGATTTTAAGGGTACATCTATGACAACTGAAATTTGACTTCTCGCTTAGAGATTAAAAAAAATACATGTTCCAGTGTTTCTGGAACTTGAACCCCTAAGGGACTGCAATAGGGGAAGAAAACTTTTAAGAAAATATTACATTACACTATAAGGATTGTAAAGCTAATTTTATGAAAATTGGCATTTCACTTCTCGGTTATACATAAAGAAATATTTATAAGGGAATGAAAGTTTCTATGAAAATATCTCTACGAAAAAGGCAGAAGGCATGATTAACAAAACCTTTGGACGCCACTACCGTAATCACTTTTTGGTCAGAAGTACATTCGGAAAATACCATGCTTATATGACTTAATGAGCATGAAAAGCTTAGAAACTGCTGCAATTCGTTAACAACATAATAATTCGAGAAAATGAAAGTAAAAAAGACTTTGCAGGCCATACAGTCTACACGAGCGAAGCAGCGGGACTAAGCAATTTATGTGGACAGACAGGAAGGATAGGAGCAAAGCAGTCAATCGCAGTCCCTTTGGTTTTTTATTATTCTTGCGTATCCGGATTTCAATTATAAATATATCCATCTTCGGATAACACATTTAAGACGTCTACTGACAGCCGAAATGTGTATATGCAAGAATAATAGAAACTCAACGCGAGTGTGACTGATTGCCGTGTTCCAGCCCTTTCTTACAGCAACTTACTTACTATAACAACATATAGTCGCTGTGCGCAACGGTTCCGTATGGAATCAATGCTGATCATACACAGGCATCGATTCATGGAATTGAGGATTTCGACGATTTTTGCCTGTTACCAACATTGATACTGGCAAGATATCGGTCCCAGTGAGTCCAAGACTTTCGACAATGTTTTAATTTCAAGTCCGAAGTCGGATGACAAACGAAAAAAACAATTTTTTGTGTAATATAATTACAAATTAACGGTGTTTGATTTTTTTTTTCCTTTACTTGTGCTGTGAGATCTTTCTTCTGGTTACCTGATCTGTGAAACCTTTCTTCTTGCCAAGTTTCATGATTCTACGTCAAGGGAAGTACCTTATATGTTTTAATGAGTGAGTTTTCGAGTATTAAAATATGTGACACAAATGGTCGTATCTTTTGATTGCATTCACTTAGAAGCTTAACATTTTTACACCACCAAATAACTACAGACATCAGTATGTGGTATAATTTTCAACTAGGTACATCTACCCGTACCTAAGTGGACTGGGTCTTAACAGTCCGACGGACATACTCGCAGTCTGATATCAAACGACAATCTTTTATCATGTGATATAATTACAAGTAAACAATTACTGGTTTTTTTTTCCTTTACTTTTACTGTGAAACCTTTCTTCTTGCGAAACCAACAGCGTGGGATGGCACAGAACTCTGTAGGGAGTTCATCACCCGTTTTCGGATGTCAGAAGCAGATGTTCGGGGTTACGATGTGCTTCGTGCACAACACGGCGATCCAATACTTGTGCTGGTCAGATGTGGCCGACCAGAAACTTGGCGACGAGCATGGTCAGAATTGTCAGATGCTGATAACACTGTCTCACAGGAGTACGCTGCAGGTCCCTGCCCTTCACAGTGATCACTCAACGTCTGGCGTTGTTCACGCCTCTTAAATAACCTACCATAAATGGTAACAACACCAGACAGGAACAACGCTCTGATAACTCCGGTGTCCATTTGTAACACCGAAAATGCAGTCAAAATACCCTCTGCACCATCCAAAATTTTCGCCGTTCAATATCCGTTCATAACTTGTGCTGTATTTCTGATTCTGAATCTGTAAACTTTATAACAGACACTGTATTTAATACGTAACCGATTTAATAGTATATTTATTTCTGATTCTGTATAACTGATTGTAAATACAGAGAGGTCCAAAAAAATGAAATCACTGTTTAAAAGTCCATAACTTGCAAATTAATCGACGGAGTTGTCTCATTTTTAGTGAAAGTGTAGCTTAAAATCCAACTTAAAGATATCACAGTAGGTGTTCGAAATGGTCACCATTAACACCCACACACAAACGATGCCGCCGAAATGCAGCACGAACTACTGACTGCAACGTGTTCAGTTGGATATTTGAACGTGAATGTAAGATGGATTCTCGAAGTTCATCCAATGTCCGTGGCTTTTGTCGATAAACGACGTCCCTTAGTGTTCCCCACAGGTAAAAGTCCAGAGGAGTTAGGTCGGGGAACGTGGTGGGTACTCCACAGCACCTCTACGGCCTATCCATCTTCCTAGCAGATTTTCGTCGAGATACGCCCTAACACGATTTTGGTAGTGGGATGGTGCACCATCTTGTTGAAAGTAAACTCTTCAGTCTCCATGTAAGTCTCGCCTGGCAGATAAAATGGATGTCTGAAGCTTCTGAAGGTACACCTCACCGGTAACTTCCGTAAAAGAAGAATGGCCCAATCGAGCCCCGGCAAGACAACCCACACCACACATTTACTCCTGGCAAATTCAAGGCTTTGTCTACATGGACGTTCGGATTTTCGGCGGCCCAGTAGATGCAATTGTGACGATTTACTGTACCATTGAGTTTGAACTGTGCCTCATCAGACCACACAGTCATCTCTGCAAACTCTTCATCGTTGCGCACCATGTTAGTAAATCACTCGCATTACTCCATTCTACGATCTGAGTCGTCCTCGTTCATTGCGTGTAGGAATCGTGGGATGTAGCACTTCCACTTTGCTGTCTTCAAAATTCGCCGAACACTTGAGCGACTCACTCCAGTTTCACGGCCACACTGTCTCACAGACTTCTGTGGTGAGCGAGTGAAATGTTGTAACACACGGCGGGAGTTAGCTGGAATTCTTACTGTTACAGCTCGTCCAGATCGTTGTTTGTGTACATCTTTAACACAGCCTTCGGCTTCAAATTTGTCTCTAATGCGACGAATCGTTAAACGTGTCGGTGGATCTGTTTGATACTCATTTCGTCACTGCCGTTGAACCTCATTAACGTTTTCATACTTAAAATACCACTTCAAAACTGACTTCCTTTCATCGAACGTAAGCCTTGCGCCAGCCATGTTTACTCGAGTAACTAGGTGCAACTAAGAACAAAACACTGACTACCTGGCGACTGTCATCTAACAAAACAAAATAACGCAATACAAAACTTGTGTGGCGATTGCCGGAACTACAAACTATTACACTACCAAAGATGAGACAACTCCATCAATTAGTTTGCCAGTTATGGACTTTTAAACAGTGGATACATTTTTTGGACCCCTCTGTATAACGAAAATATTGTAAATTGCTGGGTAATATCCAAGTGAACTTAATTTAAAGTTATCGAAAGCAACGGCGAAATGGCAGTGTCTGTGCCGTTGTTTATCTTTGCGTATGGAGAGTCTCTGTCGCGTTGCGAGCAGAGAAGAGGCAGAGCAGCTCGAGTGATGAAAGAGTGCGGAAGTGTTTGTCGGGCACTCTCGCAGACGCGGGATGAAGCTACGATCGTGCCAGTGTAGATGGGCCTAATTCGTTAAGCCGCGAGTACTGAGGGCACGGTAGGAGTGGACAGGCGGAGAAAGCTGCAATTCCAACTACTGCCTGTCCCATAATTATCCGTGGCGCTGGAGACGACTCGGGGTTCTCAAACAGCAGCAGCAGCAACAACGGCAGCTCAGCGTTGTCGTCGGCTACATTTTTCATTGTCCGCACAGCTACAACATCGTAAGACTGTTAAGTGAAAAATTATAAACTTACGTAGACATTGCCCAGTGACATTTCTTTCATAAAGTATGACCAACTTGAATTTATTTAATGGTATGGCTAGGGCCCCCCGTCGGGCAGACCGTTCGCCGGGTGCCGGCCTTTCAATTTGACGCCACTTCGGGGACCTGCAGTCGATGAGGATGATAGGATGATGATGAGGACAGCACTTTAGCCAGTTCCTGGGCGGAGAAAATTCCACGACGCAGCCGGGAATCAAACCTGGGCCCAGAGGATTGACAATCCGTCACACTGACCATTCTTTTATGCCACAAAAACAGTAACAAAAATGGCTGCAATGAAATGACATAATTAAGGTGACAGATGATTGCAGTCATAAATTACAGCATTCAAAGAATGTCTTTAGCAGTAGCACAATTTAGCACCTTCTCTGTCACCTTCAACTGGTGGCAGTTCAGCATGCACTTTTCCTTCTTCTGCAGCCTGAGGTTCCTCATCATCATTTCCCAGACCCAAATTAATCATTCAGTGAATCCTTGATGTGTGTTCCTTCCAGGGTAAACTACGTGGACAGAAGAGCAGTCCCGAACAGCGACATCGCAAAATCCTTCACTGCCTTGTTATTTTTGTCAGTTCCAGCCTTCTAAACGCATCCTTAGGGAGTTCAAGATCTTCCTTTATATCAAACACTAGATGTTTGTCGCCATATTCTTGTATCTGCTGTACTACTGATTTATTTTTCATGTGTGACTTGCAGGTGAGGTTAGGGTCGGTAACGTGACCCAACCCATTCCCTCTCTACTAGGAATCCAGTTCCCTAACCTATACCCATTCTGTTGAAGACAATTCGGAGCATGTTACCATATTTCTTATTGTGATTCTGATATTTAAGTATTTTCTCTAATTCATTTTCCATATACATCTTGTATTCAATATGTTCATCGCTCCCAATATTGTTAAAAACATAACTTGTATATTTGCCCAATAACCAAATCACTGCGTTATTTTTGCCTGAGGGTAGTAACTTTCCTCTGGTCTGAAGAAACAGCTACCGGGGACGGACACCAACTTGAATAATAACCTGCAATAATTAAAACTTGTAGGGCAGCCGCGTTGTCTTTGTCCTCAGACATTATTAACAGGCAGCGTCCAAATCCTTTCCATGCAGTCACCGAGTGTCGAAAGAATATTAAAATTGATTAACTATTTACTGTCAGTTTTGTGCGTTTGATGACCAGTTTCAGGCTAAATTTTCTGCCTCAGTAACTCTTCATTCTTGTATTGCATAACAGAGGCTTATAAATAATTTGCAGTTTTGCATATTAACTCCATTCACTTAAAGTAACGTAAAATTTCACTTGCAAAACTAATAACTAAAGGTACAGTACAAATTAAAAGTGCACAGTTTCATTTATTCTGTATTTAGCTTAGCGAGTGACTTCCGCGGGCTTGGTAAGTATTTTATTGTTGTTATTTTAAAAGTAAAATCAGTTGCTCATTTGCTTAAAGTAAATTCACTTGAACCTTTAAATAATCAAAAGTAAATTGCTTGCCTTTTTCTAAATTTTGCGTTACGTTACACTGAGTCTACTGAAAGTTACTTTTTTTTTACGTAACGAAGTTTTCGGTATGTTTATTCAACTAGTAACTCCATTTAACGTTAATTTCAAAATTTAGTATTTCAGAATAAGTAACTGCAAACTCAGTACTTTCTGATTCATTTATTTTCTCGTATACTGTTGTACTGTGGAAAAGCGTGACAACCTCCTGTTGCCACGCCAGAGATTATTTGCTTAATTTTCTTTGCCGTTACCTTTCGTAAGATTCTGGAGACTCACTGCCCTAGCGGGCTGGCGACCGTTTAATTATCCTTCCTTTTTAGCTAATCAGTGTTTTCTTCGTATTATACCCAATTTTTGTAGTAAACATTACGTGGTACGCCGGTCGGAGTGGCTGAGTGGTTCTAGGCGCTACAGTCTGAAACCGCGCGACCGCTACGGTCGCAGGTTCGAATCCTGCCTCTGGCATGGCTGTGTGTGATGTCCTTAGGTTAGTTAGGTTCCAGTAGTTCTACGTTCTAGGGGACTGATGACCTTAGAAGTTAAGTCCCATAGTGCTCAGAGCCATTTGAACCATTACGTGATACCCTTTTCCGCCCTGTATGGTTCGTGAGCGACTGCAGATTATTCCACCCAACTCAAAATTATGAACAGTATTTAGATAAGATTTAGAAGAGACTCTTCCTTCAGAAGGGTCTGTTGTACACTTTCCTCCAATTAACCGGTGTTATTTTCCGTTGGAAACGCTATCCTTACTCACTGTGAAATTTCATTAGGCATATGCGATCACGGTCCCTTATATCGCGTTGCAGTGGGCCTGTTAGGAAGGAGGACGTTACACGTTCTACCTGTCACAGGCAATTGCAACTCGAAACATTTACATGTCCGCCAATGGTGTGTACGTGTACGAAGTCACGTTGAATACTACTGTGTTTTCTGGTGCTTAGCATTTTTTGTCAGGTAGTGTATTAATTAAAATCATACAGGCGGAAAAAAATCACAACAGCAAAGATGAGTTGTGCGACGTAAACGAAAGTTCGTAGGCGTGTTTCTAAATCTGAATGATGACGTCTGTTCCAATTTCGCGCCAGTCACATAAGTGTGGCGCTAATAGCGCTACTATAGAGATGCAAACCAGGTTTGCTTTAAACACATGCTTTAACAGTCGTGAGCCTTAGCTACCTTTGAGACTGGTCGTGGTACGTTGATGTTGGTCAAGAATATCTTTAAGCGGATAAAGACACCATTATCAACACCCCTCAGAGTTTGAACGAGATCGTATAACAGGGCTACGAGAAGCTGGAAGTTCCTTCTGCGATATTGTAGGCACACTTGACAGTAATGTAGCCACTCTACGTTACTGCTGGCTGCGATAGTCGTGAGAATGTATGGTCATAAGAAGACCGGGCTCCGGACGGTCGTGTGGTACTACGGAGTGTGACACAACGAACTGTTAAAAATCGGTTCTTTCAAGGACAGTTCCGAGCCAGACGCCCTGTAGCGTGCATTCTACTGACCCCAACCCACCGCAATTTGTGACTTCAATGGCCTGAAGCGGGAGCTCATTGGATGGCAGGGTGAAGATCTTTTGTGTTTTCTTATGAAACCTGGTATGGCCTCAGACCCAGGTGTGCGTTGGCTAGAAGGAGGCCAGTTGAAGGACTGAAACCAACATGTCGGCTTGCGAGACACACTGGACCTACACCTGGAGTTACGGGCTGGCCTGACGTTTCGTATGACAGCAGGAGCACTCTCGTGGCTATCCCACGCACCAAGTCTGCAAATTTGTTCCTCAGTCTGGTGATTCGATTTACTGCGCTACCAATCAAGAACTGCGTTGCAGGGGGCGTTTTCCAACAGGATAACGCTCGCCCACATACCGCTGTTGCAACCCAACGTACTCTGCAGGGAGTCGGAATGTTGCCTTGGCCTGCTCGATCACCAGATATGTCACCAATCGATGACATATGGGATGTCATCGGACAACAACTCCAGCGTCATTCACAAACAGCATTAACCGTCCCTGTATTGACCCACCAAGTGCAGCAGGTGTATTCTATTCCGTAACCTGATATTCGGCATCTGTACAACACAATGCATGCACGGCTACACTGGTTATTAATGTACCAGAATTTCACATTTGCAGTGGCTTATCTCACGCTTGTATTAAACTGTGAACTTGCTGTGTTAACCGCTTCAATATGGTACTTAGACCAATGTATTTCCGAAATTTCATTGCCCTATATCAATTATTTTTTGGTGTTGCGATTTTTTGCCATCGGTCTACTACTTCTTACACGAATCTTACTGTGCACTGTCAACTTCGAAGGAGGCAACACAACGATCCATACTTCCCTGCAAAACTTTTGAAACTCAACCAGAAATTCTTTCTATGTTAGCGACATTAGTACCCCTTGTGATTCTCGTCCAGTGTATCAAATCTTCGACCCTTGAACTTGATTTTCATAGTGGGTTCAAATGGTTCAAATGGCTCTGAGCACTATGGGACTTAACTTCTGAGGTCATCAGTCCCCTAGAACTACTTAAACCTAACTAACCTCAGGACATCACACACATCCATGCCCGAGGCAGGATTCGAACCTGCGACCGTAGCGGTCGCGCGGTTCCAGACTGTAGCGCCTAGAACCGCTCGGCCACTCCGGCCGGCGATTTTCATAGTGGAGAAGAGGTGGCTGTCATATGGCCCTACATCTAGTGAGCACAGCGCATTGTCATACCACAGACCTGCCCATCGCCGGCCGCGGTGGCCGTGCGGTTAGGGCGCTTCAGTCCGGAACCGCGTGACTGCTACGGTCGCAGGTTCGAATCCTGCCTCGGGCATGGATGTGTGTGATGTCCTTAGGTTAGTTAGGTTTAAGTAGTTCTAAGTTCTAGGGGACTGATGACCTCAGATGTTAAGTCCCATAGTACTCAGAGCCATTTGAACCTACCCATCTGTAAGCCACTGATGCGGACATATTATACTTACGTCCTACCTCAAGCATATGAGATCAGCGTTATATAACTCTTTGTTGGCCATCTGACCAGGAGGGACGAATTCTTTATCAACGATTCCGTCAATAACAAAAAAAAGCAGGTCAACAAGGACCTGGCTCCTTCAAACAGTCGTTGCACAAATGTCGCAGCAATCCTTCCCATGTTCATTTCTTCTGGCAGAACACGTGCACTGTGCCTTATTCAGAAAGTGTTACAGAGGCATGTTTACGATTTCAAGGGTCTCAGATACCTCGATTTTTGAAAGTTTTTTGAAGTGATGCCACTTGACTTCTGGCTGGAACGGTCGTCATCATCAGTCGATATTCATCTGTTTCCAAAACGCTTGTACCTGTCGTGAGTCTGTGACCTCAGACCTGTTCGTCAGATGTCCGAGGCTATCCCTAGGACATTAGCCACCTTTCTCGCAAAACGGCTTCAGACCTTCGTACGTGCCGGTAGTCACCGACAGATGACCACTTGGTGCCAGAGTTCTCCACAGAGCAGGCCGGAAAAATGTTGACTCTCCAGGGCCATGACGTCTTCGCAATGGTAAATCTCTCTACCTCTCCATCACCGGGGCAAATCGCAGCAGCCGCATGAAACCAGTCGTTAGCGGTCAATGTAGCTTACAGATGTTCGCGAACAACAGCCAACGCCTTAATCACAATCTCACAACGTCCAGAATGCCAAGCCATATCTGTACGTGAACTTTTACTTTCAAGGCCAAAAAAAAGTAGAGGAATTAAGTGCATGACAAGGTTGTGCTTACGGAATGAACAAAGGAGTTATGCACGAACTTTGGCTGCTGTTGCTACCGTGGGAGTTGCTGTACCTAGTGCTTGTAGGACGAGAGCTCAGACTCTAGTGACATTATCGGAGCAGCGCAGTAATTTTGCGAGAAATAACTGGAGAAATGGTTGTAATCATATTGCTCGAAACAGGAATAAGAGCAATGTTGTTACCTTCCGACGTTAAGTATGTGCAGCAGTGGACAGATTTTTTGTGTCCTTGTGCTAGAAGGGAAGAAGGACTCCGTCATCAGGCCACAAGTGGCCCATCGGGACCATCCTGCCGCCGTGACATCCTCAGATGAGGATGCGGATAGGAGGGGCGTGTGGTCAGCACACCGTTCTCCCGGTCGCTACGATGGTTTTCTTTGACCGGAGCCGCTACTATTCGGTCGAGTAGCTCCTCAATTGGCCTCACGATGCTGAGTGCACCCCGAAGTCCTTGTACTAGACTCAACGAAAAATGGAAGCATACGATCATTCACTTATTGATCCGAAGTGACTATTTTGGAAATTAATTTCATACGACTGAAGATTTCTTCTTTGACAGAGAAGCATTAAACTTCGAGTTACTTCTTTCGGTACAGTTAGATAGATGAAACCAATAGACATCTCAGAGTTAATATTGGTAAGAGGAAGACGCACTAACAATTTGCCTTTTTTACTTATTCTTTTTTCAATGGAATTAAACGTTCCATCGAAGTCACATTAATTGGTGGTCAACTGTTGAACTGGAGACAAGTACTGTAAGAAATCAGTCACATTCTTATGAATGTATCACCATGACATTCACATGTACGTAGTAAAACTTCCATCGACACAGATGGAGAGCTGAATGTGACTAAACTGTAGCCGACAACATTTACTCCGATAAAACGAAATATTCTTTTTGCGTGGAACATTCCCAGTGCACCATCAATCATAATGACATTTATATACGTTGAGTGAATTTTTGAGGCAGTTAATAAATTAAACTGTGCACCTGGGTCTGGCAACAGCAATTAAATACAAAAATGTGATTAGGCACGTTAGTTGCGGGTACTGGAAATGCTCATACATCAACGCCAAATTGTGTTGTCGAGTTTATTGCGTCTCTTTAGAGCCCAGTATTACATTTAATAGTTCTTAGAAGTATGTTGCAATTAAAGTAAATTAATATTTGATTAAATTCCTTATACCACCAGGATAATGCACGATGAGATAAAAGAAATTGTTCAGATAGTTAAGACGGACGAGAATTTAATAGTAATGGGCAGTTCGATAGTTGTAAAAGGAAGAGAAGAGGAGGTAGTTGGAGAACATGGACTGAGGGAAAAGAGTGCGAGGTATAATTTTGCGTAGGGCATAATTTAATCATTGCCATACTTCGTTTAAGAATTATGGAAGAAGATTTAATACGCGGAAGTTACCTGGGGACAATAGACGGTTTCAATTGATTGTACAATGCTAAGACTGAGATTTACACACCAGATTTCAAACTGCAAAATATTTCCAGTGCCAGATAAGGAATCTAAGCATAATTTATTAGTTACGAACTGCAAAATAAAACTGGATAAATTGGAGAAATGTATAAATTGAGGAGATGGGAACTAGATAAACTGAAAAAACTAGAGAGGATGTTCGGAGTTTCCAAGGTATCATTAGCCAACCACTGACTGGAAAAGGGGAACGGAGTACAATAAGAGACGAATGGTCACTTTCATAAATGAAATAGTGAAGATAGCAGAGGATCAAATAGGCAAGAAGACAAGGCCCTATAAAATTCTTAGATAACACTAGATAACACATGAGATATTGATTTTAATTGATGAAAGGAGGAAACATAAAAATACAGTAAATGAAGTAGCCAAAAGCTTGACAGGAAGTATCAAATGCCTAAGCAGAAATAGCCAGGGTACAACCGTAAGCCTCTAGAATTGTGCGTGGTTAGGCGGAAGATAAATGCTACCTGTATGAAAATTAACGTAATATGTACAGAAAAGGGTAATAACTGTATGAACATCAAGAGCTCCGATAGAAAACCAGTACGAAGAAGGGAAAACTTAAAGATAAAAGAAATATACACATGGGGTACACAAGAGCTCTGAAGTAAACGATATTTCCTCAGAATCTTGAGATCCTTGAGAGAGTGAATAAACTACTCCACATAGTGTACAAAATATATGAGACAGGCGAAATATTCTCAGAAATGCAAGAATTCCAGTTTTAAAAAGAAAGGCAGATGCTGATAGATGTGTACACTATAAAACCATTAACATAATAAGTCACAGTTCCAAAATACTGACACGAATTGCCTACAGGAGAATAGAAAAACTGGCAGAAGCCGACCTCGGGGATGCTTAGTTTGGAGGCAGCTCCGACCATAAGACTTATCTTAGGAGACAATATTAAAAAAGGCAAACCTTTTTATAGCATTTGTAGATTTAAAGTAAGCTTTTGACACTGTTGAATTGAGTACATTTTGAAATTTTGAAAGTAGCAACGATAAAATACAGAGGGAGAACAGTTATTCGTGACTTGTACAGAAACTGCAACTGTACAGACGGAGGACGTGAAAGGGAATCAGTAGTTCAAAAGGGAGTGAAATAGGTTGTAGCTTATCCCCGATATTGTGCTTTATGTGCCTCGAGTAATCAGAAAAGGAAACGACATTTGGAAACAGAATTAAAATTCAGGGACAAGAAAGAAAAACTTTGTGGTTTGACGACAATATCGTAATTCGGTCAGATTCGGCAAAAGCCTTGAAAAAGTACGGAACGAAAAATTTATTGAAAATATATGACAAAATGAACAGCACAAGTAAACCAAAGGCAATCAAATATAGTTGAATTAAATCAGGCGATGTTGAGGGAACTAGATTAGGAAATGAGACACTAAAACTGATGATGCTCGAAGCAGATAGCAGCAAGAGATGCATTTCTGGAAAAGATAAATTTATTAGCATGAAATATACATTCAAGTGCTAGGACATCTTTTCTGAAGGCAGCTTTGTACGGAAGTGAAACATGGACGATAAACAGTTCAGAAAAGAATAGTAGTTTTTGTGGTGGTACAGAAGGATGTTAAAGATTTGATGGGTATATCGAATAACTAATCAGGAGGTACTGAATAGAAATTGAGAAAAAAGAAATTTAAGGCAAAGCCTAGTTAAAAGAAGAGATCGTATGGTAGGACACACCGTTAGGCATGAAGGAGTCGTCGATATGGTAACGGAGGGAAGTTTTGGGGAGAGAGGGTGGGGGAGTGAAACAATTGAAGAGGAGACATCGATCGAATACAACAAGAAGCAAGTTGAAATGTATGTTGTTTGCAGCAGATATGTAGACCTGTTACAGAGGACAAACTAACTTGGAGAGCTGGACCAAACCGGTCTACGGTCTGAAGACCAAACAACAACCACCAACAACAAATACAACACCTGTATCACAGCATATACACGTCTAATTGCAGATACATATCTCCATATCTTTCAAATGCTGAAAACTATAACAGAGGATTATCAGCATAAATCATGTGCACCAGCCATCGGAAATCAGGGGCCTTTTCTGCATCACTTGCACAAGGCTGCAGCGTTATTTTTCTCGCTTCGGTTGAAGCAACAAACATAGAAGGCGTTGTAAATGATGCGGACTGTAACAAGAGTGCTCTCTTCCGATAGAACCTCTCCTAACTGCCTGAGAAAGCAATGCTGCTATAAAGACACTGTCTCTATATCCCAGTGACTGGGGACAAGTAGCGCGGAAACGCCGATGTTCTTTCAAAGTTCTCATGCTGACATCGTCGGTAGCAACTGGAAGAGAGCGAATGACAGTGCAGGCCCCAACTGGCGACAAAGCCTTATCATATAACATGGACTTCGAAGAAATCACCGTACTGTAAAACAGAATACGTAAATCTCTACTGCAATTACAGTGACGTATAACGGCGGGGAAGACATACATGTCTGATGTATACTGTGCACAGTGATGTGGCCTTGCAGAAGGCTGTCTATATACTCGTATCTTGCGCTGCTGCAGACGGCCCATGCCTCGTGACGGAACATTTTGTCTACCTCCGATTATCTATTCCGCGTAACTTGTGGTGGTGTTAAGTAACAAATTTTTTGTTGTTCCAAGTATAAATTATTTTCATTTTTGTGCATACAAATGTAATTTATTCAGGAACGTATTTCGTTATGTAAAGAGTTGTCAGTCAAAATGCTTTACTATGAAAATTGTACGCTGTAATAATTTATTGTAAATGAATAAATCAAGTGCTATCCTCAGCTAGAACCTTTATAATCTATGTTGTGAAACGAAAAATGAGACGGTTGGTGGTAGAAGGAGGGACAGTAAGGTGTAATACAAGTACGCGAGGGTTTGCTGTTTTATTACGGTCAGTAAGGCAAAAGAAACAGTAATACGGACGGTGTTGGTGAAAGGACATTAAAGCAGACGTATGTGGATGTTGCGATACGTGAAGTCCACTTGACAGAATCTCTTGCTGGGGTTATATTGTTTTCTTCTCGGCTCGTAATGGTGGTGCTGTAGATCTGTTTGGTGAGCGATACTTCGACAATCATCAGTTATTTTGCTCCCCAATAGCAAAACTCCTTTACTACTTTAAGAATCTCATTTCCTAATCTAATTCCCTCAGCGTCGCCCGACTTAATTCGACTACATTCCATTATCCTCGTTTTGCTTTTGTTGATGTTCATCTTATATCCTCCTTTCAAGACACTGTCCATTCCGTTCAACTGCTCTTCCAAGTCCTTTGCTGTGTCTGACAGAATTACAATGTCATCGGCGAACCTCAAAGTTTTTATTTCTTCTCCATGGATTTAAATACCTACTCCAAATTTTTCTTTTGTTTCCTTTACTGATTGCTCAATATACAGGTTGAATAACATCCGGGAGAGGCTACAACCCTGTCTCACTCCCTTCCCAACCGCTGCTTCCCTTTCATGTCTCTCGACTCTTATAACTGCCATCTATTTTCTGTACAAATTGTAAATAGCCTTTCGCTCCCTGTATTTTACCCCTGCACACCTTTAGAATTTGAAAGAGAGTATTCCAGTCAACATTGTCAAAAGCTTTCTCTAAGTCTACAAATGCTAGAAACTTAGGTTTGCCTTTCCTTAATCTTTCTTCTAAGATAAGTCGTAAGGTCAGTATTGCCTCACGTGTTCCAATATTTCTACGGAATCCAAACTGGTCTTCCCCAAGGTTGGCTTCTTCTAGTTTTTCCATTCGTCTGTAAAGAATTCGCGTTAGTATTTTGCAGCTGTGGCTTATTAAACTTCCATTCGGTAATTTTCACATTTGTCAACACCTGCTTTCTTTGGGATTGGAATTATTATATTCTTCTTGAAGTCTGAGGGTATTTCGCCTGTCTCATACATCTTGCTCACCAGATGGTAGAGTTTTGTCAGGACTGGCTCTCCGGAGGCCGTCAGTAGTTCTAATGGAATATTGTCTACTCCCGGAGCCCTGTTTCGACTCAGGTCTTTCAGTGCTCTGTCAAACTTTTCACGCAGTATTGTATCTCCCATTTTGTCTTCATCTACATTCTCTTCCATTTCCATAATATTGTCCTCAAGTACGTCGCCCTTGTATGGACCCTTTATATACTCCTTCCACCTTTCTGCTTTCCCTTCTTTGCTTAGAACTGGGTTTCCATCTGAGCTTTTGATATTCATACAAGTGGTTCTCTTTTCTCCAAAGGTCTCTTTAATTTGGCTGTAGGCAGTATCTATCTTACCCCTAGTGAGATAAGCCTCTACATCCTTACATTTCTGATAAAAATCTTAATAATGAGTACTTGTGAGCGGAATCGACCACTTCTGACAAATTTAGTGGAACGTAGCCTAAAATTCCAAAACTGGCAGTTGTTTTTTTAATAAGAGTGGTATTCAGGTTTAAGCCACAATCGGCATTACTAAACGTATATGGAAATTAACTTACTCCGTTCTTCGTACTAATAGCAATATTATCAATAGCTTTATATCCTCTTAGTGATGCCGCGTTATTATAATAATGTGTCACATCACCAACAGCTTTAATCTTGCTACAATGAAGATCTCCCTTAAGCGATACAGACACACGCACACACACACACACACACACACACACACATACACACACACACACACACACACACACACACATATATATATATATATATATATATATATATATATATATATATATATGTGTGTGTGTGTGTGTGTGTGTATATGTATGTATGTATGTGTGTGTGTGTGTGTGTCGTTCGGACGCTCTTTCTCTGCACCGAGCGAGGTAGCGCAGTGGAAAGACACTGGATTCTCATTCGGGTGAATGGCATTCAAATCCCGGTCCAAAATTCCAGATATGACATTGTAGCCAACTGAACATTGAATCCAAATATTCTTTCCTTCTTTCTCTGCCGTCGTCTTCTCGTATTCCCAATTCACAGTGTCTCCTTACCCACACAGACATTCACAGACAGGCAACCCTCATTCACAGTGTTTGTTTATATTTGATGGTAACACAACACACGTGTGTTATGTATATAAACAGAGATGTGTTATGTTATCATTTAACGTAAACAAACACCGTGAATGATATGATGGCGCTCGTTTGAGTTTCAGATGGAGAAGGAGGAGCTACAGGGTTGCGGCGCTTAAAACCGGACAAAATGAAATTTTTTTTAAAAAAAGGAAATTTATTAAAACTAAATACAGATGAATATGAAATTCCTTTTACACGTAAGTGTTGGTATCTTTCAAAACTAACATCACTCGATGTAACCCCTTTCACCCGCAATGGCCGCCTCCAATCTCGTCCCGAAGCGATTTCACGCACTCTTAATAAACAGCGCTGTCGATATTCGCGAATGCTGCTTCGATAGCGGTGCGTAGAGATGCGATATTAGAGTGCCACGTGTTATTGGAAACTCTTTCAACTACGCTCCAAACTTAGTAGTCGTGGGTTCAAATCCGGGCTATTCAGGTGCCAGAACTCCTTTGACCAGAACACGTGAACGTTATCCGAGAGTCAGTTTTGGACTAACTCGCTCGTATGAGGTCCTCCTCTGCCATCCGACGCATTGTTCCCTCGCTTACATTCAATAGTGACGCCAATTTCCTCAGCGATTGCCCCGTGTCCTCCGAAATCAGCGGCTGAGCGTTTTCGATGACTGCCGCAGTTCGTGACGCGCGCTTCTTCGAATGAGGTTTCCTCCCCAGACTCCTCCGAAGCATTATAATTGACCACAATGTCGTAAACAGTCGATCTCGTGTACCCGAAGAATCAAACTATTTCAGTGGGCGAACGCCCAGACCGAAGACTTTCGATAATCGCGGCTCTGTGGTTGCACTCCGCACTTGTCCGTAACATCTCGGCCATTCTGAGGTTCTGTCTGTTTACTGGATGCCTATGATTTTCAAGAACGCCAATCGCGACTTCCGGCGGAACAACGATATGGCGGGAAATTCAAACTGAAATTTGTCCGAATTTAAGCGCCGCACCCCGTATCTCTATCACCAAGCGAATGTACCGGAACACGGAACGCGATTCCAGTTGCAAGTTGCCTCTTACGGCTTACAGAGACATATACATATATATGTATATTCCGCGTAATTTTTGACCAAATTTAAAAATTTAAAATACTGTCAGAATGTAATGATTAGCATGTACAATTTTAATTTGAAAATTAGAATACTATCATAATCTAACCATTGTGTTAAAAGTTCATCACAATAGGACAAGTATTACGATTAGAAACTGTGTATTTCTGTTTTGAGGCAGTGTAGCTGATGGCGCACAAATGACTGGACTTTATTCATCCAGTATTTTTCAATGACAGCACTTAACGAGTCGTAACAAACTTTACACATAATTTGAAACCTTTGCGAAACTTCTATGGCTGACCCTCCCCTCCCCCCACAAAAAGTGACGAAAGGAAAAGAGTTTATCGCTTACTACCTTCTTGCTGTTCATGCAGTAAAACTTCAGCATTAGGCACGAGGTTTTAATTTATTACTTCTTTACCACTGACTCTCTTCACAATACAGTATACAGTCAGTATCCACACACACCACTCAATGTACCTGCAAAATTATATGACTGTACGACACACAGCTCAGGAGATACGACTTCATAAACAAATGTTCAAATGTGTGTGAATTCCTAAGGGAGCAAACTACTTAGGTCATCGGTCCCTAGACTTACACACTACTTAAACTAACTTAAACTAACTTATGCTAAGAACAACACACATACCCATCCCCGAGGGAAGACTCGAACCTCCGGCGGGAGGGGCCTCGTCATAAACATTGAGATGCATGAAGAAACTGCTTTAGCTGAAAAGGGAGCGCAAATTACCCATATTAATTTCATTCAGTGTTTCATAATGATACACGTAGTGACTTCAATAAACTTTAAACATAATATCAAACCTTTTCTGAACTTTTTCTCGGTTGCTTGCTTCAAATCAAATACTTAACACGGTAACCGGTTTATAAGGTAATCAGACGTTTGAAGCTCTTTAAAACATAGGAGTTTGAATCTTTAAAGACTCAGGGGCTTACTGGTAGCTAGCGAAAATGAAAGATAGCTGAAGGGAACGAGAAGCAACTCAACAACACACACAGGTATGGAAAATTATATACAGCAGAGCCCCGGTAATTCGAGATAATTGGGGCTGAGCCTACATCGAATTACAAAAAACTCGGATAATACGGAAATATCATTGAATCAGTTGGTCAATCTTGAATAAATGTTTAATGGGCACAATAATGATTAAAAATAAATGAAAAGCAATATTCTACAAACCTGTGTTATATGTACATATATGTGCACACATTTCCAAGTATCAATAATGTAAGTTACATTTAAAAGAAATCGTCCATCGTCCGTTGTTTTAAATAGAACCTCGTTTTTTAGTAACAGTGTCGCACAACCTTCTAGGAAGCATGGTGTCAGTTGGGGTAGTTTCCGCTTCAGGCAATTCCTCGTTGTCACTGTCTTCAGCTGGTTCATTAACCATTTAAGCAACTGCAAGATCGGTCACGTCAAACTATTCATCCATATATACACTCCTGGAAATGGAAAAAAGAACACATTGACACCAGTGTGTCAGACCCACCATACTTGCTCCGGACACTGCGAGAGGGCTGTACAAGCAATGATCACACGCACGGCACAGCGGACACACCAGGAACCGCGGTGTTGGCCGTCGAATGGCGCTAGCTGCGCAGCATTTGTGCACCGCCGCCGTCAGTGTCAGCCAGTTTGCCGTGGCATACGGAGCTCCATCGCAGTCTTTAACACTGGTAGCATGCCGCGACAGCGTGGACGTGAACCGTATGTGCAGTTGACGGACTTTGAGCGAGGGCGTATAGTGGGCATGCAGGAGGCCGGGTGGACGTACCGCCGAATTGTTCAACACGTGGGGCGTGAGGTCTCCACAGTACATCGATGTTGTCGCCAGTGGTCGGCGGAAGGTGCACGTGCCCGTCGACCTGGGACCGGACCGCAGCGACGCTCGGATGCACGCCAAGACCGTAGGATCCTACGCAGTGCCGTAGGGGACCGCACCGCCACTTCCCAGCAAATTAGGGACACTGTTGCTCCTGGGGTATCGGCGAGGACCATTCGCAACCGTCTCCATGAAGCTGGGCTACGGTCTCGCACACCGTTAGGCCGTCTTCCGCTCACGCCCCAACATCGTGCAGCCCGCCTCCAGTGGTGTCGCGACAGGCGTGAATGGAGGGACGAATGGAGACGTGTCGTCTTCAGCGATGAGAGTCGCTTCTGCCTTGGTGCCAATGATGGTCGTATACGTGTTTGGCGCCGTGCAGGTGAGCGCCACAATCAGGACTGCATACGACCGAGGCACACAGGGCCAACACCTGGCATCATGGTGTGGGGAGCGATCCCCTACACTGGCCGTACACCACTGGTGATCGTCGAGGGGACACTGAATAGTGCACGGTACATCCAAACCGTCATCGAACCCATCGTTCTACCATTCCTAGACCGGCAAGGGAACTTGCTGTTCCAACAGGACAATGCACGTCTGCATGTATCCCGTGCCACCCAACGTGCTCTAGAAGGTGTAAGTCAACTACCCTGGCCAGCAAGATCTCCGGATCTGTCCCCCATTGAGCATGTTTGGGACTGGATGAAGCGTCGTCTCACGCGGTCTGCACGTCCAGCACGAACGCTGGTCCAACTGAGGCGCCAGGTGGAAATGGCATGGCAAGCCGTTCCACAGGACTACATCCAGCATCTCTACGATCGTCTCCATGGGAGAATAGCAGCCTGCATTGCTGCGAAAGGTGGATATACACTGTCCTAGTGCCGACATTGTGCATGCTCTGTTGCCTGTGTCTATGTGCCTGTGGTTCTGTCAGTGTGATCATGTGATGTATCTGACCCCAGGAATGTGTCAATAAAGTTTCCCCTTCCTGGGACAATGAATTCACGGTGTTCTTATTTCAATTTCCAGGAGTGTATATATATATATATATATATATAACTTGCATTCGCATTTTCACATCCAGCAAGCTATTTCGTCAGTCCTGCCAACGGTAGGTCATCTTCATCTCTACAGTATGTATCCGTTTCATTCCGTAAAATCTGGTTCCAAGACCTTTTTAGTTTCCCCGACTTCGTTTTAGACCAGTAATAGGCTATCCAGTAAACTAAGTCTTATATCGTAGTTTTTTTAGAAGTTCTTTGGTGGTTCCTTCACCTTCTGTTGTTCGTAGAAGCGTCTGAAGCAAAAGACGACGATATCCTTTCTTCAACCATTATAAAATGCCTTGACCCTTAGGATGTATTAAACTCGTCAAGTTAGGGGGTAAGAACAACGCGCGAATGTCACATTGTATTTCTTCCTCATCAGGCTGTATACCAGCGTTGTCAAGTGTTAAGACTGCTTTAGAAGGTAAGCACTTTTTCTTTAAGTACCTTTTGGTCGCTGGAACAAAATTTCGAAAAACGACTCCTTAAAGATATTTTTGTCCGTCCAAGCAGATTTTTGGAGGACAAATGTAACAGGCAGCGCAGAAGCAGTTATACTTTTTTAAAGGTCTTGGCTTAGCAGACTTCCATATTAACAGTAGCTTCAGTTTACGGTCTCCACTTGCATTCGATGAGGCAAGACCTGTTAACCTCTCTTTACTTTTTTTGTAGCCCGAGGCAACTTTTTCTTTTTTGAGCGTAGAGTTTTAGATGGAATTATTTTGTAATTTAGTCCTGTTTCATCACAGTTATACAGTTGATCAGCAGTAAGCTATTCTTCCTGTATAATTTTTCTTAGCTTCTCGCAAAATTGTGTAACAGTTTGAGAATGCGCAGAAAGTTTTTCACCGCAAATTTCAGGAAACATTACGCCCTATCGCTTCTTCCACCTATCCATTCAACCTGAAATTTCAGTAAAATCACCCTCACCTTCCTTTAACGCATTTCTAAAAAAAAAAAATTCTTGCAGAATAGGCCCTGGAATTGGATTTCATTTTTGTCTTTGTTGAGTAAATCAGACGAACAAAGCTTCACTCGTTTTTTCACACTCAGATTTCTTCTTTGACTTCCATTCAAATGACGAAACAGAAAACTTTGATGAAGATATATCAGTTTTGTCTCTGTTTCTACGCCAATGTCTACTGTCTCTTAATCGAACCATACTCGGCACCAAGTTTTTTTAATGTTTCTCCTTCGTATAGTCATTTTAGAGCCTCTAGATTGACATTTAGTGGCACAAACTTTCTCTTACTCCTACCACTCGTTGTAATGTTCTAATTAAAACATTAAGAAAAACACAGATACATATGAGCGGTTTACTTTATATTCATACAACTCTTTACATTTAACGTGAAACAATGGGCTCACTACAGTACAGATGATACTACACAACCAATTACTGGGCATATGGTCAGCCGATGTTGTAAAATGTGCATGTATTGTTACTTAGGCTTACTGTATTTTAATGACCACTGTTGCTGGGAAGACACAACAACAGGGCTAACAATAAGGATTGTATCCACTGCACAACTGATTTTCAGACGGTCCCAATCAGTAAGGGGTCGACAAAGAAATAGCAAGTGCACTCCTCGAAATCTAATGGTACCTGTCTATATGTAATAGAAATGCATTAGCACTCTGAGGCCAAGGTTATTTCTGTACATTATGAACGGAAACCTTAGGTGGGACAGTTTCATCTGTGTTGTACATGGAAAACTGAAAGAAAGTTGAGAATGTAACACATTCGAAAGTGCGAAAACGTACAAGCGCACAACGTACACTATGTGATCAAAAGTATCCGGACACCTGGCTGAAAATGATTTACAAGTTCATGGCGTCCTCCACCGGTAATGCTGTAATTCAGTATGGTGTTAGCCCACCCTTAACCTCGATGACAGCTTCCACTCTCGCAGTTATACGTTCAATCAGGTGCTGCAAGGTTTCTTGGGGAATGGCAGCCCATTCTTGACGGACTGCAATGAGGAGAAGTATCGATGTCGGTCGGTGAGGCCTGGCACGAAGTCGGCGTTCGAAAACATCCCAAAGGTGATCTGTAGGATTTAGGTCAGCACACTGTGCAGGCCAGTCCATCACAGGGATGTTGTCGTGTAACCACTCCACCACAGGCCGTGCATTATGAGCAGGTGCTCGATCGTGTTGAAAGATGCAGTCGCCATCGCAATTGCTCTTCAACAGTGGGAAGCAAGAAGGTGCTTAAAACATCAATTTTGGACTATGCTGTGATTGTGCCAAGCAAAACAACAAGGGCTGCAAGCCCTCTCCATGAAAAACACGATCACACCATAGCACCACCGCCTCCGAATTTTACTGTTGGCACTATACACGCTGGCAGATGACGTTCACTAGGCATTCGGCATACCCACACCCCGCCATCGGATCGCCATATTGTGTACCGTGATTCGCCACTCCACACAACGTTTTTCAACTGTACAGTCGTCCAATGTTTACGCTCCTTACACCAAGCAAGGCGTCGTTTGACATTTAGCGGCGTGATGTGTGCTTATGAGCAGTCGCTCGACCATGAAATGCAAGTTTTCTCACCTCCCGCCTAACTGTCACAGTACTTGCAGTGGATCCTGATGCAGTTTGGAATTCCTGTGTGATGGTCTGGATAGATGTCTGCCTATTACACATTACGACCCTCTTCGACTGTCGGCGGTCTCTGTCAGTCGACAGACGAGCTCGGCCTGTACGCTTTCGTGCTGTAAGTGTCCCTTCACGTTTCCACTTCACTATCAGATCGAAAACAGTGGACCTAGGGATGTTTAGGAGTGTGGAAAACTAGAGCACAGTCGTAAGACACAAGTGACACACAACCACCTGACCACCTTCGAAGTCCGTGGTTTCCGCGGAGCGCCCCATTTTGCTCTCTCACACTGTCTAATGACTACTGAGATCGCTGATATGGAGTACCTGGCAGTAGGTGGCAGCACAATGCACCTAATATGAAAAGCGTATGTTTTTGGGGGTGTCCGGATACTTTTGATCACATAGTGTATGAAGACGGGTTTTTACTCTAGCTTTATGTAAAATTTTAATTTTCTTAATGCTAGAGCGATTTGCACGGAATCTCGAAATACCGGGGCTATAATTACCAGGGCCCTACTGTAAATCCAACAACACTTGAAAATGATAATAAATTCTTGAAACGCCTTTTGATGTACACGAAATAACGTAGATGGTACAGTACTTTTATTATCTGTATCATTAATGACGCAATTAAAGATTTTCTAAATACATGACTTACATTTTGTGAAATGGAGTAGTTCCCTATACTTGTTTGTTTTGTCCTATCGGTATGAGAGCAGCTGTTTGATCATCATAAAACGAATTAAAAAGTCATTTCACTTCTCATATTCATCCATCAGAAATGAAGCAATGAAACATCAGTGTTTAATGAGAAGCCGTAATGTAGGTAAAGTAGTTAAAATGAGTAGAATAGCTCAACTGAGGTAAGACATCTACTTAAGACTACAGACAGCTCCACAGTATATATTGTTATGGGCTTAGCATTCCCATGCTCATCATAAGGTTCGCAGTCGGTGCATGATGCCCTGAATCACTGCCTTCTACCAATGTTGTTTTTGCATCACGTCTTTAAAAATTGTGACATCTCTCTTTCTTAAAATGAGGATCGAGATCATTTAAATGTTACTCAACATTGCCTCCTATCCCGAGCGCTAAAGTTCAGTACTAATGTAGTTTTGTAATCTGACTCTGGTGAACCGTCGCAATAACGGGAATAAGTAAAAATCTCCTGGGAAAATTAAGTAAACAGCATAAAAATCATAACTGCTGCTGTAGGTTTAGCATCTGACTGCAAACAAAAATGTTCAATCGCTACAGGCGCCGCTAACAACACAATTGGAAGCAAAACATTAAACCAAAGAACAAACGTTAGTCTTGTTAGCTTAAAGTAGTGATTTAAAAACTGCACCCTGAGCAAAGCTACTAAAATAAATAACCGCTTCTGTATCTGTTAATTTGGAAAACAAACCAACGATCGTTGATTTAAAACACAACATAATCATCAATAATTTTACAGGCACTGCGCCACGTAGACCCAGCCATCTGTTAGTCTTTAAAAATAATGATAACTACCATGGCCTTGGCGCAATTATAAATCCTTAGTCCACAACGAATATACGAGGGTTGTCCAGAAAGTAAGTTCCGATCGGTCGCGAAATGTAAACCACTGGGAAAATCCGGTAAGCTTTGCACAGATGTATTGGTCAGTGTCTCTAATATGCCCGTCGATCGTGTCGCGACGCTATTTTCAGTTTTGAGTGAACAGTGAGCACGTAAAGATGCGTAGGGAATAGTGTCTCCCGCCAAGTATGACGGCCTGGTTAGAGATTTCACCTGTGTCATGCAGCCCACATAACACAACTCTCGAGCAGTTCCGTCTTCATGCCAATTCTCGTCCGCACACTGCAGGGGCAATGAAGACGCTCCTGCAGCGTTTCCGATGAGAAGTGTTTGATCACCCACAATACAGTCCGTAATTGGCTCCCCCTGAGTCTCATCTCTGCTCACAAGAACCGCTGGCTATGAAGACAAAATTTTTCCACAGACAACGAGCTGGAGAGCAGTGAAGATAACTGGCCGAAAGCACAGGCGGCTAGTTTCTATGACGAGGATGTTGGAAACTTGATACAACACTACAACAACACTCGAAGTTGGAGCGGCGACTATGTAGAAAAGTAGGTGGAAGGTGTACCTAACTGTTGCAAATAAAACGGTTCTGGTTTTCACTGTGGTATCCATTTCGTGACCGATCGGAACTTAGTTTCCGGACAACCCTCGTAGTACGACTGAGTGTCATTTACCAGCGGTACGCCTGCAGTAACGGCAACCCTTCGGACGGAGAAGCATCGCACACATGCACACCTACAAGGCGTCGCCTCCCAGGACTTCGACCATCGGCGATAGTCATTCCGAAAGCGTTACAGGGTAGGGCAAGCGCCACCAGATGTCCACCTCGCCGGGGTCTACTTCCCTCCGCCGAGTCACGTAAGCAGAAATAGATCCACAAGTGTACCTCGGCGCACCGGCTATTTACAGTGGCTCGGTTCCACTCACCAGCAGTTCTCTGCCGACGCTCTGGGCCAACTCGTGTGCCGACTGACCCTAATTCTTTATCAGAAATTGGTAGAGGCCATGTCAGCGGAAATTTGGACTTCTCCGACATCGTCTCCGAGAAGTACCTTCGACCAGCTTCCTATAAGTCACTCTAATTCCTTCCTTGGTAAACTTCGTTGCTAGTAGAAGACTAGGAGAATCTTGTATTAATTTTTGTGGGAAGAAGTTTTTGTCTCGTCAATGTCCTGTTGGTTTTAAACAAACCTTTCTCTTGTGTATTTGGAACGTGCTGGCTCTTAGGCATCCCACCACATGAGAAATAGCACTGGCTGCATTACAGCGCCGTATTCTTGTGTTGCCTCAGAGGAAAACAACCGCTGGTTGTTGGTATCGTGTCTCTAACCCACCTCCAGTGCTTTCACACGTTTCCCGGGTACTGCATTCCTCGGAACGCGAAGCTGGACGTACTTTGCAGTGTACATGATTTTTTTAAAATTCTTAATAAAAGGATTTTATCTACTTCTCTCGTCATTCAGCAACGGTTTAATACTCATTATCCTCTCTTTTCCATTTGAAATTCATAATTTAACTGGCTATTAAAAAACGTACATAATTAGAGCGATACTAAATGTTAATTTTTAATTCCTCTTCAGTGTATGCCTTTGGTTTTTTCTTATATTCGAGCGAAGAATTATCCTACGTATTATACTTTTATTGTAGCTGGCCTTGTACACCCTGAACTACGGAAGTAGGTCCCTAACAAGTGATGACTATATCTCAATTCACGCTGCCATCTCTGTTCGCGTTTGGTTCAACGAATCCACTAGGAGGCTTCTACACTAATGTTTTTAATACTGTGTTCCGCGGAACCCTGGAACAGTTTGAACATCACTCAAGGGTTTTACAAAACTTACGTGCCTTTTTTCATAGAATTCAATAAAGTAACTTTTAAAAAAGTAATAACGATGAAAATTAGATTCCCTACGAGATAAGAAATAGAATAACAACTAACCTTCGCTTCCACTTCCTAGGTTGGATAGTTGGTACGAATACGACATAAGGCGAGTAAGGCTTTGTGTAATAGAGACCAGACGACAGCCCTGCACACGGAAAACTAAAAAATGACGAAACGCTTCATAATTCGTGATTGTAGCAGACCACTGAAACTACCACTGTTGCCTGCAACAGCATGAACAACGATCCGTATTACTTTGTCGTCTGTCTTCAGGGAATGCAATCAGATTACGCATTGGAAGCTATATACACACAGTCTTAACATGTGTCGATGTGATGTATTCACTGACAAATTTATAAGCACGCAATCGTGTTCGGGGCTGCGGGGGGGAGGGGGGGGGGGGGGGTAAATTCACAATTGAACATCTACATGATTATTCTGCAATTCACAATTAAGTGCCTGGCAGAGGGCTCAACGAACCACCTTCAAGCTACCTGCCTACCGTTCTACTCACGAACGGAGCGCGAGAAAAACGAGCACTTAAATCTTTCTGTGCGGACTCTGATTTCTCTTATTTTGTTATGGTGATCACTTCTCCCTATGTAGCAGGGCGCCAAGAAAATACTTTCGCAATTAGGAGAAAGACAGTGAAATGTCGTTCCTACCGCATCGAAAAATGTCTCTGTTTTAATAGTTGCCATCCCAGTTCGTATATCGTATCCATCTCTCTCTCTCCCCATTTCACGATAATATAAAACGAGCTGCCCCTTCTTTGAACTTTGTCGATGTCCTCCGTCAGTGCCATCTGATGTGGATCCCACACCGCACAGCAATACTCCATAACAGATCGGACAAGTGTGGCGTAAGCAATCTCTTTAGTAGACCTGTTGCATTTTCAAGTGTTCTGCCAATAATTCGCACTCTTTGGCTCGCTTTCCCCGCAACATTATCTATGTGATCATTCCAGTTTAAGTTAATCGTAGCTGTAATCGCTAACTATTTTGTTGAATTTACAGGCTTTAGATTTGTGTCATTTATCGTGTAACCGAATTTTAGCCGTTTTCTTATAGACCTCATATGGATGATTGCACACTTTTCATTATTGAAAGTCAATTGCCACTTGCCACACCTAAATCATTTTGCAATTGGTTTTGGTCATCTGGTAACTTTACAAGATGGTAAATGAGATCATCACCTACAAAAAATCAAAGAGGCTGCTCAGGTAGTCTGCTATGTTGTTTATGTGGATCAAGAACAACAGAGGACCTACAACACTTCCTTGGGGAACGACAGGTATTACTTCTTTTATACTCGACGGCTTTCCGTCAGTTACTATGAACTGTGATATTACTGATCCAGTCGCGCAACTGAGACGATACTCCGTAGGCAATATGATTAGAAGTTTGTGGTGACGAACGGAGTCAAAAGCCTTCTGGAAATTTAAAAATATGGAAACAATTTGACATTCCCTATCGATACCACACATTACTTTGTGAGAATAAAGAGCTAATTTGTTTCAAAAGAACTATATTTTCTGAATCCGCGCTGACTATTTGTCAATAAATGGTTTTCTTTCAGGAAAATTCATAATGATCGAACACAGCATATCTTCCAGAATCCTACTGCGCATCGAAGTTAGTGATATGGTCTCTAATTCAGCGAATTACTCCTATTTCCTTTCTTGAGTATTTTTTTGTCGAGTGAGCAGTTCTGTATATGATTGTTAAGTATGAAGCTGATTGTATCAAAATACTTAAAAAGTAATCTGATTGGAATACAACATGGAGCGAACGTCTTGTCTTTATTAAGTAATTTAAGCTGCTTCTCTACACCGAGGACATCTACTTCTAAGTTACTCATGTTGGGAATTATTCTGATTAAAATTCTGGAATATTTGCTTCGTCTTATTTGGTGAAGGAGTATAGAAAAATCGTGTTGCTAACTCTGCTTTAATGGCACTGTCATCGGTGACATTACCATTGTTATCGCGCAGTGAAGGTGTTGCCGCTGGTGTGCAATACGTATGACCAGAATGTCTTTGCGTTTCTTGCATGATTTCGAGACAGAATTTCCTTATAGAAGCTACTGAAAGCATCTCGCACTGAAGTTCGCGCTAGATTTCGAGCTTCTGTAAAACTTTGCCATCTTGGGGACTCTGCGTTCTTTTAAATTTGACGTACTTTTGTCGTTGCTTCTGTGACAGTTTTCTGACTTGTTGTGTGTACCCTGGAGGATCAGTACCGTCTCTTATTGACTTACCTGGTATATATCTCTCAACTGCTGTCGATACTATTTCTTTGAGTTTAAATCACATCCTGGACTGCCCTTACATAGCCAGATCGGAAGGATTGCAAACTGTCTGTTAGAAAGGTGTCAAGCGAATTTTTATCTGCTTTTTTTAAATAGTTGTACCTTCCGTTTTTTATGGGTTTGGATTTTACGGTATTCGGTCTCGCTACAACAACCTTGTATTCACTAAATCCTTTATCCATCATGATGCTCCCTATTTGCTAAGGATTGTTTATTGCTAAGAGGTCAAGTATCTTTTCGTAACCATTTACTCTTCGCATGAGCTCCTGAACGAAGTGCACAAAATAATTTTCTGAGAAAGCATTCAGTACAATTTCGGACGAAGTTTAGTGCCTACAACCGACATTAAACATTTATTTTCGCCAACACGTCAAGGGTAGATCTAAGTCACCACCAACTATAATTTTATTAGTCGGGTACCTATTTGAAATAAGATTAGAGTTTTCTTTAAACTGTTCAGCAACTTTATCATCTGAGTTGGGGAGGCGGAGGGGGGGGGGGCAGTGAAAGAAAACTTATTAATTTCACTACAAGGTAAACCACTTCAGACAGCAATAAGCATCACAACTGATATGAAAATCACAGATTCGGTTGTAAGACCTTTATTTTTTAAGACAAGTCCAGTTTCAGACTAACAAATGCCCATCATCAGGTGCGATTACTGGAAACAAACAAGAGAACCTGTCGTGACTTGGGGAAAAAGTAAAAGCCTTACAACTGATCCGGTGACTTCCATGTGATATTCAGAATGCGTAACTGGAAATGTTATACATCTTGAAGAAGCTGTTAGCAAATTATCCACATCCGAAGATGGCAGTCAAGTGCTGAAATCGATCATGTTAACTGTAATCTTAAGCGATCTTGGACGCAACAAATTATCATACATATAAAAGGGAACGATCATTTTGTTTCAGTTTGTATTAATATTTATTTTGAGTATTACATATTTTTTTTTTATTTTACACGTCTAGTTCCGTAGCACCAACTTGAGGAGCAAGTTTCTATGGTCGTGGAACATGTCAGGGCATGAAATTACAACAGAAAAGTAATAAAAGACAGTATAAACTGTTTATGAATAATAAGAAGAAGTCAAGCTATAAGCGTATGTAAACGCAAGGAACTATGTAACACAGGAATCAGATTAATTTTTCAAGGAACCCCTCGACAGACTAGAGGGAATGACCCGTGTGTGGCAACTTTTCAGTTTAGATTTGAAAGCCCGTGGATTACTAGTAATATTTTTGAATTCTTGTGATAGTTTACTGAAAATGGATGCAGCAGAATACTGCACGCCTTTCTGTGCAAGAGTCAAGGAAGTGCGATCCAAATGTAGATTGGATTTCTGCCTAGCATTAACTGGATGAAAGCTGCTAATTCTTGGGAACAAGCTGATTTTGTTAACAAAAAACGACGGTAAAGAATATATTGAGAGGCCAGTGTCAGAATACTCAAACTATTAAACAGGGGTCGACAAGAGCTTCGTGAACTTACACAACTTGTTGCCCAAAACCTCCCCTTTCTGAGCCATAACACCCTTTGACAATGGGAAGACTTACCCCAAAATGTAATACCGTACGTCATAAGCGAATAAAAATAAGCAAAGTTGACTACTTTTCCTGTCGAACAATCACTTACTTGAGGTTCTGTTCAAATAGTAAAAATGGCAGAATTAAGTCTTTAAACAAGATCCTAAACAAGCGCTACCCACGACGTTCTACTGTCTATCTGAACACCTAGAAATTTGAACTATTCTGTCTTATTAACCATAAGCCCATTCTGCGTAATTAAAGCCTCAAGTATTGTTGAATTGTGTATTAGAAACTGTAAAGACTGAGTCTTAGTATGATTTTGTGATTTAGCGTTAGTTTATTTTCAACAAGACATGAACTATCTGAAATACTGTCATTGCTGCACACATCCTTCACTAACAAGCTAGTGCCCTCAGCAATCAGAATTATTTTAGAATCGCCTGTGATACAAGAAGACATATCATTTGTATAAATAAGTAACAGCAATGGTCCAGCAGTGATCCCAGAGGCACCCCGCATTTAACTATGCCGCACTTGGATCTTACATCATGGTCATTCTCAATATTGGAGAATGACCTTCTGCTGTCTGTTCTTAAAGTAAGAGGTGAACCAATTGTGAGCTACTCCTCGTATTCCATAGTGGTTCAACTTATGGAACAATATTTTGTTATCAACACTATCAAACGCCTTATTTAAATCAAAAAATATGGCTAGCGTTCAAAACCTATTGTTTAATCCCTCCACTACTTCCCAGAATAGGAGAATTAGCATTTTCAGCTATTAATCCACTTCTAAGACCAAACTGGACATCTGACAGGAAATTATGTGAAAAGCAATGATCAAGTGTCCTTACATCACAGCCCTTTCAGTAACTTTAGCAAACACTAATGGCATAGAAACAGATCTAAAATTGTCTACATTATCCCTTTCTCCCGTTTCATAATGCGGCTTTGCTATTGAGAACTTAAATCATTCAGGAAACTGACCATTCCTAAAGGAAAAATTACAAATATGGCTGAATACAAGGCTAATATGGGCAGAACAGTAATTTGCTATTCTGTTAGATAATCCATCATATTTATACTTTATATTACTTATTTATATTATCAAAGTAAGTAACGGTTATATTTTATCAGTCCTTAAAAGGTAGCTCCGACTGTATTTTCTGTCTTCAAATACGATATTTTGTCTTCAAATTCGATATTTTTTTGCAGGGTGAACAGCTGACTTGAAACAGGGACTCAAAGACGTTCTACTGCAGAACTTGACTCTTCTGTTTCGAACACAATAACTACTTCTTTCGCCAAAAATAACCTCCGCCATACAGCACGCGGTGGATCGCGGAGTATGTACTGTGTAACACAGAATGTTCTGAGCGATTCTGGAAAGTCGACACTGATCGAACTTTGGCTTCAAGCTTTCACATCACAGCCGGCGCGTACCTAGGTTTTTTTCATACATGCAGAATGTAAGATGCGTAAATGATTTAAGTTTTCAGTGTATTTTAACTGTTTATTTAACAACATTTGATCTTAGACTTGTTTTCCTTTGCTGCTGTATGTTTCACTTCAATATTTACGTCTGAGTTAATTCAGTCGGTGGATGTTGTTATTTGGCAACAAATCAACCACTTAAAATTTTCGTCATAAGAATTATTTTAATTGCATATAGAGAGTAGGGCAGCTAAGACAAAATACATCGAGAATGAATATATATATCGAGGTGCGGGTTTTGTCAACTTTCTCACACAGGGTAGCGCACGAAAAACTGGTCCCGAGTAGAGACTGCTCGTTCATTATCGTTACCCGCTACGAGCGGATACAACAACAAATAGATAAACATGTAATAATTAAATAATGTAGAGATAACATATAAGCTAATGCAAAGATCTATATTTACTGAATTGATCTTGTCTTTCAAATTAGGTTACATTAGGTGCTGAATACGACCTTTTGTATACGCCCTAACATGTTAATATAGACTCTGTCGCATCAGTTTTCAAAACTTCTTTACGAATAGTGTCCTTAAATTCTTCATTTCTTCTAACGTTATTGGGTTATTTGTGTACACTTTGTCCTTCAGACTGCCCCACAGATAAATGTCACAAATGATTAGATCCGGCGTACGTGGCCTCGACAATCCTTTGCTAACCCTTTCTTCTGCGGATCTTTCGTAAATTTGTGAGACTGTCTCGCGTGAAAAGTGAGAGTTCGCCCCATCCTGTTGAAAGACACCATACTTATGATAATGGGGGGGGGGTTTCAATTATGAATAAAATTCCTCAAAGATTCGCATGTTCACAGCACCGTTTACTGTTGCTTCAAAAAAATATGGGATCCACGATCCAACTTGCCTTCACGGCACACCATATTCCGATTTTTTCACCGTGAAGAGGTTGTCATTGAATGTTTAAGAATTGTTCGTTGACCAGTATCTGGTGTTCTCGGAGTTCACATGTCCCGTCAGATGGAACCAGGCTTTGTCTCTCATGAAATTCAGCAGCAGATCCAACATTCCACTCTCGAATTGTTTGACAAAGTCACATACAGTAATTCACACGTTTTGCCTTACTTCCAGCTTCAATTCTTGGACACATGTCATTTTGTACGGCTTCTTCCATGTTGTTGTTGTGGTCTTCAGTCCTGAGACTGGTTTGATGCAGCTCTCCATGCTACTCTATCCTGTGCAAGCTTTTTCATCTCCCAGTACTTACTGCAACCTACATCCTTCTGAATCTGCTTAGTGTATTCATCTCTTGGTCTCCCTCTACGATTTTTAACCTCCACGCTGCCCTCCAATACTAAATTGGTGATCCCTTGATGCCTCAGAACATGTCCTACCAACCGATCCCTTCTTCTGGTCAAGTTGTGCCACAAACTTCTCTTCTCCCCAATCCTATTCAATACTTCCTCATTAGTTATGTGATCTACCCATCTAATCTTCAGCATTCTTCTGTAGCACCACATTTCGAAAGCTTCTATTCTCTTCTTGTCCAAACTATTTATCGTCCATGTTTCACTTCCATACATGGCTACACTCCATACAAATACTTTCAGAAATGACTTCCTGACACTTAAATCAATACTGGATGTTAACAAATTTCTCTTCTTCAGAAACGCTTTCCTTGCCATTGCCAGCCTACATTTTATATCCTCTCTACTTCGACCATCATCAGTTATTTTGCTCCCCAAATAGCAAAACTCCTTTACTACTTTAAGTGTCTCATTTCCTAATCTAATTCCCCCTTCTTCCATGTATGACGTAAAACACGTTAACGAAACCAACGCAAAACGTTCACTTGTTGTGACAATATACGTGTCGACTTCTTTAAAGCCTGGATCATTCGTGCTCGAACATCCGCTTTCACTGCAAGTATAAGGAAGGATGGTACTCGATTTATTTATTTATTTATTTTTTTATTTTGCGACTCATCCTGTAGTATTCCACGTGGTCACCAAATCCTTTACACTGCTCTTCGCTGGTACGGAAAAGCCAGGAAACGTCTTTGAAAAAATGTTCCGGGTTTCCTTACACGAAACGGTAGACTCGTGCACCTCCGCTATTGTGATCCTTTCTTGAAGAGGAAACATCTCGCTGAGATGCTTGCTTCATGCGTCTTAACCAAGACGCAACGGCATTCGTACCAACAATACAAAATGTAGTCGGAACAGCTTCGAAATAAAAATATGACAATTGGCAGGCGACAATGAGCATTCTAGTACTTGGTGTCGGTTTTTTAGTGCTCACCTTGTATTACTATATTTTCCTCGTGTACAATCAAGATACAATCAAGGTTCTGCAGTAATATATTATGAACTTCCCCTCTGTTACTTCTAAATAATCATCAATCATTCATGTGCACTTTTTAGGTATGTTAACACTAAGTTTGTCGAACCATTTTAAGCAAGAAGGAAGTTCAAAATAATAGCTAAAAATAACATGTTCTCATCTGGTTCTTGTCGCTCTTCGTCAAAAATATGGCTCGTTGAAAACATGACTCTCTGAATAAAATAATTGTCTAGGCAATATTTATTTGTTTATTTCTTATTACACAGCGAGTAAACTGCAGGGATATTGCATGTGTCAAGTTGTACATAGTTCATATGTAATTTACACAAATACAATAAAAGGTATACTGTAAACAAGATATCAACTAAGAACATTTATCTAATTTACAGACTATTGTGTTACACTGTGGAAATATGAGTTATGTATACAGGAAACAAAAGTTATACTAAATATTACAATAAACAAACACGTGAATACCAGAAACCAAATTTTTGCTTGTCTAAGAGAGGGCTCAAAATAAAATTAATTGCAACTAGTTCTAAAAGAATTGTAAGTTTAGTGATAATATTCATTTTCTCTCAAAAATTCATCGATGGTATAAGAAAATTTGTTTGACTTGTAGCAACTGTTTATGATGACATTTGACATGTGATGGGTGTGCATTAAACAGCTTAATGTTGGGAGTAATAAACTCCTTTTTAAACAACAGTAAGGCTTTTCAAATCAGCCTGCAGACTGTTTTTGATTCTAGTGTTACAGTCGTGGTATTTGCTGTTGTCAGGGAAAAAGAGCATTAGGCACTCTCTTAAAGGTAGCAGCTATGAAGGAGGACAACAAAATAACTCCACATTTGGGCCCCATTCCGCTTAAATAGCTGCAGCAGTCTGTGAAGAAATATCCCCATCTTTCGTAACAAATACTTACAGGAGAGTATATGATGGACACCATTCTGACTGCTTTGTTTATGCAGTGAATTACTCTTTTTTAGTGGGGGGGGGGGGTAGTTTCCACAGAATATAATAGCATACGACGTGAATGGGCGAAAGAACAGGAAGCTTTAACGGTATCTACTTCAGCCACTGAAGCAATAATCCATTGTGAAGATTTTGCTGTGCTAAGTTTTTTCAAAAAAGATGAAGAATGTAGGTGACTTAATATATTTGCTCACTGCATAATCAAGCAGGAATTTTTATCCTCAACCTTTTGTATTATTTGATCTCTACACTTCACGTTAATTGCTTTGAGATTTCCCTGTGGTGTATAGAACCTTAAAAAATTTATCTGAAACAATAGGCTCATTTTTCCCTGTTTCAGGAATATTTTGAGCTTGTAAATAGCCTGATGAGATTGGTGTAGCCATTTAAGGGGAACAGAGTCAGGGTGTGGAGTTATTTTGTTGTCTTCTTCCATAATTGCTGCATTTAAGAGGGTGGCTAACGCTCTTTTCCCCTCGCATGCTACCGTAGTTGCTAAAAATTCTCTGCTAGGACTACTTGCCGTAGATCTAGGGAACAATTATTGCTAAAGCGCTTGCAAGTCTTTGTCAATTTAAAGTTCTTTTGTGAGAGAGCACATTTACACATGATTTTGGGATCAAATTGTGTGTCTTTGTAATGTTTACAACAAATAGCTTTGCGTGACGAAGCGCCGAAAATTACTCTGCACGTGTTTCTGTAACGCCATTATCTTCGTTGTAGGCAATGTTATTAGAATCACATAACCGTTTTTCACTCTTTAAGGATTGCTGCCTGCTACGACTTCTTGAAATTATCTCCATATTTAATCATTCCGCAAGCCTCGGTGCTGCTAAAAATTCTTTTTACAATTTTGATCATACCGTACTTCTCCCATGACTGTCTGCAAAAATATGCACGTGTTTTGTGGCAGTTTTATTCTCAACAGAAAGCCTATTACTTTTGGGATTTTTAATTCTAGCTGTCGAAACTTTAGGGTTTGACAAATCACACTTAATTTTTTTACGATAATTTTCACTTTTCGGAACACAGGCAGGGACACTTAACACTCAACTTAAGTATGGATTCTAAATTAGTCACTGTGGTACCATTACTAAACGTAATGGCATAAAATGTGTTCAAGTTCACAAATCTTGTACCATTTACTGTACGTGACTTTTTGAGCCTAATGCTTTATGTTCCTTGTTTGCTTTCTTACAGTCTGACGATTTATCGGTTTCAACTTGCAGCAGTTCATGCATGTTTTGCTTCGACCTCAGATGCACATTTTCATACCTCATGTAGTCGTCTTCTCTTCTCAGGCCGTTGATTAGGCATTGTAAACTTGTGAATTCACTTTTGCGCTTCACACACGCTGCCTTTTTAACTGCATCACTGTAATTCATTACGGCATTTTGGCAGTACATCCTGTGGCGTAACAGAGTCTTGAATCCTCATAGAAATATTTGCATATGAGAGAATGTCACGTTGCATAAAGCTATGAAACTCAAAATCTCTATTCTCCTGCTTCCATGACAGACACAGTAATATACACTCCTGGAAATGGAAAAAAGAACACATTGACACCGGTGTGTCAGACCCACCATACTTGCTCCGGACACTGCGAGAGGGCTGTACAAGCAATGATCACACGCACGGCACAGCGGACACACCAGGAACCGCGGTGTTGGCCGTCGAATGGCGCTAGCTGCGCAGCATTTGTGCACCGCCACCGTCAGTGTCAGCCAGTTTGCCGTGGCATACGGAGCTCCATCGCAGTCTTTAACACTGGTAGCATGCCGCGACAGCGTGGACGTGAACAGTATGTGCAGTTGACGGGCTTTGAGCGAGGGCGTATAGTGGGCATGCGGGAGGCCGGGTGGACGTACCGCCGAATTGCTCAACACGTGGGGCGTGAGGTCTCCACAGTACATCGATGTTGTCGCCAGTGGTCGGCGGAAGGTGCACGTGCCCGTCGACCTGGGACCGGACCGCAGCGACGCACGGATGCACGCCAAGACCGTAGGATCCTACGCAGTGCCGTAGGGGACAACACCGCAACTTCCCAGCAAATTAGGGACACTGTTGCTCCTGGGATATCGGTGAGGACCATTCGCAACCGTCTCCATGAAGCTGGGCTACGGTCCCGCACACCGTTAGGCCGTCTTCCGCTCACGCCCCAACATCGTGCAGCCCGCCTCCAGTGGTGTCGCGACAGGCGTGAATGGAGGGACGAATGGAGACGTGTCGTCTTCAGCGATGAGAGTCGCTTCTGCCTTGGTGCCAATGATGGTCGTATGCGTGTTTGGCGCCGTGCAGGTGAGCGCCACAATCAGGACTGCATACGACCGAGGCACACAGGGCCAACACCCGGCATCATGGTGTGGGGAGCGATCTCCTATACTGGCCGTACACCACTGGTGATCGTCGAGGGGACACTGAATAGTGCACGGTACATCCAAACCGTCATCGAACCCATCGTTCTACCATTCCTAGACCGGCAAGGGAACTTGCTGTTCCAACAGGACAATGCACGTCCGCATGTATCCCGTGCCACCCAACGTGCTCTAGAAGGTGTAAGTCAACTACCCTGGCCAGCAAGATCTCCGGATCTGTCCCCCATTGAGCATGTTTGGGACTGGATGAAGCGTCGTCTCACGCGGTCTGCACGTCCAGCACGAACGCTGGTCCAACTGAGGCGCCAGGTGGAAATGGCATGGCAAGCCGTTCCACAGGACTACATCCATCATCTCTACGATCGTCTCCATGGGAGAATAGCAGCCTGCATTGCTGCGAAAGGTGGATATACACTGTACTAGTGCCGACATTGTGCATGCTCTGTTGCCTGTGTCTATGTGCCTGTGGTTCTGTCAGTGTGATCATGTGATGTATCTGACCCCAGGAATGTGTCAATAAAGTTTCCCCTTCCTGGGACAATGAATTCACGGTGTTCTTATTTCAATTTCCAGGAGTGTAGATCAAGCGTCCCGCTGACGCCTACAATCATGTTTGAAAATGACGGTCAGCTCTCACGTGCTGGGGTCGACACCCGCACAAAATCCGGTTCTGCAGTCCTCAAGACCATATTCCAGCCGTTGAGTTTGTTGACGAAGGTGGAGAAGGCAGTGGGGGCAGCGGGCGAGTGTCTTGCGCCAGTAAAACGCCTGCGTGCGCCCACGTTTCGGACCAGAAATTGACATCACGTGACCATACCCACCCTGCTTCATTGAACACCTAGCTGCGCGTGTT
Organism: Schistocerca piceifrons; assembly: GCF_021461385.2. NCBI lineage: Eukaryota > Metazoa > Arthropoda > Insecta > Orthoptera > Acrididae > Schistocerca > Schistocerca piceifrons. The sequence continues at coordinate 110,517,374 of NC_060143.1, forward strand.
CTACCATTCTAAAAACAGTTCCTAGGACGTGTGCTACGCTTGCCTACTCCCATAACGCTTGTCTGTACTAATTCCGCTCGCTTTCTTTGTTTCTATTGTTTTGCATTTGCTGCTGGAATTTATTTATTTTTTATGTAGTTTATGCAATTGAAGAGATGAATACAGTAAGCAGGTTCAAAATGAAGTAAGTTTCAGTAGTTATTGGAAGATGAAGAAGCTTGTACGGTATACAGTAGTGTGGAGAGCTACATCAGAGCAGTTTTCGGACTGAATATCACAACAGCAACAACATTGTTATGGTGTCGATTGTCAATGTTTCAATAGTCTGCTGTCTCTTGCCCATTAGGTTAGTTTTCATAAGCGAGAGTCTCCATAACGTAAATACACTGTAAAGGTAGAATACATAAATCTTAAACAGTGCTTACAAGAGTTTCTAGGTTTATATCCTACATGACTGTAATAGCCTTCTTTTTGTGCTCAGAAAACTCTCTCAGCTGCTGCCAAGTTACCCCAGAATATGGTGGGTGAGAAAGGCATAATAGTTACGCTTGTTTTGTTTTCACCTGACATCCACATTTTAAATAATATTGAAGTTGATGCTATTTACATTTCCCATCACAAACTCAGTGATGGAGTTAATATGATCAGTCACACACGTAGATCTCAAATTGACATGGAATGTACAAGCTCAGCAGGCATGTAGCAAGCTGTTAAAAGCAGTTTCATCCTTTAAAAATTAGGAATCATTGTAAGCGAAAAACAGTTGCTTACATGCTTCACTTTCTTCTGTTAAAATTTGCCTTTTGTGTATTAGTCTCCCTGGTAACGACACTGTACAGCAACAGTATTCATGTGCGAAAGAAAACAACCAGAGCTATCAATGGAATATTGAATACGTGACTGAATAATATAGGTCACCCTTATCAGTGGTTTCCAGCATTACTTGTACCAGCATTGTATTCTGAAAAATGCCTTTTTTCAAAAGCAAACAATAGTGTAATGTACACAGATACGATCTTACATAGTAATCTAGATTACGCTTTTAGACTGAGTAAATCTTGTGTGAATGTTGTGTGTGTATGTATTTGTGTGTGTGTGTGTGTGTGTGTGTGTGTGTGTGTGTGTGTGTGTGTATGTCTTTACTGACGGAGGCTGTGGCTGAAAGCTATATGTGAGTGTCTTTTAATCGTGCCTGTCTGCAACGGCTAGTCTTCTTTACGGTAAGTAGCAATCTATATTTTCCTACATTGTTAAGTTTTAATAGCTTAAACTTCGCTGGAATGAAGGTGTCAATAAACTACCTTCACCGGTGACATAGAAACCTAGAAAAATACGGGAGTTTCGTGTCATGTACCAAGCGCTAACAGGGAAATGTTTACGAAATTTGAAGGTTTTTTTACTTGGTGTAGACAAACAATTATACAACCTTAAAGTAATGTATGGGCATAGAATAATAGTTACATTTAAAAAAATGTTCAAATGTGTGTGAAATCTTATGGGACTTAACTGCTAAGGTCATCAGTCTCTAAGCGTACATACTACTTAACCTAAATTATACTAAGGACAAATACACACACCCATGCCCGAGGGAGGACCCGAACCTCCGATCGAAATGTATGCGAATTTTATAGCTACGAATATACAATCGTATTTGAAATAATCGGTTGTAGCTACAATCAATTATTTCAAATGTAAGGCAAGTTGGGGACCTATTTTTCACCTCTAGCATGCTGCAAGTTGGTACAGTCGTATTCCACTTTAGCATAAAGTTCCCCGTCAGCTCTTCGTCTGTCTCTGCAGTGAGACGTGTACAGTAGCTAGCCACGTGATACCGGTTTCCGGTCCGAAACGTGAACGCAGACGCGTTTTACTGGCGCGAGGCACTCCCCGGGGGCAGCAGGTGTCTCCTATTCTGAGCATTGGCGCAACGCCGGCGTGTATCCACTAGGAACCTCCACCTCCCCTCCTGCTTAATACCTCACCTAAGGGCGGTTCCTCTTTTTCCCCTCTCGTTCCTCCAGCATGTCACATAAACAGCACATTTTGAATCTAATACATATCTACCGTACCCGTATTCTGTAACTTTTGATATCTGTTGCGTCATTGCACTCTGTGAGCAATTATGTTTCTGAAACTGAAATAGCAGCAGGAGCCTAGCCAGCAGTGACAGGATTAATCTTGTCTGTTGCACTTAGATTACCGATACTGTCACCAGCATTTACTGTTTGTCACGCGGAGAAATTCGATATACAGTTGTGAGTTTCAAGATCTGGGTTCTCAAATGTGCAGTGTCTACAATAAGTAGTCAGTACATTGATATTTCAGTGCAAAGGTCTGGATCAAGGACTTAGGGAGACTGACGCCGGAAATCAGGTTAGTCAAGAAAACAAAAAATAAAAATAAAGAAACTGAAAAAATTTTCAGGCCATTCATATAAGAGGTAGTAGACTGGGTATGTGGTTGAGGTAACACACGCAAATTGTACTGTTTTCCGGGTGTGTTGTTCGTAACAGAATACACTGGATGAGAAATGATTTGGATGCTAAGTGGCTTCACGATCTCGGACACCTTTGATAGAAGATAAAAAAAAATGGGAGCGATTCAGATCAAACATGATTGCACAGCTAGACACAACATTTTAAGAAAACAGAATCTTACACAACAACTAGATAGTGCTTAGAGGCAGTCAGTTGAAAGACACAGTGATCACATTCGCCAATATCATTACATACTCTCTAAAATTTTGTATTATATTAACGTTTGTGGTGTTTCTGAGCTCTCGCTTATTGAACGTTACGAATGTATTGACTCAACAAATCCAGGAATTTTCCGCAGTCTTCTAACTTTAATTGCTGGATTTGATGTTGCGCTTAGTGATCACCTTTCGAACGTTACCGGTACTGTTTTCAAAGGCACATGTAGGCCCGAAATATATTCAAAATGATTCCCTGTATGCTGGAGGTTTGCCGTGACCGAGTAAGAAAGAAAACTGCTGCCACTGATTTTGTAGCAGTTATCGCAGATAAAACAACGACACTGCAACAATTTCATGGTTTGTCATAGTCATCAGGAATGTTTTCTCTTATGGTGAAGCTGTAGAAACGTTTGGGACATTCCTCACTCCTCGTGAACATCATCCAAAAACGTTACCAGAATCGCTCAGAGAAACTTTGCTGGATATTGTGGATAACATAAAGTTATTTCTCAGAGCTACGATGGTGCAGCTGTTATGATTGGTCGTCGTTCAAATCTACAGAGTCTTCTGATCGAACATTTTAAACATCCCAGCTCTGTTCCTTGCTATGCAAATAAGCTGAATCTGATTTTAAGCTAAGCGACGAATCAGAATACGGATGTTGGGATTCCTTTTGCTGATGTAAGTTAGATTCTTAGTTTTTTCCGCAGTTCTTCACAGCGAACAGCGGTGTTAACTGACATAGTGAACAGGGAACTCCCTCATGTTTCCAACACTAAATAGAATTTTTTAAGTCGAGAACTTTGCAAGTTGTGTAAGAAAATAGAGTCGTTTGTAGACTAGAATGCCTGGTGCAAACAGAGCTTACGTAACGAAAAACCGTTAGAGCTGCTCAAGCAACAGGACTCCGTCTGATATTAAGTCATCCAATATTTCAGTTTTGGTTGTCTGGATTTAATCATATTGTGCCACAAGTTATTATATCATACAGTCAATTACAAAAATGAGCAGTTGACGCATTGACTGAACAACGAGGAGTAGAACCCATCGAAAACATACCCGAGGTAGCACCACTGACATGATTTTCATGTGCCGACAGCTGCTACATCCTACGAAGAGACATAGACATGGAATCGGATTACAAAAACTTTTATTGCAAAACAAGTGTGAGATAAAATTATCGCTCAGATTGTTGAACGCTTTGACTTTGAAGGGTATCTCGTCGCTGCAGATCTAGTTAATTCCGAAAGCGACTTGTTTTGCATGCAAGTCAGTTTCCGAAAATGTTGCTGCAGAGGTCTTGCAAAATATATTCCTTCCTCGAATGCGATAAGCTGAGAACAGAACTTCAGATACTATACATGAGGAATACGTTTAGAACATTCACAAGCACTGTTCCACTTCTACAATTCCTGTTTTGCACAAGCCTTTTATTGAAACATTGAAACTCCTGAAAGCGATTGTTACCATTCCGGTGACATCGTCTGGGGCGGTGTGATCTTCCTCTAGCCTGAAGAGAGTAAAAGCTTTGCTGCGAGGTATTATGAGCCAAGAGTGGCTAATAGCAGTAGTATCGTAACGTAAGCTCATTTCCGTACAGCAATTACTTTTTATGCGTTATTAGAAATTAGACTTTTAAGGTAAAAGTTTGTAGAGCATCTTCCAGTGAAGCCCCTAGAAAAAGACCTCCAAGAACCGCCACTTGCATACACCTATACACGCCACCTTCTTTACACATCTTAGCTGGTTCAGAAATGGTTCAAATGGCTCTGAGCACTATGGGCCTTAACATCTCAGATCATCAGTCTCCTAGACTTAGAGCTATTTAAACGTAACTAAGCTAAGGACATCACACACATCCATGCCAGAGGCAGGATTCGAATCTGCGACCGTAGCGGTCGCGGGGTTCCAGACTGAAGCGCCTAGAACCGCTCGGCCACACCAGCCGGCCTCCTAGCTGGTAAGGCCAGACCTGAACGATGGGATTTTTTCTTAAAATTTAAATACTGCTGTTTTATCTTACTTCACAATTCCTTTTATTTTCTTTGTGTCATATTTTAATATAATTTTACAAATTCTGTCTCCATTCTGATACTACAATCAACTCATTTGAATTACTTCTCCTTAAACAGCTATTGCGGCAAGTTCCATAACAACAACTCAACAACTGTCAACTGCCGATTCGAAGAAGTACAAAGATAATAACAGCAGTTTCAACTTAGCGATTCCGCAAATTATCAGTCTTTTATATCCAATTAATTTCATACATTTGTCAGAATACAGAGTTACGGTTTTTATTCCATCTGATCATGTCATCAAGCTAATACGAGTGTCGTATTGTACAATACGTTACAAAACACACGAGCACTGACCAGTTCCATTAAAGAAGGCAACGGCAAACGTTTTTCCATGAAGGGACCGTATTGTCTCACAGAAGGACAAATGTATTTATAGTTATAGCAATTACTTTTAAATAATAAACAGTTTACTTGCTTTGATTCCATCTGACTCGTTTTCGTTTATCTGACCTTTACAGGTATCCCGTCAGGAGCAACTGCTTTCCCCCTGTTGAATTATTTTAGTGTATTTTCTACCCTGGGACCACATCTTGATATCTGTCATTCTGGTGTTCAAACTACAATTTAAAGGAGGAATTGTAGTATGATTTTCGTCAGTGAAACAGTTTCACGAAGCTTAATTCAATATTACTGTCTTCTATCCGTCATCATTAGTTTTGGTAGTGGTATGGTCTCTTAAAAACTCTAAACTCCGCCCGAACAGGTCATGAAAGCCCAACGGCACTGACGACCGCCGTGTCATCCTCAACCCACAGGCACCACTGGATGCGGATATGGTGGAGCATGTGGTCAGCACACCGCTCCCCCGGGCGTTAGTCAGTTTACGAGACCGGAGCCGCCACCTCTCAATCAAGTAGCTCCTCAGTTTCCCTCACAAGGGCTGAGTGCACCCCGCTTGCCAACAGCGCTCGGCAGCCCGGATGGTCACCCATCCGACAGCGCTTAACTTCTGTGATCTGACGGGAACCGGTGTTACCACTGCGGCAATACCGTTGGCAGTAAGGTCTCTTACACTATATGTGACACATCTTCCGGAAGATGGAAACCGAATTTCGGAAACCGTTTTTCGCTGATATGTTTACGCATTAAGGTCTGCAGTGGATTGCTAGCACAATTAAATATGGCGGCTTTAAAACAGCTGATAAATTTTTATGATTTATTCAGCACAGTCGCTATTTCTTTTCAATTAGATGAGGTAAAAACAGCTTCAGTCTTATATTTCCTCTTATCCTTCACTGTAAAAAAAAGCCACTCCGTCTATATTAAAATAAAATTTGTAAAAACAAGACGAAACCTGACAACCCAAGCACATTTTAAAACCGGTTGCATTTATATGGGAGCGAAAATCGATTGAGGGTTTGGAAATCCGGCAACCAATCAATTTTGAATGGTTTATATTACCACTCAAAAGCGGTATTGGGAAATCGGTTTACGAAATCTGGTTTTGGGAGTCCCATGTAAATGAGGTGAGAGTCTTTGGGTGAATGGCCTTGATAGATTTACTGAATTAACATAAGAGTTTAATTACGTTCCTTAGTTGTGTTTGTAACCTTGTAAGTAGACTGTTTAGGTTTTTATGTTGGTAACTCCACGTAGCGCTCTGTATGAAAATCACTGACTGTGCTGTGTGCAGTCTGTGGCTCGTTGGACTCATTGTTGGAATATTTGCTTGGGAAGTGGGCAGTAGCGTTGGACAGTTGGAGGTGAGCCGCCAGCAGTGGTGGTTGTGGAGAGAGACATGCCAGAGTTTTGAGAGGTTACTATAGAAAAAGGAAATTTGTAAAGATGGATGTCATGAATTGATATACATATGATGACTTTTGAACATTATTAAGGTAAATACATCGTTTGCTCTCCATCAAAATATTTCATTTGCTAACTATGCCTATCAGTGGTTAGTGTCTTCAGTAGTTAGAATCTTTTATTTAGCTGGCAGTATTGGCGCTCGCCGCATTGCAGTAGTTCGAGTAACGAAGATTTTTGTGAGGTAACTGATTCATGGAAGGTATAGGTTGTTGTTAGTCAGGGCCATTCTTTCGTAGGTATTATTGAAAGTCGGATTGCATTGCGCTAAAAATATTGTGTGTCAATTTAGTGATGATCAGAATAAGTAAAGAGAGAACTGTGTGAGTACGTTCAGTTTTACTCAGCTGTCTCTGTGTCAAATAACGTAGAAGTTTACCAGCGCAGTAATTCATAATTTTTCCAAAGGGGACGTTTCAACCTACCCCCTCCTTCTTAATTCCATTTATTGTCTACATTAGGCTTTTACGAAGATTTAAGAGGAGTGGAGACTACAATAAACTTTCTAGTTTACTTACATTATCATGCAGAGTTCGCTCCAGTTCTTGTCAAGGGGTCTGATTCTTGAAGCTGAAAAATGTCACATTTAGGTCCTCATGGTTGAATTGAGCCAAATAAATTTCAAGATTATTGTTGTAGAATTTTTGTATTTACGTAAATCCATTTTCTCCCATTTTGGTATACCATAGTCTTTTGATTTTTCACATTAAGGATACAGGGTACTTATAAATGGTGGAAAAATCGAAATTTTTTATGACTTTATTAAATTCTATAGTCTTTCCTGATTAAATTGATATATACATTAGGCGGTTCAGTCTGGAACCGCGCGACCGGTCGCAGGTCGAATCCTGTCTCGGGCATGAATGTGTGTGATGTCCTTAGTTCTAGGGCTCTGATGACCTCAGATGTTAAGTCCCATAGTTCTCAGAGCCATTTGAACCATTTGATATATACATTATAGGATTTCAAATAAAAAATGACCTATACATGCCAAATTTTTAAGTGACAGTCATGTATGCCACCACGCCCTCCTTACTTCTGTTACAGAAATCAGTATTATTTAGAAAAGAACTGTGAACTTTCTGTTTCCAGCGATTATACGTATGATACATTGTACATGTTGGTAACAGTGGAGGTTTCTAGTGTCTTTAAATGATTATCTTTGCTAGTACTTACTTTAGTTTCGCTGAAGCAGTTTATTCACGTGTTACGGAATGTTTTTTGCTCAAGTGCTACATATATTTGTTGAAGTACATATCCTTTAGCGTGCAATAAATACGAACTATGCCACGCATCAAGAAATTCAATAAAAGGAAATTCCGTGGTAGCCAGTTCACAAACAAAGCAAGCCACACTGTTGAAAGTAACCTACGTATCAGTTCTTCGGGGAAGAAACTCCCACATGGCACACTTCCTGGTGATTCAAATTTTTGTGTTAACAATGACGCTGTTTGTAGTGGATTTGTTGTTGTTGATGTGGGCATCTTCTCGTCTTTCATAAAGAACCTGCCGCCGGCCTGGGTGGCCCAGCGGTTCTAGGCGCTACAGTCTGGTACCGCGCGACCGCTATGGTCGCAGGTTCGAATCCTGCCTCGGGCATGGATGTGTGTGCTGTCCTTAGGTTAGTTAGGTTTAAGTAGTTCTAACTGCTAGGGGACTGATGACCTCAGAAGTTAAGTCCCATAGTGCTCAGAGCCATTTGAACCAAAGGAGGTGGCGAAATGTAAACAATGTGATTTTATAGGCTGTCTGGAAATAACTGAACAACAAAGTTGCAGGAAGGGTTTAGCGTCAAAATTAGTTGTTCTGTGTAGATCCTGCAATAAATCTACCTCGAAAATGACACATTGTGCATAATTCATATGATGTCAATTTGAGATAATCTATGCAACATGTGCAATAGGAAAAGGAAAAAAGGCTGCTAAAACGTTTTGTGGTTTGATAGGCCTTCCTCCTCCTCCCAGTAGGTTCAAAAAGTGCATAAAAATACTTTTATGTGCCTTGGCGGTTGTGTCTAAAGCATCTATGAAACGTGCAATAGAAGAAACTGTAAATATTAGTGGAACCAGGGATATTGCTATCGCACTTGATGGGACATGGTAACATCGAAGACATCGTTCCTTGAATGGTGTTGTAAGTGCTACTTCTCTGAAGAATGGAAAAGTTGTTGATGTTGAGTGCTTATCTAAGTACTGCCACACCTGCCATGGTAACACTGAAGGACATATTGAACATCAGTGTTCTAAGAATATTTCAGAAAAATATTTCAGAGGTTGGTGTCCGTGTATAACGTTAGATGTACGAAGTACCTAGGCGATGGGATCTCTAAAGCTTTCAATAAAATTAATGAGTTCAAAGTTTATGGTGATACCTTGCTAACAAAACTGGAGTGTTTTGGACATGTGCAAAAGAGGATGGGTGCTAGATTGAGGAAGCTACAAAGAGAAATGAAAAGAAAGTTTCTATCTGATGGAAAATCTCTGTCTGGCCGAGGCAGATTGACAGAAACTGAAATAGACCTTCTTCAAAGTTATTATGGACTGGCCATTAGACGAACTGCACCTCTGAATGATTTTATAGCAATGAGAAAAGCAGTATCGGCCACCTACTTTCATAAGTTGTCCACGGACTTTCCCCTAAAGGAGTAGATTCTTGATGTGGTTATCAAAAAGCAAAAGAAAGTTGCCAAATATACTATCATGAGCATTCTCTTCCTGAGACTGTTATGAATGAAATAAAATCAATTTTTAGAGATCTGAGTGACCCTATTTTGCTTAGTAAATGTCTTCATGGGGGCACTCACCATACAAATGAAAGTTTCAACCATTGCATATGGGAAAGATTACCCAAGAATATTTTTGTAGTTATAAATGCATTAAAAGTTGGTGTATTAGGTGCAGTGATATGTTTCAGTGATGGAGTGATAGGAAGGTTGGAAGTCCTGAGAAATTTAGGCATAAAATGTGGCTCTAATATGGAAAATCAATTGCTTGCGTGTGACAGACAACGAGTGCATGAAGCTGAAAGATACGTTCTTCAAGTTACCAAAGAAGGAAGAAGTGCTAAAAGAAATGCCAAGCTTGAAGATGAAGAAATTCGGCAGGATGAAGACTATGCTTCAGGAATGTTCTGAGGCACATTTTAATTGGACTCATATCTTCATTTGCAATTTCCCACAAGTTGTATTATTCAGAATTCATGTACAAATATTTCCTAAAGTTTATAAAGCATTGCTCTAATTTTTTTCTGTAACTTTCAATAGTCCATACTTAAGTAGTAGACCTAAGCTTTATTGCAGAATCAACTAAATTATAGAAAAAAATAACATTTTATTAGGAAAAAAATTATAAAAATTATAAAGTAAGATGTGATATTTTTTACCCATGTAATATACATACGAGGGTGAGTCAAATGAAAACCTTAAATTTGTAATAACAAATCGAAAATTCGCGTCGTTAGCCTGTAATTTGGTAAGCGTGCTACAAACAGCGTGCAGAATGGCCTGTAGGTGGCAGCATAGTGCAGATGCATACATACCGTCGCAGTATCAGTATAAAGATGGCCGCCATTGAGTGTTCACATCTGACCTCTGTGTCTTACTGTCTTTAGAAAGGTGCTTTGACGTGTGTTCGGTGGTGAGCAACATGCAGGAGCAACGGCCTACTTGTAGTACTCCTCCGGTCATTGTGCATAAAGGGCGAAAAGACATTCGTAAACAATCGAAAATTATCATATCGAGTGAACTCAAATTTTTTACTGATCTGGTCGACAATGAAGAAGCGAGAAATAACTTAAATGTCATGCAAATTCATAAACTTACTGCTAAAGCGTGCAGTATCTCCCAGTCAACTTTAGGCCGTATTAGCAAATCTGTGTCACTGGCGGAATCTCCAGACATGAATGAGTGCTTCCATTCTCCAAGAAAGGGATACGAATGTGAACCGGAAATCAACCGATTTTGACGATTTTAATCAAGAGTTCGTGCATAGAACTGTACTTGGATATTACGACAGAGGAGAGTACCCAACGGCTAAAAAAATACAGGCTGACCTCCGTGAAAAAGTTAATTACTCGGGCTCAGAGACATCCGTTCTTCATCTTCTCCGCTCCTTTGGTTTCCGATTCAAGCAGTGTAATGATGGACGGAAATTCTTGATGGAACACAGAGACACTGCAGCAGCAAGAGTGGAGTTTTTGCGTATAATGCACTTCTCGCATGCTTAAGACACCAGGCTTGGATGAAACTTGGGTTTCACAGAACCACGCCAATAAGTATATATGGCACGACTCCAAAGGAAACGACAGTTTGAAAGTGCCTACTAGTAGAGCTGGCCAATTAATCGTCGCCCACGCTGATTCATTAATCACAGCCTTCATACCAGAGACCAAACTTGTTGTTCGTGGTGGGAAAAGTTCTTGCCAATCCGATTACCATTCAGAAATGTACGGAGAAATTTTTAAGAATTGGTTTATTCGACTGTTGTCTGCGCTGGAAGAAGGGTCTACTATCGTGATTGATAACGCTAGCTACCACTCCATTCAGATAAAAAAGCTGCCACGTTCAAATTGGCGCAAGGCAGATATTATGGAGTGGTTAAAGAGAAAGAATGTTTCGTTTTCAGTCGATGAAAGGAAGGCTGAACTCATGTCTAAGGAAGAAATCGTTGGTGCCAAAAAGACTTACGAATTAGATCAACTGGCAAACGAAATGGGACACCAAGTGGTACGTCTACCACCGTATCACTGCCAGTATAATCCCACTGAATTGATATGGGCCCAAGTAAAGCGAGAAGTAGCGAAAAGAAATACTACTTTCAAACTTGCTGATGTCGAGAGGCCAACACACGAAGTTCTTGACAATGTTACTCAGCAGGACTGGGAGAGGTGCGTAAAACTCACAGAAGCATTGTAAGAAGTGATTTCCTGAACCAGGGTTTAAGAGACCATGGTGGAATCTGTGATGATACACCTGGCTGAACCAAGGACAGGGAATCTGAAGACACGGAGCCGTAAGATCCTTCAGTTTAAGTGCCGCCTATGTAAAAAGCTGACTTGATTTAAATATTTGTCTATTCATTTGAATTATAGAGTACATACTGCAAATGTCTTTCCCTCACAGTAGACGTCTGATAAATTTATCACAAGTGGTGGCGATTAGTTTACTCGGCAGCAACTGTCAATTAAAATAAGATTGTCAATTCTGCATTAATTAACAACAGTTTTTCCTAAAACCCCGTATCGAATGTCTTTACATTCGGATATAATCTTACTGTATTCGATTTACTTGTACATTCGAAATTTAACTCCTTTTTTTTCATAGAAGGATATACTGGCTGTGTCATAGTAAGGGTAATGCAGTTCATAAAATGACAAAATGTTGTGGCGCTGCAGTAACATCAGAACAGTCCCAGCACCTATTCTGATTCTCCGAGAAGAGCATAGAAATCTATGATATGTGACGACTTTTACAGAAAGCTGCTAGAACGTAGAATTGTATTACTTTAGTGTGACAGAGGATAGTATCCGATGGCTAGAGAAATACAGGGTAATGTCGGTGATAAAACTGATTATTCTGGCCAGCCACTTCAATGCACTGTCTTATCCACTCATTGGTTTTTAATTCAGAAACTGTAATGTTGGACGAAATATGTAACACAAGACAGGGACATTGCAGTAGTACGAGCGGCGTTTTTGTGTACCAAGCACGTATTGCGTGCTAAGAATAATAGGCTTACAGCAAATTTAGATAAAACTTGGATTTCACAAAACCTTACGAACAAATATTTTGCTCGACTTCACTAATATTGGCTTCAAAGTAACTACAATGACTTTTGCGTAGCGTGTATTGGCGTTTTGAGTGATGGGTGCAATGACGAAGGATTTGTATTAGCAGCCAGTAAAATACTTTCGGGAAGTAGGGAATATTCTCGCTTATATTAAAGCGAGTCGTCCGAACAAAAACTCTTGGCGACGGAGTACAATGACTCGCGCGCTGCTGCGCACGGAATATCGCGGAAGTAATTTGCCTCTGTACGTGATACGATACAATGATGATGTCTGAAATGTTACCAAAAATAATTTTGTAGTTTTCTTAACAACTTTCCCGCGGGAAGTTTCCTCACAGTCCTACAGAACGAAAACTCATCAGCGACTACATTTTTCGCTACGCAGTCGGCAGTTTCCACTCTTATAATATTTTATTTTTTATCTCAGAATACTTGTATCTTTCCGAAATAAAAGACTCAGCATATGCATCTGTAAACTTTGAGGATGTTCATTTTTTTCGGTGCAATTACGTTAGTGATTCTGTTACTAGAGTTGGGGTTGGTTTGTTTTGAGGGAGGAGACCAGACAGAGAGGTCATCGGTCTCATCGGATTAGGGAAGGACGGGGAAGAAAGTCGGCCGTGCCCTTTCAAAGGAACCATCCCGGCATTTACCTGGAGCGATTTAGGGAAATCACGGAAAACCTAAATCATGATGGCCGGACGCGGAATAGAACCGTCGTCCTCCCGAATGCGAGTCCTGTGACAGAGGATAGTATCCGATGGCTGCAGAAATACAGGGTAATGTCCGTGTTAAAATTGATTATTCTGGCCAGTCATTTCAATGCACTGTCTTCTCCACCCACCTCGCTCGGTTTCTGTTACTACCTCAGGTTGAAGTAAAAAATTATTTTCCTCCAAAATTTCTTGTAACGTTAGTTATCTTTTTTTCCCCTAGCAGCTAATGAGAATTTTCTTTTGGAAAGTACTCCATCATATTCTAGTCTAAATATAGAGTTGCCCAATATTTTCTTAAATTTTTACGAATGTTTGAAATTATCACTATTAAAAAACTGACAATGCCGTAAGACGGTGAGATGACGTTGAAGCTCTATTTTCGTGCCGGCCACTCCAGTTTCTGTTACATCATTACTTTCGATTATTATTTCATAAATGAATCCAGAAATAAACATAGTAACCAGTACAGTATTTGCGTAATTAATAATAGAAATTTTAAGTGTGTGAATAATTCTTAATTTCAAATGTTTCTAAAAAAAATTAAACTGTACATTCAGAACTATTACTTATCGATTATAACATCGAGAATAAAAATATTTTATAAAGTAATTCATTTTCATAAACTTTAGTTTGAAATATAACATGCTGTGTATAAAATTATATGAAAGATTTCAGAAAAGCAACAGAGATAATACTGACCTGTCCAAAATTCGAAAAATGATACTGGTATCGACAACTAGAGTTGAAGAAAAGTAATACTAGAGGAGGATGTCCCGTTACAAGTTGAATGAGAACACTTGACCATATATGTAGTGTAACACCATATCTTTAGACAACACTTAAGATTACATGATCATATCCACAAGGTAGCGTCTGGCGTCAAAAAAGCAGAAGAACGAAGCTCAAAGAATACCACGGATACAAAGGTAACTAACACCAACACTAAAAATCGGTCACTGCAGTCTTTGTTATACAGGTCAATATCACACGTCTCTACAACACCACAATTTATTAGATAATAATAATGGAAATTTCTGGATCGACAAATACGTAAAAGAATGGAGGACTGGTGCATGTTGCACAGAGGCAAGTAATACGACAGAGTTAGCAGTAGCTTTCGAGTTCTTGCTTTTCTTCTAGTAAGGTACCCACATTCAAACACACAACCACACAGACACACAAACGTACAAGCCAGCAGTAGCAGGCGAGTGTCACCGTATCGCGGATGTGTACGTTTGTGTGTCTGTGTGGTTGTGTATGTCAATGTGGGTACATTGCTAGAAGAAAAGCAAGAGCTCAAAAGTTACTGCTAACTATTTTCTACTATGTGTTTCTGTGCGTCACGCACCAGTCCTCTACAGCAAAATACCTTACCTTACATAATATTAACTTTGAATTTATTGGATGTTTCAGACACAGCTGTCCTTACACTCATTCTCGCTTCACTCAGGCTTAGGTTACATTAAAATCAGTAGTAATGTTCTCTCTGATTTCAGAGCAACTTTTCAATATGGCTGTTGTATCATGACAGATCTTTCCCATACCATTCAACTTAGTTCAGCAACAGCGGCAGGCATGAAAGTTTAAAGCTGACTGACCAGAAAATCTGTAGCCTGTTTCTTGTTACACTTACAAAGAAATGCTCCAATCCCACATGTCGAAACGTGAGTAGGGGGGCTACAGGGGTGCTACCCCACTTTCCATTGTTGCCAGATGTATCCAAGATGGCGGCGATGACGTCATGCAAGATAGCGTCATGTAGACTTGGCAACGGTGCATGATGTCAATCAAGATGGCGGCTGTGACGTCAATCAAGATGGCTGATTTTTGAGGGATGAAGGTCAATTGGGCTACCTCCACTAACCTAACCCCTCTGCAAAAAAAAATGGCGCTAAGTTCAAATTCCAGCAGGATAATGTGTCACACCCCTGTTATCTCTACTAAGCAAGGAAAATGGCAGGAAAAAAGGACTTGTCTTTATTATTTAACCAATTTGATACAGGTAAGAAAAGAGGTTCACTATACTTTCAACTACCTAGTTTCAACTAATTTTCAAGGTCCAGACCACCAACTCTTCTAGGAACTGGCGCCGACTTCGAATTCTGGCAGTAAAGAAAGGCCGCTTGGGCTTTCGCTACCAACCTAAGAAAATTGTTGCAAACGAAGGTCTCCACCACTAACCTAAGCCTCCAGGGCGCAACCTCTTCCTAGGGGTTGCTGGAGAAAGGACTCAGCCCACACTAGGGTGATGGAGAGAGGAAAGAGTGTACTTTATTTATTTGGGATCAATTTATTTAGGGATGGAGTATATGTATCACAGAACACATGCTCTGAGATGCCCCACAGCATACAGACCTGCAACCTAGGCCTACATAACTCATGTATAAGGATCCACACACACGCTTTCTAATTGTAAACCGTCAAAAATAACGCATTGCACAGCCTACATACATGTGAACCACTCGTAAATAATGCAAAACATTTACGTCCAGATAGGCAGACAACTCGTAAATTGTCAAAATAATAATCCAAAACCCTGCTTGCTAATCGGTAACTGTCGAAATCATACACCATCCTTTATTTAAACAATTAGAGGCAGCACCACCAGCCAGTGTATTCGCCACTGAGTCCACTGACTTAGTTCATACCCATGCCACTAGAGGACACTGTAGTGACGTCAGGTGATGATGCAAGTAATGTAATCTAAGATGGCGCCACCTAGTGGGTTCACCACGAGTACCAGAGCCCAACTGGCTTAGTTCATATCGTCATAGCCAGAGAGAGCTACCGTGACGTCAGGTGATGACGCAAGTACAGTTATTCATGATGGCGTCGAACAGTGTGTTCTCCACGAGGTCTAGCACCCAGTACCACGAGCAGAGGACGCTGTCATCCGTTTTGTGACGTAAACCAAGATGGTGGGGGTAAATGATGGGAAAACGACTCTGGACACTAGTTGTTATTTTGTAGGTAGTGTCTCCACAACGAGATCTAGACTCCAACTGGCCTAGTACAGAATACTGTCACCAGATAGCACTGTCATCCATCCCGTGATGTAATCCAAGATGGTGAGGGAAAATGGTGGGAAAACGACTCAGCCAGTCTGGGCTGCTGGGGAGAGTAAGGATGGAGTGCACTATATTTATTTTGAAACAACTTATTTAGGGATAGAGTATATCTGTCACACTGATACAAAACAGCTACCCTGATGTGCCTGGGGCCATGTTGCACAGCCCACAGACACACAACCAACTCTTAATTTCAGTACACAATAGCAAACTGCTCCTAAATAATTCTTCACACAGATGTGTAGTCACGCTCAGTGCTCGTAAACTGTCCAAATAGCGCATAGCATAGCCTACAGACCCGCTTGCAAAACAATGCAATCAATGCGTTCAAGTACTGTCCACCAACCCCTGTCCATTAGAGTTCAGAGGAGGTAGCGGTAAGTGACACATCCCTGAGATGTCAAACCACACGCAGGCCCCTGCTAGGCTTCTGCAAGCATGAGGTGGCGACACCCCCATTCATGAGGAACACCTGAGAAATTCCTATCGGACACCAATGATGACACGTTCAGACGTATGTTCAATGCTGCCGTCAGCTGTCAAAGCACACGAGATGTCCATCCAGGGCTGCGCGTGCCACAACCCCCGCGAAGTGAGGCAGCCACAGCTTGGGTCCCATGCGCTCTATCACAGTCCCTGATCCAGTGTCGTCGAACACCGGTGAAAGTTGCATGTCTGTATAAGTCACAATTATGCTGACATCATAGCATTCCAAACGCTCTCACGCCAGTCTCATATTCGAGGCATCGCCAGGCGCCACTTGTCTTTACCATTGAAGGCAGAATAGCACAGAGCATGTTGACACAGGCATTCAGCTGAGCGTACCGGCCACAGCGTGACTGACACCTCACCATCTAAAAGATTCTCAATGTGATTCTTAAGTCACATAGCTTTGTGGGGAAAAAAATCAGCCAAGTCCAGCTCTCCTTAGTTTTATAGTGCCCTAGAAATAGTTAACACTCGCTTTGTTGTTGTCTCAGCTTGTATGCACGAAAACTCCTACCCTAACAGAACCTGTTTACGAAAATATCTCCGAATCCAGTCTTCCTCCCGGACATAACGTGATAGCCTTCCTGCTCTCAACGTACTCAAATGTTCTCACCGCTCCTATATCCCACCACAATCAATCGAGCATTCTGATTCGTTCTTATCAAATTTACCAGTCGAATGACTAAAGCCGCCGGTATCAAAGCGTCATCCACCTTTCCTTTCTGGGGCTCTCTGTGGTAAGTTTGCACAGATTGCTTAATTGCACCAACAGTTCCCTCAATCTATACGTCCCCAGCATGTTCTTTCTTTCTACATACGCGACATTCAGCGGTAATAAACTACTTTACACTGCTCACCATTTCGCACCAACAACGAAACCTCGCAAAATTGTCTACAGATCATCAAATACATACCAGACTCGTAAGAGTATTGGAGCGTAAAACCAATCGCCATCCCAGCAATATAACACTGAGTACCGTGTCGATCTAGTAAACATGCACCATACAAAATCACCCCTTTTACACCAGTGAGTCGAAGTCGCCCTCAGAACTGTTCTACAAATTCGAGATCGTTTCCCCTCGACACAAAAGCGTTACTGTCTCTGCTTCCTTGCCTGTTCGCTTGTCTATTCACATCTCCAGACTCGGCGATTACAAGAACACACGTATTTTCGCCATAATATTATACCATTTTCGCAATACTTCTCCATATTAAGCAATAGGCGACGTCCTACAGATCGCTAACGCAACATAATTCCCGACATATAGACTCGAAATCATTTCTCTACAAACACGAAACTTTAGCTACGTCGAGCCTGCTCTAGACCACTGACTAACTACAAACAAACACAGGAAAGTGTTATTTCCACTCTCGAATACCGATTCGGTCATGTAACAGATCCCAAATCAGCCCTATAATTTACAAGCCAGGTAAGGTCTTTCCCATGTCTAGAGAACAGGCAAACCTGTCTTCCATACACCACAATCGATCTTCTCTCAACTAAATAAAGCCGCTAAATGTGCAGAAGCAGTCAACCAAACAATTTACATGGGAGACAATAACGGTCCAGCACAAACACACCTCCATACTAAACTACTCTTTCTTCTCAAATTTCCACTTGCCCACGAAAGCTGCCCATCTTATGATCACAGTCTCAATTGAACGTCAATCAACAATGAGAAAAGTATCGGAAATGCACCCAACGTAAGGCAGTCGCTCTGGAAATGGAAATATCTGTACCTGACTTACGACTGGACATACTCTTCCCTTTTGCTGTCACAGTATTCCAAGTCAAGTCTATACCTTCCCTACAACAGAACATAGTCACCTCCTTTCCACAAACACATACTTTACAAACCTGATGTTCAAATACATATATACCACGCACCCACCACTACTACTAATTATGATATTTCGTCAATAAATCATTGGCTACAATACGAAATAATACTGACTGAAAATAAACTATGATTGTGCATGTCCCTTATGTTCTTCTTGCGAGACCTACCGCCATGTCATAGAAAGAGAGACCACATCGACCAGATGTTAAAGAAAAAACCCGATCCCAACAACTACTGCATGTTACTCCCACAAGCGCTCCTGGTTCTACAGGTGACCAAAATTTTCCATGTTAAAAGCTATACCCACACTACAAATTGTGGTACAACATTACCTCTGAATTAGGTAGTTTTATGTTTTCTCGGGCAAATAGCCTGACGGTGATCGTAGGACTGTGTAAGACCATCATGCAACCCAGTCATAAAATTACCGCATTTGAAAGTCAATCGGCTCAGGAACGTTGTATGTAAGCCCAAGCTAAATAATTCTACAGTATTTCTAGCTCAATCTGTCTCGAGACCATATCAGACGTTCAGCGATATATCCACCTTGGTTCACGTAACGAAATTACAGCGTCCTCTGCTGGTGGTACTGGGTGCTAGACCTCGTGGACAACATGCTGTCCGACGACATCATGAATAACTGTACTTGCGTCATCAACTACCATCACGGTAGCGCTCTCTGGTTATGACGATATGCACTAAGCCAGTTGGGCTCTGGAGCTTGTGATGAACCCACTAGGTGGCGCCATCTTAGATTACATTACTTGCATCATCACCTGACGTCACTACAGTGTCCTCTAGTGGCATGGATATGAACTAAGTCAGTGGACTCAGTGGCGAATACACTGGCTGGTGGTGCTGCCTCTAATTGTTTAAATAAAGATTGGTGTATGATTTCGACAGTTGCCGATTAGCAAGCAGAGTTTTGGATTATTATTTTGACAATTTACTAGTTGTCTGCCTATCTGGACGTAAATGTTTTGCATTATTTACGAGTGGTTCAAATGTCTGTAGGCTGTGCAGTGCGTTATTTTTGACGGTTTACAATTAGAAAGCGTGTGTGTAGAGCATTATACATAAGGTATGTAGGCCTAGGTTGCAGGTCTGTATGCTGTGGGGCATCTCAGAGCATGTGTTCTGTGATACATATACTCCATCCCTAAATAAATTGATCCCAAATAAATAAAGTACACTCCTTCCTCTCTCCATCAGCCTAGTGCGGGCTGAGTCCTTTCTCCAGCAACTCCTAGGAAGTGGTTGCGCCCTGGAGGCTTAGGTTAGTGGTGGAGAGCTTCGTTTGCAACAATTTTCTTAGGTTGGTAGCGAAAGCCCAAGCGGCCTTTCTTTACTGCCAGAATTCGAAGTCGGCGCCAGTTCCTAGAAGAGTTGGTGGTCTGTACCTTGAAAATTAGTTGAAACTAGGTAGTTGAGAGTATAGTGAACCCCTTTTCTTACCTATATGAAATTGGTTAAATAATAAAGACAAGTCCTTTTTTCCTACCATTTTCCTTGTTTAGTAGAGATAACAGGGCTGTGACACATTATCCTGCTAGAATTTGAACTTAGCGCCATTTTTTTTTTCAGAGGGGTTAGGTTAGTGGAGGTAGCCCAAAAACAACCATCCTGATTGACGTCACAGCCGCCAGCCTGATTGACATCATGCGCTGTTGCCAAGTCTACACGACGCCATCTTGGATGACGTCATCGCCGCCATCTTGGATACATCTGGCATCAATGGAATGTGGGGTAGCACCCCTGTAGCCCCCCTAGTAATGTGCCCTGAAATTTTTCACTCAGGAAGAACAGACCAAAAGAAATCCACTGTCAAAATTTTAGCTGCTAAGGCGCACTACAGCCATTTTAAAAAGAATGTTAAAGTTACGCAGCTATTCCTGCGCAGCGCTCGATTGGCGAATAAGCAGACGCTGCCGTTTAACATGAGAATGCAGCGCCACATAGCATGAAGTCGAAAGCACACACACACGAATTTTAAGCACTTAAACCACACCGAACATTTCTCAAATTATAATTTTTTTGAATAACTTGTAGTTCATATCAACTGCTAAACCGTTGCTGATGTATTTGTGACACAAGTGCCTAGCAGAGGAGAGAAAATCAAGGCAGTGTATGATGTTAGATTACAGACGACTTCCATCAACTGGGTCTTTAATTTGTTGACATTAAGTATTTTATAACAGTTGATGTAAAACAGTTCTTATTACAATTTTTGAATGATGTATATTTTATTGACAATGATACAGTTTCTTATTTGTTCCCCGTAATCGTCAAAAAAACGCAAAGCGTCTATTGGATGATGGAAACGAACTGATGGAAACGAACATTTTCCTTACAGGAACACCTGGTTCAAATGCCTCTGAGCACTATGGGGCTTAACATCTGTGGTCATCAGTCCCCTAGAACTGAGAACTATTTAAACCTAACTAACCTAAGGACATCACACACATCTATGCCCGAGGCAGGATTCGAACCTGGGACCGTAGCAGTCGCGCGGTTCCGGACTGAGCGCCTAGAACCGCTTCAGGAACACCTGACAAAGTATTAATGCATTTAGACACTTCACAGTAATTACTAGTTTTATTTATACAGAACTGGAATGGAGAAAGAAATGACAGTGGCCATTCTTCTGCAAACTGCTGCATACCAGGTATACTTTATCAAATTCGTGACAATTGGTGATGCAAATTGACACTGCAGAAGTGAATGAAGTTTAACAATACTTCCAGAATACTGCCAGGAAGTTTAACAATACTGTTCGCTGATAAACCTGATATGACAAAGAGCTATCGGAAATTATACTGTTCAACAATTTTCTGAAAAATGCTTTACATTGTTGAAAATATTTGTCATCGACAAGTTGAACCACACTGTTGGTTACTGGTGGAATCCGAATTATATTAACATTCTGTTCGTCGTCGTCCTAAACACAGTGGTGTCGTTATACCCGGGCCAAAAGTCCAACAAAAGCAATGAATTATTTTCTGCAGATGTTAAGAAGACATTCCAGATGCATCATAGAAAATTATCCTCTCCCATTTTTCCAGATTTTGCTTTTGTATTAAAAAATCTTTTCATGTTAACAGTAGTTTTTTAATATATTTGTCCAAATTGGCCTTGATGTTACTGAAGACTGATATAATGGTGCGGAAACTAATCCATTGATACTCATCATTGGTATTGCTGTATACAAATGTGTCATACATTCATCGACTGCACAAATGACTCTTCTTATTTTTCACTTAAAAACATAAAATGCTGTTTGCAAGCATTTCTTGCACGAAACCTGACTGTCTGTCTTTATAAACAGTATTTCATGAGAAAACAAGAAGCTTTGTTTTCATGTCTTCTACGAATTTTTATATAGTATTACCTATTAATGACATCTCCTCTTCCCGTTTGCTTAAGGTAAACTCTGTAATTTTGCGACCTCCTTTTCGTATAATTTTCTGAATCTGTTAACCAGGTCGAAGAAACCTGGAAATCAGTTATGTTCATCTCACTTGTAATTTAGTGCTCCCAGTCTTGTTAGATGAGTAACAGTGCACTGACTCCTACGAGCAGTTCTAAATCTTTCGATTTGTTTTTCTTTCACACTACTGCGAGTTTCATTCTGGCGCATATTTCTTTCTTCGTGTAAATCGTTCTTCCATTTATACACGTACAGTTCATGTGTAGATTCTACGAAACGAAACCGGCTTTGCACACTGCCGAAGTTTAAGCGTTTTCGCCCCTCCCTTTCATTTAAGCAAAAGATTTACAGGTTTCCTTTGTCATTTAAGCTATTACTCCAGATATTTTCTTTGAGCCTGGAAGGTAGTCAATTTATGTTCCTGACTTTCATTAGCACAACAATCAACGTTCGAGCTACAATTCACAGAATCAGTTGAGTTATTTCCTGTTTCTTCTGGTACTCCTATTTCTACAATTTCTAACGAAATGTTGACATCATTCGAATAAATGTGCAACATATTAACGAATAAATAACACATATGTAGGTCTTCGGGAGAAGTATGAGATTCCGATTGTACATCACGTTCTTCGTATTTCATCTTTGCTAAGTTGAAAACATTAACTGGATTCCACGTTACGGCGAAATTCTGGAACCTGCACAAAGACAGATGCTATTAATAACCACTGCTTATTCTTATGGATATTAAATGAGCCGGAAAATCGAGCGAATAGTAATTGTGAACAACTGAATCAGAGAAACTATCAATGGAAACTGAAATTCGTTTTACAAATTAACGACCGCATGGTGCCGTGTTATCTGTTTACCGATGTGCAGTCAACTTTTAAATATGTGCCCGCCTTTTCTTCACTTTCTTAATGACACCTATAGTCAGCAGTGCTCTAATAGCCTTATAGTGACTAATACCGGGCTTAATGTAAACTGAAGTACAGCTTCTTTGCAACCAAGAGATCTAGAATGTTTCTCTCGTGAGTCATATTTCTCATTAACTGCCCAATACAATTTTCGGATAAGACATTTAGAACAGTATCACATGAATTCCAGTCCCTACCACACACACCAATCTCTTGATTCTGTTAGAGTATCTGTTAGTTGAAATCTTCCTTCAGTACTATAACATGATCAGGAATATGTGTGTCTTTATCCAAGCTTTACCTGAAATGTTTTGCCACAATAACTCCTTGGCATATAGTCTATAAAAGAAAGCGATTGTGATGACTGAGTCACCCAAATTATGTGGCAATCAGAGTCTGCTCCAACATCACTGGGTATTATTGTATCACTTAATGGCTAAAAACAGGCCGTCAGCATTGATGTCTAGTCTGTTTAGTGATGTATATTCCAACCTGAATTTTAAAATTTCATAGCTATCATTTTTCGTTTCAACCAACGTTCTGGTCCTAAACTATGCGTGCATTATTACTATTCATAAGTGAAACTATAGTTCGATTTAAATTACTTGATAGTTGACACTTCACAGGTTCGAGTCCTCCCTCGGGCATGGGTGTGTGTGTTGGTGTGTTGTCCTTAGCGTAAGTTAGTTTAAGTTAGATTAAGTAGTAGGGACCGATGACCTCAGCAGTTTGGTCCCATAGGAACTTACCACCTGAACTGTTCGCCGTTGCCAAACTGCTACAAAAAGATCATTTCTCTTCTAATCCCTTGTCTGGCTTTCTTTCTTGATGTGTTGGGATCCAGAATTCTGGGTCTGGCCCTTTAATTTTGTATTTGATCACACGTTATAGCCATACCAAAAACAACACACACAAAACGATGCTGACGAAACGCACATATTTCATACACAGCACTAACCAAACACTACTGAATCCGGCACAAGAGGTGATTCTGCATTCATAGTCCTTTGAAGCTAGTCCTGTTGTATAAAATCTGTCCAGTCTCGAGTAATCCCCGTCAGCTTCACGGACCAACATGCATTTGTCGTTAAAATAAAAGGCTTACCCCAACCCACCGTAATAGGAAAGGAATACTGGAAGTTGAAATGCAACCTATTCTACATCTACATCTAAATTTATACTCCGCAAGCCACCCAACGGTGTGTGGCGGAGGGCACTTTACGTGCCACTGTCATTACCTCCCTTTCCTGTTCCAGTCGCGTATGGTTCGCGGGAAGAACGACTGTCTGAAAGCCTCCGCGCGCGCTCTAATCTCTCTAATTTTACATTCGTGATCTCCTCGGGAGGTATAAGTAGGGGGAAGCAATATATTCGATACGTCATCCAGAAACGCACCCTCTCGAAACCTGGCGAGCAAGCTACACCGCGATGCAGAGCGCCTCTCTCGCAGAGTCTGCCACTTGAGTTTGTTAAACATCTCCGTAACGCTATCACGGTTACCAAATAACCCTGTGACGAAACGCGCCGCTCTTCTTTGGATCTTCTCTATCTCCTCCGTCAACCAGGTCTGGTATGGATCCCACACTGATGAGCAATACCCAAGTATGGGTCGAACGGTAAGTGAGCAAAAACAGATTTCTGCGAATGCTACCGGTTCTCCAGTAATGTTCTTGAATGATGGGATAAAATGGTGAAACCTGGAATTCGTAAGCTGTTTAGAAACTTAGCGTATAGGATCAGCAATACTAAAAGAAAACACATCGAATTATATCAAATGATTGTTCGAGAGTTCCAAGAAAATTGGGCAACAGAGAATACCGATCTCCCGGATTGAAGAAATTCGAAAAGAAGAGCCTAGAACTACAGGAAAAAGAAATCGAAGTCAAAATAATCACATGCAAACAAAAGGGATACATTCCAGACGAAAAATGGAGCCTCTACCACCTCAGTAGGGAACGGAAACAATGCAGACAGAGATTTATTGGAAATGTAACGTCTTCCTGCGGGAACGACATCGTTAATATGGAAGATATTAAGGATCATTTCCGGAGACTTCTTGGAGAATAACCGTCAGATCCTACGAATACCGCAAGTTTGCTACAACACTGCACGGCTTCCCTCACCAACGAAAATGTCACTACGTTGATAGATCCCATATCCGAAGAAGAAATTGCAGACATTATAAAGCACTTACCACGAAATAGGAGTCCGGGTATTGATGACATACCGTATGTGTGGGGTCCTGCCCACTCGTCTCGTATGGGGTGCCTAAAGGAAGCTGAGTTCTCGGAATGCTATACAACAGTTCAAGCAAATCACATTAATAGTTTTATTTCAATAAAGCAGATTTGATAATACTTAACTTTGAATTTACAATGGCGTCGCAAGCGATGGGCGACATTCAAACAATCAAAGTCCTTTGCTGTACACAAGGTCCATGTAAGCAATTGATATGGATCGCACCTCGCTGCTATCGTAGTGCTCGCTGCTAGTACAGTGCTAATACTCTGCCGTTTACTGTCCCAATACTGTCCGGCCAAAGCTGGCAGGAGCGACGCTTATATTCTCTTCGGCTAGAGGGCGTTCCTGTCATGGTGCGGTCCTTGTAGCGGACTATTGCCTGACTTCATCTCACTGCCTTCTTTGCTCTTGCGATCTTCGTCTTCGTGCCGGTGCTTGTCGATACGCCCGAACATTCCTCCCCCCCCCCCTACCCCTCCCCCAAAGCGACGGACCGTCATCGCGTAGGGAGTGCGACCATGGCGAGAGGAGGCAGGAATGTGGGCGCCACGTCGGGCCGGAAGCTGTAGCTGCGGGGAACGTCAAGCTTCCGGCCTGTCCCGCCATCGGCCTGCGCTCTGGCGGAAACGTCCCTGGAAAACGACAAGAAGGGTATGCGTCCACCTCCTGCTGACATGAGCCAGAAAAGAAGGCGGTGACTGCTGCGGTGTGGGCGGGCCCAGCTCCCTCGGTAGGACGAGAGGCGACAGAGGAGGCGAAGGATCTGTCTCCATTGGGTCGTCCCTTGCTGTCGTGATGACACCTTCTGGCGGCTGCTGTGGCCGCGCTGCCCTCTGTATCCATGAATCTGGGGGAAGAGACACTGAAAGATCATCAGCAGAGGCGAAGTTAATTTTGATCTCAGCACTGCAGGCCATCTGGATCTGAAATAAGATACATGCAAGCGCCATGTCGACGGACGATCCCATCCCCATCGCCAGTGTGGGGTCCTGGCCACACGTCTCGTATAATGTGCCTAAAGGATGCTGCGTTCTCAGAATGCCATACAACAATTCAAGCAAATCACATTAATAGTTTTATTTCAATAAAGCAATACTTACCTTTTTTGACAATACTTACCTTTGAATTTACAATGGTGTCACAAGCGATTGGTGACATTCAAACAATCAAATGGCCTTTGCTGTATACAAGGTCCACGTAAGCGATTGATATGAATCACACGTCGCTGATATTGTAGTGCTCTCTGCTAGTACTCTGCTAATACTCCACCATATACTGTGCTAATACTGTCTGGCAGAGGCTAACCGGAGCGGCTCTTACATTCCCTTCAGCTAGAGGGCGCTCCTGTCATGGTGCGGTCCTTGTCAGTGGGCTCTTGGCTGAAGTCGTCTCTTCTTTACTCTTGCGATCTTCGTCTTCATGCCGGCACTTGTTGACACACAGGTCAAATATATTCAGGATATGAATCAGGAGTTATAGTCCTTGTACTCAAACTTCAAAACCAAGAAGAATAATTGATTATAGGCCAATAACTCTGTTATACGCCGACTCAAAAATAATGGTGTGCATAATAGCCGCAAGACTAAAAAAGACTCTTCCAGAGATAATTGGGCCTGGCCTAAAGTGTGATGTTCCCAACAGGAAGATCATCGATGGACTTTGAGAGCCACGACCTTCTACTCAATAGATGTACCAAACCGGATCAATGGGACTGTCGAACATCGACCCAGAAAATGCCTTTGGCATATTCAGTCACCAATATCTAAGAAATGCATTGCAACGCTATAATTTCCCACAGGCCACAATAGATCTGCTACTACCATAAGAGAATCCAGTGGTCTCAAAAATACAAATAAACAGCCACTATATGGGAGAATTCTCAATTGAGTGCTCAGTCCGGCAGGGATGCCCGTTATCTACGATATAATTTATAATTTCCTTGGAGCCAGTGATCCACTCAGTCACCAGCCAGACCTATGGAATAAAGTTTGGTGCACAAAGATTCGCCGTTAACGCTTATGCCGACGATATAACAAATGTACTCACACAGCTTCAAGACACTGAGAAGACATTAAAAATAATGGGCCCCTTTAAGGAAGCAGCGGGAGCAACAATAACAACAAGAAAACCCGGCTCCTATAGCTGAACAAAACTTCACAACTCACGCCGCACCCCTTTCCAGTATGTGACGAAATGAAAGAATAATTCCAAATCAATCGTGAAGGAAGTAAGAGGCGCCTTAATAGCCATCAGTACTAGGAATTTAAATCTTATTCGAAGGATACTATACAGGGTGGTCCATTGATAGTGACCGGGCCAAATATCTCAAGAGCCCGTCTAGGTTGAAGGGGAAAACCAGATGGCGCTATGGTTGGCCCGCTAGATGGCGCTGCCACAGGCCAAACAGATATCAACTGCGTTTTTTAAAATAGGATCCCACGTTTTTATTACATATTCGTGTAGTACGTAAAGAAATATGAATGTTTTAGTTGGACCACTCTTTTCGCTTTGTGATAGATGGCGCTGTAATAGGGACAAACGTATAAGTACGTGGTATCACGTAACATTCCACCAGTGCGGACGGTATTTCCTTCGTGATACATTACCCGTGTTAAAATGGACCGTATACCAATTGCGGAAAAGGTCGATATCGTGTTGATGTATGGCTATTGTGATCAAAATGCCCAACGGGCGTGTGCTATGTATGGTGCTCGGTATCCTGGACGACATCATCCAAGTGTCCGGACCGTTCGCCGGATAGTTACGTTATTTAAGGAAACAGGAAGTGTTCCGCCACATGTGAAACGTCAACCACGACCTACAACAAATGATGATGCCCAAGTAGGTGTTTTAGCTGCTGACGCGGCTAATCCGCACATCAGTAGCAGACAAACTGCGCAAGAATCGGGAATCTCAAAATCGTCAGTGTTGAGAATGCTACATCAACATCGATTGCACCCGTAACATATTTCTATGCCCCAGCAATTGCATGGCGACGACTCTGAACGTCGTGTACAGTTGTGCCACTGGGCACAAGAGAAATTTCGGGACGATGACAGATTTTTTGCACGCGTTCTATTTAGCGACGAAGCGTCATTCACCAACAGCTGTAACGTAAACCGGCATAATATGCCCTATTGGGCAACGGAAAATCCACGATGGCTGCGACAAATGGAACATTAGCGACCTTGGCGGGTTGATGTATGGTGCGGCATTATCGGAGGAAGGATATGATTCAAATGGCTCTGAGGACTATGAGACTCAACTTTTGAGGTCATTAGTCCCCTAGAACTTAGAACTAGTTAAACCTAACTAACCTAAGGACATCACACACATCCATGCCCGCGGCAGGATTCGAACCTGTGACCGTAGCGGTCTCGCGGTTCCAGACTGCAGCGCCTAGAACCGCACGGCCTCTTCGGCCGGCGAGGAACTATAATTGGCCCCCATTTTATCGGTGGCAATCTAAATGGTGCAATGTATGCTGATTTCCTACGTAATTTTCTACCGATGTTACTACAAGATGTTTCACTGCATGACAGAATGGCGATGTACTTCCTACTTGACGGATGTCCGGCACATGGCTCGCGTGCGGTTGAAGCGGTATTGAATAGCATATTTCATCGGATCTGACGTCCCCGGATTTCTTGCTGTGGGGAAAGTTGAAGGATATTTGCTATCGTGATCCACCGACAGCGCCTGACAACACGCGTCAGCGCATTGTCAATGCATGTGCGAACATTACGGAAGAGGAACTACTCGCTGTTGAGAGGAATGTCGTTACACGTATTCCCAAATGCATTGAGGTTGACGGACATCATTTTGAGCATTTATTGCGTTAATGTGGTATTTACAGGCAATCACGCTGTAACAGCATGCGTTCTCAGGAATGATAAGTTCACAAAGGTACATGTATCACATTGGAACAACCGAAATAAAATGTTCAAACGTACCTATGTTCTGTATTTTAATTTAAAAAACCGACCTGTTACCAGCTGTTCGTCTAAAATTGTGAGCCACATGTTTGTGACTATTACAGCGCCATCTATCACAAAGCGAAAAAAGTGGTCGAACTAAAACATTCATATTTCTTTACGTACTACACGAATATGTAATAAAAATGGGGGTATCTATTTTTAAAAAAACGCAGTTTATATCCGTTTGACCTATGGCAGCGCCATCTAGCGGGCCAACCATAGCGCCATCTGGTTTCCGCCTTCAGGCTACACAAGTTTCGTTCTTTGTAGTTTTTTCGTTTGACGTTTATTTCGTGAGATATTTGGCCCGGTCACGATCAATGGACCATTCTGTATGTCAATATGCTGGCCCTTTCAAAAATGTGGTATTCAGCTCAAATAATACCCATAGAGAGACAATATGTTGCTCAAACGAAAAAGTGTATACAATCGCTCATCTGGAAAGGGATGCTACCCGTGTAACCAGAGACCAGTTAATAAAACTGCAAAATGAAGGTGGATTAGGCTTAATAGATTGTGAGAAAAAGTGCAAAATCTTATTAAATCCTTCAAACAACCAGCAAGTCAGTCGGATTTATTGAAGGTCACGTGGGCAGTTACCACAAGAAGTAGAACTCAATGACGTACACTCGCGTATATTACTCGCGCTCTTAAGATCACAACGGCGACGCATCTAGAGGGTTGGATCCCCTCCTTCGAAAGCGTCAGATTGCAAAGCCTGGGCTACTCTCAGGGTGGAATCTCCGTCTTCGAAGATTGTGTGTGTGTGTCTGTCTGTCTGTCTGCCCGCTGCTCGCTGCTGTCGCTGTTCGTTCGTTCGTTCGTTCGTCTGTCCGTCCGTCCGCCTGCTGGCTGTCCATCGCCGTCGTCGCAACCGCTGCCGCCGCCGCCGCCGCCGCCTGCTGTTCGTCCGTCTGTTCGCCGCCGACGCCGACGCCGCCTGCTGTTCGCCGCTGCCCATCGCCGACGCCGACGACGCCTGCTGCACGTCCGTCTGTCCGTCGCCGTTCGTCTGCAATGAGTACTCCCACCTCCACCGTCATCTACACCACCCCCTCCCCCTCTCCCACAGTCACTTCCTGGAGTGCCGCCTCTGGCCTCCCTCCTTCCACCTCCCCTTCCCTTCCTCCACTTACCCACCCCCCTATCTCCTCCCCTGCTGTATACCCACACCTCTATACCCTTCCTCCAGCCTCCACACCCTCAACAGCTCCCACTACTACCCCCGCCCTCACGTACGCCTCTGTTGCCGCCTCTGCTGCCGCCCCTCAGGTGGTTGGCTTCCCCTCTCTCACCGACCCCGTCGCGTCGTCTTCTGCATCTCCCGCACGCATCACGTTGCGCCGAGCCACCATCGCCACCACTGAACCAGCTGCTTCTCCCGGTGCCTCCACTACGCCACAGGGACCTGCCACCCGCCACCTCCCTCTCCTCCCCGTCCCTCTCCCCTCCTCCCAGCCTCCAGTCTCCAAAAAACCCCAAAAGCGCGTCCTTACCGACTCTGCTCCCGCCACTTCCCACAAAAAATCAACGCCACCTCCCCCTCCCCCTGCCGTCACCATGGACACCACCCCTCCTCCTGCCACCCCTACCTTGGCCCCCACCCTCCACACCTTTGTCCTGTCAACTCCCGATCCTAAGTTCCTCGACGCTCGTACCCTCACCAAGGAAATACGAAAGTACTTACCTGGTGCTCCCATCTCCCAACTCATTCCCCGCAGGGACTCAGTCCTTATCAAGTCCCCGTCCCCATCATTTCACACAGACCTCCTGCGAAAACTCCCACGGGTTATGTTTGGCCCCCATGCCTCTCTGACACCCTTCCTTTCCGCTTCCACTCCTCGTCAGCCCCAGCCTCCCCGTCGCCCTCCCACCTACATCGCTGTGATCACCAAGCTCAGCCCGGTGATCACAGAGGATGAAGTGTTGGTAGAACTGAACTCCCACCCGGACTTGGAAATCCGCTCTACCCGCCGTATCCACAATGCCTCTGGTCCCACCTACCTCATGCGGGTATTCTCAGAGTCCGCCCCATCCATAGACCATCTCCTCACCCAGGGTGCCCTGATATACCACCGTCGCCACCCTGTTGAATCCTCCAAATCCCCTCCCCAATCCTACCGTTGCCAACGGTGCCTGATGTACAATGACCACCTGACTCCCAACTGCAAAAACCCCCCCACCTGTCCCCATTGCAAGGCCTCCCACTTTCTCAAGAACTGCCCCAACCTCGCTGCTCCTCCTTCCTGTAATACCTGCAATGGCCCCCATCCCACATACTCCCACAAGTGTAGAGCTAAACCCCCTCCAGCCACCCCTGAACTTACAGTCCCAGTTCGTCCCGTCGATCCTCCTGTCCATCCTAACAATTCCCTCCGTCCACCCCCCACGGCCGAGGACATCATCCGGTTCATTACCGTTGTACTCCAAAACATTCACCCTTTTCAGCGCCCGCACACCTTCCAACAAATATCCCTTGCTGCTCGCTCTGTTTTCCACCTGAACACCTTCGCCACTTACTCCCACAACCAAGCCCACTTCACCTTCACCCGCCTCGACACCCTAGCTTAAGTCTCTTCCCTTCCCTCTCTTCCCCCCCTCCTTCCTGTCATGGTGCGGCACGAGTCTCGCATCCTCTTCCAGAACATTCGCTCCTTCCGCTCCAACAAATACCTCCTCATGCACACCCTCTCCCACCACCAGGTCGACACCTTCCTCTTGAACGAAACCTTTCTCCAGCCCCACCATTCTCTCCGCACCTCCCCCTATATCCTCCACCGCACTGATGCTCCTGGTCCTCGTGCGCAGGGTGGAGTCGCGATTGGCCACCTTAAGCATATCCCCGTCCGGCCACAACCTCTCCTCAATGACCCCACTGAACACCTTATCCTTAGTGTCTTCTTCCTCTCTCTCACCATTACCTGTGCCACCATCTATGTCCGCTCCACTGCTCCTCTTCCTTATGACTTCATCTCACACATTGACCACACCTTCTCCACCTATGTGATTGCCGCCGACCTCAACATCCATAGCCGCACTCCTGCTGCCCTTCGGCGGTGGCATCAGTTCCTCTCCACAATCCAGGGTGACCTTGTTCCCATTCCCCAGCACACCCGACCCGAAAGTAACACCACCCCCGATGTTGTCATTGCCTCCGCCAACCTCCTTGGGCGTCTCACTGTCGCCGTCCTTGACCCCACAGGTAGCGATCACCTCCCTGTCCTTCTCACCATAACGTTTGCAAACCGCCCCCCTCCGGCTCCGCAACCTGCACCCCCTCCCAAGGTCGTCCATGACTATCGCCGTGCCAACTGGGATGCCTACCGGGACTCCATCTCCACCCAGGTCGAAAGCCACCCTCTTACCTATCGCCATCCTGACGACATCATCCGCGCCTCATCCTTCCTTCAGACGGTCATTACTGACGCCGTGGAGGCCCATGTTCCTACTAAAACCATCCACCCACACCGTCCCACTCTCCCTCCACGGGCTGTCCTCCTCCTCCGTGAATCCCGCCGCCTCTATCGCTCCTTCCTCCGCACTCGTTACAGGGATACACTCCAACGCCACCGGCAAATACAGCGACACGTCCGGAACCTTATTACAGCAACGAAACGCCGGGACTGGCGCCAGACCTGCACACGACTCAATGCCACCCTCCCTATCAACTCCTCCAAGTACTGGTCCGCCTTCCATCGTCTTACTGGTTCCCTTTCCGCTCCCCACTACCCCCTTCTCCATAACGATCGCCCCCTTCCAGACAACCTCAGTAAGGCCAACCACTTCGCTTCCCACCTTTCCGAGGTCTTCTCCATCCCCGATGATCCCCACTTTGACTATTCTCTTTTCCCCACCATCATGGAACGTGCTGATACCTCAGTCGCTCCACTTGCTCCTAGTCTCCAGTACTTGGGGCAGTTGCCCCCCTCCGACGTCAACACTCCCATCACAGCACAAGACATTAAACTTCTCCTCCAGTCCAAACGCAACACGGCCCCTGGTCACGACTGTGTCACCTACCGTCACCTTCGCGAAAGCCCCTATTCCTTCCTAACTGTCCTCGCCCATCTCTATAATGTCATCCTCTCTACTGGCTTCTACCCTGACCTGTGGAAGACCTCCCGCATCCTCCTATTCCTCAAACCCAACAAACCCCCTTCTGCCACCTCTTCCTATCGTCCCATCTGCCTCACCTCCGTCTTCAGTAAGGTCTTTGAATCCATCCTCTCCCACCGTATCCATCGGCACCTTGCTCAACACCACCTCCTCCCCCTTACCCAGTGTGGCTTCCGACCCTCCTTCTCTGGTGACGACCAACTCCTCAACCTTGTTCACCTTCTGTCCCTCCAGCTCAACTCCCGTCGCTCCGCCATTTTTGTTTCCCTTGACCTCCAAAATGCCTATACCGTGTATGGCATCCCGGTCTCCTCTTTAAACTCCAAACCTACGCCCTGCCTATCAATTTTGTCCGTCTGGTCGCTTCCTTCCTCTCGCACCGTCCTTCCTATGTCACCCTCCATAACACCAACTCCCATATCTTTTATCCAACGGCTGGCGTCCCCCAGGGTTCTATCCTCTCCCCTCTCCTTTATCTCTTGTATACAGCTGATATGCCCAAGCCACCCCCACCAGTCTACCTTCTCCAATATGCTGATGACACCGCCTTCCTGGCTCTCTATCCTACCCTTCAACGGTCTCAACGTACCCTCCAAACCCACCTTAACCAGTTCACCACTTGGTGTAACCAGTGGCTCCTCCGTCTCAACCCCTCCAAAACCCAGGCAATCATCATAGGCCGCACCACTCGCTCCTTTCGCCTCCATGATTTCTACCTCACCCTTTATGGTCGTCCTATCCAACTCACCCCCACCCTGAAATACCTTGGCCTCACCCTTGACCGCCACCTCACCTGGACCCCTCATCTCCTGACCATCCAGCAGAAAGCCCATTCCCGCCTCCGCCTGCTGAAACTCCTGTCTGGCCGGACATGGGGATTGCATCCTTCTACCATCCCTCCACACCTACAAATCCCTCATCCGTCCTATCCTCTGTTATGCCAGTGTCGCCTGGATCTCCGCCCCCACCCGCTTTTACAAGGCCCTCCAAATCCTTGAACGCCATGCGCTCCGCCTTGCCTTCCGTATCCGCCTTCCTTCCCCCACACGGCTCCTGTATGAGCTGATCCCCTTCCCCCACCTCCTCTTGTTCCTCCAACATCTCCGCATCCTTTACATTGTTCGCAGGGTTGATCCCCCCCACCCTCTGGTTTCCTCCTTCCTCTCCACCCCCCCGCCCGTTGCCGCGCCTCTATCGCTGTATCCCTCCCTCTCTCCACCTCCACACCCTCCATCTCCTTCATCAGGGCAATTTCCAACGCCTCCCCCTCCCGGATGACGAACTTCGCCATGACATATACCCTTCCTTCCAACTATAACCCGGCCTTGTTCCCCCCCCCCCTCCCCAGGGCCCCCTTCTCCTCTTTCCTCCTTCTCCCAGAGCGGATTTTCCTCCATCCCCCCCTCCCCTGAGACCCTGCACCCCATACTTGCCTCTCTCCTTCCCACATCCCTCCCTACCTGGCCCTCTTCCGCACCCCCCCTTTCCCCTCCCCTATCTCTTCCCCTCCCTCCCTTCCTCAGTTCTCCCTCATCTCCTTGAACCTGGCAGATCCTCTGTATTGATCATCATCAGTGTACCACATCAGTGTTGTGTTTAGTGCTGTTTCTCGTGTGCATCAAGAGGTGTGATTTTAATTGTGTACTGCCTTGAGGTTCGCCGTCAGTGTTACGTTGTGTGCTATGCCATCCGTCAACACCTTTCTGCTCCAGTCATACTGTGCCTTGTGTTCTTTTAATCGTCGCAGTGTGTGGCTTTTTGTGTGTGCTACTTTTAAACAGATTTTTTTTTTATCTCCATTTTACAGTCACCCCGTTTTTTTGTCTATTGCCTTCCATGATGTTGCCCCCCTTTTTTATATCTATGTTCACCTTACTCTCTCCTTTGCTGTTTTTAAATGTCTTCTATTGTTTTGTTCTATGTCTTTCGGCTGAAGAGCAGCGCATATGCTGCTGCCAGCCCGCCCCGATGGGGAATTGAAATACAATAAAGAAAAAAAAATCACAACGGGAATTGTAGAAAAACTCCCAAACGAAAACAACTTCACCTCGAAAAAGATTCGGGAACGGCAGTGCACCCGCACTATGCTGCCGCGGGGAGGGGAGCGGTGAGGGGAAAGCAGCGTCGGCTGTTCCCCACAACTGTAGCTGCGTTTTGTGCTTACACGAAACGGGAGACGGCACTCGCGGAAATACTGCCCGCTTGAGTGACACTTCCTTTGGATCAGAAATCGCCTAATTGGTTGACAAATTCATGCACGACAGTCTTATCTATAACTTATGTATCAATTATTTATCGAAAATAATGAAAAATGAAAGTAGATGAATGTACAAATTACGACACTATGAATCGAAAGTCAGAAACAGATTTTTGGAATCCAAAACGCAGCACAGCAGCAATATTTACAAATTGTAGTTAACTGTGCCTCGAAGAATTGTCGAAATGAAATTCACTAAAGGTCACTGTCACCTGCGTTTCATTCAAGATCATCACCATATCTTGAGGGCGTGGTGTTGATGATAACTCCATCGATGGCCATTTCCATTATTCTGTCGCCTGTCCAATACTCTTGCTATAGCTGCTGCACTTTCCAGCAGTAACCTTGCCAGTACTGTGTAGCAACTGAAAAGAAAGCAGCATTAACAAGATTCTGCAATATTTCCTTCGACATGTCACCAGTGGCATTGTTCTCCCTAAAATTTGATGGGATTTAGGCCGCAGTTGTAGGGCGGCAAACGGACTATTTCGTGGCCTCTGCTCTCAGCGATTTTATCCACGATGTACTCTTTAACAGCTGGTTTGTTTTCCTGTATTTTAGATAACAGTTCAGCCATCCTCATTAAGTCGCCGTTTATTTCGTTTATTTGCCTGTCTCGCAACCGCTCGCTAACATCGTAATCATGAGATCATACTTGTTAGTGGAAATGGAAATGAGCGTTTGGCGTCATTGGCCGGGAGGCCCCTTGCGGGGCAGGTCCGGCAGCATAGGTGCAGGTCTTATTACATTAGACGCCACATTGGGCGACCTGCGCGCCGGATGGGAATGAAATGACGATGAAGAAAACACAACACCCAGTCCCTCAGCGGAGAAAAGCTCCGACCCAGCCGGGAATCGAACCCGGGGCCGTAGAACGGCAATCCGTCACGCTGAGCACTTTTATTTTTTTTTTTTTATTTTTTTTTTATTTTTTTTTTTTTTTTGCTGTCATTTTGTTCGTTTTAGTTCGTTGTAGCTGCTCGTAGCGGACGTCTCAAGACACCCGTTTCAGTTCGTCGTTGATCCATTAACTCAGGTTTTTTTATTACAGATGGCTACTAACCCTCTGACCGAACACGCTGAATTACCGTGCCGGCAAATTTTTTTTAACATATTCTTGAACCAAGGATTTTTTTTTAAATCTCATTTTG
Organism: Schistocerca piceifrons; assembly: GCF_021461385.2. NCBI lineage: Eukaryota > Metazoa > Arthropoda > Insecta > Orthoptera > Acrididae > Schistocerca > Schistocerca piceifrons. Next base: position 110,553,933 of record NC_060143.1, read on the forward strand.
TTCGGTTTCGTTCGTTGCATCTGCTCGGGGCGGACGTCGTAAGACATCCGTTTAAGTTCGTTGTTGATCGATTAACTCAGTTTTTTTTTTCTTTTTTTTTTTAATTACAGAGGGCAACTAACCCTCTGACCGTGCACGCTGAGCTACCGTGCAGGCGCCACTCAGCTATCGGGGCGGACACTTGTTAGTCATTCTGCCGAAGCTCCTGCTGTTGTATTGTGCATTATCCGTACAATCACAGAACTGGGTGGAATAGTGAGAACCACCATATCTGTAACGCCCAACCCCTTTCGTCGACGCCCGCTACTTTCTTCAACTTCAAGAAGTTGGCAAGTTAGTGGAAACAGTTTCTTGCACTAAACTTCGTGACAAATCAAACTGCGTGCCAATCCGGGTTCCCAGGCTCGAATCACGGTTGGCCACAGAGTTTTAATTTTTCAGAAGTTTCAGATCAGCGCACATCTGCTGCTGGGTGGAAATTCGTTCTAGTTTCTTGCCTCTTGCTGCAAAATATTTACCGAATTTTGTCAATCCAATGGTACAGTATGAGTGTCGAAAAGGAGAATGGCCCAATTTAGGTGAGCGGAAACAAATGTACCTTTGGAACCCCTAAACACATGTAAACACACATAATTGGCACCACCAGTCAAGGAAATGCGAAACGAGTTTACCAATCAATCTATTTCACAAGAAGGGAAAGTACAATGACAGTATAGACGTGTTTAAAATTTAGCTAATTATTTAGTGGTACTGTAAACATAAATGCACTGCGTTTGTGATAAAATTGGTAAGTATAGCCGGCAAAAATCGAAAAAGAATTAAAAGGCAGCGTCTTGGTGAGATACTGCACTGCATTTTTGTTTTCCGTTATCAAACAGTTGATTATACAGTAGACAAGAGATTTCGAAATCTGCGTATGACATCCCCAAAGTTTATATTCTACGTCAAGTCCTCTGATTTTAGTTAACTGAATGGTGTTTCTTGGTAACATCAATATGTACTCCTCTAACATTTTTGTTCTATTTTTTACTTTTTCGGCTTAGTCACCATCTTTATTCATTAATAATAATGCAACAACATTAGCGACTGTTCTGGTTTTTAAGAATAACTACACTTCTGCAACAAGTACTAGCAGCGAGTTGCCCCAGTGACCTGGAGAAGAACACCTCAGCAAGTTTTTGCTCTAATGTAAACAGCTCAGCAGGTGATTACAAAAGTGACTTTCTAGAGGACACAAGCCTTCCATAACACTTCGGGTCTAGGGGCAGCATGACGATGGCAGCGTCCGGAAACAAATGAATATATTTCAAGTAGTGTCGATTTTCTCCACATCTGGCAGCACTAGTGAAATCGTCAAGTTTTCGTGGCCAAACAGTACAGTAAGAAACAATCCACGCACCAGTCAGCCAAATCAAACACAAAGATCTTAACGGGAAAGTAGTGTCGTCTAACTTTTCAGATGCGACTACAAGTCTAACGCTGTGCTTGGCCGGTCGCATGTTCTTAAACGATCTGTTTCCGACAGCATCACGGCGACACTACCTGAGACTCACAGGAAACCCCTACTGTGAACATTGTGGCTTGACTGCCACAGCCCTGCACTGAACAGTGGGCTGATCACGAATCCTAGGCTTCTAGAAGTAGATTAAATTTAAATGTGCAATGCTATTAACGACAACTACTGCTGAAATCAACACCAAGAAGATAATGTTCACGGATTTCAAAACGTTTCCAGCTTCAAAGAGGAGAACAATCATGTGGCTTATACATTCCTGTATAAACTACATCATCAGTGATTAAGGTGAATCTTCAACCGAATTCAAACTATACTTGCACCAACAAACGGACAAAATTGTCAGAAACAACTGGAAAAGAAAAAAAATGGCCCATCCATTCACTTTTTATAAAAATAAGGATGTTTAAAATGGAAAACACCAAACAAATATTTTTTAAAGGATAGGTGCAACTTAGTTTCCTTATTTCAAATTCAGTCCGAACAAAAATTTAACTCTTGTAAAATTACACGAATTATAGTCCGAGCAGAATGCTGTGGCCGGTAGATGTGCAGATGGGAGGACATGCGTGATGAGACCGGGAGTGGTGATGGTTAGGTCGGTATTCCACTATCAAATTTCTTTGTCAAAGATTTAATCAAATATGTGATCAATAATATTCGTCAAATATATTTGACAAAGACCTTTGACGTGATGCTAAAAAGGAGTATTACACTGTCATCATATTTTTCGTCAAAGTTCAAGACGGCTGACAACAACACTTGTTATTAGCTGCAGCAGTTGCATGTACCACAATTGCACTGTGTGCACATGTGGAAGAGAAGCAGAGGGAAAAAAGGAAACGTACCTGGGTGAAGCCGTGAGTTTTACGACGACACGATAAAAGCATTCAAGAAAACTTGTTATGTGAGCTTATAGTGGAGGACATCAAATCATACATCAATTACTTAAGAATGGATGAGAATACATTTCTGTATGTGCTCAGTGAAGTGTTTGCTCATATCACAAAGCAGAATACTCACTCAACAACTGCTATCTGCAGAAGACAGGCTCACTGTAACACATCGATTCCTTGCAACAGGAGAGAGTTAGGTTAGATTAGGTTAGGTTAGGTCAGGTCTCCAATCTTCTTAATGTTTTTGTATTCAGAGTGCCTCAGTTGTAAAGCGCCTCATCAGCTTCATACATCTCTATTAATTTTGTAGTTGTCAGTACACATCATTTGTACTTACTGGCAACAGTGATCTCCATACTAACTGGTTGTACATCTTCTGTCTTTGATCATAGCGCTTATCTGTGCCATCTCAGGAGTGTTTGTTTATATCGTCCGCCATCTTTTAGTTAAGCAAAAAGTTTTTCTTGGTGTTAACTAGGTGTATGTTGTGAGTGTAAAATGGTTATTTCGTGCTCTGCATACAACTGTACGAACCGGTGGAACAAGGAAAGTAATTTAACTTTCCACAGGTAATAATTGAATGTCAATAAATGACAACAATCTCGTAAATATCTTGGTCGTTGCCTTGCATGATACAATGTCTCTTCTGTTTTGGACAGGTTTCCTCTGCAAAAAGGCGATTTGCTGAAACAGTGGGTCATTGCCACTAAACGCAAAGGTTTCACGCCTACAAGGGCTAGTTTCTTGCGTGGAGATAACTTCTTGGAAGAAGATTATTTAGTAAGGCCTGGTACTTTGAGGCATCTCAAGCCTGATGCAGTGCCATCACAGTTTGCGTTTCCGACGCATTTAATGCCCAAGGAAAAGCAACCAAGACGACAGATTAGAATAACAACTGAACAGCCTACTGTAGAAACTCATGAATATATTAAACAGGTTAGTCACTTCATGTAAACATTGTTTTTGCTTTCAAACAAACATGTTTTCTCATAAGTACTTGCCAAACTTTGTTTCATGCCTGTACTACTTGTATTCTATTCTTGTTTCAGTTTTCTCAGAGTTGTGAAACATCTAAGGAATGTGGATCTCAAACACAAATAGAAATGATTGGCAAGGCCACTGACACATGCAGTTTTTTACCAGATGTTGTGGAGGCACTGAGAAGAAAAATCAAGAGCCTGCAGTAAAAAATTAGGAGAAGAGAGAAGAAAAACTATTCAATGAAAGACATCATAAGTGCTCTGAAAGAGAAGCGTCATCTAACAGAGAAGCTGCATAAATTCCTGAATCAACAAACAGGGACTCAGGTGGAATTAGTGTGCAATTTGTTGAATAATAGTGTGTCATCCAAGGGAAACAGGCACAAAACAGACATTAAAATGTTTGCAATGACAGTGTATTTTTACTCTCCTAAGGCCTATGAATATTTACAGACATTAATGCCTCTGCCTCACAAATCACTGATTTCTCGTTGGGCAGGGACTGTGAATTGCGATCCTGGCTTTTTAAGTGATGTGTTCAGGTACTTTGAATTTAACCATCAAGTGAGGACTGAATTTAAAGAGTCTAGCCTCATAATAGACGGTATGGCAACTAGAAAACAGGTAGTGTGGGACCAGGAAACTAAGAGGTATACAGGTTTTGTAGATTTTGGAGGAGAAGTTGAACAATCAAAAGAAGTGAAAGAAGGTTCAGAGGCATTAGTTTTTATGCTTGTGTCCATAAAAGGTAAATTTAAGTGTCCTGTAGCGTATTTTTAGTGAATGGCTTTGATGGTAGTGTGCAGGCAAAGTTAATAAACTCTGCTCTGGAGAGGCTAAGCAATTCAGGCATCAGAATTTGGGCAATCACTTGTGATGGCACAAGGACAAATATAAGTACTCTTCGTTCATTGGGATGCAGTATTAATTTTCATCAATAAGTTTTTTTTTTTTTTTTTTTTTTTTTTTTTTTTTTTTTTTTCTTCTCAGTTCCTTCACCCAGTTTCAAACCACAATGTTTACTGCGTTTTGGATATGTGTCATTTAGTGAAACTTGCTCGAAATGCATTAGCAGAAGTAGGTGTTATAGAGTCTACAAATGGCCATATTAAGTGGCAGTACTTAAAAGAACTAAGTGAGTTGCATTTTGAGGAAGGCATGACATCTGCTAACAAGTTATCAGGACAACATATTAATTATGTTAATAAAAAGATGAATGTCAGTTTAGCAGTTCAAACACTCAGTTCTAGTTTTGCAGATACTATAGATTTTTTGAGAAGAGCTGGCAATCCCAGATTCCATGGTAGTGAGGCAACAGTGGAGTTTTTGAGATTTATAGACAGAATTTTTGATGTCTTTAACTCCATAAATCCACTAGCTTCAGGATATAAACCCAGCCTGAAACTCAGTAATCAGGCATATTGGCTTGATATTTTTCATCAGACAGAATGTTATACAAGAAGTTTAAAAGTAAATGGTGTTTCTCTCCTGCAGCACCCAAGAAATACTTTTACCTTTGGCATAATTTTGAACATGCATTCGATTAAAGCAATTGCACTGGAAATAATGACTAGGGAAAATTCTCCTCTGCAATATTTATTCACATATAAGTTTTCCCAAGATCATATTGAACTCTTCTTCTCATGTGTGAGATCTAGAGGGGGTTGGAATAACAACCCAAATTCATATTGGTTGAAGTGTGCTATGCGCAAGTTGCTTTTAAGCACTAATGTTAGCACTGTTGGGGGAAACTGTGCAAATTTTAACATGTGTTCAATGGTACCTGTAGGACTGTATGATTTCCGATCACAAAAGTGTCCTCTTGTACATGAGTTTTGTATGTTTGTAGATGAAGTAGAACTTACTTTACTTTTTCGTGTCCGGAAACTACAATTTGTTTGCCCTGTATTGGGCAATGTCCAATGCTTATTCTTTAGCCAGCCATAGATCGTCGAGGGTGCATCTATGGGGGCAGGCAGGGCATTTTATGGAGTGTTCCATGTCCTGTCGAGTGCCGCAGTCGCATTTGTCGTCATTTTTGTCCAACAAACCCCATTTGATCAGATTAGATTTCACAGGAGCCACCCCAGTTCTGATGCAGTTAAGCATTCTCCAGGTTTTACAATCACCAGAAACGCGGCTTGGTGGGTCCTCTCTTAGTGGATAGTAGATGGGGGGGGGGGGCTCATCTAAGGCGCAACTTAGCGTCTGGATTTGAGTCTGCTGGGGCCACACTCTAGGCCAAATATTGAGTGACGGGCATCACAGGTTTGTTTTAGCTTCTCGGTATGTTCATGGGCTTTCCTACGTGAGTCAGGGTTTGTGAAACCTGTGGCCCTGTGAAGATTTTCTATGGGGGTTGGTTTCCTGCAGCCTGTCACTATCCTGCATGTTTCATTCAAGCTAATATCTACCTTTTTTGCGTGGGCGGATCTGCACCATACCGGGCTGGTGTATTCGGCAGTTGAGAAGCACAAAGCTTGGGCTGAAGTTCTGAACACGGTAGGTTTGGCACACCATTTGCCATTGGACAGCTTTCTTATTAGGGAATTTCGTGCTTCTACTTTTTTGCGTGTTTTTTCGCAATGGTATTTGTATGTCAATGTTCTGTCTAGCACGACGCCAAGGTAGGTGGCAGTATCTGTGTGTTCTAGTAATGTCCCATCCCAGGTAACATTGAGCCTGTACTTTGCCTGCCTCGAGTTCAGATGGAATGCACTCACTTGTGTTTTGGAGGGATTGGGTTTTAGAGAATTCTTTTTGTAATAGGGTGACATTGTAGAAAGGGTGGTTTCTAGTTTCTCCTCGATGGCTTCAAACCTGTTGCCTTGAACTGTTATTGCCAGGTCGTCCGCATATACGAAAGTTTTGGTTTTGTCTGGAGTTGGTTGGTCATTTGTATATATGTTGAGTAGGATTGGCGCCAACACGCTCCCTTGGGCGAGCCCATTTTTCTGATTCCGGCATCGACTCTTTTTCCCCTCAAGCATTACAAAGAACTGTCTATTTTGGAGCAGGGATTCGATTATCTTGACTAGGTGGTCTTTCAGGGTCTCGTAGGTTTTATGCAGTAGTGTCCGGTGATCTGCTGTATCATAGGCGGAACTTAGGTCGACTAGTGCCAGTCTGGTTATTGGTCTATTCTCAAACCCATCCTTGATATGTTCCGTCAATGCCAGAATTTGACTGGTACAGGACTTTCCAGGTCTAAAACCTGCTTGGTGTGGTATTAGCCTCGAGTCAACGATCTTCTCTATTCTGTTGAGGATCAATCTTTCATAAAGCTTAAACAGGTGGCAGAGAAGGGTTATGGGCCGATAGCTCTTCGGAGACTCTGGGTCCTTCCCGGGTTTAAGGAGAGCCACCACTTTTGACTTCCTCCACAGTTTTAGGATTTGAAAGGTTTCACGGCACACGTTAAAAAGTCCAAGTATCCATCCCTGGCGCCGAGGTCAAAGTTTTTAATCTGTTCCACGCAAATATCATCAAACCCAGCGGCTTTCCCATTCATCATGGTATTTATGCCATTGTTCAACTCTCTCATGGTAATTGGTTTCTGGAAGTTGGTGTTTTCCGTTGGCAGTGGGCGTGTGATTATAGTTTTCTGACGTTTGGAGTTGAACTTGCCGTTTAGAAGGAGTTGGTTGGCCACCTGGTTTGGAGTTATGTTGGCCAGGGCCTTGTTTAGCCTTGGGTCACCATCCAGTTTCTTAATCCTATTCCAGGCTATTTTGCTTAGCCTTGGGTCACCATTCAGTTTCTTAATCAGGTTCCAAGCTATTTCGCTACTGTGGGACATATCCATTCTTTCTAGGGTTGCTATCCACTTCTTCTCGCGTGCCTCACTGCGGGCTGACATTAAAGCTGTTCCGCAGGTAATGGTTTCGTCACTGAATGGGTCTTCTGCGAACAATACTTGATACTTCTCCAGGATGTCCTTTGAGGCATTTGAGAGCCCTGGGATATAGTGTTGTCTGCAGCCCCTAGGAATATAGCGTGTAGATACCTCTCGCAAAGTCTCAACAAAGATAAGATAATTATTTGGTGTTGGGGTCAGACTGGCTAATTCCTCATCCAGCGCTTGGGAATATTCTGACCACCTACCCTTTTTAAAGTTGAATCTCTTACGGAAAGGTATTTGGGTTGTTTTGATTGTTGCGTAGACTTGGATTCCAATAGGTCGATGTTGTCTCTTTGGGATTGCATCATATAATATTTTGCAGCAGGTGTCGCAGATGCTCCGGCTGACAAAGCAAATATCGGGATTGTAACCTCGCTTCCAAATTTTGCTGTTGAAGGAGCAGGGGAGCTTGGGGTCGAGGAGAAGTGAGAGGTTATTTGCCTCAGCTCATTGTTCTAGCAGCTGACCATTGGCGTCTGTCTCGTCATAGCCCCAGGTGGTGCTGTGGCTGTTAAAGTCGCCCACAACGAAGTGTGTCCTTTGGTTGTTGAAGCTTTCTGGCGTTGAAGTATGTAAGTTCTGGCCGAGGGGTTTATATATGGAGCATATTGTAAATGATCCACTCTCTATGGCTAACACTTCAATGTTGTTGGTGGTTGTCTTACTCGTGGAAGAGAGCAGCATCTCGGATCTGGTAAATATTGCGCTCCCATACCTTCTGTGAGGTGCTTCTACTGCCAAGCGCATTCCTTTGATATTGGGTCTGTTTGCTGTTTCATCTCTATGCGTTTCCTGCAGGCACAGTATGTCCCACTTTTCTGATTGGCATAGTTGCGATATTACATCCTCTTTATTCTTAGTGATTCCCTCGACGTTCAGGCTGATGATCATCAGGGTTAGCCCTGAAGAGGACCTGTTTTTGTTTTTGGCTTTTGATTGCATTGGTTTCCGGTGGTGGAAGGTTTGGCCATTGACCGATTGGGCAACGTTTCCGGGGAGCGCCGACATTTTACTTTCTTATATGTAGCATGTAAGTAAAATGCACACGTGGAGGCACCTTCCTTGCTCCCAGATGAAGTAGAAAAATGGTGCTCACTTATTGAAGAGGGTACTCTGTTTTCCACATACAAGCAGAACATTTTGAAGTAGAAAAATGGTGCTCACTTATTGAAGAGGGTACTCTGTTTTCCACATACAAGCAGAACATTTTGTACTACATTGCAGGGTATGTTGCCCTCACAATTTCAAAACAAGTTACTTGTAAGGACTGCTTCTACATTCTTAGGTCAGCCGTTGTTTGTAATGACGCAACATATGCACTTCTTAGTACTGTGGAAAAGAGCTCATTCACAAAATTTGTAAGCCGATGCAAGCTTATCGAAACAAGTAATGCTGTATACTCTGTGGTGGAGCACTCAGAAAAATTGTTTCAAATGTTTGTTGTCAATGGTGACTTGAGGCAAAAGCACTTAATTAGTAAGATTGTCATGTGTGTTCTTAAAAAAATTGTGAACTATTCACTCCCTAAACTTGAGCGTTACTTCCATAATGAATGCGGAATTGAAGATTTGCATGAAACACAGCTTGTACATAAGATTGCTTCCAGGTACATTCAGGTGCAGCTGAAAACATATGGGAAAAGGTTTTCAGTTGAGAAAATAGGTCACAGTACAACTAGTGTAAGACAAAAACTCAGTAAGATTATTTTATTCAGTAATGTGTAGTGTTGTGCCTGTAACATTGCAGCAGTGGTTAAAAATGTATGGAAATGACAAAAATAAATTTCGTGTTTCAATGTGTTTTTGTGTTCTCATTTCAATATCCTTGCTCATGCGTAATTTTTACAGTATTCATCATTTTACAAATGATAAAAAAGTACATAGACATATGAAGGTGTTCCGTGGGACATTACAATGAGGGTAACTTTTAATTAATCATGGTATCTTTGTACCAATTGCTATTATTGTTTAAAACGGCTGGTGTTGCACCTGTTTGTATTATTTTGTACCAAATGTAACGTTTTTATTACCTCTGTGATTCATTCAAATGTCTTCCCACCTCCCTAAAAGCTCTTTTACTGTGAAGTGAGCTTCTGACAGTGATTTAAGTTGAACACTGCCAGGTTGATACAAATATCTTGATATTTCAAAGTAAATCTGGAAACTGAATCAACACAATTTTTACTTCTTATTAAGACCTGATTTCCTTTTGTTGGGATGTAAATTTATTCAGAACATTAGATATGGGAAAAATACTATGCTTTTTAAGACTAAAGTCACCCAGGATGACTGACTAATTTTGTACAAGTATAAAAATTGAAATTTTACTCCAAGAGAGCGTCCCTAGTACATATTTCCTCGTTGCCAAGCACGCCTTAGCAGTACGGGTGAAATTTTGGTGTCTCTTGTGATGTAGATTGTGTGTGTACTACTTTCAAAAAGACGGAAAAAAGTGGTGCAAAGTTACCCAGATTGACTGAACTGTTTATATACGTTAGTTCTCAGTTAAATATGCACTTTAAACTAACTGATTTCATCGCAGTTTCCACGTTCGCGGTACATGTGAATTAGTTCAGTAAAGGAAGAGAACAATTTCCATGTCAGTGTCACACGTAATGTTGGTTGTTTCATACGGTGCCTGAAAATAATTAGCATATTGTTGTGGACATCCAAATTCACGTTTATATTAAACCCCATTACGTTTTTTGCCGACGCCAAAGATGATGTCGCCATTGATAAGTGCATTATGTATGTGAATAAAACTGTTCCTTACGCCTGGGAAAAATATTGTTTCGCTTTTAGGTACTTTATATTTACGATATTACCGTAGACTTTAGTGTTCATGAGCGTAAAACGAAATTGGTAGTTCGTTGCTTTAATGTTAATCTAGTTAGCTTTATTATCGTCAAGAATGTAGATACTTTCGAACGAAAACAAGTGCCGCCTTTCTAACTGAAATATCACATACAGTTTCTTGCCTAACTGCAATATGGCGGCACGCTGTGACAGCTGAAGTTCGCCGTCCAGTTAGTATAGAGATCACTGATGGGCAATGTTTATAAAAACACCACAGATAACAGAACGCTGCAGCGATGCTAGCGCTCCACGTGGTAACACGTCACATTGCAGTGAACAGAAGACAAGGGACTTCTTTGATCAAATCTACAGCGAGGCCCTATATTTGATCAAATATTTGACGACGTTCCCTATTACACCATCAAATTTCTTTGACAAAGATATTGGACAGAGAAATTTGATAGCGTAATACCGGCCTTATGGGCAGGCGTCTTAACTTCATCACGAATGTGACATATAAAGCTATAAACTAAGCAAAAATGAAACTTTTTAGCAGATACTTTCTCTGAAATCGTTTGAGAAAGATTGCAGGGCCTACGCTTCGATTCTGTTGTTGCTGACTGGCCGACAGGTGGAAAACACTTGACGGCCACACCTTCCCAAAGAACGAATGAATTCGTCAAGCGTTTTGAACGAAAACTGATCACTGCGCATCAGCCACCGTATCCTGCACAGACTATACCCCTAACAAGGAGGAGGTTTTGGTTTTGAGAGGAAATGGGAATACTCCACAAACAAAATCATATTAACAGAGAAATGATACTAATGCTTATATTTTTGCCACTTTGAAAATTACGAAATAGTACTTTTGTTGTAATCTATAAATGTAAATTTGTTATAAATTATAAATAAAATATATGTTGTTAAAAAAGTGCAGTGCCATTTATATAAACGTGCTATGTAGAAGGTCATAGGTTTGAATCTCATCAAACACACTGATTTTTTTTATTTCTAAATCTAAAGACTTTGATTATTAATTTTTTCTGATATTGGTATAAACGTATATTTTTTTATTTCTAATACTTTGCAGTATCATTTTCAGCATCGTAGTGAGTCTTTTATGTGCCCTTATTTTGCTTCATACCACTCTTTTTTCGTTTGCAACACGCCCATGTCGGCAATAATCTGCAACCAAGTGCCAACCAGAACTGCCCATCGATTGGTAGCACGGCAGCTCATGTAGTCAGTGTGAGGACAGTTTCGGTAACTAACGACAGGGAGAAATTACAGTTTCTTTTCAGCGCTGAAACTGAAAAACTTTCTGTGTTAGGTTTGTTATAGAGGTTAGCTTTAATTGTCGCGAACAAGGCGATTGTGGTTTTGTTCTGCCCAGACTGTTGACTGCCATTCCCTTGGGTACATTGCATATTACGAGGCTGTGGTTAGGTTAGGACATGAGTTTAAATTAGTACTACAAAACACGTCATCTGCTGCAGTCCAGTCATTGGTCAGTAACAAATCACTATGTGATCAAAAGTATCAGGACACTCCCAAAAACATACGTTTTTCACATTAAGTACATTGTGCTCCCACCTACTGCCAGGTACTCCGTGCAGACTGACCTCATCTGTTGACTGACAGACCAGACCATCACACAAGAATTCCAAACTGCATCAGGATCCACTGCAAGTACTATGACAGTTAAGGCAGGAGATGAGAAAGCTTGGATTTCATTGTCAAGCGGCTGATCACAAGCCACACATCACGCCAGTAAATGATAAACGGTGCCTCACTTGGTGTAACGAGCGTATGCATTGGACAACTGAACGGTGGAAAAACGTTGTGTGGAGTGATGAATCACGGTACACAATGTGGCGATCCGATGGCAGGGTGTGGGTATTGCAAATGTCCGGTGAACATCGTCTGCCAGGGTGTATAGTGCCAACAGTAGCATTTGGTGGCGGTGGTGTTATGGTGTGGTAATGTTTTACATGGAGGGGGCTTGCACCCCTTGTTGTTTTGCGTGGCAATATCACAGCACAGACCTACACTGATGTTTTTAGCACCTTCTTGCTTCCCACTGTTGAAGAGCAATTTGGCGATGTTGACTGCATCTTTCAACACGATCGAGCACATGTTCATATTGCATGGCCTGTGGCAGTGTGGTAACACGACAGTAACATCCCTGTACTGGACTGGCCTGCATAGGGTCCTGACCTGAATCCTACAGAACACCTTTGGGATGTTTTGGAACGCTGACTTCATGCCAGGCCTCACCGACTGACATCAATACGTCTCCTCAGTGCAGCACTCCTTGAAGAATGGGCTGCCATTCCCCAAGAAACCTTCCAGCACCTGGTTGAACACGTGCTTGCGAGAGTGGAAGCTGTCATCAAGGTTAAGGTTGGGCCAACACCATACTGAATTCCAGAATTAACAATTGGAGGGCGCCACAAACTTGTACATCATTTTCAATGTGTCCGGATACTTTTGATCACATAGTGTAGCTGTCTACATAACATCTTGCATTTCTATCACACTTAGGGTATCTGTTTCCAGCATTGCTCCAAGTTAACACATTAACAGCATTGTGAAGTGACCTATCATGTTTGTGTGTCCCCTATAGAAAAGTGGTAGCTACCAGCTAATGTGGCAACACTGTAGTGGCAAATGACAGAGGTCAACTGTCAAGTAATTTTAATCATACATTAGTTCTCTGGCCTTCTCATGGACACTCTTGCTCTTAATTAATAATATTACCACTTTCTTTCTCCAGTCTGCAATGATGAATGTCATAACCTTCTAATTAATGGGGGTAATATTTTCACCTTTCTGATATCATAATACAACAAATGTTTTGGGGTTTCCTCTATCCTGAAGAGCATATACGTACATCCACAGGAAGGAAGGAGGAGATATAAAAATGCAGGAAATAAAGCATTCAAAAGGGAATACAGATATGCAAAATGGCTTATGCAGCAACGCCTAGAGAACAATTGCAAGGCTACAGAAGCATGTTTAACTAAGAGAAGGATAGGTAAAGCTGGCTGATGTATGGCACATAGACACATGCTCTCTCTCTCTCTCTCTCTCTCTCTCTCTCTCTCTCTCTCTCTCTCTCTCTCTCTCTCTCTCTCTGGATGGATAGACATATTAACAAACAAAGATGCTGTGACTTACCAAACGAGAAAGCACTGGGTAGATAGACACAATAAAAAACACACAAACATATACACACATTTCAAGCTTTCGCAACCCACAGTTGCTTCATCAGGAAAGAGGAAGGAGAGGGGAAGCCGAAAGGATGTGGGTTTTAAGGGAGAGGGTAAGGAGTCATTCCTACCCCGGGAGTGGAAAGACTTACCTTAGGGGAAAAAGGGACAGGTATACACTTGCACACACACACACTTATCCATCCGCACATATACAGACACAAGCAGACGTATGTAAAGGCAAAGAGTTTGAGCAGAGATGTCAGTCGAGGCGGAAGTACAGAGGAAAAGATGTTGTTGAGTGACAAGTGATGTACAAGGGGCGGCAACTTGAAATTAGTGGAGGTTGAGGCCTGGTGGGTAACGGGAAGAGAGGATATATTGAAGGGAAAGTTCCCATCTCCAGAGTTCTGATAGGTTGGTGTCAATGGGAAGTATCCATATAACCCAGACAGTGTAACACTGTGCCAAGATGTGCTGTCTGTGCACCAAGCGCATGTTTAGCCACAGGGTGATCCTCATTACCAACAAACACTGTCTGCCTGTGTCCGTTCATGTGAATGGACAGTTTGTTGCTGGTCATTCCCACATAGAAGGCTGCACAGTGTAGGCAGGTCAGTTGGTAAATCACGTGGGTGCTTTCACATGTGGCTCTGCCTTTGATCGTGTACACCTTCCAGGTTACAGGACTGGAGTAGGTGGTGGTGGGAGGGTGCATGGGACAGGTTTTACACCGGGGGCGGTTACAAGGGTAGGAGCCAGAGGGTAGGGAAGGTGGTTTGGGGATTTCATAGGGATGAACCAAGAGGTTACGAAGGTTAGGTGGACGGCAGAAAGACACTCTTGGTGGAGTGGGTAGGATTTCATGAAGGATGGATCTCATTTCAGGGCAGGATTTGAGGAAGTCGTATCCCTGCTGGAGAGCCACATTCAGAATCTGATCCAGTCCCGGAAAGTATCCTGTCACAAGTTGGGCACTTTTGCGGTTCTTCTGTGGAAGGTTCTGGGTTTGAGGAGATGAGGAAGTGGCTCTGGTTATTTGCTTCTGTACCAGGTTGGGAGGGTAGTTGTGAGATGCAAAAGCTTTTGTCAGGTTGTTGGTGTAATGGTTCAGGGATTCAGGACTGGAGCAGATTCATTTGCCACGAAGTCCTAAGCTGTAGGGAAGGGACTGTTTGATATGGAATGGGTGGCAGCTGTCATAATGGAGGTACTGTTGCTTGTTGGTGGGTTTGATGTGCACAGATGTGTGAAGCTGGTCATTGGACAGATGGAGGTCAACGTCAAGGAAAGTGGCATGGGATTTGGAGTAGGACCAGGTGAATCTGATGGAACCAAAGGAGTTGAGGTGGGAGAGGAAATTCTGGAGTTCTTCTTCACTGTGAGTCCAGATCATGAAGATGTCCTCAGTGAATCTGTACCAAACTTTGGGTTGGCAGACCTGGGTAACCAAGAAGGCTTCCTCTAAGTCACCCATAAATAGGTTGGCGTATGAGGGGGCCATCCTGGTATCCATGGCTGTTCCCTTTAATTGTTGGTATGTCTAGCCTTCAAAGGTGAAGAAGTTGTGAGTTAGGATGAAGCTGGCTAAGGTAATGAGGAAAGAGGTTTTAGGTAGAGTGGCAGGTGATTGGCATGAAAGGAAGTGCTCCATTGCAGTGAGGCCCTGGATGTGTGGGATATTTGTGTATAGGGAAGTGGCATCAATGGTTGCAAGGATGGTTTCTGGGGGTAACAGATTGGGTAAGGATTTCAGGCATTCGAGAAAGTGGTTAGTGTCTTTGATGAAGGATGGGAGACTGCATGTAATGGGTTGAAGGTGTTGATCTACATAGGCAGAGATACATTCTGTGGGCGCTTGATAACCAGCTACAATGGGGTGGCTGGGATGTTTGGGTTTGTGAATTTTAGGAAGTAGGTAGAAGGTAGGGGTGTGGGGTGTCGGTGGGGTGAGGAGGTTGATGGAGCCAGGTGAAAGGTTTTGTAGGGGGCCTAAGGTTCTGAGGATTCTCTGAAGCTCCGCCTGGACATCAGGAATGGAATTACCTTGGCAAACTTTGTATGTAGTGTTGTCTGAAAGCTAACGCAGTCCCTCAGCCACATATTCCCGACGATCAAGTACCACAGTCGTGGAACCCTTGTAAGCCGGACAATAGATTGGTCAGCTTTCAGATCACGGATAGCCTGGGCTTCAGCTGTGGTGATGTTGGGAGGAGGATTAAGGGTTTTCAAGAAAGACTGAGAGGCAAGGCTGGAAGTGAGAAATTCCTGGAACGGGGGAGAGAGAGAGATGGGGGGGGGGGGGGGAGAGGGGGGAGAGAGATGGGGGGGGGGGAGAGAATGCTCACATTGGAGGGTGTGGGGGAGAAAGATGGGAGAAGGCAGGATGTGGAAGGAGTGGTGTGGACAGAAAAGAGAAGGGGAAAGGCAGCGTGTGGCAGCGGGAACAGGCCAGCAGAGATTTACTGCACAGGACTTGCGTGAGTGTGAGATATGCTGGAGAGATCAATTCCTGTCTGTAGTTCGGAAAAACTAGTACTGAATGGGAGTATCTAAATGGCCCATGTAGTGAAGGAGCCTGTAATGTCCCCACAGAAAATACCCTCTACCACGCACCAATTAATCATTGTCAATCAAACCATCCACATTCATTCACTTTGGAAAAGTATCTGATCTGATTTTCTCGTAACATATGCGGCGACAGCTCGACGACGCCAAAGTATTTTCTAGTACGTTTATTCTTTGAAATAACAGAGATGCATATATGCATTCTCCATGGTTGTTAGAGAGGGGTAATGAGGACAGCTTCTGGAGTATCGATTGAGGGATTGACGTGTTTCTGAGAGATACATATTCTGCTTTTCTTCTCGCTAAAGCGAGCCAATTAACATTTGTGCCGCTAGCGGTTTGTTTGAATAGAAAGAGACTGTAAACGGAAAAAAAATTAAGACGTGGAATCACCGGAGATCTGGACATGTAATGGAGATGGATTTAATACACAATTTCCTTTATAAATAAGGTTTGCGACTTTTTTTGTTCTGGAGTGAATGAACGAATGAGTTTTTTCTGAATCATTTGATGATCACGTTGACCCTGTAATTGGTGGGGAAGTTTCAGCTGTGTCGAAGAGAGCCTGCAATCACTGAGTCTGTGTTAAATCGTCCAAAAGGCTTCGTACACATCTGGAATTCGCAATCTTTCGTAAAAGGAACAAATTGTCCACACGATTTATTCTCCCGACTGAATGCAGTGTTTAATAGTATTAAAATGGCCAATCCGTGACAGGACACGTTTTTGGACGTTGGTAAAATCATTTTGTTCTTTGTTTCATGTCAACTACGACGAGCTAACCTAACTGACGCTTGGAAAAGAGAGGAAAGACTGGCAGGTGATATAGTTGGATCTACAAATAAAGCCGAAAGACAGCACGCTGGGCGCAGAGTAAAGGCCAGATCTATATTTTTATTATTAAAGCTTGCTAGTATAGTTGAAGTATACGCTTTTCTGTTTAGTGTTATTTGATATTGGAACATTGATTAATTGTGTTCATGTTAGATGTGTTTGATTGACCTGTCCCAGTTGCATTTATCTGTATATGTACATTAAGAAAGTAGACACAGAAGTACTCTTGTGCGAACGGAGTTACATATAGTGACAGTAGAAGGGAATTATATATAGTGACAGTAGAACATTTATATGGTTTTAACTAGCGCAATGTTTAGGATGAGTCAAGCAGAGCAAAGCAGCACGCATCAGCCTTCAGCTGTTAGCACTGATAATAATGATGCAGTAAGAAGTGTTGTAGGACCGATCGCTACAGATAGCGAAATAGAACGCCCTGTAGACACGGCTGGAGGTGTAACAGCAAGTACGCAGCATGGATTAGATCCATTGGTAATTATCATGAGACAGATGCAGATGATAACCGAGAGCATGAATACTTTGAAAGCCGACATTAACGCGAAATTAGCCTCAGTTACTGAAGGGCAAAATGATTTGAATACGAAATTAGCCTCAGTTACTGAAGGGCAAAATGATTTGAATACGATATTAGCCTCAGTTACTGAAGGGCAGGAAAATCCGAAAACCGACATTAACGCGAAATTAGCCTCAGTTACTGAAGGGCAAAATGATTTGAATACGAAATTAGCCTCAGTTACTGAAGGGCAGGAAAATCTGAAAACCGATATTAAAGCACAATCAGTGACAGTCACTCAAACTCAAGAAGAAATGAAATTAGTCCAGACTGAGATTAAGCAGCAGTTACAAGGCAGTTTTTCCGAATTAGAGCAGCGGATAGAGGTGAAGACCAAGGAACTCAAAGATCAGGCCGAAGAGATGGAACGAAAATTAACTGCACAAATAGAATTGGTGAAAGCACAATGTGAGGAATCTACTCACCGCGTACGTGTCGAAATGAAGGAGTATGTGGCTATTAAGATAGATACTGTAGGGGAACAAGTGGAAATTGTTCCGCAATTAGTACAAAAGCAAGACGCCATGGCATGTGCAATTGCGCAACTTCCTGAATTGGCACGTACACAGGTTAACCTAAAGGAAAGCGTTGAACATCTGACAGAGCGTCAAGACGTTATAGATCACCAAATTAACGTATTAACGGGTAAATTATCCGAACTCACATTAGAAAACAAAAGGCTAATGTGTGAAAACGTTGAACAAAATGTTAAGGCAGCATTCCAGAGTTTATCTGGCAAACAGGAAGAGAATTTGTTTGCGAAAGGACTTGAGGAGGTGCGACAGCAGTTAGGTGCTGATTTGGAGCATTGGAAACAAACGATAGAAGAGTCGATGCGCGCTTCACAACAAAGCTCAGAACAAACGAATACAGGGCAGCAGCAGAAGTTGGCAGCGACTATAGAGCCAGTTACTGCCCATTCGCACACAATACCGACTTGTGTAAGTAATTCAAACATTAAATTGCCACAATCTGGTTGTTCGCGTGAATTCTTATCTAACGGAGATTACGAAAGCCTTTGCCATGCCGAAGAAAAAATGATAAAGCATCGGCAATTCCAGATTTTTAACCCTGACAAAAGGGGGGTCCATCCAATTGTTTTTATTCGAAGTTTCAGAGGAGTGCTACCCAGAAATTGGTCGGAGTGGCAGAAGATCAGTTTTGTTACAGGATATATACAAGGTTCGGGGGCGATCTGGGCCTCGGACATGACTTCTGTTTGCTCGACATATGACGATTTTGAGAAGGCGTTTTTAGCAAAGTTCTGGTCAGAAGGGGTACAGGAACGCCTAAAGCAGGAGGTGCTCTACCCAGAGCCTTTCTCCTTTTCGAAAGGAAGCCTTAGAAAGTATTTCGAAAAATATACACTCCTGGAAATTGAAATAAGAACACCGTGAATTCATTGTCCCAGGAAGGGGAAACTTTATTGACACATTCCTGGGGTCAGATACATCACATGATCACACTGACAGAACCACAGGCACATAGACACAGGCAACAGAGCATGCACAATGTCGGCACTAGTACAGTGTATATCCACCTTTCGCAGCAATGCAGGCTGCTATTCTCCCATGGAGACGATCGTAGAGATGCTGGATGTAGTCCTGTGGAACGGCTTGCCATGCCATTTCCACCTGGCGCCTCAGGTGGACCAGCGTTCGTGCTGGACGTGCAGACCGCGTGAGACGACGCTTCATCCAGTCCCAAACATGCTCGACGATCACCAGTGGTGTACGGCCAGTGTAGGAGATCGCTCCCCACACCATGATGCCGGGTGTTGGCCCTGTGTGCCTCGGTCGTATGCAGTCCTGATTGTGGCGCTCACCTGCACGGCGCCAAACACGCATACGACCATCATTGGCACCAAGGCAGAAGCGACTCTCATCGCTGAAGACGACACGTCTCCATTCGTCCCTCCATTCACGCCTGTCGCGACACCACTGGAGGCGGGCTGCACGATGTTGGGGCGTGAGCGGAAGACGGCCGAACGGTGTGCGGGGCCGTAGCCCAGCTTCATGGAGACGGTTGCGAATGGTCCTCGCCGATACCCCAGGTGCAACAGTGTCCCTAATTTGCTGGGAAGTGGCGGTGCGGTCCCCTACGGCACTGCGTTGGATCCTACGGTCTTGGCGTGCATCTGTATGTCGCTGCGGTCCGGTCCCAGGTCGACGGGCACGTGCACCTTCCGCCGACCACTGGCGACAACATCGATGTACTGTGGAGACCTCACGCGCCACGTGTTGAGCAATTCGGCGGTACGTCCACCCGGCCTCCCGCATGCCCACTATACGCCCTCGCTCAAAGTCCGTCAACTGCACATACGGTTCACGTCCACGCTGTCGCGGCATGCTAGCAGTGTTAAAGACTGCGATGGAGTCCCGTATGCCACGGCAAACTGGCTGACACTGACGGCGGCGGTGCACAAATGCTGCGCAGCTAGCGCCATTCGACGGCCAACACCGCGGTTCCTGGTGTGTCCGCTGTGCCGTGCGTGTGATCATTGCTTGTACAGCCCTCTCGCAGTGTCAATGTGTTCTTTTTTCCATTTCCAGGAGTGTATAAATAAAACGAGATACTGGGACAGACCTATGCCCTTGCCAGACATAATAAACATACTTAAGGCAAGACTACCAACTAGCATCCGGAATCAATTGATTTACGGCAACGACAAAGACTTGGAGTCGTTCCTCACGACGTTAGACCATATTGATATTATCGAAGAGAACAACCAGAAAGCCCGTAATAACAGATTCCAATATAGGGAGGTAGAACCTCCGCCAAACGGTAGGCAAGGTGGAAGTATGTGTTATACCAATGGCGATCAATCGATACTTAAAGGGAATAAACAGAGATCGTTAAATAATGGAGAAACCCCTCAAAATCTCAGTAGTAATCCTGGCAATGGTCTTGCAAGGGGCTATTCAAGGAACAACAGGAACGGGATAAGATACAATCCTGTGTGGGGGAACGAAAGAAATTTCAGACCCCAAGCCTGGAATAATAACAATAACAGAAAGTGGAATCAACCAGGGGGAATGAATTCAAATAGCCAACATCAGTGGGGACGGACATCTACGAATCAACCGGTAATTACCGAAGTGACGGATGATGTCAACCAACAGACAAATCAAAATCCAACAAACTTGTAAGGACCCACTCATGCCCCGGAGGAGCGGTCAACAATTGGTTGAGGGGCAACAGGATATGTGTACCCATGCTAACGTATAATGATGGACGATTACTGGCAGATGAACTGACCGAGGACTTAGAACCACAAGATGAGGATAAGGAACAGGTGGCAGTAGCCGAAGTGCAAGTCATTATGGAGACCGTATCTATAGTGGTGGTTTTAGACACAGCTGCAACCACAAATGTTATTTCGGAGGCACTGTTCAACAGGATCAGAAATATAAGACGAGTACCAGTATTTCCAGTTCAAAATTGCAGAATAATAGGCGCCAATGGGGCTCGATCGGCTAATGTAAAGGTGCAGTCACTATTTGGTGTGGAAGTCGGAAATGTAGCAATATTAAGCACATTCCTCGTTGTGAAAAATTTGGTGGTAGATTGCATTATCGGAGTCGACAGCCTACGTCAATACGGATGCAGAATAGGTTTTAAAACAGGAAAAATTTGGTTGAACGTTAATAAACAAGAAATTGAGTTGGAGTTGTTGAAAAAAAAAGCCTTACGAGAAAATATAATTGTGGGATCAGTGTGCAAGTAATCAGGACGGCCCGAAATTCGAAAGAGCACGTAATTAATGAGTTCCAAGTCAAAGAAGATTTCGGTCAATTAGTATCTGGAAAGTTAAATGAATCCGACTGCATTATCGAAGATCAGAAGAAGCAGCTCAATGAATTATTATTAACGTATGAAAACGTTTTTGATGAAAGGCCAGGAGTTATTAAGGGATACATATGCCATCTCTGCGTTAAGCCGCACGAAACGTATTGTAGAACTTTCTATCCTGTTCCCTGGAGGTTAAAGGCTCAAGTTCAAAAGGAAATAGATCGCATGTTGAAATGGGGTTTGATCGAACCCTCTGCAAGCCCATACTGTTCCCCATTGCAAGTGACAGAGATGAACGCTCGTAAAAACATAACAATAAACTGTGTGTGTTTAGTGTTAGAAAACTTTAAACTGAAATAATTAATCAGTGACAGAGATTGTAGAAACAGTGACTAACTATTGCTATCGAGTGCTGCAAAGAAGATAGTGGAGAGAAGCTTCACCTGTGTTTGGGTAAACATGGAACTTTAGCATCGCTAATGTCATCAGGATTTATAAAGGATCTGAATGACTTTCAAGAAGAAAGAAATGTTTCCCGAAAATGACGCTGCATAATCAAAAGAGGTTCCCAGTGAATGTTGATATATAATTTCAAGCGCACGCTTAGATGTGTAAACGTGTGAAATGATGCGTTTAGGCAGTGAATCATGAGTGACGGTTAAGGCCGCAAAGATAATTTCCCGCGCAAAACAATTGACGTCGGCGCGAGAGTTAGAATCGATATAGACGACATAGATATGCTTTGTAAGAGACTCGCATCAAACGCGAGGGGAAACTGATTGATGTTGAACTTCAAAAAGTGTCATAATTAGACGTTGAGAGTTCTTGATTTATTGTTGAATGTCAAAAGGAACTAAGATTCATAGAATTAGTAGTTATTTAATGGGTCTTGTTCACTTTGGAATTTTCTTTGAAAATCCATTTCCATATATGTGCATGTATGAATGCTGGATGAATCAGAGAATAAAAGAAAGAAGTGAATCCACATTCCTCACTACTAATAACTTTTACATTACAGCAATCAAGCGGAGAAATATATGTATTTAGGATAAAAATTTTATGAGTATAGATAAATGATATGACTTTTCAAGGAAATGATGGATTATGTCTTTGTATAAAATGAACCACACTTTCCATTATTCGATTATTTGGATCCAAAATCTACTGCAAGTTGCATGAATCCTTTAAATTACGAAGAATAAATCACTGACAGAAAATGTGTCAGAATTTTTGGACTTACAAGCACAAGTGGTGATGCGAAGTCCAAAAGAAAATTCAAACTGGAGTAAATATTATGATGTTTTCGGCAACAGCATTAGTCAACGGATAAATGGAAACTTTAAGTCAATGGCTAAATTCCTTGCAGCACATAGTAAGAAAAAGGATGCATGAAGCCATAGGGATTTTGTTTTCAAAAAGGAGAATCTTGGACGGTGCAACCTAACCAGTTCTTTTACAGGAAGAGTTTCCCTTTCGGTCATTGCTAATTCTTTTGGAATGAATGTTGCATGTGAAATCTGGTATCCCTGTTCCTTCTACTCTTCCCATTGTGGGCCGCGTAGAAGACCGACTACAAATGTGGACGTCGGGGCATGCAAGATCCGGGGGAGTTTCAGCATCGCAAGATATTGTCCTGGGAACAAGATTGTAAAAAAAACTCGAGTTATTCTCTTTTTTTTTTTTTTTTTTTTTTTTTTTTTTTTTTTTTTTTTTCTGTAGGTTTTCCTATTTTCTATGTACCGTAGGCTGGGGGTCTAGGCTAAAGAGGTTTTCCAAGGTTTCCCTGCTTAAGAAAGTTCCCGAATGGGTAGACCCTGAAACAGTTTCATGAAAGATCATCTTCCTTGGTTGTGCACAGCAAACATAACACCTTGGTGCACGTAAAAGCAATACAGCCGCGGTACCTGTCACTTCATTTCTTCTGTTTTCAATGTTTCTTTTCTTCGCCTGTCTTAAACATAAACCGGAGATCTGGACATGTAATGGAGATGGATTTAATACACAATTTCCTTCATAAATAAGGTTTGCGACTTTTTTTGTTCTGGAGTGAATGAACGAATGAGTTTTTTCTGAATCATTTGATGATCACATTGACCCTGTAATTGGTGGGGAAGTTTTAGCCGTGTCGAAGAGAGCCTGCAATCACTGTGTCTGTGTTAAATCGTCCAAAAAGGCTTCGTACACATCTGGAATTCGCAATCTTTCGTAAAAGGAACAAATTGTCCACACGATTGATTCTCCCTACTGAATGCAGTGTTTAACAGTATTAAAAGTCGTTGAAGTAATTTTGTGGTGCACAGAATTTTCACCAATGAAAATGTCAAGGTTGTAGTTTGCCACAGTTTGATGGTTACCATTCACACAAATAGACAGTTGGTTACTTGTCATGCTCACATGGAATGCTATACAGTAATTGCAGTCTATCTGCTACACAACATTGTTGCTTTCACACAGGACCCACCATTTTACAGGATAGGAAATGCTTGTGACTGGACTGTGGTAGGAAGCAGCAGGTCGGAATAGGGGACAGGCCTTGCACCTTGGTCATCCACAACGTAATGACCAATGGGTTGCAGCATTTGGAGAAGTATTGGAATTGGGATGGACAAGGATATTCTGTATGATGGATGGATGGCGAAACACAACTTTGCGTGATGTGGGTAGGATTTTGAGTGGGATATCTCTCATAGCACAATGAAAGATAGTCCAAGCCCTGATGAAGGACGTGGTTGAGCTTTTTTCAAGGCCAGGATGATACTGAGTGATCAGAGGAGTGTTGGTCAGTGGCTGATTAGCAGATCTACTGATGTCAGGAGAAGACAGCACAATTGGTTGGTTGGTTGATCTGGGGGAAGGGACCAAACAGAAGGGTCATCAGTCCATCGGATTAGGAAAGGTTGGGGAATGAAGTACTTCCACACAAGCCTGGAAGTCTTTTCCTTCTACTTGGATGCTAACTAAAGCCTAACTGAGCAAATGAACACTACCCTCACCTCTGCCACTCAGGCTACAACAAGGTAGGGCTAATTTTTTATTTCAAGTTCTCCATGACTTGCCATTTATATCTGCAACTCTCTATCAAGCCAAAACTTACACATTTTTGTTCCTACAAAGCTGATCATACAACTGGCTGCCCCTGATTCCATGCATGGGTCATCTCTGCTTGGTTACACTTACTGGGAATACCACATAGTGGCCATTACTCTTCAGATTGTGTGTAACATAGGAATGCAAATACCATTCTGTGTCCATCTACCCAGCACAAGTAAAAACCTATGCTGCTATTCTTGCTGCAAATGTCCTAACTGTTTACACTTCTCACTCCGAGGTTTCCTGCACTTGCTGACAATGATGACAAAATGTGAATCTTGTATTAAGGACAGCCCTTCTTTTTCTAGATCTGATCACACTGGAGGATCCATCTAACTATTACTAATATCACTGAATGATATTCGGTGTGGAAAATGTACCAGCAATGTTTCAATGCTTGTTAGATGGAGTACTATGATGGCTAAAACCAAAGCAGCATGTGGAATACTTGGATGATATTTTAGTGTTTTCCAGGGAGATCCAAGAGCACATAGCATGGTTACATGATGTATTTAGTCAACTATGGGCAGCATAGTTAACATGAATTGAGAGAAATGTCATTTAGTCTTAAAGAAAGTTCGCTTTTTAGATTATTTTATCAGCCAAGATGGTATGCAAACAGGCCTCCTGCTTGTACAAACCATGTAGTAATTTCCTACTCCTAGTACAGGAAAAGAGCTACAGTCCATTTTTGGTTTGACTAATTATTACAGGAAGTTTGTGCCAAAATCTGTGGAAGCAGCAAGACCTTCTGAAGAAGGGGTTAAAGTTTCACTGAACACTGGATTGTGAAAAAGCCTTTTTGAGGATTAAGGACTTACTGAGCACTGGTCCATGTAGCCTTCCTGGATTATCAGAAGCAGTCCATATTGTCATGTAATTCTAGCAACCATACTTTAAGGTGTGTATTAAGTCAAGAAGTAGATGGAGCAGAGCACTTGACAGCCTATGCTTCCAGGCAACTAAATAAAGTGGAGAAGAATTATTCTTCCGCAGAAAAAGAGATGCTCAGCATGATTGATGTTATCACATATTTCTGTTGTTAATTGTACAGCAGACATTTCTAAGTTGTAACAGATTGCACAGTAATAAAATGTCACATATCTGAAGGACTCTATAGCTGCTTTACCTGACAGGCAGTACAGCTTAGTGACTTTGAAGTGATACATTACCCAGTGGAAACTGAGGGCAATGCAGGTGGCCTCCATCAGAAAGTGCAGGAAGTAGTGTGTTGATATTTCTGCCGACAGGTGACAAAAAGGTGCGAGACACTGACCAAGACTGTCACAGTTCATGATGCAAATACAGGTCTGTGCTAACAATGGAGTATCATGTAAATATATCAAGTGTGGATGATGTATAGTTGTGCCAGCAAATTTACATGACAAGGTATTAAGGCAGGTCCAGAGTTCTGATTTGTAATGGCATGGAGGATAAAAACTACAGAATGACCTGTTGCAGAGAATTAATCATGGTGAAAAATCTAGCAGGAAGTGGAACACTGTGTAAAGAAGTTTGTACCTTGTGCACAAAGAGTAGAACTTAGCCACCTATAAGGTACGTTGCAGAGACTGCCAGAGGCCAGACAACCATTTCAAATGACTGGTATTCATATTCTTTGGTCACTCATGCAATCACTAGTGTATGTTTTAGCCATTATTGATCACTTCTCCTGCTGTTTATCTTTTGGTTTGTTGTAACTGAATGTTATTGTCAATTCAGTCCAGCAGAAAATGAAATTTCTACATACTGAAGCAGTAATTTTTCTGTCACCCACTGTTCCTCTTTCCTCTTTCCTCTGGTCCCAGACATTCCACACATAGACCATATCACCCGCCATCAAGGATACTGGGCATCTCCCTTGGTTGTGCTCCAGGCTTCCCTTTGATGGGCATGGATGATATTCTTTCATGCAGCCCTCCACTTGTTTTTGAGATTGTCCACATTTATGTACTCAGACAACACATCATTGATGGTCCACAAATTGCTCAACAGAGTATTGATTTGGTAACCTAGGGTGAGCTTAGCTGGCATTTGTCTCATGAGCCTCATGAAAGGCCATATTAAAGGCTAAAGACAACCAGCTGAGGAACTGATCCCACCTACTCTGATCCCCAGAGTGATACATAATGAGAGCCAACTTAAGATTACTACTAATGCATTCAGCAAACAACATCTTAGGATGGTATTGTGAAATGGTCACATTTTATGCCCTGATTAAAAAAAAAAATCTACGGAATTCACAGGAAGTAGATCTTGGTGCATTATCTATTACCAGGACACAAGGAGGACCAAAACTCGTGAATGTCAATGAGAGCAACTGCTTCCTTATTTCAGTAGTGGTTGTTTTACTCAAAATTAATCAAGTAAAATGCATGAAAGTGTCCACTACCACCAGAACAAATCGGTTACCTGCTCTAGTGTGTAGTAGGGGCCAAGGAAATCAATGAACAGCTTATTTAATCGCTAGAGCTTCCTGGTGGATTGCAACAGTCCCTTTCTCACCTTTGTTGCAGGCATACCCCACTTACACTCCTGGGATTCACCCAGCAGTTGCCTAATTTCCATAACCATTCCCTTCCATGTGCACTTGTTTGCCAGTTTTCATACGAGTCTTATGCACCCACAGGTGACCTTCACATAATGACTGATAGAAGTATTTAAATACTGCCAGGACTAGACTGCAAAGCAAACAGATGTTAATATTTTGGTCATACCTGGTTCAATAGCACAAGACCCCTCTTCCGATACAATAGCCCTTTACCAGTTGCCCTTCTTTCAACTCCTTCAGGATGTCTCGGAGACCATTGTCCTTTTCCTGTTCTTGTTTAATGTCTCAAAATAATGCTGGTATTTCACCTAAGACAGCCACTGCCACATAACTAGGGAGAACTTCCTCATCCTTGATAGCTCCCAGTGCCTCAAGATTGACATGAGAAATTTATTTGGCTCATTGATCAAACATACAGCTTAATGCATCTGCCATCTTGTTCTGTGTACCCCTAATGTGTTTTATGTCAGATTGAAAGGCTAATGTACATATTGCCCAATGCACTAACCTACCAGTTTTATGAGACCATGCTAGGACCCAACTAAGGGCCCAATTATCAATTTTTAACATAAACTTTTAATGTTCCAGATAGAATTTGAACATCTCTAATGCAAATAGCACAGCCAGTGCCTCCAATTCATACACAGAATACCTCAATTTGGGACCTTCTAGCACCCTAGAAATATAGGCCAAGGGCCTACATTCCCCACCTCATTCTTGCATGAGCACTGCTGCAGTGCCCGTGTTCGACACGTCAGGCTGGACGACAAAGGGAGTGTTCAAATCAGGGATTCCCCGCACCAGTGCCTTACTCAAATCAGTGCCTTAATAGACTCAAAAGCTACTTGTTGGCTCTCATCCCATTTGAACTTCACTCCTTTACATCTCAGTTGATTAAGGGGCAAGGCTAATAAAGCAATATTAGGCACAAATTTTCTAAAAAGATTTGCCATAGCAACAAAAGGAGCCACAGCCTTTTTATTACAAGGTACATGAAAAGTTACTTGTAGCACTAGTCTTTGATTGGTTGATTTTTATTTCATGCTCAGACGCCAAGTGCCCTATAAAGGATATTGCTTGCCTGGCTATCGTTATCGTGCTATGCTTGACAGTGAAACCTGCTTTGCCTAACCAAGTCAAAACCTGCCTGAGATGTGCGGGATGCTCATTGAAGTTGCTGCTATATACTACCACATCACCCAGATAATTGTAGACTGATTTAAAGTTTAAGTCACCCAGCACTGAAACCAACAAATAGGACAGGATGGCTTCCCCAGTGCCAAGACCGAAGAGCGCTCTATTGAATTAATACAAGTTGTAATCGGTACAAAAGGTGGTTACCTTTTTAGGTCCTTCAGTTAAGGATATCTAGTAATGTGCTTTATTTAAATCTAATACAGTAAACACTCATGCCACTGCAAACCAGGTGAAACAGTTGTGCAGATCAAGTAGAGGTACTGATTCTAAGATAACCTTCTGGTTGAGAACTCTATAATCTCCTATAGGCCTGAACCCATGTTCCTTAGGTTTTGGAACCAAAAATATTGGAGACACATACCACGATACAGATGGCCTAGCTATCCCTTCCTTCAATAAATGACCTACTATCTCCCGAAGTCATTTCATCTTAGGAGGAGATAATCGATACGGAGCTCATCTTACCAGAACTTGATCAGTCAGTCCAATATCATATTTCATTTTGACCATTACACACAACTTCTCAGTTAGAACCTCTGGCAACAAATTCTACATTCACTTATCCTTATCCACTGATAAATGCTGAACATCAGATCTCCCATCAGAATTCTCAACATGACCAAAACTAGGGAAAAACCAGTTGGTGATAGAATTTTGCCTTGACCTGCGGAAAAAATTTAAAACACAGTTCTCCTTTAGAGTAATATAAAACACAATGATTGTGAGCTAAAAAATCATACCCCAGCATCAATTCCACCATCTGAAATTTCATCTACATCTACATCAATACTGCGCAAGCCACCTGGCGGTGTGTGGCGGAGGGCACGATCATTACCTCCCTTTTCTGTTCCAGTCACATATGGTTCGCAGGAAGAACGACTGTCTGAAAGCCTCTGTATGCGCTCTAATCTCTCTAATTTTACATTCACTTCAATTGCAGAGTCTGCCACTTGAGTTTGCTAAACATCTCCGTAACGCTATCACAGTTACCAAATAACCCTGTGACGAAACGCGCTGCTCTTCTTTGGATCTTCTCTATCTCCTCCGTCAACCCGCTCTGGTATGGATGCCACACTGATGAGCAATACTCAAGTATAGGTCGAATGAGTGTTTTGTAAGCTACCTCCTTTGTTGATGGACTACATTTTCTAAGGACTCTCCCAATGAATCTCAACCTGGCACCCACCTTACCAACAATTAATTTTATATGATCATTCCACTTCAAATCATTCCGCACGCATACTCCCAGATATCTTACAGAAGTAACTGCTACCAGTGTTTGTTCCGCTATCATATAATCATACGATAAAGGATCCTTCTTTCTATGTATTCGCAATACATAACATTTGTCTATGTTAAGGGTTAGTTGCCACTCCCTGCACCAAGTGCCTATCCGCTGCAGATCTTCCTGCATTTCGCTGCAATTTTCTAATGCTGCAACTTCTCTGTACACTACAGCATCATCCGCGAAAAGCCGCATGGAACTTCCGACACTATCTACTAGGTCATTTATAGATATTGTGAAAAGCAATGGTCCCATAACAGTCCCCTGTGGCACGCCAGAGGTTACTTTAACGTCTGTAGACGTCTCCCCATTGATAACAACATGCTGCATTTCGCTGCAATTTTCTAATGCTGCAACTTCTCTGTACACTACAGCATCATCCGCGAAAAGCCGCATGGAACTTCCGACACTATCTACTAGGTCATT
Source organism: Schistocerca piceifrons (assembly GCF_021461385.2). Classification (NCBI taxonomy): domain Eukaryota; kingdom Metazoa; phylum Arthropoda; class Insecta; order Orthoptera; family Acrididae; genus Schistocerca; species Schistocerca piceifrons. The sequence goes on from NC_060143.1 coordinate 110,583,547, forward strand.
TATAGATATTGTGAAAAGCAATGGTCCCATAACAGTCCCCTGTGGCACGCCAGAGGTTACTTTAACGTCTGTAGACGTCTCCCCATTGATAACAACATGCTGTGTTCTGTTTGCTAAAAACTCTTCAATCCAGCCACACAGCTGGTCTGATATTCCGTAGGCTCTTACTTTGTTTATCAGGCGACAGTGCGGAACTGTATCGAACACCATCCGGAAGTCAAGGAAAATAGCATCTACCTGGGAGCCTGTAGCTAATATTTTCTGGGTCTCATGAACAAATAACGCGAGTCGGGTCTCACACGATCGCTGTTTCCGGAATCCATGTTGATTCCTACAGCTACGTAGATTCTCCAACCCTCTATTTGCCCTGGACCTGAGATTTGACCTCCAACATATCAGTTGTGACAGAATGATACTCATCTTTAATGTTTTGCAGTGGCAGCAGGCCACAATACCCTTATGCTTATGATACCAGTCATAGTCACACAATGACACACTACTACTGGAATCAACCAATCTGCACACCAACTCTTACCCCAAGGCGGTGCATACAAATTGCAATGAATTTGCGTTAACTGCGCATACCTTACGGCAGCCACATGGTGGCAAATGAGCACTCTGTTCCTATGAGTGGCATTTGCATCAGCTATCTGTACCATTTGCATGCAGTGCTGTAGAATCCTTAACAAAATGGCACTCTCTCCCTCATCAAAAACATATGCCTCACTTCCCACCACAATTAGCCTGCTTAGTCACCATGCTTTGATTAATCTCTGTGGATGAGCAAACCCTTTGCCTTAGTTCATCCCCATGCTTGATGTTTTCTACACTGACTATCAAATGGTAAAGGTTAGAAAATGACTTTGGCTTATCCATAAACATGACCAATGATTGATCTTGCAGACGCATTCTTTCAGGTATAGAAACCATTGCCTCCCCTTCAGAAATTTCCATATGTAAAGCTAACAGCCATTTTTACTCACTCAATATAATCAGCTAATGCTTCAAGTTCATCCTGCACCCTATAAAAGCATTCCTCAACCAAATTTCCCTGTCTCCAAGGACCCAAACATTCACTTAAAATACTCTCTCTTAGCCATAAAAAGAACCCTTTTTCAACCATTACTTCAGCCGTTAACCTCCTTACTTGCCCCTCATCTAAAGGATAAATCATTTGACACACCAACTCATTTGATACTTGCAACATGTGGACTTGTTCTTGCAACCTAACGATGAGCTATAACACTTCTTTAACTGACAGAACTCTAATACCTTGAATTACTGCCAGCAGAGGGTTCAGAAGTTTATTAAATTGACTTGACAAATTATCCACTCTACTTGTGGCTACTTGCTCTGTAGTAAGTACCTCACCATTACCTTCCCTTCCCTGATGCCACTTAAAGGCTGCTAATTGCCTTTGCACAGAAATGACTTCACCCTGCAAGGCCTGCATATCTAACACTGCTTTGGATCTTTGTATACCTGACAGTGACACTAATCCTGTTGACAATGTGGTCCATCACCACATGCAGATGTGAGCCCAAGATGGCTAAGTACCTTCTAAAAATTTAACACCCTCTCTAACTCCATCAAGGAATATACAAGTAGTTAATTAGCATAAGTATTTAACTAACAACAAATTCTGAATGCTCAGTACCAAGGTATGCAACCACCCAGGAAAAACCATGTTCTGCTATTCTGCTACCTTTGATAGGAAAGAGGTGGGGTTGGGACTGCTGAAGGTAGATGGAATTACTTTGGAACTAATAACGCTTTTAAAACATTTAGAGTGGGATAGCTTGGATACAGTGATCCTGGAGGGGAAAGCCACTGGATGTTAGATTTACAAAATATTTATTAACATCATTTATGGACTGTACATTGGTACTTAGAGCATTCAATAGGAATACTTGTGTCATGATTCCAAATCATGAACTTCTGTTCTCAAATAAAAAAAATTAAAAAAAAGAGTTAACATTGCTGATCGGTGGCACTAATCCACTCAGAAGGTTCTTAACAAAACTAGGAAAATCTCTTTAATTACTTGAGTCACTAGCCACACATATTTTAAAAAATGAGGTAATAACAAAATACAATGACATCTTGATCTAAGCCAAAGAGTACCATAGGGTAAAGTGGATCACATGGGGTAAAGCAGATCAAAGACACATTACTGTACTAAATCACTGCCCTCAAGGTAACAGGACAGAGCAACACCAACAAGGCTGTGACCTGTATGTTTGTTACCTGTGTCATAAGCAAGGTAAGAAACGAAGATTGTGACAACCATCAGCAATTATTATCTTAGTGTACATTTAAAGATTTGTGATTTCAACAAAAACAAACTGTTGCAGTGCCCACAGGTTAGTGGCTACATCTATTTTTCAGAGAATATACAGACAGCAAGATCTGTGATATCACAGGACGATATTGTATCTTATTTTAGAAACCTAGAGAACTCTTTAAGAGGAGTTCCATTGTCTCACATTATAAATTATGACAAGACAAATTTTACAGATGACCCAGGAGCAGTCAAAGTAGTTGTGAAATGGGGTGTAAAACATCCTGAGAGAATTTTAGACTGGAGCAAAAGTAACACCAGTGTCATGGTTGCTGCAGCAGCATATGGACATGTTTTTCCCCCTGATGTGGTATATAACGCAAAACACATTTACTCAGGATGGCTAAATGGTTCAAATGGCTCTGAGCACTATGGTCATCAGTCACCTAGAACTTAGAACTACTTAAACCTAACTAACCTAAGGACATCACACAACACCCAGTCATCACGAGGCAGAGAAAATCCCTGACCCCGCCAGGAATCGAACCCGGGAACCCGGGTGTGGAAAGCGAGAACGCTACTGCACGACCACGAGCTGCGGACTACTCAGGATGGACTGAAGGTGGAATTAGTGGTGCTGCATACAACCAAAACTGCAATGGATGGTTTGATGCAGACATTTTCTGTGAGTGGTCCTCCACAATAATTATGCCATATTGCAGGAGTCTTGATGGTCCAAAAAAGCTTATTGGTGACAATCTCTCAAGTCATTTAACATTAAAAGTTATCCAAGATTGTCAAGCAAACAACATTTGTTTTGTCTTCCTTCCATCTAACTCAACTCACACATGCCAGCCTCTGGATGTGGCATATTTTTGTTCTTTAAAGAGAGCATGGCAAAAAGTTCTTGGTATGTGGAGGATGAAAAACAGGGGACCACTTCCTAAAACAGAATTTCCTAGATTGCTGAAATCTGCATTCGAAGCCATAAATTCTACTCAAGCAGAGAATCTGAAATCAGGTTTTAAAGCTTGTAGCACAGTCCCTCTAGATCCACAGAAAGTTCTGAGTAAACTGTCTCAAACATGTAGAACATCCATTGCAGATCTGGAAAAGTCTTGGACAGACTCACTTATTGAACACTTGAAGAAAACTTGTGAAAGTGAAATACCAGCAAGCTCTCATAAAATTGGGAAACGACTCAACATTTTGCCAGGAGAAAGTGTCCAATGCAAAGATTTGATTGTTACAGATGAGGCAGAGAGAGCAGTTAATGATGCTGATATGGGGGATATCATGGAAGCAGAAGGGAGCGGATTTTCTGAAATGCATTATGACAAAGGTGATCATGTTCTCATTCCCTTCAATACTGAAAAAAGAGATAGATGTTATGTGGGAAAAATTATGGGAGCAGATAAAGACACTGCTATGGACAGTTTTTTAAGGAAAAAAGGTGGCAAAAAAGAGACACATTTTGTGTATCCTGATGTTGCTGACATTCAAACAGTTTCCTTATCAAACATGATTTGTAAGGTAAAGGTGAAAGATCTAAGGAGGGGTCGGTATGCAGTCTCAGATATTAATGTGAACAATGCGGAGTAGATAGAATTGCCATATGTGACATGATAACATTCTTATGATGTTGGTTTTGTGTTCAAGTTCTTAAAAGTAGTACTCATTTAATTGTACTTTCAATCATAATTTTGATATTAAATGTCTTTTTTAAAAACATATACTACCGTACACCATTATTTCATCTAAAAAGACATACAGTGGTCCACTTTCCACCATGAATGGGGTAAAGTGGTTTAATTATGAAAATATATAGGTGATCAGATTTTCATAACTTTTCTCTTGGTAACCATGTTCTGTAAAAATATAATGTTAGATGAATCTGGAAGAAGATAAATGTAAAATACCTGACAATTTTTTGTCAGATTTTCATTAATCATTTAAGTCCTCTTTTCTTAAAAAAAAAAAAAAATCGATTTTTGATTTGCGTTACCCCATTTTACGGTACAGCTTCAGATTTACGAAGTGGCCACCTGCTGTATGGTCCTCATCCTAAGACAAAACCAACAGCCATTAGTTAACGTGACTAGATAATAAGTATGCACTACAATGGTTGCACAATGCCAAACAGTAGCCCCTTTAAAATTTACTATTTAACGGAGCAAAATCTGTGAACTACAAAACATGGGCAATAGCCCCTTCAGCAGTGCATGGGAAGTTTAAAGACAATTTGCTTATGACAAATAGAATTTTTACACCAAAACTGCATGAACATGGATAATAGTCCTTGGGAATTAATGACCTAAAAATTAAATCTCATTTAGCAAGTTTTCCAAAATGACCTGGCATCTCATCTTTTAAAATTACAAGACACATGACCAATACTGAACCAAGACAAATTACGACACACTTCTTTAGATACAGACTGTAAATAACTTAAACTTTGGACACTACACCTCCTTGAAACTTTCTCCCACAGCACCCCAAATCTATGACACAATGTGATTATTCAAACCCCGGTACCAGCCCGTTTGTACTGCAGGTTAATAAGCCAATTTTCTCGAAGTGCTATTACATAAGTAAGAATAATAAAGATAATTTCAGTTTAACATCAACAACCACACTGAGCAACACAAAAACAGTGAGTTCCCTTAAAATTGGTATTTGAGTTTTTGCCGTTAAAGAGAATGATCTTTCACCTTGAGCTCAACAACCCAATTAAGCAACATGATATGTTTGTTTCTTTTAAAATTTAACAACTTATGTTTGAGCTTTATGTACTTGTCATCCAAAAGAATAACCTACAACTTTAATCTTGGAAGTGATGAAACAAGAATATGTGATCACTTACAGCACCTTGAACTGGCAGCCACTTTTTCAGCATTCGGAAATCAAATTATATTACCCATTCCATTCCAGACGGTTTACCAGGACGTTTTTCTGTCAGCATATAAACTGGCAATCGGCACGCAAAAGCCATCAGCTGATAACATTAAGCAAGCACCACACTCAGGACATTTCATTTCTTACATATAAGTCTTCCTGCTTCTACAATAGATAACAGATAGAAACATCAGGCCACACTGGAGGATGAAAGAAAGCACCCACCACACTTCTCAAAACATGAGCAAACAAAAGTTTCAACATGCAAGTAAAGTAGAATACAGTAATATTCAAACACTTGTGGTGCACTCCCAGTTGAACACAGGCGCCTTGCTGGCCCATTTTTGCCACTCTCCGGTACATCAAAACAACTGCCAAATACCAACTACCGAGGTGTGGCCAAGGCCATCTCATGTGATTTCATCAAACCTACTTGAGGGAACCTCTCCTGTTGATTGCTCACAGCTCACTGTTCAAGTGCATGGGCAGAGGGATTTTCCTGTGCTCAGAAAAAGTACAACCTCTGACTTTAGCCGCATCGACAGAACTACACAGCCGATTCACAGGTCCAATTTATACACATTTATCATTTCTCTGTAATGTGGCAGTGTATTGGATGCAAACAAATCTCTAAACATACACTGCAGTAACAGGGGTGGCACTATAACAGAAATGTACCAGCACGCCAAACAACAATCAATAGTGTCTATCAATGGTGATGATACAACAAATGTACTGAACTTTGCTAAAAGTCTGATGTGTGGCACTTGATGTTCTGCGCAATACAAACAATAAACTTTGCAGTTCTATTATCTTTCTGTCTCTGGGGGTCTATAATATAGTTCTTTTGGCTTGCATATTTTTAATGACACTTGTAGGCGAGTGCTCCTACTGCTTAGTAATAGCAACTGCTATATCCAAACTTTAGTCTGTAACTGAACTGCAGGAGTGGTGCTTCACAGCTGAATGGCAGGAACTGGGCTCTGTAATGAAAATCAGGAACTGTGTGAGTCTGGTTTTGTTTCTGCAATGGATATGATATGCCAATGTACATGGTGCGGAAACAGCAGGTAATCCTGATTAGCGAGGGCCATTTGTTGGTGGTCACCCAGCAGTGGAAATGCCTGGCAAGTTGTGTGCCTGTGTGGTGGCAACTTCTCATATAATTTTGTGTACCCCCTGAGCTATGTGCACAACAGTATCTATGATTGTCAGACTAAATCAACAAGCAGAGACAGTAGCACAATAATGATTAAAAAATGGATCATGAAGTTTGGCATGCTGATAATCTTGATAACCAATCAGGGACTAATTTTATATCAAAGCTGATAGCGCAGTTATCTCAGCTATTAAAAAACCCTTCAGTTACAGACAGGTGCACTGCATCTGAAAGATAGTGGGAGAACAGAGCAAAGGTACAAAACCATAGGTGATGTTTTGAGTTACTATATGAGCAATCACCACAGTGCCTGGAAACTGTTGTACACAGTAGTAGCTTACAACTTAAAGGTGCATCAGGGTACAGGATTGTCAGCTTATGAGGTTTTCTATGGGTGGAATACCCTTTCTCTTTCAAATTATGCAAAGCACCCACTGTGGTGAATGTGTCAGCCATGCATGATTTTGCGAAAAGATTAAGGAGTGTGTGCCATCTGGTACAGAAGGCAACTAGCAAAATCCTAGAGCAGCAAGATGATGGATAGAAAGGGAAAACTAAGCTGCCTAAGTTCCATATCAGGCAATGGGTGATGTGAACTTACCCTTACATTCCTAAGAGTGAAATAAAGAAATTCACTATGCTATATCAGGGGCCCTGTCAGGTGATTGAGATGGTGTCCATGGTCATTGTGAAATTACAGCTTCTGATATGTACCACTGTGGTGCAGTTGGAATGAATTTGTGAATTTAAGTGTGTCCTAGAAGCTTTGTTACAATGCCAATCTTCCTTGAAGGACAGGAGGAAGGTAGTGGGTGGTAGTGGTAAATATAAGACTCAGCAAAGTAGACTAATTCCACCTGCAATTACATATGCCCCTTCATATGCACACTGAGGTCATGATATAGCCCATCACAGATGTGGAAAGATATTGGCTCTAAATTTCAGTCATAGCGGGAACCACTACACTGAACACCCCCTATTCACTATTTTACCTGCCCAACCTTCATTTTGAGATCTTGCTCAGTGGAAATCCTACATAAATGCCCCCTGGGAGTCAACACCTCTCACCTCCCCCTTACCAAATAATAGTTGTCCAGGATAATCAAATTTCGATGAAACAAGTATTGGGACATATAAGGCATTACTGGAGAGAGCATCAACTCATTTTGTTAGGAGCTCTTACACCAGCCAAATTTGACCTTCATAGGTGCTATCTGTTACTAACATAAGTATAGAATCATCCAGTCCCCTCCTCCCCCCTCCATTATCCTTCCACCTGCAGGCCTGATGTGGTGGTACATTTACTATTTTAAGCTCGTTTGGTATTTTAAGCTGTTTCTATAATTACTTTGTCAAATAAAAGATGTAATGTGTTTGAGATATTTGCAAAGTGCCTAAGATAACATTGCCATTAATCAAACAAATGTAACTTGATCCCAAGATAATATTATATAATGTTCCTTATCATTGCAACAGTTTTTTCAAGTAATGGTTATAAAATGATGATTCATAATTTGGTATGTTCTCTCTCTTTGACACTTTGTCTTGACGCATGGATTGTTCTTTAAGTATGATTTCTTTTATTTCAATAACACCAGCATTAGATAATTTCTGTTTTGATTCAAACATTCTGAGCAGCTGTAGTCATGCTTAGCCATTTTGATAAATAGTTTTGGCCTTAGTAATTGTATTAGCTGATGCTTCTGTGGAACTGCAGATGAAATGGAAAATGGAGCAGTTGTATTTGTTGCAGTAGATAAGAAACTAAAATCCACTGAGGCAGAACTTGAAGCTGCATGGGAGACTGTTTGGGCAAAACTCAGTATAAGGAGTGGGCATAAAATGATAATTGGGTCATTCTATCGCCCACCAGACTTAACTCCTGATGTAACAGAAAACTTCAGAGAAAACCTCAGTTCACTTGTATGTAAGTTAACCAATCATACTGTAACCATTGGCAGAGACTTAAATCATCCAACAATCAACTGGGAAAATTACAGTTCCATTAATGGTAGGCATGATGAGGTACCTGTGAAACATTACAAAACATTTTCTCTGGAAACTACCTACAACAGACAGTTCAGAACCTCACTCATGATGGAAATATATTGGATCTAATGGCAACAAATAGACCTGATCTATTTGAGACTTTGAGAATGTTCACATTGAAACTGGTATCAGTGACTATGACGTGGTTGTGGCAACAGTGATTGCCAAAGTACAAAGGACAACTAAACCAAGCAGAAAGATATATGATCAGCAAAATAAAAAAATCAGTAATGTCATATCTCAGTGAGGAACTTGAAACTTTCAGCACAGGACAGGAGCATGTAGAGGAACTCTAGCTCAAGTTGAAAATAATTGTTTACCATGCTCTGGATAAATATGTTCCCAGTAGAACAGTACATAATGGGAGAGAACCTCTATGGTATGCACTGCAAAAATTCTGCATAATAGTTGTAAAACAAAGCCTAGGGCTGTAGATAGAGAGATGCTGAATGAAACGCATTTGGCTGTCAAGAGAGCAATGCATGATGCCCTCAGTGACTACCATACCAGAATATTGTCAAGTTATCTTTCAAAGAAACCAAATAAATTCTGATCATACGTAAAGGCTGTTAGTGGCACCAAAGTTAGCATCCAATCCCTAGCAAATGAGACAGCAACTGAAATTAAGGATATCAAAGCAAAAGCTAAAATGCTTAACACCATTTTCAAAAGTTTCATTACCAAGGAAATGCCAGGAGAATTGCCCCAATGTAATCCTCATACCATAGAAAAGATTAATGAAGTAAGTATTAGTGTTAGGGGTGTTGAGAAACAGCTGAAATCATTAAAACTGAAAAAAGCCCCAGGCCCCGATGGAACAACTGTCAGAGTCTATACTGAATTTATAGCTGAGTTAGCCTCTAACTACACTAGACTCTTGCTAAACTGACCATTCCTCGCACACATGAGTGCTGGATTAGCGGAAGTGCCAGATTCTTGAAAGTGTCTAAAATTTAGTATAAACACGTAGGGATTGTACTTTATCAAATCAAAAGATACATTCATTTTCACAGAAAACTTAGTCCTTGAGTGTGTACATACATATTAGTATCACTTGACTTACACTATGAAATATGTCCCAAAGTTTTAGTTGTGACCATGATGATAAGCTATGGTAGTATGCTTTATCACACAATGGCCTTACAAGCATTTCATAGGTCCTGCCATGTTCCTGATTGTTGCATAATGTACTCCTGGAAGATGTCTTCAGCTTCAGCACCAGCAGTTTGAGACATGTCCTCTTCTTCATTGGTTTCAACACATCTTTCCTCCAAGCTTATGGTTACTCCTTCATCTGCTGAAGTTGGTCATAAATAGTTGCTCATCCAGCCACTGTTGCCAGCAGCAATGGTTTTCTGTGAAGAACCTGAGTTCAGTTTATCTCTAATTACGAGTTTCTGCTTGAGGTTTAGCATATCATGTTTCCTTTTAGAAGCCATGATAATGATCTGTATGAAAAGCCACAATTTCAAAGTGTACAGGAATGTTGAACATTGTATTAAATAACAACATTGTTGCAGATAAAATTTCATTATTCTAGGCATCATTTCAGGTTGAACGACTAGAAGTGGGAAGTGTGCCAGATTACTGAAGATAAAATTTCATTATTCTAGGCATCATTTCAGGTTGAACGACTAGAAGTGGGAAGTGTGCCAGATTACTGAGAGGCGAGACTACTGAGGGCCGTATTAGTGAGAGTTCAGTGTGTAATCTATTATAGATCCCTGGAGGAAAAAAACCATGCCCAGTCCTTGTAAAAAGGCACAGGTCACACCCATCTACAAGAAGGGTAGTAGAAGTGATCCACAAAACTACCATCCAATATCCTTGACATCAATCTGCTGTAGAATCGTAGATCATATTCTGACCTGAAACATAATGAGATATCTCGAACAGAATGACTTCCTCAATGCCAGCCAACATGGATTTCAAAAACATCGATCATGTGAAACTCATCTTACACTTTTCTCACATGACATACTAAGAGCTTTGGATCAAGGCAACCAGATATATGCAGATTTTTTGATTTCTGAAAAGCATTTGACTCAGTACCGCACCTACACTTATTGCCAAAAGTATGAACATATGGAGTATCAAGCAAAATTTGTGACTGGACTGAGGACTAGGGAGGACACAGCATGTTATCTTCAATGGAGAGTCATCATTGGATGTAGACATCACTTTGGGTGTGCCCCAAGGAAGTGTGTTGGGGCCCTTGCTAATCATATTGTATATTAATGACCTTGCAGACAATATCAATAGTAAAATCAGGCTTTCTGCAGATGATGCAGTTAGTTATAATGAAGTACTATGTGAAAGAAGCTGCATTAATATTAAGTCAGATCTTGATAAGATTTCAACAAGGTGCAGAGATTGGCAACTTTCTTTAAATGTTAAGAAATGTAAAATTTTGCACTTCACCAAATGAGAAAATGTAGTATCCTCTGACAATAATATCAGCAAGTCCTTGTTGGAATTGGCCAACTCATGCAAATACGTTGGTGTAACACTTAGTAGGAATATGAAATTGAAAAATCCCATGCTTCATATGTGAAAGGAACAGGAAGAAACCTGAATAACTGCTACAATGGAACATACCCTCTCTGATGCAACTCAAGGTGGTTTGAAGATTATAGCTGTAGATGTAGATGTAGATGACTGGTTGGCATTTCCGACCAATCATAATTTCAGTATCTGTATACGAGAACCTGCTTTGGTCATTATCAACATACGAAGTCCAATACTTGTACATAAGCTATATGGATGAATTTTTTTGCATATTTCAATGTTGTTTTAATGCAGCCACAAAGAGCACATGCTTTTCAGTATCTGTGCTTTGAACCAAACTCAGCTAAATAGTAGAAGCAAACATACTCAGAATTTTACCATGAGGATATCACCTATCAAAGAAAGTTACATTTAAATAACAGAGTATGATTTTCACTCCACTGATCTAAAAGGCAAAGCTCCTACGATATAACAATTTCAATTTTTATCAATTTAAGTAATATAACTTCCCCTCCCATAGTATTATTAGAAAGCAATTCAAGATATTTCTGTGTTTCACTGATATAAGCTACATATTGAGTAGAGGAAAGTTATATGTGGCACATGAAGAGGAATGCAAAAAATTTGCAGACACAGCTAAATTTTACACATATGTAAACTTTATACTTTTTGTCTGAAAAAATTATAATTTCCATTCCACGTGCTGCAATGAGGGAGATGCTGGATACATCTAAAGGAGAACTATTATTGACAAAGGAATATAAGATATAAACTGAGATTTTCCGTCATTTTCCAAGAATTTATAAATTTTAGACTATGTATTGCTGTACCCATCAAAGATAAGAGAGCAGTGCTAGGCACTTTACATATGTGAATCATTTTTGGAAAATACATTTTAATAGAAGATGCATGACTTATGGTGTTTTAGCAAATAATTTTAGACTGTTACAAATTGAATGTTTTTACACAGTCAACATGTCCACCAAACACAAGGTGTCAAATAACAGTCTGACAAAAGTGGAATGGCTAGTAAATGTTGGTTTTTGAACCATTGTGTTCCAATTTTTAATTTTTATTATTTTTTGGTAAATAATTTAAGGAGTGGAAGACAATACTTTATCAGTGACTGTGACTGGTTATATGATGTAAATAGTCTACACAGGTCTGCCAGTGACAACAGTTACCAAAGCAACAAGCTGAGCAAATGAAGGTACTCGCTGAGCAGCAGGCCAAGCAAACAAATGCAAGTTTAGAATTTTTTTTTTTTTTTTTTTTTGCAGCAAAAAGAAAAGCCCAAAGAGATTTTTGAACACTTAGATAAAAAAAAGAAAAAGCAAGTTTAGGACATTTAGAATGTAGGAGGAATGTATAAAACAGAGTTTCAAATACTTGGCAAAGTAACATTCTGAACAGGTAAAAAACACACTTTGAGAATATTGAGACAGAAATTACTCACAAGGAACTCTTTGAGTGCGATGTCACAAGTTCAACATTTAGTAAGGCTCATTTGAAAGTGTTGTGTTAACAATTATGACGGGAAAAATATTAGCTGCGAATGACGCACCATGCGCATCAGGAGGTGACATAAAATGAATGCCTGGGAAGTGCATAGATTAATCTTCTATGTGATGTATGTATTGCATTTCACAAAATGCACATTGTCAACATTTAAGAAACTTTCATAACAAACCATTAGCTTGCACAATGAACACCAATTGAAAAATAGCACTCCACAGTGATCATAAAGGCTTACGCTATCCAAATCAAAGGTGAATTCCTTTGGAGTTACAAGCTGTGCAGGAGATCCGGATAGGTACCCACTGTTAATGAATACTTATAGAATCATACTGGTGTAACGAGGTGATGAGAACTGATAGAATGTGATGACAAGCAAACGAACACAAAGCAGTCTGTTGTGGAGCTTATCATGAGACTGACTATCCTTTAAGGTGTAGAGGCAGATAGTGCAATAATATGTTATATAGGCATGGAAGAAACAAACATCCATAGGCTGAATTTTTCCAATGGTTCCAGGTACTATGAATTGCAATGTCACACACTTTTCAGGAGGAATAGAGTGCTCTAAAGGAATATGATTTTTATACTCAGACCAAGAATCAAGGTAAAACAAATTATTTTGAACAGTTGTTGTCCAAATGTAGTGCTCATATCATAATTGTAGTTCCCTTACACCCATTTTCCCACTCTTCCTTGCTGTGATGTGAATATTCCCTTCTGCCCTTGCAAGATCACACATGACAATGAACTGTACAGAGCAGAGCACCTCCAACTTTTCGCAGTACGATAAATAACTTTCCAGACAATTTATCATTCTGAGTAACAGTCAGCATAGCTGTATATTAATGTGTTATGTTATTGATGTTAGTTGATCTTGATACAACTCTCTTGGTACCTTAAATTTCCAGGGTTCCTTCCATACATATGTTCTCTTCAAATCCCAATTGATAGGAGCTGAAAAAAAATTCCTTACTGAATGATGGGATAAATTTGTTTATCCTGCCTACAGATTTTTGGGCCAACTCCACACTATTTTGTGCATCATCAAGCTGACAGTCTGCTTGAAATATTGCTATCTTACATCTTCCAATTCTGTAGTAATGTCTCAAATTATGCAACCATTCATTGCTTCCCTTGAAATCACTGTAAACTACGTCATACACAGTTTGATGTGCATAATGTAGTAACCAACAAAAGGTAACATTTTACGAGTCAGGGCATGGAATGTCAGAAGTTTCAGCATGGTTGTGGGAAGCTAGAAAATCTGAAAAGTGAAATGCGAAGGTTCAATCTAGATATAGTAGGGATCAATGAAATGAAATGGAAAGAAGACAAGGATTTCTAGTCAGACGAGTGTAGGGTAATATCAACAGCTGCAGAAAATGGTATAATAGGAGTAGAATTTGTTATGAATAGGAAGGTAGGGCAGAGAGTGTGTTATAGTGAATGGTTCAGTGATAGGGTTGTTGTTATCAGAATTAACAGCAAACCAACACCAACAACTACAGTTCAAGTATCCATGCTGATGTCGAAAGCTGAAGATGAAGAGAGAGAGAAAGTATATTGGGATATTGAAAGGGTAATACAGTATGTAAAGGGAGATGGAAAGCTAATAGTCATGGGGGACTAGAATCCAGTTCTAGGGGAAGGAGTAGAAGAAAAGGTCACAGCAGAACATGGGCATGGTACAAGGAATGAGAGAGGAGAAAGCCTAACTGAGTTCTGTAATAAATTTCAGCTACTAACAGCGAATACATTGTTCAAGAATCACAAGAGGAGGAGGTATACTTGGAAAAGGCTGGGTCATATGGGAAGATTTCAGTTAGATTACATTATGATCAGACAGAGTTTCTAAAATCAGATATTGGATTGTAAGGCATGCCCAGGAGCAGATATAGACTCAGATCACAATTTAGTAGTGATGAAGAGTAAGCTGAAGTTTAACATATTAGTCAGGAAGAATCAATACACAAAAAAGGGTACAAAAGTATTAAGGGATGATGAGATACACTCAAAGTTCTCTAAGGTTACAGGTATAGCAATAAGGAATAGCTCAGTAGGCAGTACAGTTGAAGAGGAATGGATATCTCTAAAAAGGGTAATTACAGAAGTTGGAAAGAAAAACATAGGTACAATTAAGGTAACTGTGAAGAAACCATGGGTAACAGACAAAATACTTCAGTTGATCGATGGAAGAAGGAAGCACAAAAATGTTGAGGGAAATTCAGGGATACAGATACACAAGTCGCTGAGGAATGAAACAAATAGGAAGTACAGGGAAGGTAAGATGAAATGGCTGCATGAAAAATCTAAAGAAATCGTAAAAGAAATGATTGTCGGAAGGACTGACTCAATATACAGGAAAGTAAAAACAATCTTTAGTAAAATTAAAAGCAAGGGTGGTAACATTAAGAGTGCAATGGGAATTCCACTGTTAAATGCAGAGGAGAGAGCAGATAGGTGGAAAGAGTACATTGAAGGCATCTATGAGGGGTAAGATTTGTCTGATGTGACAGAAAAGAAACAGAGGTGGATTTAGAAGAGATAGGGGATCCAGTATTAGAATCAGAATTTAAGAGAGCTTCTAAAGGAAGAAGAGATAGGTAACATTCCATCAGAATTTCTAAATCCATTGTGGGAGTGCAAACAAAACGACTATTTGCTTTGGTGTGTAGAATGTATGAGTCTGGCAACATACCATCTGACTTTTGCAAAAATTTCGTCCACATACTCTTCAGTTTTGATTTGAAAGCAGTTGGATTACTGCTAAGGTTTCTGAATTCTTTGGTACCTTATTGAAAATGAACGCAGCAGTGTACTGCTGTACTGCACACCTTTCTGCACAAGAGTCAAGGAAGTGCGATCCAAATGCAGATTGGATTTCTGCCTAGTATTAACTGAGAGAAAGCTGCTAATTCTTGGGGATAAGCTGATATTGTTAACAAGAAACGACTGTAAAGAATATATATACATTGAGAGACCAATGTCAGAATACCCAGACTAATGAACTGGGGTCAACAAGAGGTTCATGAACTTACACCACCTATTGCCCGAACTTCCCATTTCTGAGCCAAAAAGTCAGATTATAAGAACTTGATTATTATGTAACTTAAGCATTCTGAATTGGAGGTAGCTTTGAATGACATTTAAATAACCTGGATTTTCATGTTAAGAAAAGAAGACACCACAATTTTTAAAGCCGTGACACAGAAACAACATTGGTAGAAGGGCGTGATTCAAGGCACCATGCATTGACCATGAACAATATGCTGAGTGTGGGAATGCTAAGCACATAAGAATATCCACTGTGTAGCTGTCTGTAATCTTTAATAGGCATCTTATCTCAGTAAAGCTGTTCTGCTCATTTTAATTACTTTATCGACATTGCAGCTTCTCATTGCATGCTGCTGTTTCATTACTTCATTTCAGATGGAAAGTAGCACAGAGACAATAATTGG
The DNA here is from genome assembly GCF_021461385.2 of Schistocerca piceifrons. NCBI lineage: Eukaryota > Metazoa > Arthropoda > Insecta > Orthoptera > Acrididae > Schistocerca > Schistocerca piceifrons. The sequence continues at coordinate 110,599,415 of NC_060143.1, forward strand.
TGCTGTAGTGAATATGAGAAATGAAATGACTTTTTATTTATTTATTTTTGCTACATGTAAGTAATTATGTTTAGTACCCACTACTTGGAAAATAATTGTTCTTTATTACATTTCAATGGAGATGGGATTTGTGTCTCCCATTCTGACAAAGATGATGAACTACATGGCTCAACAACTGTTTCAGTATCACTTTTACTTATTAAGCTTGTATCATCATCATTGTACTCCTCATGTATGTCATCCACATAGTCGAGTATATACAACACCACACATTCCACTGACTCACCTTGCAAACATGCTAATATTTCATCTCACTTTGAGAAATTCCTTGGGTCCCTTTCTGATGAAATCTCAACTTTGATAACTGCTGTTGTAGATATAATGCAATGCTTGCTTTGTATCAACACTAAAACATTCCAGACATATTTTTAAATCTCAACACTGAAGTAAAGAAGGTGCGAACAAAACAATCCACTTTAGGATCTACCGTAAGTAATTTATGTGAACAGGTACAGAGCTTAAATGTTCTACATCTACATCTACATTTATACTCTGCAAGCCACCCAATGGTGTGTGGCAGAGGGCACTTTACTTGCCACTGTCATTACCTCCCTTTCCTGTTCCAGTCGCATATGGTTCGCGGGAAGAATGACTGCTGGAAAGCCTCCATGCGCGCTCAAATCTCTCTAATTTTACATTCGTGATCTCCTCAGGAAGTATAAGTAGAGGGAAGCAATATATTCGATACCTCATCCAGAAACGCACCCTCTCAAAACCTGGACAGCAAGCTACACGGCAATGCAGAGCCCCTCTTTTGCAGAGTCTGCCACTTGAGTTTGCTAAACATCTCCGTAACGCTATCACGCTTACCAAATAACCCTGTGACAAAATGCACTGCTCTTCTTTGGATCTTCTCTATCTCCTCTGTCAACCTGACCTGGTATGGATGCCACACTGATGAGCAATACTCAAGTAAAGGTCGAACGAGTGTTTTGTAAGCCACCTCCTTTGTTGATGGACTACATTTTCTAAAGACTCTCCCAATGAATCTCAACCTGGCACCCCCTTTACCAACAATTAATTTTATATGATCATTCCACTTCAAATCATTCCGTACACATACTCCCAGATATTTTACAGAAGTAACTGCTACAGTGCTTGTTCCACTATCATATAATCATACAATAAAGGATCCTTCTTTCTATGTATTCTCAATACATTACATTTGTCTATGTTAAGGGTCAATTGCCACTCCCTGCACCAAGTGCCTTTCCGCTGCAGATCTTCCTGCATTTCGCTGCAATTTTCTAATGCTGCAACTTCTCTGTATACTACAACATCATTCGCAAAAAGCCGCATGGAACTTCCGACACTATCTAATAGGTCATTTATACATATATTGTGAAAAGCGATGGTCCCATAACACTCCCCTGCGGCATGCCAGAGGTTACTTTAACGTCTGTAGACTTCTCTCCATTGAGAACAAAATGCTGTGTTCTGTTTGCTAAAACCTCTTCAATCCAGCCACACAGCTGGTCTGATATTCCGTAGGCTCTTACCTTGTTTATCAGGCGACAGTGCGGAACTGTATCGAGTGCCTTCTGGAAGTCGAGGAAAATGGCATCTACCTGGGAGCCTGTATCTAATATTTTCTGGGTCTCATGAACAAATAAAGCGAGTGGGGTCTCACACGATCACTGTTTCCGGAATCCATGTTGATTTCTACAGTGTAGATTCTGGGTTTCCAGAAATGACTTGAAATGCAAGCAAAAAACATGTTCTAAAATTCTACAACAGACCAATGTCAGAGATATAGGCCTATAGTTTTGTGCATCTGCTCGATGACCCTTCTTGAAAACTGGAACCACCTGTGCTCTTTTCCAGTCATTTGGAATCTTCTGTTCCTCTAGAGACTTGCGGTACACGGCTGTTAGAAGGGGGGCAAGTTCTTTCGCGTACTCTGTGTAGAATCAAATTGGTATCCCGTCAGGTCCAGCGGACTTTCCTCTTTTGAGCGATTTTAGTTGCTTTTCTATTCCTTGGACACTTATTTCGATGTCAGCCATTTTTTCATTCATGCGAGGATGTAGAGAAGGAACTGCAGTGTGGTCTTCCTCTGTGAAACAGCTTTGGAAAAAGGTATTTAGTATTTCACCTTTACACATGTCATCCTCTGTTTCAATGCCATTATCATCCCAGAGTGTCTGGATATGCTGTTTCGATCCACTTACTGATTTAACATAAGACCAGAACTTTCTAGTCGGTACATAGAATTTTACTTTAAAAGTCATTGAACACTTCACACATAGCCCTCCTTATGCTAACTTTGACATCGTTTAGCTTCTGTTTGTCTGAGAGGTTATGGCTGTGTTTAAATTTGCAGTGAAACTCTCTTTGCTTGTCCAGTAGTTTCCTAACTTTGTTGTTGAACCACGGTGGGTTTTTTTTTTTTTTTTGTCCCTCACAGTTTTACTTGGCACGTACCTGTCTAAAACGCATTTTATGATTGCCTTGAACTTTTTCCATAAACACTCAACATTGTCAGTGTCGGAACAGAAATTTTCGTTTTGATCTGTTAGGTAGTCTGAAATCTGCCTCCCATTACTCTTGCTAAACAGATAAACCTTCCTCCCTCTTTTTTATTCCTATTTACTTCCATATTCAGGGATGCTGCAACGGCCTTGTGATCACTGATTCCCTGTTCTGCACTCACAGAGTCGAAAAGTTTGGGTCTTTTTGTTATCAGTAGGTCCAAGATGTTATCCCCAGAAATCAGTTCTCTGTTCAATTGCTCAAGGTAATTTTCGAATAGTGCACTCAGTATAATGTCACTCAACGCTCTGTCCCTGCCACCCATCCTAAACATTTGAGTGTCCCAGTCTATATCTGGTATATTGAAATCTCCACCTAAGACTATAACATGCTGAGGAAATTTATGTGAAATGTATTCCATATTTTCTCTCAGTTGTTCTGCCACTAATGCTGTTGAATTGGGAGGTCGGTAAAAGGAGCCAATTATTAACCTAGCTCAGTTGTTTAGTATAACCTCCACCCATAATAATTCACAGGAAGTATCCACTTCTATTTCACTACAGGATAAACTACTACTAACAGCGACAAACACACCACCAACGGTTGCATGCAATCTGTTGTTGTTGTTGTGGTCTTCAGTCCTGAGACTGGTTTGATGCAGCTCTCCCTGCTACTCTGTCCTGTGCAAGCTTCTTCACCTCCCAGTACTTACTGCAACTTACATCCTTCTGAATCTGTTTAGTGTATTCATCTCTTGGTCTCCCTCTATGATTTTTACCCTCCGCGCTGCCATCCAATACTAAATTGGTGATCCCTTGATGCCTCAGAATACGCCCTACCAACTGATCCCTTCTTTGAGTCTAGTTGCGCCACAAATTTCTCTTCTCTCCAATTCTGTTCAGTACCTCCTCATTAGTTATGTGATCTACCCATCTAATCTTCAGCATTCTTCTGTAGCACCACATTTCGAAAGCTTCTATTCTCTTCTTGTCTAAACTATTTATCGTCCACGTTTCACTTCCATACCTTGCTACACTCCATACAAATACTTTCAGAAACAACTTCCTGACACTTAAATCTATACTTGATGTTAACAAATTTCTCTTCTTCAGAAACACTTTGCTTGCCATTGCCGGTCTACATTTTATATCCTCTCTACTTTGACCATCATCAGTTATTTTGCCACCCAAATAGCAAAACTCATTTACTAATTTAAGTGTCTCATTTCCTAATCTAATTCCTGCAGCATCACCCATTTTAATTCGACTACAGTCCATTATCCTCATTTTGCTTTTGTTGATGTTCATCTTATATCCTCCCTTCAAGACACTGTCCATTCTGTTCAACTGGTCTTCCAAGTCCTTTGCTATCTCTGACAGAATTACAGTGTCATTGGCAAACCTCAAATTTTTATTTCTTCTCCATGGATTTTAATTCCTACACCGAATTTTTCTTTTGTTTCCTTTACTGCTTGCTCAATATACAGATTGAATAACATCTGGGATAGGCTACAACCCTGTCTCACTCCCTTCCCAACCACTACTTCTCTTTCATGCCCCTCGACTCTTATAACTGCCATCTGGCTCCTGTACAAATTGTAAATAGCTTTTCACTCCCTGTATTTTTCCCCTGCCACCTTCAGAATTTGAAAGAGAGTATTCCAGTCAACATTGTCAAAAGCTTTCTCTAAGTCTACAAATGCTAGAAACGTAGGTTTGCCTTTCCTTAATCTGTTTTCTAAGATAAATCATAGGGTCAGTATTGCCTCACATGTTCCAACATTTCTAGGGAATCCAAACTAATCTTCCCCGAGGTCAGCTTCTACCAGTTTTTCCATTCGTCTGTAAAGAATTCGTGTTAGTATTTTGCAGCCGTGGCTTATTAAACTGGTGGTTCAGTAATTTTCACATCTGTCAACACCTGCTTTCTTTGGGATTGAAATTATTATATTCTTCTTGAAGTCTGAGGGTATTTCACCTGTTTCATACATCTTGCTCACTAGATGATAAAGTTTTGTTAGGCCTGGCTCTCCTAAGGCTGTCAGTAGTTCTAATGGAATGCTGTCTACTCCCGGGGCATTGTTTCGACTTAGGTCTTCAGCGCTCTGTCAAACTCTTCACGCAGTATCGTATCTCCTATTTTGTCTTCATCTACATTCTCTTCCATTTCTATAATATTGTCCTCAAGAACATCCCCATTGTATAGACCCTCTATATACTCCTTCCACCTTTCTGCTTTCCCTTCTCTGCTTAGAACTGGGTTTCCATCTTAACTCTTGATATTCATGCAAGTGGTTCTCTTTTCTCCAAAGGTCTCTTTAATTTTCCTGTAGGCAGTATCCATCTTACCTCTAGTGAGATAAGCCTCTACATCCTTACATTTGTCCTCTAGCCATCCCTGCTTAGCCAGTTTGCACTTCCTGTCGATCTCATTTTTGAGACGTTTGTATTCCTTTTTGCTGCTTCATTTACTGCATTTTTATATTTTCTCCTTTCATCAATTCATTTACTGCATTTTTATATTTTCTCCTTTCATCAATTAATTTCTTCTGTTACCCAAGGATTTCTGCTAGCCCTTGTCTTTTTACGTACTTGATCCACTGCTGCCTTCACTATTTCATCTCTCAAAACTACCCATTCTTCTTCTACTGTATTTCTTAGCCCCATTCTTGTCAATCGTTCCCTAATGCTCTCCCTGAAGCTCTCTACAACCTCTGGTTCTTTTAGTTTATCCAGGTCCCATCTCCTCAATTTCCCACCTGTTTGCAGTTTCTTCAGTTTTAATCTACAGTTCATAACCAACAGATTGTGGTCAGAGTCCACAGCTGCCCCTGGAAATGTCTTACAATTTAAAACCTGGTTCCTGAATCTCTGTCTTACCATTATATAATGTATCTGAGACCTTCCAGAATCTCCAGGCTTCTTCCATGTATACAACCACCTTTTATGATTCTTGAACCAAGTGTTAACTATAATTAAGTTATGCTCTGTGCAAAATTCTACCAGGCGGCTTCCTCTTTCATTCCTTCCTCCCATTCCATATTCACCTACCACATTTCCTTCCCTTCCTTTTCCTACTATTGAGTTCCAGTCACCCACAACAATTAAGTTTTTTTCTCCCTTCACTATCTGAATAATTTCTTTTATCTCATCATACATTTCATCAATCTCTTCGTTGCCTGCGGAACTAGTTGGCATATAAACTTGTACTACTGTGGTAGGCATGGGCTTCATATCTATCTTGGCCACAATAATGCGTGCACTAAGCTGTTTGTAGTAGCTTACCCGCATTCCTATTTTCCTATTCATTATTAAACCTACTCCTGCATTACCCCTATTTGATTCTGTATTTATAACCTTGTATTCACCTGACCAAAAGTCTTGTTCCTCCTGCCACCGAACTTCACCAATTCCCACTATACCTAACTTTAACCTATCCATTTCCCTTTTCAAATTTTCTAACCTACCTGCCCAATTAATGGATCTGACATTCCATGCTCCGATCTGTAGAAGGCCAGTTTTCTTTCCCCTGATAACAGGAGATCTGAATGGGGGACTATTTTACCTCCAGAATATTTTACCCAAGAGGATGCCATCATCATTTAACCATATGGTAAAGCTGCATTCTCTCGGGAAAGATTACGGCTGTAGTTTCCCCTTGCTTTCAGCCGTTCACAGTACCGGCACAGCAAGGCCACTTTGGTTAGTGTTACAAGACCAGATCAGTCAATCATCCAGACTGCTGCCCCTGCAACTACTGAAAAGGCTGCTGCCCCTCTTCAGGAACCACACATTAGTCTGGCCTCCTCCATTATGGTTGCACCTAAGGTAGGGATATCTGTATCGCTGAGGCATGCAAGCCTCCCCACCACCGGCAAGGTCCATGGTTCATGGGAGAGGGCATGCAATCTATCCTTTCTAAACACCGTCTGTGCCTTTGTAAAAATTTCGGCAGAATTTATCTCTGGCTTCAGTCAGCTTTCCGTACCTATAACGATTTCAGCTTCGGGGGTTTATATATGCGCTTGAAGTTCCAGTACTTTACCAATGCAGCTTTGACAGTTTACAATTACAATAAAGATTGCAGCTTGGTCCCTGCATGTCCTGACTTTGCCCTGCACCCTTTGAGGCTGTTGCCCTTTATGTACTTGCCCGAGGCCTTGTAACCTAAAAAACCACCCAGTCCATGTGACACAACCCCTGTTACCTGTGTAGCCGCCTGCTGTGTATAGTTGACTCCTGACCAATCCAGCGGAACCTGAAACCCCACCACCCTATGGCGCAAGTCGAGGAATCTGCAGTCCACACAGTTGCAGAACCGTCTCAGCCTCTGATTCAGACCCTCCACTTGGCTCTGTACCAAAGGTCCACAGTCAGTCCTGTCGGCGATGCTGCAGATGGTGAGCTCTGCTTTCATCCCGCTAGTGAGACTGGCAGTCTTCACCAAATCAGATAGCCACTGGAAGCCAGAGAAGATTTCCTTTGATCCATATTGACACATATCATTGGTGCTGACATGAGCAACCACCTGCAGATGGGTGCACCCTGTACCTTTCATGGCATCCAGAAGGACCCTTTCCACATCTCGAATGATTAGCCCCAGTATGCACACGTAGTGCACATTGGTTTTCTTCCCCTCTCTTGCAGCCATATCCCTAAGGGGCCCCATTACGCGCCTGATGTTGGAGCTCCCAACTACAAGTAAGCCCACCCTCTGCAACCACCCTGATCTTGCAGACTGTGGGGCAACCTCTAACAGGACAAGCAGCCATGTCTGGCCGATGATCAGTATCAGTTGGAGACAGAGCCTGAAACCTGTTCGTCAGACAAACTGGAGAGGCCTTCCACTCAGCCCTCTGGAATGTCTTTCGCCCCCTACCACACCTCGAGACGACCTCCCACTTATTACGGGTGAGGGGTCAGCCTCAGTGTGGGCAATATCCTGGGCAGCCACAGCTGTAGTCCAATCGGGGGATGCGTGGGACGAGCTGGCTGTCCCCTACAAACCCCCGTTTGGACCCCCACAGTGATGCCCATTGGCAGCAGCCTCAAGCTGTGTGACTGAAGCCAACACTGCCTGAAGCTGGGAGTGAAGGGATGCTAACTCAGCCCGCATCTGAACACAGCAGTCGCAGTCCCTATCCATGCTAAATACTTTTGTGCAAAGAATGACTGAACTAATGTACAGAGAGCACAAGCAATTCGACACAAAATTTAAATGGTTATTAAAATACAAGACTGCCTAGTAAATGCAGTAATGCTGCTACTTGCGCACTGCTGACACACTGCTTGGTGGCAGAAGGCTAACTGTACTGTCAGTATCGTACAAAGACTATTTGAAATAAATAAACAAATGACAGATGACTATGCGACTTTACACCTCACAGATATTAAAATGCAAATCTGCCCCTGCTAAATATGAAACTACACAATGCTTTGGCGGATTTAACTAAACAAGTGCACTAAGAACACTCAAACAAATTTTCAGCTTGACTACAACACTTAAATGAACGGTAAATAAGCCACTTGCTGCTACTTGCGCACTGCTGACACTCTGCTCGGCGGCAGAAGGCTAACTGTACTGTCAGTAATGTACAAAGACTATTTGAGAGTGCAGAACATATTAATACACAATTTGTTGAACAGGGACAAAAAGCCATAGGTAAATTTGACAATTGGATAATTGAGAAATGTACACAAATAGGTGATAAATTAAAGAGCAAGCCACATAACATTATTCAATAAGTTAGTTCACAGGCAACACTAGGAGCTACAGAGAACACTGAGACCATTAGCATAGAATTACAAAATATCAGACATCACTTTCCCCAATGGCAGAAAGTAATAAATGTGAAGGGCATGCAATAAGTAATGCAACTTTTTTTTCGGAAAGCAAGTTGGTTTTATTGAAGATTCCAATACAGCATATTATTCCCCACTCTGTTGGCTACAAAACCCTATTTTTGTACATAATCTCTGTTAAATGTGACAGCCTTACACCATGTTACTGGGAGCACATGTGTTCCCTCATGGTAACACTCTACTGGTTGATGTCATAGCCAACATCTTGCTGCATTAATATCCCCATATCCCCATCACCTATGTACTGCTTCCTGAGGAGTGTGTTTTTCATTGGGACAAACAGATGAAAGTCGGAAGGTGCAAGATCCAGTCTGTAGGGTGGATGAGGAAGAACTGTCTAATAAAGTTCTGTGAACTCCTCTCAGGTGCACAGACTTACATGAGGCTTTGTGTTTCATGGAGAAGGAGCAGATTGTTTGAATTTGTGTGTTGATGAAGACACTGAAGTTGTTTCTGAAATTTCCTGAGGGTAGCACAATACACATCTGAGCTGATCCTTGTACCACACAGATTATCCCCTTCAGAGTCCCAAAAGACCATCACCATGACTTTACAGGCTGAGGGTGCAGCTTTCAACGTTTTCTTTGGAGGAGAGATGGTGTGGTGCCATTCCATGGGTTGCTGTTTTGTTTCCAGTTCGAAGTAATGAACATACGTTTTTTCATCACCTGTGACGATGTTTGCCAAGAAATTGTCAGGATCAGCCTCATAATGTGCAAGAAAATTTGCACAGATTGTCCTTTGTTGTTCTTCATGGTCTTGTGTTTGGTGACGAGGAATCCAGCAAGCACACACCTTTGAGTACCCCAACTGGTAGACGAGTATGTCAGCACTACCAACAGAGACATCCAGTTGTGCAGCGAGGTGTTTGTTGTCCGTCGATCATCTTGAATGAAAGTGTCCTCACATTCCAACATTGCAGGATTCATAGCTGTGGGTGGTCAGTTGGTATACGGGAGATCGGACAGGTTTATATGACCTGGTTGCGATGATGACAGACACATAGCCCATAGAATCACCATGCTTTTGTTCACTCCCAGATCTCCACAGACTTCTGCAAGTGCTTATGAACATCTGTGATGCTCTGGTTTCCCAGCAAAAGAAACTCAGTGACAGCTCTCTGTTTGAAATCCACCTCTATTACAAACGCCATGTTGAAGGCTACATATAGTGCCACCAGGTATTGGAACTTTGTGAAACTATAGGGGTTGAAATGGGACCATTACATGATGTCCCAAAACAAATTTCACATCTTTTCAACTGAAACTAGCTACGAAGAAAAAGTGTTGTATTACTTATTGAACACCCCTTGAATTACAATACTGATCCATATGAACAACAACGCGTTGAGTACACAGGACACAGTAGTGCATCCAATAGCCATTTGCCAGGTATTGTGAGGACAATGCCTTCACTATTCACATTACCAGCAGAGGAGATTATAATAAATTGCAAACAATTTCAGGTTTTCACTCCGGAAAAGAAATGTTCATGTCCCATCATGTTTACAAAAGGGTTCTGAGGGGTGTTACCAAAGCCATAATGAGAACAACAAAAAGATTTCATTCACTATTAGCATATATACAAAAAGATGCCACTCTCTGGGCTACTCAGGCAGCCAAAAGGTGTGAAACATTTGCGCAGTTCAAGAAGGCTTCCTTAGCAAAATACTCACTGGTTTGTGTTCAAGAGAGATTAAGGGAGCAAGTATGCAAGCCAAAACCATTGAATGACAAATAGGGAACACTCAGGAAATATTTTGAATGGTATTTAAATAAGACATAGTATTGGGATGAACCCATTTCGCATTATGAAACATTACGAATTTTGAACGCTAACTTACTGTTTAGCATAAAGGAGAAATTAGTTCACGTACCGGATACAAATCTTGACATTTTCTTGGCTGCACTAGATTTGATAGACCTACTACATGAGGGTACTCAACACAACAGTAGTAATGGCAATGGATATTATTCACAGTCTGCAAACTCTAGTGATAGTGATCACAGTGGGTAGAGAAATCATGAGTGTTACAATAATGGTTCAGACATGCAGGCTACTCAAAATAACAATAACTCATCCAGTGTCAATCCCAGATGTAGAAATGACAACTGCTATCTTCTGGTACACCATCCTAATTACAATAACAACAGTAATTGAAATCCACATAATAACCAGTGGCAAAATAATTATCCAAGGCAGTGACAGACAAATGTTGGCCAACAACCAGTACAGATACACAACAAAAATATTAGACAATTTCAGGAATTGAATGTAATGCAAAACTGGCGACCACAGAGTCATAACATTTGGGTGGTTGAAGTTGGAGATGAAAACTGCATCATCACATTGGGATAGCCAAACTAAATATGACCGCATTTTGCCCTCTTGTGCTGGCTGTTGAGTGGCAACAGGGCCACACTCATAGCAATAATAACATTAACAACAGCATAATCATGCTTAGATAGAATGATGGTACAGAAATGAAAGAACACCTGTGTACAGAGGTCAAGAAATGTAATGAGCAGAACACTCAAGCTTTACAAGCACTAGCTCATATGCAATATTCTTGTCACTGTAATACTCAAGACTGATGCTATCATTAACACTGTAGATGACGTCTTTCTTCAAGAAGATAAGTTACGTAAACTACGTACATTCCAATTCAGAACTGTACAGTGACTGGCACTACTGGTGCTAGACTGCAGTGTGTATGGGAGTACATATAGCTTGATGTTCGTATAGGAAATGGAGCCTACTTGTACACATTCCTTGTGGTCAAAAATTTGTCTCTAATCTGCATCTTTGGTCTTGAATTTAACGTGGTGGGGGAAGGGGGGTGAGGAGGGTAAGACTTGATTTTATTTGTGGTAAATGTTTTTGATGGATAATGGAAAAAGAGACACTACTAGGCTTAACAAAAACTCAAGCAATTCGTAGTAAATACTGCCATGGTCTGAAGATAAAGTATAGAAGGCCTAAAATACTAAATAAGAGTAGTCAGTCTTTTTAAACCAATTTTTGAATAAGTCATCACAAAGTTATAGCTATGATGCAGACACTAGTCTGTCGGACCCTCATAATAAAGGTACACAGTCCAAGTGTTTAAATGACCTCCTTGCTGAGTACTTAATCATATTTTCCACAAAACCTGTAGTCATCAAAGGCTATGTGTACAATATGGGTGTGGTCCCTCATAAAACTTTTTACCATTTGACCTATTCCATCCTGCGTATCAAAACGGAGGTGGTCAACACAGAAGTTAGGAGAGGTTTATATAATACACAGAGGTAGGGAAAAAATATTGCTGAGGGTACATCCCAAATCTTCATAACTAAAAAAGAAAAACAAAAAGTGGCAACACATTTATACTGGGCCAAATGTAATTTCTAACGTACTACATGATGGTAGTACTGTTTTTATTTTCCCTGACACACATAAGCCTAAAGGATCATATCTCACAATGGTTTAAAGAAACACATACATTGATGTCTTGTAGTATTCAGTGCCATAAGATCATTTTTACGTAGTCATGTAAGGAAAATTTTATTTTGTGTAGAGATAAGCTTCATGAATTGAATGCCAACTCACTGACCTGTAACTTGAAATACAGTTGTATGAATGTTTAGGCACTTCAGTGTGTCAGTTTTTATTAAAGAACACTTTGAAGGACATGAGTGTCCATAACAAGTGTTTCGTAACACAAGTATCACTTGCTACATGAAAGCAAAACCATGGTACAAATAACAACTCAAGCATATGGAGTACAACTCATTATCCAGATAAGTGGAGTTAAACATTTGACAAAATAATACTAGGCTTAGTGTTTATTTATTTCTACAACTTCTTCATTTCATTTTTGTATAGATGTATGTACATTCATATAGGATAAATATATTGATGTTCCGTTGTTTAAGGAATGGCCATTTTCCTCTTTGAGTCTGTTCACACAGTAATGAAAGTTTCTGAATAGCATTAGATGATTTCATAAGCAGTCATCACCAAGTAGTATGACCTATGATCATCTATGCTTGAAATTGATTCTGACATCTGGTAATACATGACTGACCTGGCATTCTTAAACAACAGAAAATCCAGTCTGGCTTCTGCTGCCAGAAACTATATTTTTCTTTTTTCTTTCTTTTTTTTCCTTGTGTGTGTGTGTTTTGTCTTTTCTCAACAAAGGCCTTGTTGGCCAAAAGCTCATTTTGTGACAGCCTTTTTGTTGTGCCTGTCTGCAACTCAGCATCTCCACTATAGGGTGAGTAGCAACTACCCTTTTCATGACATGATAGTCTGTGCTTTTTAGCGTTGGCTGTTTGCTTAGCTGCAGATCCTCTGTAACCCTGTGAGTTACAGTTTGTAGTCACTAAGTTTTATGTTTAAAGGCAAGACAAATGTCATTACACAAAAGAAATACTACATGTGTGAAACTCTGTGAGTTCAAGCCAAAGTTCACTCATACACATGGTCTAATGTCAAGAGAATTGTATATATTCAAAAACTTTTGTAATAAGAATGTACTCCAGGACTGTTTACCCGCTGTACATGCAATCCATGTAGGGGCAAACTAATTTTGTATCTGTGATATTTAACAAATGTAGTGAACAGAGTAATTGGGGCTAATATGAACTTCAGCAACTTAGCCTTGGTTCACAGAAATGTAAATGCAAAGATACTGACATGTACTCTGAAAACTGGTGCTACTGCTTCATATTTGTAGTGTGAGTGCAAAACACTATTGGTCAATATGGATGATGTTAAACGTGTGCAGAAAAGTTGGATGAACTAATGTCTTACATACCTTTTCATGGAGTGTGCTGTATACAGATGTGAGGGGAGCATCTATTAGAGATTGGATGATCCTGGAAAGCAGCTTACAGTACAAAACTTTTCTTCAACATACAGCATTTGCAATGCAAAAGAAATTTAACTGACAGTACAGTGATAGCAATACCAGAGAAGGAAAGTAGCTACTCACCATATAGCGGAGAAGCTGAGTCGCGATAGGGACAACAAAAAGATTCACACAATTATAGCTTTTGGCCATTAAGGCCTTTGTCAGCAATAGACCCACATACACATATGCACACACACACACACACTCATGCAAACGCAACTTGCACACATATCTGCAGTCTCAGAGAACTCAAACCACTCTGGATTTTCCATTGTTTGAATACAGTGATAGCGCAATAACGAGAATGATGGCTTGCCAGCAAGTGGTCAGGAATGTGGTGCATGCTGAAAAACTTGCAAAATGGAACAGTGTCACTTCATGAACACAGTGAAGATACAAGGACAATCAGAAAGTGTGTGTATCCTGTGTAATGATGTGAATGTGTGTGAACTTACAGACCTATCATCATACACAAATAACAGTTTTAGGCTGTAGAATTATTTCATAATTTCTAGAAAAATGTATACATATCTATTGTAGAGAGACTCAAGAAATTCAAAAGATGCCCAATAACACATGGTCCTGAATGAAACATTAACCATGAACCACAGCTTTGTCACGTAGCTTATAATTTTTAAGTAATATGAAAATCTTTCTCCGTGTACTGTAAATGTATTAAGTATGGACAAAATCTGATACAGTCATATGATTTTTCATGTTCACCAACTGCAACGAGCTGCTTGTCATCTCTGATACTGCATCCAACCAGCTCCGGTGAACTCTCCACCTGCAGCCTGTCTACAACTATAGTCCAAGGTCCCTGCTGAGCGTTAGAGATCATGATGTCATGCCAGTGTTACAGGCTCCAGATGGGGCTCTGCCTTTGACATTGCAATGTATTAATCAGTAGTGGTAAAATAATATGAAATTATTGTCATTTGTATAACAATGCTCAAATCAGTATATACCGATAACATACAATTTGTGCTGTGTGTCAGAAATCTAAGCATTTGACTTAACAATATGATCAGAAATTGAGGACTGTCTGTATAATAAAAAACTTTGCTGCTTCAAAATCAAATATCAGAAGCATAAAGAGCCATATAATCAAAATGCAATGTGAAACCTATTTTCTGTTTGCTCTACAAATATTGTAATCAAATATCTTTTCAGCATATCCGACACAGATGAATGTCTATTCAAGTATGTTAGCAAAAGGTCAAGTGTTTCTGGTAACTATGTCCAAATGGGAAAGCTTAGACAATCTAAAACAATTTTTTGGCCTCACCCTTCAAGTGAAACTTATGATTATGTGGTCACACAAGAAAGTCATATATCATATGAAGTTGAACTTGATTTAAAGATCTGTAATTGAGAACTTTTAATACAAATATCAGAAAAGTATACTGGAAGAAACCATAAAATGAACTTTGAACCAGATAACTTTGTCAGTGACTTGTTGACATAAAATCATGTACTGAACTTTAACAAAAGGATGCTATAGGCAAGAATTAATTTTGTCCCAATGTCTAACCATGTTTTTCTTTTTAACTTTACTAAAGAGATTACTGATCAATCTATTTACTTGTATATCTAACTAAACATAACTGGTGAACATCTATTAGCCAATACCTATGAGAAATAAAGTGATAGTGTAATGTATGGAAAGATAATAACAAAACTCTGATAAACTTTGGAATTGGTTCACATATAAAGTATTTTCTAAAGCTTTCAATACTCCATAAGGTAATCTAGCGCATGTTGAATGCTGAAAGCAAGGTGTCTGAACACACAGGCTTTCATCATTCAAGAGGGTTGTATTGCATTCCTTTTAGTGTTTTAAGCCATTTTGACACTTCAAATTGTTTTAAACCATTTTGTATGTCAAATGAAAGGTTGAAGCATTTGAGATATTCACAAAGCAGCTAAGATAACACTGTCATATGTAAATGACAATTTACAAATGACAATTTTATGTAATGTTCCTCACTACTATGACAGTGTTTTTCGTTTAATGGTTTATAAAATGATGAGTCGTGTGACTAAGGAAGTTCTCTCTCTCTTTGACATTTTGACGTGATACATGGAACTGTTCTACAAGTGTGAGTTGTTTTATTTCAATAATAATAACAGCAAAAAAGACATCCTGTTTTTATTCAAGCATTCTGAGCATCCTGAGCCACAATCTGAATTAAAGTCATTTTGATAGACAGTTTGGACTTAGTAATAGTATTAGTTGTTACTCATGTGGAAGTGTGGATGATCAGTTGGCATTTCTGACCAGTCATAATTTCAGTATCTCCAAAGGAGACTGTTTAAGTATGTAATGAATCAAATGGACCAATAAATAAATTTAAAAAAAAGGAGAACCTGCTTTGTTCATTATTAACACACAAAGTTCAATACTTTTACATAGGCTATGCGGAACGGATTTCTGTAGATATTTCAATGCTGTCATGTAGAGCAGATGCTATTCAGTTTGACTTAAACCAAGCTGGGATAACTGCTGCCAGTTTTTGCTAGGTGATAGAAAGGATTGTTGCAGAACATCTTGAAAACTTTCTTACATAAACCAATGTTTTAGTTAAAAATCAATTTGGATTTGAAATTGGGAAAAATGCAGTAAATCCTATAAGGGAATTCACTGGAAAGATAAACTCTGCTTTAAACAAGGGTAAAAAGATCACAGGTATTTTTCGTGATTTGACCAAAGCTTTTGACTCAATCAGCCACTTAGGGGAGGGTGGGGCTAGTGTGGACATTTTTTATGTTTCACGGTTTATCCTAAAACCATTTGAGGCAATTTTTTAAATTCAGTATCTACCAGCATCATTAAAACAATTCTTTGTATCTTCAACATTTTGACCAACGGCTAAAAAAAATGTCAATGGCCACATTTGTCCCACCATGGGGCACATGTGGCCATTGACTGAAATTGCATGGGGTAAAGGTGGACAGTACGTTTTTGATATAAATAACGCCAAGTTTCCCAAAAAATGTTTTATTTATTCCTTGATAAATGTGAAAGATCAATATTAACCTAAAGAATTTTTTTGCTTTATTAAAACAAATATTGTACTTTTCAAAATTAACATTAAACTGCAGCATCCTCCCATACCTTTGTGTCCCAACTGTTTAAGCAGACGGCAGGAGATAAATAATATCAGACCTCTCCACTATTGACAGGCAAGCACGCAACATGGCGTCCGGTGCAGTTGTTTATAGTGAGAAAGTGAACAAAAGTTATAGTTGTGTGGTGAAAAACGGAACATACATAAATTATAACAGTGAAATAGTGATGCTAAATGAACGTGTATCAAGCCTGCAATTAATTATAGATGTACTAAGGCGGGACATTGCGCATTTAGAAAATGAAAATGCCGAACTGAAAAAGGCGCGTAATATCCCGATCGCCAAAGCAAGTAAAACACGGAACTGGGAGCACAGGACTAGCATGATCACGGAAGAAAGAAGCGAAAAGGTGATAAATACAACGAATGGAACGAACCGCGGCAATAAAAGCAGTTTCAGTGTCCTACCTACAATAAACGAGTGCTCTGAAGTGGATATAGGCCTAAAGGCAGAAACAACAAGGCAACATATGTTTACTAGGCCAAAAAGGGTTGGTCGTGTGAAACTCAGTGACTGTAGAATTACTGTGGTAACAAAAAACCGTTTTCATGCACTAGATTCAGATATAAATGTGGAATCCACGGAAAACTGTGACGACAACAACACGCCGAATCTATATAGTGACAAGCTCATGAGCAGAAACTTCCGCAATAAACGTGAAGACAAACTCAAGGTGAAAATATTCTCTGATAGCCATGGACGTGAGATCGCAAAAATACTACGTTACAGTCATTGTATACAAGCAACTAGTATTGTCAAACCAGGTGCACCCATCCAAGAACTCGTTAGAAACATAGAAAATGAAAATCATCGTCATATTGTCGTCATAGCAGGAGCCAATAATGTATATAAAAACGACCTCCACAGTGCAACACGAAACCTGAAAGCAATACTAAATTCAACAGGAGAGAAATCAGTTTTTGTAGTCGGAATTCCACATAGGCATGACCTTTCGGAATGGTATGTGTGAACGTGGAAATCATAAAAGCAAACAGGCAATACTCAAAGATTTGCAGGGCCTACCAAAATGCATATTTTATAAGTATGGACTCCTTGCAAAGAGACTGTTACATGAGACATGGCATGCACCTTAATAACAGAGGCAAGAAGATTCTGTGCCAAAACATCAGCATGATACTGAAAGCATCTGACAACCAAGAAGTAATTGCTGCTCTTCCAGTTCCTTGCTTGACGCAAGCAGAGCCTGAAGAAATGGTTTCTTCTATTGCAGCAGTAGAAGTAGAGGTGGAAGCAGCAATTGTACCTACACACATAACAAATGCTGCAGCAGCAATACCTACCACACTTCATCAACAGGATTCAACAGCAGCAGAAGATGAAGCAACATCCAAATCTCCACTGTCACCAGTTGCCACAACAATGCCTACAGCAGCAGCAGCATTACCTATCACACTTCACCAGCAAGATTCAACAGCAGCAGAAGAAGAAGCAACCACCTTATCTCCTCAGTCACCAGATGCCACAACAGTGCCTCCAGACACCATAACAGCAGTTACATCAATTCCTCTAGTAGCAGCTTCATCTACAATATCATCACAAGGAGGGAAGAGTAGGTATACAACAGTAGATGTGCTACCACTTCAAGTGAACAATTTTTTAGTAAAAGGCAACAAGAGGCAGAAATCCCAAAGATAAGCCCTGAAAAACGTTTGAAAACCAATCACCATAGTGTTCAGTGTGTTAGCAATAAGAGCATGGATCTTAAAATATGTTACCTTAACGTTCAAGGACTGAAAGATAAAGAACTTATCATAAATGAGTTTGGACTTGATAACCAGTTTGATATTTTTTGTCTGAGTGAACACTGGGCTAATGAGAATGAACTTGCAGTTGCCAAATTTGACAATTTTAGTATAGTAAATAGCTACTGTAGGAAAAAGCACATTAGAGGTGGTGTGGAAATTTATTCCAACCAGTCACTCAATTGTACAATAACCAAACTAGACCTAAATTCCTTGTGTGATGAACAGCACTTTGAAGTTATGGGTATAATCATTAATAGTCATAAGCTAATAGTAGTATCCATGTACAGATCACCAAAGGGAAGCATTAACATATTTTTAGAAAAAATGGACATGCTATTGAGTGAATTAAGTAATATTAAATGGCTACATTATGATATTGCAATAGGAGGTGATTTGAATGCTGATTTTGATGTTACTAAATGTAAGGGTAGTGTTGCAGATCTGGAAAACTTGCTAAGACAATACAATTTGCATCATGTTAATAACAGGCCCACAAGAAACAAAGCCTGTTTAGATAACATCTTTGTAAACTTCAAGACCACTGAAAACACATGCGAAGTTGTAGTGTTCCCATTCTCCGACCATGACTCCGTATCTCTAAATTATGCAAGTAAAATTCCCCTCAATAGGAGCAATGCAAACAGACCTGTCCCAACAGTTGTGATTACCAGACCCATAACTGAGGATAAAATTAACACATTTCGCAATTCCCTTGCTGACAGAGACTGGTTTGGCCATTGTAGTGTCGATGGACATTACACATCAAGTAATGATTTGCCAGCCAAAATAATATTCGATAGATTTTTTAATGCATTCTTGACCCTATTTAACCATAGTATTCCCATAAAGAAAATCAAAATAATGGACAGCAACCACAAATCCAGATCTCAAAACAGACAAAATATATGGTACACTAAACAGCTGACAGATCTAAAGAAACAAGTTTTGTTACTGTACAACATATACAATAGTATGAAGTCTGACTGTGCCAAATCAGCCTATGTGGAATGCAGGAATGAATACAAAAAAGCCATCCTGCAAGCCAAGAAAACCTACAATGCCAACAGCATACATAATTCCACCAATAAATGCAAAACTGCTTGGAAAGTAATTAACAGTGCTGCCAGAGATACTAAAAAAGACAAAATTAATATCCCACCACAAACACTCAATGAGTTTTTTATTAATTCAGTGAAAGAAATAGGAGACGCAATTATCAAATCAGACATTAGTCCATCAGAGTTACTCTCCCAAAATTGGGGTAGACAGTCACTAAATACAAGCATGGTAACCTTCTCTGAAGTATCGCCTAGATATGTACAAGGGGTCATAAAACAACTGAAATCATCTGATAGCTTAGATATATATGGCATATCATCCAACCTGCTAAAAAAAGTGTGTGACTGCATTCTCTACCCCTTAACCCATTGCATAAACAAGTGCTTACTTGAGGGATATTTTCCTGGTGAGTTAAAACTGTCTAGGATCGTCCCAGTATACAAAAAGGGAGATAAAGACTCTCCATCTAGCTACAGGCCTATTTCAATAGTACCCACATTCTCCAAGGTAATAGAATGCATCATGTACCAACAATTATCATCTCACTTTAAGAATCTAGGAATAATTAATGCTACACAATACAGATTTAGGAAGAATCTGTCGACCATTGATGCAATCAACACGGTAGTCAGTTACATCCTCAAAGTTTTTGAGAACAAAGGCTTTGCTCAGGTCTCATTCTGTGACATAAACAAGGCCTTCGACTGTGTTGAGCACATGCCACTACTAGAGAAACTAGAATTCTACGGCATCAAAGAAAACAGTCTCAGACTATTAAAAGCTTATCTCAACAACCGTAAACAGGTAGTTTGTATTGGTAAGGAAATGTCAAACATAGAAAATGTTAAAGTAGGTGTGCCTCAGGGATCTGTACTGGGGCCCTTCCTGTTTCTGATAATGATCAATGACCTCCCCTCGTTTATTAGATCCACCACTGTATTGTTGCAGATGATACGACTTTTCTCCATAGCAGTAACAGTCTTAATGATCTTAAAACCTCTGCTGAAAATACACTCACTCATGCAGCATATTGGTTCAGAGCAAATAGTTTCCTGCTAAATGAAAATAAAACTCAGCAGATAATCTTCACTCTAAGAGACAAACCACTATCTGATGACCCTAGTTCTGTTAAATTCCTTGGAGTTTATTTAGATGAAAAGTTATCCTGGGGCCAACATGTAAACTATATTAGTAGTAAACTATCTAGAGTAATTTATTTATTAAGACAATTCAGAAATTGTGTACCTGAAACATACATCAGATCATCTTATTTTGCATTTTTCCAGAGTATAAAATCCTATGGCATTATCTTGTGGGGTAACTGTAGTCATATACATGACATCCTATTATTGCAGAAGAAAGCCATTAGGATAATTACAAATTCTTCACATAAGGCTCACTGCAAACCCTTATTTACTAAACAAAAAATTATGACTGTAATAAACCTCTATATATACAATGTCTTAATCTTTACGAAGAAGAACCTACAAGATGTGAAACGTAGAGAAAATGTACATTGTTACAACACAAGAAGCATCAAACACATATACACGCCTTACCACAGACTATCAAAAGCAATAAATAGCTATGAAGTCACAGGGCACAAGCTATTTAATAAGCTGCCACATGCCATACAGGATCTTCCTGAACATACATTCAAAGAAAGACTGCATGATTGGTTTATTGCCCACCCGTTCTATGATATCAATGAATTCTTCAATTGTAAAATGCAGTAATCCAACAGATGACCCACTGTACATTTATTGTAATATAAGCTAAAATATTTCAGTAGTCAATACCTTATCACACTGTATTATAAATTGTAACTTCATTTGACGTTGTCAATTGCTGTAATGGCCTAAAGACAATAAAATCTTTATTATTATTATCATCTGGGACAAAAGGGAATACAAATCCAGCACCTTTTTCTGCAGATACGAAACATACACCTCCTCTTTTCCAACGGTATTCACAACTTGCCCAACATAATATTTAAAAGTCTTCTTGGTGGCAAAATGGACCAAAACAAAATCACCAGACCTCACTTCTTCATCATTTGTTGACATTTGTAAGGTTTGGGCTTCATCATTGCATCACAACATGCCTCATCCTCAGATTCCAGCACAGTGGATGAAAGGGTTTCCAATTCACTGTCTGTATCAGCACTGATTTTATTTTTTGCAGAGATCTTCAGGTCTATCTTGCTCTGGAAGAAAGTCTTCTTTAAAGATGATCTCATTTTACCCACCACAGTTACTTCCAATTTGTCTTTGATTGGAGTATTAGTGTAAACTGCGGATTTCTTTCGCCTCAATTTTCCTTCTCTCCTTGCGGCTTTTGGGAAAGGTTGACAGTCTTCAGGAGTTGAAATTTCAGTTAGGACTGCACCTGAAGTGGAAAGTGGAGCATCACGCAAACTTGCAAGTTCCACAGGAGAAGGCATGTCACAACTTCACGTAGAGACTGCTGGCTGCTCAGTTACTTCCAATGACCTAAAATTGTCTTCAGTGAATGCCAACCTATTAAGTGGCCACAATCCAGACACCTTGAAGCCAGATGTTATGTTTTTTTTTTTTTTTTTTTTGGGTGAATGAAAGTCGAAACGCTATCCCACAAAACAGCGATCTCTGAAATAGTGGCTGGACGACCAGGATGCATTCTCATCCAGTCAGCCATTGCTATTCTTAGATATCCCGTAAATGGCCCAAAGATAGTGATATATATTTTTACCATGAGTGAGAAGTGTGTGACATGCCGTAGGATCGTTAGTTCCGGGGTGTGGTGTGATGGATGCTGTAGTTTCTTTCATTGGGGCGAATGTAGTGGCGTGGGAAATGGGGACATAAATGAGGCTCACCAGTGGTATTGTAGGATCTGCAGTAGAGATGGGAAAATACTGGAACAGGAAGGGAAAATTGCAGCTCTTCAAGCTGACCTAGACAAGGCAAGGGAGGATCTGGACAGGTTAAAGAGGGAGATGGGTGAACAGAGGTTCCCACAGAGGGAACAGGCAAAGCTTTGTCATAAATCTTGAAAATATATTTGACCTGTTGTCTCATTCAGAATCGGATGAGCCTCATGTAGCTGAAGCTGTAGAAAGGACACAACAAGCTTTCAAGGACTTGAAAAAGGTAGGGAAATTTGTAAAGAGAAAGAAAATTCTGTTGTTGGGTACTTCCCATGGTAGAGGTCTTGGCCAACTACTGCAGGAAAATCTAGGTCCAGAGTACCAGGTCACAAACTTTTTCAAGCCTAGTGCAGATCTGGGTCAGGTAACAGAGGATGTAGATTCTTTATGCAAGGATTTCACAGAGGGGGATGCCGTGGTTATAGTGGGTGGTCCGGTAAATAGCATTGACAGAGACTCTAATATTCCATAGAGTGAAGATAGCATCAGCAATGAAGCATACGAGTGTGGGATTTGTGTTTGTGTTGAGACGCCATGATCGGCCTCATTTGAACTCTTCCGTCGGGAGGGTGAACTTGGAGTTGGAGTAGCTGCTTCGGACAGATATAGGGTTTGATTCCTGTGGATGCTAACGATAGGTGGGACTACACTAGGCATGGCCTTCACCTCAATAGGAAAGGGAAGGGAAAACTTCTGGGTTGACTGCAGAAAACTTAAGGGGAGCACTGTCACAAGTGGTAAAATACCAGTGGTCACAGGTGTCAGAGGGATGCCTTTTTTAGGATAGGGAAGGGGGAAAGAAAACGAGTTTTAAGAGAGATAAGCAGACACACTCAGTTTGAGAAAACAGATGAACAGGAGTCAGATTTTAGCATACAGCCTCCATTTAAACAATGTTTAACAGAAAGTAATCAGAAACTGCCAGTTCATCTTCACCAAAGCAGTTATAATCCCATTAGTATGCAGTATCAGTTATCTGTATTACACCAGAACATTCCGGGACTCAGAAATAAAGTTGATAAACTACTCATTTGTATTGATGAAATGAATTCATCTAACCAAATTGACATAATCTGCCTCTCTGAACATCAGGTGACCACTGGTGTAGATATGTTAGACATTTCAGGATTTAAGCTAGCTTCCTACCTCTGCAGAGAGGATATGGATGGAGGAGGAGTTGCCACATTTATTAAAAACTGCCACAAATTCAGGAACATTGACATTAATAAATTCTGTTTAGAGCAGCATCAAGAAGCATGTGCGACAGTAGAAGAGTTCCATAACAGATCCTATATAATAGTAACTATCTACCAAGCACCTGCAGGAAATTATAATCTATTCATAAATCATCTAGAAGCTCTTTTGGGTTATTTAACAGGAAGAAACAAAGAAATTCTGATTGCTGGTGACTTTAATTCAGATTTTCTAATGCAATCTTCCAGTAAACATTTACTGCAGTTAGTAATGTTGTCTTTCAATCTAACTCACACTGTAAACTTTCCAACTAGGATCACTGAATCCTCAAGGACAGCCATTGATATGATAACATTTTTATAGACAAATCAAAGGAACAAAATCATATCATAAAACCTGTAATAAATGGACTATCAGATCATGACATGCATGTCCTTGTTTTAGATGTAAATTCTAAGCAGATTATCAAGACTGCTAAATCTGAGTACAGGAGAGTAGTCAATCAACCAAAATTGAGTGTTTTAGAAAACTGCTCAAAGATATGAACTGGAAAGATGTTTATAGTGCTCATGTCGTGAATGAAAAATATAACACATTCATGAACAATGTCAGTACCATGTTTGAAAACGGCTTTCCTCTAAAAGTTACTCAAATTAAACAAAAGTCTACAATAAAATCATGGGTTACACAAGGAATAAAGATTTCCTGTAAGACAAAAAGGAAAATGTCTCTGTCGACCAAGAATAGTTCCAATGCTGATGATTTAGCTAAATACAAGGAATACTGTAAAAAATTTAAAAAAATTAATTCAGACATCTAAACAAATGCACTACAAGAAGAAGATATCAATGTCAGGGAACAAAATAAAAACAATATGGGATACAGTGAAAGAGGAGACTGGTAGAACCAGAAAGGGACAGGAGCAAATAGCATTAAGGGTAGATGTCACTTTAGTAACCAATGGGCATAGTGCGGCAAATCTATTTAACAAGTACTTTATGTCTGTTACTGATAGAATGGGATTCTCAGGATCTGTAAAATATAATGCCCTTGAATGTCTGAAACTAGCCTTTACAAATAGCTTCAGGTACATGAATATGTCACTCACTTCACCAAAAGAAATAACTTCCATAATAAAATCTTTAAAAACAAAGCATTCTAGTGGTTACGATGAAATATCAACAAAGTTAATTAAGGCATGTTCTTGTGAGTTTAGCACAATTC
The DNA here is from genome assembly GCF_021461385.2 of Schistocerca piceifrons. Lineage (NCBI taxonomy): Eukaryota > Metazoa > Arthropoda > Insecta > Orthoptera > Acrididae > Schistocerca > Schistocerca piceifrons. Next base: position 110,623,991 of record NC_060143.1, read on the forward strand.
TAAGCTACTTGTGTAACCAGTCAATTATAACTGGGACATTTCCTGACTGCCTAAAATATGCAGATGTTAAGCCTCTATTCAAGAAAGGGGACAAAGAGATACCATCAAACTACAGACCGATTTTGCTTTTGTCAGCATTCTCAAAAATTTTAGAAAAAGTAATGTACAGACAGCTTCTCAACCATCTGACCACAAATAACATATTATCAAGAACACAGTTTGGATTTCTGAAGGGTTCTGATATCTAGAAGGCTATTTACACCTACAGTGAAAATGTACTTAATTCATTAAATAACAAGTTTCAAGCAGCAGGTATTATCTGTGATTTGTCAAAGGCATTTGATTGTGTGAACCACAACATCCTTTTAAATAAATTAGAATTCTATGGTGTCACAGGCAGTGCTACAAAATGGTTCAAGTCATACCTCGCTAACAGGAAACAAAGGGTGTCAGTGCAAGGGATTAGTGAATTAAATCATCAGTCATCATCAGAATGGGAAGAAATTACATGTGGTGTCCCACAAGGATCCATCTTAGGGCCATTGCTTTTTCTTGTGTACATTAATGATCTCTCATCTGTTACACTGCCAGAAGCAGAGTTCATTTTGTTTGCAGATGACACAAGTATTGCAATAAATAGTATGTCGAGTGTAGTTCTAGAAAGATCTGCTAATGATATTTTCATGGATATTAATAAATGGTTTAAAGCCAAATCACTGACATTAAACTTCGAAAAGACTCACTATATGCAATTCAGAACCTGCAAGAGGTTTCCACCCAGCATATACATAAAGTATGAAGAAGAGCAGATAGAAGAGGTTGACAGTCTTAAATTTCTGGGATTGCAACTTGATAATAAATTCAGTTGGGAGGAGCACACCACAGAACTGCAGAAACACCTTAACAAATCTGTATTTGCAATTCCAGTGTTAGCAGACATAGGCGACATAAAAATGAAAAAGCTTGCATACTTTGCTTATTTTCATTCCATGATGTCATATGGTAAAGCGTGTAATACATATTATTTGTGGAGGAAATTCACGGATGTCCTGTAGAAACCTCTTCAAAGAACTGGGTATACTAACTACTGTCTCTCAGTATATTTACTCCTTAATGAAATTTGTCCTAAATAATATATCTCTTTTTCCAACAAACAGTTCAGTTCATACATACAATACCAGGAACAAAAATGATCTGCACAAGGACTTAAAAGCACTTACTTTAGTTCAAAAAGGGGTCCACTACTCAGGAACACTCATTTTCAATAATTTGCCAGCAAACATAAAAAATTTATTTACAAATAAAGATCGGTTTAAAAGGAGCCTGAAAGACTTACTAGTGGCCAACTCCTTCTACTCCATTGACGAATTTGTTAATAGAAAAATGATGTATTGTATATATTTATACCATTAGTATTGTTATTTCAGCTTAAAAAAAATTGACATGTTCCACATCCATGAGGATCTCCTCAGCACGGATCTATGGAACGAAAAACTAATCTAATCTAATCTAATATAATCTAGTGGTGGCATCCAGTAGGAACAATGAGATGGGAATGTCAGCAGAGTGGTCCCAGCATCTCTCATCATATTGATATCATCAATACTGATGTGACTTTCATGATTGTCCAGAAGTACAAGTAGGTGGTTGTCCCTCAAACAACTCATCTTCTTAGTTACATGCTTCAAAACTTCAAGGAACAATTTGTTCATCATGTATCCAGATTTGTTGGCGAATCCGATACTATCATTTGGCGCAACAGCCAGAAATCTGGATTTCATATGGACTTGTGGAAAAATGAACACTGGCTGTTTGGCCATCCCTGAGGCTGAGCAGAAAGTACACATAGTGACATTTTCCCCTCTCTCTTGTGATGCTACCACTCCCACTTACTTCTTACCATGTTCTGCAATAACTTTAGGAGGTTGCATTACAGTAGGAATCCCACACGCATCCAAGTTCATTATCCTGCCTGGAGTGAACTTACGTTTGTCCAATACATTCAAAAACTTGTCATAGAAAAGGTCAAAATTTACTTTATTAAATGCTGCATCCCTTGTGAAGCTTGGATTTTTAGGTCCACAAAGAGATAGCTTCTGTACCTATATAAAAATCCATACAACCAGTCCTTTGCTGCCATGTGCCTTACATCCCAGCTCCTAGGCTAATTTCTTTTTGCAGTTTTTTAGCATATATGCACACCAGTTCACGTACTTGGATGTATGTCAGTCCATAATGTAAATTCAATGCCTTCATGAAGTATTGGGCTAGTAATTTCTCTTGAGGATCTGCAAAAACCTTGTGAACTCTGTATTTGGACTTGGTCATATTGAATGTTTGGATTTCTTCATCTGAATTTTCAGAATCACTTCCATCACATGGAACTTAAAAAAGTATATAATGTAGCCAGCCACAATATACGGAACAGAAAAGGATTTTTCCAGTTACACAATTGTATCTGTTATTTGTCCAAGACAGTCGGTTTACAAAGATCAACAGAATTATTATATGGTGGCATAGTTGTTTGGAAACTTGCCTGAGTGATTCTGAACACTTTCAGCTGTATATTTCTTAGCTATTATGATGCGTTTCTGTAGCATAGACTTATTTAATCCAAATTTCTCTGCAGTTCGTTTAATATTCCCCTTCTTGAACAAAACTTCTTTTACTGCTTTCTGAACTTTTTCTTCGTCAATGTTAGCCTTGTCAGTTTTCCAGATATATGTCCTTCCCATCTACAATATAAATAATTTACCAAAATCATTTATAAATGTAAAATTATGAAACTAAAAGTTGGTCTCTGTTCTAAATCAGGACTGGTGTAACAGTGGACACCATCCACACTTGCCCCTCTTCAAATATCCACACTTACCCCAAGGGGCCATTTTGGATATGAAATCAAATTGTAGCAAATGTGTTGTATTTAAATGAAACATTACACAAGCAAAAGTTAGGTAAATATTAATAACTTTATAAATGACAACTGATAATATGTTCAGTACAAACCTTTTAGGGTAATCTTGAAATTTGTTTATGACAAAAATCGAATAGAAAGAACAGAAATCGAATTTTCACTTCTCTTGCTTGCAAAAATAACCACACTGGCACCAAATTTTGTTTGACTGTTAACTAAATCCTACAGGACTGCCAATGCGAACATACATAAATTCCAAAGATTATTTCACTGAAATAATTCTGTGTCCACTCTTACCCCATGCCCACACTAGCCCCTCTCTCCGCTACTGCTTCTACAAAAGTTAGAGAGATATGGGATCTTGGACAGGGCATTGCAGTCGATCAGATCTTATTTGTCAAAAAGAAAACAGTTATTCTAAATTAAAATGGAAAAAAAATCACTCTTGTACTGGTAAAAGATTTGTAGAAGGGTCCCACAGGGCACAATTTTAGGGCCTTATCTTTTTCTGTTATACATAAATGATTTACCTTCAAGCACTGATGTTCACTCCGTTTTATTTGCAGATGACACCTCGGTTTTAATACAAAATTACAATTTAGAACAAATTCATGATACTGTGGAAAATATAATGGGAAACCTAGAATTATGGTTTCCGAAAAATGGATTAAAAGCTCAATGTCACAAAAACATAATTAGTGCAATTCAGCTTTAAATCAACATCAGAATCTCTCATAGAAAACAGTGCATGGCAATCAGAAAATGACTGAAGCAAGTTATATAAAATTTCTAGGTCTAAAACTTGACAAAATTTATAAACTGGAAGGCACATGTAACTTCTTAGGAAACAAACAAAACAGCCTAGTTTATGCAATGAATGCCTAATCTGGCTCCACCCTTATGGACACCACGAAGATAGTCTATCACAGCTACTTTGAGACTATAATTCGATACAGAATAATTTTCTGGGGACCTCTACAAACAGCCAGAGATTACTTACTATTCAAAAGATAATCATAAGAAACGTGTTTAGTCCAAAAAACATCATATTGCCCATTATTTAAAAAATTAAAAATACTAACCATTCCTTCTCTGTACATCTACGAAATTTTGATTTTCACATATAAAAATCAAAACTCACTAGACAATTTTCATTTGAACCACAATTACAGTACTTGTCACAGGCGCGGTTTCAAACTTCCCTCTCATCATTTAAAACATAATGCTTAACACCACTGTACATGGGATTAAAAATTTACAATAGATTAAATAAAACAAATCTGTTAAATATGGAGTTTGACCCACTAAAAAGACTGTTATTTAATATGCTAATGGAAGAATGTTATTATTCAATTGAAGAATTCATGTAGGACAGTTCGGCAATTTGAAAAGAAAAGAAACAATAAAGATTATGTATTGTATAATAAATAATTAATATATTGTACCAATTTTATTGCAAGCTGCAAAATGACCACAAGTGTTATATATATTCTCGTTAAATTGTTCATATCTAAAAATTCAGAAATGCCTGCTTAAATATGTTAATTATTATAACGTTATTTTTTTCAAACTAATTTGATGTGTGTCCAGTACAAAAATATTTGATTTGTAACTGTATGTTATGAGACGAATAAACTACATTCTACGTGTATCCAAAATTTAACTATCAGGATATTCAGTGTCAAAGAAAGTTGCATTTAAATAAATAAGTATGATTTTCACTCCAATGATTTAAAATCCTACAGAATAACAATTTCATTTTTACGATTTTAAGTAATATAACTTCCACTGTTCTGATTCACAACGTACAAAAATAACCATGTGGTGCACATTGAAAATTCGTTTTGTGACAAAATGAAAGAGTTTTACAATGTAAACAAAAGGATGTGATTGTGAAAATATGAACGTCATTGAGAATAAATTATATTTCATTCGAAGAAAACTGAAAAATAAATGCACTAGATGGATATTTCAAATAAGTTGCAGTCCAACAGAAATCTGTAATGCAACCATTTTGATTACATATTTGTAACCGTGAATTGTTGTTTATCCTAGGGTGTCTCACAGGAAGCCAATGTATCATTTGTTTTGACAAAAGCGTTCAAAAACCGTCTGATAATGAATTGTGAAAAATTTTAACCCGGTAATGGTACTTTTTGAATAAAGTAATTTAGAACCAATTTATGGGTAGTTTCTATATAGGCTACCATCAAAAATTTACAGAGGTAATTTTGAATTTGGCTGCTAAAAGCTACCTATCAGATACAGGAAATTTATACTAAGCAACAATGTCAGCTCCCACAAAGAAATGTCACAGTCACAAACAAATGCCACAGCAACCGGTAAGTTCCAAGCATGTATCTGTAAATATTTAATAATACGACTATGGGTTTAGTGGTGTAGGGTTGCCAGATCCAATGATGTACACTATACCAAATGTAATAAGCACTATTTTATTGGTCTGAAGCACACATATATAAATGTACACATCTTGTTGATTCTCCGTACACATGTGTTTACCACTTCACATGTGACCACAGACTGCTCACAAACAGCTTGAAAAACAAAGATGTTACATGCAACTTGGTCAATAGTCACCACATTAGCTTTCTCCTCCTCCCCCCACTCCAGACTGTGGACCAGGAACACAAATATGAGGGCATACATGTAAAGGAAGCACCCAGGGTGGAGGGAGAGGGTGTTTAAACAGAAACAATGCATTACATTACATTAGTAAATGAAGTCTTTGAGCCATTGAAGGGATGGATGGCCCTGCCTGACCAGGTGAATCATCGTACAGAAGCAGATGGATCCGGGCGAAAGGAGACAGTGGATTGCAAGGAGCTTGGGTAGTGAACCTGAATGCCTGCTGCGGTACGAAGGACTTTTCCCGTTGACGGGTCAGTACCTACAGGCAAGGGGGCAGACTGGAGAAGGTGAATGTTGGTCAAGTTGTCGTTGGGGAAGCTGGCTCGTTCATACAATACACACACATTATCATGATGCACAACAAAAAACACTTTAGAACTGCAAATGTAATCAGTGTTGACATTAACTACCACTTCTGTAGAGGAGGTGACAGAATATTCACACGAATCATCGTCGGCGACGTCCTACATTCTGAGGCTGGCCCCTGATACATCACTAAATCCTAACAGGGGAGAGGTGGGGGGGGGGATGCCTGTAGGAGAGGGTCATCAGACGTGTCACTCTGTAGGGTGATGTCATACGCACCTGTAGCACTTTCACACGACTGGGAGTAGGTAACATCACTCGTGTGGGGAGCGATTGGGTGGGTTGTTGAGCAGTTCTCCTAGAGACTATGCCAGTTTGAGGTGGCAGACAGATACAGTTTGAGGCATGTCGTTAATGAGAACTTCGAACATGTGGCTACGCTGTGAGATAACTCTGTGTGGTGTAGCAGCCTTTTTTCTGTTTTCGCTTTTTCGTCTAATAGGTGAAAGTTTGATTTTATTTTTTACACATTGACTGTCATTGAAGGGTTTTACATTTATTTAATATTGTCCCGGCTAAGTGTCAGTTTGATTACTTTTAAAACCCAATGTTAAACGTGTGTCACTACACGTATAGCCTTCCCTGAGAGAAAAAATCTTTAGTAGCTTTAGGCCTACTACCAATGTTTACAGACGACAATACTTTAACCTTTCGTTCAACTGTTTTAGTTCCGAATCACTAGTTTGTTCTTAGCATAGATCACACAACCTTAACGTTATTAATCTAAGTTAAATTAATGTTCAAGACTTGTATTATGTTTCAAATTAACAACGTCAGTTTATTGACAAGAATTATTAATAAATAGGTTCACTCATACGATCTCATTCAAAGAAGTTCTTTAATTAGATGTCTAAGTAGGATTCCCACTAGCATCAGAGATGTTAGATAATATCCTGTCACTTTCGGTAAATAAGTTATTTCTATTTAATATCCGCAAACTGTCATTAACAACGATCACTAGTCGTGTGAAGTTAAAGTTTCCCAATGTCACAATTCAAAGTCCAAATCCGGTTAAAATTCTCAAGTCAGTAAAGCATTTAAATATTCACACAAATTGACATTAAAGCCAAAGAGATTACTATTCACCTTCCCGTTTATCTAATCTGATAAATCTACATCTACATCTACATCTATACTCCGCGAGCCACCTTACGGTGTGTGGCGGAGGGTACTTATTGTACCACTATCTGATCCCCCCTTCCCTGTTCCATTCACGAATTGTGCGTGGGAAGAACGACTGCTTGTAAGTCTCCGTATTTGCTCTAATTTCTCGGATCTTTTCGTTGTGATCATTACGCGAGATATATGTGGGCGGTAGTAATATGTTGCCCATCTCTTCCCGGAATGTGCTCTCTCGTAATTTCGATAATAAACCTCTCCGTATTGCGTAACGCCTTTCTTGAAGTGTCCGCCACTGGAGCTTGTTCAGCATCTCCGTAACGCTCTCGCGCTGACTAAATGTCCCCATGACGAATCGCGCTGCTTTTCGCTGGATCATGTCTATCTCTTCTATTAATCCAACCTGGTAAGGGTCCCATACTGATGAGCAATACTCAAGAATCGGAAGAACAAGCGTTTTGTAAGCTACTTCTTTCGTCGATGAGTCACATTTTCTTAGAATTCTTCCTATGAATCTCAACCTGGCGCCTGCTTTTCCCACTATTTGTTTTATGTGATCATTCCACTTCAGATCGCTCCGGATAGTAACTCCTAAGTATTTTACGGTCGTTACCGCTTCCAATGATTTACCACCTATGGCATAATCGTACTGGAATGGATTTCTGCCCCTATGTATGCGCATTATATTACATTTATCTACGTTTAGGGAAAGCTGCCAGCTGTCGCACCATGCATTAATCCTCTGCAGGTCTTCCTGGAGTATGTACGAGTCATCTGATGTTGCTACTTTCTTGTAGACAACCGTGTCATCTGCAAATAGCCTCACGGAGCTACCGATGTTGTCAACTAAGTCATTTATGTATATTGTAAACAATAAAGGTCCTATCACGCTTCCTTGCGGTACTCCCGAAATTACCTCTACATCTGCAGATTTTGAACCGTTAAGAATGACATGTTGTGTTCTTTCTTCTAGGAAATCCTGAATCCAATCACAAACCTGGTCCGATATTCCGTAAGCTCGTATTTTTTTCACTAAACGTAAGTGCGGAACCGTATCAAATGCCTTCCTGAAGTCCAGGAATACGGCATCAATCTGCTCGCCAGTGTCTACAGCACTGTGAATTTCTTGGGCAAATAGGGCGAGCTGAGTTTCACATGATCTCTGTTTGCGGAATCCATGTTGGTTATGATGAAGGAGATTTGTATTATCTAAGAACGTCATAATACGAGAACACAAAACATGTTCCATTATTCTACAACAGATTGACGTAAGCGAAATAGGCCTATAATTATTCGCATCTGATTTATGACCCTTCTTGAAAATGGGAACGACCTGCGCTTTCTTCCAGTCGCTAGGTACTTTACGTTCTTCCAGCGATCTACGATAAATTGCTGATAGAAAGGGGGCAAGTTCTTTAGCATAATCACTGTAGAATCTTAAGGGTATCTCGTCTGGTCCGGATGCTTTTCCGCTACTAAGTGATAGCAGTTGTTTTTCAATTCCGATATCGTTTATTTCAATATTTTCCATTTTGGCGTCCGTGCGACGGCTGAAGTCAGGGACTGTGTTACGATTTTCCGCAGTGAAACAGTTTCGGAACACTGAATTCAGTATTTCTGCCTTTCTTCGGTCGTCCTCTGTTTCGGTGCCATCGTGGTCAACGAGTGACTGAATAGGGGATTTAGATCCGCTTACCGATTTTACATATGACCAAAACTTTTTAGGGTTCTTGTTTAGATTGTTTGCCAATGTTTTATGTTCGAATTCGTTGAATGCTTCTCTCATTGCTCTCTTTACGCTCTTTTTCGCTTCGTTCAGCTTTTCCTTATCAGCTATGATTCGACTACTCTTAAACCTATGATGAAGCTCTCTTTGTTTCCGTAGTACCTTTCGTACATGATTGTTATACCACGGTGGATCTTTCCCCTCGCTTTGGACCTTAGTCGGTACGAACTTATCTAAGGCGTACTGGACGATGTTTCTGAATTTTTTCCATTTTTGTTCCACATCCTCTTCCTCAGAAATGAACGTTTGATGGTGGTCACTCAGATATTCTGCGATTTGTGCCCTATCGCTCTTGTTAAGCAAATATATTTTCCTTCCTTTCTTGGCATTTCTTATTACACTTGTAGTCATTGATGCAACCTCTGACTTATGATCACTGATACCCTCTTCTACATTCACGGAGTCGAAAAGTTCCGGTCTATTTGTTGCTATGAGGTCTAAAACGTTAGCTTCACGAGTTGGTTCTCTAACTATCTGCTCGAAGTAATTCTCGGACAAGGCAGTCAGGATAATGTCACAAGAGTCTCTTTCCCTGGCTCCAGTTCTGATTGTGTGACTATCCCATTCTATACCTGGTAGATTGAAGTCTCCCCCTATTACAATAGTATGATCACGAAACTTCTTCACGACGTTCTGCAGGTTCTCTCTGAGGCGCTCAACTACTACGGTTGCTGATGCAGGTGGTCTATAGAAGCATCCGACTATCATATCTGACCCACCTTTGATACTTAACTTAACCCAGATTATTTCACATTCGCATTCGCTAATAACTTCACTGGATATTATTGAATTCTTTACTGCTATAAATACTGCTCCACCATTGGCGTTTATCCTATCCTTGCGGTATATATTCCATTCTGTGTCTAGGATTTCGTTACTGTTCACTTCCGGTTTTAACCAACTTTCCGTTCCTAATACTATATGCGCACTATTTCCTTCAATAAGAGATACTAATTCAGGAACCTTGCCCTGGATACTCCTGCAGTTTACCAATATTACGTTAACTTTTCCTGTTTTTGGTCTCTGAGGACGGACGTTCTTTATCAACGATGATAATGTCCTCTCTGGTGAGCCGTCAGGTATTTTATCGTTTCGCCCAAGGGGGGGTCCCTCTAACCTAAAAAACCCCCGTGTGCACGCCACACGTACTCTGCTACCCTAGTAGCTGCTTCCGGTGTGTAGTGCACGCCTGACCTGTCTAGGGGGGCCCTACAGTTCTCCACCCAATAACAAAGGTCGATGAATTTGCAACCATTATAGTCGCAGAGTCGTCTGAGCCTCTGGTTTAGACCCTCCACACGGCTCCAAACCAGAGGACCGCGATCGACTCTGGGCACTAAATGTACAAATTAAAGTCGTGGACTGACAATCCTCAAAAACAATCTCGTCACAATCTATTCTTGATCTCCATTTAATAAAGTCCCAATTGTTGTTCTCTAAAGCTGTACGTCCTAAATAACTTCTGAACTAGAACAGACTAGAGACTGGAGTATCGTAATTACGATGTATGGCTATTTACACTTTAATAAACACTATCTTTGGTGTCCCAGACCTATGTTATATGACTATAATATTGATTTTCTTACGTATTGGAATAACTAATATTTTAATATTTTCTATTGTTTTTCCCCCTTCCCATGTTTCTGAAATTTATAATTAAATTTTCCTTTTCTTTTTTTCTATACTATTACTTCCCTCTATTTGTTTTTTATTTAATTTTCGTAATTACTACTTGTGGAGGGACTTGGGTCATTTTGTGAATTGATAGTTTAAAGATATGGGATCTAATTTGGGAGATATTTTTGTTTTTTCAACATCGAGAGGCGCTGTAGGTAACATTGGCCCCCACCCCCACCCCACCAGGAGTATGATAAGTGTAACCTGCCTTCGCTTATCATTGTCCTAGCAATGGGTGTGATTTTTTCTTTCATTCATATTCCATGCACATCATACAAAATTTGTTGCAGTATGTTTGACAAACATTAAAATTTAGACACGCTAAACTGGTTTGCCCACTAAATATCTCAAGACATATTATATAATAAAATTAATAATTTTGGCCTAACCGAACTGCCTCTACACATTTCCACAATTTAAATATATCACTTGTAGTAACCACAACCAACAGTGGGAACGCCTTGGGCTGCGGATCGGAGCCGCCATGCGGGGAAGCCGCCGGCGGTGCAGCACGCACCATAGGGGAAACACAGGATGAGTCGGACGACAGACCAACGACAACTGACAACAACCAACCATGACCAACTATGAGTGACACAACAAGGAAGAGATAAACAACGGAGGCTTGTGGAAACCACAACACCAAACGGAAATCCACTTGGAACCAGAGCCAGGCAAATGTCAACAACAAACGGAACGCAGTACCGCCGAGATAGAAACGAAATCCAGAGCGAGTACCAGACTGGCTGGACTCGGGCAGAGCAGGTCCCTATATACGAAACTGGAGGGAGTGGCTATTGGCCGCTGTCTGCACGTGGCTTAGTGGTGGCGCCCTCGCTGCGAGAGAGCCGCTGCATGGAATAGCCGCCGCGGAGGCGGAGCCCTCTATGGGCTGACTACGTCCATTTGTTCTGCCGCGTGTTCGACTTACGCGGCGGAAGGTACTAGATCACTTATATTATAAAGAGCTTAAGCGCACTGCTCCATTTAAAAACATCATGACTCTATACAAAACAAATTTTACAAGATTTGATCTTCAACAGTTTCTTTAATCTTCTTCTGATGACAAGACATGCAAAGAGAAGCTGCTACAGCACCAAACCGTACCAGGCAGCGTTGTACGATTTGGTTCTTCACTCAGCTGCCTCTTCTTTTAGCTTGTGACCATGACTTACATCCTGAAGTTCAACGTTCTGCTGCATGCGGCTGTTAAAATTGCTTCTTTGACGTTGATTACCAATGTAATAATACTACTGCTCGTTTTTATATTGGAACAGTAGGTTCGATGAATTCCATTGACTTCAAGTTAATTCATGAACATTCTGTTATATAATACCTTCTTTTGACTGCCCCCTCCCCTTCCCCCACGTTTATAACATTGTTCAGTTCAACCTATGTGTCGGAGGCCATCAATTAATCACACAATTGTCTATATACTTCCAGTACCTTCTATGTATTCCAACTCCTGAGTCCATATCGTTTTAAGTTACTGTACTCATGAAGACATTGCATTTGAAGTTTTTACCAGTTTCACATGGAGAATTACTTCACCCGTAACTAATATCTTGGATCACTAACACTTCACACAACACTTTTTGCAAAACACATAGTTCCCCTTTTACTGAACCATTCTTGTTAAAGGACTGCGCAAGAGAAGTCGACAACCTTGTGAAAACACTCTTTCCTACCCATCAGAAATACTGTTGAGATATTTCACTGTGTCATCTTTACTTAGTATAATCTAAGTATTAAAATTTAACACAGCAAACAAGATCACGAATTTTCATTACATTAAACTTTAATACTTGTTCTCACTAAAACATTTGATAATAATAGTTGAAGACTTCAATCTTATTAATTTTAACCAATATTCAGGCGTAAAGCCAGCCTACACCTCGTAATCCTATCCTTTCTTCCAAGTAAAATCTTCTATAGGTATAAACCATTTCTTAACTTAGTAATACATTAAATAAATCTTATTAAAAGCCTAACACCTATCTATACTGAATAATCTTCAAACAACTCTTTAAACACTTCTTATTAAAAACGTAAAGCCTTTTGAAGAAACGCAACCTCTAAACAAATCATTTTTAAGGCATAAAGCCTTCCTACAACTAGTGTTCTTCAAATCCTCAAACAAACTTTATCCAAGGCATGAAACCTCCCTACAGATAATATTCTTCAAACAAATTCTTAAACAAACTTTATTAAAAGTGAGTAGTATCCTTACAGCTAATAATTCTTAAACACAGGCGTGAAGCCTTTCCTACACCTAGTATCCTTCAGACAAATGCTTGGACAACTTTATTAAAGGCGTGAAGCCTTCCTACACCTAGTATGTTTCAAACAAATGCGTGAAGCCTTATAACACTCAGTATCTTTCAAACAAATGCTTGAACAACTTTATTAAAGGCGTGAAGCCTTCCTACATTTAATAACCTTTAAATAAAACTTCAGATAGATTATCAAATAAATCTTCTTAAAGGCGTGAAGCCCTCCTACACTTAATTATTCTGAAAGAAAACGTCACACAAATCTTCAAATAAGTATTTTTTTTTCTTCTAAGGCATGAAGCCTTCCCACCTCTAATAATGATAATCCTCAAACAAATCTACTTTCTATATTCAGAACAAAACTAGTATCTATAATACTACACAACTAATATTTTTCAAAATTAAAATCTTCTTTGTAGGATAAACTTGCAGGCACATCAAATAACTTCTTCAACATAATTGACAATCAGCAACAAAAATAACATTAATCTGAAAATTCAAAGAAAGTTATTACTTTGAAATAAATCTCTTTACATCCGCATGATGATAAATACCCATTTTCACACGGTTCTTTTCATCAGCTAACACATAACTACATGGAAAAGGTTTTTCTATTATTTGATATGGTCCATCGAACAAATTTTTCCACTTCCTATTGACTTTCTACCATATCGACAACTTTGAATATTTACAGACTAAAACCTTATCACTAATCCTACAATAAGATATAGGTTTCACTGTTTTGTCAAATTGTCTTTTCCTAACACAAGCTTGATGCTGTAATGACTAGTGGACTACTCTAAATGTATCTTCTCTCTTCATAGGAGACTTAGTCATTATTGGAAGAGTTGACAACCACTCTCCAGAGTCCCGTTTCCCTAAAAATACTTCGTTAGGCGTACATTTGGTAGAGAGATGTGGTAGGTCGTTATGTATACTTTCAAAAACATCTCAATCCATTTTACATACTTCTTGGATATATGTGTCCTCATAAATCTATTTAACTCCCTAAACACTCGCTCTATTGGGCTACTTTGAGGTCTGTGTTTGGAGCTAAAAGTATGTCGGATTTGCTGTTCAGACATTACTTTCTTCCAACGTTTACTAATGAAATACGATGCATTATCGGTAACTATTCTCTCTGGTTTTCCCACACGATTAATAGATTCACTCACTAATATTCTCAACATGGGTCGTACATTCGTAGTTCTTAAGGGATACAATTTAATATATTTCGAAAAAAAGTCGTAGAAACCTATTACATATCGAAAATTTCCCTTGACGATCGGCCACGGCCCGATTACATCACATGAAACCAGTTCTAATGGTCTAAAAGGAATAATTGGATGTAATGCTACCTTATGACTTACATTAACTGGTTTGGTCATTTGACGTACAACACACCTAGATAAAAATTGTATAGCATATTTTTTTAAGTTCGGGTAAACAGTATTTTAATAATTTATACACACACCTTACACCCACATGTCCCCAAACCAAATGAGTATACCAAATAAAAGTGGTTAAACACCTAGTAGTTATACATATTAACCAGTTGGAATCTCTATTTTTACGATAGTATAAGGTCTCGCCGACCAGCTGATATTTATCGTTATTTACCCTTTCTACCTTCGCTTGTTTCAAAGATAGTATGATATTGCTCCACTTCTTAGGCCGGTAATACAGTATCAAATTTCTTTGTCAAAGATTTGATCAAAGATGTGATCAAATATTCCGTCAAATATATTTGACAAAGATCTTTGACGTAGCACTAGAAGGGGTATTACACTGTCATCAAATTTTTCGTCAAAGTTCAAGATGGCGGACAACAACTTGTTATTAACCTCAGCAGTTGCATGTACTGCAATTGCATTGTGTGCACATGCGGAAAAGAAGTGGGGAAAAAAAAGGAACCATACATACAAGGTTGACAGTCTTAAATTCCTGGGATTACAACTTGATAACAAATTCAGTTGGGAGCAGTACACCACAGAACTGCAGAAACGCCTTAACAAATCTGTATTTGCAATTCGAGTGTTAGCAGACATAGGCAACATAAAAATGAAAAAGCTTGCATACTTTGTATGCTTTCATTCCATAATGTCATATAGTATAATATTTTGGGGTAAATCTTAAAGTCAAACAAAAGTTTTAAGAGTCCAAAAGCGTGTAATACGTATTTTTTGTGGAGTAAATTCATGGACGTGATGTAGAAACCCCTTCAAAGAACTGGGTATACTAACCATTGCCTCTCAGTATATTTATTCCTTAATGAAATTTGTCCTAAATAATATATCTCTCTTTCCAACAAACAACTCAGTTCATACATACAATACCAGGAACAAAAATGATCTGCACAAGGACTTAAAAGTACTTACTTTACTTCAAAAAGAGGTCCACTACTCAGGAACTCTCAGCTTCAATAATTTGCCACCAAACATAAAAAGTTTATTTACAAATAAAGATTAGTTTAAAAGGAGCCTGAAAGACTTACTAGTGGCCAACTCCTCCTACTCCATTGACGAAATTCTTAATAGAAACATATGATGTATTGTATTTATTCATACTATTAGTATTGTTATTTCAGATTTTAAAAAAAATTGACATGTTTCACATCCACGAGGATCTCCTCAGCACAGATCTATCGAACGAAAAACTAATCTAATCTGGGTGAAGCCGAGGGTTTTACGGCGACACTATAAAAGCATTCAACAAAACTTGTTACGTGAGCTTACAGTGGAAGGCATCAAGTCGAACATCAGTTACTTAAGAATGGATGAGCATGCATTTCTGTATGTGCTCAGTGAAGTGTACCCTCATATCACAAAGCACAATATTCACTTAAGAACTGTTACATCTTCAGAAGACAGGCTCACTGTAACACTCTGATTCCTTGCTACAGGAGAAGGTTATGTTAGGATCATTATTCCCAAAAGCATATCTATCCACCCGCCCAGAATTAGAATTTTGCCTTCTATTGTTATTATTGTTACCATTTCCATTGCCATTTGCACGAGCAAAGTTGTTATTGTTGTAGTTGTGGTTGTTTCCATTACTACCATCTGCATTAAATTGATAATAATTACTGTTATTATTCTGGTGTCTAGCATCTTCTAATAACATATCAGCTTCATCTACCATAGACAAACAATAATCAAGATCGTCATCTGACACCGTTACTAGTCGTTTTCGAATGTAAATCGGCAATCTAGATCTTAAAATCCTTATTACTTCCCTATATGAAATAGGATTATACCAAAATTTTGTCTTATTTATGTATTTTTCAAAATAGTTCCTAAGAGTACCGTTTTTTGGATTGAACATCTTGGGATCATAAACCTTGTTTCATAATCTTTCTTGTTTGCTATACGACCAGAATTTTGCTAGAAAAAGTCTCTCAAATTCTTGACGTGAACTGCATTGTTCGCTTACGTCATTAGCCCATATCGCCGCTTCTCCTACCATTTTAGACACAATAAATTGTATTTTATCTTTTTCTATCCAACCCTGAGGAAATACTCGCTTAAAACTATTAATGAATACCTTAGGGTGTGCCGGCCGAAGTGGCCGTGCGGTTAAAGGTGCTGCAGTCTGGAACCGCAAGACCGCTACGGTCGCAGGTTTGAATCCTGCCTCGGGCATGGATGTTTGTGATGTCCTTAGGTTAGTTAGGTTTAACTAGTTCTAAGTTCTAGGGGACTAATGACGTCAGCAGTTGGGTCCCATAGTGCTCAGAGGCATTTGAACCAACCTTAGGATGTAAATGAACACTAGTTTTCTCGGTTGAAAATGTAGGGAATTGTCTACTCTTAAAAAATAGTGGTTTCAATTCTCAAGTCCGACAAATATCCCTGCTGCATTCGTGGTTCCGAATCACAGCCAGACATTTCGTCGTTTTCATACAGTTCCCTGCCAAATTTTACCCGTTTCTTTGGTCTAGAATTAAAATCATGATCAGAATGGATACTGGTTTGCATCACTCCGCTATCCAATCTGTCCACCCCTTCGATACAAATTTCGTTACTAGAAATTTTAGACTCTGATTTTAATTGTTGTTTTGAAACTGCTCCTAATGCTTTTTCCTTTATTATCTTAAATTCTTCTTTATACCCATTAATAATTTCCTGACATGACCATTGAATATCATTTACAATATCAGAAGCCTGATTAGGAACTTTGGAGGATTTTTCTTCAAACCATTGGGATAGTCTCTCCACAGCACCCTTCGATTGTTCCCCTAAATAATTATCAATGGCTTATTTAGCATTAACTTCTAACTTATTCATTCTATCAGTCAAGTTATTAACATTATTTAAGATCTGATCTTGATTAGATTCTAAACACATAACTTTAATTCTTAAGGAATTGTACTTTTCAGTAATCTCTTGTACGTCATCTTGAACCTTTTCAAATATTTTCTTAAAATGCGATTCTACATTGTCTAATTTATCAGATAACTTTTTATTTTCTTTTAAAATATTTTCCCCTAATTTAGCAAAACGTTCTGCTTCTTTAGCAGAACGTTCTGCTTCTTTTAATCTACTATATTTTGCCAATTCCTCTTTAAATTGTGCAAGAATATTAATTAACATATTAGCATCTGTATTGGTATTACTAGATTGAGATGTACTCCCATCACCAAACACAGTACCCGTATTCTGCACTTCCACCAAGTTCACATTAACATCAGTAGTTGTCTCCATATTCTGAGCAATATTTGAATCACTAACGTTTACTTGTGAATCAACAGAATCTAATCCCTCTATCACATTTCTCTGTACATCAGGTTCCCCTAAGTGTAAATCTTCCATATAATCCATTCTATTTCTACATCTCCTAGCCATTTATAAAATCAATATTAATCGTCACACGCTTTTTTAAAAAAATATACTTCACTCCCTGCACTACAGCACTACTACAAAAGGTGACACAAAGAAACAGTCCCTATCAGGATTTCCTTGGATAAAATAATAATTAAATACCTGAGGTCGATTCTTCTGCTTAGTAATAGCAGTAGTAGACTCTCGTAGAGACGAGCAGTGTGGCACAGCAGTCAGCTGTACTCTCGTGGTTCTGTAGATCAGCTGGGTTGTGATTGGCTGCACTCTCGTAGACTGGAAGTCCAGCGCTGTCGCCTATTGGTCGCGCTGTGTCGTCCTCTGCGTTGCCGGCTGTCTCCCTCAGCAGTTGGAAAGATCCGCGTTTCTCGCACTCAACAGCAACCTGTGAAACAAACTGCCAACGACGCCCTTCTTTCTAATATGCGAACCTCAATACCCGTAGAGGCTTCAAATCTTGCTCTACCAATCTTCTGTTTGAGCCCCACGTTGTAGGGCGCCAAATACGTGCAGCAGCCCTTTTTCTGTTTTCGCTTTTTCGTCTGTCGGGTACAGCTAAACTGGTGGCTGTCCGACCTTTGCTTAACGTGATTCGGAAAAATGAAGACCTTCAGTTGAGTAACAATAACTTTATTGCGAGCGCGTATCTTGTGACGCCCGGCATGCATGGACAGATCGGAGCTATAAAATTTGCTTCCGGCCTATACAGAGTATCCTTAATCCTCGGAAAACTTCCGTAATTAGGAGAGGAAACAGTACTCGTCCACACAAGTCAGGAGGCAAGGAACTACTACTAACTCAAAAAAACAAGGAATAATAACAATAAACCGAACGTATATAAAAGATAGAAAACACAGCGCCTCTAGAGGCTGGGCGCGGAACTACACCAACGTCGCGTAAAGTAATTGCGACCGCACACCACTGCACTGACACACGCGCACAGCACACACACACACGGGCGAGCTTGAATTAGCGCGCTGCAGCGTCGCTACATCAGCCCCCCGGGCGGAAGCGGAGCGTCGGCGTCGAGATACCGCGCCGGAAAGTGCACCCGACGTCCAGAACGGGTCGTCCTCGTCGGAGGAGGAGGAACAACGTCAGGAGGTGGATGTTGTGCTGCGTTGGGCGGCGGATGTTGAAGAGCCGGCGCCGGAGATGTGGCGTCAGTGTCTGGAACAGCGGTAGGTGAATGCCTGCGACGAGGTGCCGCTAGTGGGGTGTCAGGAAAAACATACGCAGGTTTAACCCGATTCAACGCGACATTCGTAGTTTCGCCGTTCACTAAGATATCCATGGTGTGGGCACCGCGCCGTAGCACTTCATATGGACCAGAATAAGGAGCTTGTAGAGGCGGTTTAACGCCCTCAGTGCGGAGCATGACGTGACGACATTGTTCCAGGTCCTGGTGCAGGAAAGTGGGCGGCTTGCCATGACGTGTGGCTTTCGGAGGGCGAATCTTTGATACATGGTCCCTCAATCGTCGCAAGAAATCCGGCTGGCCAGTAGACACTGTCTCTGTGGCATCAGCGTCTACAAAGTCACCAGGAAGGCCCAGTGTTTCTGCCGCTGACGACCCCAGGTCTGGTTTGAAAGTCGTCCGTAAGCCTAACAAGACCACTGGTAGTGCGGTTGTCCAGGTTTCTTCGTGGCACATCAGCGCGGCCTTCAAACAACGGTGCCAGCGTTCGATCATTCCGTTGCTTGCTGGGTGATAACTTGTGGTCTTATGGTGGGTGTAACCACAAAACTTGGCCAGCTGTGAGAACAGGTCTGATTCAAATTGCCGTCCGCGGTCAGTGGTAATATGTAGTGGGCATCCAAATCTTGCCAACCAAGTCATTGCAAAAGCGGAAGCTAATGTGTGTGCTGTGATATTATCCACCGGCACTGCCTCCGGCCAACGTGTAAAACGGTCGATCATTGTAAACAGATATCTTTGCCCGTTCGAAGGTGGAAGTGGTCCGACTACATCTAAATGAACGTGGGCAAAGCGGGCGGTGGTATCCGGAAAATCGCCGATCGGTGCGTGTACATGGCGGTTAATCTTGCAGCGTTGGCACTGAAGACAAGATTGGACCCACTCGCGGCAGTCTTTTTGCATGCCTGGCCACACGAAACGTTGCGATACTAGGCGGAATGTCGGGCGTACCCCGGGATGGCACAATCCATGTACTATATCAAAGGCTTGTCTTCTAAAAGCCGGCGTCAGAAAGGGACGAGGTCGGCCGCGAGAAACGTCGCAGTATAGCTGTGTATCTTCCCCTGGAACATCAACGAGTTTCAGTTGCAATGCGGAAGCCGTGTCTTTGACATAGGCAAGGAGTTCTTCGTCGTCTCTCTGTGCCTGTGCCAGTGCAGGAAAGTCTATGGTACTGGAAACACTGCTGATCCGTGAAAGGCAATCCGCAACAATGTTGTCGATCCCAGAAATATGTCTAATGTCGGTAGTAAACTGGGCCACGAACTCAAGGTGATGAAATTGACGGGGAGAGCAGTTGACACTATTCCGACGGAAGGCGAACGTGAGTGGCTTGTGGTCTGTATATATCGTGAAAGTTCGCGCTTCCACTTGGGGGCGAAAATATTTCACTGCCTGGTATACTGCCAGGAGCTCACGGTCATATGTGCTCCATTTTCTCTGTGCAGGCGAAAGCTTGTGGGAATAATACGCCAGTGGCTGCCATGCGTTGTCGGACCATTGTTGTAACGCGGCACCGATCGCCGTCTGGCTCGCATCTGCGACAATTGCTAATGGCGCGTCGAGCCGTGGGTGTGCGAGAAGCGCCGCGTCGGCCATGCTCCTCTTTGTTGCCTCGAACGCAGAACACATGTCCTCTGTCCACTGTATCAGAGACTTGCTATTTACTTTAGGGCCCGATAATGCCGCCGTCAAAGGTTCCTGCAGCTCCGCAGCGTGAGGAAGGTGTCGTCGATAAAAATTGAGCATCCCCAAAAAACGACGTAATTCTTTGATCGTAGTTGGTCGGGGTAGCTGCAAGATAGCGTCCACCTTCTCGGACAGAGGAAGAGAGCCTTCAGCAGAAATCTTATGGCCGAGAAATGTCACCTCTGACTGCCCAAAAACACACTTGTCCACGTTCAAGACGACACCGTAACGCTCCAACCGCTCGAAAATCTCTCGCAGATGTTGTCGGTGTCGATCGTGGTCAGCAGAGAACACTAACACATCGTCCAGGTAGGCGAAACAGAACGGCAGCCCCTGGAGAACCGAGTCTATAAACCTTTGCCAGGTCTGAGCGGCATTGCGTAAACCGAAAGTCATAAATTTGCTTTCAAATAAACCGAAAGGCGTTATTATTGCAGTCTTTGGAATGTCGTCATTGGCCACCGGAATCTGTGTATACGCTTTAGCGCAGTCCAGAACTGTGAACACCGTGGCACCATGTAAAGCGTGATTATAATCCCTCAGTAACGGAACGGGATATCTGTCCGGCACTGTTCGCGCGTTAAGCGCACGGTAGTCACCGCATGGGCGCCAAGCTCCACCCTTCTTCGGAACAAGATGTAATGCGGAGGACCACGGGCTCTTAGATGGCCGCATTATGCCCTCGCGAATCATGGCGTCAAATTCTGCCTTCGCTATCTTCAATCGGTCCGGAGCGAGACGCCTAGGTCGGCATGCTACTGGGGGACCATCCGTCGTTTGAATGTGATGCACCGTGTCATGTGGTATGAACCTGGGAGCGCCGGGCGGCCTGGTCAAGTTCGGATAGTTAAGCAGTAATTCAGTGTACTCACCCTCCGTAGCATGGACCAACTTGGCACTGTGCGTTGCGGTGTCGCGACGGAAACCCGTGACTGCTAAGCCAGTGACGCTGTCTACCAAGCGTGCGTTCGCGACGTCCGGCAGCAGGTGGTAGTGTGCGAGAAGATCAGCCCCGACGATCGCCTCCGTGACGTCAGCCACTGTAAAATTCCACCCGTACGCGCGACGTAGGCCGAGATTAAGCTCCATCCTCTGTGTGCCATATGTTGCGATGGAAGAATTGTTGGCAGCCGTCAGACGGAAGGCAGTTGGCGGCCGGCAACGATGTATGGCTGTTCGTGGTATGATACTCAGGTCCGACCCCGTGTCTATTAAAAACTTAACGCCGGAACTCCTATCGGTAACGAACAGGCGCTTGGAGGATAACTGGCAGTCGGTTGCGCCTATTGTCGACCGCCGGTGGCGTTTGGGTGCGAGCATGGCGATGTGCACTTCCTTGCCTGATCGCCGAATCGTCGGTGGTACCAGCACAACGGTACCTCGCCTTGCGGAGTGGTAGTACCGCCGGAAGATCTGCTTCTCGAACGCCGCCGTCTGTATCGGCTTCTTCTATTATTGTCGTCGTCACGTGCCAGCAGCGCACTGACCTGGGTGCACAAAAGCTCAACCTTGGCAGCGAGAGAATCATGGTCGGCTCGTGCTACAGACACGGTACTGTTTGCACTGTTGTCCAACGCCGCGACTGCGCTGACCGGAGCCGGTGTGATCGCGTCCTGAATCCGGTCTGCTAGCTGCGCCACGCCATCCAGCGGCATGTCCGTTTGTGAGGCGATTATGGCTTTTATTTGCGGCGGCAACCTACTGCTCCACAGTGTTCTGAGCAGACTGTCTGGCACAGTAACGGTGTCAACTTTGCTGCGTAGATGTCGCAGGTATTGAGAAGGCTTCCTGTCGCCAATTTCTTCCTGTGTCAGAACCTGACGTATCCGGTCCTCTTGTGACGCGGCCACCCGTCGAATCATCTCTGATTTTAGCCTGGCATAAGCTCCAGCCTCGGGCGGTGCTGTGATTATGTCCTGCACCTCGGCTGCATAACGTTGGTCGAGTTGGCTCACAATCAGCGCAAATTTAGTTGCTTCGACCGTTATTCCAGCGCAGCTAAAACTTGCCTCTGCCTGCGCGAACCAGAGTACCGGGTTGTCGGGCCAGAACGGCGGCAAACGGACTGCAATCCTGGAGACGGGCTGCTGTTCGGTCATTATGTGCTCGTTACTTACGTAGCTCGCGGCTGCTTCTTCTTAATCACGTCGGTCTCTGCTTGAATCACGTCGGGGTCACCACTTGTCGGGTACAGCTAAACTGGTGGCTGTCCGACCTTTGCTTAACGTGATTCGGAAAAATGAAGACCTTCAGTTGAGTAACAATAACTTTATTGCGAGCGCGTATCTTGTGACGCCCGGCATGCATGGACAGATCGGAGCTATAAAATTTGCTTCCGGCCTATACAGAGTATCCTTAATCCTCGGAAAACTTCCGTAATTAGGAGAGGAAACAGTACTCGTCCACACAAGTCAGGAGGCAAGGAACTACTACTAACTCAAAAAAACAAGGAATAATAACAATAAACCGGACGTATATAAAAGATAGAAAACACAGCGCCTCTAGAGGCTGGGCGCGGAACTACACCAATGTCGCGTAAAGTAATTGCGACCGCACACCACTGCACTGACACACGCGCACAGCACACACACACACGGGCGAGCTTGAATTAGCGCGCTGCAGCGTCGCTACACGTCTAATAGGTGATAGTTTGATTTTATTTTTTACACATTGACTGTCATTGAAGGGTTTTACTTTTATTTAATATTGTCCCGGATAAGTATCAGTTTGATTACTTTTAAAACCCAATGTTAAACGTGGGTGACTACACATATAGCCTTCCCAACTCTGAGAGAAAAAATCTTTAGTAGCTTTGCTACCAATGTTTACAGATGACGATACTTTAACCTTTCATTCAATTGTTTTAGTTACGAATCGCTAGTTTGTTCTTGGCATAGAGTACGTAACCTTAACGTTTATTAATCTAAGTTAAATTAATGTTCAAGACTTGTATTATGTTTCAAATTAACAATGTCAGTTTATTGACAAGAATTATTAATAAATAAGTTCACTCATACGAACTCATTCAAAGAAGTTCATTAATTAGTTGTCATATGCTCGGTTTACACTTGCAAGTTATTGCAGCAATTTACATCCGGGGAGGAACTTGCCGCGCGATTTGCGAGTGTAAACATATCGCCAAGACGACTTGTGACCGTAGCAATTTATTGCGGAAGTGACTTGCACACGTTTTCCGCTTCCAGTGTAAACACCACGCAAGAAGTATCTGCAAGTAACTTGCAGCTTTTAGGATTTATTTCTATTTCCTGCAAGTAGGAAGCGCAAGTTATAGTAAGCATGTCGTCTGCATAACATATTTAACATTTTACTTAATGTGGTGACTTAATTTTATGCAACCATCTTATGTATTATATGCAAACAAATTTCAGAAATGAGGAAGAAACGGGAATGGATGAAGCAGGATACAGAACATTTTATTGAAGCCGTGGAGAGCTACCCCGAAATACGGAACGTGCATAACCGAGACTTTAAGGATAGAGTGAAGAAGATGAGCGCATTAAATGAAATCTCGTCGATTTCGACACATCTATAAAAGAAGTACATAGAAAGTAGCATAACTTGAAGAAACAACCCCTTTGCCACCTGCATCCACTCCCTTGTTGTTTTAGGAGTCTAGAAAAAGGCGATGTGTAATTATTACGTGTTCCATTTTATGAGCATTAGAAGAAAAAAAAAAACATTTTTATAAGCATATCATTCTGTAAAATGCAGTTTATTTCAATACAAATTTAATTTCATTGTTGTGTTTTCACATACCTTCAAATAATTTTCCCTTTTCAAGACGTTAAAAATGGCTCTACATACATCGGGTACGATCAGAGAAATCGTGCTGACGGGAATATGAAACAAGGACATTAGGGACTTGTATGAGTCTCCTACAAAGAAAAGATTTCAAAATTCAAACCTTTTTTGGTTGTATGTTTCACATAAATAAATGAAATGCCTATTTTATTCCTAGCTCACCGGTAGTTATAAATCATAGAGTGACTAGCAAATGTTCTTTTGCTGAAATAGCAGTACTGAAGTTTGTGTCTCGTTTTGATATGACGGGTGCTGTTAACATCAACAAATATTCCAGATCATTTGAGGACATTCTGCAAAAGTTTTCAAAAGTATCCATGCTCTCGATACTAAGTTCTAGCAAAAGGCACCAATTTGCGATGTTCTCATTATCTACTCTCTAACCCAAATACTTCTCTTTTTCACTTTTTGCATTACAATTAAGGAGCTGCAGCATATCTCACCCGCCTACTTGTCATTTTACACTTCGGCTCACACTTGTAGTGGTACTGAAAGCATATGTAAACAGTATCAGCAAGTTTCTTGCCAAAGAACTTGTGGTAGAATCTTGCTTAATTCTTGCACTGCTGTGTAAACACAGCTGCAAGAGGCTAGCAATAACTTGCAGCAATGACTTCTGCAAGCGACTTGCTAGTGTAAACCCAGCTTAAGTAGGATTCCCGCTAGCATCAGAGATGTTAGATAATATCCTGTCACTTTCGGTAAATAAGTTATTTCTATTTAATATCCGCAAACTGTCATTAACTATGATCACTAGTCGCGTAAAGTTAAAGTTTCCCACTGTCACAATTCAAAGTCTGAATCCGGTTAAAATTCTCAATTCAGTAAAGTGTTTAAATATTCACACAAATTGACATTTAAGCCAAAGAGATTACTATTCACCTTCCCATTTATCTAATCTGCTAAACGTCCAAATTAAAGTCGTGGATTGACAATCCTCAAAAACAATCTCGTCACGATCTATTCTTGATCCCCGTTTAATAAAGTCCCAATTGTTGTTCTCTAAAGCTGTATGTCCTAAATAACTTCCAAATTAGAACAGACTAGAGACTGGAGTATCGTAATTACAACGTATGGCTATTTATACTTTAATAAACACTATCTCTGATGTCCCAGACCTACGTTCTATGACTATAATATTGATTTTCTTACATATTGGAATAACTAATATTTTAATATTTTCTACTGTTTTTCCCCCTTCCCATGTTTCTAAAATTTATAATCAAATTTTCCTTTTCTTTTCTTTTGCTTTCTATACTAGACATTTCCCTCTGTTTGTTTTTTATTTATTTTTCGTAATTACTGCTTGTGGAGGGACTTCGGTCATTTTGTGAATTGATATTTTAAGGACATGGAAGCTAATTTGGGAGGTATTTTTGTTTTTTCAACACCGAGAGTCGCTGTAGGTGTTACAGCGGGCCCGAGTAAGAAGGGCTGAGTGCCAGTCGGATAGTGTCATCGTGCACCATGACGTGAGTGCATGATGACAAGTCCTTATGCAGGAATAAGGGGGGGGGGGGGGGGGAAGTAAGTGTGTCTGAGGAGGGGGCATGTGAATGTTAGTGATTAGCTGTCCATCAAATGCAGATTTGATCCGGGGGGGAGTGAAGGCTTGACAAGCTGGGAGTGTGAGGGTTCTCCGTATAGTACTTCTACCAGAGATGCGCCAAGGTCCTATTTGTAAGCAGCCTGAATGCCTAATATTACCCACAGTAGGGCATCGGCCCACTCGCCTCCGTGGCACATCAGTGTAGCTTTAAGCATTTGGTGTTAGCATTCGGCAAACCCATTTTGGGGATGGTATGCTGTTGTCCTAAATTGTTTCACCCCACACAGTTCACAAAGCTGCCGCAAGAGGGTGGTCTTTAACTGGTGCCCCTGGTTGGTGGTGATAGAAACTGGGCAGCCGAAGCACGAGATCTACATTAATAAAAGAACTCTGGCCACCGTGTCAGCTGTGATAGTAGTGAGGGGAATTACCTCTACCCAGCAGCTAAACCTGTCAGTGGCGTACAGTATGTAACAAAAAGGGCCCAAGGGGGGTAAGGGGCCGACTATATCTATGTGTATGTGTTGAAAGCTTCGCCCTTGCCATGTCGAACTTACCCATGGGGGGTTGTGCATGACATCTTACTTTTGCGCGTTGACAAGCCATACACGCTCGTGCCCAACTGTGACATTTTTTTATCACCCTGGTCCAAACAAAATTTTCAGACACCAGATGTGCAGTGGCGTGTATGCCAGGGTGTGCCAAGTCATGAATACTATTATAAATGTCCCAGTGGAGAGTTGCAGGTATCACTGGACATATGTGTCCTGTTGAAATGTCATGCCGGATGGGTGACGAGAACCGCAGAAGTGTCCGTAACTCGAGTTTGAGTCCTGTTTCAATATTGGAGCGCAATGTGGCAAGTTCAGTACCATCTGTTTGCAATTTGGGAGTTCACTGAGGTCCAGTTGTGAAGATAATACCGACACACGAGATAAAAAATCGGCGACGATGTTCTCTGCTCCTCTGATGTAACATATGTCGCTCGTAAACTGGCATATGAGGTCCATATGACAGAAACGTCTCAGGGATGAGTCCTTGCCCAGGTTGTGGAAAGCATATATGAGCAGTTCATGGTTGGTAAATACCACGAGATGGTGACCTTCGATATCGTCTTTGAAATATTTGATAGCAGCATAAATAGCAAAAATTTCCCAGTGCCCAGATGCCGGCACACGTGGCTATGGGAATGTAGAAGCACTGTCCCGTTGAGTACAGCTAGTCGGTGTGTTTGGAAACTGCGTCGAACTATTGTGATCACAAGGTGGATAATTGGAAAATTGTTCCAGAGTGTCTGCTGGAAAACCTAGTCAGCACATGTGTAGTGTAGCAGGCAGCAAGTGATCCATTGTGTACTGCTCGATGGGATGAGAGTTTATTGTAGCACTCAGAAAAAATTGGGGTCACCAGTATGGGTCTAGTGTTGTAGGACTGCTGGATCCAATGATATACACTATACCACATGCAATAAGCACTATTTTATTGGTCCGAAGCACACATATACAGATATACACATCTTGTTAATTCTCCATACACACGTTTACTGTTTTGAGTGTGACCACAGCCTGCTCACAAAAAGCTTGAAAGACAAAGATGTTATACATGATTTGGTCGATAGTCGCCACGGTGACCAATGAAAATAGGGCGCTAAAGACTAGGTGAAGACGTGTCTAGCATGAATTGTATAAAAAGTAGAACTGTAGAAAATACGGGAAGAATGTAGCAGCAGTGGCTGGTGTTGATGCTCGTAGACTTAATCCCAGTGCTTGCAGTAATCACCATCGGCATTTTGCCACAACTTCCACCTCAGATGACCAATGGTTCTGCTGAAATCCAGGACACGTCAAGGGACCACAAGATAGATGTGGCATCTGCTAACAAATGCGCCCAACCTGTGACATAAAAAAGTACCAGCTGTCCAGTCAGCAATAGGCATCAAATCAGACCCTACCAGCCGTAGATTCACCAGGCATCCACCTTTACTTGTGGCTGCCAGCCAGACGTCTTGCCACATCTGAGGCAGGCCTCCCACTTACCTCTCTAGCAGCACAATCAGTCTGTGCCTGACCACAGTGCCAGCATCTAACATACATTCGCTGCCAGTCTGGAGTGTCTACTACACATGGGTGCTCTGCTCCCAAGATACACTGAGCTCAGCGACCACAGGCGACTATATAACAACGCTTCCCCACCTAGGATTCGGGTTCAGTATCAAACCCCACCTGTGGAAGTGAGCACTAGGTCCCTATTGTACACTGGGCTAAATAAATAAATCAACTGATACCACGCTTAATGTGACTGGTTTTGCCCTTACCTACCCACTACAGAACCCCAAGCCCCTACAATACTGAGCATTATTTATTAATGAAAGTCTTAATTAAAGATCACACACTATAAGAAAACTATTTACACAAGGTGCTCAGTAGTCACACAAAACTATGAAACCATGAGTAAAAGCTTTTAGGCTAGAGTAAATGCTTTTGAGCTAGGCAATGGAATTTACATCAATCACAGCGGCATACTTTCATCCATGACAACCAAAGAAGAAAGTGCTAGGATAGTAGACCAGAGAGTGCAGCTTAACTGATGAGTGAAAATAAAAGACTGAGATTAAATGTAACAAAAACACAGTTCTACATATTCTGCATGCACATCTGTAAATGAAAGCTCTGTGTTCAATGGGTGTCCAAACAAATCTCAGAATTTTATAGAAACTGTAAGCTGAGATCGAGGGTCAGTTTCTTCTGAGTTTCATGAATACAACAAAATAGTAGTTCAGATGCCAAAACAATTTAACTGAGAATTCTGATACACTACTACATACAAACGTCAAATACTGGGCACAACTGAAGCTGCATCTCTGGTACAAAACAACAACAGATTTTTTTAACACAACAATGTGCTCATCCACATAGCACCCCAAATTTACATCTACATTTGTAGTCTCCAAGCCACTGTACAAGGAGTGGTGAAGGTTACATAGTATACTAGAATCAATTATCAGGCTCCTAAGACATCATTTACAGAGGATGCACAAGAAGCATTGTGGACACACCTCTGCATCACCTCAAGTTCCCCTGTTTTTACCTTTCTGCTCATGGTGCAAGGTGGAATAACTAATGAGTTACCTGACTTGCACTGGGACATGAGCTCCCAAAATTTTGAAGGTAAGGCTCCCTTGATGCTCAACACCTTCCTTGTAGCATTTGCCGTCAGAAATTGTTGATTATTTCTGTGATGCTCTCACATTGGAATAACAAATTCATGACAAAATGTACAACTCTTCTTTCAGTCTGTTTTTAACACTTCCATTAATTAAAGTTGGTAAAGGTTCAACATCAACAGAGCACTTTCAAGAATTTGTTGAAGGAGGGTTCTTTTGACAAACTGCCTATTTGCTTCTGTCTCGGGTTCTTCAGCCGATGTTTGTCTGATGATTTTACTGGCATTTTGCCAGCACGAGTGTCTGCCATTGTCAAAGCTTCACCTTCCATTGCTGGTGGTGAACTGGAGCCGAGCTCATGGCCTCAGACTATGTGTACCTGGTGCGCCAACATCCAAGGGCTTCTCTGCGGTCATTTCCGGTGTGGTTCTCCTCTTGCTACCTGCGACGGTCGTTCGCTGGAGTACGGGAAGCCAGGGCCCATTTACCTTACGGTTTTCTTCTTTCTTGTTGAAGCTATTCCCATGTTTGTGTATTTCTACAGCTTCTCTGGACAAGTGGGTGCGATAGTGCTTCTCTACAGCCAGAACTTCCATGTCGGCAAATTTTATTACGTGGTCAGGCTCACTCAGTGCGTGCTGTGCCACGGCCAATTTCTCCACCTGCCCCAGCCTGCAATATTGCTTATGTTCTTTGATCCTGATATTGATTGATCGTCCAGTCATTCCAACATAAACTTTTCCGCATGTACATGGTATGCAGTATATTCCCGACATTGCAATTGGGTCCCTTTTATCCTTTGTCGATCTAAGACATTCTTTGATCTTCCTTGTCAATCTGAAAATTGTCTTTACACCTTGTTTGCGCAGTGTACAGCCGATTCTGTCCATCACTCTGGGAATGTATGGCAGAAAGGCCATTCCTGACATTTCTTTTTCTGATTTCTTACTTCGTTGAGTGTTTGGCTCTTTGGCATTTCTAATATAATTTGTGGCCACGAAAGCCTAAACAATTTTGTAAGGATTCCTTTAAGTAATCTTTTTTTGTGGATGAATACTACTACTTCAGATTCATCTGATAATTCTGTGTCCAGCACCTACAGCAGATCTGTGCCAGCATTCTACCTTAAATTGCTTCAGGCAGACACTTTTGAATATTTGATGGTTGTGACTGATCCACATGATTGGTTACCAACTTTGCAGTTAAATGTTTGGTCTTTCCATCCAATCACTACTCACTTTCTACCAAATGAGTCAACAATATGACTTCAAAGAGCTAAGGTATCTGCCATACAGCACCACCAAATTTAAAAATAATAAATAAATAAAAAGAATGCTACCATTATAAAACATAATTCAGGCAAAATCCAATAGATTAATGTATTGCAACAGAAGCAGATTACATTTAAAAATAGTATTGTTCTAACACCAAACACAATAAAAGACACAGTCATAAGAAACCAACTATTTATTAAGTCATGGCTTGAAAGCATACGTATAATACACTTCAGAGAACATATACAAGGCTGATGGCCAGAGCCAGAGCAAGGCTATATAAGAAGTATTTGCCCGCCAAAGCCCATCTGCTATTGGGTGCAGGCAATAGAGGTACTGGACAGAAGTTGGTGGCCTCTGGTGGGGGGCCCGAGCATGTGCACACATCTCAACACATGCCACAGTAGTGGTGGCAGACAGGAGGTAATGAGGTACTGTGTGGACTACTACATCCCTCCTTCTCCATCTCCAGGGGAGAAGGCGGTGTGAGGGGAGCGAGGAGGCTACATCTGGAGTGTGTGGAGTGTGGGATGGTATGAGCGGGCAGCATGTTGCCCACAGCGAACTGCAATCATGGTGGAAGATGTGCCTGCATGGTACATCCCATGGAGCCATCTGTGCTCACTTGAGAATGCAGCTGATTGTAGGGGTGGTGGGACAATGGGAGGGCATGGTCAATGCAGCTGATTGTAGTGGCGTGCCCCAAGGCACTCTTTGGTATGCACCATGAATGCATGTCACATGTGCTGGCTGTGGATGATGGCTGGATTGCAACGCAGGTGTCATCTGAACCTCTGGGTCCAGAATGAAGTTCCAGACACTATCTGTGATGATGTTTGTGCTGCTATAGGATGCCCATCTGGCAGCAGAAGTAGATGGAACAGTGCTGCTGCCAACCATGCAAGAGGTCAGCCAAGCTCTTGTCCCTGACAGGAGTCATTCTCTAAGAACTGAGAAAGAACATAAGGGCCTCCTCCACTGGTAGTTATGTGGCACATTTGTGTTTTTAAAATTAACATGAGGCATTGTAATCTTACCCTCCCACACATTACCATCAATTTCTCTGTCTCTGCAGAAGTTTTGAAAGCTTCGAGAGGCATAAGATACACAAAAGAAAAACTTTTTACTTACCTTCATTTTCTCTTGTTGTTGGCTCCAGTTTTTGCGTCCAGGGGTACATTCTTGCGGATGAAATTTTGATTTAACATTGTGGGTTCCTGATGACTAAATAACTCATGAAGTACTATCTGTTGCTGTGAATATCCTTTTATTTTATCCTATTTTATCCCATTTTTCTATACCACACTGACTTCACAGTCTCTATTTTTATAAAACCATCAATTACATTATTGTAAGCAAAATTAAAAATATAAGTGCATTTCCATCAAAGGCACATCCACTAATACTTAAGTTCTGGGGTACTCACAATATTAAAAAGAGTTTACAAAGCAAAAGAGTTTACAAACTTCATTGACATAAGAATAATCTTTTCTAATTAATATCTTTATTTTTAAAATGAATCCAGAAATAAATTTAATAACTCGCACCCAATTGTGCAATTAATAATATGAATTTGAAATATGCCAGATATTTTGTAATTTCAGATATTTTTAAAAGAAGAATAATTTTAACTGAACATACAGAGTCTAACAAATTAATTTCATTTTATACATTTTAGTCTGAAATATAATACATCTTATACAAAATAAAATGAAATTCTTGCAGTTAAACAGCTGAGACAATGATCACCTACACAAGTTACTTGGTATTGACTATTTCTATAAAAAAAGGTTATTTTAGAAAAGGGTGTCCCATTACAGCATTCTGCCTCATCATTGGATTGCAGATGAAAGGGGGGCACCTTGACGTGGCAGATGCCATCCCATGAGCAAAAATCTTTGAAGGATTGAGCCAAAAATTAAGGACCATTCTACAAAACTACTGTACAAGGTAGATCTTTGACAGAAAAAACTTTTGACAGGGCCTTGACAGTTGTGTCTGCTGTGGTAGATGGACAACAAACAACATATGGAAACTTGGAAAAGGCATCAAAAACCAATAACCAAAAAGCATCTAAAAAGGTGCAGCAAAGTCGATATGGATTCTTTCTGGAGATAGTATGGGCGCTGGCCAAGAGGTAAAAACAGTAACAGTGCTGCTTGTTGAGTTGGCTTGTGGCAGGCCATGATGAGGAGCTCCACTTCATGATTATTACAAGGTCAGAATATATGCTGATGTGCCAGTTGTTTAGTGCACGAGGCTCACCACTGACCTTGATGTAACAGGCTGACAACCTCCACATGCAATGTTGCTGGAATCACAACACGAGGAGTACCCCCCTTCAGTTGACAAGAAAATGATACCATCTAACAGGGAAAGGTGATGAGGGGAAGCATAGCAGTTATGCAGCAGGTCAGATTCCTGGACTAGCAGACAGCCGCACCACCCGTGTCATACCATGTGCACCACTTGTTTAAGCACTGTATCCGCAGCTACTGTGAATGCAGGTGGTTATAAGTTAGAATGAA
Source organism: Schistocerca piceifrons (assembly GCF_021461385.2). NCBI lineage: Eukaryota > Metazoa > Arthropoda > Insecta > Orthoptera > Acrididae > Schistocerca > Schistocerca piceifrons. The sequence goes on from NC_060143.1 coordinate 110,656,836, forward strand.
TGGGCTTAGGCAGAGGGCTTATACTCACAACATACAATATCCTGTTGCAGTGCATGCTCTTCAACATGACAGTCACGACCTCGGAGCCTCTTTCGCCACACATGCCATATGGTTTCTTCATCCAGACACCAGTTTCTCAGATCTCCACAGGTGGGAACTGGTGCTACAACATGTCCTCGGTTCTCCCCACCCACCTGGCCTTAATTTATGTTAATTTTTCACTCTCGACATTACTCCACAGTAACTATTCCTTTCTTCATTCCCTTGTAATTTTCTACATCTTTCATTTTCTGACCTGTCTATTTTTTGCTGCCCCCCCCCCCCACCTCTATCACATACAATGCAGTTAGCTTTTCGCTCTTATTAACTCATGCACAATGTTTTGGCATTAATCTCTGTCATACACATTTCCCTATCTTCCACCTTTAAACTCTCAGGTTTCCAATCTTGTCCAGTGCAGTCATCAACAATCAGCCTTCCCTTCTCATCCCATCCAGTAATTCTCCACTGACCTGGGATTCATGGCAACTTTTCTGAATTTGACCCATTTTCCTAACCATCACCATTTCTTTTCCTTCACACCTCTTCCTTCCCCTTCAGTCCTTCAGCCAGAAGAAGGAGCCACTGGCTCCAGAAGCTTACAAACTGTAATACCTCTTACATGTGTGTTCTCCACCCACCACTTTGTGAGTAGATAGTTTATCTATCCAATTACATTATTCAATATAATAGAGGGAAACATTCCACGCGGGAAAAATATATTTAAAAACAAAGACGATGTGACTTACCATACGAAAGCGCTGGCAGGTCGATAGAAACACAAACAGACACATACATACACAGAAAATTCAAGCTTTTGCAACAAACTGTTGCCTCATCAGGAAAGAGGGAAGGAGAGGGAAAGACGAAAGGAAGTGGGTTTTAAGGGAGAGGGTAAGGAGTCATTCCAATCCCGGGAGCGGAAAGACTTACCTTAGGGGGAAAAAGGACGGGTATACACTCGCACACACACGCATATCCATCCACACATATACAGACACATGTCTGCTTGTGTCATCTTTGTTTTTAAATATACAATTACATTATTCTTCAGTCGTCCACGTGAAACCCATACAAAGCACATCTGCTACTATCTGCTGTTATATGTGCATGTGCGATATAAAAGATCAGTGATTCCTATACTAACTAGATGTAGATCTCTGATCTCACAGCAAGGAAATTTGATGTGGCTGCAGGTACTTGCCATCTACATACCGGTAGTACACCACATTGTGATTACAGAAAAAAATTACCACTGGTCTGTATGTGATAAACAATTCTTTCCTTATTTCTGGCTTCGAACTTTATATCAATATGCGATGAATAACCTAATGTGGGAGCAGAATCGAAAAGTATTTTCATTTTGACATTCTCATGATGTTTTGTGCCAGACACATTGTAATTAGGCAAGAAATGAAAAACAAGCATCCCTGCCAGCAAGTTCAGATACTGTTCAACATAGAAACAGTATAGAAACCACTGCAAAAACATATCAAAAATGCAATGATAAGTTAGTTCATCATTTGACTCAAAAAAGTTAAAAAAATTATGTTTATAAAACACACCTAGAAAGTTTCAAAAATACATTGTTTTGTTTATGAACAGGAAAAAAAGTGCATGAATATTTTTTGTTAAGAATTTATTAACAAATCTAATAAAACCATGCTGGTGTGAAAGTACCTTAACGTCATTTTCACCACATTGTAACTTAATTATCATTCAATAATGAAACATGTAAGAACACTCTCTCGTAAGTTATAAAAGCTATTTCTAACCTTTACTAATAGTATCAAGACTAAACAACACTATGTAACTCACTTCTGCATGCATGTCAGCTAATATTCCCTGGTGAGTAGAATATTTTATTTTAGGAATTTGCATGTGGTGTGGAAACAAATCAGCACTGTTAATGTCTGTCAATTAATTTTCCCCTGTGAGCAGGAGGTTTAAATTTTAGGAACTTGTTTGATGCCCATGAATTTTATACCGTCTTCACAAATAACACCACCCCTTAAAACCTGCTGCCCTGGACAGCTGCCCGAAGCCCCCCTCCCAAGAAAACAGCCCTGGTTCCATTATTCAGTCACTCACTACACATATGTACATACTTATATCTTAGTGTCAGTCTAGTTCCAACAATCACTTCTATCATACAGACTATTTACAATTTCATTTTCTGCCATTAAATTCAGTTTCATTGTTATCTGTGCTTAAAATCTCTGTCATGATATTATGACAACACTGTTACTGGTAACGTAGATAATAAATTTCAGAATCTTGACTCTACATATTCAGATAGCTTGTAGAAAAAGTAGCAAATGATGTACATTTTTAATGTTCTTTTGAATTGGTATGGATTTCCAATTTCTTCCCTTATGTTAGACAGGATCTCGTTGAATTCCTTACCACTAGAGTAGCTAACTATATTTGAACACTGGACAATGAGGAAAAGTCTATTATTTTTGTATCCTGTATTGTGACTGTGTACATCACAGTTCACTAGAAACTGATTTTTATCATCAACAAGAACCATTGTGGGGTAAATGTATTGAGAAGTGAGTGTAAGAATTCCAAGATCATTAAAATGCTTCTGCAAGGTGTACAATTATCTACTTTACATAATATTCTCACTTCTGCTGAGCAAACACTTTATTCAGCTACAAAGTCTTTTACGACAGAGTCTTTGAACAAAAGTTCTTTCAATTACAATAAAATAATAGAATCAATATTCATAGTTGAAAAAATATTTCCTTCAAAAATATCATGTTATCAAGCAAATATTAAGCAACTAATAGCAAATAACCAGCAGCTTTGTAATAAAACTGAGAAGGAAGCAGTATTTTCCAAAGTAGTAGGTTTCCTATTAATTTTCTCAATTAAACTGAGATGGCGTAAATGTGAATAGCATTTGTCATGTAGCGATGATTTGTTGTTAATATAATATACAGACAAAATTCCTACAATGACTTTGTTTCGTATTAAGATATATATTGACTCATTCTCCACATCCTTGAAGGTTCTCCTTCTTGATGTAATATACAGATTCAATTCACTTCTCCATCCAACTGTGATTCACCCCCACTGCCCCCAAATCACCCTCTGTTAACATTCTAGAATTTCTTAACCTCAAACCTTGCCTCACCATCATTCCCTAAATCCCTCAACTTGAAAACCAACCCAACTTCAACAGGAAGAATCACAATCCACCACCTAAAAATTGATCCCTACATTCCGACACAGGCTTCACCACTTTGGTTTGGAACTGCAAGGATTACCTGGTGGAGGGACTTTGGCAGCTGACAGATTCACCAACCTACAAACCCTACCATAGTGGTCCCATTCCAGAAATCAAACAGGATCTCCAGGCTCTTTTCAAATCCACAGACCCATCCCAGAACCTCTCTCTTGAGTCTATCTCTCTCCTAACCCCTGCCACTCCCTGCTCTTCTACTTTATACATGGTTAATAAAGTGCATGAAGCCAACCACCTAGGATGCCCCATTGTGGCAGGTTACTGTGGCCCTAGAGAGAGAATCTCTGCTTTCATGGATAGACACATTCAGCATATTTCCATTACCTACACAAAAGATGGATGCCCCATTGTGGCTGGTTACTGTGGCCCTAGAGAGAGAATCTCTGCTTTCATGGATAGACACATTCAGCATATTTCCATTACCTACACAAAAATGCCAACTATGTCCTCCACTAACTCTCCACAGTTCCTGTTACTTATCAAATGGTGCCCTGTTCATCACTGTTGATGCCACTTCTCTCTACACTACATCCCCAATAACCACAGCTTTGCCATTAGAACACTATCTTCCCCAATGCCTGACCAACTCCAAACCCACAACACCCTTACTGGACACCATGACCCACTATATTGTCACTCGTAGTTAGTTCTCCTCTGATGGATTACTTATGCACAAATCTGTGGTACAGCAATTACCTCACGTGTGGCCCCATTTTATGCCAACCTATTCATGGGCCATCTGGAGGAATCTGTCCTAACCACCCAAAATCCCAAATTCTCACTTCATTCACATTCACTGATAACATCTTCATGATCTAGACCGAGGGTGAACACACTGCATCCACAGTCCTCCAGAACCTCAACACCTTCTCCTCCATTCGCTTCACTTGGTCCTCCTCAACCCAACAAGCCAGCTTCCTCAATGTTCACCTCCACCTCAAGGATGGCTATATCAGTGCCTCTGCCCACATAAAACCTACCAACAATCAGCAATACCTCTGCTTTGACAGCTGCCAGCCATTCCAGGCCAAGAAGTTCTTTCCATATAGCCTAGCCACCCATGGTCATCGCATCTGTATTGCTGAGTAGCCCTTCTCCAAATATGCCAAGGTTACCTGTGAGGTCTTCACAAATCAAAATTATCCTCCCAGTCCTGCACAGAAATTGATTTCCCACACTCTGTCTATTACTTTCCATCATACCCACCATCCAGCAACAATGGAGCACTCCTCTCGTAACTCAGTACCACTCAGGGCTGGAGCAACTGAATCTCAATCTCTGCCAGATTTTGACTACCTCTTGTCATGCCCTGAATTGTGAATATCCTATTTGCAACCCTTCCCACCCCTCCAACAGTGGTTTTCAAACACCCACAGAACCTACATAATATCCTTGCCCATCCCTACTCCACCCCTGCTCCCAACTCCTTACCTCATGGCTCATATCTTCGCAATAGGCCTAGTGCAAGACTTGTCCCATACATTCCCACCACAATCTACTCCAGTTCAGCCACACGTATCTCCTGTCTCATCTAAGGCAGGGTTAACTGTGAAAGCAGCCATGTGATTTACAAACTAAGCTTCAACTACTGTACAGTATTCTACATGGGCATGACTACTAACAATCTGTCTGTCTGCACGAATGCCCACCAACAAACTGTGGCCAAGAGACAGCTGAAATACCCAGCTGCTGATCATGCTTCCCACCACATTGTGCGTCATCTCAATGACTGATTCACAGCCTGCACCATCTGGACCCTTCCTACCAATACCAACTTCCTGAATTGCACATGTGGGAACTCTTTCTGCTGTATATCCTATGTTCCTTAAAACAGCCTGGCTTCACCTTTTGCTTGATCCTTTCCTCCACCTAGCTATCCCCTTCTGTGCTCCCACTCCAGCACTGAACAACCTTCTACACTGCCAACACACTCACTAGTCTTTTTCTCCCTTTTCTACTTCTCTGCTGCACTCTCTCGTCCCCAAACATCTCCCATGTGCACCTAGCAAACCTACCTTCCCCCCAACACATCCCTGCATGCTCCTCCAAGCAGCACAGCAGCTTCCCCTAAGCTACCCTGCACCATACTTCCTCATTAATCCCCACCACCCATGCCAGATTGCTGCTCCCGTCAGGTGCAGTTGCAGTCAGCAGTCCAGCCATAGCAGGCAGGGTCAGTGGTCATACACGTGTGTGAGTTGTGCTTGTGTGAATGTTTTCAATTTCAGAAGGCTCTTCAGCTGAAAGCTTAAAAGCACAGCAGTCTTTTCATTGTGCTAGTCTGCGAGTCAATGTCCCTCCTATATGGTCAGTATACGTATTGTTAACATTTGGCCATTACTGTCATTAAACCATTAGCTCCTGATTTTATAGCTAATCACTGCAAGTTTCATAAGCATGAAAGCATTACAGAGATGCTCATCAAACTACAGTGGCATACACTGCAAGAGAAACATCATACATCATAGAGAAATTTACTCTTAAAAGTCTGACAGCAAATACTCCAAGACGTTATGCAATATGCTACATCCTTCCACATACGTCTTGCAAAGTGAGCACAAGAAACTCAGGGAAATTAAAGCTCATACAGAAGCTTAGGAACAGGAAAGAGGGAAATTGTAGTGGTACTGTAAGATCTCTCTGCCACACACCATAAAGTGGCTTATGGAATATAGATGGGGACGTACAGGCAGTACACCGGTAACACACTGAACTTGCACCTTGGAGGATCAATATTAAATTCTCTCTTTTGCTGGCCAGATTTAGGGTTCCTGTAGTTCCCCAAATTTGCTTAAGGCAAATGTCAGTTTGGTTGCTTAGAAAAGCAAAGGCCAATTTCCTTCCCCTAATTCAAGGTTATGGTCCTTCTCTAATTACCTTGTCATCGTGAGAGTGTTAAACTCTTATCTTACTTGTATGAAAAACTCTGTGATACATATGAATGATACTATATACAGCGTAACTGGATAGGAAAAAATGTACTTGCCAAGCAGTGGGAAGAGAACACACATATAAAAGTTATTATGTATGCAAGCTTCCGAACCCAGTGGCTCCTTCTTCTCATAGGAAGCTTGAAGGGAAGGGAAGAGGGGCGAAGGAAAAGGACTTCTGAGGTTTAGGAAAAGGGTGGAGTTCAGATAAGTCACCCAGAATCCCGGGTCTGTTGGAACAACAATCAATCTTTCCTTCTCATCCCGTCTGGTAAGTCTCCCCTGACCCACAGTTCTGGATGACTTTTCCAAACTCTACTCCATTTCATAAACCTCACCAGCCCTTTTACTTCACCCCACTTCCTTCTCCTTCAACCGTTCAGGCAGAAGAAGGAGCCACTGGCTCCAAAAGCTCGCATACATAATAACTTTTTTATGTGTGTTCTCCTGCTGCCACTTGGTGAGAGGATATTTTTATGTACCCACTTACATTATGTTTTCAAAAATTGACTATTTTCATTTATGTACTATATACTACAGTATTTATTCTTCTTTGCATGAAATTTAGTTACTTCCTATGTTTTGCAAATTATTTTTTTATTATATGGGCAAATTAAAATTACCCATATAATTATCATCAGCGGGTTCCCAGTAGCCGAAACTCATGTCGAGGACACACCCTGAGTTCCACAATATAATCTGTTTGGCATGTCTGTGGATGCTTGTTTCACAGTTATTCTATAGGTGAATAACAGCTACTGAATAAACACAATTCCTCTGATGATACTTGGACCAATCAGGTGAATCAACTATGGATAAATTAAACATAGAAATCAGCTGCTAAAAGAGAAGAATTATTACCATTCTGAAAAAGAATAACATCTACATCTACAATGATACTCTGCAAGTCACCATATGGTGTGTGGCGGAGGGTACCCTGTACCACTACTAGTCACTTCCTTTCCTGTTCCACTCACAAACAGAGCAAGGGAAAAACAATTGTCTACAAACCTCCACACAAGCCCTAATTTCTCATATCTTATCTTCACAGTCCTTATGCGCAATGTATGTTGGTGGCAGTAGAATCGTTTGGCAATCAGCTCCAAATGCCAGTTCCCTAAATTTTCTCAATAGTTTTTCTGAAAAAGAATGTTGCCTTCCCTCCAGGGATTTCCATTAGAGTTTCCAAAACATCTCTTTAACACTTATGGATCCTTAAAACTTGTCAGTAACAAATCTACATGATTACTCTGCAATTCACATTTAAGTGCTTCGCAGAGGGTTCATCGAACCACAATCATACTATCTCTCTACCATTCCACTCCCGAACAGTGCGCGGGAAAAACAAACACCTAAACCTTTCTGTTCGAGCTCTGATTTCCCTTATTTTATTTTGATGATCATTCCTACCTATGTAGGTTGGGTTCAACAAAATATTTTCGCATTCGGGAGGGAAAGTTGGTGACTGAAATTTCGTAAATAGATCTCGCTGCGATGAAAAATGTCTTTGCTTTAATGACTTCCATCCCAACTCGCATATCATATCTGCCACACTCTCTCCCCTATTACACGATAATACAAAACGAGCTGCCCTTTTTTGCACCCTTCTGATGTTCTCCGTCAATCCCACCTGGTAAGGATCCCACACCGCACAGCTATATTCTAACAGAGGACGAAAGAGTGTAGTGTAAGCTGTCTCTTTAGTGTACTTGTTGCATCTTCTAAGTGTCCTGCCAATGAAACGCAACCTTTGGCTCGCCTTCCCCACAATATTATCTATGTGGTCTTTCCAACTGAAGTTGGCCTGCTTCTGAATTGCTTCTATGTCTTCCTTCTATCCCACATGGTACGGATCCCAAACACTCAAGTAGTACTCAAGAATAGGTTGCACCAGCATCCTATAGGCAGTCTTCTGTACAAGTGAACCACTCTTTCCTAAAATTCTCCAATAAACCAAAGTTGGCCATTCGCCTTGCCTACCACAGTTCTCACATGCTCGTTCCACCTCATATTGCTTTACAGCATTATGCTCAGATATTTAAATAACTTGAGTGTGTCAAACAAGGCACTAATAATACTGTATCCAAACATTACAGGTTTGTTGTTCCTAATCATCTGATTAACGTACATTTTTCCACATTTAGAGCTAGCTGCCATTCATCACACCAACTGTAAATTTTGTACAAGTCACCTTGTATCTTCCTACAGTCACTCAACTTTGGCACCTTAGCATACATCACAGCATCATCAGCAAACAACCACAGATAGCTGCCCACTCTGTCCACCAAATCATTTACGTATACAGAGAACAGCTGTCGTATCACACTTCCCTGGGGCACTCTTGATGATACGCTTGTCTCTGATGAATGCTCGCTGTCAAGTACAAACATACTGGGATCTGTTGCTTAAGCATATCTGTGAACTTATTCCATATGCTTATACCTCCATTAACAGCCTGCAATAGGGCACCATGTCAAATGCTTTCTGGAAAACTAGAAATATGGACTCTGCCTGTTGCCCTTCATCCTTAGTCACAGTATATCAGGTAGGAAAAGGGTAAGCTGAGTTTCACACAAGCAATGTTTTCTAAAACCATGCTCATTCATGGACGAAAGCTTCTCACTCTCTAGAATGTTTAATATGTTCAAATGGAGAATATGTTCAAGGACTCTGCAACAAACCAGAGTTATGGATATTGGTCTGTAATTTTGCGGATCTCTTCTGCTACCCTTCTTATATACTGGAATCACCTGCACTTTTTCCAGTCACTTGGGACTTTGTGCTGGGCGAGAGACTCACACTGAATGCAGGTTAGGTAAGGGGCCAATGCCATAGAGTACTCTTTGTAAAACCAAAGTGGGGTTCCATGTGGACCTGGTGATTTATTTGCTTTCAAATCTTTTAGTTGTTTCTTTATGCCATGGATGCTAATTACTATGTCGTCCATACAGGAGTGTGTGATGGTCAAATAATGGAATGTTTGCACTATTCTCCTATGTGAATGATTTCTTGAATGTGAAATTTAAAGCTTCAGCTCTCATTTTCCTATTTTCAACTGCCACAGCAGACTGATTGCATTAAACACGAGGAAAGATATTTTGACATGTGATCCAAATGTATTTACTCTATTTGGCACTTCTTAGTACTAATGCGATACTAACTTACAGGATGCAAATGGTACAGTTTTCAATCAAGCACTGATTTTAAAAAAAAAAGACCTGAAAAGTTTTTGAACCAGACGAGAGAATAACATGGAGTAGAATGGAAAAGCCAGTGTTGCTGAATCATTGAAACTGATTTATTTGCTTGTGGCCAATTGCGATGTTGTATAAGGCATAATCACTACATACATAATTATACAATGGTTTACATATATAAATAATATTACATAAATATTTCTTTTACAGGTTTAGATTATCACAGGTTTTTTACATAGATTATGTAGGCTACATTTAAGACTGTATTCACAATCACATTATTAAAAGTTCATCATTTTCTTCAGTACATATAAATTTGTTTGTGTTATAAAACACTTTCCCTTTCAGCTTTGTCGCTACCACTGTTTTAAATTTATTTCCATTTAATTCCCTTGTTCTATGAGGTATACTGTTGAAAAATCATTTGCTAGGATCTAAAAAATTATTTTTTACTTTACTTAATCAATTCCAAAGATGTCTAGTAAATTTATGTTTCTAGTGTCATGTAAGTGCACATTGACCCACTTTCATACTCACAGATATTCTGTTTAGCACGCATGCATGCATTCATACCTTGAGTATGTAGAGACTGGGGACTGTAAGTATCTTATGTTCAACAAAGTATTGTTTACTACAAGTTAACTTATTCAAGCGAAATATACATCTAATGGTTTTCTTACACCAGATAAAGGCCTCTTTTGCCCCAGCAGAGTTTCCTAGAAGTATTCCATAATGTAAGTGTGTACGGAAAAAGGCATAGTATGCCATAAGTATGAGCTCTTTACTCACACAATCCTCCTTTTACCTTAAGAGATATAGAACTCTTGCTAATTTACTGCAGAGCTTTTCTGTGTTGGTGTTCCAGTTTAATTTACTATCAAGGTAGATTCCTAACAACTTCACTGAGTGATACTGTACATTATGAATATTCCTAAGAGAAAAGAGTGTATGTTCAGTTTTACTATTATTTAAGGACAGCCTTTTTTGTGATATGATAAAAGTTGTGTCATCAGCATACATCAAAAATTTGTAGTGTAGTTAGTTCTGGAGGTCATTCAAATACACAATAAATGAGAAAGATCCCAGCATGGATGCTTGTGGGACTCCATATTTTACTTTCAGGTCAGATTTATTATTTGAATTTACAATAGCCATCTGGTTTCTATTTGTCAAATATGATTTCAGTAATGCAAGTTGTGTTTTAGTTATTCCATATGTTTCAAATTCTTAATCAAAATGCTACGTGAGACAGTGTCAGGTACCTTTTCCATACTTTTTTTTTCATATGAATACCCATGCTCATTAACAGAATGGTAAGTGTTACAGTAGATTTTTAACAGAATCTTTAAATTTTTCAAGTGGTGTGTGTACCAGTTAGTTACATTTTTGTTTTGTCTCTTCCTTGCATTTAGCTTGTTGTGCTTAATGATGAGGGAACAGTGTTCATTAAATATAGTACGCAAGAAATAATCAAAAGCATAAAGCATCAACCAGTGAGTCATTTTCCATGACAGTGGTGCGCCAGCCAATTGTTAAAAGTCTTCGTGTGAGATTTCCTAAGTTCAGTGGTTTCAATTGTCTCACAAGTCTAGGTTCAATAGATTAAACATGATTTTTTTTGTACCCCATTAATTTCAGGAATATTCTATCATGGTCAACAACATAGGTTCAAAAACAGTTAAAATTACATCTTCTCTGCAAATTTTTGGTATAAAATTACTTAGGAAGGCATTCTGCCTGGTAGACTTATAATTTAGGCACGAGAAATTGTATGACTTGTGGTTATCCAGCAGGAAGTTACTTTAAGAATTTTTAATCAATATGTTAATACTGATGTCACCAAAAATTAAAATTTTATGTTCCTTATATCTTAACAGATATACTACAGATTGTTTGTATGTTGGACAAAAATGTTAGTACTAGTTCTGGGCATGGTACATAGATATCACCTTGCCTTTGCAATGGATATGCTATATATGCTATCTGGTATAACAGACACAGGCCGCAGAAAAGTGGTGCACCACAGTTACTTCGAATCCATCATCATCATCATGTCCTCCTCGCCATGTCGGGTGACAGCGACTCCATCAGTAATTTAGCCCATAGTGTCGCGGGCTCGGATGTGGCTTGCAAAACCGAGCTTTGCTTTGAAGATCCGGTAGCACCAAGTGCAATACAGTTGCCCACTGGAGTTACGCGTATAGATGTAATTAGGCTTGGGCTTAGATTTGCGGAACTTTCGTTTATCATCCATGTTCTGTAGGCGGATATGCTCGAATTGTTCCACACTCTTGTGTACGTCATCTGCGTAAAGAATTTCTAAGATAGATATCTTATTTACGCAACTTTTTGTTCTGAGGCGAGAGGTGTTGAAGACAGTTTTGTCTGTTCTCGAGTCAAGACCCATTTGACCACTGCAGGCTTTGGTCGCGTCTCTCATAACAGCTGCAAAATGAAGTGAGAAGAGTGTGGGAGCCAGTACACAGCATTGTTTTACACTGCATGTCATGGGAAACTGGTCTGAAAGCTCGTTTACATGGCGGATTTTTGCCATCATGTTTGAATCCATAATTAGATATGGTTTAATTTTTTGGGGAAATTCAAGCTACATGTCACGAATCCTGCTACTTCAAAAAAGAATTGTTAGAAAATTGTGTGCCGCCCCTCCAAGAACATGCTGCCATTCATTATTCAAGAACCTAAAAATATTACCTATCCCTGCATTGTACATATTTGAAATTATCATCTTTTTACATAGTAACACTGGGCTAATGGAAGAAAACTATTTCAAGCATATGTACAACAACAGACACACAGAAAATTTCATGCTTCCACAACATTGCTCAAAACTCTACTAACAGACACCCTAGTGCATGGGAATTAAAATTTACAATAAACTCAAGAGTAGTTATGTACTGAGCATGGAGACAGATTCACTGAAGAGAAAACTATATGATCTCTGGTGGAAAAATGCTACTATTCAATTGAGGAATTTATGAACGATGAAATCATCATTTGAATAGTGTGACTGCTTAATATTATAGCACTGTGTATATTATTGTATACAAATATAAAGATAATGTACTGTTATGTCATAAGAAAATAATAATATTACTATGGCCATCATTTGAATAGTGTGACTGTCTAATATTATAGCACTGTGTATAATATTGTATAGTACATATATAAAGATAATGTACTGTTACATCATAAGGAAAACACTTTAATAATATTACTGTGTCCAATATAAGTAATTATGTATATCATAAGGCTAAAATTAACATGTTAACATGTCTCCTATACAGTATGATTGAGTGATCTGTAAATGTATGTTATGAGACAAATAAAATACAAATACATGATCTCGCTGTCAGGGAAGTGAATGGCATCAGTTTCAATTTCTCCTTCACATACTAAATGCTTTTTGATCTGTTATCTTAATTCTATAGTTCACTTTTCATTTGTATTGATAGTTATCCTTTTTGTATATTTGATATAAAGCAGCACGTTGAAAGTTTATAGCCAGCTGGAGGAGGAGGAGGAGGATATTAGTGTTTAACGTCCCGTCGACAACGAGGTCATTAGAGACGGAGTGCAAGCTCGTGTTAGGGAAGGATGGGGTAGGAAATCGGCCGTGCCCTGTCAAAGGAACCATCCCGGCATTTGCCTGAAGCGATTTAGGGAAATCACGGAAAACCTAAATCAGGATGGCCGGAGACGGGATTGAACCGTCGTCCTCCCGAATGCGAGTCCAGTGTGCTAACCACTGCGCCACCTCGCTCGGTGTAGCCAGCTGGAATATACATCTTGTATTCATGTTCCTTTAGCCAGTGCTCATCTAGGCACAGCACATCACACTGAAATTCTTCCAAAAATAGTTCAAGTGCTGGAAGTTTACTTCTCATTGATAGTATGTTTAAATGGAAGAAATGCAGTGAATCACAGTGTTTCGCTGTTAATTGTTGCACAGATTCATAATTACGTGACTGTGTAGTTAATGATGATGGCTGTAATTTCACTGACCAGATTTATATGGACAGGGCTTGGTCATCACTGTAAGTTTCCCTGGGGCAGACACTCACGTTCAAGACTAAGGATGGTGCACACAGATTTTAATTTGTAACTTAATCCCATTGTAGTTACGGTGCTGTCCATGTTTTGTGTAGTGGTCCCTCTTACAAAAATGGTTGCATGAGAGGCTTAGTTACAAAACTGCCTGGAGGTAATAGGTGAACATTATTATGAAGTCACTCTCCTGAATTATTTTCTTCATGTTCTCTTTGCTCTCTTTATTATCACATAATTCACCTATACAGAAAGGGTGTGAATGGTCTCAGTATTACATTTCAGTGCTATTAACATTACTATATACTCCAATTAAAATTAGTTTGTGATTGACATTTATATGAGACGAGTCCTAGGGACCAGCCGCCATTCAACTGTAGTTTCTTCTTGAGCACCATGCGCTCACTCTGTTGCCCGGTTTGCAGGTACGTCCAGCACCTTGTGCAGCAGGGCTGCACGTACATCAACAACACAGCCCCCCGCCCCCCTGCAATATGTCAGCCACAATGATGTAATTTTAATCGGAGTATAGCTGCTTTTATTTTTTATTAATCTATTATGCTACCACTAAAATAATAATTTTTCAATAATAAAAAAGTGAGTTTAGGTTGAAAATAATGTAAAATGTAGCCAACAGAGCTCTACTCTCTCTCTCTCTCTAAAACACACACCTCTGGCAAACAAGTATATTACATGTCAACAGCAATTGGGTTAAACATGTTAAAACACAAAAATTGGGTGATATGCCATAATTTCTGGGTAATATTACAGTGTGGCCTTTCTGTCAGATTATGCTACACAATCAGTGTGTTCATTTGTGACAAATGTTGAACTACAGTTTCAAAAGTGTTTCTAGAGTGCAACTGAAATGGGGCACTGAACTATGATTTTATTTTCCAATGTTTACATCGGCTGGACCAGGTTGATGTGAATGGAACATTACAAGTGAAAGTTTTATCCATTATGGATGAGGAACACTGCAATTGCGATGAATAAGGGTTTCTTCAAATTACTGCAATCAGTCGCCTTTTGTTTTGTTCTTCAATTTTTTTATTTTTCCATTAATGGTTTCAAACTGCCTAGCGATTCGTCACCAGATGGAACATACACTCCTGGAAATTGAAATAAGAACACCATGAACTCATTGTCCCAGGAAGGGGAAACTTTATTGACACATTCTTGGGGTCAGATACATCACATGATCACACTGACAGAACCACAGGCACATAGACACAGCCAACAGAGCATGCACAATGTCGGCACTAGTACAGTGTATATCCACCTTTCGCAGCAATGCAGGCTGCTATTCTCCCATGGAGACGATCGTAGAGATGCTGGATGTAGTCCTGTGGAACGGCTTGCCATGCCATTTCCACCTGGCACCTCAGTTGGACCAGCGTTCGTGCTGGACGTACAGACCGTGTGAGACGACGCTTCATCCAGTCCCAAACATGCTCAATGGGGGACAGATCCGGAGATCTTGCTGGCCAGGGTAGTTGACTTACACCTTCTAGAGCACGTTGGGTGGCACGGGATACATGCGGACGTGCATTGTCCTGTTGGAACAGCAAGTTCCCTTGCCGGTCTAGGAACGGTAGAACGATGGGTTCGATGACGGTTTGGATGTACCGTGCACTATTCAGTGTCCCCTCGACGATCACCAGTGGTGTACGGCCAGTGTAGGAGATCGCTCCCCACACCATGATGCCGGGTGTTGGCCCTGTGTGCCTCGGACGTATGCAGTCCTGATTGTGGCACTCACCTGCACAGCGCCAAACACTCATACGACCGTCATTGGCACCAAGGCAGAAGCGACTCTCATCGCTGAAGACGACACGTCTCCATTCGTCCCTCCATTCACGCCTGTCGCGACACCACTGGAGGCGGGCTGCACGATGTTGGGGCGTGAGCGGAAGACGGCCTAACGGTGTGCGGGACCGTAGCCCAGCTTCATGGAGACGGTTGCGAATGGTCCTCGCCGATACCCCAGGAGCAACAGTGTCCCAAATTTGCTGGGAAGTGGTGGTGCGGTCCCCTACGGCACTGCGTAGGATCCTACGGTCTTGGCGTGCATCCGTGCATCGCTGCGGTCCGGTCCCAGGTCGACGGGCACGTGCACCTTCCGCCGACCACTGGCAACAACATCGATGTACTGTGGAGACCTCACGCCCCACGTGTTGAGCAATTCGGCGGTACGTCCACCCGGCCTCCCGCATGCCCACTATACGCCCTCGCTCAAAGTCCGTCAACTGCACATACGGTTCACGTCCACGCTGTCGCGGCATGCTACCAGTGTTAAAGACTGCGATGGAGCTCCGTATGCCACGGCAAACTGGCTGACACTGACGGCGGCGGTGCACAAATGCTGCGCAGCTAGCGCCATTCGACGGCCAACACCGCGGTTCCTGGTATGTCCGCTGTGCTGTGCGTGTGATCATTGCTTGTACAGCCCTCTCGCAGTGTCCGGAGCAAGTATGGTGGGTCTGACACACCGGTGTCAATGTGTTCTTTTTTCCATTTCCAGGAGTGTATATTAATTGTCTGCGGCAGTGTAGGAGTCATGTAACTGTGGCAAGACGTATAGACGAAACATGTATGCACTGCCTGTGAAGAGAATTAGTCACATTATTAGATTTTATTGCTTTGCTTACAGTGACTGGTATTTGTTGGCTGGATAGTGGGGTACACAGTATTCTGGAAAATGTATTGGATGTTTCCCGGTGACGATAATTGTTCTGCAGTTTACATGACTCCCACACTGCTGCAGACAATTAAGATATGTACCATCTGATAATGAATCAGCTACAGTAATTTGAAGGAACCTACATTACAAGTGTCCTGTGGATAACGATGACATTCATCTAAAGGAAAAGGGGGGGGGGGGGAATTTTTGAAATATTCAAGTACAGTGGAATGTCAGGATCTTAAATGCATTTATTTGTATCATCAATAATGTAAATGAAGCAGTTAGGTCTAAGAAGACTACAGTAATTTATTTTAAGTTTCATCAAGTATCTGCGGAAGAAATACATCCCCCTTCCCACTCCCAAGAACGCACTAGAGGAAGCTGATTAGCTGAAAATTTAAATTCTGGCGGTGATCAAATCCCAACATCAGATCTTTGCTCATAAGCTCTACACATACACGGAATTCGAGCAGTTAATTAACGTCAAAATTTTATATTCATGAGCATGAACCCTGTGGCATTTCCGTTCGTGTAGTGACTAGGTAAACACATCCAAGATCCAACGCAGGTAACGCCTTCGCACAGCAGATGCCCCATACTACACTGCTGGCCACCGTAAATGCAACACCAAGAAAGACAAGAGGTAGCACAACAAAATTTATTTTGTAGATAACATGTTGACCAAGTGTCAAATGATTACGTTTACAGACGTCTGTGACATGTGGTTCCTGCCAGAATCAGTAGCCAGAGTAGCCGCCATTGTTGGAGATCACCGCTACCACACGTCTCGGCATTGAGTCAAAGAGACGCTGGATGTGTTCCTGGGGTACAGCAGCCCAAGCAGCTTCCACACGTTGCCAAGGATCATCTGGTGTGGCAGCTGGGGATGTAATCTGGGTCACTCGTTGAGCAACAATGGACCACATGTTTTCTATCGGCGAACGATCCGGAGAGCGAGCTGGCCAGACAGAAGCGTGCCTCGTCAGTAAAGATAATGTCATTCCATTCTGCCATCCACATCCGTCTGTCATCACACCATTGGCGACGGAGACGTCTGTGGTTCTGCGTCAATGGTAGACGAAGCAATGGACGTCTTGCGGACAGACCACTCTGCTGTAAACGGCGTCGAATGGTACACGCAGACACTGGATGATGCGTTACAGACGCAATGTGCTGTGCTATGGTTCGGGATGTCACTGAGCGATCCGTCACTGCCATGCGCACAATTTGCCCATCAGCACGTGCAGTGGTGCACCGAGGTGAATGCGATCGACCACGTCGGTCCGTCGTACCCTCCTGCATCTAACGGTCACATATCCGCATTACAGTTGTTTGGTTTCGTCCGACACGACTAGCGATTTCTCTGTATGATAATCCACAATCTCGGTAAGCCACTATCCTTCCTCTGTCGAACTCGGATACGTGATCAAACGATGTTCGCTGTTATCTACGAGGCATAGCTGACCGTCTTGTGAAACAACCACAAGGTAAACACACGTGCCGAACGTACACTCGTCGAAATCGCCAAGCCTTAAATGGCGCTATGAGGTGGCGCCACAGGCGCGCGTGATGTGCGTCTGCGCTGAAATTCTAATCAATTGCATATCTCATCGCTGCAAACCCATGGTGTAAATTTCACTTGATTCGGATGCTTCCTTCAGTGTGTTGCATTTACGGTGGCCAGCAGTGTATAATGTCAGATACAAGAACTATTCGGAACTCAAATTAATTGTGCTTGCGAATATAATTTTGTTGCAAGATAAACTAGCAATCACCGGTGCAAAATAATAACTGAGTTAAAATATACCTCAATAATAATACTCAAAACAACGCCAGGTACACAAGTTTTTCCACACATCGCACACGGCAAAAATAAACACAAACAGTCATGAGAGCCATATTAATTTTATCAAAGAAACAGTATAACATGTAATGTTAGACAGTGGCTACAACTAACACACGTATTTAAAGGCAATCGTGGATGCACTATTTTTATGCAACATTATTTTATTAAATTCTAAATTTTATATAACTACTGTCCAACAAATTGAAATTAAGTACTGTCGATATAAAACTAACCCGATACGTTGTGAACAACTATCTTTGGCGATCAAAGAGGTTCGAGGTTTCTTTCTTCCGGTCGGGGTGGCAGACGCGTGATTAGAGAGGTAATGTTGTTAAATGTTATATCTGTTGTAATCTAATTAATAGTCGAAAATCGGTGCTGTACATAGTGTGTATATACTTTAAAATAGTGTTTAGCTTCATTTGAGAATTTTCCAGGTGAAGTAAATATTTCATATTGCAATTGTGATGCTCTACGTAGGGAACCAAACTTCAATTTTCTATGTTTATATTGATTTTTTTCTGAAATGTTTCGATGTATTATTTGCTCAGTGTTGTTTTTCTACTCTCAGGATGAAGACAATAGTAACGAATCAAACTGTTAAAATCCCCGACGGGTGCAGCGTGAAGGTTAAGTCACGCCTGGTCACCGTCAAGGGACCCCGCGGCGTGCTGAAGAGGTCATTCAAGCATTTAGCATTGGATATTCGTGTAAGTAGTAACAAATTGTGATAATTACGATTAGAAATCATTACATTTACGTTTAGAACCTATGTGGAAGGTGTTTGTTCGACTCTGCCTTGAACATTAATTTCACAGAACTCACCGAACCCCTTCACATGCGCGTCTGAACAGATACGTGTATTCAACGGGATTTTGTTTAGGATAGTGCTCTCGGAAAACCTTCTTGGTGAAAGGTAGTTCATTGCTTACCACGCCAGTTGGTTCACAGAAAAAGTTGTTTAATGTTGTCCTTTAAATGGTATGTTTACCTTGTGTAAACCCACATCTTACTGTCATTTGACTGTGAAAATTAGAAGTCCATGACAATTATCACTCATGCATTTATCGCTGGATGACAATCTTTTCACGACTTCTTCGTGCATTATGATCTCCAGCTATACACCCCCATGTTGCTTCTGTATGTTATCTCTTACTTTGTGAAATCCAACAAAGTACTCCCTTGATTCACTAACCATATATTATGTACCAACAAATCCCACCCAGTCAAACTTTAGTTTAGTCATTATTGTTCTTCCAGTCCAGTCTGTCAACGAATTTGCTTTCCTGTCTTCTTTAGTAATTTGCAACAAGCATCTCCATTGCTTACTGAGCAACTTCAAGTTTTGTAATAGCTTCAAAATTAAAAGTCCATTTCTAATGTCAGTCAAAACACACACAAATTCTAAACTTTTGTCCAGACACTGTGGAAATTGTATGGGAAACTCTACTCTATCACAAGTGTCCCCATTTTTACTCTTTTGTTTCTTCTCCTGTAAAATGATTGATCGCTGTAACTCGAAAACTTGACAGCTGGATCCATAACTAGTAAATTTCTATAATTTTCGTTCTAGTTTGTGGCTAAAGTTTGCACTTGGCTGCTCACACGCAGATGTTGGCAACACCTGTGCATGTATGATAAAGATCAAATAAGTAAGCATGTTACTACTTTTGACAATAAAAACTTCACCCATCAACCGCCCTAGCCCTTGGTGGTGGGGGGGGAATCATATGAAACATTGAATCACATTTTAGCTGTTCTGCCATCTTAGATTTCACCCACAGCGTTTGCAAAGTTTCATAGTTTGTTACCTATAAATTCAATGCTACTCGCAGATTTGCTCTGTTAAGTTATTCCTTTTATTTTTGTAAACAACGAGCAAACAGTTCAATATCATAATGCAAATGTGATTCAAAAATATAGCTATACTGTGTCTTGAAACACTCTTTTTATCCTGTTTTAAATATTTTGCTCGTGCTGCTTATAAAGCATTTTGTAATTACCTCTACATGATTACTCTGCAATTCACATTTAAGTGCTTCGCAGAGGGTTCATCGAACCACAATCATACTATCTCTCTACCATTCCACTCCCGAACAGCGCGTAGGAAAAAATGAACACCTAAACCTTTTGCGAGCTCTGATTTCTCTTATTTTATTTTGGTGATCATTTCTACCTATGTAGGTAGGCTCAACAAAATATTTTCGCATTCTGAAGAGAAAGTTGGTGACTGAAATTTCGTAGATAGTTCTCGCCGCGACGAAAAATGTCTTTGCTTTAATGACTTCCATCCCAACTCACGTATCATATCTGCCACACTCTCTCCCCTATTACGTGATAATACAAAATGAGCTGCCCTTTTTTGCACCCTTTCGATGTTCTCCGTCAATCCCACCTGGTAAGGATCCCACACCGCGCAGCAATATTCTAACAGAGGACGAACGAGTGTAGTGTAAGCTGACTCTTTAGTGGACTTGTTGCATCTTCTAAGTGTCCTGTCAATGAAACGCATCCTTTGGCCCGCCTTCCCCACAATTATTATCTATGTGGTCTTTCCAACTGAAGTTGTTCATAATTTTAACACCCAGGTACTTCGTTGAATTGACAGCCTTGAGAATTGTACTATTTATCGAGTAATCGAATTCCAGCGGATTTCTTTTGGAACTCGTGAGGATGACCTCACACTTTTCGTTATTTAGTGTCTACTGCCACACCATACAGCAATCTTTTCTAAATCGCTTTGCAACTGATACTGGTCTTCGGATGACCTTACTAGACGGTAAATTACAGCATTATCTGCGAACAACCTAAGAGAACTGCTCAGATTGTCACCCAGGTCATTTATATAGATCAGGAACAGCAGAGGTCCCAGGACGCTTCCCTGGGGAACACTTGATATAACTTCAGTTTTACTCGATGATTTGCCGTCTATTACTACGAACTGCGACCTTCCTGACAGGAAATCACGAATCCAGTCGCACAACTGAGACGATACCCCATAGGCCCACAGCTTGATTAGAATTCGCTTGTGAGGAACAGTGTCAAAGGCTTTCCGGAAATCTAGAAATACAGACTCAACTTGAGATTCCCTGTCGATAGCGGCCATTACTTTGTGTGAATAAAGAGCTAGCTGCGTTGCACAAGAACGATGTTTTCTGAAACCATGCTGATTACGTATCAATAGATCGTTCCCTTCGAGGTGATTCATAATGTTTGAATACAGTATATGCTCCAAAACCCTACTGCAAACAGACGTCAATGATATAGGTCTGTAGTTCGATGGATTACTCCTACTACCCTTCTTAAACACTGGTGCGACCTGCGCAATTTTCCAATCTGTAGGTACAGATCTATTGGTGAGCGTGCGGTTGTATATGATTGCTAAGTAGGGAGCTATTGTATCAGCGTAATCTGAAAGGAACCTAATCAGTATACAATCTGGACCTGAAGACTTGCCCGTTTCAAGCGATTTGAGTTGCTTCGCAACCCGTAAGGTATGTACTTCTAAGAAATTCATGCTAGCATCTGGAATATTCCATTTGTCTTCCCTGGTGAAGGAATTTCGGAAAACTGCGTTCAATAACTCCGCTTTAGCGGCACAGTCATCGGTAACAGTACCATCGGCACTGCGCTGCAAAGGTATTGACTGCGTCTTGCCGCTTGTGTACTTTACATACGACGTTTGGCTTAAAGGAGTGTAGGCCTACTCACTTGAAAGTAGAAGCATTGAGCTGTTGATAGACACAGCTTTAGGAGTTATCCTTTGATGAGCTTGTGCTGCGTCTGTGTTTCACTCTAGCTCATTAAAGGATAACTTCCGGAGGTAGCAAGTTTTCTTTCTTTTATCTGTCCTTATTGACAACTCAAACTTCTGCTTTTTGGTGAATGGTCTTATTCAATCCAATAGTATTTACATTTTACAAACATGTTACTACATTTGTAATGGATTTAGGAATTTCCCACTATCCTAAAATCTAATAGAAGTTGCAGGAATAATATATGGTCTCTTCATATCAGCTATGTAAGATTTGTTGATCGATAAGACATTTCTAATGGGGGTAATTTTTATGCAAAAATGTATCTTGTGCTACAGTGATAATTACAGTTTCGTAATATTTTATTTGTGTGAAATCCTCAAGACTGACAATTATGCAGGGAAAAAATTTCATGCTATAAAAAAATAAAAAGGTGTCTGGCAGTTGTCACATGGAATGGTGCAAATCTAATGTGTGGGGTAATTTTCAGACAGCAAACATTTGTGTCGAGTCACTTGCATTTTTATAGTGTCTTTCACTTTTTGCTAGTCAAATTCCCCATTAGGTCATACATCATCTTCTGGAATAATTGACTTCCTTCCAGCTATGCTGCCACTAGTCTTTTGAAATAAGAAAATTAAAAAGTTCTCCTCTAGTCCAAATTCCCAGGGAACACTTGTGATTGTTACGCTGGAATTTTCTTTCACTTCTGTTGTTGCTCTTTGTAGCTGGTTCTCAGACTAACCTTGTTTGATGATTGTTTTCTGTAGCCTTCTTGTTTGATGAGTGTTTTCTGCAGGTTCGTAACTCTACAGAAAATTTAGTTGCTGTCACTGCAATAGTACCATGGAAATTTAAATTAATTTCTGCAACCAAAAGTGGGTAGAGAGGAATGATACATTAGAGTCATTGACTTTGACCCGTGATATAGGAAAGATGCAATGAACATCGTAAACATTATTGCAGCTATAATGTGATGTTATTTTGCAATTTTTTTCAAACAGGCTAAGGTGCTAGTCAGTTCTATCACAGCAAGAGTGGTTCCCCCCCACCTTCATGTGTTTCGCCAACTCACAGCCAAACTGTTACCTTCCAATCTAACCTATACCTTGGGCCAAACTAGAGAGCAGTGTGTCACTACAACCAGTCTTTTAAAGCAGTTTAAAGGTGGTGTTCCAGTGGAAACTTATCGAAATAAATTTTGTGTTACTGGTAACAGCAGCACCTAGTGCATTGTCAATAGGGCATGGGACTTCTTGCCAAGTTATAACAACTCAGGAACCAAATAAGGCTGTAAAATCATTATTATTTTATAGTGACAATCTATTTATTACATTATAAATTTAGATTCACATATGGCTTTCCCGAGTTAACTGTGAAGATACTTCAACATATGCCGTGACTTGCTCAAACAAGATTATGAATAATTTGTTTAATTATACCTTCATTTTACAAATACATTAATGATACTTATTAAACCACAATGTAGCTGCTACTAATTGTTGTTGTTGTTGTTGTCATCTGTCCGAAGACTGTTTTGATGCAGCTGTCCACGCTAACCTATTCTGTGCAAGAATCTTCATCTCTGAGTAACTACTGCAACCTACATCATTGTGAATCTGCATACTGTACTTATCTCTTGGTTTTCTTCTACTATTTTTATCCCCCACACTTGCCTCCAGTACTAAATTGGTGATCCCTTAATGCCTCAGAATGTATCCTACCAACGGATCCTTTCTTCTAGTCAGGTTGTGCTGCAAGTTTCTCTTCTCCCAATTCTTTTCAACACCACCTCATTACCCAGTCTAATATTGAGCATGCTTCTGTAGCGCATTTCAAAAGCTTCTATTCTCTTCTTGTCTAAACTGTGTATCGTCCATGTTTCACTTCCATACATGGCTACACTCCATGCAAATTCTTTCCGAAAGGAGTTCCTGGCACTTAAATCTATACTTGATGTTAACAAATTTCTCTTCGTCAGAAAAGCTTTCCTTGCCATTGCCAGTGTACATTCTATAGCCTCCCTACTTTGACCATAATCAGTTATTTTGCTTCTCAAATTGCAGAACTCATCTGCTACTTTCTCTCATTTCCTAATCTTATTCCTTCCCCATCATGTGCTTTAATTTGACTACATCCCATTATCCTCGTTTAGTTTTTGTTCTTCTTATATCCTCTTTTCAAGACACTGTCTATTCTGTTTAACTGCTCTTCCAAGTCCTTTGCTGTCTCTGACAGAATTACAAAGGCATTGGCAAATCTCAAAGTTTTTATTTGTCCTCCCTGGACTTAAATTCCTCCTCCAACCTTTTCTTCCGTTTTCTTTACTGCTTGCACAATATACAGATTGAATAACATGGAGGATAGGTTACAAGCCTGTCTCTCTCTCTTCTCAACCATTCCTTCCCTTTCTTGCCCCTCAACTCTTGTGACTGCCATTTGGTTTCTGTACAAATTGCAAATAGCCTTTTGCCCCCTGTATTTTACCCCTGCCACTTTCAGAATTTGAAAGAGATTATTCTAGTCAACATTGTCAAAAGCTTTCTCTAAGTCTACAAATGCTTGAAACATAAGTTTGCCTTTCCTTAATCTAGCTTCTGAGATAAGTCGTAGGGTCAGTATTGCCTCACGTGTTCCAATATTTCTACGGAATCCAAACTGATCTTCCCTGAGGCTGGCTTCTACCAGCTTTTCCATTCTTCTGTAAAGGATTCGTGTTAGTATTTTGCAGCTGTGACTTATGAAGCTGATAGTTCAGTGATTTTCACACCTGTCAGCACCTGATTTCTTTGTAATTGGAATTATTATATTCATTTTGAACTCTGAGTGTATTTCACCTGTCTCATACGTCTTGCTCATCAGATGGAAGAGTTTTGTCATGGCTGGCTCTCCCAAGGCTATCAGTAACTCTTAACGGAATATTGTCTACGCCTGGGGCCTAGTTTAGAGTTAAGTCTTTCAGCACGTTGTCAAATTCTTCATGCAGTATCTTATCTCCCTTCTCATCTTCCTCTGTGTACTCTTCCATTTCCATAATATTGCCCTAAAGTACATCTCCCTTGTGTAGGCCCTCTATATAGCTCCACTTTTCTGCTTTCCCTTCTTTGGTTAGGACTGGTTTTCCATCTATGCTCTTGATATTCTCATAGGTAGTTCTCAGTTTTCCAAAGATCTTTCATTCTCCTGTAGGTGGCACCTACCTTACACCCTAGCCTATGCTTCTACATCCTTGCATTTGTCCTCTAGCCATTCCTGCTTAGCTATTTTGCACTTCCTGTCAATCTCAATTTTTAGACCTCTGTATTCCCTTTCACCTGGTTCATTTATTGCATTTTATATTTTCTCCATTCATCAATTAAATTCAATTTGTCTTATCACCCAAGCATTTCTACTAGCCCTCATCTTTTTACCTATTTGACCATCTGCTGCCTTCACTATTTCAGCTCTCAGAGCTACCCATTCTTCTACTGCATTTTTATCCCCTATTCTTGTCCATCATTCCCTAATGCTGCCACTAAAACACTCTGCTACTTCTGGTTCATTCAGTTTATCCAGGTCCTACCTCTTTAAATTCCTGCATTTTTGCAGTTTCTTCCATTGTAATCTGCAGTTCATAACCAATAAATTGTGGTCAGAGTCTACATCTGCCCCCTGGAAATGCCTTACATTTAAAACCTTGTTCCGAAACCTCTGTCGTACCATTATATAATCAATCTGAAACATTCCGGTGTCTCCAGTACTCTTCCATATATACAGCCTTCTTTCATTGTTCTTAAACCAAGTGTAGCGATGATTAAATGAAGCTCTGTGCAGAACTCAATCAGTTGGCTTCCTCTTTCATTTCATTCCCCTAATCCATATTCACCTACTACTTTCCCTTCTCTTCCTTTTCCTACTATCGAATTCCAGTCACCCATGACTATTAAATTTTTGTCTTCCTTAGCTGTCTGAACAATTTCTTTTATCTTTTCATACATTTCCTCAATCTCTTCACCTGTGGAGCTAGGTGGCATATTAATTTGTACTGCCATGGTGTGTGTGGACTTCATGTCTACTATGGTTACAATAATGCGTTCACTGTGCTGTTCATAGTGGCTTTTCTGCATTCCTATTTTTGTATTTCTAACCCTGTATTCACCTGACCGGAAGTCCTGTTCCTCCTGCCACTAAACTTAACTTATTCCCACTATATCTCAATTTAACCTATCCATTTCCCTTTTAAGTTTTCGAGCCTACCTGCCCAATTAAGGGATCTGACATTCTACACTCTGATCCGTAGAATCCCTCTTCTGTTTCTTCTGATAACGATGTTCTTCTGAGTAGTCCCCGCCCAGAGATCCCAATGGGTGACTATTTTACCTCTGGAATATTTTACCCAAGAGGATGTAGGCATCATTTAATCATATAGTAGAGCTGCATGCCCATGGGAAAAATTACGGCTATAGTTTCCTCTTGCTTTCCGTCTGTCCTCTCAACAGATACACCTCTGTTGCGGTTGCATCTACGGTTCAGCTATCTGTATCGCTGAGGCACGCAAGCCTTCCCACCAATGGAAAGGTCTGTGGTTCATGAGGAGTCTGAAGTTATGTACTGCAGTTTCCTGTCAGATTCCGTTGTCTCAAGCAGTACTGACAGATTACTGTTGTAACATGTTCTTTTCCAGTGTAATACAAGGCTTTTCATGGCTCTTTATTGGCTAATCTGTATGTTCTTCCGATGTCAGTTGCAGAATTTAATTTACTAAGTATGAGGTTTTTTATTGCTTGATACTTCCAACAAGGAGTCCTGGGGACTGCTATGACTATAAAATCTTTTTGACAAGCTCCTTTTTGTATGCTGCACGTGCTCATCATTTCTTACATATAAGTGACTGCTGGCGTACATCCTTACTCTGCTTAAACAGTTGAAAGGAAGTTAATATCTGATCATGTTGTCCTTCCACAGTTAATACAAATGTCAAGGAAGCCACTTTGACTTATATTTTATGGGCAATTATTAATCCACTTGTTTCATTTGCAAGATGTCTTCAGGTAACAAAGTGTCACAAATGTGCCAGTATCATGATTTAAAATGCTTAAGCCTCCAATTGATTTTTTAACTGCACATGTTGGAATACAGAAAGTTTATTCTTCCACTCTGTTGATCATGATTGCTACTCGTCGTATTCCCAAATGTGCCTTTCAACATTCTTTTGGGAAATTTGGAATTTTAAATCATGACACTGCAACTTTTCTGCCACATGAGCTGCTGTAAATTAAATATTACATAACATGGAAAATGCGTACTATACATTACATTACTTATGTTAATGGTTTATGTCATAGCTTAGTACAAATATAAAATTATAAAGCAAAGTGTACGTACTTAGTGCTCAATGTCATTTAACTGTTGTTTTATGAACCAGCTTGCAACAAAGTGCAGTTGGCAACAGGAATGCAGTAAAATAAAGTTTGTTTCCATGTGTTCACTATGGAATACCATCATGAAATGTGGTGCACATGTTAACAAATAGTGTATCACTAACTTACATTTTTTAAAACAAAAAGGCAGATTTGGAAATTTTCAAAATTAAGTGTTTTGGTTTGGGAAAATTTAGCATTTTAATGAATTTTGTCAATCAGCACATGTTTTAAAGCCTATAATAAACTGACTAAAATTGTATTAATTTCAGGCATATATGTCAGACTTTTGAGAAGTCCATTTTAAGGTTTTAAAATGTGGCAAAAATCACAGTTTTGGAAACTAAAATAATAACTTGTAAATAAAATACCCAGAACTCTTTAATTTTGGATTTTATCTTATTTTGATGGGTTGACTAAAATGACAAAATATTACAAAGTTCTAAACCGTCAAGGTTCGGCTTACAATGTAGGAAAAGATAGATTGCTACTTGCCATTCATTTGTTGCTTGATTTCATGTGGAATGACTCACAGCATTTCAGGGTAGGCAGAAGCAAATTTTAGAAGTGAGGTAGGATAGTAAACAATTTATATTTTTAAAAATTATGAAAAGAAAACAATTCCAAGTATTTATTTATTTGTGTAATGACATATAGAAAACTAGTTTATATTTTTACACAAGGTTACATCATGTGATGAATTTCGTTGCAGTTTCTCACTAGTGCAAGTAAATGTGATATTCTGTGCAGAAGACTGTTACTCTTCCACTTTTGCAGTCTGTAGTACTCTACAACAGTGTGTCAGTGGTGTTCTACAACAGTGAGATCGCTAACTAACAACTTATGGTATGTGAATTTCTCATGGGTTCCCGTTTGGTTAGCATGGGGTGGGGCATTGGGAATTATTTGTTGGAGGACAAAATGCATTTACATCATCTTCACCGTACACTTATATCTGCATGCTGCAGTTATTCTGATACCTCACTCTTGCACCTTTGTACTCCATTGTTTGTGTTCATTACTTCGAACAGTGCAGTCCTACCTGAATTAAGTCCATACAGCAATATCCACCTGTCTGCAACTATGCAGATCACACTTAAGTGCTTGACAGAGTAAAGGAAAACATAAACAAAGTGCATAACACTATGTGGACTATTCCCTTCCTAGTTATTGCAGGTTGTCTTTGTGCTGCAGTGATGTGGTAAAACAAGTCAGCATCTTAAACCTGAAATAGGGTAGTGTTACTCACCACATAGGTGGCGTTGAGTGACAGATAAGAACATTGTAAGAAGACTGCTTAATATTATAAGCTGTTCCAGTCCTTCAAATGTAGGAAGAAAACACACACACACACACACACACACAGCACACCCATGTGCGGCCATTGACATCCATTGCGCCCAGATGACTGGCCATGTGTGTGTGTTTTGGTATCTTCTTTGATAAACATTTCCATTGTCTCATAGGCATTTTTTGCCTCCTATGGATGATCAAGGACTTCATGTTTGTTGCCATACTGTTTAGCACCAGAAACCAGTTCATTTCCTGGTATGAACAGGTCACTTGCACCCTGAGTCATCTTCCTCGCTTCATTGTCAGGCTGAAGGCAAACTGTCGTTTGAATTCTGTCGCATGAACATGGTTCCAGTTGTCCTACAACCTTAGTTCAGCCTCGACAGTGAAATAGCTCGGTGGAAGTAAACTTGCAGTTTTGTCTGTAGCAAATCATAACTTTCCAGTAGGGTGTCACATTTTCCCTTGTCCATAAAGTAATTTAATGGCAGTCCTTCTGTTGAGATACGAATGAAGATCTTCAGACAGCCTGGATTTTACTGCCTCACCATAAACTGTCTGCAATGGGACAGCCTGTTTTTTTATATTTTATTTGTTTGTTTAATCTTCCTTGGACCATTCAGTACAACAGTGTCAGGCATGTCATATGCAATACAGAAATTAAAAAAAAAATACTCATATAAAACATAAACAGAGTAAGTTAGGTGAGAGGATAAAGCAGGAAGTCTGAAAATTAGAGTAGTCCTTAGTCTCCGAACCTCTCAATCCTCAGATGTGGAGTGTACATGTAAAAACTTGTCACTTTAACTTACATGATTAGGCACATCACTTTCAACAGTTGTTTTCCATCTGTTCATATGAAAAAAAATTTTCTTGGCATTTTAGTAAATATATTGTTGTATCTACTACCCAGAGCATCTACATTCTGCTGTAGCCAAGATATGTCACTTTCCGTTTATAATAAAAAAAATGCTTTATTTTTTCAGTTGTTGTTTTTAAAGACCTTGCAGTATGTATGAATGAATGGTAGTTGTTCGTACATGTGATGTATTTTAGAAAGTAATGGCATTGTTAATTGTTTTTGCCTAGCTGAACAGCTTCTACAAAACCTGTGGCAAGTGATAGAGGCTAAAATGCATATTTGTGTGGCAAGGAGGATTATTTTATCATTGTGGCAGAAGTAATTGTGGGTCAGTTCACATTTGACGTGTCATCAGATGTACAGTTCCTAGGGTTGAACAAAGATCGTAATAGCGTATTCACTTGATACCGTATTTATGTGAGTATAAGACAACCCCCTATTCTTCAAATGCCCCCTTGAGACGAAATTTATTTTCAACATGTTTTTACTAATCAAATGTACAAACTTTTGTTTGTGTAAGGTATCTGCCTAAAAAGTTACCATTACACCTATATTCTAAACTTATACCATTTATTGGTCATCTGCATCTTGATAATACAAGGAGAAATAAAATACTGCCTAAAAAGTTACCATTACACCTATATTCTAAACTTATACCATTTATTGGTCATCTGCATCTTGATAATACAAGGAGAAATAAAATAAACAAAAAGAAATTATGTATATTAATTTTTATCTTCACTTTTATTTAGCCTGTTGTTCGAGAGACCATTATTTTTAATTATCATTTAAAGGAGAACTGTGAAACTTATATCTTCATTGTCACAAATATTTGGCCTCTTCTTTCAAACACAGTGGATTTTACTTCTATACTGACATGACTGCAAAAACAGTGTTTGCCCAATGTTCTCTCGTTGGCTGTGTAGAACCAGCTGCTGACACACCCCCTTTTGTTTGTACTGTACCTTATGGTGAGCATCGACAACATTACTGCACGACACACATAAGTATGCCACTGGCCCCAGTGTAGACTTTCTGCATCTCCTGCAGTATTGCATGTTATTGTTGAGTATTGGGCCAGTTTTAAAGTCTATTCTATACTGAGTACAAATGGATTCAGGCAATTGGCAGTTTATTTCAGCTAAGCTCATGGCACTGTTCCCCCTCCAAGCCTTCCATAGAGCTGTGCTTGAGCAACAGTGAACTACAGATAGCTATATCTTCTAGGGTGTAGGTCATGTGTACCAACAGCAACAATACATAAATAAAAGATTGCAATCACAATTCAGTCCAATGCTCTGAACTTTCACTCATCTCGCGATCTATAGCCACCTGTTGGTACTATCTTCACAAGGGTTTTTTCCGCTGTAATTTATTCTTGCAATAACTATTGCAGTCAGGTTACTGTCATTTGTTTTGTTTTTTAGACATTTAATTCTGGATTAATTTTCTTTCTCATTTCATATGGATGTCACTATCTTGCTCTAACGCTGATTAAAAGCTGGTCAAGTTTTCTCCCCAGCAGTGTACTCTGTGAACAACTGAATTTTCATTTGCAATGCACTTTTCAAATCATTAGTTTCTCATAACCAAATATAAAACTGACTTGGGTTCAGAATCATGTAGTGGTTCTTGAAGGAAAAGATTTTCGTCTTTGAATGTTACCTTTACCTAGAAAGCAGCATAAATGTGTGTTTATGGTATCTATACATGTATGAGAACTTTTATTGCAAAACTTCAATTACAACAGAAGTTTATGAGTTGACAGAATTTATGCAGTTCCATCCTGTGTTTCACAAAGTACCCATTTTTTTAAAAGCAGAACATTAGACAGTTCTTATACCTAGTTCACAGTTTCTCATGTATCCATCCACTGCACTAGTGCCCTGAGTCAAATGTCACGTGACTGACTGAGCAAGATCGATACTATATCGAGCACTTCTGTGTATTCTGAAATCTCGAGCTTATTTGAACGAATGTATTGTTTTCTGAGCTCTCCCCTTTGGATCTCTTCAAAATAAACTTGTACGAAACCTCAATGGCCAATGCTTTATCTGTAAATGCAAGACAAAAACACTGTAAAAACATATCATATCATATGATCCTGTATTTTTCTAATGACAAATTTGGGGGGAAACCTCATCTTGTAATCGGGTAAATACGGTATTTCCTAACGTTATGGTACAAAATTGAATTACTTCTCCAGCACACAAAGGAGCTCAGCTTCTGGCACTAAGGGAAAAATATTCGTGTTGCTCCTGATGAAATCATTGTTCTTGGATTAATCTTATAGTTACTGACACTCAGGAATAATGTAATGCTCCAAAACTGATTCCAAAGTACTGCTGAAAACGAACAAATGCAAAAACTTTTTAAAAAAGATGTACAAATATGCTGTGTTGTGTACAGCAACCCCCCAACACACACACACACACAGACAGACATAAATAACAGTGGAAAGTGCTACGTTCGATTAATGTTCGGGTATTAAGTCTTTTGTCAAAATAGCATCGAATTTTTTGATAGTACATGAATAAACACACAGACTGCAAGAATATTGGCATTGCTTTGTTGTTCTTCCACTGCAGATGATGTGGAAACAACAGCTTTCTTTGAT
Source organism: Schistocerca piceifrons (assembly GCF_021461385.2). Lineage (NCBI taxonomy): Eukaryota > Metazoa > Arthropoda > Insecta > Orthoptera > Acrididae > Schistocerca > Schistocerca piceifrons. The sequence continues at coordinate 110,688,778 of NC_060143.1, forward strand.
AACTGGCATCACAGAATACTGGAACTCGCTGCAGTGGTGACTGACACCCTACAGAGGAAGAGCAAGCTGTTGCCAGCACTTTGGCTCTAAATAGGTTTTGTATGCAAACAAAAGTTTCCAGTTTTGTGTTGTATGACACAGAATCTGAAGAGGGTGTATTCTTCATGGTACTGAAATGAATCTTTGGCTTTTTCTCAACAGCTGCCAACACAGATTCGGTTTAGATTTTTGCCCGAAGCTTCATAACACTTATTCCACAATTTTATGTATATATAAAATGCCATGCAAGGGGTCTTTTGTGGTGTATACAGCTCTGAAGTCAGATTGTTAATTTTTTTTATTTTTTATGCAATGTCTTGCACAATATGAAGGTGAATTTGGTAAGCCTGTAGTTCCATTTCATGTGAATTGGAACACTTGCAACATTGTTCCAGATTTGGAGAATCTTCATTCTTTGCAGGACACCTGTTAACAATGCAGCAAATGAGTTGTGTTGCTTTTTTGTTGATTTATCTTTTACTTTCTTATAACCTAATAGCTTTATACACCTTATCTGGAATTACTTGCAGCATGTCATTTTCATCTTTTGTCAACCTGTACAGACATTCAAAGGAATCTTAGACTCCTTGTACTGTGGTCTGTGCTGGGTAATGACCCATCTCATCTACTGAAATGTGGTGTCTAGCCAAAAAGTTTTTCTTCTTGGTCATATTTTTTCCCGTATTTTCATTGTGCCATGCGTTTTCATTCAGTTGAAGGCCTATCCTAATAGTTCAGTTCAACCTGTTCCACAGTGTTCTTATGTTTTACCCTGTTGTTGTTGCCTATTCTTTTGTATTTTCTTCATTCTAGGTGCATCTTTTCTTCAATCATTTGTCCCAGCCACACTTTTTTTTTTCTTTTTGTGTGATTAACTTCTTAATTTTCAAAGATACTGGACTTCATGCTTAATCAAACCTTTCTGTGAAGAGTACTCGCGTTAAATGTAAATCAATTTAGACAAATTGGACAAAACACCTTGTTCCCCTCATAAAATCACTGATACAAAAGATTTTAAAAATACTGTATTTTTATTATGAGAATATTTTATAGGGTGGTTTTGACACAACAGTGTTAAACCCATTAGAGTACATATTTATGCCTGCTGTGCCATTGCCAAGCGGTGTATGTTCCTTAAGTTTCTGCTAAATGTGATTAGTCACAACAAATCAACTGTGTTTTGGTAAATTCAATGCACAAGTCATTTTTTTCACAGATGGTGAACCCAAAACTTCTCAAAGTAGAAAAATGGTTTGGCACCAAGAAAGAGCTTGCTGCTGTTCGTACTGTGTGCTCGCACATTGAAAACATGTTAAAAGGTGTAACAAAGGTAAGAAATACCTCTTAATTCATTTTCAGTTTGGTGACATGTTAACTCTGATTAGTTTTAAGCTTGTGTTTTGCTTATTCTCACATTTGTTTTTCAGGGTTTCCTCTACAAAATGAGGGCAGTATATGCTCACTTCCCTATTAACTGTGTAACAACTGAGAACAACACAGTTATTGAAGTTCGTAACTTTTTGGGAGAGAAATACATTCGTAGGGTGAAAATGGCCCCAGGTGTTACTGTGACAAACTCGGCAAAGCAAAAAGATGAGTTGATAGTTGAAGGAAACAGCATTGAAGATGTTTCCCGATCAGGTAATTATTGCTGTGGCATTTTCTCATTGTAGGTAGGGTAAGTCTTCCATTTCTCAGTGTGTAGAATATGTAACCTATTTTCTAGTATTGGTTTTCATATTTTGTTCTGCCTTTCTACTTCTGTGAGATTGTTCTTTCATGCTTTTTAATATTGTTTGATATAGATAGACTGAAATAATTTAATGGCTCAATTGATAGTGGCAGGAATGGCATTGCCAGCTGGCACGTAGCATGTCATGTGCCACCAGAGATTGCAGTTTCCTTGGCCATTAGTGTAGACACTGACATATTCAAAAGTAAATAACTGGCATTGGATGAATATAACTCTGATATTTATCCTGATATATTTTATTACAGTGTATTACGTAGCAGCCAAAAGTCTAGATTTATTGTAAATTACACACATTTAACACACATCCTCATGGCTGTTGAATTTTACCTTTTCATTACATCTTTAATGTTGGTACAGAATCCATAACTGCTGGTGTTTGTTCCAGCTTGTAAGTTATATTTCATTGTAAATAAGATTGCAAGGTAAATGCAGAATTGTAATACACAAGTGTGATCTTGGAATATTTTGGTACACATTGTGTTTTTTAATCATGCACAATAGAAAAATACATGTTGGGAAGGGGGCAAAATGTAATTCGTACCAGCATATTAAATTACAACAGTTACTTATAGCTTATCTCAAATTTTAACCTCTCACTGGTGTTTCCAGTAAGTCATCTTAGGTATCTAAATGTTGTTGACGGTATTGTATTTGAAACCTTAATAGTTCCAATCCAAGGTAGTGGTATATTGCTGATATCAAAACTGCATTACTTCCATTTCTAGCCAGTTTGTACAAAAACATAGGCAACCCTTTTCATGACATGTGTAAATTTCTTGTGAATGGTGACACGTGGGCCTTTTTGGTCCACCACCCCAATTCATTCACATTCTGTTGTTGTGACTGTCCAAAATGTGACATTCTGAACTTTCAAACGTGTAACTACAAATGTAAGGGTGGTATAGGAACATTTACACCTGTGTTTGTTCCAACAGTTTTATTAAAAACTCATTTCAACGTAATTATATGAAACAGATGTAAACTGTCACAACTTTTCTTGGATTATAATGAAAATTAAAAAAAAAAAAAACTTTCTTGTCCTTGAACAATCAGGGAAAATCAATCCTTGTTTCTACAATGAACATAGCACTTGACAAAAAATGACTCCTTACTTGAGGGGGGAAAATGACTGCAGGAGGAACCTAGTTGTATCCTTCAACAATAATTATTTTTCTACTTAGTCTTCCAAAATAAGAAAACTCAAACTAGGAAATTAGGATACACTTTGGTATAACAAAGTAATAGTTAAGAATTGGTTATCATCGGTCTCCGAGTAGTTGTACCTGACTAGAAATTTTCATCACGAAAGTAAACGCAGATTAGTGGCAAGAGGTAGTATAACATTTAGTTTGTACAAAATAGCAAAATACCATGAAAATTGAAAATAATGCTCCATGCATTGCAGACTGGCAAACATACATCATTATCTACCTCATCCACCCAATTACATTTTTTTAAGGCAAGAAGTGCAGATTTTATTTGAACATTGCACACAAACAGGCTCTCAGCAGTCGACAGATTTATTAGTTGTCTTCCTGCACTGATGACAAAGATGACAGTATTTTCTTTTCTCCAGCTTATCATCCATTGGAATGGTTGAGGTGGGAATCTCAGTTTTTGGTATTTTATACATCCAAGATTTGACATCATTATTCATTGAAGTATTTGCTAGTGTTGCTCTCTTGTGTGGTTCTGCAAGCTGCATCCCAGGTGTTTGATAAGTTCCCTTGGGATGGCAACAAAACTTCTGTGGACAGTATGGAAGCTTATCATGGCAGTGTTTAGTATTCCACTAAATTCACAAAGATGCCATCTCTCATCCTTTTGTTGTGTTTAGTAAATTGTGCATTTGTGATTCAGTGTGTCAACGCCTCCTTGGTAGCATTGTAAAAAAAGTTGCATTCAGATTTACCATTTTCATTAATTCCTTTACAATGATGTGTAGATGATACAGTGTTCAAAACGTTGTTGCTTTTCACTTTTGAGGAAAACGAACTTTTTCCATCTGGGGAGAATCCATAACATGAATCATTGAGGTGCTGTTTTTTGGTGGTGGTGGTGGTGGTGGTGGTGGTGGTGGTGGTGGTGAACTGTGGTGGTAAATCCCTTTTATTTTTCTGCGTGGTACTTAAGTAAATCAACCCTCTTTTACCAAGCTCATTCCCAGCCTTGACTGAACAAATCAGTTGTCACCTGTCACTTTTCGGTTGCTGCCCTGAATTGGGGCTGTTACGAGAAAAGCTCAAATTGGGACCTGTTATGTTTTTTCTGCTTCTCTACGGATTTTGCCATCCTATCCTATTCCTGTGTATACATAGGTATTGAACATTTAGCTGGTATCAGCATCAGCTAAGTTAATCATCTTTATGCCATAATTTACTGCTTTGTTTGGCATATGTACATGAGATCTGCATAACGCCCTGAAAGCAAATAGGATTTGTCACAGTGGTTCGATCACTAACTACTTGCTTCTTCTGGCTGTGTGCCACGAACGTAGCATAAATTTCTGAAGTAGGAGCAGCAGGATCACATTTAAGTCTCTCTGTTGCAGCAGCGTCATTAGGTCATAGCGCTTATTTTATAGCTGCAAAGCGACAAAAAGACATGGCAGCGTGAAAAATAGGACACGTTTTACACCCAGTGGAAAAGAAAGACTGGTAGTTTTCATGGTTAAATTTGTATTCTGCGATCAGTAACAATAGCGCAATGAACACGTCCACTTTGTCCTTTGTTATACTGTAGTAGTTCCATATGTTGGGCAAACTAACACGTGACTTCGTTTCGTGTATTGAATTGCCAAATCTCTTTTGTTCTCTCTCCATCAGTGAACAGTTTTCAAAAGTCCCAACACAGGAGGTTGTCTGTTGATTTTCATTGTCGTCTTCATGAAACATACTACTATCATCGTCAATATCGTCGTAGAGGTTCAGTGAGCATTGCCAAAATGTTCACCAAAATCTGCTTCATCAACTCGAGGTATTTTCCTCACTGGACATGGTCTTTACCTCTATGTGATTACTCTGCTATTCACAATAAAGTGCCTGGCAGAGCGTTCAATGAACCACCTTCAAGCAGTCTCTCTACCACTCTCAAACGGCACGCAGCAAAACGAGCACTTAAATTTTTCTGTGCGAGCCCTGATTTCCCTTATTTTATCGTGATGATCGTTTGTCCGTATGTAGATGGGTGCCAACAGAATGTTTTCACAATCGGAGGAGAATAGTGGTGGTTGAAATTTCATGAGAAGAGCCCGTGGCAAAGAAAAATCTTTGTTTTAATTATTGCCACTCTAATTGATGTATCATGTCTGTGGTACTATCTCCTGTTTCACAATAATACAAAACAAGCTGCCCTTCTTTGAACTTTTTGGATGTCATCCATCAGTCCCACCTGATGCGGATCCCACATTGCACAGCAATACTCCAGAATATGGCAGTCAGGTGAACCTGCTAAGTGTTCTGCCAATGAATCACAGTCCTTGGTTGGCTCTACCCACATCATTATCTATGTGATCGTTCCAATTCAGGTTATTTGTAATTGTAATGCCTAAGTATTTAGTTGAATTTACAGTCTTCAGATTTGTGTGACTTATCACATAATCGATATTTAGTGGATTTTTTAGTACTCATGTGAATAACTTCACTTTTCTTTTTTCGGGGTCAATTGCCACTTTTTGCACCATAGAGATATCATATCTAAATCATTTTGCAATTCATTTTGGTCATATGATGACTTTACAAGATAGTAAATCACAGCATTACCTACAAACAATCTAAGAGAGCTACTCAGATTGTCTCCTATGTCGTTAATATAGACCAGGAACAATAGAGGGCGAGAACACTTCCTTGGGAATGCTGGTTATTATTTATGTTCTACTCAATGACTTTTCATCTATTACTACGAACTGTGACCTTTCTGACAGGAAATCACGAATCCAGTCGCACAATTGAGGTGATATTCCATAGGCACGCAGTTTGGTTAGAAGACACTTGTGAGGAGCGGTGTTGAAAGCCTTCTGGAAATCTAAAGATATCAATTTGACATCCCCTGTCGATAGCACTCATTACTTCATGAGTATAAAGACATAGCTGTGTTTCACAAGAACAATATTTTCTGACTCCGTGTCCGTAAATTGTTTTCTTTGAGGTACTTCATAATGTTCAAACACAGTATGTTCCAAAAACCTACTGCAAATCAGTGTTCGTGATATGGGCCTGTAATTGAGCGGATTACTCCTACTTCCCTTTTTGGGTATTGGTGTGCCTTGAGCAATTTTCCAGTCTTCAGATACAGATATTTCTGTGAGCGAGCAGTTTTATATAATTGCTAAATATGGAGTTATTGTATCAGCGTACTCTGAAAGGAACCTGACTGGTATACAATCGGGACTGGAGGCCTTGCCTTTATTAAGTGGTTTAACAGGGTGTATACGACCCGGGACAGCTGGGAGATCTGAGAAAAATCCGGGAGAAAACCGGGAAAAACCCAGGAATTGTTTAGAACTCCGGGAATTTTTCATTGTTTTAGTTTTCAGTTAAATTTTTGTGATTTTGACTGGTAAGAACCAATACTCTAACAAAGGATATTATTGTATCCCGCTACTGCAGAATGATACTGCAGCAACAAAACATGAACGGGAGAAGAAAAACGAAAATAAAACTTAAGTAGCAAAGGAAATGCGCGGTTACAACAACAAAACAGTGCTCATACAAGTGTGCCAACAGTAAAGTGTGTCAAAGGCTCTAGGAACACTATGCAATGCTTTATAACAACAAACTGCCTCCGATGAGCGTGACGTGTCAACTGTTTAAATTAGATTCGTTTGAGCAGTTGCAGGCGGGCTCTTGCGCATGCGCATATGAATAGTACCTTCTCCTGCTTCTGGTTACGGAAGTGTTGCTTGGCACCACTACTTAACATTGCCCCGGTTCGGAAATATCGTAGATCCGGGGCTGATACACAGAGCAGTCAGAGTTGTAGTGGGGAGGTGGGTTGTCTCCACATGACCTGTTTTTATGTTCAGTGATTTTGTTGTTTCCTCTTCGTTTATGATAACGAAATAGATTTTTGTGGCGGGGAGCTATCAAATGAATTAAAATACGTTCGCATAATTATGGCAGGCTAAAATATGTTAATAGTTTCAGATTTTATTTCCAGCTTTGACAGTCAAGCATTAATCACCTTACAGAACAATGAAGTTATTTTTGCTGGTTTGGTTATTAATACTTTGTACTGAGGCACTCAATTTGTTTAATTTCACACTATTGGCTAGTTTCAACTGTTTGCTGCATTTCAAGTGCACGTATGGCATTATGCGATAATAAAGAACCAAACATTAGTACTGGTACTCCAAGAAAATTTACATATGGATGTTCATTTTAAGCCGAATTATGCACTTTAGTATGGTTCGCGAAATCCAGACGCTCTTGAAGTATCCTTTGATGTGTTGTTTCTTTCATAACATAATGTAAGATCTTTTAATGTTTCACACATACGAACATATGGGCTTCCTGCGTCATCGTAGCTGCGCAAGCGCGGTGACGCCAGTTATCTGGCGCTTTCTTGCAACTGCTGAAACGAACCTATTTCTAACAGGTCGCGGGAAAATATTGCGAATGGTGGTTACATTCAAAGCAGATGTTGTTTTATGCAAGGTGAATTATGTGCGAGAATGTGTGATGAATTTCTTAAATCACAAAGCGTTTGACTCTCATTTAAAAATCAACTCTTTGAGGACGACCATTTAGAAATATTTCGAGCTCAGAAGATGAGACATTTGCGTCATTATTAAAAATTTTACTGGCACATTTGTGTGTGTATCTTAAAGTGCAACACGCACAAGAAAGATCAACATTATATGTGGAAGCTTAGCTTCTCTTCCAACTTACTAATCTTCGAGACCAGTATTATATATGAATGCTATGTATATTAATTTAAGCCATTAACTTTTCTTATTTGTGTATTCGCGCTACTTAAGAGTGATCTTGCTATTGGCTGACGACATCACGTGTCCTATAGCTATCATCAGCTGGCGAGATAACGTGAATGAGCTATGACGCTTACAAAAGCGCATTGCAATCTCAATTTCAATACTTTGGAAAGTGACATGCGTTATTTGGTGGAATTCAAATTTATACCTTTGTAATACGAAAATATGCAGCGTACGTGATGCTGCACATCAAAGGTCTTCCAAAATGCGTTTTTTCCCCGAGTTTCATTTTCTAAAGTGCTTGGAAATTATACGTTGGTATATAAAACAATAAACATTCAAAGGATTGATGACTTTTACAGTGCCGAGGAAGAGTATACTGTCACTTAACGCGGAAAAAGTGTATTTTTAACTGGGAAATCCGGGATATTTTTTTTTTTTCCTTGTCCACGTATACATCCTGTTTAAGCAGCTTTGGCACACCGAGGGTATCTACTTCTGTGTTTCTGATCTTCGCAGTTGTTCTTGATTGTAATTCAGGAATATTTACTTCATCATCTTTGGTGAAGGAGTTTCAGAAAACCATGTTTAATAATTCTGCTTTAATGTTACTGTCATCAGTGACTTCACCATTGTTTTCGCGCAGTGAAGGTATTGATTGTGTCTTGCCACTGGTGTGTTTCTGTACAACTTATTTCCAGCTTTCTATATCTATATTTATTTGACTGTGTCTCACCTGCCCCCTTTGGTTTCCTGAGATCCTCTAACCTAAAAAGCTGCCAGTCCCTTCCACACACTTCCCACTACCCGTGTAGCCGCTTCCTGTATGTAATGGACTGCTGACTTAAGTGGAACCTGGAAACTCACCACCTGATGGTGCAAGTCAAGGAATCTGCAGCCTACAGTCACAGAACTGCCTGAGCATCTGATTCAGAGGAAAAAGCAAAGTTTTATCTTACCTTGAAACAGCTGAGGCTGCAACAGTTACACCAGTCACTCAACAAGTAATTAAAATGTATTAACGTTGGCTCTCGAGGCTTTCATGACCTCCAGTGTTCACAACGCAACCCCTTTAACTTCCTGCGTGTGTCACAAAGGTCTACATGTCACGAAAAGGGTTAAGTTTACTCCAGGTGATGTGTAGCAACTATTGCCATTTCTATAATTGTCTGGCATTGAAATAATTTTCCCATTGTGGCCAGTTAATAACGTTTATATAACTGTAGGCACTTTGTCAGGGACTGTTGAAAGTGTTAACAGCAACATGTGTAGACCGTGTACTACAAATTTTTTAACAGTGAGCTACTAAACTGTTGTGAAATGTGACAATTCATGTGCTGATGGCAGTAGCAGTTTTATTTGGTTTGAAGTGTCCAGTTTCACAAGGCTCAGTTGTTAAGTACCGGTCCAAAGGTCTGAGGTGTGATCTCTGGTCAGTTCTAGGATTGTCATTTATGACTCCTTTCACTTGGAGCAACAATTGCAAGATTTATACACTCGGGGAAAAATCTGGGAGAAGGCCAGGGGAAACCTGGGAATTTTTCGTTGTTTTACTTTTGGTTAAATTTTTGTAATTTTGATTGAAATCATTTATACTCTAACAAAGAATTTCATTTTAGCTCATTACTGCAGAATAATATTGCAGCAGTAAAGCATGAACGATAGAAAAACACCAAAATAAAACAAAGTGCGAAGAAAATGCGCCATTTACAACCACCACAAACACAGTACACACACAAGTGTCTTCCTGACTGCAAAATTTATCAAAGGCTTTAGGATGAAAACTGTGCAACACTTCGTAACAACATACAGCTTTTGATGAGTGTGAAATCACAACTGTTGAGATTGAATTTCATTTGTTTAGTTGCCAGCAGGCTCACCCACACGAGTAGAGCTGAAGTCTTGTATGCGCAGTGCCTTCTTCCACTTCTGGCTACCTGTAGTGTGGATGGAACTGTTTGCAGGATTTCAAGAGCACATATTCATCTTATGGCACATAAGCCATAATGCAATAATAATGAACCAAACATGAGATAATAGAGTATTGGTACTTCAAGCTTGGTACCAGGTGGGGACCTACTTTAGTGTGAATCTGGACATATGAATGTGCACTTTAATAAGCCTAATTTTGCTTTTTAGTATGGCTTACAAAATTCCAGTGGTTTTGGAGTATTCTGTGACATCCTGTTTCTTTTATCACGTAATGTAAGATTAATATAATGGAAGGAAACATTCCACGTGGGAAAAATTATATATAAAAACAAAGATGAGGTGACTTACCGAACAAAAGCGCTGGCAGGTCGATAGACACACAAACAAACACAAACACACACACAAAATTCAAGCTTTCGCAACAAACTGTTGCCTCATCAGGAAAGAGGTAAGGAGAGGGGAAGACGAAAGGAAGTGGGTTTTAAAGGAGAGGGTAAGGAGTCATTCCAATCCCGGGAGCGGAAAGACTTACCTTAGGGGGAAAAAAGGAAGATTAATGCTACGTATGTACGAACATATGGGCTTCCTACATCATTGTAGCTGCATACATGCAGTAACGCCTGTTCTCTCGTGCCCTCTGGCAATTGCTAAAACGAACCTGTTTCTAACAGGTTGCAGGAAAATATTGTGAACGGTGGTTTGAAAAGCATTACTTTCAAAGTGAGTTTCCTTTAAGCAAGATGAGTTTGTTGTGCGAGTGAATGTGCAATGAATTTCTGAAATCACAGAGCATTTGACCCTCATTTAAAACTTTGAGGACCAGTTACTTCGAAGAATTTCGAGCCCACAAGACCACACACATCTCGTTATTTAAAATTTTACTGGCATATTTGTGTGGCATATCTTAAAGTGCAACACACATAAAAAGACAAATGTTATATGTGAAAGCTTAGCTTTTCTTGAAGTTACACTATGTATATTAATTTAAACCAGAAACTTTTTCCTACTTGTGTTTTCACATTACTTAACAGTGATGTTGCTATTGGCTGACTACATCACGTGTCTAATGCTCTGAATATGTGCTGTCATCAGTTGACCAGATCCCGTGACATGAATTACGAGTGACTTATAAATGCACATTGTAATCTCGAATTCAGTGCTTTGGAAAATAACATGCTATGTTTGGTGGAATTGGAATTTCTACTTTTGTAATACAAAGTGTGCAGCGTATACGCCAGTGTGTAAAACACTGACCATCCAAATGATTGATAAGTTTTACAGTTCTGAGGGATGTATACTGTCACTTAATGTGGAAAGTGTGTTTTTAATCGGTAAATCCGGGGAAAATGCAGGAATTTTTTTTCCTTTTTACGTGTACATCTTGTTGTTTTGAAAATATATCATTATTAAAGAACTAATGAAATATTTTTAAAGCTAAATCTTCTCAGTTACAAATTTAAAAATAAAAACACTATTGAATTGTTTTTGGGAATTCAACCCCTAAGGGGGTGAAATAGGGATGAGTTTTTTTTATGAAAAAATTTTATTATGAAAGCATTTTTGAAGCTAAATCTATGAAAATTTGTATTTGACTTCTCTGTTAGAAATGAAACATACGCATCACTGTTTTTGAATAGACGAATTCACTGACTCATCACCCAATCCAAACGACTAAGGATGGATAGAAATTTGATGTTTGGAGAGAGTGTGGGTCTTATACTGTAAGCATTGTCCAAAACTCCACTCCTAAGGTAGTGAAATAGAGAATGAAAGGCCTTTTGAAAGTATGTCGGAATTAAGGGAATTTTGAAGCTAGAACTATGAAAACTGCTATTTGGTTTCTGTCAGGAAATAAAAATACATGTTTCAGCATTTTGGGGAATCCAGTCACTAACGGGGTAATATAGCTGGTGGAAGTTTTTTGAAAACAGGTAATTACTAAAGAACTACTGAAGGATTTTATTGCTGCGTCTATGACAATTGGTATTTGACTTATCGGTTAGAAATTTTAAAAAACTACGTGTTTGTGTTTCTCGAAATTCAGCACCTACAGGAGTGCAGTAGAGGATGAAAATTTTTAAGAAAATATTTCGTTTTATTAAAAATAAATGTATGAAAATTGGAATTTATCTTCTTGGTTAGACATACAGAAATATTTGTTTCTATGGAAATATCTCCACAAAAATTCAAAAGGCATGATTAACTAAAACTGTGGACTGCAGCTACCAGAATCTCTTTTTGGTCAGAAGTACATTCGGAAAAGACCATGCTTACATGTCCTTAATTAGCATGAAAAGTTTAGAAAGTGTTGACATATTTTAAGTCTGCCTGTGTCTGTATATGTGCGGATGGATTTGTGTCGGTGCGAGTGTATACCTGTCCTTTTTCCCCCCTAAGGTAAGTCTTTCCACTCCCGGGATTGGAATGACTCCTTACCCTCTCCCTTAAAACCCATATCCTTTCGTCTTTTCCTCTCCTTCCCTCTTTCCTGATGAAGCAACCATGGGTTGCAAAAGCTTGAATAAAGCACACTTTCCACCTGTTCTCAAAAGCATTTTTTTTTTTTTTTTGTTCTGTTTCAGCTGCCCTTATCCAGCAGTCGACGACAGTGAAGAATAAGGACATCCGAAAATTTTTGGATGGTCTTTATGTTTCAGAAAAAACAACAGTTGTGCAAGAAGATTAAAATAATTTGTATAAAAGACTATTATTAAAATACAATTTAAACTGAGTTTTCCTTGGTGTTTTACTTATTCCTTTAACTGGTGATGGCACTGAAGATACTGATGGTTCATTATCTGATAGTATAATGATTTGATAATGGAATGTAGGACAAAACTCTAAGTTGGTGGAAATGCCACTGAAGTATTGAGTTCATGCTGAAGTTCATCTCTGTAGATCCACCTGCCCTTTGGCTGTCTGTCTGTATTTTCCTATGTAAATATTCATTTTGTGGATATGTGATTTGGTTTTCTAATATTTAATGGATGCTATCCTTATGTAGGCTCAGAATAAAAAAATGTATGCAGGGCAGTGCATTTAATCTAACACAGAGCGAAATTGTGACTTGATATCTTTACAATTACGTTAATACACACAAAAGTAGTGTCTCTGACTAACCTTAAAACAGAACAGTGGGAGCAGGAGACAGCTAAATGTGAGCTGTTTCAGCAGTAGATAATGACCAAATAGATACACCGAATAGTGGTTGTGTGCACATACCAGAATATATTGCTATGCTTTGTGTGGTGTGTGTAAGTTTCTGTTACTGTCATCAGTTCATATACTGGTTGAAATGTAACTATGTTTACTTTCTAGCACATAATCGAGCTGTCCCCTCCTTTGTCATTACTTTCTCAAATCCACAATGCCTGTGAATGTACTTATCTTATTGTTGCCTTATTATACAGAGTTGCAGGTATGTGGCTTCATATGATGACAAAGGCGAATCGCAAACAGAAAGTTTAGTTGTTTGTTTATTGTCATTAGAGTCCAGCTTTTGGTAAAGTCGTGCCATAAATTTTTCCCCATGGACTTTTTATTCTCCATTCATTTGTTGTCTTGCCAACCAATCTAATTTTCAGATTTGTTATGTGAAAAGGAACAATGTTCTCATTTCAAAAAAGAACAGAAATGTTGACAGGTAAAAATTGGTAGAAATTCATTTGTATGTGCATAGCACTTGCTGAGAACCCAAGAAAAGTGAGTCTCGGGTTCTATTCAGTCACTCATCAACCAAGAGAAGACATCACTGACTCCTTATGGATGATGTGGAAATGTTGTTGTTGTTATCATCATCTGCAGTCCTGAGACTGGTTTGATGCAGCTCTCCATGCTACTCTATCCTGTGCAAGCTTCTTCATCTCCCAGTACTTACTGCAACCTACATCCTTCTGAATCTGCTTAGTGTATTCATCTCTTGGTCTCCCTCTACTATTTTTGCCCTCCAATGCTAAATTTGTGATCCCTTGATGCCTCAGAACATATCCTACCAACCGGTCCCTCCTTCTTGTCAAGTTGTGCCACAAACTCCTCTTCTCCCCAATTCTATTCAATACCTCCTCATTAGTTATGTGATCTACCCAACTAATCTTCAGCATTGTTCTGTAGCACCACATTTCGAAAGCTTGTATTCTCTTCTTGTCCAAACTATTTATCGTCCATGTTTCACTTCCATACATGGCTACACTCCATACAGATACTTTCAGAAACGACTTCCTGACACTTAAATCTATACTCGATGTTAACAAATTTCTCTTCTTCAGAAATGCTTTCCTTGCCATTGCCAGTCTACATTTTATATCCTCTACTTCGACCATCATCGGTTATGTTGCTCCCCAAATAGCAAAACTCCTGTACTACTTTAATTGTCCCATTTCCTAATCTAATTCCCTCAGCATCACCCGACTTAATTCGACTACATTCCATTATCCTCGTTTTGCTTTTGTTGATGTTCATCTTACATCCTCCTTTCAAGACACTGTCCATTCCGTTCAACTGCTCTTCCAAGTCCTTTGCTGTCTCTGACATAATTACAATGTCATCGGCGAACCTTTAAAGTTTTTATTTCTTCTCCATGGATTTTAATACCTACTCCGAACTTTTCTTTTGTTTCCTTTATTGCTTGCTCAATACACAGATTGAATAACATCGGGGATAGGCTACAACCCTGCCTCACTCCCTTCCCAACCACTGCTTCCCTTTCATGCCCCTCGACTCTTATAACTGCCATCTGGTTTCTGTACAAATTGTAAATAGTCTTTCGCTCCCTGTATTTTACCCCTGCCACCTTTAGAATTTGAAAGAGAGTATTCCAGTCAACATTGTCAAAAGCTTTCTCTAAGTCCACAAATGCTGGAAATGTAGGTTTGCCTTTCCTTAATCTATTTTCTAAGATAAGTCGTAGGGTCAGTATTGCCTCACGTGTTCCAACATTTCTGCGGAATCCAAACTGATCTTCCCCGAGGTCCGCTTCTACCAGTTTTTCCATTCGTCTGTAAAGAATTCGCGTTAGTATTTTGCAGCTGTGATTTATTAAACTGATAGTTCGTTAATTTTCACATCTGTCAACAGCTGCTTTCTTTGGGATTGGAATTATTATATTCTTCTTGAAGTCTGAAGGTATTTCGCCTGTCTCATAATACATCTTGCTCACCAGATGGTAGAGTTTCGTCAGGACTGGCTCTCCCAAGGCTGTCAGTAGTTGCAATGGAATGTTGTCTACTCCCGGGGCCTTGTTTCGACTCAGGCCTTTCACTGCTCTGTCAAACTCTTCACGCAATATCGTATCTCCCATTTCATCTTCATCTACATCCTCTACAATTTCCATAATATTGTCCTCAAGTACATCGCCCTTGTATAGACACTCTATATACTCCTTCCACCTTTCTGCTTTACCTTCTTTGCTTAGAACTGGGTTTCCATCTGAGCTCTTGATACTCGTACAAGTGGCTCTTTTCTCCAAAGGTCTCTTTTAATTTTCCTGTAGGCAGTATCTATCTTAACCCTAGTGAAATAAGCCTCTACATCCTTACATTTGTCCTCTAGCCTTCCCTGCTTAGCCATTTTGCACTTCCTGTCGATCTCATTTTTGGGATGTTTGGATTCCCTTTTGCCTGCTTCATTTACTGCGTTTTTATATTTTCTCCTTTCATCAATTAAATTCAATATTTCTTCTGTTACCCAAGGATTTCTATTAGCCCCCGTCTTTTTACCTACTTGATCCTCTACTGCCTTCACCACTTCATCCCTCAGAGCGACCCATTCTTCTACTGTATTTTTTTCCCCCATTCCTGTCAGTTGTTCCCTTATGCTCTCCCTGAAACTCTGTACAACCCCTGGTTCTTTCAGTTTATCCAGGTCCCATCTCCTTAAATTCCCACCTTTTTGCAGTTTCTTCAGTTTTAATCTACATTTCATAACCAATAGATTGTGGTCACAGTCCACATCTGCCCCTGGAAATGTCTTACAATGTAAAACCTGGTTCCTAAATCTCTGTCTTAACATTATATAATCTATCTGATACCTTCTAGTATCTCCAGGATTCTTCCATGTATACAACCTTCTTGCATGATTCTTGAACCAAGTGTTAGCTATGATTAAGTTATGCTCTGTGCAAAATTCTACCAGACGGCTTCCTCTTTCATTTCTCTCCCCCAATCCATATTCCCCTACTGTGTTTCCTTCTCTCCCTTTTCCTACTCTCGAATTCCAGTCACTCATGACTATTAAATTTTCGTCTCCCTTCACTACCTGAATAATTTTTTATCTCATCATACATTTCATCAATTTCTTCATCATCTGCAGAGCTAGTTGGCATATAAACTTGTACTACTATAGTAGGCATGGGCTTCGTGTCTATCTTGGCCACAATAATGCGTTTACTATGCTGTTGGTAGTAGCTTACCCGCACTCCTATTTTTTTATTCGTTATTAAACCTACTCCTGCATTACCCCTATTTGATTTTGTATTTATAACCCTGTATTCACCTGACCGAAAGTCTTGTTCCTCCTACCACCGAACTTCACTAATTCCCACTATATCTAACTTCAACCTATCCATTTCCTCCCTTTTTAAATTTTCTAACCTACCTGCCCGATTAAGGGATCTGACATTCCACGCTCCAATGCGTAGAACGCCAGTTTTCTTTCTCCTGATAACGGCATCCTCTTGAGTAGTCCCCGCCCGGAGATCCGTATGGGGGACTATTTTACCCAAGACGACGCCATCATCATTTAACCATACAGTACAGCTGCATGCCCTCGAGAAAAATTACGGCTGTGGTTTCTCCTTGCTTTCAGCCGTTCGCAGTACCAGCACAGCAAGGCCGTTTTGGTTAGTGTTGCAAGACCAGATCAGTCAATCATCCAGACTGTTGCCTCTGCAACTACAGAAAAGGCTGCTGCCCCTCTTCAGGAACCACACGTTTGTCTGGCCTCTCAACAGATACCCCTCTGTTGTGGCCATCTGTATTGCTGAGGCACACAAGCCTTCCCACCAACGGTAAGGTCCATGATTCATGGGGGTAGGAATGTGGAAATAGGCATCCCTTATCCCTTTGAGAGGCAACTAGGAGTATAACATTTCAGAGACTGCCCACGTAGAACATCGGGCCTAGGAAACTCGCCATTTATACCGTTATTTAAAGTGTTAATGGCACATAAGTAACTGATGTATCTTCAAGAGTAATACATACTAAAAAGGACAGTGGTTCAAAATTTATTTTCCATATTTACTTTAGTTCTTTGATAGATTATACTTCCTGCCATCATTGTTTTAAAATTTGTAATCATCCTCCTAAGAAAGAAGTGTGAGGTGACTTACTGAGTGATTTCTTCCTTTTGAGCTTCCAAAATTTCATTCTCGTGCACAAATGTGGCGTATTTGGTGCAGAACTTCAGCAAACTGCGAAACCTGACAAATACACACATGAAATTGCGTCTGTGCAACCATATTGGGTTGGCCATTAGTGACAGCAGGTGTACATTTGGTAATATTCACACTTGCATTCATAATCATTCAGTGATGTGTGGTGTAGTCTTCAACCTGCTCCAGTTCCCTATCAATTGAAAATCAAACACATGTTAATAGGACTTTCTGGGTTTATATTCACATGTAGAACCACCTCACAAATTGTGACATACCTCCTGAATCACTCTGTGTAAGAAGGGTAATAGAATGGACCTGCAAAAATGCAGACTATTGTCCTTAACATTGTTCTGCTGTTGAAGTCTTGTGCATATTGTGTATTTGAATGTAATAAATTTCTTTGAGGCAGAATACTTCTGTCCACAAATTGGTACGTATTTAGAAATGATAGCTTGTGAGAAACTAAACTTCCTGTTTCTCACACGATATCCATGGGTACTAGTGGCTCAAAGGTTTCTTAAATAGTAGAGTCTAGTATGTTGTCCTGGACAAAGTGTTCATCAGATAATAGAGTATCATTGTGAGTGCCATAGATAAGTGTGAAAGGACCACTCTTTTTGTCTACACATATGTAAACATTCTTAGGTGAGCAGCAATTTGTGACCGGTGGTGATGTGGTAGTGAAAGAGAAAGTTCTGTTGACTGTAGGACGACACAATATGACTTAGAATTTGTATTTGTTACGATGATCGGCAATGAGTTCTAGAAGTAGAAAAGTGTGATTTAATCCAGATTAGCAGGAAGACAATCCTATAATATTTGAATACAGTATTTACTGTGTGCTGCTGGACAATCATATCTGTTAAATATGTATGCATTACCTCAGATCACTTAAGATCTGTATCTGGGACATCATATTGCAAAGTGATGTGAAATGGAATGAGCATGTGAGGGTAAGTAAGTGGCACTGAAGGTGCTGATGGTTCATACTATGATGATTTGATAATGGAATGTATGGCGAAACTGTAAGTTGGTGGAAATGCCACTAAAATATTGATTTCACTGGGAGAATTCTAGGAAAATGTAGCTCATTTATAAAGGAGACCCATTCTTGAGTGCTGCTCGTGTGTTTATGATCCCCACTAGGTCAAATGAAAGGATGACATTGAAGCAATTGAGAAGCATGCTGCTGGATTTGATACTGGTAGCTCCAATTAATACGCAAGTATTACACAAATGCTCTCCGAACTCGTGGGGAAATCCGTGGAGGGAAGAAATTCTTTTCGTGAAATGTTACTGAGAACATCCAGAGAATGGCATTTGCAGCTGAATGCAGAACGATTCTGCCATTGCCAACATATATTTCGCTTAAGGAGTGTGAAGTCAACAGGAATTAGAGGTCAAACAGTAGCTTGCAGACAGTTTTTTCCTCTTGCTATATTTGAGAGTGGATCAGGGAAGAGTGACTAGTAGTGATAAAAGGTACCCTCTGTGTACACCATATGGTGGCGTGTGAGTGTTTATATGTAATCATCACTTGGTGTCTTTAATTTTGTAGCTTCACTGCTACATCTGGACTTGTAATAAGCTGCTAGTCTCAGGACTTACAGTGATGTATTCTGTTGAAGAAAAAATTTAATGTGATCTCATTAGCAGCAATATTCTTAGGATAATTTAGCGGCAGTATGCATTCCTGTTCATTTGATTGCATCATGATGGCATGTGGAATGTCTGTATATTTGAAGTGTTATAAGATCAACCAAAAAGTTTCTAGTGGTAAAAAAGCAGCTTCTTTCTGATTTATATTACTAGACAAATTGAGCTGTAGGCCTGGCAGTATCAAGAACAAAGTTGCGTCACCTGATTAAGTACATTCTTAAACATAAAAAACTCTGTCATCACTGAGATTAAGTCAGAGTCGTTCACTTAAGGCGGTCAGTGTAATAGACCATCCCTCAGAATTCTACATCCGGCCATATACACAATATGGTAACACCTTAGGTTGTGGAAGCATACGGAGAAGTGCTGTCACTATTCAATAGCTGTTACAGTGCTGTATTCATATTTTGGTTGACTAATAAAGTCTGGTGGAACCTCAAGAATAGTTCATTTCACTTTCTAAATCACCTGTAATAGCAAAAACTTCCAGAAATTGTTCTGCCATACAGAGTACACTTGAGAGTTTCGTCGCTATTCAGTGAATACTGGCTACATGTAACTTGCCACTGGATGTCAGGTGACTGTAATGCTGCCCTGTGTCATCTTGCAGTTTGCATCCTTGAAACTTTTGAATGTTGTTCAAGTGTTGCAAAATAGTCACAAGTGGAGAAAAGTCTAACATTTGCAACATATTCTTTGGTTTGGTTTTAATAGGAGGCAGCTCTAAACCTTTGTATTGTGTGTGGGACAAGTGCTTTTGTGCCGAATATATCCGGAAAGGATTTTCTTGCTTCATAAAAGATTGTTCTGGCATGGAATGATTTTAGACATCCAGGAAGACATGATGATTTGCAGCCGTTTCAGCATCATGCAACATATTCATTTTATAGGCAAGGTTCAGCAGTTGAGAGTAGTAGTACTACATGCTGTAATTCAGACCTACAGAAATAAAAATGGAGGACTGTTACTGCAGTTTTGTGTGAATGTCATCAGTTCAATCATTGGGAAATACTCTGCAGTACTGTTGCTAGTTACAAGTTACAATGCCTTTATAATAACTTCTTAGGACAAAATTAATAGCTGAGCCCCAACAAAAGACAAATAGTTGAGCAAAGGGCAGTGAGAACACAATATTTTGCATCTGGTGGCTCAGAAAGGGTACTGTGTGCTACAAACTCCTCCCGCACAATTTCACCCATCGTAGTTGATATTTGTATTTGTTGCCACAACTTGAGACACTTTTTGGGCACAGTGCTGGAGAAACAACTAACAAAACTCCATCACATCTTGCTGCTATGTGATAACACATTTGATTTCACAAACAGAACTTCCAGAAATTTGTTTTGGAAGTCACCTGTCATGCACTTATTCTTCTCATCGTACGACCTCAAATGTTTACCATTCCCACTCCTTAATAAAAAAAGAGAGTTGAGAAAATTCCTACCTGAATGAAAATGCACTTCAAACTAGGTTTGACAACTTTTTAACTCATATCAAGTAGGTTTCCAGAGGCTTAGAATCGGTAAACTATCTGAACATTTTCGGACTGTATTAGATAATGTGAGAGATTATATTGTTGATGATTGATTTCTCTCTGATATTTTCAGCTGTGTTCAACAAACTAATCTAGAACACTATTAAACTATGCGCTGTTCTGATAAAAAAGAAACACAGTATACCATAATAACCTTATGATGAGAGTCTGTTTTAGTAAAACATATGGTATCTGTAACTAATGTGCCTATTTAGGCATGAATTAGTAAGATATTACTCTGGACTTCAAAATGGTCTGTCTGTACTTGCTGTCCTGGGCCACTGTCAATAGTATGAAAATGTGGCAGTGTATGAACAAAACTAAAGATTCCTGTACTTATTTTTGTTCTGGCTGCCTGTAACTCTGTCACAAAAAGGCTAAAAATCTGTCCTTTAGTGGGACTGGAACCATAGCCCAAAGCAGCCTCCATTTTACAAATGACCGTTTTACCTCAGTTCCAACAAAGCGTTTGGTATTTTACTGTCCCTTATTACTCTGGTGGTGGCTAGAACAGCTAAATGACAATGTAAAAGATCAGATACTTGTAGTTTTCGTGTGGAATGACTTTCCTGGACTCAAAGCCATAAATTGATAACCTTGTTTCACACATCATGAAAATCACTCGCAGTATTCAACGGAAATGGTATACATCAAGTGAATTGAGCAGGATAATTCTGTGCCACCCAGGAAGTAACTCATTGGTCAAAGAGAATACTACCCAATGTGTCCTTAGAATGGGCTGGGAAGTGAGACAGTTGCTGTCTCAAAGACGCAGCTGCCGAGTACCTTAATACCCAAAGGATATGAAAGAGTCTTAATCACATTTCAATAACTAGGTTTAGAAACTAGAGCATGGTTATTAATAGTACTCAGATGCACAGACTGCAAACCAAATGTCATAAATCAGGAACTGTTATAATAATTTGTGTTTGTGACAAGCCTACTGAAAACTGGAAAGGTCATTCACTAGACGTGATTCACATTTTTGTAGAGTCTCCAGTGGTTATACTGTAAGCGTCATGAGTAGGCAGCACATCTTTATAATAACTATAGACTCGGAAAATCTGTTACTTGAGATTGCTGTCATTAGCACTATGCCCAATAGAGAACCATAATTATATAGAGACAAGACAGAACTGATTACTAAACATGAACATCAACAGGGAGATTTCGTAAGCTATGTACAACATAAATTCCAAATCAATAAAGACTACTGTGCAGAAAATCTTGTGCAATGATGTAAAATGTGGGCTCAAAAACCCATTGAAAATTAAACCAGTAAATGTATGCAGTGCACATATGATTCTCCCCTCTGTTACCACGAAAGAAGCAGTTAGTTACCTTAATGTCTAGAATAAGTCATCCTCAAGCAAAACTGCCACTCAGTCTACAAGTAGTGAAAGAACGACAAGTATCTAATCATTGTGAGTACAATATATCTGCTGCTAATGTTTGTCAATAAAAGTGAAAACCACCTATGTTGAGGGTTTTTGAACTTACAGTATGCTTAAGATAGAGGTAACCTGTAATAACAACTGGTTCACTAAGCTGAGTGTGGTACTGAGATTCTATGAAGCATCTGCGTAGAGGGTTATTAACTTAGCCCCTGATGTTTTCATATGAATGGCACCTCTAGGCTACGATGAGATTCGGAGAACAATTATCGAGTTTTGATGCAACAGCATAGATGAGCAGACGATTGTAGAATTTTAACAAAACACAGGCCTATTATACACCAATTAATCATAGCCAAATGCTCTATGCTTACATCTTTCTGTCAACTAATTAATTTTTTCGCAGCAGACGGTCACCCCATTGTGGATGCAAGAAACAAGTTTGATATTCTACCACACCATTGTTCACACAAACTCTCTCCTGCATACTCACTGTGGATGTCTCGAAGGAGTACGATAACAACAGGGTGATCATGTGATGATTGTACAAACGTTCAGAAATGATGGAGAAGAATTTGAGGTAAGGAACCCTGGTCCCGAAACGAAAATCATAAGCAAAAACTGTTTTTGATACCTCTGACATTGGACCTCTTCCACTGCAAGCTCTTTGCTTCATATGTTTTGGGAGGAGGCAGTATGGAACCAAAACAAGAACACATTATGTAATAAACATGGGCTCTCCAATGCATAGTGTGAGAGCTACGAGCACTTGTTCAGTGGAAGAGATGTGTTTCGCTGTAGTAAAGATGAACAAGTTTTCATAGCTCTTAAGGTATGCACTTTAGAGCCCGCAGAAGAGGGCCGCTGTCAGAGGTATCAGAAAGATTTTCCCTTATAAATTTTGAGTTGGTCATTTCTGGGCTAGGGTCACTGACTCCAGATTTATGCAATTTCTTTACCCTATCATCCCTGAAAATCTGTGCCATCGTCAAGGAATCATGCTGAAGATATACATCTGCACTAATTGTCATACGTTACCAGACATCCACAGTGGGTGGGGTGGATGGGTGAAGGTGGTGCGCGAGAATGATGTGGCAGACTGTAACACCAGTTTATTACCTCCACAACAGAGTAACAGTCTAATGCAAAAGAAATTAAGTTGTTGGCAGAAAGTTGTAAGCATAGAGCATTTTGCTATAATTGCCATATAATCGGACTGTATTTTCTGTGGGGTGCATAGCTGTTGATGCTATTCACCTAGTACTGAGCAATTCTTTCACAGACAGATTAATTCTGGGCTATAATCTGTCATAGTGGTAGTTTGGCATTATGAATCGTAGTATATGGATAGTCTCGACAAATTCTACAACCATCTGCCCATCTATGCCGTTGCATTACAACTCGATAATTCTCATCTGACTTTCATCGTAGCCCAGGGGTGCCATACATACAAAAATTTCAATGGTTAAGTTACTAACCCTCTAGGCAGATGGTTCATAGAATCCCAGCACCACATTCAGCTTGGTGAACCAGTTTTCATTTCGGGTTATCTCTGTCTTACGCGTATTGCAAGTTGAAAAGCTCTTTAAGATAGATGCTTTTCACATTAGTTGACAAAGCTTCAGAAGTGATCGTATTATAATCAATGTGAGTAGATGATTTTTGTCGTTCTTTCACTATTTATAGACTGAACAACTGTTTTATGTAAGGATGACGTATTCTGGCCATTACTGTCAGTGTTCCGTGTTCCTTGTTTCACATTCTGATGAAAACTGCTTTTCCTTTCATGTTAGCTGGTCTAATTGTCTCAACTCGTTTCGGAGACCGCTTTTTCATTTGTGGCGTACAGTTTCTGTGCACAGTAGACTATTTGTTTTGAAACTTTGTTATTCATAGCCTGCGAAGTGTGTCTGTAGAGGTTTACATTTTGCAGTCAATGCTGTGTTGTCTTTTCATTTGAGTTACTCTGTTTTGGGATTTTGCCAATGACAGTGTGCTTAAGACAAATATTTTCAAAGTGTATAATGATCAAAAGACGTGTTGCCTACCCATAATGATTGCAGTATAACCACTTGAAAGCTCCAAAAATGTGAATCCTGTCTGGTGCATGAGCTTTACAGTATTCAGTGCATTTTAGACAGAATAACAGAAATAACTGTTACAGTTACTGATTTATTGTATTTAATTTGCAATTAGTGCACCTGTGTATTATAAGTAACTACTCTTAGTCCTGTAGTTTGTTACAGAAATGGCAGTAAAACACACTGTGTACTTTTGGTATTCCAACCTTCAACCGTTGGCAACAATATGGAATAAGTTTGGTGCCTCTGTGACTACTGACAAGCTACTTTCTGGGTGGCACAGAATTAAACATGCTATCACTTTATTGTACTTGTCACTGCTGTTGAATAATTTTTGTGATTCTTATGTAAGGTGTGACATAAGGTTATCAATTTATGGTTTTGAGTCCAGGAAAGTCATTCCAAGTGGAAATTGCAACTAATCTTGTCTTTCATGTTGCGCTCTATCTGTCCTAGCCACTGCTGGGCTTTGCTAGCTCTGGGTAACATGGTCACCTGTTGAACGAAGGCTCTGTTGGCTTGACGAGAAACTTATGATACTGCATAACTGATAATGCCTCTTTCTTCTGCTGGCATAACTTATGGTTTATGTAAATACTTAACCATATTTATGAAATTCCTCATTTTCATACTGCTCAAGTATGACAAGACAGCGAGTAAACACAGGCCGTTTCGAAGTGCAAAGCGGATCTTAACAATTTGTGCTGATTTAGGCACACTCGTGTTACTTCACTTTTTCACTAAAATAGGCTTTTGTTGTTAGGTTATCATGGTAAGTTGTATTTCATTTGTATTTCTACAGTGCATATTTTGACAGTGTTTTATGTCAATAGATGATCACAACAGCAAACATTTATCAATCATCAAAATATATTCTTTCACATTATCTAAAACTCCTAGACAGTGCTCAGGTAGTTCACCAATTTCACACCTGTAGAAGCGGACTCATTCTGAGTTACAGATATTGCCAAACCGGGTTTGAAGTGCATTTCTTCTGGAAACAAATTTTGTTGACATTTGTTTGAGTAGTGTGTGTGTGTGTGTGTGTGTGTGTGTGTGTGTGTGTGTGTGTGTGTGAGAGAGAGAGAGAGAGAGACTAGACTTCCCAAACAGCATCCTAGATAGTTTTATTTTGGAAATCAGTAGAGTTTATTATTGTGTAGGAGTCACACACGATACAGTTTTGTCTGTCATTTTTCTGTGACTGAAATGTATCTCATTTGTTGGTGGACACAAGCCCAGGGAGGAGTTGCTAGAGCACAGCACACTTTTTCAGCCAACAGATGCAAAATATGTTCACACTGACCTGTGCTTGTGTATACGTCACTTGTTACTGCTCAGCCATTAATTTTTTTCTGAGAAAGTTAACATAACAGTGTCATAACTCGCCGGCCGCGGTGGTCTAGCGGTTCTAGGCGCTCAGTCCGGAGCCATGCGACTGCTATGGTCGCAGGTTCGAATCCTGTCTCGGGCATGGATGTTTGTGATGTCCTTAGGTTAGTTAGGTTTAAGTAGTTCTGAGTTCTAGGGGACTGATGACCATAGATGTTAAGTCCCATAGTGCCCAGAGCCATTTGAACCATTTTTTGTCATAACTCACCACCAGTAACAATATTGCATAGGAATTATTCAGTGAGCAGACTGATAATGCTCAAGCAAAAGTACAGTAACAGTCAACCCACTGACTTTTGTTGCTTTGAATTAGACCACTCAGTACTCTACACTCGACTTCTGAACCTCCCCTATTGAATGCAAATATTGTGTGACACATGAATGGTCGTACCCTATTGAGACTTCCTGAATATGGAACATCATTTATGCCTGAACGATCTTTTTAGAAACAATAAAATTCTTTCCTAATGTGAGTTGTCAAAAGGCACTCTCTCCACATACAATTAAAAGGTTCTGAACTGCCTCTGCTGCCTTCACCCCTCTATTAACCCACTTGCAAGTCTATTTTACACTTAAGAGTCTATTTTACAACTCTTGAACTATGGTCATAATTTTTAAGCATGCAAAATCCGTTATGTAATTGCAAATTAAATACTAGAACTTAAAGTAAGAAAATGACACTTGATAAGTACATTAATAGTCCCACACTGTGTGCAACTGGCGTTATGTGAAGGGTGACATATGGCTGGTGACCGATGGCTGCTGTAATTCAGGGAGTCTGAAGTGTTCTGATCTTGACACAGCCATGAGCTGTTTGGCATCTGTTTGATCCTAATCCAAAACACATTTTATTTTCCTGTCTTATCCCTGCCCTGCTTTCACTTTTGATAATCTCCCACATGACATTGGTTACAAAATAAACGACAGACATAAATTACCATTTATTTCTTATGTAATATGCAGCAGGAACACACTAATTTATTTATTGGTAAGATTTATAATTTTTATTTTGAGATTAGTAATACAAACATTGGTAACATAAACTGCTTTTGTACTGTGAGCTTTATAACAACGATACCATGCAATATTGGCATTAAGTTTTCAATAAACATAAGGGAATATGGCGTGATTAACATTCAACAATAATGATTGGTGTTTCATGTTAATTTTGTAGCATGAAACCAGTGTGTAATCTAAATTTGATGCTGAGAGAAATGAAATAACTTGCATCGAACCATATAACCCACGTATTCTAGACTAACATTACCCATGCTTTGATATTTTGTCTGTACAGAAGGTGGCACAACATTAAGGGTGGTAAATAAATGCATCTCATCTGCTTTCCAAGATGATGCCTCCTTGGTGGCCAGCTTTAGTCTGAGATAACTGACACCATTAACTACATTACCATTCACTCTGCTTTCGATTCCATTACCTTACATCCTCCCCTTGTGAGGAAAATTATTTTATCTATGAGCTTTGTTTTAAAAGTGGCAGAATAAGAGTTAATATCTGTGAACTAGATACTGTACATTTAAAAAAGGCAAACAACATTATTTTTTACAATAAAGTGAAACATAAAAATTACTGGTAATTGGTTTGAGAGGAAAAGTGGATTCATACTACACTGTCAATATGTGCTGGCAAAAAAGCAGAGGAGTCTCTTTAAACAAAAAGTTTGGTCTACATTTAATGTTGCTAATTAGGGCCTTAACATTTTGGCATACAGTTGTGACAGCATTATGTATGTTAGAATACTGGATTGTATGCTATTACTACCTTCTTTCCCTATTTCTCAAATATAAACATGACAGTGCTGCCATTGTGGCTAAATCTTTAGAGTCACAAGTGCTTTTCAGTTCGTCTGCTTATTTCAACCAGTGGAGCATGACTGCATATGCTATAGCCTGGCTGCAAGATTGCCCACCCACTTCTGGCTGTGCCTACACTGCTGCTCCCAGGCAGGTGTACTAGCTGGAATGTGTGGTCTGAGGCATATTTCTGTGGTTAATGTTTCATCTCCTGGTGATGGAGATGCCAGTTCTGTAATTACTTAGATTGCAGTTAACAATCTATAGATGGCAGCTACAAATTTAGACAGCCCCCAGCAAGCCAAACTCCATACAATCTACACTACAGTTGGATCATGACAGACTGCTGCCCAAGGTCTGTCGCACTGATGTGTGTTATGATGCTCATAGTGGCATTGTGTACTTTATTTAGCACTAAGGTCCACAACTGGTCTAATTTCAATCCTCCTCCTTTTCTATTAAAGTTGTTTTTATGCCTTTGAATTTCTGTGGCCTCCTTGCACATCATTGTGTGGTAATGATTGGAGCCCGATAAAACCACAGTATTGGAGTAACAAATTTCGTAGTTCCCTGGTCCCAATGCACGATTTGCCACTGCAGATTTATCTGTATTTCCCAGACGAAAATTGCCCTTGTGTTCCATAAGTTGCATGATAATGCATTTTTTTGTAGTTTCTGTGTACACTTGTCCACCTGTGGAAGGGATATTATATACTTCTGCTGTGGTAAGTGGCATGTGTAGGTCCTTTACAGGTTTCAAATAGTCGCACTCCTATTTTGGTGGTTTAAACACTGTATCAATACCCGTTTCTTCTTAATACTCTAATTTTACCATCTTTGATTATGTTTATGAATGGGAGAAAAGCTTTTCCGGTTGGTTCTTTTTCACTAGAAGATCCAGGTCGTCAGTTCTTAAATGATGCAGCTCTATTCCAGGTAGATTGTGTTGCAGATTCTAGTCTGGTACACCAATTTCTGCTTTGTATAGTGAATGAAAGTTTTGTAAAGGCTTCTCTACATTTCAGTGGGCATTCTGTAGACTTCAGCCTTAAAATTACATAAGATTTTCTATGTACCTTTACATCCAACAATGAATTTTGACTTTTCTCACTGTAAACTTTATAATACAATTGTCATTTTGAAAATTTAGAACTGAGTTTTCCCCTTAAGGTAATCATGAAAATACCAGTCTCATAACCAAACCAACAAGGGTTCAATTTTTGGCTGTCTGAAGAGCTGTTTCTTCACATTTTTCCATATAATAATTCATTGTAACTAGGCTGCCCCCCGTGGTCATGTCATCACTTTCCTCGTAGAATTTATTGTCCCATTGAAATTTAGGGTATGTGGGACAGTCTTTAGAGAGATCTACCGTATCCTTTGTGAAAGTAACTTCCAAGTGTAATATCACTTTATTAAGAGGAACAAAAAAGAGTTATTCAACATCAAAAATGACCCTAATATTTGTTGGATTCAATCTGCACAATTTTAATTTTTTGGTAAAATGATCAGTTTTTCATACAAGTAGCTGCAGGAGAATGCCGTAGTGCTTGGCAATCCCATAGTTCTTAATGGAATGTCAGGTTTGTGATGTATTCGTAAACTGTACAATCTTGGTGGGAGTGCTTCTGATTTAATGAGACACTTCTTATCAGTGGAAGAAATTGGAGGCAGCTTTTATTAGCTTGTTCATTGCACTAAGTTCAGATGTTATGGAAGCTCTCTGTATCTTTCTTGGTGTAATATATCCCAAATTTAATGCAGTAGTCTTCTTTCCTCATCACCACTGTAGCATTGCCCACATCTTGTGGAAGAATTGGAATGTCTTAATCAGAATTTTTGAGAAAGCGTTCTTCTCACCTTTTAAGTTACTGTTAGATGGTTTACTGCTAAGCAGTGTCTTTGCAGAGTCTGTGTGTGTTTCATCTGCAGCTGGTTGAGGTATAAGTATAATAATATAAATAATAATTGATATCATTATAATAGAAGGAAACATTCCACGTGGGAAAAATTATATATAAAAACAAAGATGAGGTGACTTACCGAACGAAAGCGCTGGCAGGTCGATAGACACAACCTCAACTCCTTTGGTTCCATCAGATTCACCTGGTCCTACTCCAAATCCCATGCCACTTTCCTTGACGTTGACCTCCACCTGTCCAATGGCCAACTTCACATGTCCGTCCACATCAAACCCACCAACAAGCAACAGTACCTCCATTATGACAGCTGCCACCCATTCCACATCAAACGGTCCCTTCCCTACAGCCTAGGTCTTCGTGGCAAACGAATCTGCTCCAGTCCGGAATCCCTGAATCATTACACCAACAACCTGAAAACAGCTTTCGCATCCCGCAACTACCCTCCTGACCTGGTACAGAAGCAAATAACCAGAGCCACTTCCTCGTCCCCTCAAACCCAGAATCCCCCACAGAAGAACCACAAAAGTGCCCCACTTGTGACAGGATACTTTCCGGGACTGGACCAGACTCTGAATGTGGCTCTCCAGCAGGGATACGACTTCCTCAAATCCTGCCCTGAAATGAGATCCATCCTTCATGAAATCCTCCCCACTCCGCCAAGAGTGTCTTTCCGCCCTCCACCTAACCTTCGTAACCTGTTAGTTCATCCCTATGAAATCCCCAAACCACCTTCCCTACCCTCTGGCTCCTATCCTTGTAACCGCCCCCGATGCAAAACCTGTCCCATGCACCCTCCCACCACCACCTACTCCAGTCCTGTAACCCGGAAGGTGTACACGATCAAAGGCAGAGCCACGTGTGAAAGCACCCACGTGATTTACCAACTGACCTGCCTACACTGTGATGCATTCTATGTGGGAATGACCAGCAACAAACTGTCCATTCGCATGAATGGACACAGGCAGACAGTGTTTGTTGGTAATGAGGATCACCCTGTGGCTAAACATGCCTTGGTGCACAGCCAGCACATCTTGGCACAGTGTTACACCGTCCGGGTTATCTGGATACTTCCCACCAACACCAACCTATCCGAACTCCGGAGATGGGAACTTGCCCTTCAGTATATCCTCTCTTCTCGTCATCCGCCAGGCCTCAATCTCCGCTAATTTCAAGTTGCCGCCACTCATACCTCACCTGTCTTTCAACAACTTCTTTGCCTCTACACTTCTGCCTCGACTGACATCTCTGCCCAAACTCTTTGTCTTTAAATATGTCTATATGTCTGCTTGTGTCTGTATGTGTGGATGGATATGTGCGTGTGTGCGAGTGTATACCTGTCCTTTTTTCCCCCTAAGGTAAGTCTTTCCGCTCCCGGGATTGGAATGACTCCTTACCCTCTCCCTTAAAACCCACTTCCTTTCGTCTTCCCCTCTCCTTTCTCTTTCCTGATGAGGCAACAGTTTGTTGCGAAAGCTTGAATTTTGTGTGTATGTTTGTGTGTCTATCGACCTGCCAGCGCTTTCGTTTGGTAAGTCACCTCATCTTTGTTTTTATATATAATATAAATAATAATAATAATAATAATCATCATCATTATTATTATTATTATTATTATTATTATTATTATTATTATTATTATTATTATCTTCTTTCCTTTCTCAGACCTTAGGTCTGGTTAAAAATGGAAAGTGACGCGAACCTTGATCAAGCGTCACTTCCTTTTAACTGTACGGTATATGTTACATTGCATTTAGGAACTTTCGGGTAATTGAACATGTATCAATAATTACAGATTTCTGTAGTTGTATATATTTGTTCGGATGTAGCTGTATTGCGTTGATGTACTGGTGGATATTGTGTAGTATGACTCCTGTAGTTGATAGTATAATTGGTATAATGTCAACTTTATCCTGATGCCACGTGTCTTTGACTTCCTCAGCCAGTTGGATGTATTTTTCAATTTTTTCTCCTGTTTTCTTCTGTATATTTGTTGTATTGGGTATGGATATTTCGATTAGTTGTGTTAATTTCTTCTTTTTATTGGTGAGTATGATGTCAGGTTTGTTATGTGGTGTTGTTTTATCTGTTATAATGGATCTGTTCCAGTATAATTTGTATTCATCATTCTCCAGTACATTTTGTGGTGCATACTTGTATGTGGGAACATGTTGTTTTATTAGTTTATGTTGTATGGCAAGTTGTTGATGTATTATTTTTGCTACATTGTCATGTCTTCTGGGGTATTCTGTATTTGTTAGTATTGTACATCCGCTTGTTATGTGATCTACTGTTTCTATTTGTTGTTTGCAAAGTCTGCATTTATCTGTTGTGGTGTTGGGATCTTTAATAATATGCTTGGTGTAATATCTGGTGTTTATTGTTTGATCCTGTATTGCAATCATGAATCCTTCCATCTCACTGTATATATTGCCTTTTGTTAGCCATGTGTTGGATGCGTCTTGATCGATGTGTGGCTGTGTTAGATGATACGGGTGCTTGCCATGTAGTGTTTTCTTTTTCCAATTTACTTTCTTCCTATCTGTTGATGTTATGTGATCTAAAGGGTTGTAGGAGTGGTTATGAAATTGCAGTGGTGTAGCCAATGTATTTATGTGAGTGATTTCTTTGTGTATTTTGCTAGTTTCTGCTCATTCTAGAAACAATTTTCTTAAATTGTCTACCTGTCCATAATGTAGGTTTTTTATGTCGATAAATCCCCTTCCTCCTTCCTTTCTGCTTAATGTGAATCTTTCTGTTGCTGAATGTATGTGATGTATTCTATATTTGTGGCATTGTGATCGTGTAAGTGTATTGAGTGCTTTTAGGTCTGTATAGCATAAGTATTTATAGCTTTTGTCTTGTTTCTTGCTGTCAATTCTGTTTTCAGTATTTTTGTTAGTCTTTGTCTATATTCTTCTTTTAGTTCTTCTTTAATATTTGTATTATCTATTCCTATTTTTTGTCTGTATTCTAGATATTTATAGGCATCTGGTTTTTCCATCGCTTCTATGCAGTCACTGTGGTTATCCAATATGTAATCTTCCTGTTTAGTGTGTTTTCCATTAACTGTGCTATTTTTCTTACATTTGTCTGTTCCAAAAGCCATATTTATATCATTGCTGAATACTTCTGTTATCTTTAGTAATTGGTTGAGTTGTTGATTTGTTGCTGCCAGTAGTTTTAGATCATCCATGTATAGCAAATGTGTGATTTTGCGTTCATATGTTCCAGTAATATTGTATCCATAATTTGTATTGTTTAGCATGTTGGATAGTGGGTTCAGAGCAAGGCAGAACCAGAAAGGACTTAATGAGTCTCCTTGGAATATTCCACGCTTAATCTGTATTGGCTGTGATGTGATATTATTTGAATTTGTTTGGATATTAAGTGTGGTTTTCCAATTTTTCATTCCTGTGTTTAGGAACTGTATCAATTTAGGATCTACTTTGTATATTTCCAATATTTGTAGTAACCATGAGTGGGTTACACTATCAAAAGCTTTTTGGTAATCAATGTATGCGTAGTGTAGCGACCTTTGTCTAGTTTTAGCTTAATATGTCACTTCTGCATCTATTATCAGTTGCTCTTTACATCCTCGTGCTCTTTTGCAACAGCCTTTTTGTTCTTCATTTATAATTTTGTTCTGTGTTGTAAGTGTCATTAATTTCTGTGTAATGACTGAAGTTAATATTTTGTATATTGTTGGTAGGCATGTTATGGGGTGATATTTAGCTGGGTTTTCTGTGTCTGCTTGATCTTTAGGTTTCAGATAGGTTATTCCATGTGTAAGTGTATCAGGGAATGCGTGTGGGTCTGCAATGTAACTGTTAAATAATTTAATATAATAGAGGGAAACATTCCACGTGGGAAAAATTTATCAAAAAACAAAGATGATGTGACTTACCAAACGAAAGCGCTGGCAGGTCGAAAGACTCATAAACCAACACATACACACACACAAAATTCGAGCTTTCGCAACAAACTGTTGCCTCATCAGGAAAGAGGGAAGGAGAGGGAAAGACGAAAGGATGTGGGTTTTAAGGGAGAGGGTAAGGAGTCATTCCAATCCCGGGAGCGGAAAGACTTACCTTAGGGGGGAAAAAGGACGGGTATACACTCGCACACACACACATATACAAACACAAGCAGACATATTTAAAGACAAAGAGTTTGGGCAGAGATGTCAGTCGAGGCGGAAGTGCAGAGGCAAAGATGTTGTTGAATGACAGGTGAGGTATGAGTGGCGGCAACTTGAAATTAGCGGAGATTGAGGCCTGGTTGGTAACGGGAAGAGAGGATATATTGAAGAGCAAGTTCCCATCTCCGGAGTTCGGATAGGTTGGTGTTGGTGGGAAGTATCCAGATAACCTGGACGGTGTAACACTGTGCCAAGATGTGCTGGCCGTGCACCAAGGCATGTTTAGCCACAGGGCGGTCCTCATTACCAACAAAGACTGTCTGCCTGTGTCCATTCATGCAAATGGACAGTTTGTTGCTGGTCATTCCCACATAGAATGCATCACAGTGTGGGCAGGTCAGTTGGTAAATCACGTGGGTGCTTTCACACATGGCCCTGCCTTTGAGCGTGTACACCTTCCGGGTTACAGGACTGGAGTAGGTGGTGGTGGGTAGGTACAAGGGACAGGCCCCGGTGTAAAACCTGTCCCATGCACCCTTGCCTTTTACATTTTTGTAATCAATATTGCTGTAGTATCATCACTCTTACTGATACCAGTTTCAACATGGACATCATCAAGAGAATCAGGTCTATTTGTTGCCATTAAAATCAACATATTTCCATCATGAGGGGACTTACAAACTACCTGTTTTCGGTAGTTTTCAGAGAAGGCCTTTAGTATTGTTACCGGTACTCGGGGTGTTTTGTCATGTAAACCACTTACAGAACTATAATTATCCCATTTGATCATTGGTTAATTGAAGTCTCCTCCGATGATGGCAGTATGATTGGGGAATATATGTCCTAACAAGTTGAAATTTTCTCTAAGTTGTCAGATACATCAGGGGGGAGTGGGGGGGTTAAGTCTGGTGACTGGTAGAATGATCCAATTATCAGCTGATGACATTCTTGTCCACTGCAACAAATTCACATACTATTTAAAATGTGCATCAGTAACAACAGAGTCCATGATGAATCACACACCAGTGCATACAATCAACCACTTCGTGGTCTGAAAAAGCAGAGAAAAATGTTCAAGAGTACACCTTTTGAAGTGATATGTGAAGTGCATGACAAAATACTGATGTATCCTGTTATCCCATTAGTTGGGGTTGGGGTGCTCTGTTCCTGGGAACATTATGCATGAAGAAAATTTCTTCAATATACGTGATGTCATGATGAGGTATTCAATTTACCATTAGTTTGTCCTTTCAATATACACTTAAATTTTTCTCAGAATCAATTTTGGATTTCAATCTGTTTTCTGTACCTTGAGCTCTGATGCAAGTTTAGTAAATTGCAGGCTATCTTTCCATAGGAGCCATCAGTTTCTGCTTAAGGCCTCCCATTCAGTTCATTCAACTTTTTATTTTCATCTTTATTTGCCATTGACCATTAACATAACAGAATAGGCTTTATGTCTTATACATAATCCTGGTATGTTTAGTTATATACACAATTACAGATGTTAACTATACACTTTAAGTTTTAAGATACTTTTGGTGTCCTTTATTATGTGCTCAATCACAAACATTTATACTTAATTATATACAGAACTACAAGCATTTATACTGAATTACCCACTACAAACATTTAGCCACATATTTTAAATTTTAACATATGTTCATGTTTTTTCATCAAAAAATTCTGTTATATTATAAAATGGATTTTCAGTCAGCCAACTATATAGTTCTCTTTGAAATAATTTGGAAGGCATGGACCATGCTGAGGGTGGTAATTTGCTAAGGATTTTTAGGGAGCTGACCGTGCGTGAATGGCCTGTTTTAACTAGTATATGAGTTGGTATATCCATTTTAATTTTTCCTTTGGTGTTGTGCTGGTGTACATCTCCTCTTATGTGAAATTCTTGATATATGTTTTAATGTATAGTGATGAGACATATATATATATGTAAGTATACTGCGTTTACTGAACAGAGGTTTTCAGTGATCTGTTTGTCCAGCCTTGCACAGTTCTCTTGTTACTTTTTTTTTATCACTTATATGTGTAGAGTGGCCCCATACTAGCAGTCTGTAAGAAATGTGGGACTGGAACAATACAAAATATGTCAATCTTAAGTAGTTAGGAGTAACTAAATCTCTCAGTTCCCACATTAGGTATGTTACCCGTAATATTGTTTTGCAAATGTCAATACGGAATCCTAAAAGTTCAACTGTTCTAGTTCCTATATCATTAGATAGCCCTAACATAAGATTCTGCATCTTTTACCACAGCACTTAGTGAGTCCAATGACATTTGTTGTAATGCTGATGTGTCTTGGTGAGTTGCAATTACTGTTGTGTCATCTGCATAGCAGACCACAGATTGAGGAACATTATGCGGCAAATCATTGGTGGCAGTTATGAAGAAGAATGATCCAGGCACTGATCCTTGTGGTACCCCTGCCTCTACTAGTTTCATACAGAATATCTATTTCTCACTGAACATATTGTTTTCTGTGGCTTAAGCATGAAGCAATTATTTTTAGTTCTGTAGTTTGTACTCCATAAAATTCGAGTTTCTCAAGCAATATTTCATAAGGGGTACAATCAAAGGCCTTACTTAGGTCACATAAAACCAGTGAGGCTTTATCCAAATTTTTCAAAAGCAGTGATTATCTGGTCTACAATGTCAAGACCTGCTGAAGGGGTAATTTTTCCTCGTCTCTAACAAAACTGTTTGTTCAAAAGGATGTTATTTTCCTTAAAACAATAACTTAACTGATTGTATATAAGAATTTCAAGTATTTTGGAAATTACTGGAACTACTGAGACTGGTCGATAATTTTGGGGGAAATTTTTGTCTTTTTTTAAAAGTTGGTATATCTTTTGAAATTTTTAATGAGGCAAGGAAAATTCCAAACTGGAGACATCTGTTAAAAATGAAGGTTAATGGTTCACAGATAAAATGAATATTTTCCTTGACAATGTAGTTGCATAGCCAGTAATTTCTATAGTTTTATAGTTGGAGAATCTTTTTAGTAGTTTTATTACATCAGTAGATGTGCCAATTTTCCACTGAAAAGGCTATTTCACTGGCGGCTGCTTACCAAGTAGTTCTCTTGCAGATGTGTTGCTCAAGTATATTCTGTTTCTGGTTTCTTTCACTGAAGACACAGAGAAGTCATTCAGTTGGCCTGGTTCAAGTGATACTTTCTGTGTGTGGTTAGGGAAGTGTTCTTATCTGATAATCTACCATGCTGCTTTGCACAGTGCAGTTATAAACCTTTCATATGCTAATTTTTTCTCTTTAAGCAGCTTAGTTTTATAAATTTTTATATTTCAGATACTTTCTATAATCTATATCAGCCAGTTTAGTGTCACTCTCACAGTTCGTTTTATATGCATTTCGCAATAAGAACATTTGTTCCCTAATGTTTTCATGTTCTTTAGTATACCAATTTGCTAACTTTTTTTTAGCCTTACATTTGAACTTAGTTTTTCTTGGGGGTGAACAAGTGTACCACACTTCAATATATTTGCTAAAGAATCTGTCAAACACAGTTTCTACATTAGTTTGTCCAATCTGTGTTTCATACAAAAAGTCTCATTTTATATAACTTACTCAATCTATCAGCAAACAAGTTCACAATCTCATGTTTCTGATCTCTCAAACAAGTCACCTCATTTTTGTCATATGTGGTATTGCTGTAGAGTGTGAGAAGTAATGGTTCAATGCCAGAAAAACATTCATCAGCATGACTGATAGTAAAAATCTCACTAGAGAAGCTAACAATAATACTATCAAAGCAGGCTTCTTTATGAGTAGCACTTTTATTTGTACAGAATAAATTTAACGACCTTAAGATATTCAAACAAGTTCTTGACACTTGCTTGCCAGAGTTTGATATTTCTATATTGAAGTCACTGCAGATAGCTGTATTTTCTTTTTTCACAACAAGTTCAAAATTTTTCAGGAATACTTCTACTATTCTATTCAGAGAGCTATAGAGACGTAGAACTATCATATTCTCGTCTATCAGCTTTATGCAGCTGAACTCACAATCTACTTCTGAATGAAACTGGCTTACATCAATGTTTGTGAATTTCAGACCATCTCTGAGAAACATGACAACTCCACCATTTTTTTTTATTTTTATTTTTTTTCCCCTACACATAATGTTGGCCACAACATATCCTTGAGGACCCAAAACATTAATTTCAGATTCAGTTAACCAGTGTTCCAATACACAAACTATATCCACTTTCTTACTTCAACAATAATTTTCTAATTCTATTATTTTATTCCATACGCTGCACATACTGATTTGCAGCACTGAGTGCTTTATGTCTGTCAATTTTTGGACATTTTAAACCGATGATGCTATTTCTTTCTGTGCAGAGAAGGGGGATTTCTTATAAATATAATGGCACTGATCATTTTTAGGCTGAGACCTGTGACTTACATATTGGCTGGATCTTTCCACATGGTGGGTCTTCCTGGTCTCTGTTTCATTCTCTGGTTGCTTGCTGCTGTTATTCCAGTTAATAATTTTGCTATATTTTTTCTGGATCTGATGTACATTTTCTGGGTGCATTCTGGTGCTGCTAGTGTTGATTTTGATTCTTCTCTGGAGCTTTTGGAGTTTAGATTGCTTTCTGCCGAAGATTTTAGAGGATTACTTGTTCATTGGTAGATATAACTGTCCTTGTTTGATTGATGGCTGTCAGGGACAAAGTGTCGTCTTGATAGTGTTAGCATTAATTGCCTGTTGCAATTTGTAAAAGTTGCTTCAGTACATACAGTCCTTGCTTTTGAAGGTGTTTTCATCTCACTTATTCATTTTCTTGTTATCCTGTTAGTAACTGGCAACTGCTTACCTGCTGCTTTGTTTTCGCCTGTGATCGTTAGTTGTCCTGCAGCAGAGACTATTTTCATTGCCACAAACTGTTTTTCTATTAAAGTTGAGGTGTAATCCACACTTTGTATGGAACTGTCATCCTAAACTGCTTATGTCTACATTTTGTATATTCTTAAAAGTGCTACACTCATTTTTTATTTGCAGGTTTGTGCTGCAGATTTCAGTGTTAACATACAAATATGATGGTAAATCCCATTGTTATGGAATGTTTATAGTTATCACATTTGTGTGCTTTTGGTTTTCCAGCCAGTTTTTTACAGCTGTGACAGCCATATGTGATTGGTCTCTGTATATGTCATCAGAATCTCCTATTAACACAATAAAATAATTCAAATTCAAACTGCTTGCTTTTTAGGATTTTCTCGTCTTCACTATTTCAGCTGACATGTTACCATATTTAATAAAGCTAAAGAGCTTTACACTAAAGTTTCTAGGCGCTGCAGTCTGGAACCACGAGACCACTATGGTCGCAGGTTCGAATCCTGTCTGGGGCATGGATGTGTGTGATGTCCTTAGGTTAGTTAGGTTTAACTAGTTCTAAGATCTAGGGGACTAATGACCTCAGAAGTTGAGTCCCATAGTGCTCAGAGCCATTTGAACTAAAGTTTCTTCTAATGATTTTGGTTATACCACATCCATGATGGTCATCCAGAATAGTCACTGTCCCTTCGTTTCCAACTTTGCATATGTTTAATGCTGTACTTTTTCTTTGTGAGTTTGATTCGTCACCAGCAACATTTTGTTTATTCGGTTCAGGCCTAATACAGTTGACTTTATATATACCTTTCCTGTTTTGTTCTTTACTTACAGCTGTTTTTGTCATATTTTTATTGTTTATGGCCCTTTCTTTATCCTCACACGTATCCAGAACATCGTACTTTGGTTCTTGATTTGTACATTTTAATAATTGTTCATGTGCACTGATGTATTTGTTGTCTTCCTTTCTATTCCTTTATAGTGAGTCTATGTTGTCACCCTTAATCTCAAGACTATTATTTTTCGACTCAATGATTTCATCAATTAACACTGTGACAATTTTGTTTATGCTTTCTTCATGAGCTTTTGGCCTATGTAAGCATCAAATTTGGTGCATACCCATATTTTCTGTTTTTGTTTAGCGTTCACAAAGCTATAATGATGTCAATTTGCACTTAAAATACACGATTCCCTCCATTGAACAGTTTCCACATGAATAAATGCTTTTTTCAAAACACATGAGTAATCGTGGTAAGTTATTGTTGCTGTACACTCAAGCTCACTGATGCGTTTTCTTTTTTCGCATTACATATTTCAAACACTTTTGCTATTACATAATGTAAGATGCACATATTCTCACTGTAAATTTTGATTTTCTTGCAACTTGGACACTTTTCTCTTATGTTTTTTGCTAGATTTGCTGTGTTCTGAAACTCACAATGGTTCGTCCTTCTGACTATAGTGTACCTGTTTGCAGTTCCATTATAGTTAATGTTTTTTGTTCACACTTTAGACTTGTGATGTAAACATTGGTGACTGTAGTAGTTTCCTCTGACTTACACATAAGTTGGCTTCCATGTTAGCCATATTCTCAACTCAAAATCACGAGGCAGCCATCAGCTCTGGACACAATGCTGCAGATTGTGAGCTTTGTTGAAATTCTGTGGACAAAGTTGGTCTTCTCAACCATATATGCCAGTCATTAGAATGCTCCAAGGATGACTTTGAGCCCAGACCACAGGCATTGTTTGTTCTAATGGGCACCACAATCTTGAGTTGGTTTTACCATCTTTCGTCAA
Source organism: Schistocerca piceifrons (assembly GCF_021461385.2). Classification (NCBI taxonomy): domain Eukaryota; kingdom Metazoa; phylum Arthropoda; class Insecta; order Orthoptera; family Acrididae; genus Schistocerca; species Schistocerca piceifrons. The sequence continues at coordinate 110,728,406 of NC_060143.1, forward strand.
TGGTTACCTTAACAGCCCTCTTGAATACGTTGAATGCAGCCTCCTGGCATACATATTAAATGAATAAATTGATACTCCCCATTCCTTTCTTCACTTTCCCTACACGTTTCATCATTCGCCACAATCTGAAATGCTGATCCTTACCTTTTGTGTTTGCCCACCATTGACAGGGGACATGGTAGGCTTTCCAACAGGTCAAATGTGTCTCAGTGGTTCAATCTGCTTCAGCGGAAGATAGCCCTCTCAATTTGTTGGTTAGGGGACTGCATGTAATGCCCTGAATTCTCCATTATCATTGCTTCCCACACTGACATGCCCATCACAATCAAGCAGATGAATGATAGATCCTGTACCTCCTGTAGAGGAGACTGTATCCATAGGAGGAAATAATACTTGAGGTGCCCTTGGTATCTATGACACACATCTCTTGGTAGCCTTCTCAACACACACAATCATTTGAGCTTCCAGTTGCCTGACAGGCAGGGCAATTTCCAGCTACTTATGAACAGCAACTAGCTCATCCAGTGCCTGAGAACAGCAATCACAGTTGACATGTATTATAACTGGTGTAATGTTTTACACAACAGTAAAAAATAATTTCAAGCTAAGCTTGCTGTTTTTTCAAATTTCTGTATGTGTTATACTTGAAAGTATTACAAGAACTGAAGCAATTAGTGTGCAAAATGAGATTTCTTTGAAAGCAACAGAAAAACCTGAGGTATAAATAACTGACTTCCTGGAACATTGTGATCACTTATGAAGAGGAAAATGGTGTTAATTTATGACAAATGCAGACAACGTACACCCTTGTTGAAAGGCAAACTAAATGTAACACAGTACGATAGTTATAATGTACACTACAGTAACTGTAACTCACATCTACATCTACATGACTACTCTGCAATTCACATTTAAGTGCTTGGCAGAGGGTTCGTCGAACCACAATCATACTATCTCTCTACCATTCCACTCCCGAACAGAGCGCGGGAAAAACGAACACCTAAACCTTTCTGTTCGAGCTCTGATTTCTCTTATTTTATTTTGATGATCATTCCTACCTGTGTAGGTTGGGCTCAACAAAATATTTTCGCATTCTGAAGAGACAGTTGGTGACTGAAATTTCGTAAGTAGATCTCGCCGCGACGAAAAACGTCTTTGCTTTAATGACTTCCATCCCAATTCGCGTATCATATCTGCCACACTCTCTCTCCTACTATGTGATAATACAAAACGAGCTGCCCTTTTTTGCACCCTTTCGATGTCCTCTGTCAATCCCACCTGGTAAGGATCCCACACCGCGCAGCAATATTCTAACAGAGGACGAACGAGTGTAGTGTAAGCTGTCTCTTTAGTGGACTTGTTGCATCTTCTAAGTGTCCTGCCTATGAAACGCAACCTTTGGCTCACCTTCCCCACAATATTATCTATGTGGTCTTTCCAACTGAAGTTGTTCGTAATTTTAACACCGAGGTACTTAGTTGAATTGACAGCCTTGAGAATTGTACTATTTATTGAGTAATCGAATTCCAACAGATTTCTTTTGGAACTCACGTGGATCACCTCACACTTTTCGTTATTTAGTGCCAACTGCCACCTGCCACACCATACAGCAATCTTTTCTAAATCGCTTTGCAACTGATACTGGTCTTCGGATGACCTTACTAGACGGTAAATTACAGCATTATCTGCGAACAACCTAAGAGAACTGCTCAGATTGTCACCCAGGTCATTTATATAGATCAGGAACAGCAGAGGTCCCAGGACGCTTCCCTGGAGAACACCTGATATCACTTCAGTTTTACTCGATGATTTGCCGTCTATTACTACGAACTGCGACCTTCCTGACAGGAAATCACAAATCCAGTCGCACAACTGAGACGATACCCCATAGGCCCGCAGCTTGATTAGAAGTCGCTTGTAAGGAACGGTGTCAAAAGCTTTCCGGAAATCTAGAAATACGGAATCAACTTGAGATCCCCTGTCGATAACGGCCATTACTTCGTACGAATAAAGAGCTAGCTGTGTTGCACAAGAACGATGTTTTCTGAAACCATGCTGATTATGTATCAATAGATCGTTCCCTTCGAGGTGATTCATAATGTTTGAATACAGTATATGCTCCAAAACCCTACTGCAAACCGGCGTCAATGATATAGGTCTGTAGTTCGATGGTTTACTCCTACTACCCTTCTTAAACACTGGTGCGACCTGCGCAATTTTCCAGTCTGTAGGTACAGCTCTATCAGTGAGCTAGCGGTTGTATATGAGTGCTAAGTAGGGAGCTATTGTATCAGCGTAATCTGAAAGGAACCTAATCGGTATACAATCTGGACCTGAAGACTTGCCCGTATCAAGCGATTTGAGTTGCTTCGCAACCCCTAAGGTATCTACTTCTAAGAAACTCATGCTAGCACCTATTCGTGTTTCAAATTCTGGAATACTCCATTCATCTTCCCTGGTGAAGGAATTTCGGAAAACTGCGTTCAATAACTCCGCTGTAGCAGCACAGTCGTCAGTAACAGTACCATCGGCACTGCGCAGTGAAGGTATTGACTGTGTCTTACCGCTTGTGTACTTTACATACGACCAGAATTTCTTCGGATTTTTACCAAATTTCGAGACAATTTTTTCGTTGTGGAACCTATTAAAGGCATCTCGCATTGAAGTTCGTGCCAAATTTCGCGCGTCTGTAAATTTTAGCCAATCTTCAGGATTTTGCATTCTTCTGAACTTCGAATGCTTTTCCGTTGCCTCTGCAACAGCGTTCGGACCTGTTTTGTGTACCATGGGGGATCAGTTCCATCTCTTACCAATTTATGAGGTATGAATCTCTCAATTGCTGTTGCTACTATATCTTTGAATTTGAGCCACATCTCGTCTACATTTGCATAGTCAGTTCGGAAGGAATGGAGATTGTCTCTTAGGAAGGCTTCTAGTGACACTTTATCCGCTTTTTTAAATAAAATTATTTTGCGTTTGTTTCTGGTGGATTTGGAAGAAACGATATTGAGCCTAGCTACAACGACCTTGTGATCACTAATCCCTGTATCAGTCATGATGCTCTCTATCAGCTCTGGATTGTTTGTGGCTAAGAGGTCAAGTGTGTTTTCGCAACCATTTACAATTCGCGTGGGTTCGTGGACTAACTGCTCAAAATAATTTTCGGAGAAAGCATTTAGGACAATCTCGGAAGATGTTTTCTGCCTACCACCAGTTTTGAACAAGTATTTTTGCCAACATATCGAGGGAAGGTTGAAGTCCCCACCAACTATAACCGTATGAGTGGGGTATTTATTTGTTACGAGACTCAAATTTTCTCTGAACTGTTCCGCAACTATATCATCGGAGTCTGGGGGTCGGTAGAAGGAGCCAACTATTAACTTAGTTCGGCTGTTAAGTATAACCTCCACCCATACCAATTCGCACGGAGTATCTACTTCAACTTCACTACAAGATAAACTACTACTGACAGACACAAACACTCCACCACCAATTCTGCCTAGTCTGTCTTTCCTGAACACCGTCTGAGACTTCGTAAAAATTTCAGCAGAACTTATTTCAGGCTTTAGCCAGCTTTCTGTACCTATAATGATTTCAGCTTCTGTGCTTTCTATTAGCGCTTGAAGCTCAGGGACTTTCCCAGCACAACTACAACAATTTACAACTACAATTCCGACTGTTCCTTGATTCAAGCACGTCCTGTATTTGCCATGCACCCTTTGAGATTGCAGCCCACCCCCTACTTTCCCGAGGCCTTCTAACCTAAAAAACCGCCCAGTCCACGCCACACAGCCTCCGCTACCTGTGTAGCCGCCAGCTGAGTGTAGTGAACTCCTGACCTATTCAGCGGAATCCGAAACCCTATCACCCTATGGCGCAAGTCAAGGAATCTGCAGCCAACACGGTCGCAAAACCGTCTGAGCCTCTGATTCAGACCCTCCACCCGGCTCTGCACCAAAGGTCCGCAGTCGGTTCTGCCAACGATGCTGCAGATGGTGAGCTCTGCCTTCATCTCGTAAGCAAGACCGGCAGCCTTCACCAAATCAGACAGCCGCTGGAATCCAGAGAGAATTTCCTCAGATCCAAAGCGACACACGTCATTAGTGCCGACATGTGCCACCACCTGCAGCTGGCTGCACCCTCTGCTCTTCATGGCATCCGGAAGGACCCTTTCCACATCAGGAATGACTCCACCCGGAATGCACATGGAGTGCACACTGGATTTCTTCCCCTCCTTAGCCGCCATATCCCTAAGGGGCTCATTACACGCCTAACATTGGAGCTCCAAACTACCAATAAGCCCACCCTCTGTGATTGCCCGGACCTTGAAGACTGAGAATCATCCTCTGAAACAGGGCAGGCAGCTGCATCTGGCTCAGCCTGAGACAGTGCCTGAACCCTGTTTGTCAGACGCACCGGGGAGGCTTTCTGATCAGCCTCCAGGGACGTCTTTCGCTACCTGCCACACCTTGGAACGCCCTCCCAATCAACCACAGGCGAGGGCTCAGCCCCACTGCGGGCAGCAACCGGGGCAACCACAGTGGCAGACCGATCTGGGGACAGACGGGACGAGGTTGATATCCCCGTGATACCCAAGTCCGGCTCCCCACAGTGGTGCCCATTGGCAACAGCCTCAAGCTGCGCGACCGAAGTCAGCGCCGCTTGCAGCTGTGAGTGAAGGGATGCCAAGTCAGCCGTCATCCGAACACAGCAATCACAGTCCCTGTCCATTCTAATCGATGATGAACAACAGCTACTGAAACACGAGTCAGTGCCTAGATAACGCAAGAGAAACACGCAAAGAATGTATTAACTAACCTGTACAAATGCCTAACAACTGCGCTACAATCTGCCTGAATTTACGATTACAGTAACTAAAACTCGAAATTACACCTCCTATATGAAACTCTCACGCAATTTAAGTAAGAATCTACGAAGTAAACACTAAAGCGGATGCTACAACTCTCAAATACTACGGCCGAAATTTATGAATTAAACAATGCAAGTACCCCAAAACACGCAAAGAAATTAAGAATTAAACTATGTAACAAATAAGTAAGCTAGGGATATACGACTTGCTGCTGCAGCTGCTTATCCAACTGCGGCAAGGAGCACACTGGCTGTGACCAACAGACACTGACCGTTCAAAACAAAAACAGAAGACAGACGACTACGCGAATTTACACTATTCAGGTACTAAAGCGCGATGCTACAACTCAAAATTTATGAATTAAACAATGCAAGTACACAAAAACACGCAAAGAAATTGAGAATTAAACTATGTAACAAATAAGTAAGCTAGGGGTATACGACTTGTTGCTGCAGCTGCTTATCCAACGGCGGCAGGGAGCACCGCCAACATATACAGATTTAGTTGACATAGTTATGCAGAGCATTTTCCTCCTCCTGGAATCTGGATATAGGCTTTTAATTTATTACAGAATTGTTCATGTGTGTACATTGAAATTTAGGGTGAATGACTTTTTAGAACGAGAATACTACTACTAAAGCTCTGTAATGCTCAACTGTAAGTTACAACTGAAGCTGCAGCACAAAATGCATTTTCAGAGGTGCTGAAAACTCAAAAAAATATATGATATATAACAAACAGGGTATATACGACATGGGACAACTGGGTGATCCGGAAAAAACCCGCGAATTTTTTCATCAGGAAGAAAACCGTGAAAAACCCGGGAATTTTTTAGAAATCCGGGAAATTTTCGTTGTTTTAGTTTTCAGTTAAATTTTTGTAATTTTGACTGGTAAGATCCAATACTGTAACAAAGGATATTACTGTATCCCGCTACTGCAGAATAATACTGCAGCATTAAAACATGAACGAGGGAAAAAAACGAAAATAAAACTTAAATTGCAAAGGAAATGTGCCATATATAATAATACAGTACTCGTACAAGCGTCTGTGAACAGCAAAATGTGTCAAAGGCTTTCGGAAGACTATGCAATGCTTCATAATAACAAATTGCCTCCAATGAGCGTGACATCATAACTGTTTACATTACACTGATTTAATCAGTAACAAGTGGGCTCATGCACACGCGCAGTTGAGTTGCGTATGAGTAGTACCTTCTCCCTCTACTGGCTACAGAACTGTGGCTGAGTAAGTAGCAGTAGCAGCAACCAGCCACGTGGGGTACCCGGAAAAATTTGACTGGCGCGCCCAAGCCGCCAGATTCAAGCGTGCGCAGCAGGCCCGGATCTAGTAGGGTGTGGCAGCAAACCGGGGTATCTGAACCAGGCGGCAATTTCGGGGGAAGGGGGCAAATTCATATGCTTGTGGAAAAAAACCTTGTTTCACAAAGCACCTAGCATCCAGCGCGCGTCGGTCTATCGATTATTCATATGATTTTGAAACGCTCCCCTGCTGGTTTTTGAACACATTCTAAGTTGAATTCTTAATTAATTATAAGTTGATTTTTGAATACATGCATAGTGTATGTGATGTGTCTGCCAGGGGAATCCTCGTCACATCTAGAAATAAACTTTCCTGCAGACAAAACGGGACGGGGCTATACAAGCTAAGCGGAATAAAGCCAAACCGGTGAAGGCCAATTGCTGCTTGTTTATGTTGTTGATTCGGTTTACGAATGTTCAGTGTTGTTAAAATTACTAGCAAAATCCATAGATTCAGAGTGCCAGAGTGGAAATAAACGACTAACAGGTAAGAAAGATTTCGTATTATCTCCTCGGTGTATCCAAGAAAGTGGAATTTTGACAGAAATTTTTTGGCCAGATCGCTACATGAGATAGGGCCAGTTGTAGTCCCCGGCTAGCAGCCGCTTAAGTTCCATTCTGGGAGTAGCGCGGAAAACGCATTGTACGAACACATAACACCTAACTGGAGAATAATCGCTGGATAACTAAACTGGTGATTGTGGCAGGGTTAGTAAAGTTAACCGGAGAATGAGTTTTGACAGCGGTAGGAATAGTTATAGAATTAGCGATGACAAAACTGTTTGTTAAAATAAGGAAGGAGAAGAAACGGAGACATCACACAAATTGTGGAAGACTATGACAATTCCAAAATTTCGTTCTTCTACTTTTCGGTCTCGTGCATGAGAAACTGGAGCGTATAAATGAAATGTGAAACTATTTGCTAATGTAAAGCTTTTTGCTTTTAATTGGCCAAATTGGTATTCGTATTGCTACTGCATGAATTATATTCTGTTGTATTATAAAAATGATCATCATTGCCAAAACAGTCTCGCTTATTTGGTGTGTTACAGTTGCTGCAATATTAGAAAGGCCTACTTTGTGTTATCCAGCACACAGTGGCAAAATAGATGTTATCAGATCAAGAAACCATACCAGTCTTGGGTACAATCTGCATTAACAGCTTTTTCAGTATCAGACGACGACATTTCTATTTTTTCATGTAGCAAAATGTTTGACGAACTTTGATAAGGTAATAGTTCTTTCGCAGAAAGGAAAGAACGCCATGTAAAGCTGTAGCAAGATTATATAAAAAAATTGCTAGGACCTAAGGATTGAAGAAATGTGTACTGTCTTGCCTGTCTCTTGTCTTTACTGGTTTTAGGTATCCTATAGTTAATCTTGTCACACAGAAGAGCAAGTTATTAGCTAATAGGCAATAAACAGTCCAGATTTTGTGAAGAGTTCTTGTTCTCCTGGTTTCAAATAATCCTATCCAGTATTAATTGCGTGTTTTCTTTTTTTTTCTTTCCTTTTTTAAGTGAGGGGCAAGACGTCAAACCGGCTGACTGGGAGCAGGAGAGGCACTACATGACATTTTAATTTCCACTGTCCTGAAATAGTTTGATGGCATCCGTTACAAAATACACTCCTGGAAATGGAAAAAAGAACACATTGACACCGGTGTGTCAGACCCACCATACTTGCTCCGGACACTGCGAGAGGGCTGTACAAGCAATGATCACACGCACGGCACAGCGGACACACCAGGAACCGCAGTGTTGGCCGTCGAATGGCGCTAGCTGCGCAGCATTTGTGCACCGCCGCCGTCAGTGTCAGCCAGTTTGCCGTGGCATACGGAGCCCCATCGCAGTCTTTAACACTGGTAGCATGCCGCGACAGCGTGGACGTGAACCGTATGTGCTGTTGACGGACTTTGAGCGAGGGCGTATAGTGGGCATGCGGGAGGCCGTGTGGACGTACCGCCGAATTGCTCAACACGTGGGGCGTGAGGTCTCCACAGTACATCGATGTTGTCGCCAGTGGTCGGCGGAAGGTGCACGTGCCCGTCGACCTGGGACCGGACCGTAGCGACGCACGGATGCACGCCAAGACCGTAGGATCCTACGCAGTGCCGTAGGGGACCGCACCGCCACTTCCCAGCAAATTAGGGACACTGTTGCTCCTGGGGTATCGGCGAGGACCATTCGCAACCGTCTCCATGAAGCTGGGCTACGGTCCCGCACACCGTTAGGCCGTCTTCCGCTCACGCCCCAACATCGTGCAGCCCGCCTCCAGTGGTGTCGCGACAGGCGTGAATGGAGGGACGAATGGAGACGTGTCGTCTTCAGCGATGAGAGTCGCTTCTGCCTTGGTGCCAATGATGGTCGTATGCATGTTTGGCGCCGTGCAGGTGAGCGCCACAATCAGGACTGCATACGACCGAGGCACACAGGGCCAACACCCGGCATCATGGTGTGGGGAGCGATCTCCTACACTGGCCGTACACCACTGGTGATCGTCGAGGGGACACTGAATAGTGCACGGTACATCCAAACCGTCATCGAACCCATCGTTCTACCATTCCTAGACCGGCAAGGGAACTTGCTGTTCCAACAGGACAATGCACGTCCGCATGTATCTAGTGCCACCCAACGTGCTCTAGAAGGTGTAAGTCAACTACCCTGGCCAGCAAGATCTCCGGATCTGTCCCCCATTGAGCATGTTTGGGACTGGATGAAGCGTCGTCTCACGCGGTCTGCACGTCCAGCACGAACGCTGGTCCAACTGAGGCGCCAGGTGGAAATGGCATGGCAAGCCGTTCCACAGGACTACATCCAGCATCTCCACGATCGTCTCCATGGGAGAATAGCAGCCTGCATTGCTGCGAAAGGTGGATATACACTGTACTAGTGCCGACATTGTGCATGCTCTGTTGCCTGTGTCTATGTGCCTGTGGTTCTGTCAGTGTGATCATGTGATGTATCTGACCCCAGGAATGTGTCAATAAAGTTTCCCCTTCCTGGGACAATGAATTCACGGTGTTCTTATTTCAATTTCCAGGAGTGTATACACGTTTGAGTTCCACAGAGCGAAATAGAGTGAATGCAGTATAAGAATATTGTTTGCTGAGGCGTGGCGCTGCACTACACACTTAAGACCAAGTAACGTGTCTTACATTTCCTCAAAGATATATGTTTTATGTATCAGACCTTTTATTTACTAAGCCTATGTATCAGACTCTTCAGAAAGATGTGCGGAACAGAATGAACTTATTTTTGAAAAGTCTTTTCTTTTAATTTTTGAAGTTCTGATGCGCGGAGCAGTCTGAGTTATGGGGGGGAGGGGGATAGCCTCCACGTGACCCGTGTTGTTTACTTTTAGTGATTTTTGTGTTTCCTCTTCGTTTACTGCTCTCACGTCAAATGAAAACAAGACGGATTTCCGTTGCTGGAAGCTATCAAGTGAATTAAAATACATTCACATAATTACGGTAGGCTTATATATGTTATCAGTTTCAGATTTTATTTTATTTTCACCTTTCTGACAGTCAAGCATTAATCGTCTTGCATAATAATGAAGTTATTTTTGTCGGTTTGCTAAAGAAATTTGGTTTTTATAAAGCTTTCCTGCTGAGGCAGTCAATTTATTTGAAACGAAGTGTTTAATTCCACACTTTGGCTAATTTCATCTGTTCGCTGTGTTTCAACTGCGCGTTTACATCTTCTAGCACGTATAGCATTATGCCATAATAAAGAACCAAACATGAGCTAATACAGTACTGGTACTCCAAGAAAATTTACGTCCCGAAAACCGCATTGAAAGCTCCATATCAGGTCGAGGCCTACCTCATTTGGAATCTGGATATACGAATGTGCACTGTAAGGCGAACTATGCATTTAAGTATGGTTCACGAAATTCCGACGCTCTTGGAGTATCCTCTGATGTCGTGTTTCTTTTAGTACATCATGTAAGATCTTTCAATGTTTTACACGTACGAACTTGCGGGCTTCCTACGTCACCGTAGCTGCGCAAGCGCGGTGACGCCTTTTATCTGGCAACTGCTGAAATGAATCTATTTGTAACAGGTCTCGGGAAAATACTGTGAATTGTGTTACTTACAAAGTAAATTTCCTTTTACGCAAGATGAACTATGTGCGAGAGTGTACGATGAATTTCTTAAATCACAGAGCGTTTGCTCTGTTTTAAAAATCAACTCTTTGATGACGAGCCATTTAGAAGAATTTCGAGCCCAGAAGATCAGAGATTTATGTCGTTATCAAAAATTTTACTGGTGTATATGTGTGATGTATCTTACAGTGTAACATGCGCTAAACAGATCAACATCATAGGTGAAAGCTTAGCTTCTCTTGTAGCCTATTAATCTTCGAGACAAATGTTATATGCGAAAGCTTTGCTTTTCTTGTAGCATCACTATGTATATTAATTTAAACCATCAACGTTTTCTGTTGGCGGAATTCGAATTTATACTTTCGTAATACGAAAATATGCAGCGTACATGTTGGTGCACATCAAAAATCTTTCCAAAACGTGCTTTTTCCCCAGAGTTTCGTTTTCTAAAGTGCCGGGAAATTCTATGCTGCTGTATAAAACCATATCCCTTCAAAGGATAAGTTTTACAGTTCCGAGGGAAAGTATACTGTCACTTAACACGGAAAAAGTGTATTTTCACCCAGGAGAAAATGAATTTTTAACCGGGAGATCCGGGAAAAATCCAGGAATTATTTTTCCTTGTCCACGTATACACTCTGACAAAACAAACAGGGCTTTTGATACAATTAACACAAAAAGTAAGTTTATCTTTTACATGAACTTTTAGGGCCTAGGTTTTTGAAGGGAATTTGCCTGTTGTACACGATTTTACTCAGCACAAAGTAAATACTGTAAGTTAAATGGGTAAATAAACATGTGAAATCCATGGATTTTGCAGTTGAAATTTCTGGTTTTGTTACAACTTGTAAGCTAGTGTACACCTAAGAAGAGTTCTGATTTGAGTGTAGCTTGCAGGGTATAAGTAAATGGTGTATAAATGCTTGTCAGAATTAACAGTTTTTCTTTTATAAATACTGCTAAGCTGATTCTTGATGTAATGTAAATTTTGAGGATAATATAGGTGGGGCAACAATGTCAACTCTCGTGAAACATTCATCATTAGTAAATTTGACACAGATTAACTACAGTGTTTTTCATTATATTGTTGCATGTGATTCATAGCAATACTCTTCCTCTTCCATGATATCAGTACATATGTCACTGACTCTACACTTTTCATCATACTCTCCATTTTTCATCTATAGTTTACTGTTACTAGCACTTTTTGAGGACATCATGCATAAAATGAACATAGGCATTTGCAAGGGGAACAAAAGGGAGCCCCTTCCCCCTCCTGGAGTCTGGATATAGACTTTTAATTTATTACAGAATTGTCACAGATTTCCATTAAAGATTATCTTGACTGATAACTGCTGATTTAACATTGATGAGTGCAATGGGAGATACTACGACTTTAGCAGTCTCTGTGTATATTTGTATTTCTTAGTAGTCACACTGTTTATGGTAAAATATGCCACTTGCTATTTCAGCACTGTTCTGCAGTAACGATGGTTGGGAGCCCTTCTAGAAACATACCAAAATAGTGTCTTCAATCTTTTCTTTAGCAGCTCCTCTTCAGTGCATATTAAGTTGCAGAAAGGAACCCATCCAACATGCTGGCTAATGGATTCCTTTGCCTCTCCCAAAATATCATAAACACGACTGCAGTATATTTGCTTGTGATACATCCCCATTTCCCATAAGAACACCCTCTCCTTGCTACGCAATGGAATTGCCACAGCCATTTACTATTGTCTCTGGAGAAAAAAGATTGATGATGGCTTACCGATTCTACATTGATTTACACAGTAGATCAATTGTAATACTGTTTGTATAATTAAACTTTGAGTATTACACATTTTTTTTAAAAAAAAGCAAATATCCTTGTCTGCTCTAGAAGAGAAGAAAGAAGTGTGACATTTCGGAGTTGAAAAGGTGTCTTTCAGAAATGAGTTTAGTATTATTGTGAATATCTGCTCTACCATACTTGTTGAAGAACGCCTAAATAAAATTAGTGGTAAGTTATAGAAGGAGCGTCCAATAAGTAAGGTAGCAAGTTCTTTTCTGAAAGCAGGTTGGGGTTGGTGCTATTCAGGATTGCAGTACACCATATTATTCCCTACTCTTTTGGTTACAAATCTCTGTTTTTCAACATAACCTCTGTTCAGTGTGATGGCTTTACATTACCTTATGGAGAGGGCATGTATGCCCGCATGGTACAACTCTCCTTATTGGCATCAGAGCCAACATCTTGCTGCATCAATAAGCTCCCCTTCATCCCCATATTGCTTCCCGTGGAGTGCACCCTTCCTTGGGCTAAACAGATAGAATTTGAAAGGTACGAGATACAGGCTGTAGCATGGTTAAGGAAGAACAGTCCAATGAAGTTTTGTGAGGTCCTCTTGAGTGTGCAGACTTGTGTGAGACTGTGCGTTATCATGGAGGAGAAGTTCATTTTGATGTACATGCTGAAGTTGTTCCTTTATTTTCCTGAGGGTAGCACAATATGTGTCAGTTGATCATTGCACCAGAAGGGAAGACATCATATAGAATAACCCCTTCAGAGTCCCAGAAGACCATCACTTGACTTTACCAGCTGATGGTGCAGCTTTGAACATTTTTTTTCAGAGTAGAGTTTGTGTGGCACCACTCCACGAGTTGCCGTCTAGTTTTTAGTAAAGTGAGAACCCATGTTTGACCACCTGTGATGATGGTCAACAAAAAATTGTCATGATCAGCCTCATAACATACAAGCACAACAAGTGTGTCGGCACTTCCAATGGAAATATCCAGTTGTGCAGTGAGGTGTTTGATTGTGATCCATTGATCACCTCAAATGAGAGGGTACAAATGTTCCAACACTGCAGCAGTCACAGCTGTGTGTGGCAAGCTAGTATGCAGGAGATTGGACAGGTTCGAGCGACCTCATTGTGATGATGACAGGTGCCTCGCCAAATGACTCACCATACTTTTGTTCAGTGCCAGGGCTCCATAGACATTTGCCAAATGTCCATGAATATCTACAGTGCTCTGGTTATCTGCCAAAAGAAACTCGTTGACAGCTCTCTGCCTGGAATGCACCTCTATTACAGATGCCATTTTGAAGGCTACACATAGCACCACCACTCCTCAGAACTTTATGAATTTATAGAGACTGAAGCAGTAATATTCCATGATGTCACACAACAATTCCTGCATTTTTCCAACTGAAATTGGCCAAGAAAAAATGTGTCGTGTTACTTTTCAGTACCCATCATAGTAACCTTAGGATTCATAATAACCCAATCTCTCCAATATAAAATTCTTGGTTTTTTAAAAAAATTCCAAAGACCTCTTACATCAATCAGTGACCATTCTAGTGGTATTTTCTAGAGTACAGACCAATTCCCAGGATGTCTTTGGTTTTTTACTGCAGTATGTGGATCCCAACTACTGTGTTAATTCTGATAATGCTGCTGTATTTATTTTCCCTCACAAAGTGAAAAACCATTGTTTACTCATCTAAGGACACCAGTTATAGGTCCTCCTGCGACACTTTTTATTTGATCTGTGTTCTACTTTTATCCCTTCAGATTGAGTGTATCTTGAATTGCCTTCATCACATTTTTGTAGGATGTACAATTGTTCGAAAAAAGTGCTTGCAGTATCCTTACCTGATTCCAGTTGGGACCTACCATTTTTTTCCAACTCATGTGAGAAGTGTATTGATTTGTTTATCAGTTAAAGGAGCTGTATTTATGGATTCATCAAAATGCTTTCTTCAAGTACCATTTTGCAGTTGTTCAGTAACTCTCTTCATCTATGAACAGGGTGGCCCATTGATCGTTACCGGGCCAAATATCTCATGAAATAAGTGTCAAACGAAAAAACTACAAAGAACGAAACTTGTCTAGCTTGAAGGGGGAAACCAGATGGCGCTACGGTTGGCCCGCTAGATGGCGCTGCCATAGGTCAAATGGATATCAACTACGTTTTTTAAAATAGGGACCCCCATTTTTTATTACATATTCATGTAGTAAGTTTAAAAATATGAATGTTTTAGTTGGACCACTTTCTACGCGTTGTGATAGATGGCGCTGTTATAGTCACAAACATATGGCTCACAATTTTAGATGAACAGTTGGTAACAGGTAGGTTTTTTAAATTAAAATACAGAAATGTAGGTACATTTGAACATTTTGTTTTGTTTGTTCCAATGTGATACATGTACCTTTGTGAACTTATTTTTGAGAACGCATGCTGTTACAGCATGATTACCTGTAAATAACACATTGATGCAATAAATGCTCAAAATGATGTCCGTCAACCTCAATGCATTTGGCAATACATGTAACAACATTCCTCTCAACAGCGAGTAGTTCGCCTTCTGTAATGTTCGCACATGCATTGACAATGCGCTGACGCATGTTGTCAGGTGTTGTCGGTGGATCACGATAGCAAATATCCTTCAACTTTCCCCACAGAAAGAAATCCGGGGACATCAGATCCGGTGAATGTGCAGGCCATGGTATGGTATTTTGATGACTAATCGACCTGTCATGAAATGCGCTATTCAATACTGCTTCAACCACATGTGAGCTATGTGCCAGACATCCATCATGTTGGAAGTACCTTGCCATTCTGTCATGCAGTGAAACATCTTGTAGTAACATCGGTAGAACATTACATAGGAAATCAGTATACATTGCACCATTTAGATTGCCTTCGATAAAATGGGGGCCAATTATCCTTCCTCGCATAATGCCGCACCATGCATTAACCCACCAAGGTCGCTGATGTTCCACTTGTTGCAGCCATCATGGATTTTCCGTTGCCCAGTAGTGCATATTATGTTTTATTTTTTATTTTATTTATTTATTGTTGCGTGGGACCAAATTAAGGAGAAGTCTCCATAGTCACGGAACGAGTCAATACATGAAATTATAACACGATAGTAGAAACAGATAAAATGAAATATAAAAAACATATTCAGGCAACAAGTCGTAAGTTCAAATAAAGAAAATGTAACACTGGAATTTGCCTAATTTTTTTAACTCTTCCAGGAGCTCCTCGACAGAATAGAAGGAGTGAGCCATGGGGAAACTCTTCAATTTAGACTTAAAAGAGTTTGGGCTACTGCTAAGATTTTTGAGTTCTTGTGGTAGCTTATTGAAAATGGATGCAGCAGAATACTGCACTCCTTTCTGCACAAGAGTCAAGGAAGTGCTTTCCACATGCAGATTTGATTTCTGGTTAGTATTAACTGAGTGCTAACAACAAACAACTTTTTTTTTTTTTCCCATCAGTCTACTGACTGGTTTGATGCGGCCCGCCACGAATTCCTTTCCTGTGCTAACCTCTTCATCTCAGAGTAGCACTTGCAACCTATGTCCTCAATTATTTGCTTGACGTATTCCAATCTCTGTCTTCCTCTACAGTTTTTGCCCTCTACAGCTCCCTCTAGTACCATGGAAGTCATTCCCTCATGTCTTAGCAGATGTCTTATCATCCTGTCCCTTCTCCTTATCAGTGTTTTCCACATATTCCTTTCCTCTCTGATTCTGCGTAGAACCTCCTCATTCCTTACCTTATCAGTCCACCTAATTTTCAACATTCGTCTATAGCACCACATCTCAAATGCTTCAATCCTCTTCTGTTCCGGTTTTCCCACAGTCCATGTTTCACTACCATACAATGCTGTACCCCAGACGTACATCCTCAGAAATTTCTTCCTCAAATTAAGGCCGGTATTTGATATTAATAGACTTCTCTTGGCCAGAAATGCCTTTTTTGCCATAGCGAGTCTGGTTTTGATGTCCTCCTTGCTCCGTCCGTCATCGGTTATTTTACTGCCTAGGTAGAAGAATTCCTTAACGTCATTGACTTCGTGACCATCAATCCTGATGTTAAGTTTCTCGCTGTTCTCATTTCTACTACTTCTCATTACCTTTGTCTTTCTCCGATTTACTCTCAAACCATACTGTGTACTCATTAGACTGTTCATTCCGTTCAGCAGATCATTTAATTCTTCTTCACTTTCACTCAGGATAGCAATGTCATGAGCGAATTGTATCATTGATATCCTTTCACCTTGTATTTTAATTCCACTCCTGAAACTTTCTTTTATTTCCATCATTGCTTCCTCGATGTACAGATTGAAGAGTAGGGGCGAAAGGCTACAGCCTTGTCTTACACCCTTCTTAATACGAGCACTTCGTTCTTGATCGTCCACTCTTATTATTCCCTCTTGCTTGTTGTACATATTGTATATGACCCGTCTCTCCCTATAGCTTACCCCTACTTTTTTCAGAATATCGAACAGCTTGCACTATTTTATATTGTCGAATGCTTTTTCCAGGTCGACAAATCCTATGAGTGTGTCCTGATTTTTCTTTAGCCTTGCTTCCATTATTAGCCGTAACGTCAGAATTGCCTCTCTCGTCCCTTTACTTTTCCTAAAGCCAAACTGATCATCGCCTAGCGCATTCTCAATTTTCTTTTCCATTCTTCTGTATATTATTCATGTAAGCAGCTTCGATGCATGAGCTGTTAAGCTGATTGTGCGATAATTCTCGCACTTGTCAGCTCTTGCCTTCTTCGGAATTGTGTGGATGATGCTTTTCCGAAAGTCAGATGGTATGTCGCCAGACTCATATATTCTACACACCAACGTGAATAGTTTTGTTGCCATTTCCCCCAATGATTTTAGAAATTCTGATGGAATGTTATCTATCCCTTCTGCCTTTTTGACCGTAAGTCCTCCAAAGCTCTTTTAAATTCCGATTCTAATACTGAATCCCCTATCTCTTCTAAATCGACTCCTGTTTCTTCTTCTATCACATTAGACAAATCTTCACCCTCATAGAGGCTTTCAATGTATTCTTTCCACCTATCTGCTCTCTCCTCTGCATTTAACAGTGGAATTCCCGTTGCACTCTTAATGTTACCACCGTTGCTTTTAATGTTACCAAATGTTGTTTTGACTTTCCTGTATGCTGAGTCTGTCCTTCCAACAATCATATCTTTTTTGGTGTCTTCACATTTTCCTGCAGCCATTTCGTCTTAGCTTCCCTGCACTTCCTGTTTATTTCATTCCTCAGCGACTTGTATTTCTGTATTCCTGATTTTCCCGGAACATGTTTGTACTTCCTCCTTTCATCAATCAACTGAAGTATTTCTTCTGTTACCCATGGTTTCTTCGCAGCTACCTTCCTTGTACCTATGTTTTCCTTCCCAACTTCTGTGATGGCCCTTTTTAGAGATGTCCATTCCTCTTCAACTGTACTGCCTACTGCGCTATTCCTTATTGCTGTATCTATAGCATTAGAGAACTTCAAACGTATCTCGTCATTCCTTAGTACTTCCGTATCCCACTTCTTTGCGTATTGATTCTTCCTGACTAATGTCTTAAACTTCAGCCTACTCTTCATCACTACTATATTGTGATCTGAGTCTATATCTGCTCCTGGGTACGCCTTACAATCCAGTATCTGATTTCGGAATCTCTGTCTGGTCATGATGTAATCTAATTGAAATCTCCCCATATCTCCCGGCCTTTTCCAAGTATACCTCCTCCTCTTGTGATTCTTGAACAGGGTATTCGCTATTACTAGCTGAAACTTGTTACAGAAATCAATTAGTCTTTCTCCTCTTTCATTCCTCGGCCCAAGCCCATATTCTCCTGTAACCTTTTCTTCTACTCCTTCCCCTACAACTGCATTCCAGTCGCCCATGACTATTAGATTTTCGTCCCCCTTTACATACTGCATTACCCTTTCAATATCCTCATACACTTTCTCTATCTGTTCATCTTCAGCTTGCGATGTCGGCATGTATACCTGAACTATCGTTGTCGGTGTTGGTCTGCTGTCAGTTCCGATTAGAACAACCCGGTCACTGAACTGTTCACAGTAACACACCCTCTACCCTACCTTCCTATTCATAACGAATCCTACACCTGTTATACCATTTTCTGCTGCTGTTGATATTACCCGATACTCATCTGACCAGAAATCCTTGTCTTCCTTCCACTTCACTTCACTGACCCCTACTATATCTAGATTGAGCCTTTGCATTTCCCTTTTCAGATTTTCTAGTTTCCCTACCATGTTCAAGCTTCTGACATTCCACGCCCTGACTCGTAGAACGTTATCCTTTCGTTGATTATTCCATCTTTTTCTCATGGTAACCTCCCCCTTGGCAGTCCCCTCCCGGAGATCCGAATGGGGGACTATTCCGGAATCTTTTGCCAATGGAGAGATCATCAGGACACTTCTTCAATTACAGGCCACATGTCCTGTGGATACACGTTACATGTCTTTAATGCAGTGGTTTCCATTGCCTTCTGCATCCTCATGTCGTTGATCATTGCTGTTCTTCCGCCTTTAGGGGCAATTTCCCACCCCTAGGACAAGGGAGTGCCCTGAACCTCTATCCGCTCCTCCGCCCTCTTTGACAAGGCCGTTGGCAGAATGAGGCTGACTTCTTATGCCGGAAGTCTTCGGCCGCCAGTGCTGATTATTTATCAAAATTTAGGCAGTGGTGGGGATCGAACACGGGACCGAAGACATTTTTGATTATGAATCAAAGACGCTACGACATTAAAGAAAATATATACTGTAAGGGCAATGTCAGAATTCCCAGTCTATTGAATAGGGGTCGACAAGAGGTTCTCGAACTCACACCACATATAGCTCGAACAGCCCATTTTTGAGCCAAAAATACCCTTTTTGAATCAGAAGAATTACCCCAAAAAATAATACCATACGACATAAGCGTATGAAAATATGTGAAGTAGACTACTTTTCGTGTTGAACTGTCACTTATATCAGATACTGTTCTAATGGTAAATAAAGCAGCATTTAGTTTCTGAACAAGATTCTGGACATGGGCTTTCCACAACAGCTTACTATCTATCCGAATGCCTAGGAACTTGAACTGTTCCATCTCGCTTGTAATAAGCCCATTCTGTCTGATCAAAGTATTGGTTCTTGTTGAATTGTGAGTTAGAAACTGTAAAAACTGAGTCTTACTGTGATTTAGCATTAAATTATTTTCCGCAAGTCATGAACTTATTTCATGAACTACATTATTTAATACTGTTTCAATATTACACACAAGATCCTTCACTACCAAGCTGGTGTCATCAGCATACAGAAATATTTTTGAATCACCTGTAATACTAGAAGGCATATCATTTATATAAATAAGAAACAGCTATGGCCACAGCACCGACCCTTGGGGAACGCCCCACTTAACAGTGCCCCATTGGGACTGAACATCACTACCACTCTCAATATTGCGGAGAATTACTGTTTTCCGTTCTTAAAGTAAAAGGCGAACCAATTGTAAGCTTCTCCCCTTACTCCATAATGGTCCAACTTTTGTAGTAATATTTTGTGGTCAACACAGTCAAAAGCCTTCGAAATCAAAGAAGACACCTAGCGTTCGCAACCTTTTATTTAATCTGTCCAAAACCTCACAGAGAAAAGAGGATATAGCATTTTCAGTTGTTAAACCATTTCTAAAACCAAACTGTACATTTGACAGCAAATTATATGAATGTAAATGCTCCAGTAACCTTGTATATACAACCTTCTCGATAACTTTAGCAAACACCGATGGCATAGAAGTAGGTCTAAAATTGTCAACATTATCCCTGTCTCCCTTTTTACGAAGTGGCTTCACTACCGAGTACTTTAATCAGTCAGGAAACCGGCCTCTCCTAAAGGAAAAGTTACAGATATGGCTAAGTACTGGGCTAACATACATAGAACAATACTTCAGTATTCTGCTAGATACCCCGTCATATCCATGAGAGTTCTTGGTCTTTTGTGATTTAATTATTAACTCAATCTCCCTCTTGTCAGTATCATGGAGGAGCATTTCAGGTAACAGTCTCGTAACAGTTTTTTCTAAGAGCGCTATATGATTCCCTGTTGGGACCAGGTTTCTATTTAGTTCACCTGCTATATTCAGAAAGTGATTATTAAATACTGTACATATATGCAACTTACCAGTAACACGGACATTCCCATTACGCACTGATTCTATATCCTCAACCTGTCTCTGCAGACCAGCCACTTCCTTTACGACTGACCATATGGTTTTAATTTTATCCTGAGACTTGGCTATTCTATCTGCATACCACATACTTTTTGCCTTCCTAATAACATTTTTAAGCACCTTACAATACTGTTTGTAATGGGCTGCTGCATTTAGATTTTGCCCATTTCTAACGTTTTGATATAATTGCCACTATGTTCTACAAGATATTCTTATCCCTCTAGTCAGCCACCCAGGCTGCCTGTTTGTGCTAGTACCCGGTTTTGAACGTTCTAACGGAAAGCAACTTTCAAAGAACACGAGAAAAGTCTTGAGGAAAGCATTATATTTATCGTCTACTGTATCAGCACTATAAACATCTTGCCACTCTTGTTCCTTGATAAGGTTTACAAAGGTCTCTACAGCAACTGGATCACCGAGTGAGGTGGCGCAGTGGTTCGCACACTGGACTTGCATTCGGGAGGACGACGGTTCAATCCCGTCTCCGGTCATCCTGATTTAGGTTTTCCGTGATTTCCCTAAATCGCTTCAGGCAAATGCCGGGATGGTTCCTTTGAAAGAGCATGGCCGATTTCCTTCCCCATCCTTCCCTCACCCGAGCTTGCGCTCCGTCTCTAATGACCTCGTTGTCGACGGGACGTTAAACACTAATATCCTCCTCCTCTCTACAGCAACTGTATCAGCTTTCCTAAACAGTTGATAACTAAATTTAACATGTGTTGCAGCACAAAAATCTTTTAGAGTTAAAAGTTGTGCATCATGATCTGAAAGGCCATGCACCTTTTTGCTAGCAGAATGTCCTCCTAGTAATGAGGAATGAACAAAAATGTTGTCTATGGTTGTTCTACTGTTCCCTTGCACTCTCGTTGGAAAGAATACGGTTTGCATAAGATTATATGAATTAAGGAGGTCTACCAGCATCCTTTTCCTTGCACAATCACTTATACAATTAATGTTGAAGTCACCACCTATAACTAACTTTTTGTATTTCCTATAAAGTGAACCAAGAACCTCCTCTAGCTTTAGCAAAAATGTTGTGAAATCAGAGTCTGGGGATCTATAAATAACAACAGTTAGAAGTTTAGCTCCATTAAATTTAACCACACCTACACAACATTCAAACACCTTTTCAGTGCAGTACTTTGAAACATCAATTGACTCAAATGGGATGCCGTTTTTCATGTACATGGCTACTCCCCCACACCACAAAGAGCTCCTAGAATAGCTGCCAGCCAACCTGTATCCTGGTAAAGGAAGTCTCTGAATTATCTCCTTATTTAAGAAGTGTTCAGATATACAAATAATTTCAGAGTCAACATCTATAAGCAGTTCACTAACTTTATCTCTAATACCTTGTATATTTTGATGAAATATACTAATTCCCTCATTACTTGGATACCTAAGCTTTGTCAAAAGTGGTTCCTTTGTTAGAGAGACTTCCCTTAAGCAGGAATACCTATCAGCTGACTTCAATCTAAAAAAGGTGCAGCTCTAACACCCACTACTGCAGGAATTTTCCCATGAGTAATCCCACCACCCCCACCTATACTGTCACCTATAAGCTTTTCCAACCTCCCCTTCCCATACCTGTTGAGGTGCAGGCCATGTCTAGTGAACCCCGCCCTGCTGATAGACTCCACCGACACCGACCCATGCTTTCTGTCATCAGCACACCCCCAAGTCTCTTGTTATTATGGCTGACGGCTGTATTAAGATGAGGCCGATCGTGACGCTGAAACAATTCCATGAAATGCACATTCGTGTTGCCAGTCTGTGTGGCTATCTTTTCCAGGTCACCATCTATGTCATACTCCCCATCCCTATCAATACTATTATCACCCACCCACAATCACTACCTGATCCTCTTTAGTAAAATCCCTACTTTGATGAAGTTTAACAGTCACCTGAGCCAATCTTGCATTAGGCTTCACAATGCTGGTGACCCTGGTACTCACTCCCCAACACTTCCTGCAACTGCTGGCCTACACCTCTGGCATGAGAACTACCTAACAGCAGAACCTTCTTCTTCCTCTTTGACTTTGCAACTGTCCTATCCACCGTAACTGCTGAGGGCAGCTGTATACTTCCTACATCTACAGCTACTAGAGATTCCTCTCCACTAGACTCTAACAGTTGGTCATATCTATTGCAAACACCAATAGTAAAACTATCTGAAAATCTACTTCTCCTAGCAGATCTCTTGCCAACAGCCAGCTCCCATTCCCCAGCCCCCTTCTCCCTCCTCATCCTATCTAGCTCCTCCTGTGCGTTTTTCAACTGCACCTGAAGGGCACAGATCTTACGCTCCTGCTCCTCTATCAACTTACTCTTGCTACATAACCTGCAATTCCACGAGAGGATCCCACCAGAAAGCCCACTGGCTTCCCCACTGCATTCCCCCCAGTGAAAATACGTCGAACAAGTCTCACACCGCAATCCACTACTCACGAACCTACGGCAAAGCCCACACTTCTCACTCATGGTAAAATTTTACACTTATTGAAACAAGAAAACTACTTTGTCTGAGTTCCGCTACTACAATAAGAAGATGTTAAAAACCTGACTATAATAATCACAAACCTACTCTACAAGGGAAGTAACTACTATTATTAAGAGTATTAATCAACAACAAATGAGAATATAACAAAAGACTAATACAGAAAGAGAATCAAACGTCTAATGACACAGTAACGAAACTGAAAACAGTTCCCAAAAGGTTCTTCTGAAATTATTTCACAGAGAACACCAAGAACACCAGTTGAAGACTACTAAAGTTACTAAATAAACCACTATACACACACAATTAATTAGTACTTAGCTTTCGATGCGCCGCTACAGCTGCAACTGGTCAGCGCGGAATGTAAACACAGGCAAGAGGTTAAGTTGCTCGATACGAAACACTCACAAATATCAGGTCACAACACAAGAAAGGCAGAGGTGAATGAAGAAACCACTAATAAGTCACTTATATAGTAAATATTATCACAAAAACCATTAAAATATGTATCTGAAACCTAAAAATATATGAAAACTTAGAGAGCAATCTCACACGCAGTCATTCGCTTATCCCAGTTTACGTTACCACTGTTGGTGAATGACGCTTCGCCTCTAAATAGAACATGTGCAAAGAACCTGTCACCATCCCGTAATTTCTCTTGTGCTCAGTGGCAGAACTGTACACGATGTTCAAAGTCGTCGCCATGCAATTCCTGGTGCATAGAAATATGTTACAGGTGCAATCGATGTTGATGTAGCATTCTCAACACCGACATTTTTGAGATCCCCGATTCTCGCACTATTTGTCTGCTACTGATGTGCAGATTAGCCGCGACAGCAGCTAAAACACCTACTTGGGCATCATCATTTGTTACACGTCATGGTTGACGTTTCACATGTGGCTGAACATTTACTGTTTCCTTAAACTACGTAACTATCCGGTGAACAGTCCAGACACTTGGATGATGTCGTCCAGGATACCGAGCACCATACATAGCACATGCCCATTGGGCATTTTGATCACAATAGCCATACATCAATACGATATCGACCTTTTCCGCAATTGGTAAAAGGGCCATTTTAACATGGGTAATGTATCACGAAGCAAATACCGTCTGCACTGGCAGAATGTTGCGTGATACCACATGCTTATACATTTGCGACTATTACAGCGCCAACTATCAGAAAGTGAAAAAAGTGGTCCAACTAAAACATTCATATTTCTTTGTGTACTACACGAATATGTAATTAAAAGTGGGGGTTCCTATTAAAAAAAAAAAAAACACAGTTGATATACATTTGACCTATGGCAGCACCATCTAGCGGGCCAACTATAGGGCCATCTGGTTTCCCCCTTCAAGCTAGAAGAGTTTTGTTCTTTGTAGTTTTTTCATTTGATGCTCATTTTGTGAGATATTTTGCCCTGTCACTATCAATAGATCAGCCTGTATATAGTTTGAGGAGCCTGATAGCTGCAACCATAGCTTGCTTTTTGCTGGCTGCGTGGGATCACATTTTTTAACTCCATGAGTTAATATTATGGAAAGGCAACCAGTCACTTGCAGCTGACTGATGTATGGAACACAGAAACATGGAACACACAACAGTTTTTGCACTAGATTTTGGGTTCTTGCTTTTTCTCTACAGGTGTACACACATACACACACAGAAACCCAAACACAGTGTGTGTTTGGGTCTCTCTATGGTTGTGTGTTTGAATATCTACATCTACATATATACTCTGCAGACCACCATAACATGCATGGCAGAGGGTATTTCTCATTGTATCATTTATTAGGATTTCTTCCTGTTCCATTCACATATGGAGCAAGGGAAGAATGATGGATTGGATGCCTCTGTGTGTGCAATAGTTATTCTAATCTTATTGTCATGATCCCTGTGGGAGCAATATGTAGGGGTTGTAGTATATTCCTAAAGTAATCATTTAAAGCTGGGTCATGAAATTTTGTTAATAGACGTGCTTGGGATAATTTACACCTCTCTTCAAGAGTCTTCCAGTTCAGTTTCTTCAGTATATGTGTGGCTCTCTCCCATGGATTAAAGAAACCTGTGATCATGCATGCTGGTCTTTTCTGCATACATTCAGTATCCCCTGTTCGTCCTATCTAGTACAGGCCCCACACTTTTGAGCAGTATTCTAGGATGTGATCATTCTGTTTCATATCCCTACAAAGTGTTTCACTCAGTTATTTGTATGAGTTGGCTGATTTCATTGATGACTCATTTATATTATAGTCATAGGATACTATGTTTTTTCGTTATGTGAATTGCACAATTTTACATTTCTGAACATTTAGAGCAAGTTACCAATCTATGCACCATGTTGAACTCCTGTCAAGATCTGACCAAATATTTTTGCAGCTCCTTTCACATTTTACTTCATTGTAAATAACTGCATCATCTGCAAAAAGCCTGATTTTACTATTAATATTGTCTGCAAGGTCACTAATATACAACATGAACAGCAAGGGTCCCAACACACTGCCCTGGGGCACACCCTAAGTTACTTCTACATCTCATAACGTCTCTCCATCCAAAATAACATGTTGTGTCCTCCCTACCAAAAAGTCCCCAATCTAGTCACAAACTTCGCTTGATACCTGCAGGCTTTCAAAAATAAAATAGTGTGGTGTGTTAGCCCTCAACTACGTACCCTCAGACTCAGAGCTGAAATATTAAAGGTTTTGGCTGGTTTCATTGTCTAGGGGCTGGGTAAATAAAATCTGCAGGTACTATTTTTAACAACTTTAAATGATGAGTACAATAGCAGAAGTACCTTTAAGAATACTATTTATTACTGCAAAAAACTTATTGGTGTTGATGGTCCAGCAATTAAATAAAATATAAGTTGAATAACAGGGAAATAATAGATTCCTGCTTCACATAATTAGTTATGAATGACGACATAGCTCACGAGATACTCACTTCTAAACGCATACAACGTCTTCACTGCAGAATCCACGGAAATCTCACAACTGCACAAGTTGGCACTACGAAATATTTCTATCTCCCGCTACCATGCGCAAACTCCTCAACACTCGGCCAGTATTTCCTGCGACTGGCCATTGCGCTTTCGCATCCAGCACTCCCCCGTGTCCTGTGCGACCTGATACTCCTCCACCACTTCCATACAGTCTCCCCATAAACGAGCGCTGTGATTGGCTAGAGCGCTCCTGCCATTTCTCCAAGCCAACGCACACTCACAAACATATTGAAACACATGCAAAATACAGGATTTTCATTTAAATAACTTGAAATTAAAGAAATATTCCTACAACTGGACCATAAACACTCTCTAACACACATTATTAAATACATAAACATATCAAATAAACATATGTCAAAGGAATAGAAACCAAAAGTAGGCCACTAGCCTAATGCCTCTGTGCTTTTTAAAACACAGTAAATATTTGACCAATTTAATCATGAATAGTATATATCAGATATAAACAAAGACATGCTACCATTTTTTCATGTCACTGTGGAGTACTTATGGCCTGACATGATTAATAGTAATCGGCCACGCTGACCTCCAATAACTCATGTACTATTCAAATAACACGCCTGTAATTCATACCAATTTAGGTTTACACTAATAGCTTTCTAAAGACACATTGATAGACAAAATTGGATGAACTGTTTGAATTTTGGAAATTCATTGCTGGGTGTTACTTGTATAATTTACAGTCAGGTACTAAACTTTAAACTAATAAAGATATTGAAAATCTGATTACACCATCAGAATTGTCGTGTAAACAATGGTAATCTACATGTTTCTTTTTAAGGCAGCATGATTCCACTGGCTATCATTAATTTCTACATGAACTGTGAAATGCCTGCCATTATGGTTTCACAAAGTCCGCCATCTTTGGCACTCCCAGCATACAAATCTCCTTCATTGACACAAAGCACAGTCCTTGACATAGCATCAACATGGAATTCCCAGCCATGTGGTTGGCCTGGACCATGCACTGGGGCTACCCCTCTTGCTCCAGCCAATGTCTGGCACCACGCGGCCGCTGAAGAGCCCCTTGCCTGCCGAGCAGCCCATGTGGCCACACCAACTCCGAACTTAAAATATTTTCAGGGTGCCACAACTTGCCCATTACCTCACATACCCCATATGATCATACTTGTGACAATAAGCATAGGTGCAGTACTGAGTCAAACGCGTTTTGGAAATCAAGAAGTACTGCATCTACCTGGTTGCCTTGATACAAAGCTTTGACATGATTGACATTTTCAAAATCCATGCTGGTTGGCATTGAGGAGGTCATTCTATTCAAGATACTTCATTATGTTTGAGCTCAGAATACGTTCTAAGATTCTGCAGCAAATTGACGTCAAGGATATTGCATGGCAGTTTCATACATCACTTCTACTACCTTTGTTGTAGATGAGTGTGACCTGTGCCTTTTTCCAAGAACTGGGCACTGCTTTATTGTTCAGGGTATCTATGATAGATTATAGTTATCAGAGGGGCTAACTCAGTTGCAAGTGTTTACTTCTGTTAGAGAAAGGGCAAAAGCTCAAAAGCTAGTGCGAATATGGCCTTCTTTTGTGTGTTTCTACGCACTACACATCAGTCAACCATAGGTAAGTGGTCACCTTTCCCTTATTTTACATATTATTCATTCCAGGAATTTACATTGTTGCTAAACATGGGTTAATAGTGTTTCTCAAGAGGCTTTTAAACACACAACATTTGTGACAATTTAAAATTGTGTTTTGGACTGGAACTGAAACTCAGTTCCCTGTCTTACATGAGCAGTGCACTATCAGTGTACGTGTTATAACCAAATTTAAAGTTTCAAATTGTTACCTGTTCACACCTTCCCAACATCCAAGCTCCATAGGAGATTTTATATTAGTCCATAGAGTAATACTGATGAGAGGCTACACCTGGGAGTTCAACTTAGCTACTACTACAGGTATCTTCCATACTATGTGTTTCTTCCACTTGGTATGACTTTCGAATGACTCCAGTGGTTAGTTCAAAATAAAGTCCCAATAATTACTCCAATTTCATCTATATATGGCTCACATTTATACAGAAACTGTCCAAGCTAATCCTGAATTGTTAATTAATGTGTTAAGCTTTCCCCTTTCTTAAATAACATTACAGTCTATGTTCTGTCCAATTTTATTGCTGAAGTTTGCACTGACAAATCATTCCAGCATGGTACCTATTTTACTACTGTATTCTGTATTTACACACCTGCTTTTCAGATACCAAATTGCGTCCAACTCGGATCAAATATCATGGATATGTTGTCACTCTTATTTATCCATGACATTCATCCATTCCTCTTGCTCCTCCATATCAAAAAAATCTTTTTTCCACCATATCCATTCTTTTGTTTCATACTAATGAAATACCAGTAATATCCAACTAAAACTAACCACTATTACAGTGTTGCACTGGAACAATATATCTTCAACAGAGTTCTTTGTATATGTTATTTGCTGTGCAGTCCTCGCCAGCTACCTGTTTTCTGTATGTGCTATAGCCAGGTCATTATAGTGGTATAGTTAGGTAGTTAATTAGTGTCATGTTCCATGGGTTATTTTGTGTGATTAATTGTAATTATGTGGAACAAATAATTTTACATTCACATCGCAAATTAATTTGTAAATGTGGCTACTTGCTGAACATTTATAAATTCCCCCCAGAGGGCTCATGGTTCTTTTGTGAGTTTGTGCTTGGTGCACGTGGGGCACCAAAAAGTTTCAGCCCATGCTTCCTACTCTGGCTGCATTTCCTTCACCCTGCCCTCCCTCCCTCTCCTCGCTCCTTCCCCACTGCCGCTTGCTTTCCCTCTCTCGGCATTCTGATTTATGTCGACCTGACTATCCACCTGCTTGCCTGTATTGGTTTCAGTTTTCTTCCTTTTACCTGTTCTTTCATCCTTTTTTGGCGTTTAGGTTCCTGCTTGAGGTTTGACCTCCACTTCAAAATTTCCTGTTTTCAGTGTGAGCCATTTGGCGGAGAACTCCCTCTCTAGGATATAAAGTGTGGATTCCTCACCCCCCTCCCCCCTTCCTTCTCCATTCCCTTCCCCAATGTAGCCCACTTCCACAATGCTAGGTCAACAGCATGTGTAGCCAGTCCATGTGGTGGGGCTGTTATGCACCCATATGGCTGAGCCCCCTAGCAACACTGGGATCACACTATTGATACCTGAGCAGTTCCCTCCCCATGTATGCCAAGGAGAGGCTGCTTATCTTCTTGGAGCATCAGAACTCCTGGTGATGGCCGCTGAGCCAGACAGCTTTTGATTTGGCTGGATGCCACCCATGGGGAGAGCTCCTGGTCATAGTGGGTGGTATCAGGGTGGATGCTTGGTGCATGAAGCGTATCAAGGTTCAAAAATCTGGCTGTTCTTGAATGGCCATCTTCAAATGGTGAAGGATCATTGAATGCTGTTTCGTGTGACACGGTAACCTTCCCTTCCCTGGCTATGCCATGGGAGGAAGCCTAGGCTCGCCATCTTGGGATGAAACACTTCCCCAATTACCTCGTCTGTACTAGGACAGATGGGGACACATTCACTGCCACAAAGCAATTGTTTTTTGTGGAGAATATTGAGGACAAGTTTGATGAAGTAGAGTCTCGTCTGCCACCCAATCCACAGTTCTTCATGCCTGTGATCATCTTGACAATGCCCCAGTGTCTATAATGCCTCAGCAATCTCTGAATATGGTCCAAGGGGTGATTTTTCATAGGGACCTCATCCTGCAAACAGATGAGGAACTCCAGGCTAATCTGGAGCGGCATGACATTCATTTTGTTCAATGTGTGCAGGAGAGTCGCATAGACAACTGCACTGATACTGGCACCTTCATTCTGGATTTTGAGGGGGATACCCTTCTGGAGAAGGTCAAGATTATGTGCTACAGATTTGACGTGAAGCCGTACGTCCCTCCACCTCTGCGGTGCATTTCGTGTTTGCGTTTTGGGTATATGTCTTCCTGCAGTACAGTCGACCATCTGTGTGGTGGCTGTGGCCACCCACTCTATGAGGGAAGCCCCTGTGTTCCACCACCTGTGTGTGTCAATTGTGCTGACCGCCACTCCCCTCACTCACTGGATTGTCTGGCTTACAAGAGACAAAAGAAGATCCAAAAATACAAGTTGCTGGATCTCGTGCCTTATGCTGAGGCTCACCAAGAGTGTGAGAGATGCCATCCAGTGTGTCTATCTTCTTTTTCCTCTATTACTTCATTTCCTCCTCTTACCTTTTCCTTACTCCAGGTCCATCCCCCTCTCCCCTCCCCCTCTCCTGCAGTTCCCATGACCTCCTGTCTGGGAGCCACTCCCCTCCCTGGCCAAAGAAGTGCCCCCCTTCTTTGGCACCTGCCAGTTATCGGGCTCCCTCCTGCGGCCCCTCTCACCAGCATCTCTCAGGCCAGAAGACTCTTACCGCCACTCGGCCATGAGACGCACCATATGTGCCTCCCAAGGTCGCCCGCTCTCTTTCGTTTCCAGATCTTGCAGAAGCCTGTACTTCCCCTGTGCTCTGCCCTCCTCCACCTCTGAAAGAGATGAAGAAGAAACACGAATCCCAAGACAAGGCTCCCCCGGTGCCCCCGGAAGTGCCATCTCATCACTCTCAACATGAGTCGGACATCTTATTTATGGATCTCACACCATCCTTGTCGGTGATGACTACTGACTGAGTGATGTGACCTCCTCTCGGCTTCTTGATATCTAACTTGGGCTCTCACCACATGATCATCCAATGGAATTGCAACAGATACTATCGTCATCTACTGGAAATGCAATTTCTCGTCTCCTCCTATTCTGCATTCTGTCTTGTTCTTCAAGAAACGCATTTCCATGATGACCACTCTCCAACATGTCATGGCTATCAGGCATTCTGCCGGAGCCATGCTGGCCCTGAGGTAGCATTCGGTGGGGTCTGCACTTTGATTTGCTCCAATGTCATTAGTGACTGTGGCCCCCTACATACCAATATGGAAGCAATAGTGGTTTGAATGCAAATGACTCTGGCAATCACCATTTGCAATGTCTACCTCCATCCAGGTAGGCCACTTCCTTATGTTGCACTGTCCACGTTAAGCCAGCAACTCCCACCCTGGTTTCTCCTTCATGGGGACTTCAATGCCCACCACCCACTGAGGAGGAGTGTCACTTCAATGGGTAGGAGTATCCTAATTGACCAACTTATCATGGACCTCGATTTGTATCTCCTCAATCATGGTTCCCCTACCCATTTCAGTGCTGCTCATGGCACCTTCTCTGCTATCAGTCTCACGATCTCCTCCTCTGCCCTCATGGCTTTGCTACATTGGTCATCCCATGATGACCTTTATGACAGTGACCACTTTCCAGTGATTCTATCATTCCCCTGCTGCCACAACGCAGATAGGCCCCCACGTTGGGGATTCCGCAGGGCCAATTGGCCTTTATATACATCTGCTGTGCATTTCGACACCTCACTCTCGAATTCCATTGATGTAGTCATGCAAGGCATCTCTGCCACTGTTCTTCATGCTGCTGGTGCTGCTGTCCCCCTATCCACAGGTCCCCCTCATCGTTGATCAGTACTGTGGTGGACCAAGAATGGCACAGTTGCTGTCCAGGAATGCCGACGGGCGCTGCATTGATTTAAGTAACACCCTTCACAGACCTACTTCCTTACTTTCAAGTGCCTTCGTGCTAAGGCTCATTACCTGATTAACCAGAGTAAAAAGGAATGCTGGGAGTGCTATGTTTCCTCCCTCGGGACATAAGCCTCTTCATTGCAGGTTTGGTCTAAGCTCCGTAGCCTTCTGGGCTGCCAGCAACAGTCAACTGTCTTGGGGTCTTAATCTTCGAGGTGCTCTGTGCACTGATCCATTGGTCCCTTCAGAACACCTCGTGACACACTTTGTGATGGCATCAGTGTACCCTTCCTACCCTACTACCTTTCTCTGGCAGAAACACAGAGTTGAAGAGATGCCCCTCTGTTTCATCCTGCCCCACACTGAGCCGTATTATGAACCCTTCACTGAATGGGAAAAGTTGCAGGCTCTTGGCTCTTCATGAGACACAGCCTCAGGCCCAGATTCCATCCACTACCAGATGATCCAACACTTGGATGTTTCCCAGAGGCAACATCTCCTCAGGGTCTTCAATCACATTTGGCTCATAGGTGCTTTTCTGTCACAATGGCAAGACAGTGTAGTTATCCCTGTCCTTAAGCGCAGAAAAAATCCAACATCGCTACACAGCTACCGCCCAATTAGCCTGACAAATGTACTTTGTAAACTGCTCAAAAGGATGGCGAGCTTCAGATTATGTTGGGTACTCGAATCTCGGGGCCTTTTGTCCCCGTACCAGCATGGCTTCCAGACAGGACGATCTCCAACTGACCATTTACTCTGATTAGAATCAGCCATCCGACAGGCTTTTACTCACTGCCTGCACCTTGTCGCAGTCTTCTTTGACATACATAAGGCGTACAACAAGGCTTGGCACCATCACATTTTAGTTACCCTCCATGACTGGGGCTTCCGTGGTCCCCTTCCGATTTTTATCCATGAGTTTTTATCTCACCGGCTCTTCAGGGTTCAAGTTGCCACTTCACTCAGCTCATCTCAGATTCAGAAGAATGGTATCCAACAGGGTTCTGTGTTAAGTGTCACACTCTTCCTCATTGTTACCACTGGGCTTGTGACCTCTGTTGGGCCTCTGGTTCCCCGGCACTGTATGTCGATGATTTTTGCATCTGGTGCAGCTCCAACTTGGTAGCATCTGCTGAGCGCCAGCTCCAAGGTGCCATCTGATGGGCCTCTGCGTGGCCCCCCTCCCATGGGTTCCAGTTTTGTCCCTCAAAAATGCGGGCTATGCATTTTTGTCATTGACTCACAGTACATCCCGATCCAGAACTTTACTTAGGCGACCAGCTCCTCAATGTTGTAGCACAGTCCCGTTTCTGGAGCCTTAGTTTTGATAACAAGCTGATATGACTGCCTCACATTTGCCACCTAAAAACTACATGTATGAGGAAGCTTAATACTCTCCGCCTCCTGGGCCACACAGCTTGGGGTGCAGACTATTCCACTCTTCTCTATCTTTACTGTGCTGTGGTCTTGTCCAGACTAGATTATGATAGTCTGGTTTATGACTCAGCATCTCCTTCCACTTTGAAACTGCTTGACCCTGTTCACCATTGTGGGGTGCATCTTGCTGTTGGTGCCTTTTGCACTAGTCGCATTGATAGTCTCCTCACAGAAACAGGAAATTCTCCCCCCCCCCCCCCCCCCACACACACACACGATGGAGCCCATCCTGGTTTTTTTTGCAATCACCATTCGTCAATTCTCTGACCTTACTGTGTACCCTGTGCTTTTTGCCAATGAGGGATGTCTCCCTCCTGACACCCACCCATGGGTGGCATTGCCGGTTGGCATGCATCTCACTTCCCTCTTTCGGGATCTCCATCTCCACTTACTGGAATGCAGTCAATGTCTTTCCTCTCATAAACCCCCCCCCCCCCCCCAGATGGTGCCTAAACCATGCTTTAGGACCAATCTATTCCAGGGTCCTAAGATCTCTGTCACTCCTATGGTTTTCCAGCATCTTGTATGTGCCATTCATGCAGAGTTCCAGAGTTCCAAGGTGCTACCATCTTTTACACTGATGGTTCTAAGACAGTCGATAAGGTGGAATACACTTTCACATCTCCTACTGGCTTAGAACACCATTTGTTGTGGAGCTTCTAGCCCACCTTTTTGTTTCTGAGGCCTCCCTTCACAGTGTTGTGATTTGTTCAGACTCAATGAGCAGCTTTCAGGCTGTCAACCGTGCTACTCTCATCATCCTTTGGTCTCTGCTATGCCCTTGGCCATGCCGCCTGTTCCATTGTCTTTCTCTGGGTCCCAAGTCATGTGGGCATCCCAGGGAATGAATTGGCTGACAGTTTGGCTAGAGAAGCAGATACTTATTCCCCCATTTCCTTTATGATTCCAGCTGTGGATATGCAAATCTACATCAAATCTCTCTTTGCCCAAAAATGGAATAACATCTGGTGTGCTACTCCTCACAGTAATAAACTCTGCACAATCAAGGAGTCTACTGCAGTTTGGTGCTCTTCCTTCCACTCCTCTTGGGAGGAGCCCACTGTTTTATGCTGTCTATGCACCAGTCACACCAGGCTCACCTATTGTTTCCTCCTATGTAATGTGGTTGTGGAGCCAGACTGATGGTATTTCACATATTGGTGGAATGTCCCCTTCTTTCAGCCCTTCATGCTAAATGTCGTCTTCCCAATTCTTTAAATTTAATATTAGGAGATGATTCATGGACGGTTGAACTGGTCCTCAGTTTCCTCCATGAAAGTGGTTTTTATTTCCAGGTATAAAGTTCTACTTTAGTCTTGAGCAGGGACAGGTTGGTTGTAATTGGGACCTCTTTTCCAGTCTTGAGATGAATACACTAAGCAGATTCAGAAGGATGTAGGTTGCAGTAGGTACTGGGAGATGAAGAAGCTTGCGCAGGATAGAGTAGCATGGAGAGTTGGATCAAACCAGTCACAGGACTGAAGACCACAACAACAACAAGTAAACAATCAAAACTTTTTGTTGCAGCTTTGTGCACTCCTTTTTGTGGTAAAGACAAACATAATGTAGAGTAATGAAGGCCATTTTACCTTCTGGTTTGTAATTATATGCATCATTGTCAGATTATTTAAAACAAACTTCATGAGGGAATGAATCTGAAACAATAGTCAGATGCCCAACTCCTCAAACTGATGTCTACAAGATGATCGTGGGTCAGCACCACATATTATTCTTACAGTGCATTTGTGAGCACCCAGAACATTAATCCATATGACATTATTGAGTGAAAATATGCAAAATATGTCATTACTGATTTGTATCTCCCCAAGAATTCCAGTGATTCTAAGTGCAAATGTGGCTGCACTAAGTTATTTTAAGGCTTCCGAAATGTGCTTTTTGCAATTTAAATTCTCATCAGTATGAACACCTAAGTATTTTGAAGTTTCCATCCTGTTTATTATTTCTTTGCAATGTGTTACACTTATCATTAGTGTAGTAGCCCTAGGTGTGCAGAACTAAATATGTTGTGTCTTTTTAAAACTGAATATGAGACCATTTGCAGAAAACCAGTCAATGATACTTTTAAGAACATTATTTACCATTTCTTCTGTTCCTGTATATGTGCTTGGTAAGAGATTTAAATTTGGTTTGTGTTTGCAAATTGAGAACCATAATTGGAAGTGGACAAGAGAAAAGATAGATCTGTGTGCTAATTTCACTATGTTTCTCATGCACACTGTGGGGTCATGAGTCATTGCAGAGTAATCTGCTGCAGAATCCAATGGAGAATGTGATGCCTCATGTAACCTGTCAACAGCTGGCTGCTGGGAGGGCACATCTTTGAAAACATTGATGATAATGCAACATTATTTGTACAACAAGAAGTTAATGTGATCTTG
Source organism: Schistocerca piceifrons (assembly GCF_021461385.2). Taxonomy (NCBI): domain Eukaryota; kingdom Metazoa; phylum Arthropoda; class Insecta; order Orthoptera; family Acrididae; genus Schistocerca; species Schistocerca piceifrons. The sequence continues at coordinate 110,763,718 of NC_060143.1, forward strand.
AAAATAATATTCAGTTCACATTGATGTATTGTTGATTGTATTTTCCAGTCTTAGTATGTGTGTTCTGTTAGATACAGTAAAAACTACATAACTGAACTTTATTGTAAGAACGAAAGAAGAAAACTAATCCTTTGTAACGTTCTTTCGCTTGAAAGAAATAATTTGAAGGTCCTTTTATGTAATAAATTAGAGTACTAGGAAATAACTGTCAAATATCTTCAAATTGCCAATAAGAAACTTGGGAGAGTAATTAAATAGAAAATACTCAGATCAAAGAATGTCATACTACTGGTTAAAAGTAAATTTATTAAATGATGAACTTCCAAACCAAATATAAGCAAGTGTGACCTTGGATATGCATCAAAAGCAACACACTTTTATGCTAGGGCCTGCACTCAGTAACAATATACTATTTTTCACGAGTTGTCTTTATGCAAATGATCTAGCCTTGAGAGCCCAAACGAAGCTCTATGAAGAAGTGGAACTTCACATAATAGGTGCTTTGAAGATAATGTTTATTGTAATAATAGTCTTCTCCCAACCCAGTTAAAAACAAACTGTGCTATTCTACCTTAAATGTGAAATAAGTATCTCAGGACAAGGACTAAAACTTGGTGTTACATCATATCAAAAATATTTAGGTATTACTTGTGATCACACTTTGACCTACAAGCAACAGTACTGTAATACAAGGCTGGAAGTGGAGGCCAGAAATAACGTGCTGGCTCTCAGCAATGAAATTAAAGAACAACATTGTCACTCTGGTACTCTGTTGCAGAATACGCATGCTATATCTGATAAAGTCAGTCCAACACCAAAGACATCAACAAGGAAATGAATGAGATGCACTGTTTTATTACTGGATGTAGCTTATACCATTGTCATGGTGTATCCTCTACCAGGTCCTTCTCCCCAACACTTAATGTAGTTATTTCCATTTTTTGCATGTAGGCCATCAAGATGATGACTTACGCAAATATTTTGCATAGGTTGAATAGATTACTATAGATAACACTTGCATACAGTAGTGGTACATACATTTATCTTAATATTATAATTATCTTACATGTTACAACAAAGGGCAAGTAGATTAAAATTCACTGAGTGAATATAAACATTTATTTTCTAAGAGGGCTTTTAACTCCCTTTGGAACAGCTTTGGTTCACAAGTTTTCAAAGTTTGTGGCAGCTTGTTGAACCGTATCTGCCCACTAATATAAGGGCTATTGTCAGTTATTTTTAAGTTTTTCCTCTGCCTGATGTAGTTACCCTTACATCTAGTATCATAATTATGTATATCACTGCACTTATTTACTTTGTTTTTACTATTCAGAAAAAAATAATAATTTTATACAAATACAAGGAATATACTGTTAGATGTTTTTGTTGGACAAAGGTTTCATGACCTAATGGCTCTATTGTGTAACACTAATATTCTGTTCAGGTGCAGGTCTGCCACACAACCCCACAGTTAAATACCATAATTAAGAAATGGTTAAACTGTTCCATAATAAAAAATTTTTAGTGTTTGGATTGGCGCTATTTTTTCCAGCTGACTTATAAGACACATGCTACTGCTGATTTTCTCACATACAGAAGTAACGTGGTTTACCCAGTGGAGATTTTTGTACAGGTTGGTGCCAAGAAATTTAATGTTATCTGTTTCTGCTGATGTAATACTGCAAATATTTTATTTCAGCCTCATGAGAACCAGTTGTTTTAAATGTTGGTAGCTGGGATTTACCGACGTTGGTGTTTGGCTCCTGATATAGAAAATATGTGGCTACTTCTGTCGTACCCTTAGTTGCAACTGAGTGTAATGTCTCAAAGTCTTTTTCATAAAATAAGCGGGAGGTGTCATAAGCATAGGTTACCAAATGTGAGTTGAAGTGTTGTGTCAGGTCATTGACAAAAACAAATAAGAGAAAGATACCAAGGATCGATCCCTGGATTACTGTATCTCTAGAAGATTGAAAATTTATTATCTTATTATCTATTTTAGATGAAAGCTTAGTACACTGTTTGCAATTTGTCAGACACGTAGTCAGTTGCTGCATAGATGAGTCCTTAATGTTGTAAGCCTTCAATTTTTTAGTGAGCAACCCATGGTTGACTGAGTCGAAGGCTTTGGAAAGATGTAAGAATATGTCTGCTGTCTTCATACCGTGGTCTAGGAGGGTGTATTCTTTATGGAGAAACTCAGCAACTGCTGTAGTTGTTCACTGATCTTTCCTAAAGCCATGCCATGTTTCTGTTAAGAATTTGTTCTTTATAAAATAAGCAGAGAGCTGAGAAAGAATAACCATTTCGAAAACCTTACTAAAGGTAGGGATCAATGATACTAGCCTGTAGTTTGAAACCACTTTTGTACTCCCCTTCTTATGCATATGAAGTTGCTGCCAGTGAGTAGAGAGCAAACCTGGTCATCAAGACCAGCCATCCAGAGATGGGGGTCAAGGAATAGCGTAATGAAAACTGGAAACAGTTTGCTAACAACTCCATCCAAAGCGAGAGTGGAAACATGGAAACCACAAGATGAAACAATCCTCATCAGACTGTCAGAAAACTACTCTACTGGACTATGCTTTGGAGTCAGAAGATCCACATATAATATTCAGAAATAGAATTTCTGGCCGTCACTGTTGACTGCAGAGAAATGCAAGTCATGAATCGCTTACTGAGCTGCTGCGTCTGTGCCATGTCTTGCACCAAGAACTTCAAACATCTCCAAATGATTTTGATGTTAGCTGCTTTTAGTTGTTAACGGTGCAGTCTTGCAAGCATTTACACAGGTTATTTTTAAGTTGTTGCTTTTTTGTATTCTGTAATTATTTTTTTGTGTTTCTTTGTATTGACACAAATTTTTAAAAATCACAGGCATTCCAAGCACACCTCCTGGCCTGACTCAAATTATCACTAGACGGTTTCCAAACTCTTATACACGAAAATTCTCCCAACGTAGGAGTAGAGCAGTGCCAGAAAGGCCATCTGCCAGCCCAGTACCAGGAATGGAATGTAAATTAGTTGTGGGAAGAAGTAAAATCTGAGTAAAAGGAGGTTTGTATTAACTACACAACACATGCCACAACAGCACAATCTTATAGTCACCACCAATCACCGTCTTTGTTTGTCCAAACTGCAATACTACATAAAGAGGGGGGAGGAAGCAAACTGAAGCTGTTTTTATACCTAAATCAATTAAAGGAAAAGCGGTAATTTTGTGTAGAACTGCACACTTATTTTACACTAAATATTTCGTGGTCATGAGGCAGACATAGGTTGTTGTCACTTAGCATGGTGGTCAGATTACATTAGTCACATTCCAGGAATGTTTTGTAGAAAGGTATCTGTGTCTATACTGTGGAAACCACTGAGAGGTGAACGGTGGAGGTTACTTCCCATTGCACAATTTATTATGACTTGTCTGTATTCCATTCACATTTGGAGCACTGGAAATTAGAATATTCTGTTTTGGTTATTGATGCATTATATCTAATAGTGTGGTCAGGTCTTATGCAGTATTGTGTTTTATCTAAGTTTAATGACAGTCCATTTGGAGGGAACCAGTTATTAATTTTCAGGAAAATATTATTTAAATTTTCAAATTTTGAAGTTACTTCATTAGGCCTGATTATAATGCTTGCTTCATAAGCAAAGAGAAATATTTCTGCTTCTTATATCTATGACTGAAGATCATTTATATATTCATGATGCTCTCCAAAGAGTCAAACCATCCTGTGCCATATGTGCTGCCCTTCTTTGTATACATGCACATCCCCAAGATAGATATACAGTACAATGACCTATCCAGTGTGAGTTCCACACACTTCAGTAATATTTGAGGCTTCGTCAAATGAATCTATTGTAGGCAAACTTCTTTATAGACTGGTTACTTTCTCCCAGTACCCTAAGAATAAATCAGTCTACCACTTGCTTTACTTACAACTGACATCATGTGACCATTCAATTTCATACCTCTACAGACTTTTATGTCCAGGTATCTGTATGAGTTGAATGATTCTAGTTGTGACTATCTGGTGTTATAGGCATAGGTTACTATGTTTTGTGAAATGAGTGATTTTACATTTTTGAATACCTAAAATCGGTTGCCAGTTTTGCACCGCTTTGAAATCTTATGTAGAACTGACTAAATGTTTGTACAGCTTTTTTGTACTGTTTTTCATTATACATAACTGCATCATTTATGAAAAATTTGAGGTTAATATTGTCTGCTAGGTCATTTATATTCAACATAAAGAGCAAGGGTCCCAAATGAGTCTCTACAGTCCTTGCGGCAGAGCTTTGTAGGAGACTGTAATATATTGCTGGATTCATCATTTATACTGGTTCTTGAAACTTCATAAATAGACTTTCACAGTAGAGTTGGCACCCATCTTTAAGCATCTCCCAGTTTAGCTTCTCCAGCATCTATGTGATGCTCTCCCATGGTTCAGATAAACCTGTGATTATTTGTGCTGCCCTTCTTTGTATACACTCAGTGACCTCCATTCTGTTTGGTGCAGGGCTTACACACTTCAACAAGCTTTTATAATGGGTGGAATGAGCATTGCATAAGTGATGTCCGTTGTTGGCTGATTAAATTTTCCCTATGTTCTGAAAATGAACTGAAGTCTTCCACCAGATTTACCTACTGTTAAGCCTCTGTAATCATTTTAGTCTTAAACCATAGATAATATAGACCACATGTGGCATAATTATATTGAAACCAACATCTAAATCACTTGACAGAGGGCAAAAATCCAAATTTCTGTCATTGCTTGCAGGGTCTATAAATTTAGATCTAGATCAGTAGGCAATTTCTGGAATACTGTTCAGTTTATCCTAATTTTAGTCTTTTCAGTGAAGTTTCCTTTAGTACACTGGTGAAATGTTGTGCAGCATTTGGTTATACCAAAAGGTGTGTGAAATGAAGTAGAATTTCATTCCACAGGTAAAGATGTTTTAAAACCACAAAAAGATTTGTGAAGCTATTTTTTGAGATTAAGTCAGTGAATTCACAGGCTGAAGCAAAGGAGTGGTAGTGTTATCAAGCAGATACAAATTGTTTTTTTATTTGAGCATATTTATTTGCGTCTGAATGTTATGAATTGAATGATAGGGGTTGTTATATTGTAGAACTATCTTGTAAAAATATATGTGGAAATTTTTGAAGCATTAAGTGCAAGGTCTTTCTTTTTTTCTGTTCAGCTTCATAACTTGTTTTTACGTAATCCTAAAACCGGTTAATGTTTTCCTGCTGGTGAAGTATGAAAGAATTTTGGGGCACTTGCTTTGATAAGAGAGAATTCGAAGCCAAACAATTCCACAAATCTATTCAGCAAACATTATTTCAAGATCCTTGTGAAGATATTTCCTTGAGTTGAAAGTTATAATGTAGGATCTGTGTTGTTCTTTAGATATAATAGAAATGAGTGTAATTTTTTATAATAAAACATTTCACATTTATTGTTGAGGAACTGTCAGAAAACTAAATGTTTCATACTGAACTGTTATTTTATCTTGTACTCCTGTGGAAGCAGTGGCCTAAATGAGTCACAGTGCAACAATAACAGGAATTCACAGCAGAACTGTACTTTTATCAGTTGTAAAAAGAAAAGCACTGTCAAGATGATGTTTCTCACTGTTTGTTACCCCTTCATCTGGCCAAATTTAAAAGTCATTACCATAACATGGAGATTGAGAATATTGGAGTTATTACAATAACTATACTACTATAAAATGATGGAAACTCCAGGTAGGAATATCAACAATGTAAGAAAAGACAGATTGCTACTTAATGTAAAGGAGACATCGAGTTGCAGACAGGCACAATTAAAAGACTTGTGGTGAGGAATGATATTATGGCAAAACATAACATTTAACATCACTTTATCATAATTATATAGTTTATTCTCTTTGTGATCACAAAACGTAACAACACATAACAAAGCTAGACAACAAGTAAGTTCAAAGGTCATCATAAAGAGAGATCACATGGATTGATGTATCAAACCACCACAGAGCCATCCCCCCCCCCCCCTCCCCCCTCTGCCCTTGGAGTGCAGAGCACGGTGTAGTAGGAGCAAAGGGAGAAGGGAATTGTATCAGGGAGACGATCAGGGAAGACACAACATAATTTTTCATCCATGTCAGTCGACTTAGGGGACAACCGGCACACGAGAGCAGAATCTGAATAGGAGGGGAAGGGAGGGACTGTGGATGGTCACATAGAATGACAATTGACAGTATGCCATCCTTATTGATAAAAGCTTGAAGGGAGCCATTGACAAAATCTTCAGGTAACGAATAGCTTGGGCAAGTGTGAGGTTAACATCCTTAGATTTACATACATGAGAAGGTGCACAAAAAACAAAACAAATAGTCATTATGATGTTGCACTGAAATGTTGGCCACTGGGAATGCCGAGACATCAACAATAAATGTGGTCGTAGTTGAATGCAGTGTTGGCAGTGAGAAGGGTATGGGAAGTTCATGACACGCTTGACTGTCACTCAGGGAGACATGATCACTAAAACTGTCTTCACTAGATGTAAAGGAGGGTGGGAGGGAAGTACCTGTTTAATACTTACTGGAAACCAGTTCACTTGTTGTGTTAATAGTTGGAGGAAGCTCTGAGGCCTTGTTGTTTGAGACATATTCAGTGAGGACCTGTGCCAGTTTAACTCTATGTAGAGAGACTGTTTGTGTTAAGCTATGTAGAAGGATGGTCACAGTGTTTGCAGCACAGTCAAGGACGCAGTGAGGTTCTGAATAGGGTGGAATAAGAGCCAGAAAAACAATGTCATCTTGCAACATAATAAAGTCACAGTCTGCAAGTTCCTTGTGTAAAAACACAGGTGGGCAAGTATGTGCTCACGATTGTGGTATGCACGTACATGAGATATGAGAGCTATCTTGCTCAACTGAGGAGGCTAGCCTCTCTCCATGAGTAGTAGTGGTGTCCTTGACAAATTTTGCTGGGGGTACCAGGGGTTCTCCGTAAAGGATCTCTGCCAGGGAGGCCTTTAAAACAGGTGGAGAAAATTAAACTGTAATCAAGGTTGTTGTTGTTGTGGTCTTCAGTCCTGAGACTGGTTTGATGCAGCTCTCCATGTACTCTATCTTGTGCAAGCTTCTTTGTCTCCCAGTACTTACTGCAGACTACATCCTTCTGAATATGCTTAGTGTATCCATCTCTTGGTCTCCCTCTATGATTTTTACCCTCCACACTGCCCTCCAGTACTAAATTGGTGATCCCTTGATGCCTCAGAACATGTCCTAACAACCAATCTCTTCTTCTAGTCAAGTTGTGCCACAAACTCCTCTTCTCCCCAATTCTATTCAATACCTCATCATTACTTATGTGATCTACCCATCTAATCTTCAGCATTCTTCTGTAGCACCACATTCTGAAAGCTTCTATTCTCTTCTTGTCTGAACTATTTATCATCCATGTTTCACTTCCATACATGGCTACACTCCATACAAATTCTTTCAGAAACGACTTCCTGACACTTAAATCAATACTCGATGTTAACAAATTTCTCTTCTTCAGAAACGCTTTCCTTGCCATTGCCAGTCTACATTTTATATCCTCTACTTCGACCATCATCGGTTATGTTGCTCCCCAAATAGCAAAACTCCTTTACTACTTTAAGTGTCTCATTTCCTAATCTAATTCCCTCAGCATCACCCGACTTAATTCGACTACATTCCGTTATCCTTCTTTTGCTTTTGTTGATGTTCATCTTATACCCTCCTTTCAAGACACTGTCCATTCCATTCAACTGCTCTTCCAAGTCCTTTGCTGTCTCTGACAGAATTACAATGTCATTGGCAAACCTCAAAGTTTTTATTTCTTCTCCATGGATTTTAATACATACTCCGAACTTTTCTTTTGTTTCCTTTACTGCTTGTTCAATATACAGATTGAATAGCATCGGGGATCTGTCAACACCTGCTTTCTTTGGGATTGGAATTATTATATTCATCTTGAAGTCTGAGGGAATTTCGCCTGTCTCATCTTGCTCACCAGATGGTAGAGTTTTGTCAGGACTGGCTCTCCCAAGGCTGTCAGTAGTTCTAATGGAATGTTGTCTACTCCCGGGGCCTTGTTTCAACTCAGGTGTTTCAGTGCTCTGTCAAACTCTTCACGCAGTATCATATCCCCCATTTTATGTTCATCTACCTCCTCTTCCATTTCCATAATATTGTCCTCAAGAACATCGCCTTTGTATAGACCCTCTATATACTTCTTCCACATTTCTACTTTCCCTTCTTTGTTTAGAACTGTGTTTCCATCTGAGCTCGTGATATTCATGCAAGTGGTTCTCTTTTCTCCAAAGGTCTCTAATTTTCCTGTAGGCAGTATCTATCTTACCCCTCGTGAGATAAGCCTCTACATCCTTACATTTGCCCTCTAGCCATCCCTGCTTAGCCATTTTGCACTTCCTGTTGATCTCATTTTTGAGACGTTTGTATTCCTTTTTGCCTGCTTCACTTACTGCATTTTTGTATTTTCTCCTTTCATCAATTAAATTGAGTATCTCTTCTGATACCCAAGGGTATCTACTAGCCCCCGTCTTTTTACCTACTTGATCCTCTGCTGCCTTCACTATTTCATTCCTGAAAGCTACCCGTTCTTTTTCTGCTGTATTTCTTCCCCCATTCCTGTCACTTGTTCCCTTATGTTCTCCCTGAAACTCTGTACAACCTCTGGTTCTTTCAGTTTATCCAGGTCCCATCTCCTTAAATTCCCACCTTTTTGCAGTTTCTTCAGTTTTAATCTACAGTTCATAACCAATAGATTGTGGTCAGAGTCCACATTTGCCCCTGGAAATGTCTTACAATTTAAAATCTGGTTCCTAAATCTCTGTCTTACCATTATATAATCTATCTGAAACCTTTTGGTAATCAAGGTAAGCATAACAAAATGGGAACTGGTGAAATAATGAGTCTACAAAATGTTGCCATGTCTGAGCTGCTTTTTTAAGTCCGTAAGGTCCGTAAGGCATGCACAATTTTCGAACAAGCCAAAGGGGGTTAGAACAGGTGTGTTAGGAATGTCGTCTTTGTGCACTGGAATTGATGATATGCATTACGACAGTCAATGACACTAAAATGCCGATCACCATGTAATTGGGATGCAAGATCTTGAATGTGGGGGTGGGGTAATTATCTAAAATGGTGCAGGCATTGAGTCTACGGTAGTATCTGCAAAGTCTGAAGGTTGAGTCCTTTTGGAGGTGAGATGAATAGGTGATGACCAATTACTGTCAGAAGGATGCACGATTCCTAGTTGTAAAAGTTCCTGAATGCATTCTTTTGTGGCGCAAAGTTTCTTAGCTGATAGACAGCATGCTTTTGCACAGACAGGGTCCTTCCATAGTATGTAGCCTATGACATATACCGTTCATGATAACTTTAATGGAGAACGTCACTGGATCTGTATGAGCAGAAGGCATTTCAGAACAGGGAACGTCACATACAGCACTGTGAAACTGAGAACTGACCTGTAGAACAGGTGGTGAAGGATGTGAAGATTCTTTTCCATCAGGTACTATGTTGGCAGCTGCAGGTGTGGAGTCCGGGCCAGCTGTTGTATGTGGTGCCAGCGCAGTGAGAGGGGCGTAGTCTGCATCGGCGGTGGGCGGGGTGGTGCGAGGGTGTGCGGGCTCGACGTGAGCAAGCGGGACAGCATCGATCATAGTGGTTGCATAGATCATTGGTTTGACAGCTATAGAGTGAGCATAGTCTGCCGACATGGAGGAGGCTGATTGCTTGCCACAGTATGCAGCGGAACATAACATACTTGATTTCAATGGTTGCTTCACTACTCGAGCCATCTGGATCCTTCACTCCATCACCAGCTTTACTGAACTTGCAGATGGGAGGTATCCTTACAACACATTCTCTGCTCCCACAATTATCCTGGCCTCAACCTATGGTAAAATACTGTCCCCACACCCTCCACCCAATAGTTTCCACCCCGTCTGTCTTATCATCTCATCTTCCACCTTGTTTATTTTCAGCCCTCTGCCAACACACTTGCCCGACTTTCTCCACTCCTCTCCCTTTCTTTGCTCCCTTTTTTCCCCATCTCCCTGCCTCACATCACAGCTGCCTGATGCTTCACCTGTTGGCAGTCTAGTCCCTGCACACTTCACCAGACAACATTCGTCTCTCGTCTCTCTCTGCACCCCGCACCTGTGCACCTGTACACTAGTGTGTGTTCTAATACAAAAAAAGCCAGTTGTTAAAATCAGTGCTTCATTTCAGCTATAAATGAGAAAACTTTAGCTTTCAGCTCCACTTCATTTAGTGTGTACTGACAAATATTGACTTTTTGTCCTCCATCATTTAAGATGTTGCCTCATATCTTTAACATAGCAGAGACAGAAGTGTGTATGGTCCATGTTATCAATGGTCTAAGGTTCAATTTCACACCCTTACAAACTGCTACACAAATCTACTTGCAGAAGTGTTGACTGATTCCAATTGTGTCTAATTATGAAATGCAAAAGTTTACATTTGTGGACATTAAAGCAAGTTGCCAATCATTGCACCACTTTGAAATCTTGTCAAGCTCACATTGAATATTTGTGCAGGTTTTTTTCAGACAGTACTTTATTACAGATAATTGCATTGTCTGCAAGACATCTGATTTTCAGTTAATACTGTCTGCCAGTTCATTCACTTTTAATACAAATAGCAAGGATCCCATCACACTTCCCTGGGGCTCATCTGAAGTTACTTCTACAGCTGTCAATGACTCTCAGTCTGAGATAACATATTGTGTCCCATCTATCATGAAATGCCAATAAATGACAAATTTTATTTGATATTCCATATGATCATACTTTAATTAACAAATGTTGATGTAGTTCTGTGGCAAATCTTTTTTGGAAATCATGGAATATTGCATCTACCAAACTGCGTTTATCTATGGCTTTCAGGATGCATGTGAGAAAAGTATGAGGTGGATTTTGTGGGACCACTTTCTGGAATCCATGCTGGTTGACATGGAGGTCGTTGTTTGAGATAATACATTTGATTTCAGAATGTATTTGAAGTTTTTACAAGGGTTGGCTGTCAAAGATACTGAATGGTGGTTACGTGGATCATTTCTGCTCACCTTCTTGCAAACAGGTGTCACCTGTGTTTTTGTCCAACTACTGGGCACAGTTTTTTATTTGAGGGATCTACAGTATATTATGGTTAAAAAGAGAAGCTAACTCAGCCACATGTTCCTTGTGTGTAAGACATGGATAAAAGTCAAAAGTACAGATTTCACTCAGTTCAAGTGCAATACAATGGAAAGACTGACTGAACATTATGAAAGACTATTGTATAGACATGCTACTTATAATTGTAAAATAGCCCAAGCACTAACTTTAAAAGTTTCTATGCACATACACTCCAGTGGAGTAGGAGTCGCCCAACAAAAAGTTATTTAAACTCACCACTTTAGCTGCCTGAAATTTTATATCCTCTGACAGGTTGTTAAATGCATGTGTTCCCACTTACCTGACCCCTTTTGGAATTCATATTAGCTCCTTAAAGTTGTGGTGATTAGGAGTCAAACATGTAATTGAAAGTGTGGACCATCTTCATCCCTGTGTGCAGATGATCTAGCAGCATCTTTGATTATGTTTTACCATTTTGTTTGGGTTATCTCTCTGGTTTTCTACCTGTTATTTGTTTCCTTATTTTTGTGTCTACTGTAGTAATAAAGTGTATAGCATTTAGATCACTTTTATTCTGTTCAGTATCATAGTATCCACAAGCAGTTACTCCAACCATGGCAGGTGTTAAGCAAACTGAGAGAAAGATCACTGAGCCTACTAACATGGACATTACACCTCCGAGACACTTATCAGGTGTCTCAGAAGACCCTCAGACTATTTTTCAAGAATCAGCATGCTCCCTGCAACACTGGATCTAACCCAGCTAGAATCAGACGAGCACTTATATGAGTTGGTTTGAAATAATAATCAGTCTTGCTGAGTGGAACATTGACAAGTTGCCAGAAGTGTCTTCTGACATTAGTCAGTGCTCTGCTCATCATTTGTGCTCACGATCTTGAATTTTAATTCCATTCTTGAATATTTCTTTTATTTCTGTCATTGGTTCTTCAACATATGGACTGAACAGCAGGGGTGAGAGCCTACACCCCTGTCTTATGCCCTTTTAAATCCATGTATTTCATTCTCTGTCTTCCACTCTTACTGTTCCCTCTTGGTTCTTGTAAATATTGTATGTTCCCATCTTTCCCTATAGCTTACCCCTATTTTTCTCAGGATTTCGAATATCTCACATCATTTTACACCGTAGAGTGCTTTTTCCATGTCACCAAATCCTATGAACATGTTTTGATGTTTCTTCAGTCTTGCTTTTATTATCAACTGCAACATCAGAACTGTCTCTCTGGTTTCTTTATCTTTCTTTACAGCTAAACTGATCATCATCTAACTGACGCTCAATTTTCTTTCCAAGTCTTCTGTATATTGCTCTTGTCAACAACTTGGATGCATAAGCTTTTAAGCTGATTGTGAAGTAATTCTCGCACTTGTTGGCACTTACAGTCTTCTAAATTGTGTGGATGATGTTTTTACAAAAGTCCAACAAGAATAATCTTTTGTTGCCATTTCCTCCAATGGTTTAGAAATTGTGATGGAATATTATCTGTATCTTGGGCCTTATTTTATTTGATTTTATCTCTTCCAAAGCTCTTCTAAATCCTGATTCTAATACTGGATCCCCTATGTCTTTCCATTGACTCCTGTCTCTAATTCTATCATATCATCAGGTAAGTCTTCCTCCTCATAGAGGTGCTTAGTGTACTCTGTCCACCTACCCACTCTCTCCTCTGTGTTTAACAGTGGAACTCCCATTGCATTCCTAATGTTATTGCCCACGCAGTTTGACTTTTCAATATACTGAGTAAGTCCTTCTGACAATCATTTCTTTTTCGATTTCTTCCCATTTTTTATGCAACCATTTTGCCTTAGCTTCCTGCACTTCCTGTTTATTTTATTCCTATGGGACTTGTATGTCTGTATTTCCCTGAACATTTTGGTACTTCCTTCTTTTGTCTCTCAACTGAAGTATTTCTTCTGTTATCCATGGTTTCTTCACAATCAGCTTCCTTGTATTTTCATTTTTCTCTCCAACTTCTGTGACTGCCCTTTATAGAGATGTCCATTTATCTTCAACTGGACAGCCTATTGAACTATTCATTACAGCAGTATCTATTGCCTCAGAGAATTACAAGCATTTCTCTTCATTCCTTAGTATTTCTATATCCCACTTCTTTGTCCATTAATTCTTCCGTATTAATCTCTTAAACTTCAGCCTACTCTTCATCATTACCAAATTTTGAACTGAGTCTATATCTGACCCTGGGTATGCCTTAGATTGCAGTATCTGATTTCGGGATCTCTGCCTGACCATGATGTGAGCTAACTGAAATCTTCCTGTATTTCCCAGCCTATTCCAAGTATACCACCTCCTCTTGTCATTCTTTAACAGAGTATTCACTATTTCAATCTGAAATTTATTGCAGAACTCAGTCTTTCTCCTACCTCATTCCTTGTCCCAAGCCCATATTCTCCCATAACCCTTTCTTCTACTCCTTCCCCTACAGTCACATTCCAATCCACCATGACGATTAGATTTTCATTTCACTTTATGTACTGGATTACCCATTCAGTATCCTGATATACTTTCTCTGTCTTTTCATCTTCTGTTTGTGAACTATTGTTGTTGGTGTTGGTTTACTGTCAGCTCTGATGAGAACAACCCTTCCACTGTTCACAGTAACTCACTCTCTGCCCTACCTTACTGTTCATAGTGAATTGTAACCCCATTATACCATTTGCTGCTGCTGTTGATATTGCCCTGAACTTGTCTGACTGGAAGTCCTTGCCTTCTTTCCAGCATATCTAGACTGAACCTTAGCATTTCCCTTTTCAGGTTTTCTAGCTTCCCTACCACATTCAAACTTCTGACAATCTGCACCCCAGCTCATACATTATCCTTTCATTGGTTATTCAGTCTTTATCCCATGGTCATGTCCCCCTTGGCAGTCCCCTCCCAGAGATCTGAATGAGGGACTAGTCCGGAATCTCTTGCTACTGGAGGGGTCATATTATATCTCTTTAAAAAAATACTGGAACTATTTATTTTGAGGAAACACTCTCGTAGTAAATTTGTTTGTCCTTTGATTTATCGTGATCTGTTACTGATTTTTAGTGGAGTTAGTTTTTACTTTTAGCTTTCAAAAAAATACAAAAGGGATATAATAAGCAAAATAATGAATTTCGTAGGTTGCCAATTACGTATTATATCTGGTTTTATCGAGCGCCAGGCTCCCTACAAATTACTGTAAATGCAATAGCGTAGTATTACTCAGCTCCAGTTATCACAGAAAATAGACAAGTTTCACTAAAATTATTTCACTGGATTACTTCAATTAATCTCACTGAATATTTCTACATAATTTCTTCCGCTCCGGCTATCAGACATTGTGCTGTGAAAAAATATTTTTAAATGTACCGCGTAATGGCGGCTAATTGTTAACAATCAGAGATCACTGTTACTCGCTCCGCAGCAGCTGGAAACATGCTAAATAATTTTCATTAAATATTCTTTTCATAAGATAAATGTGGCGTAGGTTCTTGAAATATCACACGGAGATCACTTTATACTAATATATTCTTACTAGGACACAGTTTACACCATTAAATATTTGCAATTACGTATGACAGAAACAAATGCTAGCGCAGCACAATAGCTTGCGTACCTTATTCCAGCTAACACCAGAACAAAACAGACTAGACAGAAGAATGAACATTGCATTGTGTTTTATACTCTTACAGAGATGATAATACTTCTTTTAATTACTTACACATTATAATCTTTATACACTAAAAATACTGTCATTTCTGCATCTATCGATCTATATTATATATGTTTACAGTTAGTGTTATTACCTTTCGCAGATAAATCGATGTTTGCAGTTCATTTTCGGTCACATACAGTCATTTTTATTTATGTTTCACCTCGGGAAGGGTGAATATTGCAAAAGGGGCACTACACGACCCCCTGGGCTACAAGGAACACACTACTTAATGTTTGGTCCTTGTAGACCACGAGTGTCACTTTTCTTTCGTTCGTTGGTCACTTTCAGTTCACTTTACCGTGTATTAGGTCATGGGTAAACATTCATTTTGAGTCTTTTTACATAACATGGCTGGAGACAGTTACAATATAACAAGCTCTTCCATTTGGACGAGGGCCGCAGGGAAACCGCAGAAAAACCTCGTAGAGCTGATATATTTAACCCTTTGTGTTACTTACATAAGGTGGTTCTACATGTTTTGGTATTACAAGTATTTACATCAAATATAAAATTTTCTGAAAAAGAAACAAACATATAGTTTTTATGTGAAAGTGTTCATCAAATTTTTTATATTGTGTTGGTAATATTGTGAGTTTTTTTTATATTTTTGTCGGCGCATTTCTCGTCGTGTGGTGTGGATGACGCTGTATGTCGCTACCGCGATGCCTCGTGCCTGTTGCCATGGAGCGTCGGCTGGAAACTGTTGTCTTCTTTCTTGTCCGTAGCCGGCGGTCAGGATGTGGAGTACGGATCGACGTTATTTTGTCTGCGTGGTGCGTCTGCTTTGTTGCGCACCGCTCGTTAAAGTTTTCAGCACGGGAGAGGATGTTGACTTGTGCAAATCATGAAACAAATGCACATATGTTATAGAACGGATATTGTAAGATGTTATGGTTGTAGGTAAGAATTGATTAGTCAACATTATTGCATCATCGAGGCACAGGCTCAGTTACTTGGTATTTTCGTGTTCTTTTGCACGTACTGGTGCTGAATGATGCAGGAGATATGATGCTGAAGTAAGCACTTCACATCCCTGTTGTCATCTCTTCGGATGGAATATTTATGTTTCACAGTTTTTGTTTGACAGCGTTCCACCGTAGTTGCCGTTGCAGTAACGTCTTACTACGTGGTCCGTGACGTTATATTAATTGTGGGCGCACAGGAGGTAGCGTTCAAACTAAAAATGTTGTGTGTACAGTTTCGAACACACACTGATCACAGTTCTGTGTTTTCGGACACTGCACACAGATATGTTTTGTTAATGTTTGTACCTCGCGTTTTTTTTTCAGTTGTACAGCACGTAAGTGTTCACTGTCCAAGTTGATCACTAATACAGTTCTCAAAGTTCACACTTCCTCCGCGAATACCAACACACTATTATAGTTCCTGTTAGTATTGCTTACAGCATGACTTTGATACAATTGTATTACATGATTACTGTTTTTTTTTTTTTTATATCACATAGTGACACAGATGTCTGTCCGTTTACACAATAGGCCTGTGTTACAATGAAATTTCACAGATCAAAAGCACTTTTGTTCTGTTATTGCATACAATCAAGTGTTACATTATACATGCAACGGATTCTGACCTGACTTGCAATACTTTTATATTTGAGCATTAATAAATTTGTTATAGGGTATAGTCATTTGGGGATTAGGACCGCTGCGCATGTGCTTGCTCCATAAGCTGTTAGCGTAATCGCGTATCCTATAAAAGGTTTGCAACTGTCAAAAACATGCTCTAAAGTGGAGCTCTCATTTAATCTCAAATATTGTGGCTAGATGCTTATACTTTCTCTTTTAAGGTTAAAGTACAGCATCACAGATGTCACAGTGTATGTGCACAGTCTTTTGCATACACCTTTCTGTTCATTTTTCATGTGACAGATTAGAATATTTTGTGCATTCTTTAAATAAACATTTATCACACAGCATAATAAAATTTATAGTTACTAACTCTAATAACCACTGAAAAACATCTTACACTTACTGATTATGTTCCTAAACAAATACTATCATTGGACTGATGGTCCTTTAGTTTCTTTTTACTCATTTTTGAAGGCTGATGTGTAAATCATTCCTTGAAATAAAGACAAAACATCAAATTCTTACAACTTCACAAAATTATATATTGAAGTCTGTGCAAAACCTACATATTACACAAAAATACGGTAAACCATTCATGTCCTATTGTCAGGTACCACAAATTTCTTTAAGTCCTTATAGGGATACAATCCTTTGATCTTCCCGCTCGTCACATCAGCTATAAGGTAGCTACAAGCGTGCGGTATTTGTATAATTTTAAAAGGTCCATTATAAAGCATTTGCCATTTCTTGTTCTTCTTTGTTATGAGTGACGACTCAGGATGGTGTCTTATCAAAACTAAGTCGTTTATCTGATATGGGACTGTCCGTTTTATTGACTTGTCATATCGACTCTTTCGTTGACTAGCGCAGCTCGTCATGTTGCTGATGGCGTCCTTTATTTTATCCTCTTGCCTTTTATCTGTGCGCGGCAATTTTGGTAGCGGCGTGATCCATTCATTTAGTTTTCTGCAGTACTAAATAATAACTCATTGGGCGTGTATCCGGTAGCTGGATGAGGTAGATTGTTGTGTATATTTTCAAAGACGGGTAACCATTCCGGCCACTTTGTATGTTGCTGATGAGTATATGTTCGGATAAATCTGTTGAGTTCCCGAAAAATTCTCTCTATGGGGCTTGCTTCCGGGTGGAAATGTGCAACTAATATATGCTTTATGTTTTGGTCACGTAGAAAGTCCTTCCACAGTTGACCAGTGAAATATCTAGCATTGTCTGTTAGAACGTTTAGTGGTTTTCCTGTTTTTGGTATGAATTCTTTTGATATGCGTTGTATCATCTGTTTGGCAGTAGTGGTTTTCATTGGAAACAATTTCACATACTTAGTAAAGGTATCGTAAACAGTTAATATATATTTCATTCCACCGCGAGCCGTAGGTAATGGTCCTGCGATGTCCATTGACACAATTTGAAGTGGCTGTATCGGAATAATTGGATGCAGTTCTGTTTTGTTGCTTCTATTGTTGGCTTTAGCTTTCTGACAAACGTCACACGTTCGTAATATCTTTTGGACCACACGTTTACTATTCGGGATGTAACAATATCTTTGTATTATTGCTACACACTTCTGTATTCCTACATGTCCCCATGCGTAATGCGTGTACCAGATAAAATTTTGTATGTATTTGTACGGGATACACACGCACCAGTTTTCTGAGGCAGTGTCATTTCTGTGATACAATATGTTGTTCTCCACTTTGTACCGCGAATTTTCGCTGTTAGCTTGCTCTAATATTAGTGATCGTTTCACTTTCGTCCAGGTATGATCTACGTCTTGCAGCTGTCCTACATTCTTGCACAGGTGCAAATATTCACGACGGTATGGTTGCGACGTCATTAATAAAACTCTATATTCTGACGCTCGCTCGATCATTTCATCTAGCTGTGACATGCCTACTGGTAGACGTGGTAAAGCGTCCGCAATGACATTATCTTGCCCTTTTATGTACATAATTTTTAAATTGTATTCCTGTAGTACTAATGCCCAACGGGCTAGTCTGGCATGTAATAGTTTGCAGGCTAATAGGAAGCTTAAGGCTTGGTGATCAGAGAACAATTTAATTGACTTGCCATAAACATAATAATGAAATTTTTGCAGAGCCCGTACAACACTGAGTGCTTTCATTTCGGTCACCGAATATGCTCTTTCACATTGAGTAAGCACTCGGCTGGCAAAAGCTAGAACTCTTATTTCACTGTTCCCATTGGTTTCTTCTACTTGAAACAGACATGCTCCTAAACCATAGGATGAAGAGTCGGTGGCTATACAAAAATCCCGGGTCATATCCGGATGGTAGAGCATTTGTGCATTCACTAAGGCTCCTTTGATCTCTTCATAAGCTTGCTGACACTCTGCGGACCAGTTCCATGTGACATTTTTTCCCAATAAGGTGAACAAGGCTTCATTGTTGAGCAGCTGATTCGGCACAAAACGTCGGAAAAAGGAGACTATCCCGATAAATGATTTTAACTGCTTTTTGTTTGTGGGCTGTGGAAATTCTTTGATCGCTTGTATCTTCTTGGTATTAGGCATTATTCCGGAAGGTGATATGATGTGTCCAAGGAATTTAAGCTGATCCCTCCCAAATTTTGATTTTTCAAGATTTGCAGTTATTCCTGCTTCTGCGAGCTTATTTAACACTCTTTCCAGGATTTCTATATGTTCTTCCCATGTGCTTGTGGCCACTAGAAGGTCATCCACGTAAAGAGTAACTTTTTCTAGCAAGTCTGTGCCTAGCGCTTGGTCCAATGCCGTAATGAATACGCCTGCGCTTACGTTGAGTCCAAAAGGTTACACTTTGAATTGATAACTCCTTCCATTGAAAATGAAGGCAGTGAATTTTCTAGATTCCTTGGTTAGCGGGATTTGCCAGTAACTACTTCGCATATCTATCGAAGTGAGATATTTGACTCCATAGAATTTCTGTATTTGTTCTTCTAAATTCACCGGTCTCGTCCTAACGGGTACTATAATTTTATTAATGTTCCTGGTGTCTAGGACAAGTCTGATTTTTCCATCTGGCTTGGCTACAACTACCAGCGGACTGCTGTACGGCGAAAGGGATCGTTCTATTATACCCCATAGCAGCATTTTTTGTATTTCTTTGTTAACTGCCTCCCTTTTCGTCCACGGTACTGAATATGATGCTTGGCAGAATATCGCATGGGGAAACACATCTATATTATACATATACCCTTTGATGATTCCAGGTTTTTCAGAGAAAACATCACTGTAGTTATTCAATAACTGTGCGAGCTGCTTTCGTTGGGATTCAGTTATATAACATGATTCTTGTGCTTTATTGTTAAGGGTTTCGGTCCAGCGAAGCGTTTCGTTGTGAGCTACATCCGAATAATATTCTCCCTGGCCCCTTAAATTGCTGCTTAATTGAAATATGGGCATCTCTTCGCTTTTTTCTCGTACGCTCGGGTAATCTTTACCGGGTGTACTTACTGTTCGTGTTAAATCCAGTACAATCTGCTTATTTTCATTCAGTAGGGAGATCTTCCCGCTGCAGAAATCAATTTTTGCTTTCTTCTCGCTCAGGAAACCTCCCCCCAGGATGCAGGTTACTATCAATCCTTTGACTACGAGAAAGATACATTTTACGTTATCTTCCCCTAGGCATAAATCTACCAGCACCTGATACTGAACGTTTTGTGCTTGTGCTCCCATGGCTCCAATGACACAGCAATTTTGTACAGGAAATGTCGGTAAGTTGCGGTTTTGGCTCAAGGTTTTGAATAGATCATAGCTCATAACATTAGTAGTGGCACCTGTATCTATATATATTTCTACTGACAATTCATTAATTCTAGCTTTCATGATGGTTTGTACTTCAGTTATTTCTTTTTTGTTACATTGGTTTGATTCCATAAATAAATCAAGTTGTGTACTGTTTCCATCTTGGTACCTCAGTAATAATATATTATCTTGTGTATTGTTTCTAGGTGTGCCCCCTGTTTTTTCGCCGACCATCAATTGGGAGCTTATTGTGGCCGTTGTTCGTTTGACGGTCTTGAACTATGGTGGTTTCCGTCAGTGGGCATTTCTACTATTCTTACGCTGCTATTCGAGTCTGTCCATGCTTGTGGTATTGCATTAGTATTCTACATAGAATTCCTATTGTCACACTGGTACTGGTTACCGTTAGGAGGCGGTGGTGGTGGCATAGAAGTTTGCATCCACTGCACCGGGTAAGTGCGGTTGTTGGCACTACTGCTTTGTTGTGGCCATTGACCTTCATTTCGAGGTTTGTTATTGTAATTATTATTACTGTTACTGTAGCCGGGATGTTCTCTATCTTCCCACCTACGTTTTTCATTGTAAGATGGTTGACCGTTTCTGTTCTTCCTGTTTTGTTCTGCGGATTGATCTTCCTTTCCATTTCCGTGGCTTCCAAAATTGGAATTGTTGTTGCCATTTTTATACTTGTGTGGTGAACCATTACTGTTCTCCCGGTCTTTATTTATCCTATTTTCTTCCTGGGAGAGATCGATTTCGTCCAGCACAGACGAGTAACGTTCCAGGTCATTTTCGGGTACATTTATTAATTTGTCTCGTATATAACCGGGCAATCGTAATTTTAAGATTCTGATCACATCATGGGCTGATATGGGGTCATCCCAATATCTAGTTTTGTTGATATATTTTTCAAAATATTTACGGATTGTACCCTGTTTGTGATTGTACATTTGCGGGCTGTATACTTCAGTCCTCAGGCGTTCTTGAATAGCCTTAGACCAGTATCTGTCTAGAAAAGATTTTTCAAATTGTGCCAGGCTATGGCAATTTTCTATGACTTCATTTGCCCATAAGGCAGCGTCGCCTTGTATATGTGCGATTATGAACTGAATTATTTGGCGTTCATTCCAGGCACTCGGCAATACATTTCGGAATCCTTTTATGAAGATTACCGGATGCACTGTCTTCTTTTCCGCGTTAAATACTTGGAATTGTCTGTGTTTTATTAAGCTTTCATCAATGTTATTGCTTGTGGAAGTAGAAGCTGCCCCCACGGGATTATGAATAGGAATACTTCCTGAAAATTGTGTATTTTCTCTGTCCGAATCGCTTTTTTGTTGCTATGAACTGTACATAATGTTCTCATTGCCGTACACGTTCCTAACAGGCGTGCCACAGATGTTGTTAAGCATTTGCAAATGTGCACGCTCGATTTCAGCAATTCTTTGTGTCATGTCTTGCTGCCACAGCGGTACTGACGATTTGTATCTCGCTTCGCTTTTTTCACCTGCGAGTGGTAGCGTGTCTACTGTGGGTTGTTTACATACAGCTGCTCCGTTAGTTACTTTTTGCAGAGCAGACTGTATTTTGCTTTCTACACGTTCTGTGATCTGGCTTTCTTTTTCAGTGAGCCAGTCATGGAACTCTTTTTCTACTTTCTGGGCTTGATCATTTAAATGCGTTTCTATGGTTTCTTTTTGTGTCATTTCTAAATTGTCCATTCGGTTTGCAAGCTGTTCTACTTCTTCCCGGATGACTGTGTGTGCCGTCTGAAGCATTTGCACATCTTGTGCTATGTTGCTTACAATGTTCGGCAGTTCGGCTTGGGCTTTCTTTATTTCTGTCATTTCTGAATGTATCTTTTCGAACATTGTGCCTATACTTTCTATTAAGACCTTTTCTCTTTCTTCATTTTGTTCCCTTATCTGATTGACTAGCTGGTGATTCCTCTCTTCCCTTAATCTCTCTCTTTCTTCATTTTGTTCCCTTATCTGATTGACTAGCTGTTAATTCCTCTCTTCCCTCAATCTCTCTCATTCTTCATTTTGTTCCCTTATCTGATTGACTAGCTGTTGATTCCTCTCTTCCCTCAATCTCTCTCTTTCTTCGTTTTGTTCCCTTATCTGATTGAATAGCTGTTCGTTCTTTTTCTCTAATTTCCGTAAAAATTCAGCAAATGGATCCGGTATTGGTGAGCATACCGGTGTGGTAGTTGTTCTAATCATTGGAAAATTATCACTAGCCCCACTAGTAGTACCTATCGGTTTTACTGTTTTCGTCTGCTGGCTACTTCCTGGCATATCACCAGAAACTACATTGCTTACATTCCCCCCCTCCCCCCTCCCCCGATCACTATTAATATTTAGTAAGTCAGTGTCACTATCCATATCGCTCAATAATTGCACATTATTTGTAACATTGGACACATTATCTGGTTGTAAATCTAACACATGTCCAACTTTTCCCATAATGACTCTCGCTGGGCTAACTACAAAAATTGTTCCAAACTACAAATGCGGACTAAGTTCACAAGTCAAACTGCTTATTGTTTCCAAAACCACACAATATTAATATCTACACCACTGTACACCATGTACCATCTATGATACTATACTTTGATGATACGGGCCTATGTAGCAAGCTTTTATGCATAGAGGTCGTTACCTTGATTTCTTTTTTCTTCTCTTTTCTTTTTGCTATCTCGTCCTCTCAGGGTCTATACAGTTCTTCTCCGCTTTCCTCGTTCAAGTTTATACATGAAATGGAATTTGCTAGACATTAGAATACATACAATACATGTTTATAATTACATAAATACAAACCCTAAAAAAATATTTTATCTCTTCGGGCCCCACGTAACAGGGCGCTATTTATTATATCTCTTAAAAAAAATAATGGAACTATTTATTTTGAGGAAACACTCTCCTAGTAAATTTGTTTGTCCTTTGATTTATCGTCATCTGTTACTGATTTTTAGTGGAGTTAGTTTTTACTTTTAGCTTTCAAAAAAATACAAAAGGGATATAATAAGCAAAATAATGAATATCGTAGGTTGCCAATTACGTATTATATCTGGTTTTATCGAGCGCCAGGCTCCCTACAAATTACTGTAAATGCAATAGCGTAGTATTACTCAGCTCCAGTTATCACAGAAAATAGACAAGTTTCACTAAAATTATTTCACTGGATTACTTCAATTAATCTCACTGAATATTTCTACATAATTTCTCCCGCTCCGGCTATCAGACATTGTGCTGTGAAAAAATATTTTTAAATGTACCGCGTAATGGCGGCTAATTGTTAACAATCAGAGATCACTGTTACTCGCTCCGTACCAGCTGGAAACATGCTAAATAATTTTCACTAAATATTCTTTTCATAGGATAAATGTGGCGTAGGTTCTTGAAATAACACACGGAGATCACTTTATACTAATATATTCTTACTAGGACACAGTTTACACCATTAAATATTTGCAATTACGTATGACAGAAACAAATGCTAGCGCAGCACAATAGCTTGCGTACCTTATTCCAGCTAACACCAGAACGAGCAGAACAAAACAGACTAGACAGAAGAATGAACATTGCATTGTGTTTTATACTCTTACAGAGAAGATAATACTTCTTTAATTACTTACACATTATAATCTCATACACTACAAATAATGTCTTTTCTGCATCTATCGATTTACATTATATATTTTTACAGTTAGTGTTATTACCTTTCGCAGATAAATCGATGTTTGCAGTTCATTTTCGGTCACATACAGTCTTTTTTATTTATGTTTCACCTCGATAAGGGTGAATATTGCAAAAGGGACACTACAGTCATCATGACATTTTTTCATTTACAGGCCACATGTCCCATGGATACACATTGTGTGTCTTTAATACAATTCCTACCATTCCCTTCTGCATTCTCATGCTGTTGATCATTGCTGAGGATATGCAAGCCCACAAAAGAAGCAAGGTTTGCCTAAGCCAAATTAAGTTAGGAGATGCAGAAGGGACTGATTGGGAGTAGCAACTTGACTCTGGTGGGGTTGTCACCCCCCCCCCCCCTCAAATAATACCTTAAGAGTGGATGTTGATGTTACATTTATCTGTGGATTCCATGTGAGTCTGCAGGATTGTATGCACTCACTCGTGTAGGTTTTTAAAAAAATGAGGTATGTGTGCACATGGTGGAATTATTAGAGGCAGTTATTTGTGTACCTAAGGTGGCCATGTGGAGGTGTTCTCAGGGAATATTAAAGTTGAATAGTCTTTAACAGTGTTTTTTCTCTGTTGTAGAAGCATTTGGAATTGGTTGGCATTAGTGTGTATTTGTATTTGTATTTCTTTATTGGTCCTGTAAATCGTGTTTAGGTACATATTTTGCACAAACGATGTAGGACAAGTCAGGTTGGTACAGTATATACATCATCATAGATATTGTTATTTTGAAAGGATAAATAATTAAAAATTATTGAATACATGTTGAATATTGATGACAAATTTAATATAATGAAATAAAATGATAGACTTATTAAGACTATTTGAGCAGCTACATTACACTTTTTGGTACTCTAAAAACTCGGAAACAGAACAGAAGCAGTGGTCAAGCAAGTACTCTTTCAGTTTCACTTTAAACTTTTGTAAATTTTGCATCTGTTTCAAATACAATGGCATGCAATTGTACAGCATTATGCCAGTATGATACACTCCTCTCTTACAAATGTTTGTACTTACTGTGTTGACATGCAAGTAATGCTTCTGCCTAGTATCATGAGGGTGGTAATCACAGTTATACTTGAAGATACGTCCATCTTTTAAAATACTTCCTTTTGTGAAATTTAATATTTCATACATATATAAGCAAGGAAGAGGCAGTATACTGAGATTTTTAAATATTGGTCTACAGGAGTCTCTGTACTTAGCATGGTTTATTATTCTAACAATCTCTTTCTGTAGCCTAAATGTTTTGTTTGTACCTACGGAGTTCCCCCAAAAGATAACGCCATACATCGGCAGCGGCTGAGTACTGCCATGGTACATTGTGATCACAGATGCATGGCTTGTATTTTGTGCGAGGATTCTTACTGCGTACGTAAGTGTGTTTAGCTTTTCATTTACATGGTTAAGATGTGTCTCCCATTTTAGGTTTTGCTGAATACGTATATCTAAA
This sequence comes from Schistocerca piceifrons, assembly GCF_021461385.2. Lineage (NCBI taxonomy): Eukaryota > Metazoa > Arthropoda > Insecta > Orthoptera > Acrididae > Schistocerca > Schistocerca piceifrons. Next base: position 110,789,138 of record NC_060143.1, read on the forward strand.
AATTTTGTGTCGCTCACCGATGAGACAGTTTTTCCATCAATTTTACGTAATGCTTTGTGCATTACTCTAAAAATTACAATTTTTTGTGTTTTTATGTCTTTGTATTTTATTTGAATGATATGTTGATGGTCATGAAGGTAGGAATGTATCCACTTGTTTGGCAGGCCTCATATTCCATAACTACCTAGCTTCTGCAACAGAGTATTGTGATCAATTACATCGAAGGCCTTACTAAGGTCAAGAAATATGCCAGACACATGTTGCTTATTATCTACTGCAGTTAGAATTTCATTTAAGAAGGTATAAATAGCTGACTGTGTTGATCTGCCAGTTCTGAATCCGTGTTGTGCATCACTTATTACGTTTTCTTTATTTAGAAAGGCTGTCAGCCTTCTAAGAAATAGTTTTTCGAGAATTTTACCAAAGCCTGACAATACTGATATAGGTCTATAGTTTGCAGCTTCATGTTTGTCCCCTTTCTTGTACAGTGGTGTCACTTTTGCCATTTTCAGATTTTTCGGGAATATACCACTCACGAATGATGAATTGAAAATATCCATCAATGGTTCTATGATAGATGTTACACTTGCTTTGATGATAATATCTGGTATTTCATCAGTACCTGCTGAATACTTATTGGGTAACCTTTTTATAATGACAGATAATTCCTCAGGTGTTGTTGGAGACACGAATAGGGTTCTTGTAAGAATTTTTGTATCTGACTGGAGTGTGTTGCTGTCTGGTTGTGAGTTGTAATGTTTGGTAATCAGGTGGTGTGCTACATTAGAAAAGTAGTTGTTAAATTTATTAGCCACTACTGTGGGGTTGATTATTTTATTGTTGTTTTCACGAAGTTCTATATTTTTGTGGGCTAATGATGTAGTACCTGTTTCTCTTTTTATGATACTCCAGGTTGCTTTAGTCTTCTTCCTAGAATTTTTTATTTGTTTGTCATTTTCCATTTTCTTTGCTTTTGTTATAACCTGTCTAAGTATTTGTTTATATTCTTTAAAGTAGTTGATAAATACAGGATTTGTGGTTTGCTTTGAGTATTCATATAAGTTCCTTTTATTCTGGCATGTTATTTTTATTCCTGTTGTGATCCATTTATTTGGTTTGTGCACAGAATTTATAAGTGACATTTGTTTAGGAAAGGCTATTTGAAAAACAATGTTTGTATGTGGCCATAAATTTATCAAACTTGTCATCTGTGTTGTTTGAACTGTAAACATCTGTCCAGATTTCTCTTCTCAAGAGAGAACAAAAGTAATCTATGTTTTCATTATTAAACTTCCTCACAATAGCTCTAGTTTTCTGGGCTTTCATGTTTCCTGGAATAGCGATTGTTAGTATTTGGGCATTGCAATCACTAAAACCAGTGTTTGCAGTCTGTGTGTTGCAGATATATTTATCTGTATTTACAAACACCTGATCTATGGTTGTTGCAGAAGTAGTGGTTATATGAGTTGGGTTGGTTATAGTTGGTTTTAGGTTAAAGGACTTCAGTAAGTCTTAGATTTCATCTTTGAAATCTCCACATATGATAAGATTTTTTTAAGGGTGTTGAAGTCCTCTAACAGCTCTTCCATATGATTATAAAAAACTTTTTTATCGCCATCTAGTGACCTATATACACAGATGATTACAGAATTGCTAGTTGGCAGTTCTACTATAGAGTGTTCTATGTCTCTTTCTTTAGATAAGCTGTCAAATTTGGTTATGTTAGTGAAGTCTATATCTTCTCGAACATATATGCAGCTACCACCATGCCTGCATACTTCTCTACAAAATGTGACAGCTAATTTAAACTGAGGTAGGTGTGCTAGTTCTATCATGTCTTTATTTAGCCAGTGCGCAGTAAAGCATAAAACAGAAATATCACTCACATCATTTAACAAGATTTGTATTTCATTCAGTTTATTGGAAAGAGACTGAACATTCTGATGGAACAATTTAAAGTATGAAGCAGGGACTATATTGTGTCTTGCTTGACCACTTACCTTTTTTTTTTACATCTAGTATTGTTAACTGTAAAAAATCCTCCTAGATTTGAGGTGTGGATGGTGTCTTCTTGCTAGCTGGTTCCCTGGATTCTGGGCCCTGCCTTTCGTGTGCTGTGGTGCTTCTAATGGTAATCCACTTGTCAAGTAGCATTTGTTTCATTTTAGGCACTTGTATTGCACTGGTTTTAACATTGTATTTATTTTGGTGAAACACTGATTTCTTCAGGTAGACTGGTTGATTCAGTGATACATGCATCTGGTTTGTGTGATTGTTAATTTTAATTAATGAAGACAGTCTATTGCATACTTGCTCCTTCCCCTGTCTGTTCAAGTGGAATTCGTGATGTGTGAATTTATCACAAGACAGTCTTTCCATTTCAAAGTTTATGGATATTCTACTTTTGTTGCAAGATTTTGAGCAGTTCACTGTTTGAACTAAATGATGATTAACCATGTCAATTTTTTCATTTATATATTCTTTGTCGAATCTTTTGGGAACTGGATGCAAAATGATATTTGTCTTGTTACTGAATTGGAGAACACTTGGTAACACGTTATCAATGCTTTCCACAATGTTGTTGTAGGAGTCTTCAGTATTGTACGGCCCCGCCATTAATATAAGAGTATCACTCGCGTTCAAGTCTTCTGCTAATTTGTCAAATCGATTAAAAACTTCACGGAGAGGAGCATTTGGTTTAATAAAACTTTTAATGTCATATTTTGTGTCTAGTTTTGTCGCCAGAATGTTTCTGCAGTACCTGCCTTGGCTGTCCCTCACTATTAAAACTTTCGGATTCTGTACTGCATTCCTTAACTCGTAACTTTGTTTCATATGTTCAGGTGCTTTATCTTCTGGAACACTATTGGAATCATTCATTACAGTTTCGTTTTCGCTGATTGCCGTGTAAACACTGCCTTCAGTTACACTTACTCATTGCATTGGTTCTTTACCAGCTGACATCAGAACAGTTTCTTTATCTGAAGGTGCACTTACTTGTTAGACGCACTTTTTCTGGGTACCATTGGTGTTGTAGATACATTATAACACGAGTGCATTTTTAGTTGCGATTTTAAATTGCGTGTGTTCAACGCACTTTTTACAGTACACCACTTTTCACTGCTTACATATTTGCTTAGTTCTTGTTCTAGCTCGCTTATTCCCACTAACAGAACATTTCTATCCTCTTGCAACACTTTAATTATTTCGTCTTTCGATGCTGAGTCCGTTACGAGTTTGTGATCGCCATGTGGCACCAAAACACAGTTCTTCGTTTTTGATCATGTAAACATACCTTTACAGTTATTTACTTTTACAGCACACGAGTAGCACAGATTGTCCTTATCGCCAACATTTTTTACACATTTCGCACATAATAGTCTCGTATTTATAGCAGTTTTCGTGGGCTTTGAATATGTTACAATTTTTCTCTGCGTCATCTTGAGGTGAGCGAGTGGGAACAGGCAAGGTTTACCTCCTGCAGTCGTAATTATAAGTGGAGATTTTAATGTCAACTTATTGACTGAAGGTGCATCCAAAGATCAGTTCCTGAATGTTTTACATAGCTTCAATTTGTATCCACATATAACTAACCCTACAAGAATAACAAACTCTTCAAAAAGTCTCATAGATAATATCTTCACAAATATAGATGCCACAGATATAGATGTAATAAATGTTGACCTAGGAATATCTGATCACAATGCACTTATCCTTAAATTTTCCATATCCCCTGTGACCAAAAATAGTTCATACCAAATGTACAAAAGAACCTTCTCCGCAAATAGTTGCAATCACTTCATAAATACACTGACTAACCAATCATGGGCAGAAGTACTGTTACAAACTAGCACAAACACTGCATATAATGTTTTTTCTTCCCTGTTTATGTTGAATTTTGAAATGTGTTTTCCTAAGAAACTTGTCAAAACAAACACATTTGGGCATACACATGCTAACTCCTGGATCACAACAGGTATTAGAAATTCCTCCAGGACCATGAAAATGCTTAACTATAGACTGAAAAGTTGGACTGACCCCAAGTTTAAAGAATATGTAACAAATTACAAAAAAATATATAGAAAAGTAATTACAAAAGCAAAATTACTAAGCAATGATAAATTAATAAGAAAATCAGGCAATAAATCAAAAACTATTTGGGAAATTGTGAAAAGGGAAACAGGTAAGGGCCTCAAGGATCAGGAAATAGTACTAAAAAATAGTGAAAATATTGAATTAAAAGATGAAACTCTGGCAAATTACATTAATAATTACTTTTTAAGTGTACCAGTGTCATTAAGTAAAAACTTTACCAAACATGAGAAATTAACAGCCCCAAAAGTAGACAGTAGTATGTTGTTAACTCCCACAAATGATAATGAAATATTAAAGGTGATAAAGAGTCTAAAATCAAAAATGTCTGCAGGTGTGGATGAAGTGCCTGTGTCAATAATAAAAAAAGTTGCCAAACAAATTACAAAGCCCCTGGTACATATTGCCAATTTGTCTTTCAGTGAAGGTGTTTTTCCTGAGAGGTTGAAAATCGCTAAGGTTAGACCTCTGTTTAAAAAAGGAGATCCATACAAGGTAGAAAATTACAGACCAATATCTCTTCTCCAATCATTTTCAAAAATTCTAGAGAAATTAATGAAAACCAGACTCATAAATTACTTAGATGCTCACAAACTTCTAAACTGCAATCAACATGGCTTTCGCTCGGGCCACAGCACAGAAACAGCTATCCATGCCTATACCAAAGAGATTGTCAGGAGTCTCGACACTAAAAAATGTGTAGTAGGAATTAACTTAGATTTATCTAAAGCTTTTGATACAGTAAATCACAAAATTCTGTTAAACAAGATGGAGGCAATAGGTGTAAGGGGAGTTGTGAAGCAGTGGTTTGAATCTTACCTTCAAGATAGAACTCAGGTAGTAGAAATCATTGCGGAACACAAAAATCAGAAAATCAAGTGGGTCTCAGATGCAAAGAAATTGGAAATAGGTGTCCCACAGGGCAGTGTTCTTGGTCCCTTATTATTCTTGCTTTATATAAATGACATAAAAAATCCTAATATTTCTACCAAAATAATGTTGTTCGCAGATGACACTAGCATAATTATAAGTGATGATAAAAAATCATTAACTACCACAACTGATATAGTCGTGAAATATATTCAACATTGGTTTAATGCTAATGAGTTAACACTTAATCTAAGCAAAACAAATTATATACAGTATGGCAAAGCAACTCAAGATATGGACCTCCAGTTAAAACTAATGGATAAGAAGGTAGAGAGTGTACAATCCACAAAGTTTTTGGGAATGCACATTGATCAAAACTTAAGCTGGAAAGACCAGCTCAAGTACTTATCCCAAAGGCTCAATTCGGCATGTTTTGCATTGAGGATATTATCTAGAGTATGCAGCACAGACTGTACTAGACTAGTGTATTTTGCTTACTTTCAGTCCATCGTGTCTTACGGCATAGTGTTCTGGGGTAAAACTAAATCAAGCTTAACAGATATCTTCAAATTTCAGAAAAGAGCTATACGAATCATAACACGTAACTCTCCAAGAACTCATTGTAGGCCCCTTTTCGAAGAACTGCAAATACTCACAATACCATCACTGTATATTTTTAAAAGCATTCTGTGTACAAGAGCACATATGAAAAATCTACGTACAAATGAGGACTGCCATAATTATAATACTAGAACTTGTAAGAATTTGTATGTAGAAAGGGTAAGGACAACACAAACCCAAAAGCATGTAAGTTATTTTGGAATAAAAGTCTACAATGCTCTGCCAGTGTACATGAAGGCAATAATAGATGAAGTAAAATTTAAGACTGAGCTTAAAAATTACCTTTTAAGCAAAACTTTCTATGACGTAGATGAGTACTTTGATTGTGTGTAAATTTATTGCCAAAAATTTTAATTTATATGTCTAAATTTGTACTTTTAAAAAATGCCTTGAAGGTGATATTCCATTATTATGCCTGTAGTACTTGTACTAGTATGATAACTTTGTTTTGACAATTCCTACATCATGTAAATGATATACAGGAAGATAATAAAATGAAATGAATGAAAAATGATATGTATCTGTGGGCCCTTGTAGCCCATCAGTGCTGGAGAAACTTACCTTAAAGGATGCCTTAAGCCCTTGCCCAGCTCCAGGACAGCTCCTTTCAGCTTATGTATGTATGTACTTGGTGAGGGTTTGGTATAGCCCACCCTGTAACATGTAAATACTTGCCAGCAGCGCATTGCTGGTGCAAAGACTTTAGCCTCCTGCCAGTTGATATGCATGTGCACACCTGCAAAAACTTCATAAGGACCCATGCGTCAAGCAAGATGTTGGTTATAGGACACGGGGTGTTGATCTTAAGCTTGGCAGCAAGTGCTTTGGTGTTGTTGAGCTCACTTGGTGGATCACTGGGCCCATGTTGTCAAGTAGGCAGCAGTTCTGGAACAGGCTGAAGGTATGTCAAGTCGCTTGTGGATGGGCAAGTCACTGCGTTGCTGTCTTCTCAGGAGAGAAGCGACAAACTGTAGCTAAGGTAGCCATGTGGAGGTGTTCTTAGCAAATATTAAAGTTGCATCATCTTTAACTGTGTCTTTTCTCTGTTGTAGAAGCATGTGAAACTGATTGGCATCAAGTGTGGGCATGATGCAAAGGTGTGAGGGAACAAGAACAGGCAAGGTTTAATTCCTGAGACTGTACAAATCTGTGGACCCCTTGTATCCCTCTGGGGCTGCAGAAACTTACTTTAAGGGTTCCTGAAGCTCTTTTCCAGCTCCAGGGTAACTTCTTTCTACTTATGTATGTGTGTATGTATGTATGTATGTATTTATGTACCCAGTGATGGATGGGTACATCCCATTCTGTAACATTTTCTGATTTCCTTGAGTTTCCTGACATTGTGCTTAATGCATTGTTAGTTACATTTGTTTGGAAGGCAGCGAGTTCCCTTAGGGTGACACTCATTAAAATTCATTACTTACTTGCCCATGAATTACTTGTTTAACTTAACACTTAACCAATAGTAGCTTAACATATTTGGTACTTTCTACTCACTGTAGTCATTTTTCTTATGATAGGGCAGTGCCCAATGTCTTAGCTTGGTGTGGACTGTGTGTTGCTTATTATATATCAGATTAAGAAGTTTTAATTGTCAGATGGTTGTATGATTTTAAGAAGGCTTAAGTTCATTAATTTGTGTGTTTTTCTATATTAGTATATTTAACACTATAAAGAGTTTCACATAGGGGTAGTGCCTGAGGTCTGGGTTAAGTTGAACTGGGAACTACACTCGCTCTGCTGACCAATTTCAAAGTTAATAGTATTCTGTTAATAGGGCTTCTGCCTGAGAGTAAATGTTAATTTTCCTATTCCTTGTCTGTTTTGGTTTTCTTAACTGAGTAAATAATTTCAGAAGCAGGGGCAGTGCCCAAGGTCTGGGTTAAGCTCAACCAGCAGCTACACTCGCTCCAATGACCAATTTCATGGTTAACAATATTTTGCTAATAGGGCTTCTGCCCATGACTGAATGTTAATTTTGCTTATCCTTGTCTATTTCAGTATTCTTAACTATGTAAATAATTTCACAAGAAGGGGCAGTGCCTGAGGTTTGGGTTAAGTTTAACTGGGAGCTGCACTTGCTCTGCTCACCAGTTCCAATGTTATTACAGGGTATCTATGTGGACAAGAAAAAAAAATTCCCGGATTTTTCCCGGTTAAAAACACAATTTCTCCCGGATGAAATTACGTACAAAGCGAGTGAAAATACAATTTCTCTCGGATGAAATTATATATAAAGTGGGTGAAAATACACCCGTGTTAAGCAACAGTATACTTTCCCTCGGGCTGTAAAACCTATCGGTCCTTTGAATAGTGAAGGTCTTATACCGGCTGAGGACGTCCCAGCACTTAAGGAAACAGGAAAAACAATGCGTTTGGAAAGATGTTTGATGCGAGACAGTATAGACAGATTTTATTTTCGTACTGCGAAAGTATATACACAAATTCCACAAGTTACAGCACGGTAGCTTCCGAAGCCTTAAAATAGAGATTGCATTGAGCGATGCGCTTTCGTCAGCCAGTCATAGCTCATGTCACGTGATCCCGCTAGCGAATGACGGCAGTTATTCAGAGCATGAGGCCTACGAGAAAGACAGGCCACGGCGCGTACGTTACGAACGTGGGCCGAGCTCGCTCAACTCAGCAAAGTGCGTTTCTACACCGGTTAACGTAACTAAATGTGTATGTACGAACGAGAATTGCATCGACTATTGGAATCCACTATTATTAGTCCTGCAATGATAGGAAGTCCGTAGGCCTACTAACAGGCTCTAATTTGGCAATTAAAATCATACCAAAATGACTATCAGTTGCGTAAGGCACCACATCTTCTATGAAAGGGGAACTGTTACGAAGAAGAGGCTAAATGCTGTAAACGAGCGGTTATACCATTTCTATCGGGAATTGATTTTAAATTTTGTTGTACGAACAGTAATCAGTAAGACTTCATAATAACGAATTCCAGTACAAGATGAAATTCTCGTTAGTATGCACGCACCCGGTTGCGAGTTAACAGATTTAAATACGCATTTTGCCCGCTGAGTTAAGGGAACGAGCGAGCTCTGGCCGTTCTTCGTGACGTACGCGCCGCGGCCTGTCTTCCTCGTGGGCCTCGATCAGTGCATAACACATGTTATGTACTCAACCACTAGCAGCATCATTGTTAAGTAGCACGACCATACAAAGACGAAAGGTTAATGGGTTAAAGTAATGTAAGAACACTATATCTTCACGAAAAGCTGAACTTTCACATGTAATATTGGGCATTAACAATGTTTTGCTTCTTTTTCTCGAAGGGTGTGGTGAGGCAGGAACCTAAGAATGCTTCGGAAACTAAACTGCTGTATTTGATGTATTTCATACATATACTTTCGTATTACGCAAACATGCAGTCCAAATGCCGATGCGAATCAAAGATCTTTCCAAAACGCGTTGTTTTTTGCTGGATTTCGTTTCCTAAAGTGCTCGGAAGTATAAAACCCCTAAACTTTCCATAAGCCGTTTTCCAATAACACTATTTAGTTTTTATTTCGTGATCATAGCTGCAGCGATTTAGGAGAACCATTACAAAGTGAAGTTTTTACTTAGCTGTAGTCGGTGTCATGTTTTCTCGACGAGTGATGCATCAACTTTTACATTGTTTTTATTCGAAACTCTGAATATACAGTACAACATTTAAACACCCACTGACGTAAGGCTGCGAGCACTCACAACAAGGTCTAGGGATCTTTGAGAGCATTCTGCGTTCTGCCTGACTGGGACTGGAGTGGCAATGAAGGATGGGACAGAATAGGAGTCACCATGGCGTCAGCTGGTCAATGCAAAGCGATCCAGTGACTGGATGAAGTGGGAAGAGACATCGCTGCGAGCTGAGGAGGCGAGGTGAGATGACCAAGCCAGCAATCTATCACACGAAAGACGAGACATCGCTTTCAGCAGCTAACATCGTTGCATGCCTGTTCAAAATCCCAATACCGTGAAACACCGTAATAATACAGCCGCTGTTACCGTGATTAAGTACAAATAAAACAATTGCCGTTTATACATTCAATGCCAAAAACTATAACTTGGTATATGTAAAGAGAAAAAAAAAACGTCGAGACAGTATTACAGGAAAATACTAGCTGGCATTTAAGTGGGCTGGCCGGTGTGGCCGTGCGGTTAAAGGCGCTTCAGTCTGGAACCGCGTGACCGCTACGGTCGCAGGTTCGAATCCTGCCTCGGGCATGGATGTGTATGATGTCCTTAGGTTAGTTAGGTTTAATTAGTTCTAAGTTCCAGGCGACTGATAACCTCAGAGGTTAAGTCGCATAGTGCTCAGAGCCATTTGAACCAGCCATTTAAGTGGTAAAGAAAACATGACGTAAGTTGGTTAATAATTAAAGAAGAAAAGTCTGGAGCAAGAGTCTTGAAATACGAGTTTATTGAGCCGAGTAGCATGTTCTTCAGATGATCATAGACTACCTTGTAGCTAGCACGTTTCGGTTTTTTTTGTGCTCTATCTTTGCAACAAACATTGGCAAATACAGAAGCAGTTACTAGAGCACATTCCGCAACATCAAAGTTCTCCAGCCATCGGATCACGCAAATCTTCAAGGGCAAACGTTCCGATTCAATGGTCCAAATATACAGAGCTAGTCTGGAATGGAAATCCTTAAATAGGTTTTACAGGGCATGTACAAACTGAATTATCATCCAGAGTGTTTCCTTTACTGCGGACTTGATTAGCAGAAAAATATGGAGAAGGGGCTTGCAAGTACGTCAAAGAACAGCAAGAAAACATAACGTGAAGACAACAATAACAGCTGAACAGGGTTTATTTCGTTTCTTGGTACGGAGGGATACATAAAAAGTGACATTATCAATGTGCTGGATGTCAAGTAAAACCATATTTTAAAATTAAGCGGGTAATTCATTCCTCTACAAGTAAATCAACATGTACGCTGCTACAGAATCTAGACTTTAAATTAAAATCGGTATATGTGCAACAGAAGGTCTACCAAGTCCTAAAGCACTTCGGAAATTTGACACACAGTAGAGCGCCTCAGCTGTAAAGTAACTGGGAGGCCAAGTCGTTCGTAACCGACAGACTTCATAACGTATTAATCGTGGATGGGAGACGAGAGCAAGCAATCAATAGCAGCCGATAGAAAGAGAAAGAGAGAGAGAGAGAGAGAGAGGAGAAGCCTCATGGTAAGGAATAAGCTAGAACGAAAAGGTGGCGAAGCCTTCGGAACTTTGGTCGATGAGCACGGTGGCCTTAATATCTTTCGTCTTTATAACTGAGGTGCTGTACTGTACATGTAAAATTAGCTAGAAACTTGCAACAGGTTACTGGAGTAAGACTGGTTGATACGTCTTGTCATTCATAGTTTCTTAAAGGGTCAACAAACGCAGCGCTACTAATAATATCGTAATTAACGCCGATTGTTGCTTAGCAGAGACATTATTGTCAAACGTGCCTCGTTCGATTTTCAAATCACACATTCTGTCAGTAGTCAGTGTGCTCGGCTCACCTGTTGAATTCAGTTCTGCGCACGTGCGGGGCAAAGTTTTATAAACTGACAAGGTAGGTAACACTCATTGTGCCATATTTCATTATGCATAATAACGAGGTGCAGCCTTATTTACATGCATCGTTCTTCTTTCTCCAATAAAGGTTGCCCACCAACAACCACTGCGACTGCGCCATGTCGATTGGTTTTCAAGATAACTGGCTTTCAGATCCAGCATTCAAGGACTGGTTGGTGAAAGTACCTACAGACCTTTATAGTGCTAAATGTGGATTATGTCCAGGGACCCTCACTAACATCCGTACTATGGGAAGATAGGCTCTTGCAAGTCACATGACAAAATCCAAGAAGCACATCGCGAAAGCAGCTGCCATGAGAAGCACAGCAAGTTTGTATGTCTACACCCGACCGGCGGCGACCACTTCAACCCAGCAGACAGATTCTACTTCCACTACCACATCTGTGGATTCAGCTGGGTCAACAACAGTGGCGTTGGCCGCTGGAATTGTTGCGCCTCCGCAGAAGGATGTCACTGCAATGTCAAAACCCGTGGATAAACTGAGAGGAATTGAGCGGATGGCAATAAAGGACGAAGTAACAAAGGCGGAAATACTGTGGTGTTTGGAGTGCATCATTTCACACAAGTCACTGCGTAGTTCTGCGAACGATGTGTTGGTTTTCCCCGCAATGTTCCCCTACAGTGAAGTGGCCAAGAGCATGCATTTACAAAAGGACAAAATCGGTTATATCGTGCAATATGGACTAGCTCCCTTCTTTGAGTCTGAAATTAAATCTGACCTCGTAAACGCATCAAGGATGGTTGTTTGTTTTGACGAATCCTTGAACAAGGTGTGCAAAAGAATCCAGATGGACATTTTAGTGCATTATTGGGACATTTAAACCAATCTAGTGTGCACCCGTTACTACGCATCGGTTTTTCTAGGCAGTTCGACGGCAGCTAAGCTACTCGAGTCCTTCAAGAAAATAATTCCTGGCGAAGCAATGAAAAAACTTTTACAAGTATCAATGGACGGCCCTAAAGCCAACTTCGCGTTCTTAAGGGAACTTAAAATTTTTTTGAAAGAAATTGAAGGAATAGACACCATTTTACTGGAAATTGGAACGTGTGGGCTTCACGCTGTTCACGGCGCCTTCAAGTCCGCAATTCAAGAAACACAGTGGATGATAATTCAGTTTTTACGTGCCTTGTACAATCTTTTTAAGGATGTCCCTGCCAGAAGAGCTCTGTATATTTCGACAACGGAATCGGAACTGTTTCCCTTAAAGTTTTGCATGATCCGATGGCTGAAGAATGTGGAAGTTGCTGAACGAGCTCTAGCAATGCTTCCGTTTCTGCGAATATTTGTTGGAAAACTGGAAGAAAAAAACAAACCAAAATGTGCTAGCTACAGAGTAGTGGAGGATCACCTCAAGGACAAGCTACTTGGCCCGAAAATTGCCTTTTTCAGACTCTTGCTGGAGACTTGACACCTTTCCTAAAGGATTTCCAATCCGATTGGCCGCTAGCACCATTCCTCCACTCTGCATTGACAGAGATAATGGAGACAAAGATGACACGATTTGTCCAGCCGACGAAGATGTCGCCGTCAGTTAATTTGGACAAAGAATCCAATCTTTTGGGTGTGAACCACGTCAAGATTGGGTTCACTGTCAAGAATGAATTCAGAAAGTGCAGGTCTCTAACAGCCCTTGAAATCGCTAAGTTCCGGAGAGAATGCAGAAGAGGAATGATCAAGCTTGTGTCAAAGTTGATTGAGAAATCTCCCTTACACTTTTGGTTGACAAAAGCTGTAAGCTGCTTTGATCCCACAATAGCGTGCAGAGAGGCTGGTCCCAAACGATTTCATTCCTTTCTACAGATTTTGGTGGAGAGCAATTGGATGAACGGTGTATATGCCGATAAAGCAGAAGCGCAATACGCTTCTGTTGTAAAGAAGAACTGCAAAACAAAATTCGTAACATTCAACAAAAAGGAGCAACGGCTGGAGGAGTTCTGGATGAAATGTCTCAAGAACCAGAATGCAACGTGCCACGAGCTGCAGAAGGCTCACTTTGTCACACGGTCAAACAGCTGCGGAGCGAGGCTTCTCGGTGAACAGCATGGAGGTAAGAATAGAGGGAGACGCCGTGACGTCACAGCTGTGAAGCTATGTGAAGCCGAGGGTAGCCATCTCAATCCGACCAAAACATTGCTGCTGTAAGCTTGTGTGCATAGGCTCGTCTCTCGCTTTTGGAAGGATTTTGCGCTATTATGGTGACTTGTGTGGTGTTCGGATCTACGAATCGTTCTGATTGTGATGCGAAATCGAAGGGAATAACATTTCATGTGTAAGTTGTCTCGTTAAGTGTGATTTTACAACTTCATTGTGAATGAACGTGTGCTACATCGGTACTTGTACTATAGCGTGTTTTCCTCCTGTATGATTTTAGATTTCCTAAAAATGAAAGTCGGAAAGCTCTGTGGGAGAATGCCGTGAGGAGGAAGAATTGCCGTGTGTCTAAATGGAGTACTATATGTTCTCAGCATTTCCAAGAAGAGGACATAGACCGAACTTCCCTTTCAACAGTAAGGCTCCAAGAAAATGCTGTACCATCAGTTTTCCCTACACACCCAAAACATTTGCAAAAGGTATGTTAATTCAAAGAATTAAATTCTTAGTTTTCAAGTTCACGTTTCAGTATAATACGTACGTATCGTCGATAATCCAAGTGTTGAGTAACTCACTTTGTCTTCATCATGTACCAAATTAAAAGCTAACACTACATTAACTGGCGTAAAGTATAGGCCTAAACAGGACACTGTGTAGATTTTCCATTCTATGTACCGTATTTCAGTAAATTTTGGTGGTAATGAACAGTGTTTCCCAGTAGTGTAACGTAACTGAAATGTCCCAGTACGTAGTACAAACAAGATGTATTTATGGGGCTTTGGAGGGAGGGTATAGCTAACTTAGTTTTCAGTTTCTATTATTTAGTTTGTGATACACGTTTATTACTGAATTAACAAAATTGTATCGTTTACATTGAAGACTAGCTATTCGTAATATTACATTAAAAACTATTTTTAATCAGAAGAAACGCGGAATTTCGCCTTTACGAGATTTTATTTTAAACAAAAACTTTGAAATAACCAATCTGATGACGTTACATGCGTATGTGGTGCAATTAGCGACTGTAATACACGCAGCGCTATAGCACACTGGCAATGTTTTGGTCAGAGTGTCATGGCAGCGAGCCACGCCCCCATGGCTTCAAAACGTAGTACGGCTGGGATACGTAGCGCCATCTCCCCTTATTCTTACCTCCATGGTGAACAGAGTGCCACTTCGAGAATCTGTACAATCTGTAGTGAGCAGAAGACTGGTGTACGACGCCGTCAAGACACACAGCGGAGTCCAAGGAGTGCCTATAACAAAGTCCCTTATACACTCTGTAAGAAACTCACGAGATCGATATGCTGAAGACCTCAAAAATCGAAACGAGTCATCCAGGAAAAAGGATCATCTGAACAAAAGGAAGATTGTTGACGCAGAAATAAGACAGCTTAAAGAGAAGAAGGCAAAACTTGAGGGGACCATTCAAAACGCTCAGATAGCCATTTCAAACAATAACTTTCGCGATTAAAAAATATTTGAAAAATAAACCTAATTTAAGAAATTAAGTATTAAAATAAAGACCGGAGCTAAAATTTAGCAACACGAAAATCCGTAAAGAAAGGACTGTAAAAATGCACAAAATATTTTACAGAAAAAATCTCTTATTATTGTAAAACGAAAGACAGTAATTAAAGGTCTTTAACAACGATTAAACCGCAAGCTTTTGTATTTAAATAAAAAATAATAAAATCAGAAAAAATGAGGAATGGAAGAGGTAAAAGACATACTTGTCCTTACTGAAAGTAAATTTTAGAGTGGGGAATATAGTAGCTGCGCTTGACACAGGTTTTCACTCTAAAACTGGACTAATTTCGTACGAGAGCAAGGTACCTGTCGCGTGACTGGTGCTGTCTTCTGTTGTCCATTTATAGGATTAGTTAGAAAGAAGTAGTAGCGAACGTTAGAGATGTTCGGAGGCGAAGATCCAATTCACCGGCAAAAAAGTAGGAAAGAAGCGAACTGGTATTGCTCTGCATGCCAGAACACTTCGTCTTTTCTATACTACAGAAAAGTCGAAGTGCTCTGGCATGAAGAGACTCGTGACATTGCTCAGTAACATATTATTCACATTTTTGAAGGTCAATTATACTTTTTGCCACCGATTGCATAATTTTTTATCTATGAAAGAACAACATTAAATATGAAAACTAACTTGAAGCTCGGTCTTTTTTTTAACGTGTGTCACACATTAAGTCATATCAAATACAAATGTGCGGTAAAATTTTAAATAGTGGCATAAATGACTTATCTTGTGTGCCCGAAATTTTTCAAATGGCTGATCCTCAAGTGTTACCGGTACGTTTTGAATGAGAGTTATAAGGCCCTGTGATTTAAGAAATTCGCTGCACATTTTCACACGCAACATACATCATCTTGCGTGGAAATTTACTTTGAAAGTAACGCTTCTCAAATCACTATTCGTAATATTTTCCAGTGATCTGTTAGAAATGTAAGCAATTGCGACGCAAGCACATCGAATGCACGTTAGTTGTTACGGATGTACTGCATAATCTTCGACGTAAAGCCTTTGCACTTTTCGGTGTCGGCAAACTGGTCTGTGCATTGTGTAAATTACTCATTTTCTACGCAACTAAACTTTTATTTTGGTGTTATTCTCTGATTTATGTTCATTGCTGCAGTATTATTCAGCAGTAGTGGGCTAAAGTTCTTTGCCAGCGTATCAGATCTTAAACGTCAAACCTACAAAAATTTAACTGAAATCCAAAAGAATGAAAAATCCCGGAATTCTAAAAAATTCCCGGGTTTTTCCCGTATCTCCCGGGCCGTATACACCCTGTATTAGTATTTTGATAGTAAGGCTTCTGCCCAAATATTAATTTTGTCTTTCCATATCCATTTAGTACACTTAACTGTGTAAAAAAATTTCCCAGAAGGAGCAGTGCCTGGGGTCTGGGTTACATTCTATTGGGAGCTACACTGGCTCTATAGACCAATTTCAAAATTAATAGTATTTGCTAAAGTTTTAATAATGCTCTTTCATTAAGTTGTAATGATGACATTAAATGTTTTGGATTTACTCAGGTTTAGCTCAAGATTTTGGTTTGAAAGGATTTAATTACTGGAGTTTGTTAAAGAGTGTGTTAATGCAGTAACTCCAAATTTACCAAATCCCAGATAGCACAGTAAACCGGTTTCAAACTTGTTTCCAGATGTAAAGTTCAAGTATATAAGCTTGATCAAAGCTGGAATATTCAGGCCTGTTAGTCGGATTCAAGCTTGAAACAAACATCAAAGTTGGCAGAGTTCAAGCTATATTTCAAGCTTGATTTATCAAGTTTGGCTCCAGCTGTATCTACACACGTGGAATACAGCCTGTTTTAAGCTACATAATTATTAATCTGAATTTATTGAACCTAATTAATTAAATAAATATCACAATGGAAATGGTGTAAAAAAATTATCAAGACATGTATGTTTAAAAATTTTTATTTTCAAAGTGTTTAAAATTGTTTTATTTTAAAATTTAATTATTCTGAAGCCCCTCCAGCCCCAGCACACAGACCAGAGCAGGATCAAGTATCGCTGACTTCTGCTGGTATAATGATCCTGTAACAGGTAAAAGAAAATGTTAGCCATACCTAAACATAAAAAATGTAAAAAGTTGAAACTGATCAACCTAAATATCATTTATGCCCCAGATAAGCAAAAAAACTTAAAACTCACTGACGTAGTAAGAATCATTAACTAGTATAAACGTCAATGAGTAAGCAGGTGCTTCTGGTGACTTCATTCCAAAGAGTTTTTAAAGCAATTTGAAATAACTTTTTGTTCGAAATTTTTAAAATGAAGATGACATTTGCGTAACTTTGCGATGACTTCATGAAGAAGCCACACATCACTATTTGTAACAGTTTCAGGGCCATTTAATCTGAATTATAAAGAAACAATTACTTGAAATAATATAAACCTCATACTGTAAGCTTATAAGGAAACTACCGTTTAGAAAAATGTAGACTTTTATTCTATCCACAATTACTTTTGGTGAGTAAAACTGAATCAAAATGAAATAAAAGATCAAATCGAAATGAATTTAAGAAATTACCAGTTCAGTGGAACTGAAATGTAAAAGAACAAAAAATGTTCTCCTTGTCATATTTTAATATTGCCTTTTATTAGATTTCAGCCACATTACAAATAACAATAAAAGTAAGACGTACCAGTAGGCCTTGCAGTATTATTTCACCTAGGGAACAACAAAATTAAGAGCAATTGGAGACCAGTCAAAGCTACGCAAATAAAAAACACTGACACCTATGTACTGACTGGTTCTTGATGCACTTGTTCCCGTTCACTGTGTCATTACTATTTGTATTCGCAAAGAAACTTTTCACACTTCACGATTATTCATTCATGGTGTGACACACGCGAGTATTTACAAGTAAACAAATGTAATAGGGCGATATATATAAAAAGGCAAGATTTTAAAAAGGTAAAATAACATTAAGTTTTAATTTATTGGTGCCACGTACTAGAGAGCTAGTTTAAACTGAGCCCTTTTTGCTGAACAACTTGTAATATGTTTTCTTAGCTGGTAATCCATTTCACTTTCTTTACGTTACGTAATAATATAACATTTGTAATATTAACGTACCACTAGAGAAAAATGCACCAGCGTACCTGTAATACACCATATATCTTCTTCAGACCCGGTGTAGCAGTAAGGCAGGGGACGCCACACACTTTCCGAACTATTTTCCAGTATAAAACAAACTTCACAACAGTCAACAATCATTAATGCACGTCACAAAAATAAAATGGCCGTAAACCTAGCAGAGTCAGTGCAAGGCTTATAAACGCTTGTGGCGCTTCCCGTGGACGTCTATGGAAGCTATGCTGCGCGCGCATCTGCTGTACAGCCTTCCAGGGAAATTACAGTTTATTTCAAGCTTGGGAAAATTATTTTAATTCAAGCTAAATTTTTACAGCTTGATGTAAACTGTGTAACAGGTTGATTTTTCAATTTTGAATTTTCAACTGAACCTAAACTCAATATCCACCTTGAAATAAGCTGTGTAACAGGTTGATTTTTCAATCTTGAATTTTCAACTGAACCTAAACTCAATATCCACCTTGAAATAAGCTTGAGTGCCAGCTGGGATATTTTGCTGCATATTTGTAAACTGCCAATAATGTATCAAAGAGACTTGAGGCTGGTGTATAAGAGTATCTCACTGGTTTGTGTTGCATTCATGCCAATGTGTGCCTGTGTAAGATAAAAGAGCTGTTAAATAAACATTGTATTAAGGTGCTCAGATGTTGTCCACTTTGAAACCATTGTGTTCAAGTCTGACCTACTCCAAAGGTTGCCTTTAATTTCCTATCCCTGTCCTGAAGGTTTCACTTAAGGAAGAATGATGGGAGTGCACATAAAACAGTTAACTATGTACAACTTCCTCATCTGGTGTGACATTTGTAATAATAATAATAATAATAATAATAATAGCTTTATTCAACATCGAATGGTACGCTGCACATGTACAAAGAAACAGTAATGATTACAGTTATTTGTACAATACACAAGACACATTCTTCTGAATATGTCATTAACTTACAACAAAATTTCAATAAGGTGTTTACTTATTTCTATTTACATAATTTCACGAAGCATTTGTTGTTCTTCATATAAGTATGGTACTCTTCTAATGTGTAGAAAGGGTGTTTTACTAAAAATTTCTTAAGCTGATGTTTCAGTTTAATTGTAGGAAGAGCCATGACTGCTCTAGGCAGTGCATTAGCTAATTTTATACCTGCATACTGAGGCCCCTTTTCGTAAAGTGCTGTTCTGTGGCTGCCAATGTAAAATCTTTCTTTATTTCTAGTATTGTACTGGTGGAAATCTGAATAAGTGTTTGGGTGCAATCTTTTCACAAGCAATATGGCTTTTAGAATGTAGGTGTTTATAACAGTTAACACCTCTGTTTTTGGAAACAAGTTGCGACAAAGTTCCCTATATTTTGCTCCACAGATTATTCTCACACCCCTTTTTTGAAGAATGAGTAGCTTATCTAGATTAGCTTTGGTTGTTGCCCCCCAAATTTCAATACCGTAGTTCAAGTGAGAGGAGAAAAGAGCATGGTATGCAGTCTTTAGGACTATGGTGTCTCTACAGAACTTGCTAATAGTACTGATTGCAAATATATTTTTTGACAACTTAGTTGCTAGAGAGTCAATATGTGTGTCCCATTTCAGGTTGCTTTGGATTGTTACGCCAAGGAATTTTACACTAGACTCTTTCTTTACCAATTCGTTGCCCATGTATAATTTAATTTCATTATTCAAACTACTTTTGTTAAACTCCATCAAACATGTTTTACTGGTGCTTACATTTAAGTGGCTTTCATTAAAAAACTGAACAATTTCTTTTGTCACATTATTACACTTGGCCTCTAGTTCATTACATGATTCCTTTTTACATACAATGGACGTGTCATCGGCATACAGAACAATTTTGGAATTTATAGTACAGTATTTAATATCATTTACATAGATCAAGAACAGAAGGGGGCCCAACACCGAGCCCTGGGGCACGCCATATTTTATGCAAGTGATCTCTGATTTGTAGACACCACTTTCCGTTTTAAGTAGAACAAACTGCTTTCTATTGCTCATATAACACTTTATTAGGTCATAAGCAGCACCTCTAATGCCCATGTGCCATGGCTTGTCTAATAGGATGCCAACGTTCACACAATCAAAGGCTTTTTCCTGGTCTAGGTATACACCTGCCACATGTTCCTTGCTTTCGATACCCCCTAACACCTCTTCAATTAGTTGAGCAGCTGCAGTGCTAGTTGATTTACCTTTTACGAATCCATTTTGATTTTCGAACAGTTTATAATCCTGTTGTATGTAACTTTCTCAACTATTTTGGAAAAGACAGGAAGGATTGAGATTGGTCTGTAGTTTTCTATTTTGTTGTTGTCACGTTTCTTAAAAATGAGTGTTACCTGTGCTATTTTTAGTCTGTCTGGAAAGGTGCCTGATTCTATTATATTGTTGACTGCTGCAGACAGAGGTACAGAGACATTTTGGCTACAGGCTTTTAAAACATTAGTATTTAGGCCATCATGCCCAGCTGAATTAGAGGGTTTTAGAGAGCTAATGATGCCCATTATTTCTGCACAGTTTGTGGGGGCTAGATATATACTATGGTCACATGTATTACCTTTAAAACTGTAGTGCATGTTTTTATGTTTGTCATTTATGGCTTCCCCTACGGAAGAAAAATAGTCATTAAAAATATTTGCAATTTCCAGTTGGTCTTTTATGAGCATGCCATTGTGGTTAATAGTAAAGTCCATACAGGATTTGTCATTGCCGGTTCTAAAACTGTTTATGACTGCCCAGATGCCAGTAGTTACGTTGTGAGAGTTTTAAAGCTAATTTGCAACATAGTTGCTCCTGGTCTGTGTGAGTAAGTCCTTATAGTGTGCTTGATATATTTTGAAGGCTTCCTTTAGCTCACGAATCTCTCTATTATTCAGCATTGCACTGTGGAGTAGTTTTAATTTTTCCCTCGCTTCAGTGACATTACTGTTTACCCAAATATTTTTATTTATATTTTTTGTTTGTTTCATTTTTGTGATTACAACTGGGAATGTGGTATCAAAGCAGTAATAGAAGCCAGCAGCAAAGTTATCATATGAAAAGCTATTATTTTCAAACCATTTTATTTGTGGTAGCATGCAGTTTAGTCTATTTATGTTGTCATTATACATTATTCTTTTAATTACAAACTGTTGCTTTGTGGTGACAGTGGGGGCCTCATGGCGTTCCAATTTAAGCTGTACTGCATGGTGATCTGAGATGTCTAGTTTTAAAACCGATGCACTGTGGGATAGGTGGGTCATGTTTGTTATTATGTTGTCAAGACATGTTTTACTATTGCCAATTTCTCTAGTGGGTTCCCAAATGAGTGGTGTCAGAATTGACCCTGACATTTCATACCTTTCCATTGTAGGAAACAGGTTTGTGACACAATTCTTGTCCTTCTACATTCTGGAGCCAACATGATATGGTAACAGACAGATATGTTTGCCTGGAAGCACAACTTGATTGTCATTTGTGGTTTGAAACCTTTTCATCTTGTCAGTTGATCTTTCAAGAACTGACCTGCCATTTATCTCTTGTTGGCATAGACCTTTATACGGCCACTATCCCCAGTGAAAGGATTTAAATATATTCTCACAGCTATTGACAGGTCTGCCGGCTGGGTTGAAGCCACATCTGTTATGGATGTTTCTGCAGAGACAGTTGAACTTGCAATTTTGACTACATGAATTTCAAGTTTTGGATACCCAACAGATGTAACATCAGACCCTGGTCAACAAATTGAGTTCTTTTTGTTTAACAAACTAGCTACTTCATGTGGGTTCATTCATTGACTTTCCACCAAGTACCATCCAGGAAACAATGGCATGGTGGAATGCTGGCATGGCATGCTCAAATAATAACAGTGACGCCACTGATGACAGTGCCACTAAAGCAGAGTTATTAAACACAGTTTTCCAAAACTGCCTCACCAAAGAAGACGAAGTAAATACTCCTGAATTCCAATCAAGAACAACTGCCAAGATGAGAAACGTAGAAGTAGATATCCTTGGTGTAACAAAGCAGCTTAAATCACTTAATAAATCCAAGGCCTCCCATCCTGATTGTATACCAGTCACGTTCCTCTCAGAGTATGCTAATACAATTCCTCCATATTTAGCAATTATATAAACTGCTCACTCACAAAGGTATCCCTACCTAAATATTGGAAAATTGCTCAAGTCACACCAATACCCAAAAAGAGAAGTAGGAGTAATCCGCTGAATTACAGGTCCATATCACTAACATCAATTTGCAGTAGGGTTTTGGAACAAATACTGTATTTACCTCGAAGAAAATTATTTATTTACACATAACCACCATGGATTCAGAAAATATCATTCTTGCGAAACACAACTAGCTCTTTATACTCATGAAGTAATGAGTGCTATCAACAGGGGTTGTGAAATTGATTCCATATTTTTAGATTTCCAGAAGGCTTTCGACACCGTTTCTCACAATCGTCTTCTAACCAAACTGTATGCCTATGGAATATCACGTCAGTTGTGCTACTGGATTCATGATTTCCTGTCAGAAAGGTCACAGTTTGTAGTAATAGACAGAAAGTCATTGAGTAAAACAGAAGTAACATCTGGCGTTCCCCAAGAAAGTGTTATAGGCCCTCTATTGTTCCTGATCTATATTAATGCCATAGGAGATAATCTGACTAGCCCTCTTAAGATTGTTTGTAGATGATGCTGTCATTTACAATCTTCTAAAGTCATCAGATGACCAAAATAAATTGCAAAATGATTTAGATGAGATATCTGTTTGGTGCGAAAAGGGGCAATGACCCTGAATAGAGAATTGTGTGAAGTTATTCACATGAGTACTAAAAAAAATCCACTAAATTTCGATTTCATGATAAGTTACACAAATCTGAAGGCTTTAAATTCAATTAAATACTTAGGGATTACAATTACAAATAACTTAAATTGGAATGATCACATAGATAATATTGTGGGTAGAGCAAACCAAAGACTGCGATTCATTGGCAGAACACTTAGAAGGTGCAAGAGGTCTACTAAAGAGAGTGCTTACACCACCCTTGTCCGCCCTATTCTGGAGTATTTCTGAGCGGTGTGGGATCCGCATGAGGTGAGACTGACGGAAGACATCGAAAAAGTACAAACAAGGGCAGCTCGTTTTCTATTATTGCAAAATAGGAGAGATAGTGCCATAGAAATGTACATGAATTGGAGTGGCATTCATTAAAACAAAGACGTTTGTCATTGCAACAGGATCTTCTCATGAAATTTCAAGACAGCGAAAACATTCTGTTGGCACCCATCTACATAGGGAGAAATGATCATCATGATAAAATAAGAGAAATCAGTGCTCGCACAGAAAAATTTAAGTGCTCATTTTCCCCGTGCACCGTTCAAGAGTGGAACGGTAGAGAGACAGCTTGAAGGTGGTTCATTGAACCCTCTTCCAGGCACTTTATTGTGAATAGCAAAGAAATCACATAGATGTAGATGTAAATGTAGAACTGTTGTTGTGTCACACAAGTTTTCCTGGTTGACTGCCTTGCCACTGGTATTACTCGGGCTGTGGACTGTGTTTAAAAGTGACCTTGGCACTTTAGCAGTAGATTTGCGGTACAGTTAAACTGAGACTTCCATTGGATTTTCTCTCCATGCAACAAGAACATCCCTAAAGTGCTCAGTCATTGGTGTTCTAAATGAGGAACTACACCTCAAATTTTGGACCTTCAAGGTATTTCACTAAGTGAACCAACCCATTTTTGTCCATAAAGACCGCTCTCAGTGTAACCATGCTGTGCTTCACAAAGATGTCACAGAGCATCTGCGCAACTGCCTTAGATTAGTCTCTCTCCATTATTAGGAGATTCTCACACTATGATGCTCTTGGGTTATTGCTAAACACAGTGGCAGCCTTTCATCAGCTGATGCCTGCCTCTAGACCTTCCCCTGTTGACCAGGCCTTCACTCCACCAGCTCCATCCACTGCCCCACCATCATCAATGTAGTCAGCTGCTACAGATCCTCACATCACCAGGCCTTGTCCTCTCAAAGAGTGCTCTCACTTACCAATACCAGTGCTGGTCTGCATGAGTGGGCAACGCAATTCAGCACAAATTCCTTTCATCGCAGGAGCTCCATTCTACAGGAGGAGGGGTGGGGGCTCTATGGTGATGCAACCAGTCAAGCAAACATGTAATTGAGAATGTGGACTGTCTTTGTTCCTATGTGATGAATTGTGTAGCACCATCTTTAGTTATGTTTAATGACTTTGAGGTTTTTTCCCTATTGTAGTAATAAACTGTAAAGTACTTACACCACCTTTAGTCAGCTGTGGTCATAGCACTCATGAAGTATTTTTATTGTAGTATTCAGACCTCAGTGGTCTTATTCAGGAGGAAATAGAGTAGTTCAAAACCAATTACTCCTCTTCTATGTTTTCAGTGTCTGGAATGTTGTGACATTTCTTTGTCATGTTTGTATTATGCTACTGAGATATTGCTTTTATAGGCTGAACTCTTTTGTGTTTCTTTACTACAGTGCTTTCTTTGCGCTGTAAGCTCTTGTTCATTACAATGTTGGTGTGGAAGTACTCTCTAACCAGTGTCACTTCTGATGTACTGCAGCATCAATTTTTCAAACTCTCATTCTGCGGAAGGCTGCACTAGTAATTTAAAAATTTTTATTTCTCCAGTCCATATTAAATTTCCACGACCATGTTCTTGCTGTGACTTTTTGTGTATCATCTTACCAAATAAGTGAATGAAAACTGGTTATAAAGATTGTTCTACTTTTTAGGGTACCACTTTCTTAATGACAGCATAGTTCTCAATTGTGGGTTCAAGATGTTGCTCATTGTACTGTCTACTGCACTTGGAAATGTATGAACTCATAATTCCGTGGAAATGAAATGTTACGTAATTAAGCATTTTAATTACCACTCAGATGTCATCACTGTGTGAAACAAAACAAGTTTTCAAAATCTGTAGAACTGATTCATAAAAATTCTACTTCACAAGCCTCACATTTACATATATAATAATTGTGAAATTCTGAATTCGAACATAATTACCTAACTAGACCCCAACAGTTTCCTCTCTTGCAAATGGCATATAGATTCTGGAAGCAATTCCCATTCAAATCCCAACTTGTGCTCTTCATGCATGATATCCAAGAGCCATGGACAAAGGTTCCAATATAGATTTGGTGCTTCTGAAGTCTTCAGAATTTAGTTCAGTGCCACACAGATGGTTACTAAACAAAATAACCAGATATTCATCTACATCTGGACCGATAACTTTTTGAAAAGGAAAATATTGTAGATGGAGAGTTTTCCCACAATCACACAAACAATTTTATCTGTGCCCCAGCAAAGTTCAGTAGAACTGTTGTCATTCTTCTTGTGCATTAATGACACAGCAGATTACATTGCTCACACTTTAGAAATTTTTGCAGACAGTGCAGTTATCTTTGGGAGGAAATTACTTTTAGTGAAAATTGTAGTTGTATCCAGTTACATATTGTCAAAATATCAGCCTGCTGTGAAGATCCACAGCTAGCTTCTAATGTAGAGAAATTTAAGTGTGCCCTTCAAAAACAGTAAAAATTTAGCCATTAACAACATGATAAATGAATCACAGCTCTTGTTCTGCAGATACTTTGAAGTAACAACTACACAGGCACAGATTTACAAAAAGCAAATGAAAGACTATTGTTTATTTGGAAGTTCTATCTTGACACTTTTTTCTGGTTGCACTTGCTACTAATCAGTAGTCAAAATAAGTTATGTTCCATCTTTCTTCAAATAGGTAGTGAACAGACACCTGCACTCAAGGTGGGGCAAGATGTGACTTTGGTTTGTAAAGATCATTTTTATCTAGTGGGAGAGGAGATAATGCTAGCCCCCCTACACACACACACACACACACACACACACACACACACACACACACACACACACACACACACACACACACACTCTTTTTGGTTCAGTAAGTTATATGCTCTTCCACTGGCACAAATGACTGTCAAGTCCTTATCTACATAATCACATACTTCTCAGATTTTTTGTCTTGATTCAAAATCAAAGAACTTCTGTCAGTTATGTAGACAATCTTTCAGATTGTAAGATTTTCTGGAATATTGTTTGTGGTGTCACCGCCAGACACCACACTTGCTAGGTGGTAGCCTTTAAATCGGCCGCGGTCCATTAGTATACGCCGGACCCGCGTGTCGCCACTGTCAGTGATAGCAGACCGAGCGCCACCACACGGTAGGTCTAGAGAGACTTACTAGCACTCGCCCCAGTTGTACAGTCGACGTTCTTAGCAATGGTTCACTGACAACTACGCTCTCATTTGCCGAGACGATAGTTAGTATAGCCTTCAGCTACAATTGCTACGACCTAGCAAGGCGCCGTAATCCTTTGCTATATATATTGTGCCATAATCCTTTGCTATATATATTGTGGTAATGACATGTATCATCGAGAGCGATGTTCTACAGTTGTGGATTAAAGTTGAGTATTCCAGAAGCTACGTACTTTTCTTTATAGCATTCATTACGTATCCTGTTTCAGACCTCACGCCAGCCTGCGTGAGTTTAAGCGCGTGCCTTTCGGCTTCCTCTCATTGTGTCTAGGCTGTCTTGTCTAGACACAACATTGTTAGTGTCACTTCTCATCTTTAACCTCTCCACCACTCTCTAAATACAATTATGTGATCCACTCAATGGGCATCACTTGTTCACAAATAGACTGCAACCTATAACCCGATACAACTGGTTGCACCCTATGCTGTCATGATTGCTGGTGTGGTATCTTGTTCAATATGTATTCCAGCCAAATAAACACTATGCATATTGGTGCCATTCCCTCTTCTTCCAACATCTCCCATATGGGCTGCCATATCATCAGATTGTGAACAGTTAATAGAAAACTCCATTATCTACCTCCATATGGAATGCTTTAGTCTTTTCAACTGGAGAAGTGTCATTGAGTTTCACTTTCAAACAGTACTTCAAACTTACTGGAGACATGGGATGGTACCCTGAGGTCTTCCCTGACACCATATCTGTAGTAGAGCTCCTAGACCTACATGTAACAGCCAGTCAAATCGGGGAGATACATTTTCAGAGCCACCAAAACTTACAAAATGAATTTTGATTGCTCTGAAACTCCATATTCTAAATCAGTTTGCCAAAAATCTACCACTCAGTGTTGGCAACTGGAAAAAGGGTGATAATAATTACAAAAAAATATGCTTATCACAGAATAATGTGCTCCAGTTAATGTAGTAAGACTATGAAAATGTGATATGATAGCTAATTTGTGATACAAAGTACTGAAAACTTCAATTAGTCGCTGTGTATCATGGTACAGGCAACTGATAATTATGATGTGACTTAAGTGTGGTTCTTACAGGGTGACAATTATTGAACTGTCTGAAACATGTTAGGTTATGACATGTTTGATATGCCTGCCCTCATTGGCGATGATGTGGCGCAGACAAGTAATGAAATTCTGCATGACCTGCAGAAGTGCTGAATACTGATGCTCTCAATGACCTCTGAATGGCTGTTTTCAGTTCAGCAGTGATTTTGGGGTTCTTGCTGTGCACATTGTCTTTAATATAGCCCCACAAAAAGGAGGCGCATTTGTTCAGATTCGTAGAATATGGCAGACAATCGAGGCCCATGCCAGTGGCCTCTAGGTACTTCAGAGCCACAATGCGGTCCCCAAAGTGCTCTTCGAGGACATCAAACACTGCTGCTTCAATGGGGTTGAGCTCTGTCTTGCATGAACCACCTCTTGTCGAAATCGGGGTCACTTTGGGTAATGGGGATGAAACAATCTTCCAAAACCTTCACATACTGTTTGGTAGTCACTGTGCCATCAAAGAATATTGCACCATTTATTCCATGACTAGACACTGCACACCGCACAGTCACCCACTGAGGGTGAAGAGACTTCTTGATCATGAAATGTGGATTCTCAGTCCCCCAAATGAGCTAATTTTGCTTATTGATGAACCCATCCAAAAGAAAGTGGGCTTCAAAAACAAGGCATGTGCGCATGCACATACTAATTCCCATCATGCCCCATGGCCACTGTGCAGTTTAAACATCCTAATAAAAACCATTCAGCAGTTACAATGATTTTATTTCATATAGTTCAATAATTGTCACCCTGTATTTGCATTTCATTTTAAACCTCATAATTAATCAATATTCCCTGACCCACATGATCTCACTTGTAAACAGAGTAAGTGTTAACAATACCTAAAAGATCCCAGTCCCAAACAAATGTTTGCACTTGTCACATTGTGTAGCAATCTATATAGTAATACTCAAAGATGAGAATCTCAACTTCAGTCAATCTCACTTTGTAGAATAATGTGCCATAAGTTCTATTTGAGGTACCTTTGAAAACTATGACAAAAATTAAACTGATGACACCACTCTAGAATCAAACCTTCAATTGTATACAGGTGGAAAAGCAGGAAACTAGTGTACAAATAGTTTCAGATTCATTGCACAGAATGTTATTTGGAAAACAAAATTTACCTTACACTAATCAAGAATGGATAGCACAAAAGGAGCAACAGCTGGTTTTCTTTCTGATCAAATAATTCAAAATTGCGGGAAAACATATGACCAAATAAGAAGAAATTAATAAGAAAGTGTAAAAACTGGTGAAATAGGAATAAGTTTTCAGTAAGGACTATTGTACTATAATTATAAGAGCTGCTAAGGACAATAGCATCTCCTGAACCTTTGTGTAATTACAGCAAATTGAAAGCCATATGAAATATCATTCTCAAGGTAGAAATTAAGATCACTACATGACATTTAAATGATGACAAGGTTTTCAAAATGTTGATAATTCTCTGTTGTTGGTAACTTTCTTGTAAAGTTCCAGTCATCTAAGCACTGTGCAAGCCAGTGTTTTCATGCAATGTCATGAAAGCAGAGTAATGGACAGTACACCAATATTTCTGTGTACATTTATGTTTCATATGTATTCCTTGTGTCTGTTGTAATGTGTTACCTAATCAGGATTTCATATGTACTTGAGGTGACATGAATTGTCAATTATTCATCTCTTTCATTATACCTCAGCACTAACATTTACTTTTTCACAGTTCCAAAAAATTGCTTCTAACAATAAAAATTCAGTCAGCTTGATGCAAATCATTTAAGCATGAGTGGAAAATTTATTTCCTGAACATAAACAAATCTTCTGACTGACTATCAAAATGCGTATGTTACAAGATGTTTGTTGTTCATCCAAATATTCTTTGGCCTGTGTGCATTAAGAATCTAATGATTAGCCTACCCTCACAGTTGAAGTATGACTGATGTTAAAAGTTAGGTACTATCAATACATTACAGCTTGAAAACACAAGAAGGCAAACTTAATTCTCACAGAATGTGCCAGAATACGCATGCTGTGTTATGATGAGGAACCAAGAGCATCCAGAATAAGAAGTTGTATGGTTGCAAGAAGTGCAGTACACAGACAGTGTGATAGTTACCTGTTTAAACTTACTCATTTACTGACATAAAGAATTTCATGTAAGATTTCCAATTAAAAATTTAATTACAATAATTTAAAAAATTAACAAACTTTTTTCTCTTTTCACATACATACACATAAATAATTGTATTTCAAAAAATTGTATTACACACTCGCACACACATACAACAAAACACACTCACTTTGTACAAAACATTTATCCTGAGTTACGTTGCATGGATTCAATAAATAAATTAATTTCAATCTTCTTCTTCACATCTTGGCAAGAGACATGTAGCATTCTCAGTCCTCATGGCAAGTTGCATTGACAGTCCTTTCTGTCAGATGTTATGCCACAAATTATTGTCATGAATAATCTTTGGTGATAGTCAACACTAATCTGCTTTGTCATTTGAATTTTTCGTTGATGGTGTTTTGTAAGCCTGAGAAATCTATTACTTCGCCAGTGTTGACATCAATTAATTCTGCATCAGGGTCAATCATGACCATTCCACCTTTTACTGCTTGATCACTGAGCACTGCGTTGACATAAGTATCGCGACTGAGATCGACATATCTTCCAGCATCTATGGTATTGTCCAAGTTGTCATAAAAAACAGAAGAATAATATTCAGGAGACTCAAGTAGTTCTGTGTTCTCAGAGTAGCTTCTGTCAAATCTCTCGGCTACGTCTTCAGTCTAAATTAGGGAAATTAACAGAGAAATGAAAAAAACATGTAATAGATCAGCAGTATCATGCAGATAGAGAAAGTAACAACAAACATGATAAAACATAAAATAAATCAAAACCTTAACCCCAAATTATTTAGAAACAGTTTTTGATAGAATACAAACACATCATTAAGCAGTTATACAACACACATAGATTACTGAGTGAGAAAGAAAAACATAATTAAGCAGTTATAAAAACATGTACAGATTACTACACTGAGAAAAGGAATTTCTGATTAGTTACTACAAAATTTTGTGTCTCACAATAATTCAAAGAAAACAGTAAAAGATGTTTTTGCATTTTTCATTAGTTTCCCCTTTTACCATTTCATCTAAGGTTCAGCGTGTTGCGTTTAAAAATAATAGTAGTAATTAATTTAGAAAGTACTACCTAACAGGCATTTTTGTTAAATCCCATTGCTCAAAGTATTATGAATTTACCAGTTTGAGTGCATTTGCTTTTGTATTAGTGTTTATAAAAAAGAGAACTAGTAAAATCCCATCACAAAGGTGGCTGAAGCACAGTGTTTAGTTACAAATAAACATGCAAAAAAAGCAAAACAGGAAGCAAACGTGTGAACACAATAATTAGGCACACACACTGAAAGAGAGAGAGAGAGAGAGAGAGAGAGAGAGAGAGAGAGATTTAACTAATTAGTTGAAGGAATTCTGGTAAATGGTTTATTCCGAAATGAATCATAAAACTTTCAGTCATGTAATTGTGCTTATATTTGTTTCACATGCACAAGCATTGTGTAATACATTACATACTGTTACAAAAGTAATACACTTTGAAAAAATAACAACCTATGGTTACAGATTTTTGCACAAGCCTACAATACTGAATCAGCTAATTCCAATTTATAATACTGCCTCCTGGAGATTCACTATTGTCAAGTACAGCAGAGTTTTACTGTTGCAATTTATATACAGCAAAATGCACTTTTTATATAATACTACACATAAATTATGTACATATGCCAGTACGTGAGACTGCTTTTAAAATTATGGAATAAAAATTTGCAGTATACAAGGCTTATTTGGTTTCTTTCAATAACATTTTTGTTCAAAGGTGAAAATGTGAGTAGTGTGTGTAAGTTATTAAGCTGCTATTTTATACAGGACAGGTCTGAAGATGTTTTGATGCGAAAATTCTATGCAAGCAGCTTTTAAATCACACAAGGTATCATCAGTCTTTCATGCAGGCACACTTGCAACTGCTTAACTTCAAGCTGTAAGTTCATCACCATCAGAACCCACCTTTCCCTTAGGGATTTCATTGTCATTTTCACTGACTTGCTCAGGTGAGGCAGAATCAGATGTTTCAGTTGGGTTCTGCTCTGAATCAATAGCCCCTTCTGTTGGCTTTACTTCAATCACCTGAATTTTGTAGACTCCTGTGTCATCATCATTTTTGTAAACAGTCTCGTTGACAGTAATGACATGACCTCCAACAACCTATAAAAGAAATGATAATGTTTTTATACTTTCTATATGTCTTTCTGAAGTTTATGGAAAAGGGCAATGTCTCATATTTATTATTTAGTAAGGAAGCATTCTGTTGGAATGTTAAATTGTATTCTAATATAAGGACAATACAGTCTTTGAAAGCTTTCTGTGAAATTAAGCAAAATTTAACTGGAGTTCAACATTCTGTCAGCAATGAGAAAATAGAAAACTGGTTCAAGCTTGGATTGGAAACAAATGGGGAAGAAAGTCAGCTGTGTCTTTAAAGAAACTACAAGCATGAATAGCAACAGATCCAGGTTGAAGAGGGACTTGTGTTGGTTTTGCAGCAAGTAAGAAAATAAATTTTTGGATGTCATGACAAATTGCTCTAGGTACTCTTTGTGCTATTCAGTATCCATTATATGTTATGGCTTTCTTCAAATTGATACTGAATTAATATGCATATCAGTTTGGCTGAGCAGTATGGGTGTTCAGTCCACGTAAAAAGAAGTCGAGGGTGGTGGGCAGCTGCCCCTGCCCCCGCTGCCCTTGAATGGGACAATACCAGTATTTTGTTACCTTAAGAAATTTAGGAAAACCCATCTATCTGCATGAGTCTAGTATCTTAAATTCTGCACAATCTTTCTCTATACACCAGAAATGGTATGCAAAGATGACTTAGAAGTGGAATTTTTTAGCTGAAAAATTTTAAAAATCAAAAAATCAGTCTATGTCACTTTGAGGGCATGGGGTATGTCTTTTGCAAAAGACATGGAATAAATGAAAAGAAGAATACTATACATCGAAATTTAATGGTTTTCTGTATTTTACAATTAAACACAAAGAAAAAAGTGTATATCTGTCAAATGTGTACTTCATTCATTGATCCGGTTTGGAGATGGATTTCATATGATCTTAGTTTTTTTTTTTTTTTTTTTTTTTTAATCATTAGCTTCAAGGGTCTACTCTATGCTTTAGTCCATGTACTTCAGTATTGTTACAGGCAGTGGACAATGAAGAGTTGTCTGCAAAAGCAGACACATACAACTTTACACACTGACCAACCAGAACATTATAACCACTGACCTACTATCAACATAAAGCCTTCCAGGCAATAGCAGAGTCACTTGCCAAGTGATGACTGCTAGTCAGACACTTGCATGGTACATGTAGTATCAGTTAGCATGCTGTCCATGTGTAGGATGGGGGAGGAGCACTATCTATTTGAGTTTGACCAAGGACAGATTGTGATTGCCCGGAGGCTCCGCACAAGCATTTCAGAAACTGCAGGACATGTCAGGTGTTCAAGGACTGTGGTGAGTGTCTTCAATATGTGGTGAAACCACATTCAGATGTCTCGTGATTGGGCAGCCACCCCTCATTACAGATGTCAGGCACCAAAGGGTGGGCTGATTGGTAAAACAGGAAAGGCAGTGAATTGTCACAGAACCAACATCAGTTTTTAATGCTGGGCAGAGTACAAGTGCTTCTGAGCCTCTGCAGCTGATGTCCCATGCATATGCCAATGTGAACACCATGACATCAGAAACTACAACTGAAATAGGCATGTGTCCATTGGTACCAGACATTGATGCAGTGGCAGAGCTTTGCATGATATGATGACTCCTGATACCCTCTTCATCATGCCGATGGGAGGGCACGAATCCATTGTTTTCCAGGGGAACATCTGCTTGACACCTGTTTGGCAGGCTGGAGACAAGCTGGTGGCAGCCCCATTATGCTCTGCGGAACATTCACATGAGCATCTGTGCATCCAGTGGAGGTTGCGTAAGGCACCATGATGGCCAAGGAGTATCGAATATTGATTGCAGACTTCATACACCCCTTCATGGTGATCATGTTTCCCGAGAGTAGTGGCATTTTTCTACAGCATAATGTGCCATGTCACAAGGCCAGGAGTGTGATGGAATGGTTCAAAGAACACAGTGGTGAGTTACAGTTGATGTGCTGGCCTCCAAAACTTGCCAGATCTGAACCTGATCAAACTGTGGGATCAATGGGAATTAGGTGACGTGCATGCAAATGTGGTGCTAACTCCCTCTAGCAATCTACCAATTGTTTACATGCCATGATGCTTCACCACTGTTATCCATGCCAAAGGTGGACATGCCGGCTATTGGTCATAATGTTCTGGCTGACCAGTGTAAATAATGCGGTAAAGTAGCTGGATTTGTTTCTCCCTCACAGTAAACAACAGTAAGGCAATAAATAAATATCTATTACTAGAGATGATTCCATAGCCTGTTTCCAATGCAGCAATGTTACCAATTTTCATATTTATTCAAAAATAGTATAGGCAAAAATATGTGGGTCTACTGTGGGTGTATGATGTAAGGATACTATGTTCTGTTTCCATTTTGAAATCTCATATGTCTTACTCGGGATTCTATTTTAGATGTGGTGAAATGATCACATATATGCTTTAGTCAAAACCATATTTATGCAATACATACCTTAGTGGTTGATGTGGTGTTACCCTCCTTGCCAAAATTGAATGCTCCATCTGGAAGGCCCTTCAGAACATCAGTGATTCTCCTCATGAAATCTGGAATATTAAAGAGAGTCTATTTTGTAGTCTGTGTCTTGTGCACCTAATAACAAAGTACTACTTCACATTCTTGAGACAATTGTGGCTTTGTACAGCAAACAAATAGGTGGTAGTCACCTTTACACACTTTACATTGCATCCTATAACGGAGACTTTCTGAGTCGTTGTAGCCTCTGATGAGGTCTCCAGCTGGGGATGATCAAACATTAGACAGAGAACTGGGACTTTGACTACAGCCTAATGGCCACAAAATGAAAATCACCAGATGGAGACTGTATTTAAAGAAGAAAGGTGAGCAAATAAAGGTCTACAATTTGATTGCTGGTTAGGCATTGTTTTTTTTTCTCTGTCAGTGTGATAAATATTGAGTTGCACTGCCATTCAAGGTCCGCATTAAATTAACTGATTAAGTCAGTTAACAGGTAACTGGAAGTCTAGGTCATTTGCCACCTCCAATACAACCATGGCTAGTAAAACTCTGTTATGTTCAAACGAAACAACATTAGTCATTTATTTCTAAAATTCTGTGTATCACGTCCTACATTTGCAGGTGACTATATGGACCATGAACCTTTTTCTGTATAAACTGTATGATTGATTGTCGCATTTCATAAACATCTACGGAATGGAGGATCATTAGCTAATCACTGTTATGGAAGAGGACTTTCAAATGGTGAACTGCTGTTGTTTTTCTGTCTACTTCATTTTTAGTGTACTTCACTCCTTTTGCTGATTTAACATTTCCTTATTAAAAATGAAACTGCATTTTGGCCAATATCCACATTAAAGATTAATTGATACAAATATATTCTCAAATTATAATGTGCCTGACTTAGTGGGCACTTAACTTTAGTTAAATAAAACAAAGCCACATTATGACAGAAATGATGCCGAGTCCATGGGTGCCCTCTCAACTTGTTAAATCAACTCAGTTTACCTATTGTGCCCACATAAGATCTAAGTTACACAATAACCAAAAGAATTTGAAAGAAACAGTAATTAATAAAGAGAACTGTATTCAAACCTTGCATGAAGCTGGAGAATCCAAAGAAGCCTCCAAATGGGAAGATGAAATCATCATCATCATCATCACTAGAGTCATCAACATCTTCCACACTCTCCGTTACACCAGCCCTCGATTCAAGAGGCACAAAAACCAATTCTGTATCAGAAGGTGTCCCTGAAAAGAAATAAATATGCATGTAATCAGGCAGTAGTTGTGAACTGTTGCGATGGTTGACAAAATATTTCAGTGGCATAAAAACTTTACACAACCAGCACACTTCTGTACAGCAAAGTTTCAGGAGACAAAGGAAATCTGTTCCTTTTCTATTCTTTTGTCAGTTATACGAATCCATATGCCTGACTCAGGCCCAGATCTGTTGTTTTCCTGTCAATTGATTTACTTTTAAAAATCATTTTGGTGTGAAATTTGTGACAGAGAAAATGCTGTCTAACACATGGAAAGTATATTTGTTTCACAAAGTATAGATAAATCTTTCAAGAGACTGCATTATGGGTGGAAAATTAATAGCAGAGCAGGCAGTTCTGCTGCTGAACATCCAGAAAGTGATGTCAATAATCAGGGCCAAAATAACAGAAAATTCAAGTACATAATGTAAAAAAAGCTTCTAGTCAACACACAGCTGTATGTTTTGAATAATAAAAATGTAATGTAGATAGTATAACTATTTAATTTACTGGGAGAGACACTTACATTTCATTTCATATACAAAGACACTCAGGCCAGTCTTTAATAATGTGGAAATATAATTACTTGAGTACAGCTCATATAAGCAAAGAATTACACAGCAGCTGGTAATGCAGTGCTGGGATTCACTCAAAAGCTTGCACTATGCAATGAATTAATGACAGAACAATAATGTGTACCCATCTCTAGATGTCCACAAGGGAGGGGGGGAAGGGAGGGCAGGCCACATGTCACTCCTGAAATCTGGGGTGTAGGCTTCATATTTATTACAAAATTCTTACCTATTTCTTGCTATAATTGTGTGCAGTTTTGGTAAATTGCAGATTTATCATTGCCTAATGTGGTAGGAAGTACCGTCATTCGTTGCAATTTGTTTGTTTCTCCTCTTGGGGGAGTTTTAATTCAGAATTTTTTCCTCATTGTTTTTGTTGCTGACCAACAGTATTTTCCTCATTTGTTGTGATTTGATTTTATTACAGATTTTTAATTTTCCGTGAGTATCAATATTGTTGGTATGGTACCAACATATAAATAAAAAAAATTTTTTGATTAATTTGTTGAATATGTTGGATTTAATTTTAAGAATGGTTTCATTTTGAGATAGATCTTTACCCATTAGGACAGTTCATAATGGGAGAGATCCTCTATGATATACAGTCACTGTAAAGAAAGTTCTAAAGAAACAGACTACTGCATAATAGGTGCAGAACAAAGCATGGTGCTGTAGATAGAGAGGAAGTCTTCACTGATTACTGTAGCAGAATATTACCAAATGATCTTTTACACACCCCAAAGAAATTCTGGTCTTACGTAAAGGCTGTTAGTGGCACCAAAGTTAGTGTCCAGTCACTCACGGACAAGAATGGAACTGCAGTTGGGGGGGTAACAAAACAAAAGCAGAAATGCTTAACTCTGTTTTCAAATATTCCTTTACAAAGGAAAACGTGGGAGAACTGCCCCAATTTAATACTCATGCCATTGAAAAGATGATTGAGATAAGTACGAGTGTCTCTGGTGTTGCAAAGAAGCCAAAAACTTTAAAGCTGAACAAAGCTCCAGGGCCCGATGGACTTCCTATCAGATCCTATACTGAATTTTCCACCGAGTTAGCTCCTCTTCTAACTGTTCTCTGCTGTAGATCTCTTGAAAAAGAAAAGTGTGCCCAGAAGTTAGAAGAAAGTCCAGGTCATACCCATCTACAGGAAAGGTAACAGAAGTGATCCACAAAACAATGACACGGGCTCAGTCATGTGTAAGGCAGGTAGCAGACTTTGGTTTATTGGTAAAATACTAGGGAAATGCAATCCATCTACAAAGGAGATGGCTTACGAATCACTCATGTGACCCATCCTAGAATATTGCTCAAGTGTGTCGGACACGTACCACATCGGATGGGCAGGCGATATTGAATATATACGGAGAAGAGCATCACGAATGGTTGCAGGGAGAGTGTCATTGAGATGTTGAAAGAATTTAACTGGCAGACTCTTGAAGTTAGAAGCAAACTATCCCAAGAAAGTCTACTAACAATGTTTCAAGAACCAGCTATAAATGATGACCCTAGGAATATACTACAATGTCCTACTTATCACACCTGTAGGGATCGTGAGGATAAGATTGGATTAATTACAGCGTGCACAGAGGCATTTAAACAATCATTGTTCCTGTGCTCCAAATGTGAATGGAACGGGAAAAAGTCCTAATAACCAGTACAGAGGAATGTACCCTCTGCCATGCACTTCAGTGGTTCACGGAGTACAGATGTACACTACTGGCCACTAAAATTGCTAGACCATGAAGATGAAGTGCTGCAGACGCGAAATTTAACCAACAGGAAGAAGATGCTGTGATATGCAAATGATTAGCTTTTCAGAGCATTCACACAAAGTTGGCACCATCGGCGACACCTACAACATGCTGACATGAGGAAAGTTTCCAACCGATTTCTCATACACAAACAGCAGTTGACCGGCGTTGCCTGGTGAAACGTTACTGTGATGCCCCGTGTAAGGAGGAGAAATGCGTACCATCACGTTTCCGACTTTGATAAAGGTCGGATTGTAGCCTATAGCAATTGCGGTTTATCGTATCGCGACATTGCTGCTCGCGTTGGTCAAGATCCAATGAATGTTAGCAGAATATGGAATCGGTGGGTTCAGGGGGGTAATACGGAATGCCGTGCTCGATCTCAACGGCCTCGTATCACTAGCAGTCGAGGTGACAGGCATCTTATCCGCAGGGTTGTAACGGATCGTGCAGCCGTGTCTCGATCCCTGAGTCAACAGATGGGGACGTTTGCAAGACGACAACCATCTGCATGAACAGTTCGACGACGTTTGCAGCAGCATGGACAATCAGCTCGGAGACAATGGCTGCAGTTACCCATGACGCTGCATCACAGACAGGAGCGCCTGCGATGGTGTACTGAACGACGAACCTGGGTGCACGAATGGCTAAACGTCATTTTTTCGGATGAATCCAGGTTCTTTTTACAGCATCATGATGGTCACATCCGTGTTTGGAGACATTGTGGTGAACACACATTGGAAGCGTGTATTCGTCATCACCATACTGGCGTATCACCCGGCGTGATGGTATGGGGTGCCATTGGTTTTACGTCTCAGTCACCTCTTGTTCGCATTGACGGCACTTTGAACAGTGGACGTTACGTTTCAGATGTGTTATGACCCGTGGCTCTACCCTTCATTCTATCCCTGCGAAATCCTACATTTCAGCAGGATAATGCACGACCGCATGTTGCAGGTCCTGTACGGGCCTTTCTGGATACAAGAAATGTTCGACTACTGCCTTGGCCAGCACAATTTCCAGATCTCTCACCAATTGAAAACGTCTGGTCAATGGTGGTCGAGCAACTGGCTCGTCACAATACGCCAGTCACTACTCTTGATGAACTGTGGTATCGTGATGAAGCTGCATGGGCAGCTGTACCTGTACACGCCATCCAAGCTCTGTTTGACTCAATGCCCAGGCGTATCAAGGCCGTTATTATGGCCGGAGGTGGTTGTTCTGGGTACTGAATTCTCAGGATTTATGCACCCAAACTGCATGAAAATGTAATCACATGTCAGTTCTAATATAATATATTTGTCCAATGAATACCCATTTATCATCTGCATTTCTTCTTGGTGCAGCAATTTTAATGGTCAGTAGTGTAGTGATAGACATTAATCCAAATTATGGCATTCATATTAATAATTGAGAACCAAATATGCAGCATAGGGCCTATGTTAATGAAATATGCTTGCCATTTCTGTATCGAAGTCATCTAACTAAAAATCGTTGAATGCATACGCAAGAATCATTTACGATAGAATACGCTTTGCTGATTTCTGTTAAATTTGCTGTGTAGGGCTCGACGTGTTCAGAACAAAAGCACATTTTTTTGCGTCGCAGAGCTCGTGACGGGCGCACCTGCAGTTAGGCGGTAGGTGTCAGCACATTGCAGCAGTGAGGCCACGCCCAGACCGCCTGTCTTAATACTTACGCACGCAGGCGCATTGTGTTGGCAGCTGGGCGTGCCGCGAGGCTGCTGACTCGGCCGGTATGTGGGGCGCTGCTCCTTGCTTCTGCGTCCTGGTGCTTTGTATTCCCTGCATGCGGGCTCGTTGCCACCTGTCACCTGAGCGAACTCGTAATGCCAACCGAAGAACTGCCAATGCGCTTACAAGAGGAAGGGCAAACAGTATTTTAAAAACCATATGGCAATGGAAAACCAGCGGAGGGGCCAGTGCCGTATTACGCGTGGAGTGATGTACAACGTTACAGTGTGGAGAGCTCTTCACAGTGCCCAACGTTTACATGTACATCTACATGGATACTCTGCAAATCAGCCGGCCGGTGTTGCCGAGCGGTTCTAGGCGCTTCAGTCCGGAACCGCGCTGCTGCTATGGTCGCAGGTTCGAATCCTGCCTCGAGCATGGACGTGTGTGATGTCCTTAGGTTAGTTAGGTTTAAGTAGTTCCAAGTCCAGGGGAGTGATGACCTCAGATGTTAAATCCCATAGTGCTTAGAGCCATTTGAACCATTTTGAACTCTGCAAATCACACTTAAATGCCTGGCGGAGCGTACATGGAACCACATTCACAATTAATACTTTATTATTCCGCTCTTGAACAGCGCGCGGAAAAACGGACACATATATCTTTCCGCGAGAGGTCTGATTTCCCTTATTTTATTACGATGATTGTTTCTCCCTATGTAGGTCGGCATCAACAAAATATTTCCTCATTGGGAGGAGAAAGCTGGTGGCTGAAATTTTGTGAGAAATTTCTGCCGCAACGATAAACGCCTTTGTTTTGATGGTGTCCATTCAAAATCCTGTATCATGCCCGTGACACTCTCTCTCCCTTTTCGTGATAGTACAAAACATGCTGCTCTTCTGTGAACTTTCTCGATTTACTCCGTCAATCTTATCTGGTAACGATCGCAGACCGCGCAGCAGTACTGCGAAGACTGAAGCGTGCTTTAGGCACACTCTAGTAGATCTGTTGCATTTTCTGAGTATTCTGCCAATGAAATGCAGTCTTTGGTTTGCCTTCCCCACGACACTTTCTGTGTGTTTTACGCCTTTAAATTAGACTGGCTTATCGTGTAACCGAAGTTTAATGGATTCCTTTTAGCACTCATGTGGATGACCTCACAGTTTTCTTTATTTAGGGTCAGTCACCAATTTTCGCACCATTCAGTTATCTTTCCTAAATCGTTTTCCAATTTGTTTTGATCTTCTAATTAGGTTACTAGGCGATACACGACAGCATCATCTGCAAACAACCTAAGACAGCTGCTCACATTGTAAATCGTTTATATAGTTGCCGCGCGGTCTAAGGCCCCTTGTCACGGTCCGTGTGGCTCCCACCGTCGGAAGTTCGAGTCCTCCCTCGGGCGTGGGTGTGTGTGTTCTCCATAGCGTAAGTTAGTTTAAGTTAGATTAAGTGGTGTGTAGGCTTAGGGCCCGATGACCTCTGCGGTTTGGTCCCATGAGACCTTACCAAAAATTTCCAAAATTTTCCGTTTATATAGTTAGGGTGAGCCTATAAAACTACATTGGGGAACGTCAGAAATCACTTGTGTTTTACTCGACGATTTTCCGTCGTTTGCTACGAGCTGTGACCTCTCTGGCATGAAATCACGAATCCAGTCACATAACTGAGACGATATTCCATAAGCACGCAATTCCACTACAAGCTGGTTGTGTGGTACAGTGTCAAAAGCCTTTTGGAAACCTAGAAATAAGGTATCAATTTGAACTCTCTTGTTAACAGCCCTCAACACTTCGTGCTGTTTTTCACAGGAACGATGGTTTCTAAATCGTACCTTATATCTCGGCTCCTAGTCTTGCCTTGGCGAAAACCGAATGACTGAGTAAATAGAGCCTTATTCATCATCAACCTACACAAGTAGCGTACTGTACCATCGTAGTGTCGTTGTGAACTTTGTGTGTGTGTGTGTGTGTGTGTGTGTGTGTGTGTGTGTGTGTGTGTGTGTGTATCTTTCGAGCATTTTGTCCGGAAATGAGTAAAGAAAGAGTTCTAGATACGTCGCGTCATCAACATTCCTCCCCTCCCCCTCTCAACAAAAATCAGTCGGGTTGTATTGTTAACAAAATGGCTCTGAGCACTATGGGACTCAACTGCTGAGGTCATTAGTCCCCTAGAACTTAGAACTAGTTAAACCTAACTAACCTAAGGACACCACAAACATCCATGCCCGAGGCAGGACTCGAACCTGCGACCGCAGGAGTCTTGCGGTTCCAGACTGCAGCGCCTTTAACCGCACGGCCACTTCGGCCGGCTATTGTTAACATTGTATATCAATTTTAACAATGGTAGGGTTTCGATAAGCATCGTAAACGCTGTTCGTGTTGTTGGCAGTAGTGCTACATATACACCGAGGTGTTTGTTTGTTTTAGGGCGCAAAAAACAACTGGGGTCATACGTGGGAGGGCGAACATCACTCCTCCAACTGTTCTGATGATGCAGTCCACCACAAATTCCTCTCAGAGCAGGATTTGCTCCTCACAGCTCGTTCTAGTACACACGTGCTGCCATCGTGTCCCTCCTTCTTGTCAGTGTTTCCATAGACCAAGCGGAGAACCTCCTCATTCCACGCTCAGCAACGAGAATAGCCGATATTCTTGCCATGGTTCGTCCAAAAATATTGCTCCGCCACCCCTAACCCGTGGCCACGTTTGGCAGGTGGCGGATGTGTTGCAGTGGTGTCGTTGAGAGAGACATGTTCACAAAGAGATTCGAAGCGCAAATCGCCAAAGTGGTGTAAAATATAAGGATTTGCACCAGGCCGCCGAACAACCTCATAGAGATAGGCAAACTCGTTCATCCTTGGGAACTAGTTCACTGCTGATCGTTCTTGTTTGGGAACCGTCCATTTTTACTCGTTCACCGTTCATTTGTGCTTGGAATGGTTCTTATGAAAAACTGAAAACTAGTAGTGTAGGTGACTGAAGGATGGAGGGCACCAAGGGGGAGCACTTGCCTCCCCACTGGAGTATCGAATTTTTGTTCATTACAGAATTCTTACACTCTTTTAGAAGTAATTTCTGTGAGTCTGCAGAATCTCCCGTTTAGCCAACTGTAGTGTTCTGTGGCTGATCGCAGGGAAATAATATAGGGTGGCGCACCGAAAACCGGCCCCAAGTACAGACTGCTTGCTAATTACGGACGATGTGTTGCCCGTTACGAGCAGATACAACAAACAGACAAACAAGTAATAATTAGGCAGTGAATAAATAACAAGCTAATGCAAGCAACAACTGCGAAACAATCGATGACGATGTGTAGAGAGCTGGAGAAGAGAACATGAAAATCTCAGGCGACACACGTAGTCTTGTAAACCTGTTGGTGGTTGTTTCCCAACTTAATAGACCACAAGTGTCTTGTTTAAAATTCTTCGTTTCGACTTCCACTACATAGCTATGTTACGTTGTAAACAATAATCGTTTACACCCTATATGTACTTCACGTTGTCTCTGAGTTCGTAGGCGAAGTAGAGACTTTATGGAAGCATAAAATAAAATATGGTTTTCTCATCACACTTGCGTCACATGCTTAGTAAAAATTAGGTTTTTATGTTGCATTATTAAATTTAATGCAGCAATAATAATAAGAATTAAGTTCGCAGTAATGAAGTTTGTCATGCGAAGAACGACGAGTGCGGCCAAGGGAGACCGAGACTGAGACGAGCACGCGACCGAGGCTGGAACGAGAACTGCCGAAGTGACCGCCGCGACCGAAGTGAACTATGAACCGATCGTTCCTCGTTCTCGGGAACTATAAGTAGACCGCCGCGACCGAAGTGAACTATGAACCGATCGTTCCTTGGAATTCGTTCCTCGGTCCTTTCGTTCATCTTGGTGAACCGTTCCTTTGCACTCGTTCGTTCGCGAGCTACCCATCTCTGCAACCTCAGGTGGGGTCTCCCTTTTAACATCGAAGTTGGCAATCTTTCGACATTCAAACATCGAACATCGTCATTACAGTATGTAAATATCGACGATCATCGAACATGCCTCTGTGGGACCTGGCCGTCGCCCGAGCCACTCAGTTCGCTCTTGATGACCTGCCAGAGGCGCAACAGGTGCTCCAAGGGCGGGCGCGCCAGCCATGCGGCAAATCCGGTGACGCGTGGCGGCGTCGCGAGGCCGTCCCGGACCACGCCTGCGCATGCGCCACCGGCTGGAACAACACGCTCACCTACACCGGCCCGGCTACATTTCCGGGAATCCGCAAGTTCCTGCACGCCGGCGGAAGCACGCGTCCAACGCACAGTCCGCTGCAGCTACTGTAGCGCGTCTGATGCCTCCGCATCCCGAAATGCGTGAAGCCACTGAACTTCTCTGACTGGTATTTACCGCTCCCGCCATACAAAAGTGGCCTCGCAGACGGAGCGCTATGTCAGTTTCAGGAGGTCGAAGGATCTGAACGAACGATTTCCACATTTCCGGTAACTTATACATGGCGAAGAAAAATTCGCGCACTCTGACTCCGCAGCGCGTTTTCTCACATACTAGCAATACAAAAATGTCTCACACAAAATTTCGCCCTTTGCATATTTCAGGCACAAAGTGGACTTTAAAGATTGGCAATCTGGCAATACTGTAATCACTTGTACGGTAACTACCTCAGTCAGGATTAGCGGTAGTGCTGTGCACTTGGTGCAATTCGTAACGTTTTGGGTTAGCATGCAGTAGGTCGAGAGTTCGATTCTGGATCGAGGCTTATTTGTTTTTATTTGCTAAAAGTAGTCTGCGTGGTACGGTATCTGGTGCCTTAGTCGTCATGTAGCGATTATAGTGGGTCTTCTACAAAACATTTCTAGTTATGTACTACGAACACAGAAATGGAAATACAACCGTTTTCACTGGTCGACTTTTAAAGAAACCTTTTGCACGTAGTGGACGCGAGTTGTTTTGCACCGTTGCATCTA